>NC_139407.1:14267249-15555749 GCF_905368555.1 Meleagris gallopavo
AAAAAAATATATAAATGTATTTAGGAAATTAAATTCAGTTCTTTAGGTTCTCATGATCAAATCCTTAGCTCATTTCAACTAGTAAATTGCACTCAGAGTAATTCTAAACCAAGCCTTTAAATGCCTTTGACTGCTCATACTTACTGGCTGATTCACAGCTTGGCTTGAATTGTTCAGGAGTTGCTTTCATTTTATGCAGTAGAAGTCTTAAGCCTGAAGTTTAAGTGTATGATGGATGTTTTGTTAATCAGCCCTTTCCAAAATTGATGGTTCCTTGATGACAACACATCAGTTTGAGATGTACAGAGCAGAGTTGCATCAGTAGTGCTTTTACATTTCCATTCTCCATCCATAAATAAATTATCTGAGAGAATTCTGTGTTTGATTATGGATAATATATGAACACCTTTAAAAACGGTCTAAAATAAGTTTGGAATGTTGTGTTTCTTTCTAGATCAGAAAAGGAACACGGGGGGGAAAAGCAATTATTGCAAACAGTGGACACTGAAAGCTAGGCCTAATTCATTTTGTTAATTTGTTTTAGATTATTTTCTTTGTTGTTTTGTTTTTTTTCAGGGCACTTTGCTGCCAGTGTAGTGGACTAATCTCAGTTGACTTATTTGGGTTAAATCATTGCAGAAAAAACAATGAATATGTAGTGTGTGTGGAAGTAAGAAGAAGGACTGAAGGAGCTCCTTCAGTAGCAATCAGCTACGACAGCTGCTCTGAAAGTAATGTCTCCTATTTTATTATGTTGGCCCATGACATCAGAGATAGATGTTGATGGTACAGCAGTAGAGATTGAACCTTCCCACCAATGTTCCCTTACATGTTGTTGCCATGCAGCAGATGGCAGCAGAGGAGCCCTGCCCCTAGGACTCATTGAGAGCAGAGGAATGGTGTGCCCTGAGGTAACACGCCCTGCTGCAAGGGACTGGGGAGCAGCTGTTGGCCTGGTGGAGCAGTGCCAAGCGCTGTGGTGGATATGCAGAGCCGGTGGCATGGTGGCTGCTCATCAAGCAAGTGAAGCTGCTGCTGCAAGTGAAGGCCTCATCCAAGCAGATTCACGCAGAGCAGCAGTGCAGGGTTACGGTCGACTGCTTTGTGCGCATCCAGACAGAACAAGGTACAGACCCAGCTATTCTCTTTCACCACTATGCTTAGGAAAACAATTTCAGAAATATCTCTGTACCCACAGTGATGGCAAGCCAATTGCAGGCTGCTGGCGTTCAGAGGAGTGCTGCTAGGTGGCGGGAGGAGGTAGGGAGAAGGTGCACTTCCCTTCAGGATTCTTGTTGATCTGAAAAACAAACCTGCAGCCACAGAGTCAGCACGCTTTTATGTGATGAAGCAGTAAAATTATGCTTAGTGGTGGTTGCAGACATTTTCCTTCTGATGGTTTCTCAGAAGCAGCAATTATTCAGTACACCCATGTTGATATGAATGAAAGTGTACTCAGAAAAAGAAAAGAATACCCAGGCTTGATTTTTCTTTGCCCTTATGGTATCTTTGCGTTCACCCACAAGAACACAAGAAGATACTTAAGTGAAGTGCATGGCTGTGTGTTACGAAGCTCAGTCTCACTCCTGCTCACCACTGCCTACCAGCATAGGCGGGAACCACGCACGGGGCAGGGGCAGTGATGGCAAAAAGCATATGCTTTTCTCATGGTTCACATAAGATTTCCCTCCTGTATTAGTTCTTCAGCACCATTTAACTTAGTGCATTTACATTAGCGTCCAGAGGAATCCTCTTTTTGATCTAGAAAAAGTATATCACCACAAAAGCCCTGCAAAGTTTCTGGCATTATTATTTAGTTATTGTTTTGGTATGGAGTCGGAGCACCCCCTGTGGAAGCTAACCTGTATAGGCAGGCTCCTTCTAGAAAAGGACACAGGTTAAAGGGAGTCCGATGCTCAGTGGTTTCTCTTGACAGTTTTTTTCTGTTTTCAGACTGGAGTTGATGCAGGTATCTCTACTCTTAGAGAGGTATAGAAGTTGGTGAAAAGTTATGCAAGTAAGGAGGCTGAAAGTGTTTCCCATTCCTCAGCATTTGCATTTACAGTTTCTTGTGCTAACACTGAATGCATACATTTTTTGTTACACATAAGAATAAATCCAGATTTCTAGCACCAAATGCCTGAAAAATAAAAGACCTGAAAAGGAATATTTCTAACCTTTGTTATATCTCCTGTAAGTAGAAACAGTAGAAGGGATGCTGTATAAAAAACTCCATGTAATACAAACTGTGGATGTTTATATTATGTTAAAGAATCCATTTCTTTTTCTGTAGGATTTTTTCAGTTCTGGCATGGCAATTTGGTAAATGTAATACACTGTTTTCCAACAGAGGCTCCGAACTGTGCTTTCAAAGACAGGTACAAACAGATTTTAATGTCCAAAGTGGATAAGTGGATAAACTGGTAAATAAATAACTTCTTGGTTCTGCTTCATAAACTAACTAGATCTGGCCAAGAACTGTGAAGTTCTTTCTCTCAGCACGGTTGGTAATTCATGGTAGTGTGTTGATAACATTTTGGAATTAGCATATTTAAAAGTGGGCATGGTTTACTGTATAGCTTATTGTTGAAGGTAATGAAGTCTGACTTTTTCACTTCTGTGATTAATAACTTTGTGATGTGCATGTAAGTAACTGCTCATAACTGCAGTCAAAATTTTCAAAGTTTTGTTTAGAACTCAGTGCTTTTGGTGCTAACTGATGGAATTATTAAGATATATATTGAAAATCTTAGATTCAGGTACCAATGTTTCTGTTCTTTGTTAAAAAATCCCAATTACATTTTAGCAGTTAAGATGGCACTAGCATGGATTCTAATCTCAAAAATGTTTTTATATAATCTCACAAATGAAATTAGAGCCGTTGTTATTCTAATGTGTGGAGTTCTTATGTTGTGTCCCTCAAGCAGAAATCTGTCTTTATCTTGTTACTTTTCTCTGCGTTATTTGCTTGCTATTGTTACCGTGCAACTGCCTGAAAGAGCTCCTACATATTAGAATATGCCATACATTATTGGAGTGTGTGCTATCAGTGTAGCTAAGTAATGGCCCTGTAAACTTATTTCTCGCTATACATAAAGCCAGAAACATTTACGAATAGTTGAAAGATTTTGAGGAGTCTAGTTTTGTACAAATGAAACATGAAAAAGAAAGAAACAATGTTAAGTTATGGCTCAAAATGCAAATTATACTTTTGAGCTATGCTGTCTTACCTTGCAAATTTGTTCACTTCAAGAGGAAGGTGCCTTAACTTGGATGGATTCTCACTGGGACACAGAGGTCAGCACTCAGGGAATTAATTGCAGGGAATCTTGATCCTGAAATATAAAGTGTTGATAATGGAATTTGAAAAATTACATCAAATGCATTCATATCTGAACAGAAAATAAGTTAATATTTTTTTAATGTAGAAATTTGCTTTATTCGTGTTTTTCTTAGGTTATCCATTTCACACTTTCTTTGATTATGTTTTAATAATTTAAACAAAAGTCTGGGTTCTGTGGTTTCTCTTGTTGACAGTTTTTTTCTGAGATGCAAGAAAAATCTGCCACAGGCAATACTTGTGCATGAGCTTTCCTGGTGTTGCTTCCCAGGAAGAATGTTGTCAGTCCTTAAGTTTGGATTGATCCCCTGGTATTGCATGCAAATTCCTCAGCTGTCCTTTTTCAGTTGCAATTCCTTCATATGTAAAGAGTTTGAAGTTGCTGTTTTCTTGTTCTCGTTAGAGTGGAAAAAGTAAAACATGCATGAGATACATGTTTATAGTTCTTCAAATCTCCTTTCTGCCTTCTAGAAGTATTTCCAGATGGCTTACATGTGTATGTGCTTGTGACTCAAAATTTAGAAACATACCACAAATAGCATTCAAGATAAATTTCTTCAGAAGGCTATTTAACAGAGTACCATTATACGTTATTGAAGCTCAGAGACTTGGGATGTTTTCTTACATACTTGATGCAGGATAGGAAATCCAAAGTATGGTGGTGAGCATGATTTTTGCTTGGCTGGATTATCTTTTGAAAAAGATTTCTACAAACTTTAGCTTGTGGGGAAGTAAAGTGCAAAGAACTGAAGAAAGCAGACTTAGCCAACTAGCCAGGCACTGTTGGTATTGACAGTAGTACAGGCATGGTTGAGCATCTTCAAATTGCAGCTGTCCCCTCCTGCTTGCTACGTGGACTAGATTAAAAAAAAAAAAAACACCTGAATGCTGCCCCCTTTTTTTTTTTTTTTTTTTTTTAGCATTCTCATGTTTTTACATTATTGTGCTACTCAAAGACTTAACATTTTTTTTTAAAACATTGAAAAACAGCTGCTTGATGGACCATTGGTTACTGATCTGAATGTACACACTGTGAAAACTGTTTCAGTATGACTAAAGGAAAAAAAAAGCTGTGAAGTTTTAATAGCATTGAAACATTTCAGAGCTCCCTTGAGACTGGAGTGACCTCATTTAATTCTTAAGCCTTCTAATTGCCCAGTAAAGAAGCACCAGAAGAAGGATCACAGCCTTTCTAAATTTAGCTGTTGGAACCAGCTAACAAGGCATTACATCAGATAAATGTTAGGTAAAGATCTCTCTTTTGCTGTAGGTGAAACAAGAAGAAAACGTTCCTTAGTGTTCTTTACCAAAGAAAAACACTTGGCTAAGCATCTGAGTTTCCTTCTCAGTGTAGTGCAATAATGATTTCTTTTGATTATTTGGATGCAGAATGAGGAGAGGAAACCCATTAAGGTCCCATTTACTGCTTTTTGACATCACCAAGATAGCACCTCTTTCATGGGGCACTCCCCAATATCCTTCATGGGACAGGAGGAGCCTTAGGGCTAGTTCTTTGTCCTGCAGAGAAGGACTTGGGGGTTCTAATGGACAAAAAGCTGGACATGAGCCAACAGTGTGTCAGAGGAGTGACAGTATACTGGGCTGCATCACAAGTCGGGTGGCCAGCAGGGAGAGGGAGGTGATTGTCCTCCTCTACTCTGCCCTTGTGAGGCCCCATCTGTAGTACTGCGTCCAGGCCTGAGGCCCCCCAGTACAGGAGGAATGTGGAGCTGTAGAGCAGGTCCAGAGGAGGGTCACAAAGATCATTGGAGGACTGGAGAAAGGTTGAGGCAACTGGGCTTGTGTAGCTTGGAGAAGAGAACGTTCTGGGGAGACCTCATTGTGGCCTTCTGGTACATGAAGGGAGCTTACAAGCAAGAGGGAAGCTGAGTTTTTACACAGTCTGATACTGATAGGATAAGGGGAATGGCTTTAAACTAATAGAGGAAATTTAAGCTATATGTTAAACATAAATTTTTTACTCGGTGGTGAGGCACTGGCACAAATTGCCCAGAGAAGCTGTGACATATCTTGCTTAACATAGCTTGTTTGTGCGATGTCTGTGATCATAGCATAGCATGTTTTTAGTTGAAATACTAGACAAGTGATACTCTTAAGTCATTTGGTTGTTTTTATAAACAGGCATGTACCAAGTTAAATACTTCAAGGAATTAAGGAGTGCTGTTTCGATATCATTCAAGAAACTAATTCAAGGAAAAACAACCTTTTGCACAGAATGATCTGTATTGCTATCTTGTTGATACTAAGTGTTACACATCTTGAATTAAAGCCCTCGAAATGTAACAAAAAAATGTGGAGACCAAAGCATATAGGGATTTAAGCAAAACGTCACTGATTCTTTTTCAAGAAAAATTTAAGTAATCCGCAATTCTTGTCAGAAGGGAGGATAAATCTTATGGTGTATACAAATCTACCCATCTTCATTTCATGAGACTTCCTGTTATTTCTGAGACAGTCATTTTCAGTAAGAGAAGGGGAAAAAAAATTGCTGTGGAATACTGATAGCTTACAGACTTATATAGGCTTCCCAGTGCTATCCTGTGCTTTGTTTCTGAAAAATAAAGGCTAGCAGGTTCCTGACATCTCCTTGCAGACTCTTTGGCTCCACACAAAGCACTCAGGTCCTCCAGCTACTACTACAAATACTTTTTAGCCCCTGCAAAATAGATTTTGTGATGTACAGGCTGAGAACTGGGGTGATGGATATCACCAGCTCCCAGGACCACAGCAGCAATGGAGGACCTGGGGGATAGGATCTGGGCGGTAGATGGAGCAGAACATGGACGTGATAGGACTCAGGTTTGCGGCTAACCTGATGTGTGTGAGTTTTGTTCATACTTGCAGACTGAGCAAACAGTGTAACACTAATGCATGCAAGCAAGACTTCTATGAACAAGTTCAGCTTATTGCAAATATGCAATCTTATCTCTGACTCATAGTGACACACTTGACAAAGTGAATGTAACAGCCCATGGCACTTTCTTGTCGCTATCACCAGCGTCTGCACTGTCTGTGTTCCCAGTGCAGCAGTCTGTCCTGCTGCTGCCAGACGCGCAGCACTCGTACGCAGACAGCTTGCCCCATTGCACAGCAGCTTTGGGAGTGGCTTGGTAAATTGCACTGCTACACAAGAGCATTGGCACGGAATGGGTGTGTCTCGGTTTCTCTCCGTCAGCAGTGAGCACGAGGCGGTGCTGGAGGAGCAGCGTGCTGCGGTGCCTTGAGTCACAGGGCTGGTTTTGTGCCCAGCAGGAACTCCGCGGGCTTTGGTCATGGACAGATAAATAAAGTTCTCGCAGGGCTTTCAATCCAGTCAGCGCTTCAGCGCTGATTCGCAGTCTGTCCGGTGGAACACAAGAGTGCAACAGTGTCACCTGCTGTGCTAAATCCAGGTGCTCTTTTCAGAGGGGAGCAAATACTGAGGGTGATTTTCCAGCATTGTTTTGTAGGGTTTTGAGTTTATGCCTAAAGTGGTACCCATAAAACCAACATACCTGCAGTGGGGGTAAGCAGGCTCTTGACGCCTTTTTTTTTCCGAGAAGGCAAAGCCAACGGCAGCTGTGGGAAGCACCGACGAGCGCGCGGCCCCTTTAAGGGGGCGGGCCGGGCCCCGCCGCAGTACTGACGCGCGGCGCAGGGCGGCGCTCTGGCGACACCGCCTTCCCGGGTTTCCAGATCTTTCTGGAATGCGCGGCGCCTGCTGCCTGCGCGGCCCGAGCCCTTCCGGAAAGTGCCGAAGCCGGAGCCGGCGCCCGGCGGACTGCCCGGCGGCCGGCACAGCGCGCCTGCGCAGAGGCGAGCAGGCGCCGGTTGGTGGCTGGTGCTCCGCAGTGGGAGAGAGGCGGCGGCGGCCGGTCCCAGCAGCGCAGCGGTCGCAGGCCGGCGGGGAGCGCCCAGCGCAGCCATGTCTGTGGTCGGCATCGACCTCGGCTTCCTGAACTGCTACATTGGCGTGGCGCGGAGCGGCGGCATCGAGACCATCGCCAACGAGTACAGCGACCGCTGCACCCCGTGAGTAATGCAGCTCCCGCGCCGCCTTCCCTCGGGCCGCAGCCGCTGTTCTTCCCCCGGCCCTGCGCTCCTGGAGGCGGCGGCGACAGCGCCGGCCGGGCTGTCTCGCGGGGCCTCTCCCCAGCGCGGCCCGGCGCCGGCTGCTGCCCTGCCCTGCGCGCCGCGGGCTTCCGGGAGCGGCGCGGTGCCGGCAGGAGGGCTGCGGGGCGCTGTGCGACAGGCGCCGTTCTCTCCATCTCTCGCCGTGACTTCTCCGTGTCCTTGGAGGACCGCGCCGTGCGGCGCGACATAGCGGGCACCGCGGGTTTCTGTTTCCGTTGCGATGGCTCTGCGCTCGCGTGCGTGCGTCCCCACAGCTTCGCTCCGGAGCGGCCGCCGGGTCTCGAACGGCCGTGTGACCGAGACGGGCGGGCGGCGCGGAGCTGCATCTGCCTCCCCGCGGCCGCAGCGTGCTGTGCGCGCCCCGCGTCGCGTGTGTGCGGGCAGCGGAGACGGGAGGATGCGCAGGGATCCCCATCGGTCCCTGTGGCGCTGAGAGACCGAGAGCCGGCTCTGAAACTTGTGCCGGGGAAACCCTGCTGCCCGTATGTCCCCTCGCTTTGCTTGGCGTGCGTTCTGTGCAATTAGACCTGCGGTAGGTTTCTGTGTATCGAACGCCTCGTTACTAATTTATGAGTCACTGTACTTCTGAGGCTCGTGCGAAGCGGCTGTGAAAGTGAGCTCGGGCACGGCTAGTGAGGTAGCACCGAGTGCACGGGTATGTAGAGGCAGTGGTTACACGCATCTGGATTTTTTCTCCTTTTCTCGAAATTGTCACATAGATGGGGAGGTACAGTATAGAAAAGAACTTTCTCTCTAATACTGTTGTCTAAAAGCGAACTTAACAGTATGAAAATTCTTATATCACAGAAGCTTGTTGAAGTAACTGGGTCTTACTTCAAGAGGATTTGAGCATATAAAACAAAACCATCCAAACTTCTCTGTGTCTCATTGAACAGTGCAGTAACTGAGCACTTTATCTCTCTGTTCCTGTGGGAGAACTCACATCACTTAGAGGTCTGAAGTTAACCAATAGCTGACATGGATGGGATGTGTCCCAAATACTTGGCACGTAATTCCAGATTTACCAAGCAACAGTGTTTGTTGTGTTGGTGTAATGCTCAGTAAAAATACCTGAACCAGCGCTGGACAAGCTAGGACACTCCTGTTCACAGCATGCCATTAAGCTTCCTAAAGAGAGGGCAATCCTGGATGTGCTTCATGGGGCTCATTATGCTTTCTGGGCAAGACTTAGGAGCACAACCAGCACCTGGCTTTGGAGCCTGTTCAGATACCTGTGCAGTGCTGGTGCGGACAGTGGGGTGTCAGTCAGAGTCTGCTTTGTATCTAAATAAAAGCAGTATATGTTTGTGGAAGATGGTGCTTTATCACACTTTAATGCAGCACTCATTAAATCCTGAATCCTGTGTCCTGATTGTTAAAACATTCTGGTCATCCTTTGCATCAAACCCATCTCCTATAATTTAAGGTGTAGAGTTGTTGGCGTTTATAAGATGTGCATCTTTTGGATAAGCACTGCAGAAAGAAAGGTTCTGTTGTGAAGCTATCTATGTCGGGAGTTGTGGAATGCTCTTTGGGGCTCCTGACCTTGGTGTCTGGTGTTTACTGGGACCTGGCTTTTTCCAACTGGAGAACTCCAGCAGGTCAGCTGCACACGTTTGCAGTGAGCCTTGGCTGCTGAATCCAGGGCAAATGGCTGTGTCTCACCACTATGGCACTGTGCAGAAAAAAAAGTTGATTGTTGATAGCTCATAATCTTTAATAACTATTTTTCAGACCACATGCAATTATTGTAGTCGCAAGCTGTAATTAAAACCATTCTTTAGAACATCTTCAAAACAGAGTGTGGAGAAGATTGCAGTCTCCTGGTGAGGAGAGCTGTTGCTGTTAGAGCAGTCCTTGTCCTGCTCAGATCCTTGCTTTAGAGGAAGGCAGGATGCTTCCTTAAGGGCTGTGCTCAGTGTGGTGGTATATAGAGTAGAAAAGTTGGTTGATGGTGCTATCCAAGTGTATGCAGTGCCTTCAGTGTGGTGAAGGTGGGGAGGAGGCAGGAAGTAGTCGGCTGCACTGACCTTTATGCATTCTTTAAACAGTGAAATTTAAACCTTATGGCTCCGTGTTGTTGTTGTTAGTTACTGATGAATGGCCTCAGGCAGATCCGTTCCCAGATGGGAATCAAGTCCTACTTCCAATCTATACAAGCAGAGCTCGTGATTGGGGGTGGGCAAAAAAAGCAAGAATCGTTGACAGTACTTGGAAATACACTGGGATGATATACTGAGTGCAGAACGTGTTAGGAGGAGGACGTAATACAGTATGTGTTGTTGGAGAAAGAAAATTTGGTAGCTACTCCAGTTTTACTTAGCTGCTGGTGGAGTTAGCAGGGCTCTGAGTGGAGTTCTGTTGCCTTGTTAGGTGTTTCTTGCAGGTTTTCTTCTTCTTGACAGTGGAGGGAAGGCTGCTGGGGATGTAGCCGGGTGGTGTCTGTGCTCCTGGGGCAGCCCTGGCAAAGGGGTTTGGATGCACAGGGCTGTGGGCTGCTGAGGACCTCCCAGACCCATGATGTCTGGCAGCTATGGGGCGTCTGCCTGCAGTTGGCCGTCATTGGGAGTGCTCGTGTGCTGTGGGGTTGGGCTGCTCAGCTTCCTCAGGCCTGGGTGTTATTTTTAATTACTGTTTCACAATGATTGTTGGAAATTAGTCCTGCAGTGTGAGTGTAGTACTGTCAGACTTCAGGGTTTTTGTTTCAAGATAACTTGCCTGGTGAAGTTCAGAGCTTCCTTTTTGGTGTTTCAGACTACTTTGGTTCCAAGCTGTCACCTGGAATTAACTATTAATTCCTTACCTTTATTGTAGAATCTGTAGAATGCTTGTACTTTTAAAGAATTCCCTAAATGCCTTGAGAACAATTGTGGTTGCCACAGTTTCTACACTAATTTGCAAAGAATGAAATACCAGAATTCCACAGCAAGTTCTGGTGCTTGATACAGTGATGCTGTCAATACCACAACCATATTCTTTCACTGTAGTTTTGGAGGCTTTGTTTTGTTTAGAATCACGTGGATATAGTTTATAACAGTTTCTTTTAAAACTCAATGTCTTTTTTTCTCTTTCTTACTTAGAGCATGTATATCTCTAGGATCCAAGACACGGGCCATTGGGAATGCAGCAAAGAGCCAGGTAAATGGATGGAGGGGGGCAAGGGGGATACAACAGCATATTACTTACCTGACTTGCTTCCTATTGAGCTGCAGAAAGAGAATTAGTGAATAAACTTGATATTGCAAAGTGAGTTGTCTGTTACAAGTGTGCATTTTGCAGTATTACTGCTTCCGTATTCTTTTATTCTAGCATTTTTTTTATTCTATTACAAACAGTTTTGTCATTAAGAGTAGAGAATGGGAAGAAACGGGACATCTTTCGCAGTTAGGGTATTTTTTTCCTGACCATTTGTGTCAGTAAGAGTACAGTTCCAAATTATTTCTCCGTGTGGGGAATGGGATGGATTCTGTGCTTACAGTTTTTGAGAAGTTGAAACAGCTGTTCAACAAAAGCTTGATACTAATGCTAATTCTTTGCAACTTCACTTGCGGCTTAGGAGAACAAAGAATTGCTTTGCAAGGAAAATACTTAGGAAACTTAAAATAGCCACTGTGAATGTGGAAAGCCAAAGCAGATGAGGTTTTACCCTTTTTCTTTACACTCAGACATCATGTTAGCAAGCTGAAAGGAGGAGGCCTCCTTTCCCATAGTGGAGTGCAGTTAACCGGAAATTGAACAGCAGCTTTGCTGAGCGGCTGTAGAGGTGATGGAGCCCCCGGTAGTACCATGAGCATTCAGTACACGGCAGATGCTGTGATACCTTTTGTTCTAAGAAACTTTACACTGTTGATCTGAGCTCAGCCCCTGAACTCGCTGGTAGGAAGGTGTTCTGCTGGTAATGTTTCCAGCTATTCAGCTCGTTGTTTAGGGTAGTAAACTAGACTGGCTGATGCTGAAATAGGTTACCCTGGAGTAACGTCTTTTGGTAAATCAATTAAATATTGTGTGTGTTAGTGTGTGATTCTGACAAAATCTTTCCTTAAAATAATCCAGGTGAAACACTCATAAAATAATAGATGGAGGGAGGGCTTTATCTTCTTTGCAGATGGAATCTGAATTAAAGCACGATTTTAAGAGAAAAGGAATGCAGTGAGTACATTTGTTGAAGCTTCATATAAAGTGAATGTAGGTAATGGCTTTATCTGTTACTTCAGACTGCTGTTACTTTGATATGTAATCCATCAAATCTTGTACATGATGTCAGAAAGCTCCTTTAAAATAAATGGTGCAGCAGTTAATGGTTATTAAAGGGGAAAGTAAACTTGGGTTTTATAGTAGAGACCATAGATCTAAAAAGAGTCCTGCTTTCTTTGCACTCTGTGTTTTCCAGTAAATGTGTGGAGCTTGAAAAAGTGTGTTCAGTACGTGCATTGAGCGCAGCATAACAGGAGTTATCATCTGAATGGGTTTCTGTAGTCTGCGTGTAAGAGATAACTGAAAATTAAATATCTTTCACAGATTGTTACAAATGTAAAAAATACATTGCATGGCTTCAAAAAGCTGCATGGAAGAGCATTTGAAGATCCTTACATACAAGCTGAAAGGGTCAAACTTCCTTATGAACTTCAGAAGATGCCGAATGGCTCTGTAGGAGTAAAGGTAAGTTAGAACTTGGTGCGGAATTATCTCTTGCAGTAGAGACCAGCACTTCAAACCTTTGCCATGTGCATATTATATAATTGTGTCTCTTAGTGTACATAGTGTAAAGAGGTATTGCATTGTTTCCCTTGCAGATGTCCTATAAAACATTATTGTTACTAATACCAGAAGCATTAAGCTTGGATTTCATTCAACTTGAATAGAACTGTGCAATAAACCTGCTCTTTTCAAGAGATGAAGAGCACCTTTTTCTCTGCAGTAACATTTGCTGAAGTATGGTACTTTCTCTGAGATGCCTGTTGTGGTTTCTTTTCCGTAACTTTCTGTAGTCTCATTAATAGTTTATGCCCTACTAGTTTTACCTTTGCATAGGTAAAATTACAGTGTGTGATTATTTGTGATATCTCGTTTGTCTTATGGCTGTATGGAAACTCAGTTGCCGAAAACCAGGTAATTCTGTCTCAACATTTAATCTGAACAAGTTATTTTTAAATTACTTCCAAACTAAATAGTTGGAAACAGCTGTTCTCAACATTCAGACTTTTTGGCCTCAGTCTCTGAATGTAGGTCTTAGAGAAGAAATTATTATGTCTGAAAAGGTAATTGATTTTTTTTTTGGTAGGACTTTTTCTTTCGTTCTTTCTCTCTCTCTTTTTTTTTTTTTTTTTTTAATCTTGGGCAAAGCTCTTTGCGTACCTTTTTGTTGGGAAAAAATGCTTGTTGGTGAAAAATGCCATCCATTGTTGCTTACAGCATTTAACGTGGGATGATTTGTTATAGAATTGCAATTTTGTCTTTCAGGTGAGATACCTGGATGAAGAGAGACTGTTTGCAGTGGAACAAATTACAGGAATGTTACTGGCCAAACTTAAAGAGACCTCAGAAAGTGCTCTGAAGAAACCAGTGGCAGACTGTGTTATTTCAGTAAGTTGTCATCCATTTACTGTCATTTTGCTCATGGATAACTTTTTGTAAGTTTGTACCATTATGCCATAATGTGACAGGGAAGAGTTAGAAGTGGTGAGTAGGAATCACATTGACAAAGACTTGGGCCTTTATTACAGATTTTTCCAACTGATAACACTGCTGTTGTCATACATGAGAATATGGAAAACTTGTTGAGTGTGCTTTGGGAAAACATACTACATAGGCTGATTGGGGCTGTTTTGTTGGAATGTAACTTGCTTTCTCTAAATGAGAAATATTCTTATGTAAAGGCATTTCTTTCCTAGTCTCAAAGAAGTTCCCCAACTGTATGGTCAGGTTTGTTGTTACGTAGTTGAGTGCTGTTTGGTTGTATTATATTTGAACGTTGCCTGGAACTTACTGCTTTGAAGATTATGTACTGGGGATTTAAGAAACCTGAATTACCTATGTCCGTTGAAAAGGTCCTGTTTCCTGTTTATTTGGCTCATCTGCTTGGTGTCTTTTTTGCTAGGCCGCTCACCATGGCGGTGAACAGGGGCAGTAGAACTTAGGCAGGAGGGTTTAGAGGGGATCGTTCCCAATATAGAAGTCCTAGATGTCTGCTTTTCACATTGTAGAAAAGTGGTAGCCAACAAAGTAAAAAATACGAATATAATTTTGTGTTAAGCTTTGCTGAAGTTGAAGAAATGGCAACTGACTGCAGCCAGTTTCATTTAGAAACATTTAGGTCTCTGATTCTGCTTTGGCTATTTTTGGTGGAGTTGGAGATTGCAGCAGACTGTAAGCTGGAACTGTCGGTTAGGTGATAACTAAAAATGGTACAGCTTGATATAGACCCAGTTGTAGCATAAAATTTAGTTGAGAGGTTCTGAACCTAAAAATACTGCAGTAACTTCTGGAGCTGTGTATTTATGCATACTTATTTTAGTAAATCTTTTGACTTTGCTGTATAAATGTTTTGAGCTCGTAATGATTTTGAGATCAGAGACTCATCAGAAGAATGAAAACTTCATGGAGGTTTTTTGGTGCTTAAATACAGTTTTTTGAAACACAGGTTTAAATTTCACTTGCATATTTTTGTCATGGTTTGAAATTTTATTTAAAATATGCCATAAAGTGGATTGCTTGGCTGTTCTATTCAGACTGCTTTATTAATCTGAGGTTCGTTTATAACAGTTTCTTGTGGTATTGAAATTTATAGTCTTGTTTAGTGGGTAAATCCGACTTCTTTGATTTATAAGTACATAAGTCATGTCCTATGTAATTATTTCTTGGAAACAGGTACCAAGTTTTTTCACTGACACGGAGAGAAGGTCTGTAATGGCAGCTGCTCAGATTGCAGGATTAAATTGTCTGAAGCTAATGAATGAAACTACAGCAGGTAAAGTCCTGTATGCACAGAAATAGAGCAGCAGTGCATATGAATGTTTTCTTAACAAACTGTTGAATCTGTAAGGGTTGTGACGCACTACTGTTACACAATTATGAGCTTGGGAGAAAGCTGTTGAGGCTTGTATTGGCCAATCCAGCTTGGGAACTGGAAGCACAGTAACTGATGAAGCTTAGGGGCCCCGAGGAGAGTTTGGGTTTGGTAATCACAATACAGTGCCATTTAAATAGCTCCCCTGCCTGTGAAGTGGGTATCTGTGCTTTCCTCTGTACCGTGGAGCTGCAGTAGGTAGGTCAGGAAAGCCTGAGCTAGCTTCAGAATCAATCCAGCGGGGATATGCACCAGACTTAAATCCTCAACTGTTGTATTAAATAGTACTATAATGTTGTATTATCAGATGAACTGCATATTTTCTGTCTGAAAGATTACGATAAATCCGTTATTTATCTGAGACGTGTTACGGAGTCTTATTTTAAGAGTGATATTTTTCCATGGGTTTGCTCTACATCCAAATGACCTCATCCATATCCCTTTCTAACTTGTAGTTAGCTGCAAATAAAGTTATTTCCAGTTCTTGATCAAACAGTAACACAGCAGATTTTTCTTTCCAGCTTATTGTCTGTGCTGGAATAAAAATAAATTTCACAGAAGTGTGAGGAGGAAGTTGGTTTTTGTTTTTTTGGGGGGAGGGGTTTTTTAATTAAAATGTATTCGGGGGGATCTTAAAAGTGTATAATAAAAACCCCCTCATCTTTAACTTCTCATGTATGGTTTAAAAAGGTGCCTCTGTACAAACTGCATTGTTACAGAGTTTTATCTTAAGGCTCATTTGCTGATCGTATTTAGAAAGTTAAGTTACGGCTTTTAAAAATATTCAAATTGAGTCAAGTCTGTGGGAAAGTGACAGTTTAAGCTTGTTGCAAATCTGTCAGTTGTAGCATTAGCAGGATTGTTATTTCTATGAAGTAACTTATTTACTCCCCTTACATGGTTTTGATGAATTCTATGGCAGAGTATTAAAAAATACACATGGGAACTGAAGTTGGAGCAGTTTAAACCAGTCATGTAATTTGTATTCATATAAATTCTTCTATGAAATCTCAGCAAGCTTTCTGGGTGAATGCTGGTTTTGAGAACTTAGTTTTTCCTAAACTAGTTTGAAAACTTTTTGTTGAACATACTTGAGTTGTACAGAACTGAGCTAAAATACTGGAAGTAATTTCAGAGGAGAGTTACAGGTGTGACCTTCTTTATATATGAATAATAACTGCCAACAAAGCCTAAAAATTATAAATTAGGGTGGAGCATGCATTGCTAACTAACATTGTGCTTTGTAAGTACGCAGCGTACAGTTGCTGTCGGAAGAGGTGATACAGAGTGTTTGAATGGCAGTTATGAATTAACATGAGCTAATAGTAAAACTATAAATCAAATGACAACACAGTATTAGGCAACTCATAAGGCCTGAAAGTCATGTCTCTTTGCCCAAATATTCTGTGAGAGCAGAGTAGTGGAAGTATTTAGTTTTAAGTATAATTAGTGCCTTTCTTTTGGTAGTGTTTCTAATGCATGCTTTCCATTTGTATGCAGTTCTGCCTTGACGTTCTTGTGTTGTTCTTCGGCAGTTGCACTAGCCTATGGGATATACAAGCAAGATCTACCGGCCTTGGAAGAGAAGCCAAGGAATGTGGTCTTTGTAGACATGGGCCATTCTGCGTATCAGGTTTCAATCTGTGCTTTTAACAAGGGAAAACTGAAGGTAATCTGTTAAGTCTTTGCAGTAAAATACCATATTTCCAAAGCACTGAACTAAAAATACTGTTCCGTGGAAAGTTTTGTAACTAAAAAAAAAAGTCTACAGCAAATAGTATTGAAATGCAGAATACCAAGATTGCCTGGCCTTTTTGCAGTCAGGCTAAGCAGTTTTCATTAACAAAATGCAGAAATGAAGTAGTCCAAAGATTGCTTTGGAAAGTGCTGGACCGTTAAGCAAATGTGTGGCTCTTGAGCCTTGTTTTCCCAATGAAATAGTTGTGCGTTCCTAGTAATCTCACCAAAAGAGTTGTGATGGAGTGATTGACTTACCTATCGGGTATTATTCAATTGCTTTAAACTGTTTCTTATGATGATGTTTTTTCCTACCATGTATAATCATGTAAAGTCTAAATTCAATCAAATGTGAAACAAAACAGGATTCTCTTTACTGTTTTGAGATTTTCATCTTTGAGGTTTGGCCTACTGCTGGCTGAGTGTTTCTGTAAATTGGTCTTCAGTAATCTTCAACTAAGGTCGTGTGGAGGATGATAGTGGTGTGAGGTTTTTGTTTTTGGAGAGAGGAAGAGTGAATGACAGGGCTAGCATAAGAAAACAGCTAACTTGCTTTTTCTTTAGCAAGCTACTAAACTGAGCAAAGGCTGTAGCATAGTGGAAAACGGCATGATAAATGTAGCTTTTATTTTTAAAATCATAACAGTTGCATTTTATTTGAGGAGGGCAGAAAATAAGTGAGCTGAGTCATTTGTTGTGTTTATTTTTTAAGTTGTTGTTGTGTCATGTAACTGACAGTAGCTGGTTCACATCCACAAAGGATGTGAACTTTTAAAACTATATGAAACCTATCCCTATATCTAAAGAAATGTCATTAGATAACTTGTATTTTGTTTTGTTTGTTTTTTCACTTCTATGCAGGTCTTAGCTGCTACCTTTGACCCTTTCTTAGGTGGCAGGAATTTTGATGAGGCTTTGGTAGACTACTTCTCTGAGGAATTTAGGACAAAATACAAACTGAATGTAAAAGAGAATCCCCGAGCACTGCTCAGATTGTATCAGGAATGTGAAAAACTAAAGAAGCTTATGAGTGCAAATGCTTCTGACCTTCCGCTGAATATAGAATGCTTCATGAATGACCTCGATGTCTCCAGTAAGATGAACAGGTACTGTACGTTATTTTCACTGAAGTGTTACCAGACGTGGTATCTCAGCTGTCTTGTAATATGAAACATTTTCCCTGTTCCTGGCAGAGCTCAGTTTGAGCAGTTGTGTGCTGCCCTTCTGTCCCGAGTGGAGCCTCCTCTAAGAGCAGCCATGGAACAAGCTAGTAAGTAGAAGTTGGGTGCTAACTTGGTTCTAGAAAGTAATCAGTAATGTGGTTATCCTAGATCTCTTTAATGATTATCTTTTTAATGTATTTTTTGTATTCATTAGAATTGCAAAGCTAAGTACTGAAAAGTTAAATGTAAGTTCCATTCATATGCTTGCCATGTATGCATGAATCCCATTCCTGCCTCATTTAGTGCACAAATGCATATGCAACCCTGACTTATTGACCTTCATTCACCCTGTATAATGGAAAAGGTTGGGCCATGAAAATATATGTGTATTTTTTTTAAGGAAAAAAGAAAAAGAGGGGAATGATGGGGATGGGGGAAACCAGCATATTCTGTACTTCGAACACTTAGCAACTGTCTGGCCAGCCTGTTCCATATGTGATACATAAGTCTTCACTGACCTGAGAACTTGGCAGTCTATTCTCAAAATATTTGAAGCATGTGCAAATAACAGTTTCTTTTTGTTTGTTTGTTTAGTGAGAGAAGTAGACTTTCCTAGGAAAAGGTTTTACCCTGTTTTTAGCATCTTCAAGAAAAAGGGAAATATTCTGCTTATTTTTTGAGTTGGCTCGATAACTAATGCTGGAATTAAGAACTTGAATAACTGCTGAGCAAAAACATAGAAGACTGACAGCTGTTTGAGATTTTGAGATCACTTCATGCTTATATCTTGAATCCAGAATTAAAGTTAAGCTGCAAGCACAGTTGAATATTTATTTGAAGTTTTCAGTCAAGGGTTTTGCTTTTCTCATTGGCAACTAAAATTAATCCAAACATACGATGCGGTATGTTTGGGCTTTCTTTTAATCTTGTTTGGGAGGAATGAGAGGTGTTGTGCAGTAGTACAGGGCTGCCAAGGGAAATGATTGCACATTTGGGTTTATGTCCACCAGAAAGGAGAGGGTGCACATATCCAAGGTGTTTCTGAAGAACAGCTGTCACCACGTGAACTGTATTTGATGCTTTGCTTCTGCATTTTCCAGAATTATGCAACCAGAAAAATTTTTAGCCTGCAGGAGGGATAAGGATTTTAAGGTGCTTCACTGCAAATCTGGTTTTAAAGATTTTGTTGCGAGTTTAATCAGTGCTTGTTATTAATATGTAGTTAAGAAGAGATCTCTGTCTAATTTTTGTTGTAAAGACAGCTTTTTGGTATCTTGATGATAAGTAAAGGCAATTAATTATAATTATAAATAATACGCTCTTTCTTCTAGGACTTCACCGTGAAGATATCTACAGTATAGAAATAGTTGGTGGGGCTACTAGAATTCCAGCAGTGAAGGAACAGATCTCTAACTTTTTCTGTAAAGAAATAAGCACCACACTAAATGCTGACGAAGCTGTTGCAAGAGGCTGTGCTTTGCAGGTATGGATATTAAAATTCAGCACTGCTTGCTTAATGTGACGTTCTACTGCAGTGTAACTAATGAAAACCAAATATGGGTGGAAGGAGATCAGCTCTTACTTGCTTATTTGAACAGCTGGTGACAGATCACATCAGAAAAGATTGTATTATGTTTGGTAACTTGTCACTGTCGCATTAAAGGGAATGACCTTGTTAGAGACCTGTTGAATTTGATTGTCTGAATTTATTGGTCC
This sequence comes from Meleagris gallopavo, assembly GCF_905368555.1. Taxonomy (NCBI): domain Eukaryota; kingdom Metazoa; phylum Chordata; class Aves; order Galliformes; family Phasianidae; genus Meleagris; species Meleagris gallopavo. Next base: position 14,286,406 of record NC_139407.1, read on the forward strand.
ACTTCTGCGTAAGCCATTTGTAAGATTTGCTTGAGTCTTTACTGATGATGACCAGGGAAATGGTGTTCATTTAATTAATTAAAGTCAGCCAGTTAATTATCTACCACGTCAGTTCAATTAATTATCTGCCAGGAGTAAGAAGATTCTGTTTAAAAAATGCTGTGGTAAGCTGGAAGCGCCATATGACCTTATGCACTTAGATATTAATTGCTGTATTGCTATTTATTTTACTACATGGATATAATAAAATTCTGGTCTTTGTTTTCTAGTGTGCAATTCTTTCCCCAGCTTTTAAAGTGCGGGAATTTTCCATCACTGATGTTGTTCCATATTCCATAACATTGAGATGGAAATCGTCTTATGAAGAAGGAACAGGGTAAGTTGTACGATTTCTGCTGAGAAGTGTGATGGTGTGTTTGTATAAGGAAAAATGTTGAGTTGTGGAGAAGGCCTTTCAGAGTTGGAAGTTGTCATCTGATAAACAGTTCTTCTTTTGTTTTTTTTTCCTTGATTTCCAATTATTGCTTAATTGAAAAGATACTTAATTTAAGAAACGTTTGCGTGAACTTGCCTAATTTTAGTGTTTAATGTTTAGTCCATCTTGAGACCCACTGGCCTTTGATGTGCAGCTCTTGTCAGAAACATTCAAGTAAATAGGTTATTTTGTGGCTTACTTAGCATGGCTGCTGATCTGTAACATAAGCTGATAATCCGTTATGTTACACTCAATGGTTTAAATTTTACATAATATTTTACTGTTGTAGGGAATGTGAAGTCTTCTGTAAGAACCATTCTGCTCCATTCTCAAAAGTAATTACTTTTCACAAGAAAGAGCCTTTCGACCTGGAAGCTTTCTACACCCATCCACATGAAGTGCCTTATCCTGACTCCAGAATAGGTAAGAACTTGTAAATAAGAAAAGCAACTTTTGTTGACAAGGAAGAAGTTTTCCCTAATAATCTTTACTTCCATGTTTTCTATGTTATAATAAAGCCTCAGTTCTGTAGAACAGCTGAGAACAGTGTACTTGACTTTGATGCAGTGCTCACACTGTATCAGCATCAGATGATGGCACTTACTAGAAAATTTACTTTATTTTTTCACTGTTTCTGAATGCTTCAGAAATGTCACTAGAGAGAGATTTAGTGCTGTTTTGTCTGGTTCTTGCAACTTCTGTAAAATGAAGCAGGACCCACCAGCACAGATTTTTTGAAGTAGAGAGATTTAACACTTAATAGTGTTATCTTGATTTTTCTGTGAATAGAAAGTGAAATTGTCCTGTGGATGTACAACATAACTGTAAGTGACAGGCTAGTTTTTAATTTGTCTAGCTTCAGTTTTTGTTACAGAACTGAAAACTAAGCAGGAAGTTTTAAAATTTTATTTAGATCACATTGTGATTTAAATTAGCCTTCAAGTTGTGGTTTTGGTGGTCTAATGTTGTTTTTGTTTTTATTTTTAATTTTCTGATCTTTTTTCTTAAGGGCGTTTCACTATTCAGAATGTTGGTCCCCAGCACGATGGCGACAACTCCAAAGTGAAAGTTAAAGTGCGTGTCAATATTCATGGCCTTTTCAGTGTGGCCAATGCTTCTATCATAGAAAGGCAGAACATCGAGGGAGATCACAGTGACGCACCGATGGATACTGAGTCATCAATTAAGAACCAAGGCAGAGAAGACGAGCTGGTATGTAAACTTGTAAATATCTACAGTCCTTCTAATTCTGACAATAGAGATGATAATTGGAAATTGCTATGATTTCACCTTCAAAAGCTATATGCTCTTTTTCACCCTTACATGATTTCTTCAATTACATAACACGTTTTTTTGTTTATTTTTGAAGTACTGGTGACCTATGAAAACAAGACTATGTAAACAAGTAGATTCCAAGGGGAAATTTTCTTCCCCTTTTTTTTAGCATCTCTACACTAGTCCTCATATTACTGTGTTGCTCTCAAATGGCAATACAGTTAATGTGTTCTGACAGATGAATTCTAAAGGTATGGGTTTTTTTCCAAGTACTACATCTTCATTGATTAAAGAACAGATGGTATTTTTTTCGTAAGCCTTCTTTTGCTTAGGGTGCTGTATGTACAGGTAGTTCTTACCAATTGGCTTAAAAGCTTTGAGGACAAGTTAATGGAAATACGTGAGTGATAGTGTTGCCATCAATACTGGAGAAATTACTGTTTTAGGTATCATTATGTCACTGCTAGTCAATGCTGTACTGCTGTAGAAGTGCTTGCTCACAGCATTCTGCCTGTCAGTTCTCCCATCCTAGTGTAAGGATGATTATTTTCCTTGCTGGTGTCTTGCATACTAGAGGTAGATAGCTGAAAGTTGCAAGGTACACTGACACGGTAGGTCTTAGGACTGGGTGGCAGGGAGTGCTTTTGTGGCTGGGCAGTGGTATCTGGCAGTTCCTGGTGGATAAGTGCTTTGCATCTGACATTTGCTTAGAAGTGGAACGCCTGGAAGTGACATAGCTGGCATTTTATGTTATCAGCTTGCTGTATGTCCAGGTTATTAATCTTAGTAAGTACACTTTGTTCAGTACAAGGATAACCACTTCCGTCCTCAGGCTTTGTCAGTTCATATTACTTCCATTTATCCTAATACTTCTTCTGTTTTACAATGGTGCTTGTCAGCAATTACCTTTCATTATTGAGGATGATACCCTCGACACTGAGGATGAGGTTTGTAGTGTATATGTGTATTTCCCACACCCCTTCACCCCCAGCTGTTTGTGTAGGCAAGATAGTTCCTTCTGGTCATTGCCTTTCCTGTGCGAACAGTAAGAACAATAAATAAGGATGTTGTTCTGTTCTGAAATGAGAATGCTTAACTTTGGTAAAAGTAGCCTATTTATGTCTTACTTTCATCACTAAAACTTGGCCAAAGTAACTAACGCAACTAACGTACAACACGTGCACCTGTGCTAGAGTTTGAAACCTTTCAAATATTTCTAGTATTTCATCAGACTAACAATAGCGTATTATATGCATATGTGGATGATAAATTTATGAGTTTAATTCTTTGTGAGAAGCCAAAGACTACTTCAGTTGCATCTTGACTACTCCTCACAGTCTCTTTACTATTTATTGATGCTTTGGATTTCCAAATATTTCCAAATAGTCATTCTGAAAATTTGAAACTTTCATTTATTAGGATGTTACTAAAAGTTTTTGCACTGACAATAAGGAATCGGACAACTTAAACTAAATCAAGTGATCAGCTCTTGTAATTAGAGTGATATCTTTTAAGACTCTCAAATCTAGAATAAGGCATAGTGAACTAATTACTGATAAATTCAAGTGAAACATGGAGTGACCAATAAAGACAATTGGTCACAATTGCTATAAAATGCTATTAGAGAAATGAATTTCTGTGGTTCTGTGAGACAGGTGCAGGCAACAATTACAATTATTAAATTACTTCTGCTTTAGATTATAAAGTTAAGGGTTGGGGGTAATGTTATGTGTTCAACGTTCTGGCTGTTCCATTCAGGATCTGTAGTTACTGCCTGTGTTGGTGTTGTGCTTCTAGAATTTTATTTGCTTATATTTCATATGTATTTATTTTGAAATTAAAATGGAGTATTCCCTGGGCTTAGTATAATTCTCTGGATAGCAACATCATAATTATTTAAAGAGGGACAGGCCAATTAGAATCTATTTAATTTGAGATAGAAACGGGTAGAAGCAGTGTTATCAAAATGCCTGCTGAAGTAAAGCTTGATTAACTAAATCAAAAACTTGTTGAGACTGAATTGAGCACATAAGGACAGTGATGTATTTCGATTGACATCAATCTTAAATCATACCACAGACCTGTGCATTCCGTTATGCAATTCTTTGTGTAGGATAAAATGCAAGTTGATCAAGATGAAGGTGCTCAGAAAAATCAAGCTGAACAGCAAAGCCAAGCAGACGAAGAAACCGAAAATGCAGGAATTGAAACAAAGGTATGTATTGAGCATTGACAAGGAGATGCAATATTGCTTCCTTTAGAGTTTTTTGGTTTTTTTTTTTCTGCCTAGTGTTCTCAGATTTATTCCATTTATCTCCTTAGTTGTGATTCATAGGGACTGTATTTGGAAGAGCAAAGAAATTCTACCTTAGCATTTTGCTTTTCAGCGTACTAAGCTAAGACATTTGAAGTAAGTTTCCTTGATTTAACATAGGTTTGAAGTGAAAATGAACATTAGGGAAGCTTGAGAATCTTGGAGAAGAATATGCAGTATCTTTAGTTTTTTTGAACACCTTTTCATGTTGTTTGAAGAAATTTAATTCCACCAGTTTGGTTCAAAAGTAAAATAATGGTGATTCTGAATAGCAGATGTATAGCTGGTGCTTCATTTGCTTACAGTTAATTTGTAGCTCTTACTAATTTTTGTCTTTTTTGTGCATAACTGTAGCAATATTGCAATTCTTAGAAGTTCCTTACAACTGCAAATCTTACAGGCTTCTTCTGGAGACAAGCAAGATCATCCATCCCTGCCAAGGGCTAAAACAAAAGTCAAGAGTATTGACCTACCTATCCAGACAAGCCTCTATAGGCAACTGGGACAAGATCTTATCAATTGTTATATAGAAAATGAGGTAAGAAGCATGAACAGGTGATTACTTACATTAACATCAATAATTACTTCGTGTGCACAGCCTTAGAATCTTTTGAGGCTTTCCTTTCAGTAAGGTCTTTGATTCTGCCTACTTTTAGTTGGTGTCTTTTTATTGGTATAATAAATCAATTTACTAGTAGTGCTTAATTACCCACATCTGAACGTAATCTAGTAGACTGCCCTTACCTTGAACAGTCAATGCCTTTCTTATGCAAGAAATTCCAATAAGGGCTGCATGGTCTCTTATAGGAATGTAATTGTTACTGACTAACCTGGATGGGTCAGGATTAGCATTTGCAGACTGTTTTTTGTGCTCTACCGAGGCTGTGTGCCTGGCTAGATCAGGTTTTTGCCCTTAATGTGCTTTATCAGCAGGAAAGGTATTGGAAAGCATTGCTTCTAGAACACTTGTTTTCCACAGAATACTGTCTTTGCAGCATTTTTACAGGTCTTATCTGCCATTGCAAAGATCACACCAGTTTAATGTCTTCTCTGAAATATGGTCAGTGCAAAGACTAAAATGGGAAATATGTTTTATAGAGCAGAATGACTTCCAAACCAGTCAGTACTTCTCTTCTGTTTTTGTGATGGTCAGACTACAATTTCTACCTGATCCGTTTACACTGAAGCACTTGACAAACAACTTCTGAACAGAGGGGTGGACAGTTCTCAACCCCGTCCCCTCCCCATTTTAGTTCATCCTGAGGTGAGAATAAGTTACATGGAGGTGAAAATTAAATAAGTATTGGTCCTTCTTGTGGTACAGTTTGGGAAGAGTAATGCTCAAGCTCAAATGCTTATTTTGATACTTGAAATTCTTAGTTATAACTAAGCTTTAATCCACCCTAGGGGAAAATGATGATGCAAGACAAGCTTGAGAAAGAAAGGAATGATGCTAAGAATGCCGTTGAAGAATATGTGTATGACTTCAGAGACAAACTCTGTGGAGTCTTTGAGAAATTCATCACTGAAGAAGTAAGATTAATCTGTGTGTTTCAGCTGTTGGAAAATGATTTTTCTAACAAAAGCTTTGAGTGATACTTGTGGAGGCTGCAGGAGTCTATTGAACTTGTCTCAGAATGTGAAATGAATTAACTTCAGAAATGAAGTTAACTATGCATCAGCCTGGCATTTGAATTGCAAATATGAAAATGAGCAGAAAAATGAGTGCTTATAGCTGTTAGATTATCTGCATTTTATTTATTGAATAATATGGTTAATTTCCCACTTAAGTGTGGTGAACCTGATGTGTTGCTGAAGCCCAAGTAAAAGAGAAAGTGGTACACTTGGCTTTTGCAAAAGCAGAATTGAAAAAACACTTATGTAATAGTTTCTAACGGCTGTCTGTGGAAGTGTGTGACACACAACTTTCTGAAACAGTCATTCAGCAGCAGCGATTTTAAAGTCTACTCCATGAATTACCTGGTTATCCAGCAACGTATTTTGTTCTTTGCTAATTAATAGTGTCTCTGACTTGCTTCATAGGATACAAACAAGCTGACCTTGATGTTGGAAGATACAGAAAACTGGCTTTATGAAGATGGAGAGGACCAGCCAAAGCAAGTGTACATGGATAAGCTTCAGGAGCTAAGAGTAAGGCTTCAAGCTCTTATTTAGAAAGAGAGGAAGGGGAGTAGTGTATATGCACGTTGTGTGGCTAGCATAAGTACGTATCTTCTAATGAGGGATGCGTGTGTGCCTGCCTACATGTGAACTTGATAAATCCAGGAACTCAGAAGTAAGGACATGCAGGTTGTACCTGGATAGTATTTAGTTGTGTGATTGAATGTAGTATATAGAACTAGGAATACTGTTACTGTCAGTTGTCCTTCTGATATGAAGATGGTCAGTTGAAGTGGACAGTGTCTAGTGATGAATAGTAAAATTAATCACTGTGAGAATTTTCTGTAGCTTTTGCTACGCACTGGAAAAGGCTTTTAAGTATTTGACTGTTCTCCCAAGTATTCAAAACTACATTTGAAAACAGATGGCTCTGGTATCCCTGTTTACAATGGTCTTCAATAGCTATGTAATAAAATAGAAGTTTTGGTCAAATGATAAAGGTTAATGAATGCTTTAACAGTAGCTTCCACTGTATTGTTTGATTGGTAATGACCAAAAAAACCACCTTAAGTACTTGTAAATTTTCATAATTTTGTGAGCAAGTGTAAATTGTGATGAATGGCTATTTGGTTATTCAAGGCTGTTTCCAGCTTTAGTTCTAACTGTTTCCTCTCAAGTGACGTTTTCATTGTAGGAGGGGTAATTGATGGAAACATTAATATGGGCAACTGCCTTCATGCCTGGATACCAGTATTCAAGAGAAGGTGAAAAACAGACAATACATATAACTATAACTTTTTTGACTGTTTTAAAATTCAAATCATCCCTGCAAATGGTCTTGTTCATCTTCCAAGTGCATTGTAACAAATGCTCTTTTTGCTGAAAATAACTCTAAAATACTAAGCCAAGAAAGAGCAGAGCACTAATCGTTTATTTAGACTTCTAGGTTTTTTTTGTTAGTGGTGGCACTGCACTACAGCAAAGGGCAAAGATTAAGCTCTTGAATGGGTGTGAGAAGGAGGGAAAAGCCACGCTGCTTACGATACCGTTTTTATTCCTTGACCAAAGTAAAAGAAGCTTGTATTATATCAAGATCTTTATTTCTGGGAAAGTGAATTAGTTGCAGTATCTCACTTGGTTTATGTTTCCAGAAATTTGGACAGCCTATTCAGGAGAGATACATGGAACATGAGGAGAGACCAAAAGTTTTAAATGAACTGGGGAAGAAGATTCAGCTCCTTATGAAAGCAGTAGAAGCATACAAAAATAAGGTAGAAGTGTGGAATGATCTATGGGTGTTTGAATTTGACTATAGGATTTTTTTGTGTATATGTTCTAAAAGAAAAAAATCCTCTAGGATTTAACTTTTAAGCTGCTCAAAAAATGACTTGTGCTTACAGTCCTGAGAACTTCTCAAACTGTTCTTGAAGTTTCTCTGTGAATGTGAATTAAACAGTCATGTTCCTTGTGGTGACATCTACCACTTGAAATGCCTGCCGCAGTGTTATTCTTGTTTCTGTAACCCAAAAGGTTATACGTTGGGGTTAGTTATTCAGGTGAGTCTGCGTGTTCTCTTGCAACTTCATTAGTCATCTGTGCTTAAGCAGTGTGCATTTCAAAATTTCACATGCCTTAAAATTTCCTGTGTTTTGTTCTACAGCTATTCTTCATATCAAAGACTTGTTTAAAAACACTGATTTCTAGTGGGTTGTAGTAATGTTACTCAGTTGTGTCCATTAAGCTCTTAATTGATTTAGAAGTGTGTAGTAATTGATTAAAAACATCTTTCTCCCTAGGATGAAAAATATGATCACCTAGATCCTGCTGAGATGGAAAAAGTTGAAAAATACATTAGTGAAGCTATGAACTGGTTGAACACCAAAATGAATGCACAGAACAAGCTAAGCCTAACTCAAGATCCCATTGTCAAAGTGGCAGAAATAATGTCAAAATCAAAGGTAAAAGAATAAAAATTGTCATACGTGTTGCAGTCCATTAAGCTTTTCTTGAATAAGATTTTGGCCTCTGTATTGAGCTAGAATACCATGCCTGCAGAGATGGTAAAGCTCTAAGGTATAGGGGTGGCAGCAGCAGTTTTATTAGCATTCAGTCCTAACTCTTTACTTTACAGCAGTACCTTTGAATAACTAAAAATATCTGGAGCTATGACACTAGTTTTGCTAGAAAACTGATTACTATAGGATTTTAACAAATCAGAAACTTCTTTCTTTTAAGCTTCTAGATTTGATAGAAGTCTAGTCCTTGAAAATGTAGTGCTGATCATTACATACCTGAAAGAAGTTTGAGACATTCAATTTTAATGCAATTACTGTGCCACCAAATAACTTGTTCTTTCACTTTCTTTATAACTAGGAGTTGGATAGCTTCTGTAATCCCATTATATACAAGCCCAAACCGAAGATAGAACCTCCCAATGATGGGCAGTCAAAAGCTAATGGTGAACATAATGGACCAGTGAATGGACAGAGCAATACTGAAACAGGACCTGATCCAGCAAAGGACAATTCTCAGCAGACCAAACCATCTGGAGAAATGGAAGTGGACTAAATCCTGCATTTCTGTTACTTAAAATAGTGCACAGGGTCCATTCTTTTGGTACACACCTCATATGTTCAGTTATAGTTAGCCAACCTTCTGTCATTTGTTGCTGAGTAGTTCTGGAAGTGTTTCATATTAAGTACACTCTGATGTTCATTTCCACTGATGCTGCTTATGTGGAGCTTTAGCCAAATGTAGATTGTATAAGTCAGTTTAAGCTTTCCCAATATATTTTATATCAAAACATACAGAATTGATATATAAATGGCAACAATCTACCTTATTTAAAGCTTTTATTGTGGATAAACCTCAGCTCCTTTATTCAGGAAAGGATACTGTATTGCACTACTGATGCTCAAGTGTAGATCTAATTGCATCTTTATTTTGGAAAAATATTGGAATTGAAGTGGCAACACTTGTCACTTGAAGCACTGACCTTTTCTAGTTATTGTATTGTTATAATTTAAATATTAAAATAGAGGTTAGTTGGCATACTAGTCCATCTTGTTGATGTACCATGAAAATTGTATGGTCTCTTTCATATAAACTAATACAAGCATAAACATTTTTTTAGATTCCCATACCACTAACAATCTTAGTTAGAAAATATCAGCGTAATGGCTCTGCCATTTGCTGAAATTAAGTGAATGGTCTCATTGCACATTGCTGTACATATAGGATTATGCTTATAGGATGATGCTAATGATAATAGTATCAAGTGGTAGAATATACAAGGACTTACATAGCTTTCCCTTGAAAATGTCTTGCTGCACACGTTACCGTTTCCACTTGGTTCGTTTTGAATGAAATCTACACCTTGATTGCATATCGTGCTGGGGATGAGAAACAGCAGAAATTGTGCTGTGTGAGCTGGATATTGGCCTAACGTTGAGGTTGCTTAAGTGCTGTCTGTTGCAAACTTGAAACAAATACTAAGCGCTTATTTAAGCCATGGTACTTCGCATATAATCCTTTTGATCAAGGACTCTAAACAAAAGTATGCAAACTGGATATTACTACTCTAAAGATAAAAATCTCCTTGATGAATTTGCATAGCTTATCAGTTATCCTTGCTCATTTACTTGATCTAATGGAAGTGTCTATTACGTATTATACAGCTGAGTCACTAGTTTCTTTGGTCTATCTTGGACATCATCAAGATCCAGTGTACATTCATATATACTGAATGCTTCAAGCCAGTCATGGTGGTACTGTAGCACTTGTTAAAACAAGCCACTCTTCTTTTGCTTTAAAAACCTCTATTACCAGAATAGAAATGGACTACTTTATGGAAGGTAGTTTATTACCCAAGTTAGCATAACTGACTGAGATGAGTTGCAGTGTAACACTTCAGTGACTTGAACTCTATTGCAGAAATGGATGTAGCTGTTAAGGCATCTCATATGAGCTTGTTGCTGCTGTAGACAAGCAAAGGTCATGCTCTTGCTTGCAGTTCTGGCAGCCATGTTATTTTCAGCCATGCCCTGATATTTTACCACTGCTCTCGGGTCTCTGAGTGATACAAGTGACTGACCTCTAAACAGCTCCCCTAACAGCTGTGTGTAGTCTGGCACCTTTTGTTTACATATTTGAAGCCTCTCAACAAAATTTGAGTGGTGTTGAACTGTAGCTGCTCTGCAATCTCAGTCTTTATTTCCTCTGCTATAATTCACCCATCTTTGGCATCAGAGTGACTGCAGTTCAGTGTCAGCTGTCCCTAGTGTAAGCCATTACATAACTGGGCAAGCTTTGGTCATGTAGGTGTTAACATTACGAATATCTTAATGGCTTTAATACAGTAATGACTGGCGTTCTTAAGTACTGGCTTCCTGAAACCCATCTAAATGTTATTTTGTCAAGTAGACTTGCTGATACCTGGCAGGTGAAGAGCTTAGGCAGTGGGAATCTCCAGTGTGAGCTCTCCAATAACGAGATGGAAATGTCATATATAAGAAAAAGAATCTTTATTATGCTCTTAATGGTTAAATGTTCAATATGGTATTACAGGTGGTACTGGTGGTGGAAACCTTTAAGCATGAAGGACAGAGTAATTTTAAGCTGCTTAGTGTCTCAAGCTTAAAAGCAGGCATAGTAAAGAGAGTCTCAGTAAGGTTTTCGTACAAAAATAGTGATGTTTTTTGCTGTGCATCTGCTCTGTCTCTAGATCCGTGTGGACCTCTGCTTGCACTCAGCAATTAGCAACTGGTTGCTGGTCACAAAATAGACGTTACAAATCCCATTTGTAAGGGGAAATTTGTTCTTATTACAATGAAGGTAAAATTAGCATATTAACATATGACTTGTTAATGAGTAATCTGTTTTCTGGTACAAAGAGGAAAGCTTTACAAGAACACAGACATAGGATTCTCAACTACTTGAACCATGCACAACTTGAACAAGAGGTTTTGCACACTGGACTCTACTGAGTTACCTTGTGGCCACCCTGGTGGGCAGCTCCAGAATGAGTATCTTCCAGTATAACACAAATAACTGTGGTGACTGACAGTAGCACGCTACCTTGCATCTTTTTTCATACTTACTAATCTTTTGAGGGGAAAAAATATCTAATGTTTGAAGAGGTTCCCTCCATCTCATAAGAAAAAAAAACAAAAACAGGAAGCAACACTATAATGCTTTTGTTTGAGTGGAAAAAAAAAAATGAGTCTACGACTTCACATAAAAATTCAGTTACAAAAGAGCAGCACTATTTCCTTGTATTTTACTAGTAAGACCTTTTTTTCTTGAACAAGCACCAGTTCTATTCCTCCTTGAGCATTAATGCCCTTGCTTAACAAATAGCTTTAACTTGCTACTAGCTATTTTAAAACTGCTTCATGGCTTCATTTTCACACTTTTTATCAACATTTTTTACTTTGGGCTTTTACTGGCAATTCATGTACATGTGTAACACAGTTTTTTAACCGTCACTTAAGTTTATGTATTTTTTTTTAATCTGACAAAGGAGTTTTAATGAGGTACACCTGTCTTGCTTGTTTAGTTACTGATTTGGCTATGGATGTCTGACATTGAACGAAGAATCTTCTCCTTTCTTTGCATTTGGTCGTGCCCTCCTACTGTTAAAAAGCTGCCTTTGGAATATACTTGCAAAACATCAGTAGGCAGTTGGATAAAAATCCTGCAAGCCCTTTGTGTGAAACACATAATGCATGTTAGAGCTGGGACTTCACAGGCGGGTAGAGGCATGTTCACACCTTGTCTGGAGGGGCTGCACTGAGGGGCAGCTGCTGTTGCTGACCTGTTCCTTCTGAAGTGGTGTACACTGACACCATGCAGATGCCTTCAGAGGGTACCTTTGATGACCTTGCTTTAAGGACATAGTACAAAGGTTTCATTTGTTCTACTTAAAAGAGAAAGCTCAATCTAAGCATCCAAACTGTCAGGTGCCTTTATATCTGCAGTATTTGAAATTATTTCATTTTTTGAAATATCTCAATATGTTGAATTCCCATTTCTGCTATAGCTTCTTCCTGTTTAATAAGTTTTCTCAAATATTCCATGGTTGGTTTTCTTTTTTTTGCGGTGAGAAGTAAGTTTAAGCATAATCTTATGGTACAGGCTAAGAAATAGAGACTTTTTTCCTAGGTCTTTCTTGACATAGGTATTACTAAGTAGTTAACAGCTTAAAAAAAAAAGAAGTCTTCATTATTCTTAGTACTCTGGTTGTCCGTTCATTCTGATTACCTGATGCCAGTTCTCAAAAACACAAAGCCATGTTACAGGTATGCTGCATTTGCTGGTTAGGAGTACCTCCCTTGTTACAGGAAGAGAAGCTCATTGCAGTTCCTGTAGAGAAGTTTCAGCGTGACCCTCATCCTCCAAAGCAGGGCTTTGATTGTTGTGTTACTACACTGTAATACTTCAATGGGCTGATACAGAAGCCCACCTGAACTGAACTCTAGATGACCAAACTTGAGTTATGAATCAATACAGTATCTAGAAATGCTTACATTACCTGCTGCCATCTACAAGTTTTCTTGAAACTGGATGAAAGAATATCATTTCACTACTTGTCTCATTATCCTATATTTTCTAGCCTTTGAAGCACGAGAAAACACAGGTAGGAAAAACTGCACTGCTTTACAAAAGCCATTGACAGCCTTGTAAATTTTCATTTCAACTCCACTATAGTATTTGGAGTGGAAATAAAAATTGTTAACACACTAGAAATTGTGTGCTAGCTGACTCCTACATGCATTCTTAGTTCACCACAGTTGAACTTGAGGATATTAACCACCGACTATACATGTAAGTAACAAGTGAATACAACAGGACAGTTGGTGCTACAGCAGAAATTTGCTCGTGTGACTTACATGACCATTGTTAAACCCCATTTTTTGTCTTCCTTATGAGAGGAAAACACATGAAACAGTGAAAATTGGGAATCACTGCAACATAATACACGAGGAGTAATTTAAATAAAATGCAATTCAGAGCTGTGCCCACCGGCCACCCTTAGGGAGTGCTAAAATGGTTTAGTTAGTTGAAAAGGAGTTAGTTACTGAATGTTGCATAATGGGAAAAGTTTGTTTACATATTCTGAACATATTTCCACAGGATGGGGGGGAGAGATGGGGATGTTAGAATTAAAGGCAGTGTTAAGTATGCAAAATGTTTACTATGTATGTAAATGGGATCCTGATTAGTGACAGATCATGTGCAAATTGACAATACTCAATTTATTTTTGAACGGCAATATAGATTGTCAAGGTTGTGTATAATGATAATAAATATATAAAACGCTACTTGAACTATAAATGACCACCGAGACCTAATTTTTCCATCAGTGTTCTTAAAAGCAACTTTGCCTGAGTTAATGGATGCATTTAATGCACGTTTGTCCAAAAGACCACAGGTAAGAAACAACAGGCATTTTTGCCTCACTCTGTCCAAATTTGCTCAGAAAGGCAGGGTTTCTCTCGTGCTTCTCAATCACAAGTGCTGGAGACTCATGTCTGCAGACAAACTTCCCGAAGTTGGAGCCCGAAGGTACTACTGCTCTGCCTCTGGGAAAATGTGGTCATTTCCACACCCGAAGTCACATGTGAGCATTTGGAAAAGTACAAATTGCCAAATGTCAATTAATTCCTCTTTCTCTGAATGACTTATTCCAACTTTTGAAAAAGTTCTTTGAACTGACTGGGAAAGTTAGTGGCTTCAGGTGTTGTTGGTTCTCTGAGAAGAAAAGATCCTGAAGCATAGCCACAAGGCAAGCAGTTTAGCACCTGCATCCTGCAGGACTTCTTGCTGCATGTCTCAGTGGAGCAGTTCCTTCATGTTCTGCCAGAATGCTATGACTGTAGGATACCTGCATACCCTGTATAATTCTATGAAGACACACCATTATTCAACATCTTTATCATCCTGAATATGTTTTAATTAAAAACTTATCCAACTCCCATTTCTTCTGGGTCTTACACGCTTGAAGCAGAGGTCAAGAAGTAAACTAATAAAATATTTCAATGGTATTATTCATTTTACCAGCAAGATTAGGGACTTAATTAAGAGTAGACAAAGGTGCTTCTTTAAAAACAAATGAAACAAACATATATATTTATGAATGACAACATTCATGCAATATATGTATAAGATGAGTTTATGGAGTTACAATCTAAGAATTAAATCCATATGCTTAATGACAAGGGGAGAAAATGTTACTCTGTGTCATCTGGTTTTTGATAAATCAGTATTTACCAGAAATAGGTTTTCAATTTAAGAATCTAGAAATCTACATTCAAGGGACATTCAAGGGAGGATTAGGGTAGTTTTTTCTAATAATTTCCTTACAAGTCTAAATCACAGAAAAAAAATGGTATTTGCATTTGGTTTTGCTTGCAAAGAAATACAACAACAGTCTAATTTACTAAATTATCCTGATAGGTCAAGACAAGCTACCTTAGTCCATTCAAGAGAAACTGATTTTGTAAATATGCATCATCTTGGTTCTATAACAAACCATTAGAAACCTACTTTGTCTTGCTTTCCTTTGTCACCATGACAGAAAAAAATGCCAAAGAGATCTGCTTGCCTCAAAAATGTGCTGGTAAACATCATTTGTCTTAATATGCTGACCTAAAGCCTTTGTCAATAAGCAAATTAAGCTGGACAAAAGCATAAACTATATCTTTATTCTCAGCAGCGTTTTGTTTTCATGGATAATGTCAATAAACAAATGTTAGAAGCCAAAAGGGCAGATGATAATGTATGAACAGGGAAAAAAAGGAAAAAGGAATTTTTCACACAAGCCAGTATGTTTCATACAACAGGAAGTATGGTAGGCATTACAACCAAGACATCAGCCCTATTGGCAAATCTTAGCAATAGTCTAATTGTTTCCATAATGATACATGCATGATGTCATCCTGGCTCTGGCATTAAATCAGTGGCTAATCTCACAGGTGCTACTACAGAGGCAGGATTTGACTGTGCCACACAGTTACTGATACAGTAACATCACTAAGAGATGCAAAAGATAAGGAGGAAAAAAGCTTACGCTGGCACAAGTGGTGAAATTCTACTGAATAACATCTTTGCCAATGCTACCTAGCATCACAGTTCAGTACAGTGAGCAGAAAGAATACCTGCCCAGCTTTGATGGCATTTATATAAGCAACATGGTAGTCCTGTAAACTAAACTGAGGCATGTTGCTGTAAAGCTGTAACTTCATGGGAGGGTTCAAAGCTGGAATGCCCGTAAGAATTTATTAGGCAGGGAAAAAAAAGCCTTGTGACATATCTAGGTTTTATTCAAACCAGAATAGATCTCATAGCTAGCATTTCAGAAACAATTACTCTTTGCACAAGCTATTTTTTTTTTGTTGTTGTTGTTCAAATATATCACAAAACCCCTCCACCCACACTCCTGAGCCAAGGAAAAAACATGTTGTCAGTTTTACAGATGAGTAAACTGAATCACATGGCTGACAAGTTTGACCTATTTCTTATAGATAGGGATTTAAACAAAACAAATACCATTTTGAAATAAATGGATTTTTCGCTAGCATAGAAGGGTGAGAAAAGAAAAAGGCCCTCTGCATATTTTTCTGGATCAGTATGGCCGTGGTGCAGTCAGTTATGGCATGGAGCTCTCTTTTTGGTGTGAAACAGACATTGTCCCTGGAGAACTTGCTGTCAGGCAGACAAAGGGGAGTTGCAGCCCGCACCTCTGCAAACAAGGCATCAATGCTGACTCAGCTCTCAAGAGACCTGTCCAACTCCCAGCCTCACAACTCATACAGTCTGATATCAGTCTGCACGCATTTCCTCTGAACGTACTTTTTAGAAAAATGTCATTCTCAGCAACTGCATGAAATGAAACTGAAGAGGAAAAAAAAATTGATATTGAAAATAATAATAAAAAAGCTCAGGCTGTAAGAAAAAATAGAGACTGTACTGCAGCAATGCTATTGTTTCTCAGCCTTAAGAAATAAAATATCATGGTTACAAACATGCCATGGAAAGTTCTCAAGGAAAACCAGTCTGGTCTCTTGATGGCAGGGCAGAGTATCAGGGAGGAGAACTAAAAGCTCAGTAATTAAAGCTCAGCACAGGCATTTGTTTAAGGACCGAGTTTCAAAGCAAAACCAGCATGTACTCCAACCTCAGTCATGCTGTAAGGATACCCATGCCAATTTTAAACTGCCTTAATTCAAGCAACAAGCCTCAACAGAGGCTCATGAGCCCTGAAATACAAGCCTACTGTCAGATGCTGCTAACGCTGGGCAGGCACTGATGCACAAGTAGTGGTGCAAATGTGAAGCTGTTTGGTCAAATTAGTCCTGAGACTGGAACGTGCAGAAAAAATACAACCTGACAGTATGTGAATTTTACTGGAAAAAAACTCACCAAGATTATTCTTGTTCTCCTTGCTGTTCATTATGAGTAAGGCTGTGTACAACCAAGCTGGTAATGTCACAGAAGAAATGTAGCTTAATGATTTTTGAGAATCTTAGAGCCCAGTCTAGGAATCAAAATTTAACCCTTGTACTAAGCAATGCCCATTTTCAAATTTCAAAGTTCAAATTACATTTGTTTATGTTTAGAGCTGAATGTAATCCACTACTGTTTGTGCCCTTGGAAAGGGATGTCCTATGTTTACTTCTGAAGCTCCATGGTTTAAGCAGGAACTTTCAACAAGTTCTCAGCCAAGACTGCGGACAAAACCTGCATGCATTATATTACTGACCTATTGCTAAAATCCACAGAAATCTTACTCATTTTGTTGCTAATCTCTCTTACTTTAGAGGAAGCTGGGGAGGTTATAGCTAGGTACACCTCTGCAGTTACACAGATGCTGATGGTTGTTTCATCTCCCAGGATTACAGACATGGCCATTGCAGATCATTTACTCACTCAGGACTCTTCTGTGCTTCATGTGATGGTAGGTAACATTTGATGCTTCAGTGGAAAATGTTGATAGCACAAAAAAACACGCTTCATAATACTATTCTGTACGTGTTTCATCCTAAAATTTAGATAAGCTTTACTTACCTCAGGGTAAATCCATTTGTTCTCTTTTGATAAACCAAAACAAACAGAATATTCCAAAAGGCGGTTTAACTCCCCTTTCCCTTTCCTTTTCTTTTCCTTCCTCTTCCCCTTCTCCTCTATTCCCTTCCCCTTCCCCTCCATTCCCATTCCCCTCCCCCCTTCCTTTTCCCTTCCCTTTCATCCAGGAAGTCTTAAAATAAAAGCTTATCTATACTCAATAGGTTGCATTTTTGCTAATTTGGAAAGACCGTTCAGATAGGAATGAACCATTTGTCATCAAAAACACTGCTTACTATACTCATGTCTTCTTGCATGGATGTATTACTGTGCAGTTGAAAATCCAGTTGTTTTCTATTCGGTGGTCTTTTTGTATCCTATGAAACATGCAAAACCTGCTCACAGGAAGCTCAGTGCACAGGTAAAAGCAATGAGCTGACTTCTGAAAACACATATAAGGACAAATGCTAATTAGAAAAAGGATTAAAAATTACATAAGACAGTATTTACTCTCATGACTATTGTGTAATTCCAAACAGTTTGGAAACATCACTAACAAAGGAATTGTGCCTCAGGGAGCAGTCTACATTTGCAAACAGAACTGGCTGTCAACCCTGGAGCTTACACCCACTGCTGGCAACTGAATATTCAAAAATGTAGACCAAAGAAACCTCTAGTGAGCATCTAAATAAACTAATGTGTAAGGCAACATATCTGGAGGGGGGGAAACAGCATCGTACAAGGATAAAAAACAACAGACTAATGAATCCTCATGTACTAAACCACATTCAGCATATGCTTCAGCCAGTATGTCTATCTGTGGACTCACAACTCCAGTGCAACGAGTTGTCATCTGTTCAAGAGAAAAAATAAACACAAGAGGAAAAGGCTTTCAGAGCTGAAGCCAAGCAGCTGAAGTTCCACCTGTGTGTCAGCTGCAGGCTGGTAGGCACTGGTATGCTCAAGACAAAGAAATTGGAGACTGAAGTCTTTACATGAGAAAAAAAAAAAAAGCATCTACAATAAAGTAATGCTGCAGTGTTCTCAAGGCATTTTGGCATGCAGAATTAAACACAGATGAAATTCAAAGTGGAACGAGGCGATGAGCATATTCTTGCATTAGCCAGCACTTAGAAAATTGGGGTTCTATTTTCTTTGTGTGGAGTTTTGGTTGGCTTTGCTTTTGTTTTTTGGATTATTTTCTGAAAGATTATCTTCTCAGCTTAAAATCATTCCTCCTTGTCCTATCACTATTCACCCTCGTAAACAGCTGTTCTCCCTCCTGTTTATTATATGCTCCCTTCAAGTATTGCAAGGCCACAATGAGGTCTCGCCAGATCCTTCTTTTCTTCAAGCTGAGCAAGCCCAACTCCCTCAGCCTGTCTTCGTAGGGAAGGTGCTCCAACCCTCTAATCATCTTAGTGGCTCTCCTCTGGACCCTCTCCAACAGCTCCCTGTCTTTCTGGTATTGGGGACCTCAGACCTGGATGCAGTACTCCAGATGGGGCTTCATGAAGGCAGAGTAGAGAGCGACAATCACCTCCCTGTCCGTGCTGGCCTGGAGCCCAGGATACCATTTGCTTTCTGAACTGCAAGAGCACACTGATGGCTCATGTTAAGCTTTTCATCCACCAGGATCCTCAGGTCCTTCTCTGCAGGGCTAAGTGCCTCTAAATACTTTCACTAAAGTTCTGTGACTGTATAATTACAAACTTCAGTTTTAAAAAGTAAGTCCCT
The DNA here is from genome assembly GCF_905368555.1 of Meleagris gallopavo. Lineage (NCBI taxonomy): Eukaryota > Metazoa > Chordata > Aves > Galliformes > Phasianidae > Meleagris > Meleagris gallopavo. The sequence goes on from NC_139407.1 coordinate 14,305,392, forward strand.
CTTCTTGACAGTGGTTGTGATTTGGCTCCCGGTGATGAAGACTCACGGAATTGCACAGAATTATCAAGCTGCTAATGCACACAGGCAGCCTTGCAGCACAAGCCCTGGTTCCTGAACTGCCTTGCCTGCCTTTCTTTGCCTCAACAGTTTGCTGTTGCTGAAATACACTCCTGCACAAGCAGGCTGCTGTTGAGCTCACACCTAGCAGGTCACAGCAATATCTTGTGCATATGCTGCAAAGCTAAGACATAATTCATTCTAACATTCAGAATATGAAGTTAACACATCAAAGCAGTACCTGACAGGGATCCTTTCAGCACCTTCCTGTGCCACACCTTCACTGTCTTGAGAGAGTGAATGACACATTATGTGGTTTATTTCCCTTCCTTCTTCCTTTCACCCGAGTTGAACAAGTTATTTCTAACATTTTCACATACTAAAGCAGTCTACACAAGAGAAATTAAGCAAACTTAAAAAAAAAGACCTGAAGTTAACAAAGAACTCATCAAACTTTGTCATGTTTTCTAAAGCTTTTTTCAAAAGCACAGCCATTCTCCCTGTTCGTGGAGAGGTGAGGGATGATGTCTCTGAGTCATTCTCCAAGTGATGTGGACTTTCTTCACTAAGAGTGTCACTGCTAGCAGAACACTGTAAGAGCCAGCAGATGTCCTGTAAATGCAGGGGTCAGCTTGACCACCCCTGTATTACACAAGAAAAAAGCTTTTAAAAGCAATCTTATTCTAAATAAAACAAAGAAACAAACTAACAAACAAACAAATAATATAGTAATATCAGAAAGGAACAGTTTCAACAAAAAACTACTGCAGAGTGCAAAATCTGTACGGAAAAAAAAGCAGATCTGCAGTTTCTGATGAGATTCTGACGATTTTACTGCTGTATTCTTCTCAGTCTGAGAAGACAAGCTGAAACAAAAGCCAACTGTACACATTCATATAAAAACGGACACTTTTCAGGCTAAGTAATCACAATCCCAACTGAAAAGAACTGCCCTTTCTACAAATTTCAACATATGTGTCTCACTGGGGAAACATCTGTCTGGAATGCCATACGGTTTTCATTTACTACTGAAGCTGAGCATTTACACTGGCTCTAAACTTAAGGCAGAACAAAATAAAGAATAAAGGATGGCAATCTTCTGAGATAACAAAATGGAGGAGGCAAAATAAATCTGATACTACTATCTACATTCAAGACCAGGCTGAATGGTGGTGATTTTTATTATAGCAGAAAAGAAATAGAACTAAATGGCATGAAGCCAAAAGTAAGTATACTTGCTTCAGCACAAACCTGTACGTTCAAAGTGGGGGTAATTAACAACTGAGACAACCTAGCTAAAGGCAAGACGCACTGATTGTCATTTGACATGTTTAACATGGAAATGAGATCCCTGGAGAAGCGATTGCAGAGCTGTGGGCCTCCCAGGCAAATGCACTATCACCACTCTTCCTTCTCTTCTGTGTAGAAAAAGATGTCATTTCAGTATTTCTGTTCATAGCAGCTGCAGCAAAGTAACACGGAGAGGTTCCCCCCTTAAACAAATTGGTCCCATTTTACAATAGTATACATCTGGCAAAGGCTGGTAAAAGGTTTGGTATTCAAAGGACAAATATCATTTAATAATTAATCCAAAATCCTAACCCAGTTCTTTGTTGTTGTTGAGTTGATGTTGGGTTGCAGTATGATGATGATGATGATGTGAGAGAATATATATGCTAGGAATACCAGAGATAAAATAAGGTCAAATCAACGAGGGGACTCAAAACTGAGGTTTAGATATGTCATTGGGTAGGACAAAATTCCCCCAGAGAAAAATCGGATTTAGATAAGATTCAGGAGTTCTTGTGTTACTGGAAGGAGAAATATTACAGAGTGTCAGCGTGAAAGATTTCAGCAAATGAAAGGAAACTGAAGATTAATTGAAGTCCTTGCCATATGTTGGCTGAGCCAGAGTGGGGTGACTGGAACTAGCAGAACTGCCATAAAAAAAAAGCTGTTTACGGAAAATAATTGGAGAACCATTGCTCATGTCTTAGCTCAGCAAAAATACAATTCTCTGATATGAGGATTTTGGAGCCTAAATACGGAGAGGGATTAGAATTACCTTTCATCAAAGTTACAAAATACTGAAAATTGAATTGGCCATCAGTGGCTCTGTCATGAAAACACGAGAAGTGCAACAATGAGATTTAATGACAGCACAAAATTAGAAGCCACCATAAAAACAGCGGGTTGGGTATCATAGATGATGAATCAGATGACCCTCACAATTTCTATAACAGAGACAAAGTGAAATTCTGTTCAGGAACCATTTCCAACAAGCACCAAAGACAAGGCAGCACCACCCTGGCATGCTCTACAGCATAGTCCTCTAATATTACCTTTGCAAGCCTTGAGCACATATGCATTTCAACTTCACATTACATCAAACGTGTCTATATCATCATTCCAGAAAAACACAGCTCACTGTGTAGCAGCTCACTGAACATTTTCTAGAGCTTCAGAAACAATCAAAGTCGATGACAAATGTGATGGAGATTTCAATATTTGTGAAAGAGAATGAAAGAGAAGGGAGCAGCTAACATAGGCTGTCTCCAAATCATTCCCTTTCTTGAAGTTTGGCAAGCCTGGCACCTTGAGCAGTCTAGCCGTGATACACCCAAAAAACTAAACCCAGCATATTCATAAGGTGCATTCCCATAGCTGATGATCTGTTACAGCTCAGCAAAACTTCAAAAGCAAATACTCAAGTGAAAGTTATTTTCTGAGCCCCTCTGTGTCTCGTGGCCTACTTTCAGAGAGAAGCACCTCTAGGGTAAACAGCCTAAATGTCCAGGGAGTTGTGGAGCAACCACTCCTATTGATGTCCATTACCCTTACCACCAGGTCCTAAAATCTGGCATGAGCTGAACTCTGGTAGGTACAAGTTTATGTTCTCTGTTTGTTACCAGTTAAACATTAAAAAGGGGAATGGCAATACTGGGCAGCCTACACAGGTAGCTCTGTTTTGAGAGAAAAGGTGGCTAGACTCATCAAGCTAACTGTTGAACAGCAGATCATGATGGAATGTAGAGCCTGAGAATGTGCTCTGGTAGTAGAAGGGTGAAAAAGTCATTGTTTTCCACTGAATGATTTACACAGCATGGCAGAAGAGGACAGAACGTACACTGCCACAGTGATAAATTCCAGAGCTGGACACAACTTTCTGCTGTACTGCAGCAGACTCAGTGAGCACACATCTGCCAGACAGGAGATCCCTTTCAGAGATCTGACCATAGCCACTCTTGTGTACCCATCTTCACTGAGTTGCTCCTGCATGGTTAAAGAAAGGAAGGCACTTTCAAAAGCAGCTCATTACTTGCACATCCTACTCCTCCCACATGTACTCACGCTCCTGGGTGTAAGCAGCATGGCTTGGGTGAAGTATACATTGCAGCAGCTCCTCTCTCCCAGTGAGCTTGCTGCTCTGTATAGTTTCAAAACACAGATGTGTTACAGCTCTACAGGCTATACAACCGTCATCTCTGTTTCATCAGTCCCCAGTGAGGCACCAGTGCCTGATCCAGCTGGGTTTGGTAGAACCTTTGCCTACTCAGCATGCATGGATGGGAGCATCCACACCAGCTCTGGTGTCCTGGGCAAAGTGGGTAGCGGTCTGCACTGCTGGCTGGGGGATACATCTCAGACCTGAGCCCATGCCTCCTAACTTTTGGTCTGGTCATTGTCACCCTAATGGGTAGATGAGGGGTTAAAGGGCATTTATTCACACAACGTGGGCTGTGACACACCATTAACCCCAGGACCTGAGAAAGGTTTGAGGCTCTTTCAAGTTACTAGCACAGATGCCTCCAGCAGGCAAAGGGAAGAGTTACAGAAGCTGAGTTACGCCTGGGCAAGAACAAACAAGCTTAAACTGACTGCAGATGGATATAGAGAAGAACATTTTAAACCTTCAGAACTGTGAGTTCCAAAAGAGCCTTTCAACAATTGCAAGACTTCATATTTTTAAGATGAAAAACTGTCAGTTTTTGAACCAGACCAGAATAGGCTGCCACAGCTTAACTGTATGATCCTGAAGACTCATTGCAGCATAATGTATAAACACAGTGAGTGAAAATCAGTGAATAGGAAGAACTGTTGTAACTTAACAATTTCTAAAATGCTGAAATTACAAAGACACATGCAAAGCAGCATTAATTCGCTTGGCGAAAGAGATCAAGTCTTGGCAACAGCATTGCAAGGGGCAGAGGGGATGAAATCATTTATGAATGCGTAGATTCCCTCATTCAAACATTACCTTCTCTTGGAGCATGCTGGAGGCTTCTGGAATACCACAACATAATTCTTTTGAAATTCTCTAACTACTCTTTGCTTTTGGTTCCTATGACAAAAGTGACCCACTGCAGTCAAGGTTTAGTGGGATATGTTTGCTGAAGCACTGTGCTGTACAAAACAATGTGCCAAATTCAATTTGAAAATAGCAAATAGGGTGAAGTTCCATCATAAAAGAAAAAATCCTTTTAAGAATTGATATTTTGTGCTGATTGATTCTCAGTTTAATGTTACTGAAAGAGAAAAGTGTAAAACAATGTTTTTTTTATTTGTCTGTTTGCTTTATATATAGAGAGAGAGAGTCCTGATTGGAAAATAAAAGCCACAGCTTATGGATCATTACATGCTTTCAATTCATCATTTACTCAGGATATACCAAGAACGTTGTTGAAAACATTATTAGCTGCTATACTAGCAGATATATCTCCTCCCTGCACCTGTCAAAAGCAGCAGTGAAAAATAAATATGTATGTATCAAATCTGTGAATCTATTAGTGTCATGAACGTGCTTGCCAAGACACAAGCAAAGCTGCAGAACAACTAACAATGACAGATTATCATTTGCAAACTATAACTTAATGCCCTGTGGTCAAGCACTCTGAAAGTATTCCCAGTGTGGATTCACAACACATTTATTTAATTCTTACCTATATGGACTTCACAAGTGTATTCATATATCCTTTAACACACCTTTACAAATGCACTGACTGCTTAGAAGTTATTATTTCCTATATAAATAAAAAACTAAAGTCAAACCAAAAAGCAAATTTTAATCGATGAAGTTAACATGAAAAAAGTCTGCTAAAATAAAAAGTTAGTTCATGGTCCAATCCAGCAAAATCTTGTGTATTCCTAATGTCAGAAATAAATACAGAAATAGACTCAATTTTATCAACTTCAATTCTTACTATGAAATTCATCACAGTAAACTGTAATTGCTGACTATTTACAATCTAAACTAGCACATGGATATAGGACTACATCATGTACACAGTGTTAGCTATGGATGAGTACTGGAACCAATGGTCAGAACAAGATAATTACCCTCCCAAAAAGTAACCTTGGATCATGCTGTTTGCATGATATACAACACTTTTTTGAGTACACCTGATTACAGTGTAAAACAGAAAAGGCCTGAGCCATAAAACCCTTTGTCTTTTTTTTCCATCTTTTTTTCATGACAGTGAGCACATTCTAACTCATCTACAACAAAGAGCAAATTACAAGACTGTATTGAGAATAGAACAGTCCATCAGTCTACAAAACACTCTACACGTACATTTGTGTAAGTACTGACACTGCACCTCTGCCATTTTGTTCAAGGTCAAAGTTGATTTACCTCATTAGTGATAGACCCAGATGAATTTCAATAGCAAGGCAATTATCGTTACTCATAGAATTAGACTGTGCCCTGAAGCACATACGCTTCTCCAGATATTAATATTAAAAGGCATTATCTCTATCTACAGACAATGTCTTTTGCATGATCATGCAAACTTTGAATGCTGTTAATTAGCTGTGTAGCTGGCCCAAATATCAGTATGCATTGGTCATACTTTTGACACATGAACTCACTCACACAACTTTACTCATCACTATTCAAACTAAAATTCTACCAGTGAAGCTCAACTGAAAGTCCCACTTTTGCTGATGTTCCGAACTAATTATTCAAACCACTGATGATGTTTAATAGCACACAGCTCCACAGACTAATCCATTTAGTCAGCCACACAGTTTCCTTTTTAAGGACTGTCAGCAACTGAAACATAACACTTACCCACAATGATCAGGGACCCATTTTACAGCCATTAAGGAGGGGATGATTCCATACAACTTGCAGAGCAGCCTCCTAGAAGGTGCAGCATGCAAAATGCTGTATTTTATTCCAGTGATGAAAGCTGGCAGGCAGCAAAAACTGTCAAGACTTACAGTCAGCAAGTTGGCAAAGACTAGAAAAGGTGGAATGCCACATCAGTGTATCTGCATGTCCAGAGAAGGGCAACGAAGCCAGTGAGGGGTCTGGAGCACAAGTCTTATGAGGAGAAGCTGAGGGAACTGGAATCATTCTGTCTGGAGAAGTGTCTTGGGGAAACCTTATTGCTTTCTACAACTCCCTGAAAGCAGGTTCTCGCAAGGCGCAGGTCAGCCTCTTCTCCCAGGTAACAGCAGTAGGGTGAGAAGTAATGGCCTTGAAATGCACCAGGAGAGGTTCAGGTTGGAGATTTGGAAATGTTCTTCTCAGAAAGCACGGCGATGCATTGCCACGGGCTGCCCAGGGAGATGGTGGAGTTGGAGTCACTATGCCTGGAGGCGTTCAAAAGCTGTGTGGATGTGGTACTGAGGGACGCGGATTGGCGGGCACAGGACGATAAGTTGGTGGTTGGACTAGTTGGTACTTTTCAACCGTAACGGTTCTACGATCTAGGACACTGTATGCGGAGGGCAGCCAGCTGTACGCACGGGACCTTCCTCAGCAGGGTTATGTTTACCTCAGCGCTTCCTAAGGGTCGACAGGGAACGGGTGTGCGAGTCTCTGCGCATGCGCAAGACTAATCTTCCCCCCCGCTCCTCCAAATTGAACGATGGCGCCACAGGCCGTTCCGCGCGACGCGATTGCGTCAGACGCAGGCTCGACGCGGGGCGGGGCCGGAGCGGTAACGGCGCGATTTTTCAAAATGGAGGCGCAGGGGGAGGGGGGCGGCCGCCGGGCCCGCGAGCGAGCAGGCCTGGCACGAGGCGGGCGGCGGAGGGCGCCGTAATGGCGAGCCGCGGCCGAGGTCCCGAGGAGAACCCCTAGCGAGACCCGAGGAGAGCGGCCGGCGCCATGGCGACCTGCATCGGCGAGACGATAGAGGTGGGGAGCGGGCGCCTGGTTCGGGCCGCCCCGCCATTTGCCGTGGGCGAGGCCGAGCCGGGCGGGGTCGTCCCCTTCCCGGGCGGGAGGCGACCGCCGGTGTCGGCGCGGCGGTTAGGGCGGCCGGGGGCTGCCTTGAGGCGGGGCGCGGCACGAGCCCTGCCCCCGCGGCGCCCTGGGCGGCTCGAGGCGCCGTGCGTGGCGCTGCCATGGCAGCGGCGTCGCGGCGGGCTCCCCCGGGAGCGGCGGGCTGGGCGGCGGGAAGGCGGCTGCCCCGCGACGCCACGGGAAGCGGCGGGCGCAGTGTGAGGCGGGCACGGCGCGGGGAGGACGATGCCGGGCTCGGCGCTGAGCGGCCCCGCCGCCCTCTGCTTGCGCGGCCCCGAGGGCTCCGTGCGGGTACTGACCGTGTCGCTCCGGCGGTTGTGGGCTGCGGGCCTTTTCGGCGGTGCGCTCGCCGTCGCGCTGGGGCTGACGGTGGTTTTCTGTTCGCGTTGCAGGACTTCAAGGTGGGGAACCTCCTGGGAAAGGGCTCCTTTGCCGGGGTCTACAGAGCGGTATCCCTGAAAACCGGCCTGGAAGTGGCTATCAAAATGGTAAGGCGGCCAGCCGGGGCAATCTGCGGCTTCTGGGACCAGCAGAAGCGATTGCAGCAAGCCAGGGTGGCTGTGCCTGGACCTCTTGTTTCTGAGTAATCGATGCTGAGAGCAGGATTTGTCCTGGGAGGTGCAGCACAATCAAAAACCCGGGAACTACTAGAACTGTTAACGTTGCTGTTAAAATGACTTGAGCAGAGGTACTCGGTTGTAGTTGTACAGTTATCTCTGTATTTGTGATTCAGAAATTGGCACCTACAAAAACATCTTTTAGACTGTTCAGCTGGAGAGATTCTGAGCACAGGAGAAGATTGCAGCCTTTTAACTTGTGATGGCTTTTAAACGTTTCCCTCGCTGTAAGGGCAAACCTTTACCAAAGGAACTCTTGTTTCAAATACGTTTTGCTAGTTTCTATTACAACTTACAATACTTGGGTTTATCCACTTTTTTAATGCTAACTGTCTCTAGCATGTGTGCTTTGCAAGCTCAGCATTGGATTTCACTCTAAATTTTGCTACTGTTTATTCATTATTTGAACAACTGTGTCCTTCTCTTTTTCTTTAAGATATTTGCATGAAAATGCATCTATATTGAAATGCATACTAGGCAAAAAGCATCTAGTAGGCAAAACTAAAACCTTGTTTATATGTCAGGGTTTTCAGGCAAAACATGCATCGAACAGTTAAAATTTTGAGTTCGGTTAACAAAACGTATGTAATCAATGCTGCACGACTTGAAAAATTTTGTGTTCTATTTTCAGATAGACAAAAAAGCCATGCACAAAGTGGGAATGGTACAGAGGGTTCAGAACGAGGTGAAAATCCATTGTCAGTTAAAGCATCCATCTATTCTTGAGGTAAGATACATGTATTTTTAACAGTAACTGCATATGTGACTTGCTGTGTGGTCTACAGGTATTCTAATTTGCTTGTTTTGTTGTTTTTTTTTTTTTCTTTAGCTTTATAACTATTTTGAAGATAGCAACTATGTGTACTTGATACTTGAAATGTGTCACAATGGTGAAATGAGTAGATACATAAAGAATAGAAAGAAACCCTTTTCAGAAGATGAAGGTGAGACTTTTTTTCTACAAAGCTCTCTTTGTATTTATATGCTGACTTATTCAGTAAGTTTGATTCCAGTGAAAGAACACTTAAAGCAGCTATCAATCTGAAACTGTTCATCTTAAAAACTTGTGAGAAGTGGTAATCTAGAGGTAAGTTATGATAAACATTTCCACCTGAATATTTCTGTGCTTTTATTTCTGTTGACACCCTTTGACTTCAACAGTAGCTTGTGCTATTTGGGGTTTCAGAGAACATGTCAGTGTCTACTGAAAGGTAGAACTTAACTTTATACACCAAATTACTGTATTGGCCTTCTGGATTCTAGCTTATCTTATGTAGGATCATTAGAAATCTTCAGTGTTTTCCAAATGTGTGTGTAAATGAAGATAAAGCAGTTAACTCTGTACAAGTTGTATAAGGGCAAGTTAGGAGAAAGTCCAGTACGAGGAAGAAATATTCAATTTGATGCTTGGTCTAGGTTTGTTTGAAAGACTGGCAACTGAGGAGTAATCTTGCTATAGTTTTACTTCTGTTTCTCATGAAAGTCAGCAGACTAAAACAAAAATGGTATCTTACATTTAGAGTTCACTGTCAGTAATTTTAAAACTTTAACTTGTGAATAGTGTTTGCACAAGTCTAGCAAAAAAAAAAAAGATTAACTGCACTTAAAAATTTACTAATTTTTTGTTTTGTACAAATAAGTGTGAGAATTTCAGATGTAGCATGGATCATTGAAAGGCAAAGCAAAACAATGCAGCTCCAGAAGAAATAACAGCTAAGTAAGCTGCTGTGTGCAGTGATTTACAGCACAAGCAGACACGCTGTTCTGGTTTCACCCCATTTGGATTCATTGTTTGTTGCCTCTGCTATTCCCAGAATTTCTGAGTTGGTTGCTTTCTGCACTGCTGTTTTAATTTACCTGCTTGTCAGTTTCTAGTCTTATTCTGTCAAACTACTGTAATTAGTGACTTTTTTGGAAGCTATTATAGGGCTGGATTAAAGGGGTACTATTACACAGGCATCTGTTTAATCCGCGTCTGCTCCAACAGAAGTAGTTGATCTGATCAGAACCTTTGTTCTGAAAGCTGATAAAACTGCTGACTTGGATTTAGGAGAAAAAAAAAAAAAAAGGCCTGTTTCTTTGATAACTGATTTCTGCAAGTATTTGTTCCTCTGCAGTTGTTGCCATCTGCAAAGAGAGAAAGGATTGTAAATTGTTTGCTTTAAGAAGAATGATTCTTAAAATTGCTGTAGTTGAAACATCATAATAAATGGTGCTGTCTGAGCCCGGGTGAGGTTTTGTTGTTCTTGCTGTAAGCTGTAGCTTGAGTATTTTCTGAATTTTGTAGAATCAGAATTCTAGAATGGCCTGGGTTGAATCTCTAACGAAAGAGAACAGAAATATTGTGCCAGTGTTATAAATATAGAAGGTTACGAGAAACTGAAATACTTCTAGGTTTGCCCGTTTGCTAATGATGAAACAAATATCATCCAAATTGTCTGTTTTTATAACTGGTGTATAATGAAGATTTTTGGCTTCATGTATTTGTTTCTGAAAGTGATGAGAGCAATTCAAAAATTCAAGGTCTTAGAAGCCTAATTTAAGTTAACTTTGGAAGTACTTTGGCCTATGGTAATTGCATGTTTCTGTTATCACAGAAACAAATTGGATTACTGCATTACAGAAAGGTAATTTATGGATTGTTGTAAAAGACATTAAAGCTGTGTTGCTTCAAGCAAAAAATAAGAAAGTGTCGTTCCTATCTCATTAACATGATACTTAAACACCTTTGTAACATCCTCATGAGTTAAGACAAGATAAAGGAGAGACAAATAGCGAAGTTGAAAAGGTTGTTATTTTCAGAGCTGTGATTTCAGTTATTGCACTAAGGCTTTTGTTGTTGTGCTTTTGACAGCCCGACACTTCTTACATCAAATTATCACCGGTATGCTGTATCTTCATTCTCATGGAATACTGCATCGGGACCTCACCCTTTCCAATCTTTTACTCACCAGTAACATGAACGTCAAGATTGCTGACTTTGGACTAGCAACTCAGTTGAAAATGCCTCATGAAAAGCATTATACCATGTGTGGAACTCCTAATTACATTTCTCCAGAGATAGCCACGAGGAGTCCACATGGACTTGAGTCTGATGTGTGGTCTTTGGGCTGTATGTTTTACACTCTTCTTATTGGAAAGCCACCTTTTGACACTGACACAGTGAAGAACACACTGAATAAAGTAGTATTAGCAGATTACGAAATGCCAGCCTTTTTGTCCAGAGAGGCACAAGACCTTATACATAAATTACTTCGCAAAAATCCAGCAGATCGTTTGAGTCTTTCCTCTGTGTTGGATCATCCTTTTATGTCTAGGTGTAGCTCTGCACGGAGCAAAGATTCAGGAACTTCGGAAGATTCCATGGACAGTGGAAATGCTACCATCTCTACTACTTTTACAGGCTCTTCCAGCATCAGTAGCAGTGGCTGCTTGAAGGAAAAAAAGAAGCTGTTAGTGGGACAGCCGCTCCCAAATAAAATAACTTTTTTTCCTAAAAACAAGAATCCGGGTAATGCTTCATCTGTCAATGGGAGTGGTTCTTTTCATCAGTGGGGAATTCAAGGGAAAGAAACTGGCACAAGTGGCAGGGGAAGAGTCATGCAACTTGCTGAAGAGAGACCACATTCCCGCTACCTCCGAAGAGCCCACTCCTCAGATAGGTCTGGCACATCCCACAGTCAGACTCAAGGAATATCAAATGTCATTGAGAGGTGTCACTCCATGGAACTGCTTTCCAAGCCTATAGGAGGAACGAGGGAAAACACAGAATGCTTTTCGCCTGCAAGCAGCTATACTGATATGGGAGAAATATTTAAGGAAAAGACTTCTGGTAGTTCTGGCTCTTTTGAAGGGCAAATATCTCCACCTGTAAAAGATCAACCACAGTAAGAATGAGTTGTTATTACGATGAAATTTAGAGTTATCTTATATTAGAAGCTTTTTTTTTTTTTTCTTGGAACTAGACTGCATTAAGTACCGGAAGTCGCTATGCTTGTAGCTTGAATACAGCATATTAAGGGTAATATTTGATGTTTTTGGTATGGAGAGGTTCATCTTCCGCCTGCCCCGTGTTACAGTTCTTAGATATGCAGCATGAGTACCAGCTGGACTGTAGGTTTTATTGATCCTGCTAGAGCTCTACTAATTACTTACTTCACTGTATAGCAAGCTGAGTACTTCATTCTCCACAGTGACTGTAGTAGAGACCTTTGCTGACTTATCCCCTCATCTGTGTCTCTTCTACAAGGAGTCATTCTGTGCATGACTGTCAACATATGTACTTGCTGCCCTGGGGTATTTCAGTTCATCTTTAGCAATGCTTTATACCAAGACAAGATTTTAAAAAAAGTACAAGTTAAGGATCATAAAATGAGCAACACTTTCTGTCCCAGAAAGGAGGAAACAAACAAACAAAAAAAGTAGTCAAATGTAATGACTTGAAACTTAATTCTGTATTTATATTTCCTGCAAGAGAACTCTGGCTTCTTTACTCTCATTTGACAGATTTTCCCTGCATAAACAAACCAGCCCAGATGTTTAACATGCAAGGGATGCTGGGGTGTTTGGTGTTAGATGGAGGTCTGATCTTTGTTTTTTGTGCACTGCTGTGCAACACGAACCTTTCTTTCTCATAATCTTCATCTTTGAATTCCTAGAAGTTACTTTCCAATTTCAATATAAGGTGTATTTTGAGTTGTCACTTCTACAGTTGTAACATCGTAACACTTGTGCAAGCATTGTTGATGTAGTCTTGATTACATACCTAACTTTTATTTTGCAGCTCAAATTTTCTCTATCCAATGAAGCCCCCTCTTGGTTTGTTAGAGCAGAAGTCCCAGGCTGAAACCATGCAGCAGTGGCTTGGAAGCATGCAGACAAATAGTGAGTTACTAATCAGTCATGTATCTCTGCACTCAAGGTGGAGTTGTAACTTGTGACTACTTCTGCTGTTTTTCCGAATTTTATTTCTTTGAACTTAGATAGAAGGGATTCGCCACATAAATGTGATGCTGGAGTGTAATACTAGGATCCTAAATATTAGTGACTGGATTTCAGAAGGCTTTTTAGATAGTACTCTTCCCAAGTTGATGTTGGATTGAAGTAATGAGCTATATATAACTGCCTTCAGAAGAGTCAAGAAACAGTTATTTGAATGCTTAGTTTCCCAAAATGTGATTCTTTTTCAGCATTTTAGTAAAAACAAATAAAGATGCAAAGAAAAAAGTAACAGTACTCATGTTATTCAGTCCTTACCTGAACTTGTAAATAAAATGACAAGTTGGGCAGATGACTCAAAAGCTCTGTTAGTTTAGATGGGCAAATAAATAAGCCTTGAAAGAAGATGTGATCTCAGTGAAAGAGAGGAAAGATAATGAGGGTGCAGAAGGAGGGGTGGAGGAAAGGACAAAAGGCACAGAAGGGAGGGAGGTGTTCTTGTCATGCGTTGTGTTACATCGTTTTCAAATAATGTAATTTAATCATAAAATTAAATCATAAATCCATTCATGCCCTTTTTTTCTTCTAATATTACTGGACTCCTTACCTTCTTATCTATAGGAAACTGGAATCATGTGACGTACGGTCCAAATAATCCGATTTAATTTTTGGTTGCTTCTCGGCTGTTTTACAACATGATATGAGTGGGTTGCTTATTAGGGTGAGGCACCTTTGTTATTTAAGCCCTTAATCATGGGCGTAACTATCAGAAGTAGAGAAGCAGTTATAGGAAGCTCAAATATCAAAACATAGTATTTTTTTTCTTTTAAATAAGCAATTGGAAGGCTTGTAGCATGTACATTTAACATCTGGAATACTAAAAACCCAGTTGATGTTAAACACTATTGCTAGCTAACTTGAATTATGTTAATCTTAGTGGTTTAATAAATTATCTTCCAACAGATTGATTATGCAAGTCTTAGCATTTTGTTTCACATTGCTTTTGTGAGGTGATTTGACACATATTAAGGCTGTCATAAGAGACATATTTATGACAACCTTAATTTTAAATAAACTTTATTTGAAATAACCACTGAAATTCTATGAGGTCTAATATTGATTGAACTGAATATTAAAGAAATCACGTTGCCTGCTTAAATAAGCTGCCTAACATTTTTAAGAGCTTTTCAAAATATAGTAGTAATTTTTGGCTTACTAAGACTCTTTAAATCTTCAATGCTCTTCTACAATGCTTTCAGCTCAGCTGAGGCCACCTGAAGACCTGACTGGTAACAGTAATGCACATGGAGGCTTTCGGTATCATCTGGATATGCAGCAAGATGCATTGAGAAATGGATGGAACACCTTGAAGGATATACGGAATCATGATGCATCCCATGATTATTCACATTCTTTGAATCAGAGAAACCCAAACAAATACATTCCCGAAGCTCTCTGCCAATCTGAAAAAGTTCAGACATCTTCATGTGGCCTTTGGCCAGCTTCAGAGCAAAACCAAGCGTGGGGCAAAGAACTATCAGCACGTCAGAAACCTACACTGCGAAGTATAGTGTCACCTCTCAGTGCTTACAGGCTAAAACCAATCAGGCAAAAAACGAAAAATGCAGTGGTATGTATCCATTTTTAAAACTGAAGTTTAAAATACGTGAATGTCTTTTAAAAAATCACTTAAGAAGTCAGAAACTCTTTTTCCTAAAAAATCTATAGGTAAAGTTAGGTTATGAAATTACTGCTAATAATTTAGTTCAAAAATATCAGTAAAATTCATTGTAGTTTTTCTGAATATGGAATACTGCAGCCTTGTGGCCACTTCTAGCAAATACTGTCGCTGCAGTGCTTTAAGCTTACAAGCAAGGAACCTACAAGAAGACCTAAGAACTACTGACCAGAAATACATTGCCTACAGTTTCAGATATCTGGACTGCTTATCTGTGCAAGTTGCATTTAAACTTTTGATATGGTTAAAACACTAATACTTTTACAGATGAGGTAAATAAATGGATTATTATTAATATGAAAAGAGTTTTACTCTTCAGTACTTGAAAGTTTTTTAAGTGCTGCTTTTTTCCTTTCACATAAATGAGGGAGAAAACAAAACAAATCAAGTTCCGTTAATCCCTCTGATTGTGTGAGTGTTCTGGTTGTTGTCTCTGCTTTCATTGCCTTTTGTTCCATTTCCTACAGTCTTGCTCGTCTCTTCTCTTTCCTCCATTTCTTAATATTTTTTTTTTTTTAAGAGCATAATAGAGCTGACCTGTCTTGGTTTGGTTTGTCCCTTAGGAAGCCACATCCTCCCTGACTAGGATTGTGCCATGAAGAAGCAATCTGTATTAATCTACAAGTTAGTGTGAGAAGCACTTATGAGTTTGTTAAATTATTCTAGAAATATTCTATTGCATATGTTCCTAGAATAAAAATGTGTTTATAAAACGTGTGGAAAAAATGTGAACTCGGCCTGCTAGAAAGGAAATTTTTTAGAGTTTAACTTGCTGGTTTTATTTTATATTTTCTAGGTGAGCATTCTAGATACTGGGGAGGTGTGTATGGAGTTTATAAAAGAACACCATTCACAAGAATTTGTGAAAGAAGTTCTCAGAATATCTTGTGATGGAAATATGGTGAGAATTTGTAGTTGATTGAATGTTACTCCAAGAGCTTAATGTATTTTGTTCTTTCAGTGTTAGTTTTTTTAAATTAATTTTAATTTAAGCAGTTATGTGCTTGGAAATGCTTTGTCAGTGTATGTGCAGACATAAGCTCTCCCTTGCTCTCATGCACTGCCACAGCACAGCCATAAGGATTTGGACTTATGGAATAGTGAAGCATTGTTGAAAGATGCTGCTGTTAAATAATCACGTGGAGGAGTACAGCAGTTGTTTGTAAAGTACATTAAACTGTGCCTTACTTCCATGGAAGTTGCAACTGTAAATAAATTTTTTCTCCTTCTTTTGTAGATTGCAGTTTATCACCCGAATGAAGGAAGAGGCTTCCTTCTTGACGACAGGCCGCCCATTCTTCCTGAAGACAGCTGTATGTACAGTTTTGACAATTTGCCAGGTAATGTGACATTTATTTTTAAACCATGATGACTAATGTGATGCTTAAATGAATCTGGAGATTAGCTTTTACCCGCTGCTTCTCCGATAATCAGGAGGATGAAACTGCCTTCAGAATCAGACTCGAAGTAGTCTTACTGGAAGCTTTTCTGAAATTTGCTGAGAATGTAAACACATGTTTTCAGTGTTTTTTTATGGAAATAATAAGGAACTGCTTACCCTCTTTACCATGCAGTGTACTAAGCTTGAGATTTCCGTATTTATATTATTCACATTGGAAACAGTTTAAATATGATTTGAAGAAATATCAAGTAAACTTAAAAAAAAAAAAAAAAGTTATCTGTTATTTTTACTTCCTAATATTTATATAGCATGGGGTGAGAAGGGGAAAAAGATATTTGAAAGCATCGACAGAATACTTAATATAAACAACTAAAGAGCAAACATAAGCTAACTACAAGTTCTTAAAAGAAATAAATTGGTTTCCTAATTGGAGAGCAAAGTCAGGTTTCACCTGGAGCCATAAAGCCAGCTGGACCATGATAGCTACTTTAATGATGTATGCGGTACTTTGCTCTTTTACACTGATGTTCAGAACTATTTTAATTGAAGAAACAGAGACTGAAGTTGTTTGCTTTTGGTGGATTGGTGGAAATTCAACTCAGTTTCTTTCATATTTCTGTCAACTACTGAAATAATAGTTAAGGCATTTAGCTATAAAATGGATATTCAAGCTAGTGCAGAGTGTTTAATCTGACAAGTGATAAATGTTTTAAAATATTGTGTTCTTTTGCTTTAGAAAAGTACTGGAAAAAGTACCAGTATGCAGCCAAGTTTGTGCAGTTAGTGAGAACAAAAACCCCCAAAGTTACATTCTACACAAGATATGCCAAGTGCATGTTGATGGAAAATTCACCTCCTGCAGATGTTGAAATATGTTTTTATGATGGTATGTATTCATTTTTGCAATTATGCAAAGTGGTATTTAAAACAATGAAATACTGGTAAGCATGGATGCTTCTGGGTGAAAAAATGCAAGAAACATGATCTTTATCGTTCTGTCTTTATTCTAGCACTCAAAGATCAGTTATTTATTAGTTTGTTTCTGATATCTTCTTCAGTGAGTGCATTACAAAGGTATTATTGACCTACCTGTTTTCTTCTATGAGATCCTTAGCTCTGCTTTTGGAAGTTAACCTGCTTACTGGAAATTGTGTTCCTGCTCCTCCAAGCTTGCTTTTGTTTTCCACTGTTAACTTCAGAAAGCAGATGGCCATCTTCTCTAGCTGTAGCTTTAATAAACCAGACTGCACTGACTTCTTTTCTTATCACAGGCTTCTGTGAACTAGTTCAATTTGCCACGTGTAGATAAACATCAATGAAAGTTATGATTAAAAAATCATTTAGTAACATTCTGTGACTGAGGATCTGCCATCGAGAGAATGATGTCAAATAATAATAGGTCATGCTTAACCAATTTTTGGCAATGCTGTTTTATCTCAGATGAATGTTTTGAAAGGCGGTTCTTAATACGTAATAAATGCATGATTCAGCCTATTTATATAATGACATCTGAGCATAGAGGGTATTTCACTGTCACAGTTACAGTTTAAGTTACAGAGCTCATCCAGAACTGGTTGTATTATTCAAGTAATTCGTAAGTTGGTGAATTGCATTTCAATTGAGTGGAATGTAATGGCACGGATGTGTATTTCATAGGTATGGTACTGTATGCAAATCAGATTAGAAAATGCTTTTTACAGGAGCAAAAGTACACAAGACAGCTGGTATAACTCGTGTGATTGAAAAATCAGGGAAATCCTTCACTTTGAAAGGAGAAAATGAAACGGGTTTGAAGAAGGAAATGCAAGTATATATGGATCATGCAAATGAGGTAAATGGCTTGTTGTTGCTCTTTCAGATGCAAAGCAGCCTTAAGAAATTAGAAATTCTTTCACAAATGTGCTTCTATGTCACTGTGTATTTTTCATTACAGCTATGAGAGGTGGAAAAGGGCTTGTGGTGGTGACTGGTATCTGTTTTTTTTTTTTAAAGAGCAAATATTCATATGGGGTAACAGTTATGCTTGCCTCACGATGAAGGCTTAGAGAAAATTCTTACTAGAGTTTTTCTCTGCCTTACTGAAGGGATAAAACAGAACATGCAAAGCTGCGTTAAGCTGTTCTTGAGAATACAAGAGAACTGCTCATGCTTAACTGGGTTGCCTGCTATCTCTTCTCATGTTACAAGTCACTCAATTAGCAGTCACAGAAGTAGTTATTATGTCTTTGAACTTGAGAAATAGTAAAAACATTAAAAAAAATTCTAATTCAGCCTGCCTTCAGTTCTGTGACTTTCTGAATAGAATGTAGGGATCTGTTATTCCCCTCTTTAGCCTTTTGAATGTGGAGGAGATGTGGATTAAGAGCATAATGCCAAATGTGCTGAAATTACCAGGGAGTCTTATGATAGTATAGTTGTTCCGTTTTTTTTTTTTAATGGCAGTCATGGCTATTATCAATATTCTGGAAGAAAGCATTTCCCTATGTAGGCTCACCTGCCACAGTAAACGTGTGAAACAACTAGACTGTTCTCAGTCAAACTTGAACAAGCTCAATCTAATTCCAGGGACATCGCATATGCCTTGCACTGGAATCTGCTATTTTGGAAGAAGAAAAAAGGAGTGAAAGTCTTCCATTTTTTCCAATAATTGTTGGAAGGTAATGTTTTTACCAGTACATATTGATGCACTTGAATATTCCTTCTAAGCAGCCTTCTGCAGCTAATGGAAGCAGAAGCCAGGTTGTTTAACAAAGGTTCATAGTCAACAGCAGAATAATCACTAATGTTATGGCATGTATAAAAATACTAGGATACTAGGACAAAAACCACCTTAACCAAACTAATAACTAGCATGTATAAAAACAAGTCTGCAGAAAGCTGGTGCCATCAAGTGTAACCTGTGGTTTACGGAATGGAAAAGCTAAATCTCCTTGCTTGTTGCATTAGTCCTTTTGGGAAAGGTAATTTTCTTCCTTGTCTCATTGTTTTTCCAGAAAACCTGGCAATACTGAATCTCCAAAGGCTGTACTGCCTCTGTTGGACAACACCAACTGTTCAAAAGAAGTTACGGCACTGGATAGAAATACAGCTGCCAGTTCTACTCCTGTTCAAACTCCAAACTGTACTCCTGTAAGTACATGAACCTACAGCAAACACTGTCCAGTAGGAACTGAAAAACTGCAGGTCTATTTTGAAATAATGTAATTATTATGACTGTATGCCTTTACTAACCATCTGTAGGCAGACTAAGTAGAAACTTTTGCTTTCAATTAACTTGTCATGTCTAAATTTGAAATGGACTTCTCAAATGATGTCCTCCAAAGCTTTCTCACAAATGTTTCCTGGGAACATAGCTTGAAAATTGTTTTCTCAAGTTACACAGAGCTGTCTTGAATTTGTCTTTGGAGGGCTCTGATTTGCTGTCAGGCCTGTGTAGCAAATAGCAGTCACCTAGGATGTTAGCAGTTGAGGCTAACATTCTGAAAAGGTGCTGCATTTTTTTTTTTTTAAGTGTAAGTGTAAATATTTGTCTACCTTCAACGGACTCTATATGTGCTATATGATTTCATGATAGAACTGGGTTTAAGATGGAATATTCTATTCCTCAAGTAATAGCAGTATCTTTATTTCCATAAAAAAACAAACAAACAAAAAAAACCCCCGCAAAAAACCAAAAACCCCACTGTCCTAATGGTCAGCTGAATGAAGGCAATTTCATAACCTGATGTATTGCTCAACAATTTTCCTTAAGATGGATGGAACTTCCTGACAATCAAACATGGAAAGAGTGAGTTTTAAGTAACAAGTCTGCTTAGGGCAGAGTTTCACTGATTTCCCCATTTTCACAATACTGAGCCTTAATGTAGGAAAAGTCCTCTGAAATCTCATAGGCTTTTACTATGTAGTACTGTTAAATGAAGCATATAGGGTAAATCTCTCTGTACATAGGAAAAGATTAAAGAAACAAGGGTAGTAATTAGCCACTACAGCTGGTGTATAATCTGTTGGTCTTAACAGTAAGACTGCTAATGCTGTTGTTTCTGGGCTTTAGGTGGTGTCATATGAAAAATCTATACTTAAGGCCAATGCTGCTGAAAGTACGTGCTCCTCTGTTTATCAGACAGAATGCAGCCCAAATTCAGCTCAACTTATAAAATCAGTCTTTGTGAAAAATGTTGGTTGGGCTTCACAGGTAAGAAATAAATAGCGATAAAGGAGTCCTTCCTTTTTTCTTTTTCTTTTTCTTTTTTTTGAAATAATGAGCTTTTAAAATGTGATTTGTGAAGTATATATATAGAGTTGTGCTCTGCTACAGAGATAGGAAAATTGTGGAAAGATCCTGCCAAGTAAGCTCGTTAGATGAATACTGTGGTGCACTACATAAACTGAAAAACCAAAGTAATGCCAGTTCAGTATTGCATTGGCAGCTGTCACCTATCTCTTATGGCTGCTATCACCTATTAGAGTGCCTTCTATCATTAAAATTTCCCTCTAGATAAAAGCTGAAGTTGTTAAAATACAGTTTGCATATGTAGAAGTAAAGGTGCTATAACAAAGCATTTCAGCTTCATTTAATAGAGTAATTCTAAATGTGTTATCTTCAATTTTTATCTTTCCAAATGATACTGCACTGCACTCTTGTTAGCTGACCAGTGGAGCAGTATGGGTTCAGTTTAATGATGGATCCCAACTGGTAGCCCAAGCAGGTGTTTCTTCTATCACTTACACCAATCCAGATGGCCAGACAACTAGGTGAGTGTCACTAGTGTCACTTGAAATAAGTAAACTTGATAACTGCTGCTTTTTGTTGCTATTAAAACTTAGCTTTTTGTCATCTCTTCAGCTGGTTAGCTTTCATAAGCTTTATGAATAAAAGCATAGAATTTAGGATAACAAATGTTTGGTTTTTTTTAAAAAAAACAAAACAAAACCTGATCATGAAGACTACTGTTCAGTCTCAAAAGCTACTATATTTAAAAGAGGGAAGGGAAGACATTCTTTTTTCCTTTTTTTTTTTTTTTTTCCCCCCCCCCCCCTCTTAAAATACTGCTAGTTCAGGGAAAATGTGTTAGGGAGATAATACATCAACATGGATGCATAGACCGAAAGATCAGATGAAGTTTTGGACATCTTTTGGATGCAGGGTACTTGCCTTACTCATACAGCTATGCTTCCTCTGTGTGATGTTCAAGTTGGTAATACGTAATCTGGATATTATTATAGCTTACCAACATTTTTAGATTAAATGTTACTATTCTGAAATACTTTTTCAGTTAAATACATATAGAGAGCAGAGGGGAACAGGCCATCAAACTCCAGTTAACTTTTTATATCTCCTTATATATACATACCTGATTTAGAGGTTTTGCATTTGAATTTTATATTCTTACTTGCCTTTGCAGGTATGGAGAAAATGATAAGTTGCCAGAATACATCAAAGAGAAGTTGCACTGTCTGTCTTCTATTCTTGTGATGTTTACCAATCCAACTGATCCCCACTGATAAAAGCAAAGCAGGTCTTCGGGCACAAGAGCTTAATAAACACACTCACTGACATGATAGTGACTGATTTTACTAAGCTTATCCAGAAATTCTTCAAAATTCTGGTTTAAAAAAAAAAAATAGGAAGGGGAGGGTTGTTCTACAATTTTTGTAAGATACTTTACAAGCACATTTTTCCTCAAAATGATGGATAAACTTGCTCAAGCAAAACATTGAGCAACTTAATTCTAAATGACCTCACATTATTGGAAATAATCTTTTCTATTTTTTTTCTTCCCCCACTGCTTACTCAGTGATGATAATCAAAGAAAACTTATCTGTGCTGTTGAAGTGTTTGTGTTTGTAAATAACTTGTATTTTTACCTCTTACAAGTAATATATGTAAATATGTACATGTTTTATACCTTCTTGTTTTTATTTTTGTAGCAGCAGCTTTTCAATTCCCTGCACAAGCATTTTATACCCCCAAAAAATAAATGCAGTGGTAAGCGTCCAGCTCTCTTTGTTTCATATTCAAGTTCAGTGAGACCCTTTTCCTCTAAGTAGTCAAGTTAAACTGTACCAGAAGCTAATGTTATTTTAGAGCATCATATGTTGGCATATGGATGGGTGAAGCTCAGGGCAAATAACTATGACACGATTGTACAAAGCTTCTTCTGACTTGCTGAACTGAACATTCGCACAGTAGTTTGTATATTTAGTATTCTACCCCTGGGCTACAGTTAACTGAAGTATGTACAGATGAAATTTGATAGGAAAGCAAATGATACATCGTCTGGTGAACTGATTCCATCTGTTATATAACCATCAGTTTTTATTAACTTCAGACACTTACCTTATCTTATATGTTATGAATCGCACTTAATAAGCAAGTAACAAACTGAACCAGCACTGTGAGTAGCTGTTTGAAAGCATTTCTTATGTGTCGATATTCCCATTTATATTATTATCATTCATGGATAAAATGCGAACATTCATTCAGCTCTTGGATAAACCAGGTAGGCTGCAAGGCAGTTAGGGCTTATTTCTGTTATCTTTCAACTATAGTATGCCTGCCATTTCATAGTACCAGTTCACTCTTGATGACATGTGGGCCATCACTGTGTGTTTAAAAATGAAAATCTTCAGGCATAATCCATTTTTGATGTGCCAATTCAGTGTACATACAGTTGAGAAAAGCCAAGTAATCAACAGCAGGAAATGAAATGGCATAAATGCTTAGAAAATGGTTCAACTAATTTACAAAGAAATGTGACAGGCAGTTAAGTTACAGTATAGAGCAGAAAACCTTTCAACAAGAATAGTTTACAAGATTTAAAGGCTGATAACCTGTAACAATCATGCAGCAGCTTAAACAACAGCAGAATTGGTGAAAATGCAACTCTTGTGGCAAAAGCATTTGAAATCTTGCAATCAATGTATTGTTAAGGGGTTTTAAGTATTTTGAATATTAACTGGCTTTATCCTTAATCACTGAAAATAATAAAAATGCTACTGTTACATGTTTTGTCCTAACAGCACAAACTTAGCTGCAGAACACAAAATTCTAATTGCTGCTTGCCTCCTTGAAAACTGTTTCTAGCCTGTAGTTTCTCATGTCCTAAGAAGTCATGATTGATGTACCTCTAAGTTTTTCTTTGTTTGTTTTCACCATTAGCATAGCAAAGTCATGTTTCATAACGTTTTGGAATTCTGCAGCAAGAATTTCTGCATTCACTTGAGCAGATATTGAAAAAATTGTCTCCTAATTCTGTAGTCTTTGAATGCTTTAACAGTTAATTAAGTTTATTACATAGAATATATTCAGAAAACATCAGATATTAGGTATGTTAAACAGCAGCTACAACTTGTATTTACTGGAGTTACTTCATGTTTTTTTTTTTTTTCCCCCAGTAGGACTGAAACATCAAATGAATGCATACAGGTTAACTTAGACCCAGTTAAGAAGGAAAAATAATTCATTTTTTAAAGTAAAAATAGTTGATTCAAAGGTAAACCCGTTTCTTACACTACATTATCAGAAAATGTCTACAGATAATAGTCAACATCTAAGGAAACATCAGTTTCTTGCTTTTTACTTAATTAGCAGTAGTTCACTTGGTGGCACAGTGCTCACAATTTCACTACTTTTTTTTTTTTTTTACTACTAACAACGAAAGTGTACACTACGATGCTTAGTAATTCCTTCTTAGAGTAAGGTTACGAAAAGCTATATATACTTCTGTGCAGGTTAACCTTCTTGCTATAAAAAGGCATTTAAAACCACAGTACCAAAACAGTGCATTAATTACTGTAGTTCAAGTAAGTCACCAAGATTGATTTTTCCATGGCTCTTAACCAACTTAAGTAGCTAAATCCACCCATTTTTGTGAAGTAGGCACCTGTTTCCTCTACAACTGTCACACTTCAAGTCCTTGCATTGCTAATTAAGAGTTCCAAGTAAAACATTTTACATGAACCAGTGCTCAGAAACTAGCAAACTAGCATCCAGTAGTTAATTTATGTAGTGATTTTTCTGTACAAAGTGCTTGCAGCTCAACTAATCTCATAGTTAGAAGAGTTACTCATCCTGATTCACAGAATCAAGATAAACTGCTTCCTGAAAGGGACATTCTTAACCTGTGACCTTCACTGTTGCACTTGGTCCACACGTGCACAGGTGAGCATTTCAAATGTGCCACTGTATTGATTCAACTCATTCACATCCTTCCTCTGCTGCTAGAAAAGTGGAATACAAAAAGCTTTACTGCAGCAGGAATAAACATATATTAGGATATGATGAATTAGTGTTCTGCCAATGCGTAAGTATATATCTGCAGTTCTTATCACACATCCAAAAAGGTCAGTGGTTAGCACTCCACATTAAAAAGTAGCAATGAACTGTTATTTTTTAAATCGTTTTTATCTTCTCATTACTTCTGTAGTTAACTCCTCTCTTCTTGCATCCTTCCATATCTGACAGAAAATGCAATAAGTCTCTTGTATACTATTTCCAAGACTAACAGAGAGACCACAACCACTCCACATATTAAGCTAAATGCCCAGCGTGGTCCCAAGTGCGTGTATATTTGGCTCACAAAAACTGGTCCCAGTATGCGTGCTCCACTTCCAGAAGCAGTTAACCATCCCATGTAGACACCCTGAAACAGAGACAGTTGCACAGGATTTAGCTAGCCAGGAATTCCCACCACTTGTCTGAATTACAAAATGTGGAGATGCTTAAGCGCTTCTTATTTTCCTGAAATTTTATTAAATAAATTATTAGTTTAATAATTATGTGGCCTCACAAGAGCTGAGTAAAGGGGAACAATCACCTCCCTCTCCCTGCTGGCCACTCCTCTTGTAATGCAGCCCAGAACACAGTTGGCCTTCCAGGCTGCAAGTG
Organism: Meleagris gallopavo; assembly: GCF_905368555.1. Lineage (NCBI taxonomy): Eukaryota > Metazoa > Chordata > Aves > Galliformes > Phasianidae > Meleagris > Meleagris gallopavo. The sequence goes on from NC_139407.1 coordinate 14,330,286, forward strand.
CCCTCATCTTAATGAAGAGAGTGGGAAATAACAAGTGAAATAAACTGAGTAGGCATTGTGCTTACCTGAGGTTTTGGGCCTAGAATTTTAGAATATAAAGTGTAGGACATAACGTTACAAACTGGATAGCCCAATCCTATTAGTATGTCAGAGCTGATATACTGAGCCAGATAGATCATGGGAGTATTCAGGCACCAAGACTGTGTGACGGGACAGCCTGCAGGTTCTGAGTGGTTGGAGGGAAGCAGCATTGCTTGCAAATTCCAGAAAGGCACCACCATTTCACTGGGGGTTGTTTGGGGAATGGAATTATTCTTTATAGCTGTAAAAACAAAACGTACCATTAAGAAAAAATACAATAAAGAAGTTTCAGTAAAGCATTATGACTGTAATTCAGCATAACTTGGAATTATACCTTGCCACTGGATATTTGGTAGTTTTTTCCCCCAAGGCAATAAGATAAAGAATCCAATTAAGACAATCTGTAAGCCTCCATGGAGTATGGCACGTTCACCTGTCCTATCAAACAATGAAATTAAAGATATTGTTTAATTAAAGTATTATTTGGGAAGGCGTTAACGACAGCTCACTCACTAACTTCTAGGAAAGATGCCCACCAAAACATCTGCAACAAGAATAGTAAAATCACACTGACTTAAAGCTTGCTTTTCTTGTTACTCTAGGGTGAAAGATATACAAGGGAGGGGTTGTGTTACCAGAACCAAAAAATAACTGTAGTATCATGGCTCTGTCAAAATCAGAAGTACTTCACTGTCTTAGCTTGCCCAAATTCACTGACAAGTAGGAGACTTCCAGAATACAGATTTAAACTGGGTATAAAACTTCTCAGGCTTAGCTAACATAAGTAACAATAACATTGCAAGAAAATCCAAGAACTCACTTTTTAGACAGCGTTTTCACCACCATGAAAACAATAACTGATTCAACGCCAATCGCACTAAGGATTATTCCATTATAAAAAACAGCCTTTTCCCTGGTCCAGGAATACATATCCATCGTCAATGGAGTAGCTATGCTAAATTGACAATGCAAAATCCCATTATTATTATTTATTAAGACAACATGTAAACAAAAATCCAAACATCTTCTTTACAGCACTTCTGTATATGTAGATAAATTATCCTTAACATCACAGTGGTTTAGAAGCATTTTCTTCCAGCAGGGACATCAGTGAACACAGACTAATTATAAACTATTTCTGTCATTTATAAAATAATAAATCCACTAGACCAAATTCAATACTGCAAAACAATAGCCAGCTCTTGAAACATACACAATATCTTTCAGATGACTTACGAAAAGATGACAGAATTATTTTCTTACGTAAAGAAAATAGGAGAGTGAACAGATTACCTCTTTATATGTATTAAAAAAAACAGGTAGTGTAGAATTGTGTATTTAAAAATATTATTGCATAAATAATATAAAATATTGCAAATATAACTGCATTATCAATTGTTTCAATCATTACCGAAATAAGCTTTACTGGAACTTTCAGAGTTAAGAAGTTCAAGATATGTATATGCATTCATTCAAAACCTTCTACATGAATGTTCCACATACCACACTGTGCTACATATTTTTACTTATTACTGCACTTTAATTCATTACTGTCTATCAGGATACAGCAATTTAATTGCATATGGTTTGGAACATAGAAACACTTCTATTTATAAAGACTATGATTAAGAAAATGAGTACAACAGAAAAAATTGACATGAATACTCTACTAGACTATGTTATATGTCACAGTATTTTGGGAGAACATAGACAAACTTACGTTTCAAAGACTGCAAACACAAACAAGATGACAAAGAAAAGAAAATTTACTGCTACAACAGCAACATGGTCAATGTTTCCTTCTGCATCCTGATCCAGAACACCACTTTCTGAAACAAAAGAATAACCAAATCTGCAAACTAAGCTTTTTTACGTGATGATTACAGACAGTAATATATTTTTTTACTTTGTTAAGTATTTGACATGCAGTTTGGTGGGAAGGTAGACAGTTATGCTTTGACCATTTAAGTAAAACATTTTTCAGATCCAAAGGCAATTGCTAAAACTCCAATTCCTCTGAGAGGAAATGATTTCAAATTGTTTATGCCATCTGCTGTCCCACTGTAATGCTGAGACTGACAAGGCCTGAGCAGCAGCAAAACAAGCAAACTGCTCTACACATCTTTACAGTGGAAAGCGGCACACCTGCAGTTCCTCTGACAAGGTCCAAAATACACAGCAGTAATGTGTAGCAGCTGTGTAAAAAAGACAGTGGAGGCTTTGTTTCTCTGACCCCCCACAAAGCATTTTCATGTGTAGCTGTAAAGGAATACTTCTCACTTATAATCATATGGTAAACTTCAAAGAAAACACAGATACCTTGTTCTTCACAATTGATACTGTTGCATTGCCGTCCCATGTCATCCACTCGGTGCTCTCTGGAAATGCAGAACTGTTTTCAATAATATACATATTCACTTGATTTATTACTAAGCATATTTCTAAATGGCATCATCTCTTATTCTAATTACTCCCAGCTCCTTTCAATACCACCTGCACAGCCTACCTTTAACTGCAGTGACCAGCACTGCATTTATAAAACAAAATACTCTGGTGGGAGAATATTAAACATCTGTGCACTGTCATTGCCACTAGTGGGATAACTGCATAAAAATCCCCTCTCAACATTCTTAAAAGAAAGCCACAGAACCCTGTAAGCAGGCTACCTTTATTTCTCCTTAAAGAAAAAACATGCACAGAAATCAATGTAATGCAGAAGATCTATATTACAGAAAGCAGAAAGTCTGAAGTAATAAGAAATAAAGATTTTCTGGAGTTTCAGCACTCCAGATTTCAGGCTTACTATTCCTTCTAAGCAATGCAAGGTTCATCGCGATCCACCCACTAAACCGAGGGAGAATATTTTGTTATTTTTCAATTACCTGAATATAGCAAAGATGAGAATAATATTAATAATTCCTAAAAGAGCACCAAATAGAACTGGTGCTGTATACATGTTCAGCTGAAGATGAATTGATTTCCATGTTATTCCTTCCTCTCCAATAAGCGTAAAACAAGTCTGAAAAACTAAAAGCAAGCATATTAAGAAAATATTACAGCATGTAGAATAAACATATAACAAGTTTGCTTACCTAGTTTTATAATTGCCAAATAAAATATTTTACCTGTCAATCTTCTTACATTTTGAAAATCCTGTTCTAAATGAACTCATGGATACCAGGGGAATCTCAACTAGCCAGGAAAGTTCTTTGTAACATTTAAGTAATATGCATATAACATATATATTATACACAAAACTGAATGACATTTAAGTAAGTCAGTTTTCAGTTCTGAATGTACTAGTGGTTAAGCTTTGCCACGTGCAGATGATTGATTTACTCTTTTTCCTAATCCTTCTGTATGGAAACCCTTGGCCCTGGAACTGGAGTATCTCTAAAGGAGAGCTAGAGAGAATAATACCATTTTATTTTCAATGAAGTTTAAATCATCGCAGAGCAAAAGAGATTATGTCATTTACCATGAGGAAACAGACAAACAGTCCCTATCAAATTAGAAAAAGGAATTAGCTGTGCAAACTGCAGAAAGAATGCAAATTTGTTTGCTGCTTGTAGACTCCTTAATACTATATCAACAGCAGCTAGACAGCAGTTGTAAGAGCAGTCATAACTCAAAAAAATGTTCTACCCTAAACTTCTTCTCATTGTATCACTGTACACAGAGCACTTCAGGCCTAATGACTGATTATCTTCATCTCCAACTTTAAGAGACAACTAAAGAGTAGAGGCTGCTTAGGATAACTGCTGGTCACTCTTCACAACACAAGCCAAGTCCAACCCAATTTCTCCCACTAAGTTGATAAGGGTATCTCAGGAGCTACGTAACACCAGACAACAACAGCACTTGAGCTTAATTCCCTGAGCTCTCTGTAATATTTGTTAGTTCTTTTTAATTTTTGTGAATATGAAGACTTCCTGATGCTCACTATAAGATCAGAAAGATCTCTTGGATGTTATTTTCTACAACATGTGAAGCAAAGTAGATTTTCAGTCATTTCTGAAAGGTGGTAGGGTAACCTTAACATCCCTTCTCCATGAATAAGTTTCCAGTATAACAAAGCAGCTTGGAAACTGTTTTTCCAGCAGTCAGTAAAAGAGAAGTGCTAGTTTTTAAATTACAAACAATTAGAATTTTTTTTGGAACAGAATATTTTGTGTATATTGACATATGCAAGCATATATGAGTGATTCCCATTTATTCATGACTTTACTTTGATATCATTGGTAAACTGCTTTGAAATCATCCCACATACAGCTGTTGAGAATTCCTATTCCCAAAGCCCAATTTCATCCTGCAAAATATTAGAGAAAAGTCAGCTCCAGAGAGGTGAGAAAGTAAGAAATGCTCTACCTGGTCCTAATATGAAGCCCACTGCTTGGCAGGCACTGGTATTGGCCATGGCACTTGTTCTTTCTGTAAGGGAAGTGGCACCCGCAATGTATGACCGAACCACAGCCACGTTTCCTTAAAAACAGAAACAAATAACAAGGAAGTGTTCAAGTCAATTCTAAGTTGCATTCTTAAATTCTCCAGTGATATTTTCTTATTTGACAAGAAAATATTACCCATGTGAATACGTATATTCATTTACATCTACACAATTACATGATTTCATAATAAACTAGTTCATACTGACCGACTCTTTACCTTGCTTATTTACAAATTATCATTCACATAATGATAAGTCAGGTACTAAAATATCACGTTAACGATATTGCATGAGACACAACATCTATTAATTTTCAGAAATGTAAGTTCAGCAGTGATTACCTGCTCCAAATCCCACAAGAGCACGTGCAGTAAGCATGTAGTATTTGTTGTGTGAATGAGGTGCGTGAACATAGGCATAAAGACAATTAGCAGCTACTGAAATTGCAGTTGAAACGACAAGAGGTTCTCTCCTTGGTCTGTAGTTGGACCATAAACCAAACAGAGGAGAGGCAGCCATTTGGCCAATGCTGTATGAAGCTATAATCCACCCCAAGAAACTTGCATCTGCTGTCGGATCAATCTGCAAAAACAAACGAAGCAGCTGTATAGGTAAAGTATTAAAGCTTTTTACAACATCAGCAAAACCATTTTAGATTCTTGAACTTCCTAGTACTTGAAACACCCGACTCCGCACTGTAATTCTGAGTGTATATGCAGTATTACCATTACAGTGTCCAACATGAGCTACCACCGAACATGTTGCCATGGCACTGTGCAGCATTACATAAACACACTACACTGGGCCTCAGAAGCAGTAGCTTTTGCACAGCGCTTAGTATGGGCAATAAAGCTTTGCTAACTGACTCAGTCAGGGCACCAAAGCGACAGCAAGTACTCTCCCTCTGAGACTGGAAGTGGCTCATCTGCAGCAAATTCAACTATTTCTCATACAGCACCACTAATGTTACAGGCTACAGACCTAATTAAGCAATAAAGTTTACAGGCTAGGAGCAAAGAATCACTTAAGTCACCTCTGCACATGCCTGAAACTGTCCCGATTTACAAGGCTGATGATGCATTTTCTTTTCCTCTCCAACACAGTACCAGCCTCAATTTTAATAGTATCTCTAACATCATTCTGCCCAGGATATGTTCTACCAAATTTGCATCTGGAACAGTCTTCTACAACTGCATGAGAAGTACAATCCTAGCATAAATTAAAAAAAAAATTTTAGAGACATATTACATTGCTTTTGACAAGAACGCAACAAAGAAATAAATCAAAACTCTCTCTAGGAACACAAGAAATTTCCCATTACTACTATCAAGGTCTATGTGTAACAATCCAAAACAGAAAGAAGAGTTTCTAGATTCAGCTTCCTTTTGTTCAAAATGCAAACAAGCATTACGTATTATGCTTTAACACTACAAATATATTCAGATCAATAGATTTCAATTGACTCATTGTTCAACAGTGAAATAATATTGGAAAAACAAACATTTTGGGATTATGATGTACCTTCCTCAATTCAAGCAACTGACAGATTTTATGGAACAGTATAAGCAATCTGTGGATGGCAAAATAAAAGTGTAAATAGAACACATATTTCCCCTTGCTGCACCTCTGTGTAACACTACATAATTTCTGAGCAGAAGTTCTGTTCTCTTATTAATTCAAAAACATTAATATTTACAAACCTTTTGGAGATATGGCCATACAGACATAATTACAATTGAGAAACCTGCAATGCAGTAAAAACACAACTGAAGTTACTTTGTTTGCCATGCCTACCAGTAATTCAGTTTACTGAAACAACTACTGTGGGTTCATTTTCTGCTCCTAAGTCTACTATGGCTTAAAACTCAGTCTGCCACCTCAAAAAACTATGTGTTAGTGCTTGCTTAAAGAGTAGTTACTCTTCTCGAAAGAAGGCCTATTTTTAAAAAGGATGTAATACAGTTGCATACGTGCTAAGCAAAAAACTCCTATGCCAAGAATACAGATGCACAAGCTGTATGGAATTTTTCCTCTCAATGGAAAGACAACGAGGTCTCTGAGTAAAAAGAATGTCTTGATACACAGATATATTTGTATTAAAGAATTTTTAATACATCAAATGAAACAACAACAACAAAAAAAAACCCTGTGAAATATCTCATAATCTTCCAGTTTTTTCTAGGCCCTCAGAAAGCTGCTGGAAGGCAAAAATCAACAGAACTCTCACTTGAAGGGGCAGCTGTTTAGGACTGAAACAGGAACTTTTTCTGCAGTGGAGACGCAAAATCCCTTAAGAGAAAACAAACTCTTGGTTGTTTGAAATAGATAACACACATTCTCACAAAGATCTTATCTCCAAAGAACTAAGCTTCTACTTTCATTTCCTGAAAGTTTTACTTTGGATTATAGAAGTGTGACCTCTCCGTGGGTTATTTCTACGTCACAATCACTACCTTCTACCATTACCCCAGACTACTACAAACTCAACGAAACAAAGATTTAGATAAAATGTAATTTATTCTCAAAACACAGCCATATTTATTTTAGTAAAAGTAAATCTCTGTTTGATTTGCAAGCCTTATCTTCTTTTTTGAAGGAAAAAAACCCAGAATGCACCTTTTTATGGGCACAAAAGTTAAAAGAGTTAAATGTTAAAGGAGTTAAGTAGTTAAAATCTGACAACCCTGTAATTTTCACATCTAAATGTATCCACTAAGCAAAGAACACTGAAATCCATCCATGCTTACTCACCTACACTACTGAGAAACATAGTCAGATACATGATCCAGATAGATCTCCATCTGCTCTTGTAATGCTCCTGCGTTTCCACAACATCTCTGGTTTTTGAGGGGCAAAAGAAAAAAAAAATCACAATCACATCCTCTCGGGACACTGTGAACACTTTTCATGGACATGGCACAGGACAACTGCACGAAGCGCTTTAACTCCCTTGCAGCAATGGACTTCTACATAGAAGAGATCACTGTTTTAGAAACAGGTTCAAAAATACTACATTGAAAGATGTAAAAATTAATAGATAAAGTATCATAAAAATATGATAACACATGTGATTGTATTGTACTATAATGAAAGGGAGACAAAAAAAGAAATAGAAACATACCACCAGGTACCACCGCATTCACAAGCGTTGCACTAGAAGAAGCCCATCGAGAGAGATCTCAATACAATCTCTGCATCTGGAGCATCACAGATTTCACATACACGCTTCAACAACCACGTATGAAGCCACAAAACCCCAGGCACCTCCCAGAGCTGTGACTAAAGCCAACAAACCAAAGCCTCTGATCGACCACTGCCTACGCTCAGCGTTGCAGCAAGTCTAGTTTTACTGCTAGCGAAAGGAAAGAATGACAGCTGCTGCCTACATAGCAAAGGCGCTGTGAAGGAACGCCGCAGGAGCGGGCTGCCGGGCAAAACCTCACGGCCGTTCGGTCGCTGGAGGCCCGACCCGCGGGACGGAGGGCCGCGCCGCGCCGCGCCGCCGAGGGCAGCCGCCGGCTCCGGGGAGCCGGGAGTGACGCCGGCTGCCTGTTGCCGCAGCGCCTTCCACCCGGCCCGAGCGACCCGTACCTGCTCCGCCGCCGCCGCTGCTCCCGCTCCTCCTCACCGGCTCGCAGCAAAGGCTCCCGCCCCTCAGCGGCCGCCATACCGTGCTCCGGCCGCTTCCGAGCCCCGCGCCGCCGGGATCCTCGGGGATCCGCCTCCCGCCCCTCCCGCCCCTCCCGCTTCTCCCGGTCCGCCGCCAGAGGGCGCGCGCCGCCCCCTCTCCCCAGGGCCCCGACGGCGACCGGCGGGGCGGGAAGAACCGCCTCACGTCGGGTGCCCGCTGGGCGCCTGCGCCGTCCGCCGACCCCGCCTCGTTCCATACCTCCCCACGCGGTGGCCCAGCGGCGCCTGGAGGAGCACGAGCAGCGTTGTGGTGTCGGGTGAGTGACCTTCGCGGGAAGGGGACGGGCATGGGGAAGTTGGCGGTTTTCACGCGGCGGGCGTCTGAGGGGTTGTGGGGGAGCGCGCGTTCCCGCCGCGCCTCAGGGCGACCTGTCTCCTCGCCGCGCCGAGCGCCGCTTCCACTCGGCGGACTTTGAGCCTCCTGGAGGTGGTGGGCGCCTGCGGGCCGCCCTTCGTCGGGCCCCACGTGTGGGCTGAACGATGCACAGGCAGCGGAGCTCTCCTGGCTTAGGCCGCGTTGTTTATCTCGCGCTAATCTACATCCAGGCTGGTGAGATCTCTGTGCGGCTCGCTTGTGACTCGTCGCCATGAGGAATTCTTCGTTTACTGTTTTTAAAGGCGTTTTTCTGCTGTTGGGGGGGAGCGTGATCTCAGTTGGAAGAGAGGTTTTTGTTTATTTATTGAGGTAATACGGCCGGGAAAAGTTCGGGTTCGCAGTAAGTCTTTCAGAAATGAATCCAGTCTCTAGTTTTATAGATATAGTCTATCTAGGATTTCTTGTTGCTTTCTTTGTAGGATAATGTTTTAAAATGAAGGGATATTTTAGCAGGCCGCTTATTAATGTGTCTCTATCTCTGGTACAATTTCAGTTTCGAAATACAGTTCTGTGAAGCTTCCTGTGTAAGCACCGCATGGCTGTATGCTCAGAACACAGCTTCTGGCTCTTGGCCTGCAGAACTGTGCAGCATCTTCCTCAGGTCGTGATTTCCAACCGACCTGACTTTCAAAGGGATCTTGGTGCCCCCTCCCTGGAAGCATGCAGGGCCAGGCTGGATGGGTCTGTGAGCAAACTGGTCTATGGGTGGTGTCCCTGCCTATAGCAGGGGTTGGAACTAGATGGTCTTAAAGGTCCCTTCCAGCCCAAAACGTTCTATGATTCGATTGTTTCTTGGAGCTTAAATTCTGCAATAATAAATCTTTAGCCACATCAATAGTATTTGCCCCTTGTGTATTCCTCTTTCCCTGTAAACATCAAGGGGCAGTGGCTGAAGTTTTGTACCACCCATTGGTTACTGTCATAAGCAAATAGGGGATGTCCTATTTTATTTCAGTGGTATTTCTGAGGAGTTCCATACAACGTTCTTTAGACTCTTTGAATTGTTCTTGTAGTATTTTCTGCACTCTTTCCAGTAGTAGCCTAATCTCGAAGCATTCTTATTGAAATATCCTGAATTACTTACCTGACTCCATTTAATCAATGAAGTAGAATAAAGAATGAGACAACCCGTTCATTTCAGCCTATGTTCCATTTGAATATAATGTATTTGTCTAGGAACCTTGGCACTCCTTTATTGTAGCAGAGAGCTCGTGCCAGCCTCTGAACTCATGGCTAAATCCTCCTCGTCATTTTTCCCTCTCTGGCTTTTATTTTGGAAAGAATTTAAAAATCTCCAGGCTGCTTTGCAAGACTTCGGAGCATTCATTCAAACTTCTTTCACGATTGCTGGTGAGCAGTGTAGTGATGTAACTGCTATGCTAGGGTTAGCACATCTCACCGATCGCTCTGCATGTATTTACTCAGGCCTGCTCCTTCCCAGCCTGCAGGACACTATCTCAGGCTGGCTGTCCCTCGCTGCCCCCTATTCTCCCCCAGCATCAGGAACATCCCAAGCTGTCTCCCTGCTCCAAGCAGCAGAGGTGCCCTGTGAGGCTGGAGGAGGTGCTGTCTGACATCCCTACAGCACATGGGGTAGGTATCTCCAGAGTCATAGAATCATAGAATGGCTTGGGTTGGAAGAGATCCCAAGGATTGTCAAGTTCCAACTCCCCTGTGCCAGTATATCATTACAGTATATTGCTGGTCACCTCCAGAGCTGAGCTATTGCTTTCCATTTTCCACAGTATTTCTGACAGCAGGTTTGCTGTGCTTTGGTAGATTCTGGCAGGAGCAAGATGGTGGTCTTTGGGGTCTTTTCCCAGGAAAGCTTGAATTGAAAAATGTGGGTGGAAACTTTTCTTTTCAGAGAAGAGTACACAGGGTTGTGGAGTGCTAGTTTTCCTCTGGTTTTCTGGTACCAGAAAATATTTACTGCGTGAAAAAGAGTAGGAAGACTGGAGAAGTCTTTATTACTTCGTTACAATCAAAAGGTGGTTAGAATTTTAAGAACCAATTTTCAGTGGTTTCTTTGAGTTGAGAAGAAGACAGCTGTATGCAGATCTTTGTGAAAAGCTTGCTTTTGGTAGCGTGTCTATGGTGGAAGATTCCTCTCTCTTTCTCCTCCTGTTCTGTTTTGATACCAAAATATGTCACTCGAGTACTACCTGTACTTGTGTTGTTGTATTGATGTTAGTTATGTTGGTTCATAGCTTATATTGCATAACTTAACGTATTGTTTGGGAATTTCTTGTGTGTGTATTTCAGTACTAAAATAATTTATTCTTCTAGAGCAGGCAGATATGAATCAGCAATTTAAGATAGGCTAGTGGAGTAACACCTAATGCTTTCTGCAGTGTTCAAATAAAAGTTTCTGGTGAATAGCATATCCTTATTTCTGTCATATAATGACTGAATATGATTTTGTGGGTTGCTTGTTTTAGCACTAATGTACCCTGTTCTATTTTGTTATTAACTTTCGATAAGCATTAAAGCTTTTTCTGCTTATTTTTTTGGTATCTTGAGTCTTAATGATGTATTAAATATTGATTATTTGTTTTTAGAACAGCGAAAGAATGTATTCATCTAACAACACTTTCAGCTCGTTACATTCAGACAAGTTCAGAATGACCGTATTAAAATACAGTCGAATAAATTTAATTGGAATTAGCATAAGAAGCATGAATGAAATCATACTTGTTTGGAATATTATGAAGTTATTCAGGCCTTTTACTATAAATGCATGTGGAAAAATTAGAAGGTAGATGAAGGCAACTTGTTAACCACGTCTTTGTTATATTTTTTTGTTGTCTTAGGTGTAGGGCAAACTGTGGACCTTATTTTCATTGAATAACCTGTATCCTGCTGATCAAGAAACCAGATTGTTATTGTTTGTTTATTTGTTTTCCTTCCTTATTGGAAGAGCACAGTAGTGGCTCCAAGCTCACTTCAGTAAGTATTGCTTTGAAAGTAAGACGGAGTTGGCCTAAAACCTTGTTGGTTTTAATTGCATTTGAGCTAATGCATTTCCTGCGTATGAAATGGTACTGCTGAAAGGATTCTGGTGGTGGTGTTTCTTTTTTTTTTTTTTTTGTTCTCTGAAGGTAGTGAGAGCTTTGTTTTCAAAATCATAAGAAATGAGTTGGGGAAAATTGGAAAGGAAGGGATAAAGGAAGAGGTTTCCATTCTGAGACACACTGATGGAAACTCATTTAGATTGACAAGTATTTACCGTTATCATTATATTGACAGAGGATGGAGATCAACACTGCTCTTTTTATTGGTCTAAGTAAAATACACTTAGAACAGGCTGGAGATGTAGTACTATGACCTCATGTGCTTCTTCTGTAATCTTTTCATCAATAATGTGATAACTTTCTGGTTTTTTAGGTGTGTCAAATTCCTACTACTACATTCCACTTCTTTTTTTTTTAAGCAAATGCAGAATTTGTGTTAACTGCCTTTATGCTTTACTTAAAAGGCAAAGAATTGACCTAAGTATCAAGGTTAACTTCCTTGTAATAGATTGGTATGGCTTTTCATTGAGATAGGTGCCAGAATAAGAACCAACTTAGACTAATAAGCGATGAATTGCCCCTCAAGTTAACCCCTTTAACTGCCTTGTTTTTACCTGTTCTTTTTTCTAGATGTCAGTTTGCTGCTAATGGGTGTAAGTAAATTAGATGTCTTGTACAGAAAGCTTCTCCTCACTAAACTCTTCATCAGAGGATGGGGAAAGCCAGAGGATCTGAAGAGGTGACTTGTTTAAAAAAAATAATAATAGCACGATCTGTCCTTTGTATTAAAAGGAAACAAAACAAAATATCAGTGCTCTTCCGTATTCTTTTTTAAAAAGTTATGCTGAAGTTTGTTATGGTCAGAATATCGTGTATTTCCGTATTGAGGGAGTAACTGGATTTAGAAGTCTTAAAGGGATCTCTTAAATGTTTTTCTGTTTAAAGAGGATTTTCTTGAGAGAATGTGTGTGTCCAATCACATTTTTCACTTACGAGTATAAAACAACCCATTTTAAGTAGTGGCTCTCAAAAGTCTCAACCAAGAAGAAAACTAGCTAATTCTTTCCAGAGGAACTGTTCTGTTTAACATGAAGATGATCTCACTAACTTTAATTGCTGAATAAAAATGCATTTTAGAAGGATAAGGTGTATTCAGAAATGTCTCTCATCCCCAAAGCAAGATCTCCTCTTAGAAAATGAGTTTATTATCAGCGATTAGAAGTATCTAAAGGGCAGTTGTCAGGGGCATGAGGCTGGGCACTTTTAGGTGGTGCCTAGCGACAGGCAAGGGGCAGTGGGGTGATCTGGAACAGAGGGAATTCCATGTGAATATGAGAAAAAAGCTGTTTTTTTTTTTTTTTTGGAGAGTTACAGAGCCCTGGATCAGGCTGCCCAGAATGGTTGTGATCTCCTTTTTTGGAGTTTTTCAAGAGCCATCTGGGAGCTTTTATGTGTAACCTAGTGTAGAGAAAACCTGCGTTAGCAGAGAGTTGAACTTGATGATCTCCAGAGGTCCCTTCCAACTCCTATGATGCTGTGATTCTTCTTTGGTTTCTTTAAAATAAGAGAATTACTGCTTAATTTTTAAATTTGCAGGTTTTTTCAAATTGTGAGTAACACTTGAAAATTCAACACTTGTGTATCTTAATTATCATTTTTGTTTTAACCTTTAAGTGAATGAATATATTCTGTATCATGTAGTATACAAGTAGGAAATGATAAATCTTTATTGCATAAGCTAATTTGTATGTGTTTGAAAACCAGTGAAGAAAACTCGTAACAGAAGCTTTGTTTGCTGTGGAGAGTGGTGGAGTCATGCAGGCTGTTTGTTTTTTAAATCTCATTCCTTAGTTGATATATCTCAAGTAACAAAACAAAAAAAATTTAAAACATTAATGCAGTTTACTTCTGTTAGGATAAGCAAAAACGTGTGCTTCGCTTGGTTGTGACTGCAGCATTTCTGTGTCATATGTAGTGTGTGTTTATCTGAAATAGGATGTCTTTCAAATCCCTTCCATGAAAATTTTTAGGTTGGAGGACTTACCTATGTTTCACTGACCCTTCTCCCCATCTTTTCCCCCCACTTACTGTGTTAACTGTGTGGGTTAACTTCTGACTAAATCTGCTGTTAGCTGTAAGCGTTCTGTAAGGGTAACCTCTAATGTCAAACAGCAATGAAACAGCTTTGCTGATGGTATCAGCTACAGCTCCTCCTTTTCATGAGCTGGAGGAATTGCATGAAATCCAAAGTTGTGAGCAGTACATGGGACAGACTCGCTGATCTGAAAAAAGGAAGAACTTTTTCTACATGCCACACCTGGGTGAAAAGATGAGCTGTTCCCTGGCAGCTTGGCTTCACCCAGATGAAGACAGAAAGAACACTGCCTCTTCACACCAGCCAGTGGGAGGAGGGAGTACACTCCCTAGCATGTTGATCATGCTGGAAATGGTGATAGTGTTTGTTTGTTTTCACTTAGAAAACCCATTAGAACAATTGATGAGATTTCTTAGCATTAGCTGAGATTGACTGATGTCACTGACTATCTTACTTGGATGTAATCTGAAGATTTGCTGAGCACACCCTTGATATGATGGCCTGTTTCCTAATTCTTTATCCTCAGCTCATTAACAAGGGTTAAAATTCCTCAATATGTAAAAGGTTTTCCTTTCAATAGGTTTAGTATTCTCCAGGCTACAGAGGAAATATGTACGTGTATTTTTTGAAGAATTAGTGTCAAGCAAAACATCTTTGCATTTAGTTCCTCCATACTCATGTCTCATACCTGTAGCCTTAGAAATATTTCGTGTTATGTTCTGCGTAAGAAAAGCAGGGTATACAGTACAGCAATTTTTGTTGTGGTGATAAACTGCTTTGTATGGTGGCTTTCTTTGCTTTTAGGAAGGTGAATAGGTTGTTCCTGTTGTACCATTCTTCTGTACTGGCCATCCAAATCTGCTGTTTTAGTTTGATCAGGTGATGTATTTGCATGTGTTTAGACACATAAGAACTAACTAGTAACTCATAATTAAGTACTCTATGCTAGGAGTCATGAGACATATATTGAGGGCATCTTGTCTCAACCCCCACTGAAAACCAAGCTAGCCTTTGTAGTTCTTTCAAGTCACACAGCACCTCCTAGTGTTGAGTTTGAAGTCCCTTGAAGATAGAGATTTCAGTTGCCGGGGTATTAGGTTTTCAAGCGCTTAAACACTACCATTGTGAAAAAATATTTCATTGTTTCAATGGCATTTTCTAATGTTGCGACTCACAAATACTGTTTCTTGCCCTTTCACCTTCTACCACTGTGCTAAGTTTTGTTTGATCTTCTGCAATACTTTGTAGCCCATTTAAGTAGCAGAAGGAAGCAGCTCGATTTGCCCCTAAGCCTTCCCTTCCCCAGGCAACGTGTACTCAGTTTCTTCAGTCTTTTTTTCATACGTGATGTGTTGCAGTTATTCTAGCAGCGCTCTGCTCAACTCTGAAATATGTCAGCATGTCTTAAGGACAGTGGTCCCAGAACTGGGCCAAGTATTCCAGATGTGATTTCATGAGTGCTGAGTTAGAGGGTGATCACTTCCTTTGACTCTCTGTCTGCCTTTTTGCTGAATGCTGAGGTGATACCAATGGTCTGCAGAGTTGCAAGGCCATTCTGCAAACTCATGTTCAGTTTGCTGTCTGCCAGAAGCTCTATGCCCTTTCCTGCAGAGCTGCTACCTGGCTGGGTGGTTCCTAGCTGATATTGTTGCACAGGTCGAGGTGCAAGACTTGGCAGTTGGATTGTTGAGCTTTAGGGTGTTTGCTGACTTGTTCTTCCAGCTTATCCAGGTGGCTTTGAAAGGTATCCAGCTATCAACCTCACACTCCAATTTGTGTCATTTGTGAAATTCACTGAATATGGCTTGTGACTTGTGGCAGTTACACCTTGAGCCACTGATAGCTTGATGTTGACAGTTTTACCTTTTCTCTGTTCTGTCTGTATCTCCCCAGTATGTCTTCAAGGGTATGTAAGAGTAGGAGGTTCCTATGTCTTAATTTAGCTCTGAAAAAGGGCATTAGTTTTTTACATATCAGGCTTAAAATACTATTTAAAAGCTGTGTCAGCTCTAGCTATATGTGGACATTTTCTTTTTTCTTTTGAACTTAAAAATGGTCTTACAGACCTATGCCATCATAGTCTGACTGATCTGTAAATGCAGTTTAATATTTTTATAGACTTAATATTTTAAATAGACTAAAAATTGAATCTTTTCTTTACTTGTTTCTGTTCAACAGAATATTTGAATTCAGAAAGATTATTGGAAACAGGGAAAAATGCCAGACATTGGTTTCAAAAGATTACCCGGTTTTTATTGACAAGGTACGTAAATGCAAGGGATACAGTTTAACTAAAGTTATTTGCCTAATGGTATATAAACGTGAAATAAATTTAGTTGTTTCTAGGCTGAATTTAAAGAGTAGAAGTGTTGAGTTTTGATACATATGAATCTGTATTTTCCTGATGTTATTACAGAATGTTCTGCTGCTGGGACTGGCAGTGGGGAACTTGATTTGGGGACTATGTGTACGTAGGGTGACAAAAACACCCCTGATAATACTCACTTTTCTTTTGCTCATCAATGATTTTCTAGCTGGTGGCATTAAGTAACTTCATGTGTAGTGCCTGTTGCTCTTAACAAGAAAAGGATACTAGAATTTTTCTGTGAAGGATGTAATAATACTGCAGTGGCAAAACAAATGTAGTGTGATTTTTCCAGACGGGTTAGAGAAAGGAGGCCCTATGCTTTCAAGTGAAATGCAGATGTAAGCAATCCTTACCCTGAAGACTTTTCAACTGAGGAAGTGTGTATAAAGGGTCAGAAAAAGCCAATAGTTCTTAAGTCAAATAAATACACTTGTGATCAGTTCTGTGGCAAGCTAAATGCTTTCACCACTAAAGTGAAATTAATAAACTTCGCGATTAATTTTTGAGCCACTGCGAGTAGAAATAGGAGGCAATGGCAGACAAGTAAACCTTGGTTGGAAGGGATAGGAGAGTGGGTGATCACATTTGTTATTTATAGAACTGAAGTAAGCTGGAAGATTGAAGTAATGGTTGCACAGATACATTTACATTTTTTTCTCAGTCAATAATTGGGAGTGGGGAGCATCAGATTTTAATTGCTGAAGCTCAAAAAAGGCTCAAAACATGGTATATATTGTTGAAGTATATGCTACTAGGGCAGCAGAGCTTAAGCTTATTACTTGGTTCTTTAATAGGTCATTTATAAGGAAAAATGAAGGTCATTTATAAGGAAAAATGAAAATATGTGGCTGTGTTGATAGATATGTATCATTCCCTCTGCAGGTTGAGGAACAGTCAGACTGTAAAATCCTTGAGGGGCACTTCATTTCCCCGTTAGCTCATTACGTTCCGGGTATCCTGCCTGTTGAGTCTCTTGTAGCCAGGTAGGAGAAATCAAGAGGTATTTCCTTTCTGAAGCTGCTACTGGAGAGAAATGGAAATGATAATCAGTAGTTTTACCACGAAGTCAATATATCGCTACACTGATTACCTGCAAAATAAACTGCCTTTGTTTTTTTCCAGGTAACATGTTGGAATATGTTTTGACCTTAAAGTTTCAAATAATCTTATTTGCGTGATAGTTTTATCTGTGTGGATAACATACTTTGGTAGGGTGCTTTATTGTAAAGTGTAGAGTCATATTTGAGAAAGATTGATTGAATTATGTTCTGAAGCCAGGAAAAACGTGAGCATTACAAGAGATGGAAGTTATGCTGTGATTATGTGAGAATTTGTCTACGACTAGAGGAGAGCTTCTGTTATTACTAGTAATAATGTGGAAAACTCTGTAGTCTAATCTTAGCTGAAAGTGGATGATGTAACTCTTTATGAAAATTTTAAGCCACAGTGAGAAAAGTTAAAACCTGGGGTTACTGTCTCTGCTAGTCACAGGCTTTTATTCTGAAGTCTTGTGGGATTGGTTTGTTTGTTTGTTTTTGATTGCAGAACTCATATTGCCCTTAACTAAGGAATGTGTTTGTTTCCCAAACAAAGATGATGCTAGAAATCAAGGTTACTAGAGCTTGGACAGGAGCTTTGTTTTACACAGAACAAGAGAAACTTTTTTTAAGGAAACTCCTTACATTGTATTGGAAAGAACCATTCAAATTCTGTAAAAAAAAAAAAAAAAAAAAAAAAAAAAAAAATACTGTGTGTGTACAGATGTAAGTGAATTTTATTGCAGCAAGAGAATCTGTTACACTTTGCCAAGCAAAAAAGAAAAAAAAAAAAGTACCCATTCAGAAAGCTTAATGATCAGTAATAGTCAAGATTGCATTTTTGCTATTTTGACACTAAAACTGCTTTGGAGTTGAGAAAAGGAGAGTGTAATTTTTAGGTCAAAACTAAAAGCAAACATTTTCATGGCAGTTGTTTTCTTTTCCCCAAGCTTTATTTACTGTCTTAAAGGCTGAACATACAAGTTCAAGCATCCCTAATTAGTACCATAACTAAAAATCTAGTATACTGCCTGTTTTCTTATGTGTTCCTCTGCACTGTGAGGTTATGTTATGCTATTGCATTGGGTAGTAGTACTGTTAGAGTTTTGAAACTTCCCTTAAAATTGTCACACATCACTTTGTTGTTGTTGTTTGTTGTTTTTTTCCTGAGTGTAATTTAGTTGTAGGTTTGTGCTCCATCTTGTGGAGAAAATATTAATGCCTTAGAAATGATGGTTTTTTTTTTCTCCCAATAGCTTTACTGTAACTAACTTCTGTGTAGCAGCAGAAGGCATTAAATGTTGGGTGTATAAAATTGTTCCGTGTTTATGGGTTTTTTAAACTCTTTACATTTCATTTTAATGTGAATGTTTTGCTCATCTTATTCTTCAGTTTCAGTTGTTGTGCCCTCAAGAGAAAAATAGCAATATTGCCTAGGAGAGCTAGGCGTTCATGTTCAGGCAGCTCTTTATCTGAAGTTCCACTTCTCCACTCTGCACAATTTGAATTGTGATGATGAGGTAGTGGTCTGTTTTAGGAGCATGATCTTTCTGCTTGACTCCTTTTGGTGTCTGGAATTTATACGGTCATACTTAGGATTTCTTTCTTTGCTGGATGTGTTTATGAAAAATGATATTGCTGTATCAACAATTTGCCTGAGTGTGTTACAGAGTGTATTGGCTTTTGTTTGTTTTTTAAACTTATTTATATGAAGCAACAGATACTCTTACTTTAATGTATGTTTCTCATAGATTTCAGTTCATAACACCCAGAAGATGGAATGGCAAGCACAGACCTGTATGCATTCACTTAGCGGGCACTGGGGATCACGTAAGTAAAATGTGAAATGAATTAGTGAGAAAATAAATATTTGGATTTGATCTTATTATGATTATGCATCTTATCTTTAGCATTTCTGGAGGAGGCGCACCTTAATGGCTCGTCCAATGATAAAAGAAGCCTGTATGGCTTCCCTGTTGCTTGAAAATCCCTATTATATCCTTTTGTGGAAAACAGGATTCTTAGGCAGTTTTCAGTGTTTTCTCCACAGGGTAGAAACCCACAGAATGGGACATGAGGTGGAACACAATAAAACGTGCTACTGTTACACATTCTGATTTTTCTGAAAACAACTTCTACAACTCCTTAGGACAGTCGTCAGAGTAAAGTTCTGGCTTCACATTCACCATCAAGGTTACTAATGTGATCGATTACTGTAGTCATGGCAGAGTGAAAACCATGCCTTCTTTCTGCATCATGCTGCATGACTTCTGGACATATTAATGATGGAAAAGAATGTTATTTCCTTTGCTTCGCTTTTTCAAATGCTTTTGAGAAATTTCATCCTGGCATTTAAGATCTGTTTCAGAATAAAAAAGTTTTCATCAACTCATCAGCAACTTTTGTAACAATGTTACCTCATTTCATTAAATAGAATCTCAGATTATATTTTTTTATACCCGCATACCTGATAGAAGTAAAACCTAATGTTATAAGTTACATAATCAAATTGTATTTAATGTGATTTACTTCCAGTTAAACATTTAGAGTTTAAATTCCAAATTTTAATTAATCAGTCTGCTATTTATGTATGTGATTTGTTTTTTATTTTAATTGCCAATTTTTGTGTAGACAATTCTTACTTTCCTTAACTTGAGACTTCTACATGGCTGCAGAAAACCTAAGGATCAAATGTAAGTATTGCAAGACACAATCTTTTCAAAATACAGCTTGTTTTTTTTGTTTTTTTTTTCCCTCAGGAAGCTCAAATGAATATAAACTTTGTGAGCATATTGAGAAAAATAAAATCCCAAACATCCTGTTAACCTAAAATCATCAGCCTTTGCTGGGCTACTTTACTTCTGTTTGTGTTAAGAGATCACTGTGATTGGGAAGGTTTGCATAAGTTGGGCTTGCAGTGTAAGAATGAGATGAGTGTGAATGCAAGCAACAGTTTGTTTTCCTGATCAGCTTCTGTATGTGTCTGCATGCTGCAGTTATTTCAGTCAAATATGAGTTATCTTTGTTCAGATAGTTTATCTTGTTATTTTTGTAGCTCAGTTTTACCTTTTTCTAGATATTTCAAAAGGACCACAGTAAGACATAAGGAGTATTGATGTTGCTTGTTTGTTAGCCTGTTCAAAGTATGCAATGTGTAAATTCTAATTCCAGAAATGGTTTCTAAGTTTATTTTCAAAGCAGGTACAGAACTTTATTTTGATACTTTATTTTGAACTTCATTTTATAAAGAACCACTTCTTTAAAGGTAAAAAACAAAAGAAAACACTAAATTGCCAGCTGATTGTTAAAAAACTACTTTTTTAATAGGAAAAACACTTTTAAAAAATATTATTACATTTAGAAGTATAAGATTATAGGAGAGGGACAAGAGTGTGCTGGAATAGGTCAAGGTTTGTTTTTGTTTCTCCTTGTAGTTAAGTAATTGATGCAGAGAAGTAATTTGGTGAGGATATTTCTAACTCCTTTTTCTATTGTCCTAGCTTGACAGCTTAGTATATGAATGATGTAGACAAGGATTCTCTGAAAGGCAAGTGCTCAGTCAAATACCCCAAGCAATAACTGTTACTCTTCTGTACAAGCTTACAAAGCAGCAGCAGTGTTTTTAGTTAATGCAGTAGTAACAGTGCTTAGTAAATACAGCAGCTATGGAGGATTGATGAATCTTTCATAACAGAGCTGTCAGAAAGAATTACATTAGCTGGTCTGCAGCAACTGCATTCATTTCTCCTGTGACTAGCACAGTATATTTCTCCTTATTTAGAGGTATGTTAATTGCTCTGTAAAATACTTTTGCTTTTTGAGAGTTCCTCTGATGGTTCAGCTGAGTAGCTTTCTCCTTTTTGTTTCCTCTGTTTTGATGCTTTAGAGTACACTACATGAATTTCTCAGTACTGTGACAAACTTCCCATTTTACAATTTCATTCTTACAATGACACTGCTGAGTTCTTCCAAAGCTGGCGTACTGATTGCTCTTTAAATGTTGTGTGCAATTTTTTCAGTGATGTGAGACAGGTAAATAAGAGGAGGAAAAGGGAAAAAAAGGATTTTTTTTTTTCTGCAATTGAGATAGAGCATTTCAGTCCTAGACATATGCTGTCTCTATTTCTCAAATACCCATTATAACTTGACAGCACAGAAGATTACTGCTAATGAGATTCTAACGTTGCTAATACTCGTTTCTAAACAACCACATGCTGAGTTATGTTAGAAGCTTAGCAGGTGTCTGTTCCTAGTCCTTGTTTAGAAAAATTGCCAGAGAATCTGGACTTGCTTCTTCTATTGAATCAACAGGAGTTAAGATCCAGAATTCTCTGGGAATATGATGAGGCTTTGTATGGAAGTATGTATAGAGTGATGACAGTTGTCAAAATCTAATCTTAGAAAATAAATCCTGTCTTTTCCTTTTCTGGGGAGAAAAGACGGTCATGTTTAAAAAATGTCTCGGACCTGTTTGTGATGGGAGGAGCTCTTGTTCTAGAATCGGCAGCTCTTTTGCACTGGCTAGAGAGAGAAGGCTATGGACCGCTAGGGATGACTGGAATATCCATGGGAGGACATGTAAGCTTTTATATTTCCTGTTTAGTAATTTTTTTTCACTTCTCATTTGATCTTTTAGCACATGGAAATAATTTGTTTTATAGTGTTCCTCTCTGAAGTACTTTAAAATATACGTTGAGACTCATGAGAAAAATTTTCAGCAATTCTCATGCTCAGTAGTCCTGAATTAGTATAATCCTTGATAAATACTGACAAATCTTAGCAACCTTTGTGAGCCATCTCCTCAGAGGCTTCGTATGAATATCTTCTCACATAGTTGTTTTTTTTTCCCAATGGGGAAAAAATCTTTTTTGAAAGAATATCTATATTGATCAATTGCTTGCTTAACCTCCTTTCCTGCATTCTTCTTAAAGTTGTTTTTGAATGCATTGAGTGGAATGCATTCTCTCTACAGAGGTGCCATAACTTTCATGACTTCTGGTGTTGGGTCTGTTCTCAACTTTTTTCCTTATCTTTGATATTGATTAGAGAGGATTTCTGGAGTGTGATGGGTAACATTTTATGTGTGACTGTGCATATTCTAACTCAAACAGTAGTGTATTCATAGTAAGATGCTTGAAATCCTGATGCACATTATTACTCTTGTCTCCACAGATGTCGCTCTGAAATACATGTATAAAAAACCAATTAAAACAACATATCTCCTTTTTGGCTGATCCTTTTATGTTTATTTCTTGTCAAGAACTGAGTAGAAAATTGTAATGATAGTGTCTACTGAAAGAAAAATAATTTTCTTCCAAGCACAATTTTACATCTCTAAATGTCATACCTGTTTAAAATACTTGACGTTCACATAAATATCATCCTGATGAGACAACTTCTGCGTTAAATGTATCTTCCCTGTCTTATTTATAAGCTGGGTTTTAATTATTAAACTGATGTGTCCTCTGCTAGCTGCAGGCTACTTCTTAGGCTTCTATGTGAATACTGTAGAATGACAGAGTGCTGTATCCCATTCTAGTTGTCATACAGCATGAGAATAGCAAGAGGAAAGATCAGAGAAAGTAAGCTTGGAAACTCCTTGGGAATATTTTTCATTAGTCCAGAAGCATACATTTTTTTACTCATCCTGACGAATCTTAAACAGTCTTTAGAATGTATTCTGTAACTGAAAGGAAGTGGCATTAATTCAATTCTAATGATGGAGAGAACAGGAACTAAGGACAAAGACATCTGGCTTTCTGACTATTGTAACATATCTATGTGATGCTTCTGTCCCTTTTTATTATTAAAAATAATTTTAATAAAATTATAATTCAGTTGTATAAGTCTTCTTACTAGAATGTCTAGGACAAACATGGGATATTTTGTAGGAGAGATTTTACACTGTTAAGTACATTGAGCTTTTCTCCGATATTTCTGATGTGATCAGAATAGTTACCAAAATATGTCCTGATTTAAAAACGATAATTTAGATTATGAAGAACAGGAAAACAGTCCTCTTAACATACTGAATTACTTGTCACCTATGTTTTGTTTCTAGAATACAAATTTGTGTGAAATTTTAAATAGTTCTTATAGATTGCTTTAGTTTTGCCTTGAAATAAGCTTGCAAGAGCCTGATGACAAGGCTGCATGAAGTTTGTCATTGTTTGGAATAACTGTAGGAACAAATATCCCATCCAGAATTCTTGTAGTTAGAAACCTGTTTATCTGCGAAATTAATCCTGTCCACAACAATATTTGTTACTGGGGAAATCACTGAAGAGCAGACTGAACCTTCTGAATTCCAAAGAGGTGGAAGGATATCCAATTACCACAGTCCTTAAGTGCTTTGGTACGTCTTATTTTGTGCTATATAATCAAATAAATTGGAGATGAGAGAGTTGTAAAAATACCTTCAAAAATATTATGAATTTAGCATTAAAATATATAATAACGGTGTTTGATTCTAGATGGCTTCCCTGGCAGTGACAAATTGGCCTAAACCATTGCCATTGATTCCATGTCTTTCGTGGTCAACAGCTTCTGCAGTCTTTACTACGGTAATTGTCCAATATTTTTATATTAATATAGTGAAATGTGATCAGATACGTGAGGTAAAATGTTTGGGTTGGCTACATTCGCCTTCGCCGTTAGGCATTTCATTGCCTTCTGGCCTTTATTAGCAACTAGTGGCAAAAAGCTTAGGATTTACAAAGTGATGAGAAGATAGCTTCGAGCTACTTCACTTCCTAAATGAAGGGCAAGGGCTGATTTGTGACACAGTGATTGGAGTCCTTTTCTGAATGTGGAAGGGTGAGGAAGGAAACTGAAAATATGCTTTTTCTGGTCAAAGCCTGTCTTAAATAGCTGGATGATAATGTAGGAACTGTTTTTGCTACTTCTACTTGGTAAGTGATTTAATAGACTGACATTCATAGTCATCTCAGGTTTAGTTCAGTCTAAATGTGTGTTTTATTATTTTTATTTCTTTAAGGAGAAATGTATTTCTATGTCCTGTGTGTTTGCTTACGATGCATGCTTAAAAGCTTCCAGTAATCCTAATGGTTGTCTGGAAACTTAAGCCAGAACTGCACTGGAAAAATCAAATCCCAGGATCAAATCCATTTTCTCTGCATGTCATTACTTTAGAATAATCTTTGGCTTTTGCTTGTGTACTAGATACTTGTGTTGTGTTGTGTAACTTCAGGGTGTGCTGAGTAAGGCAGTGAACTGGAGAGAGCTTGAGAAACAATATTATACACAAACTGTTTACGAAGAAGAAATCATTCAAATGCTTGAATACTGTGGAGTAAGTATAGTTTATTTTCACTATTTGCAAATGTTTACATGTGCATAATATTTTAGTTGAATAATACATGTTAAGTATAGCCCTTACTACAGAGTTAATGCAATCCACAGTGTTAAATGTATTCAGTAATGGAAAATACAACTTGGAAAATACAGATAATTCATGCCAGTAAATGGCTTTGTAATCTGGAAAGCTGGCAGCCTGAAACATCTAATGATGAATTTTTGTCCTTTGAATTTGGAATTGCTTCCAAATACTCAATTTGAATAGATTAAGCAGGGGAAAAAAAAGAGAGAAAGATACATTACAGGAAGTTCAGCTTATGACATCCTATTATTTGAAGGAAGTGAATTTGTATACTTTTCAGATTTTTTTTTTTAAACCAAACATGAAATTTGGTCAAATATATTTCTTGATATTACCTATTTTCTTTCCCGTCTGTTAAAAAAAAAAAAACAAACATTGTTTACTTTTGGCTACTTTTTTAAAAAGACAGTACTACTATTTTGAGAGACACAAATCTGAGAAAAGCTCAGAAGTGTAAGCTTGCTGAACTGCAGTCATGAATTCAGAGTTTAATGCAGAATTTAAAAGAGACAAACGTTTGTATCATGTATTACTGTACGTAAGTACTTTCTTGAGCTGACAAATGTAGAATTAAAATATCAAAAGGCTATGGCAATTGGGATTTAATTCATTGTGTGACATGTAGACTGAAAATAGCAAGTACTGCAAGCAGTGCTCTTTGCCTCCTTTTTACTGAATATTGTGTTGATTTGAAGACTAAGATTAACTAGCGGAGGTAAACGAGTCCCTTAATAAATGACTTGTCTTTGTTTAGACAGATTCTTTCAAGATGGGACAAGATTTTGTTAAAAACTTTCCTGACAATGTGGATAGTCTGGAGGACATAGATGTGGCTTCCAGAATGTTCAGCTTTGATTCATCAAACAAGACTGAGTCTAAAGACGCTGTCCACAGCTTTACCACAAGTAGAAGTCCTCTAAGTGCCTCATCAGAAAGACTCCTAATGCAGGATGCTCCTAAAATTCAGTGCATAAATCAAACGTTTTCAACCAGTAGCAATAAAAACTTAACCATACAGCAGGGACACAGGATAAATAGAACAAAGAGTGACACTTTACAGAGAGAATCATTAAGGTTCATGAAAGGAGTAATGGATGAATGTACTCATGTAGCTAACTTCTCAGGTATGTATTCATTTGTTTCAGTGTGGAGGTTGGGAAAACTAAATTAGAATATTATGCAAGGAAAGGTATTCTCTAATTGGGCAAACCTGCTGTCACTTGAGATGGAATATGAAAGCCTTCTGAGTGCTGTTCTGTAAAATCTATTTAACACTCAATTTCTTGGTGATTGGTTTGTTTCTTAACAACCAACTGATGATCAAGTCAGTTGAAAATGTGCCTTTCTGTATCTGTGCACATTTTTTCTGTGCTGTGGCTATTTTCAGATATGAGATAGAGCACATTCATATTATTTAAAAGAGCAAAGTGTGTGTGATATGATTAATATCTAGATCTAATTAATCTGCTGTGTCCTGCTAGTAAGGTTTTTCATGCAGATTAGATTAAATCTAATTGGGCAGAAACTTAGTATAGACTTCAGGCAGAAGGTAGCCTACATAGATCAGAGCTAAACTTGAATGATACCTTAAGACAAATGAGACCAGTAAGAATAAACCCTGGTCCTCTGGGATGATGCAGTTTGGTGTACATAACGTTTCCCAAGACAAGCGCAGCATATAGAGGAAATTGTAGCCCTGTGAGTCTTAAATCTGATGAAGCTGAATTTCTTGGTGTCTAGAAAAAATCACTTTTAATGGTCTGCTTGCAGGCAGTGCAAACAAGTGATTTCTTCTTATTACTGATTGAGGGAGATCAATTGAGATGAAGATTTGGAATGGCTTTTGTAGACAGTCTGTTAAGACAAAATGGTTCTACTGTGCATATACCGAGCACTCAAACATGTCCCAGAAAGTGCTTCAATTTCTGACAGGTTTCTAACAAAGTTATCTTGATTCTGAGACCCTGTGCCATCTCAGTTTTGTAATTCTGGCATTCAGTGCCCCTCTGCCAAATGTAAATAGTTAAAAAAAAAAAAAAAAAATTAAAAAAATTATACTTTAAAATAGGTACCTTAACATGGAAAATGTCCCAAATCACAGCTATGTTTTGTGACACATAGCACTGAAGTTTTTTCTCTAAAAGTTCAGAAGCTGTTTCTGTAGACAAAAAAAAAAAACAAAACAAAAACAAAAAACACACTTTATTCTAATTACAGATGTTGTTTTATATCTAATCGCTTATGCAGGTATCACTTAGCTAAAGCACTGAGCTTTCTTGAAACTTAAGAGGATGTGTGATCTCAGTGAGCTTGTTAAGGTGATGTAGTCCTTTGTCCCAATTGTCTCTCAGGTCTCTTGATGCTCTGGGAGATACTGCATCCCTTGCCAGGGTATGCTTGACGTGTATCTGTAGAGGAGATCCGGAAATCCACCTAATGTTCAGATTTCATGGAAAATGGAAGGAAAAGATGGGATCTACCTTAACACTGTATATCTTCTATTCATGATTTACTATATTTGAAAAGAAAGTTTTTGTGATCCTCCACTTGCAAATGCCTTAGTTTGTCACTATCTGCCATACCACATGTATTTTTCTGAAGAGAGTGGTGGTCTGTGCTCTACTTTTGTGTTATTTTAGTGTTATTCCAGTTGATAATCAGATTAGTGCAATTGTGGTGATAAGTAATAAGTCCATATAACAATGTATTAGGATCCTCATGCTATAGACAAAAGAAAAAAGAAGTAGGAAACAGAAAAGAAAGTGAACATACTGCACTTGCTGTCTGACTTCTAATATCAAAAGTTTTTGGTTGTTTTTTTTTCTCCCTCTCTGAGGGAAATATAATACAAAGCTTCTACTCTATTGAATTTCAGCTTTTTTCTAGTTCTTTTCCCTGGGCGAGGGGGGTAGCTCTCTTAAAACTGACCTGCATGCTATAGAGTTTTGTCATTAAGGAGAAAGACAATTTTCTACTACTGTAGCATTAAAAATTAGACATTGCTGGAGACATAAAAAATAAAATTTGACTAAAGATTACTGGTATTGTTTTAGTAATTGGGAGCATATTGTAGCAGAAATCTTCAGCTAAAATATTTCTATCATTTTCTAATCTTAGATTAATTCAATTTTGAGCTGTTTTTCTTTAGTTCCAGTTGACCCCAGTTTAATCATAGTTGTGCAAGCTAAGGAGGATGCGTATATTCCTCGAACTGGAGTGCGCAGTCTTCAAGAAATCTGGCCCGGGTGTGAAATAAGGTATCTGAATGGAGGTCATGTCAGTGCCTACCTCTTCAAACAAGGACTCTTTAGGTAAGGTAGACAGGAAATCATAAAAATATTAGAGAGCTTAAAACTATACTTTTGAGAGATCACTTTTCTTCTAACAAATGAGTCTATAATTAAAGCAACAAATACCGAACACTGCTTGTGAGATCAAATGATTGGATCCTAGAGGATGTCACCATTCTATTCTGTGAGCGAGGATGATGTGTAATGTATCTCAAATCATTCACTAAGCCTTTGACAATAAGGTCATGATTATCGCTCTTGCTTTCCTATAGTTCTTCATTTGTTTCTTGGACACCAGAAAATACTTTCTGAGCAGTGACCTCTTACGTTGTGTTGCACAGCTGTTGCCTTTTTGCAGGTGTTATCTTCAACTGTTTACTCACAGAAGACTAGAATTAAAACATAAGCTTTATTGCAGATGAGTGGTACTTGCACGAAGTCTTGCCTTAATAATACTAGGTGTCGACCTCTTAGAGTCAGTTACATAAATCAGTTATAAAAATGCATTTATATACCTGCAGTTCCTTAGTTTTTAAAAGGTAAATACTTGTGGTGTTAATTTTAAAATATAACAAATAAGCAACTGAGTGTACATCCCATTTAGGAAGTCTAGGCAACATCAGAAAGGAATAGCAATATACCAGCTCGAAATATGTGAACTCCCAGCTTACTGCTATTTTAAAACATCACCCTCAAAAATAATTTATGTAGCATGTCTGACATACTTCCTGACACATTTGAATACAAAAATCCTCATCAATTGAAACTTGCATTCCTGTGAAAGATGGTAAGTAGTCTGGGTAACTTCTGAAACATATTACTAGATTGAAGTGAGATATAAATGAAGGAAATAATGCCATATTTTTTCTGAATGCTATTTTCAAGTTGTGATAATATGCTTAATTTTGAAATAAATGGAAATTAGCAATTTTGTCTATCCGTTCCTAAATTATACATCTACAATTAACTTGTTTCTTCCTGCTTTAGGCAAGCCATTTATGATGCTTTTGACCGCTTTCTTCAGAAATATGCTGTTTAACAATCTTCGTCATGGATTCAAACTGATCTCATTTCATTTCCCATTATTGGAACTCATCTTTGGAAGACAAGCCTCTTGCAGTGTTGAATAGTTGATGGTCAGTTACTTTGAATGTTGTAGGTAACAAATAAAAAAATGATCAAGTCCCAATATTACTCGTCTTTCAACCAAGTGCCATTCTGACATGCTTCAGCTTTACCTGTGAAGAGCAATGGTAGCATTTGTTAGTGCAAGAATGGTTCATATACTTCTTACTTTATTGCATTGTGTATCAATTCTGTGTAAATTCTTAGTTGTGTATCTGTTGAAAACAGACCAATTTAAATATTGATGGAATATAAAATTTGCTGTGGGGCTAAGATGCTGTCTTACGTTTAGTGTATTTTCAGTTTGTTCCAGCTACCATGTTTTCCTTTTGCTTCCTTGTCACTTGCTATTCCTACTGCATTTTAATATGGCTTGGCCAGCACTCTGCCTCTTATTTGTCACTGATTTTTTTCTTATTATGAATTGAAAATGAACTACAATGGATGAGGCAGAATTAAATCTTGCAAAAAGCTTTTAAAAACTGAATGAACGGTGAGAGAGACATTTGAATTCAATGCATCCATTAGATTTTTCTGCTGTTAAATTAAATGGTGCCATTCCAGAAGACTCATGTAGCTATTCATTGTTTTTACAGAACTGGAATAACTGTAAATGGAGTGTCCGGTAATTCATTTTTTACATACATTCAATTGGATAATGAAGTTTTTCTAGTAGATTTTATTTTTAAATTGATAAAGGGAATAATAGTGTAATAACTTCTATTGATAAACAGTGGCAGAAAGAGTCTGATTCTAAGCAGATAAATCAACAGCAGATTATATGGTGCTATAAACATCTCCTTGAAAGCAGGGGTCCTTTTTAAAATGCATTCAGTGCTGATATGCAAAAACACGTTATAATATTGTAGATTGTTAAGAACATATGTGAGACTAAGGGTTATCAAAACAGTCACATTAACTTCTTGTTTTTCAAAAGTTTTTTTAACTGACCTTAAAAAAAGAAAAAGGTAGGATTAGGAACACATTTAAGTAAATCCCATTTGCTGCTGCGTCTTTTGGGATCAAAAATGCCAACAAATAAAAGTAAAATTAAAGGTCATCATGAATCAGCTATGTGTGGTAGCTGTCCGTGTCTTATATAGTGGTAACGTCCTGCATCGTTCTTTTAAAGCAAGTTTGCAGGGAAGTTGAAAGGCAAAACACTTCAATATTAGTTTTAGTACTGTAATGGCTGATGTTACACAGAAACAAACAGAAAAATCTAGGTGTTTCTTGATATACGTGACTTACGTATCTTTCAAATCATATACTTTATTGATTTCCATGGTTACCATAATGGTTTTTAATAGTGCATGAAGCAATCAAAGCTCTATTTGTTCCAGTGTCTGGCAGATAGAACTGGTAACTGCTAGTATTGCTGGTCAGATAAATTGAGATAAAACTGAATGCAACAATTTGTGAAAACCAAAGGCAGTTAACATCAAAATGTACTGAAAATTTGAAAAAAATGATATTCTGTTGGAAGTTAAATTGTTTCAAGTGTTTTATCGTCATTTCTGCTAGGCATTGTTGGTTTTTTATCTGTATTGGAAGCGAGTGTCAAGTGACTAGCATGTTTCAAAATCTTAAAATACTGAATTTTGGAAGATTGGGAATGAAATATGTAAGCTCTGAATTTTAAAATTAAATACTTGAATACTAAACTGAAAGTTTTACGGGTTTTACCTTGATAATTAACTCACCTGTCAACTAAGGGTGTTTGACAAGAAGGCTGTCGGATGTTCACCAAATCTTTTGCATCTCCATGGATGGCTACATTTAAATGTATTTATGTGCTTTGTCCTATTTCTGTTGCAGCTGTGAAAGAAAGGGAGATAACTGGTGGCAAGGGACAGGGCATGAATAAATGGAAGAGAAAAAAGATTATTTTATAAGGCCAGGACTAAGCATAAAAAAATCAACTTCTCTGCACTACAAATGTAACATGCCAACATAAATATTTCTAAAGCGCACGATACTAGGAATTACACAACTGATGGGAACTTGACATCCTGAGGTTAGTGTTCTGATGACGTTATTAATGAGTTGAACTTTCCAAAAGGGCATACTATGCAATGAAGCAGATATGTATGAATGTAACTCCTGTTTCTGAGAAAGACTTTTGAAAGTAGTCAAGGATCAGTCTCCAACAATTGAGAATCACACTTTGCTCTGTAACTAAAGCAGTGTTGTCAAAAAAGAGAGTACATTAAGAAACATGTAAAAAAAATTCTCAGGTTAAAAAAAAAAGGATGAAATTATGTATGTGGTTCATGTCTGCCAGTTATCAAACACAGGAGGCCATCAGCTCGTCTGTGTAGGTGTAAGTGTACTGTGTAGGTGGAAAAATTGCTGCATCAGTGTTTTAATTTTAGGAAAATTGGCTTTTAAAAGTAAATTCTGTTAGTCCTAAGAAAGTATTATTAGCAAACCATTTTTGATGTTAAGTGAGAATGTGATATTAAATCCAGAAATTGCTTGAGAAAAATATTGGAATAAGGTTCCTGCAATAAATCCCATTAGCAGGTAAGCCATTCTGCATATCTTAAACTCCCTGTAAAACTGACCTTGATCATTTTTCAATTTTATGTTTTTCAATAAAAATCCTACAGAACGGCTGTGTGGTGGTCTTTTCCCTTGTCAACACAAATTAAGAGAGACTCTCACTGTCACCCTTTAACTCCTGAATATTCCTTCTAGCACTGTAGCATAAGAAGAGTAGTTAATTTACAGCACAAGATAAAGGCTTTACATAATAAACAATGTAATCGCTTTCATGTTCTTCTACATTCAGCTCCTATCAGCTAATTATGATATCACAGTGAGTCTAATTTTAGGCTTCTCCATGGCTTCATTGAACTTGTTTCCAGCTTGTTGCTGTGCTCCACAGAAGGGTATACTGTGCTGTAATGTGCTCAGAAGTGGAAGTAATTGTTGATGGCTGTTCTTCCATCTCTGTGGGGGGAAGGAAGCGTTGGGCTGGTGGAATGTCATTCAAGAGGTGAAAGGAGGTGGCTTCATCATCAGCAGTAGTCCCTCAGACAGATGGGAATATCGCACGCAGGCTGCTTGGAACAGATAGCTGTGCATGTTACTGGCCTTGCATCTCTGAGGCTTGCTGATGTTTATATACAAAGAAAAAGAAAACACTGGAAAACGGTTGTGGCTTGGTTTGTGGAACTGGAACAGTCAATCTAACTGCAGTTTGCCAGCTGTTTCCAGCAACCAAAGCACAATCGTATTGCAGTGTTAAGTTACATTGGCTAAAAATTCAAGACTCTAGTAACACCTCAGCATGCTAAGTTTGATAAAACGTGAGGGGGACAAATGGTGTGGGAAGTGGGCTTTGCAGTTGGAAGAAGCAGCTTTGAAATGTGTCTAACCGGTGTCAAGTAGAGCTTTCTGTAATTTTTCTTCTGAAGTCCAAAAAAGGTCCCTGAGAAGTGACCACTGAGCTTGTGTTGTAGCAAAGATAAATCATTTGTGTTGTGTTACTCTTAAAAGTCAAAACACCCTTTCTTGTCAAAAAGAGACCTTGGCACCAAATAATGGAGCCTAACTTTGTTTTACTAGAATGCTGTAGAAACTTAAATAGAGACTCTTTAAATAGCAGATTTTATTATAAAGATTCTCGGTGTGGTATTTTTGCTGTGGGGGGCACTACATGTTTTTATTAATATTTTTAATATATCTTATCACTTTTCTTTATACATGTTGATTGTAATTACAGTTGGTGGGGCAGGGAGCTTTCTTTATCTTAAGTTGTCAGGTTCTGTGTCAGCTTGGCTGTAATGATAAGTTACAAAGTGTTGAAGGAAAGTTTGTATAGTCTATAGGCATGTCATTCCCCATGCAAAACCATGACATGAGTAAAATGCTATTCTGTAATGCTACCATGTTACTGCTCCTTGCCCAGCTTTCCTCCACTCTTAACAGATTTCCTGCTTTTCCCTGGTCTTCAGGTGCCAGTACTGCAGTGTTCCTCATGTCCTAGCTGCCCTGCAGACCTGCTGCCTCCTCCCTAACACTTGTAGAAGGAAAAGGAAGCGGGAGGGGAGTGCTGTTCTACCAGTGACTAGGTAGGGCTTTATGCTTTCCTATTGCTCTGACAGTGGTCTTCAATGCCTCTGTCTAACCTTTGAGTTTGGGACACCAAATAACTGCAAATTGTACTGAACTGACAGTGTGGGAAATACTCCTCAGGAGCACAGAGGTAAATGTGTGCAGATAATGCCCTTATTTGCTAGCAACACTTGCCTTTCTTTCTTTATTTCAAATGAATTTGTCACTGTGATGTGCTATTGGCACGTCCTTGCCTTGTGAGCATTGTGCACCTGAAGAAGCAGAGCTCTTACTTGCAAAGAAAAATGCTTCTAGGTGTTTGAAAACTTGCTGTCAGTAACTGCACTTTTTTCTTGCTATCAATTAAAAATGAAGAAAAATGACACGTCACTTATACAGAAAGTGCTTCAGAAGCATTTGTAAATGTATTTCTAGAAAAGATCTCCCTTATTTCCAATGTTTTCAGCTTAAATCTGCAGTGACAGCAATGTGCGCTAAGTTTGGCACGGTTTGTCTCCACATAACCTCTGTAAAGCAGAGTAATGGTGTCTCAAATGAGAGGTATTTCTGCCGAGGCAAAACTCCAGAAATTTGGTTATTTGTAACGTTCCTTTTAAAAATATTTAACTAGCTTTTAAAGGAATTGTTGTCAGACCTTCATCGTATCGTACAATCATGTATATAGGGGTGGGAAAGGCCTATAAAAACCCCACGTGCCCCACCCGCCGAACTCGAGCTGTGACCGCACGGCCCGATGAGCGCCGCTGCCTCCCGGGGCACGCGCCTCGCGCTCAGTCTGGTGGCGCAGCTCAGCCTGACCGGCCGCTTTCGAGCAGCGCTGCTACACGTGTCCCGTCTAACGCAGCTTTTAATGCGGTTTGCGAGGCGGGCCCCGTCCCCGAGTAAAACGAAGCACTCCCGGCCGCCTTTCCTGTCGCTGCGCGCGGCGCCGAGCCGCGCTATGCCGGCCGGCCGCTCGGCGCGTGTTCCCCGTCGAGCCCGGGGCGCGGCGCGGCCCTTGTGAGCTCACCGCGCCGCCGGGGCGGCGGCCGCCCTCCGAGCCGGCGGCTGGCAGCGAGCGGCCTCTCTCGCTCCTCCCCTCCTGCCCCCGCCGCGGTCGCCGGCGGAGGGGCCGCCGGAGCTGACAGGGGAGCCCCGGGAGACGGGGCGGAGCGGCGGCTGCCGGGGGAGGAGAGACGGCCGCCCCGCCTCGGCGCCCCGCCGCTTTCCCCCGAGGGCCGCTCGCGGCGGCCGGCAGGGCATGTCCGCCGCGCAGGTGTCCGCCGCGCCCGCCGAGCGCCCGGCCTGGGGCGCCGAGGGCCGAGACGGGCCGGCGGAAGGGGCCCGGCGGAGAGAGCCCGGTTCGCCCGGCGGGAAGGAGGCCGCGGAGAGCGGCGGCCGGCGGGAGCCCGACCCCGACGAGCGGCGGCGGCCGGCGGCGGCCGAAGCTCCTCCGCCCAAAGAGAACCCGTGGACGAAGCGCAGAGCCGCGCGGGACGGCGCGGCCGACGGGCAGCCCGTGCCGCGGGAACCAGGTGCGGGGCGAGGCGGCGGGCCGGGCGGGCGGGGTGCTGGCCGGCGCCGTGCGTCGCTTTCGGTTCCGCGAAAACACCGCGTGTATCGGGGAGAGCGCGTCCCGTCCCATCCCTCCTACCCCGGCTCCGCTTTCCGCCGCGCTGCACGCGGCCGGCCCCGGGAGCTTCTACATACATGGGCACGGCGGCTCGGGGGAAGGCTGCGGCCGCTGCAGGCCCGGCACCGCGAGCGGAACGCTGAGCGGCCCGTGCGGTGCTGCTGACATGTAGGAGCGTTGCTGAATCCCCGCTGCTTTCCTGTAGGTCAGCTCTTTGTTTCTGTTTTGCTTTGGTTAGTTGTTTTGTTTTGTTTTTTTACCTATTTATAGAATTTCCTTGTTCGGTTTGCTTCTGAGTTTTGCTTTTCAGAAGGTTGGGCTTGCAAAGGCCTTAGTGTTAACAGCTGTAGTGCTGACGGTTCGGGCTGCTTCCGTGGGAAGAGATGGAGACCAAGATGGGCAGTTTGGTGCAATTTGCTGGCCTTTAATTACCGCAAATATAAAGTAAAGCTGTGTGAGAGCTCTATAGGGACTGGGGACTGCAGACCTGGCTGAAATTGCCCGGCGTTAGCCTTGGGCCCCTGTGGAGTTCCTCGAAGTCAGCACTTCTTGGAGTGCTGCTGTCAGCCTGAAGCAGCTGCCAGCCTCACATACTTAGCTCGGCGTGTGCTCTGGCCTGTGCTCCTGAGGGCTCCTGACAGCCCCACTTGTGTTCTCATGGTCACTTTTATCCTGGAATTAATTGTGTGCCTCCCTCACAAAGAGAAATGTGTCCCTGGACAGTTCCAAGCAGATATATCGTGTAGGCAGAGAGAAATGCTTTCCAGACCACAGAACTTTTATTTAGCTGTAGATGAAACCTTTTGGCAGCACGTGTGCCCATCAGTACCGTGGGGCCATGCTGTCTGTGTGTACTGACGCACTCGTAAATGCCGACTTAGCATTGCTCCTGCAGCCCAGCACTGTGCCGCAGCTGAAGTCCTGCCCGTACATGACAGGGAGCTCGTCACCTGCCCGAGCTGCTGGGGCAGTCCCAATAATAGTACAGCGGTGCAGTACTGCCTCGTGGGCCTGGTTGGGCCTGTGCTGGAAATGCTGCTCTTTGCTGAGGTTTTGTTTCCCACTTAAGGTAAAACACAAAAATAGTTGTTGGGGGAAGAGAGAATGGAGGTGTGGAGTTCATGCACCACGTACGTTACGTGCTTAGTTTGATTATTTCAGAGAGCTTTAAACTTTTTCATCTGTGCAGAAGTTATTATTTATGAAATTACCACCTAACTGAGCTGTTGCACTGGGGTATCTTTTTCAGTGGCAGAATTCAGCAAATAGAGGAGTTGCTGGTGGCAGTGGTACCAGTAACAGGCACGTGAGGAGGGGTGTGCTGCGGTGTGGCTGCCACGGGTAGCTTTTGGGTGAGCTTTGGAGTGGCTGATCCATCAGGGCTTGACTGTGTGCCCCAGTCTGCAGGTGATGTGTTCTGAAGCAGTGAACTGGCAGCAGCGTCACTTGCACTAGGCCCTTATAAATGTGGTAGTATGGAAATTACACATGTGAAATATTAAGTAGGTGAGCAGAAGCACTGCTGGGATGGAATGTAAAACCGTCCATACAGGGGATAATAAAACGGAAAAGAATCTCACATCAAAGTAGCAGCTGAAGCCTGTTTAACTCGTTGATCTTGGCCTGATTTGTTGAAAGTTTCCTGACACATGCATGTACAGCGGCGTGCTCAGTGATAGTTACACGCCGAGAAGGCTGCTTTCAGGCAGTCATGCATTGTGGTGTTACTCATCTGTACCACAGGCAGAACTAACTCCTCCTTTTGAAGGCAACTGCTAAATCACTGGACAGACAATAGAAGGAAAAAGTAATGGAAAAAGCTTATAAGTCTTTCCCGGTGAAAGAATTTTCTACAAGCATTGTTACCTTTTAATTTTGGGTGTCGGATATGTCAGTAGGTTTTAATAACATGGTGGTAAACCAAACACCTCATATGAACGTACTTCATGTTTTTATGGTGTGTTTGTTGCTATAGTTGGGTGTTCTGGAGTAAGCTTTTTATTAAACTTCTAAGTAGAACAATTTCAGAATGATATAACTGCTGCTGTTAATCTGCAGTTAATTCATGGAGAAAGATGGGTAGCAATATGGAATTGCCAATGAAGTTCATGGGTTCCTATCTAACCCTAGGATCCATGGCACAGGCAGGCAGCTTTGGCAGGGGCTGACCATGGTTAAAGGCAGTTCTTGCAGCACACACGTTCCTCCCTGCTTCTCCTGTACTGCTGAGCTTTCACTGCGTCTTCATTTCTTCAAGTTGAAACTCGGTAATTAAGAGAGGAACGCTGCAAGGAGGAAGTGCCGTGTAATCATGTTGATAACCATTTTTTACCAGGTAACAAGATAAGTTTTGTTTTAAATGGAGCCAAGGAGATGTGTCGCTACTGAGGCCGTGTAGCAACCCAGCATTATTCCTGTTTTCCTTGTCTTTACTTTGAATTTTGTTTTATTTTAGCCTGCTCTTGGAGCCAGGCTCTCCCAAAAGAGATTAGTTTACCCTTTCTCCGCTTAAATAATTCCCAGCATGGAGTTGTTGAACTGATTTTATTCAGAAGTTTTCCCTCCTCTTTGATGAAATACTGCCTTTTTTTTATAAGCTTTTAAAGGGGAACCCAACCAAGAAGTTCTGTGGTCTGTATAGCTGATCCTGGACTCTAACGAGTCATTAGGTAATTGCTCAAGAAAAGTCCATGAAATTTATGGAAGTATTCTTTAAAGCAAAGTATCTGTGGTGAGTTTGCTTCCTAGTGTTCTTTGATATTGTAGTTAATCTAAGTAACTGCATGCTTCAGTCTTTAATATTTTGCTCAGTTTGTCATTCTTCATTGATTTCTGCACATTGAGGACTGCCTTCATCTGGTTGATGTTTCAGTAGCAGAAACTGATTCACATGTGCTATTGATTAGCTATGGTCTGTTAATAAGTAGGTGTTGCAGGTACAGCTTAGTAAAGATGTGCTGTGTTATTAAGGATAACAGACTTTACAGTTTTGATGAATAAATGGGAAAATGATCTGACTATCAAGTGCTTTGATGTATCTCGTGCAAATGCTGTCATTATTTCTCATTAATTCACTGTGAGTTTGAGTAGCAGCTTTTTTATTTTAAGAATTATCAAGAGATACAACATCAGCAATTATCCTACCCTGCAGGGTGTAAAAGCATTCTCAAATCTGCTGTTTGTGTTTTCCAGGCCTATGACAGTGCATAGAACACAACATACATCTGTTTGCATGGTACGGTATTTTTGGTTACTAAACTGGAGACTGCTGAGAGAAATGCATCCTGCTGCCCAGAGCTCCATGCAGACCTGGCTGTGCTCTGGCACGTGCTCCTGCTTCAGCATGAGAGCTTTTGTAGAAACTGAGCCACAGGTTGCAGCTTTCTATGAAGCAGCTAAGAACCAAATAATAGTAGAAATGAAGCAGAGGTTAAGAAAGAAGTGTAACGATTAACACATCATATGTCGGGGACTTTTTTTCCTTTTGATTGTTCAGAACTTGTTACACTGAAAAGCTGATTCTGACTATAAGCACATGGAAGGATGCTGGTGGCATAATGCAGTGCCTTGGTTTGTTCAAGTAGTGTGAGAAAGTTGGTCCAACTAATGCTGTTTTGCTATAAAGTGCTTGAACTGCTGTAGGAAAGGATGTTAACATAGATGACTGCTTTTTAATTTCCAAGAATCTTGGATCATAAATCCATGCTTTAAATTGAAACTAGCATATGTTCCAAGGAATTATTTTGTCACGTTTGCAAGACCTATACATTTGTTTGTTAAAATAAATAAAAGGTTTATAAAATAAATAGGCTAAAATAAATCTAATTTGCTTTTAGTTGGTGATACTTTGGTGATGCATCTTTATGCGTAAACTTTGCTCCTCTACCTCTGCCCAGCATCTGGTTTCACCTTTTCTTTGCTGCTGCTTGAGGATTGCTGCTGATTTGGCAGTTTGTCTTTTGTTTTTTGCTAACTGCTGTCTCATACCTTGAAATACTGCACTTGACACGTTGGCACATCCATATCTTTCTGCAGAAGATACCTTGAGTTAGGATGTGATGTATAAGAAGACTTGAATGAACCATTTTTAAAATGACTTTGAAAGGTTATTTCAGTTTTCATGCGGATGGAACTGGCGTTCACTGATTGAATTCTGATTGTTAGCAATTAAAGTTGCTCATCCTTGATTGATTTTTCTTTCAGCCCACTCCTTCAAAGTTCAGCTAAAACCCCCCAGGTAAAGTAATTGCAGACAGTTGTGTATTTTCAGGGGCTGCTGGCTTCTGTTGTGGCCGTAAACTGAAGATACCGTTTCTGGTATTCAGCACTGTTACGTGACTCTAAAACCAAAGGCTGGGTTAACATTCAGCATGGAACTCTTATCTAAATGTATGGTAGAGTGAGCTTTGTCTGCGTGGAGAATATGACAGACTTGATTGAGGTAAAAATTTCAAGGGAGCCCATGTTTTGTTCTTTCACTCTCATCCTCCTTCCCCCACCCCTTATCTTCTCTTTCATGCTTCACGCCAAAATCCAGCTCAGAAATGATAAGCTGGCTGGGCAGGAGACGTCAGTTACATCTGGGTCTGAAAGAGACCCTGGAAACCTGGAGGAGCTCTTGCCAGTGAGCTCAAGCATGCTCCCCAGCCTTTCTGCTCAGAATGGGCACCATCAGCTAGGCAATGTTGTTGCCTGATGTTAATTTTCTTTTCACTTAGTGTGCAAATGTGTCTTTTAAGTCTTAGATTACTAAATGTTAGATT
Source organism: Meleagris gallopavo (assembly GCF_905368555.1). Lineage (NCBI taxonomy): Eukaryota > Metazoa > Chordata > Aves > Galliformes > Phasianidae > Meleagris > Meleagris gallopavo. The sequence goes on from NC_139407.1 coordinate 14,369,666, forward strand.
TATAAACAGATAAGAAAGGTTACCGACAAAACAAGTTGTGTCTCATTTTGCTTGATTCAGGTGGCCTCTGTTGCTGCCTTGAATAATGTCCTATGACTAAGGTACTGCGGTGAAGCTGAGTTGGCTTTTTTTCTGTGTAATTCCTTGCTTTACCAAGGATGCACTGAGAGAAGTTGTGACAGAGCAGTCCTTGGGTAGCAATTTAAGTACAAGTGCTGTGAGGTGAAAAAGGTCTTTGGTAAGGTAACCGAACAGCTAAAAGGAGAGCTCTGTTCAGAGAGCAAACACTATGGCTGGTCAGTTTGCTGTGGCGGGCAATTGGCAGCTTTGTTGTTGGCACAAATTAGCTTGTTGCTCCATGACTACCACCTTTTTTTTTGCCTTATTTCATAGAGGGTAGCAGTTTACTATTGAATGGTAAGTAAAAATTAGGATCATACATTCTTTGTGTGCGCTGGGCATAAGGGTGGGGTTCCCAGGGTGAAGCTGCAATGAGGAAGATTAGCGAAGTCAGTGGATGCCAGAGAGATAAGGGCTAAGGAGATGATGTTATCCTCAAGGAACTAACAACCCCCTAGTGATTTCAGCCATGCTCAATGGTTTCAGCTCGGCTTTCAGTAAAAGGCTGAAAAAAACTTTTCCATTGAAGGTTGTAGCTGCTTCTCTATGGGAAAGAAGCAGCAATGAGAGTGAAACTAAGGCAACTGGAAGAATGTAATTAAAAAAAAGGCATATTGAGAACAGAATGAAGGTAGGAGAAACTAAAATGCGATTTTATCTGTCTGGATCTACTCTCTCAAGAGAAGTTATCTAGTAATAATTCTGTTGCTATTGAGTTGTTTTTTTTTTTTCCCCTTGAATACTCAACAAAAAAAGAGCACAATTAAATGGGAGGAAAATGAGAAAATTGCGTTCATGTACAGAATGGAAATGGCATATATATTAAAAGGCGTAATGACTTCACATGGGCACTGTTGCTCAGGAGGAGTATTGTTATTATGAAGGTTAGGTCTTAGGATGGTTCTGAAAATGTCTGACTATCAGCTTTCTGGCAGCTGGTTACATTATCATAAACAGGTTTTGTAACTTGTGGAATCTGAACATAAAAATGTATCAACTTTACATTTATTTTGTCTTTGCACCTTTCATTTTATTTTTTCTTCTGTTGCTCTGATTTGTTTCTGAGCAGTATGGCTCACTTCTTTAGCAGTTGTGTGATTGCTTATGAATTGAAATTACTAGGAATTTGCCCATGTGTAACAGCTTTTTTTTCATGCTCACATAATGGTAAATTTCTTAAATGAATCGTGTGCTTTAGTATAGCTTCTAGTATTTGGGTATTTGTTTGTTTGGGGTCTCATTTTTGCTGATACCTGAATTAAAATACCAATGCTTAGAGAGTCTTGGCATTGTAGCTCATCAAATGCTTACATACTGTTATGTAATATTCTGTTCACCTGTTTTTTTTTGAGGCTATTTACACTTGTTGTGAGTTGAATTTTTTGATGTCATATGCTATTAGTTATCTTGTGGTAATACTCTTCTAGTAATTATGTTTATGAATGTGCATTGGCTTCAATACCGAGGCCACTAAAAAAACATTGGTGTAATATGCTAGATAGCAGAGAAATTGTTAAAGCATACCTTATGCTTCTTAAGCACAACTTGTTACAACGCTTGAAAGTATTTTTTGCTGTTGTTCTTTTTCAGAACTAGAGAATTCCACTAAACATGTAAAAGCAGCGAAAGCCAGGACGAGGAAATGCAGCAAGGTTTGTATTTGCCAGAAGAACATTTAGCTTGGAGTTAGTGGGCTGCTTGAATTAGAAGTCCCAGTTAATGTAACCTGCTTATCTAAACTGGCATTTAGCGCTGCTGATAATACAGTTGAAAAATGAAATGATTTCAAGGAAATATTTCTGATTGTAAATATTCACAGTAGCAAACAGCTGCTGCTATTAAAAAAGAAAAAAAGAAGATATTTTGAAGTTAAGAACAGAAACTTCTACTTCGTCTTCTTATACTTTGACAATGCTTAATTTTGAAGACAGAAAGGTTTTAAAAAAAAAAAAGACAAGAAAATTGAAATTAGAAAACTAAAGTGGTGTGTATACAAGGGGGTTTGAACAAGTCACAAGATTATATAAAATGGGAAGGGGCCTATAATGAAACAATGTAATTTGAGGACATGGGATGATAGGTTGTTTTGGAAATGCTATTTCTGTATTATGTTAATAATGAGTGTACTTTATTTTTTGTTGTAAAATGACTATGACAGGAGAGACGTTGAATCTTCTTACTGAGCAGTTAAATTTCTAACATTTTGTGCAGCCACGCCTTCTTAGATTGAGTAAAACCAGTGCTCAAAGGTCTTCCAAATGCTAAAAGGTGTTTAAAGAGGAAGATACCTTTAAAGCAAGTAGGGAGTCATCTGTAAGAAAACAATTAGCCTTGAACGTTGTTCTTTGTGTACTTGAGACTCATTAGTCTGTTCTAACAATAGAACATAAAGAATTTTGCTTGCTTATCATCTTTATTTGGCCATGTCCACTTACATGTTACATGTGAGGACATTCTTTAGACAGTTGCTATCACACGGTAGGTAAGATGTGTTGTACCTCGTTTGGGATGTAATTGCAAAGATTGATTACTTCTGCTGTCGATCTATTCTGTTTAAAAAAGCTGCTTATTTATTTTGTTTTGTATTTCCCAGCTTTTAAGAATTGCTAATTCTAACAGCATTGTTCAAATGGGGATAGTCTTGTCATCAAAGTCAGGACAGTCATCTTCCATGTTTTAAAAGGGGCTAGATCTAGGAAGTAGCACAAACTCTGACTGTCTTTGCAGGCTGGTGATTTTGTTGATATCGGAGACTGGCCAACACCAAGTGAAACAGCAAACAATGAAGTAAGTATTTATTGTTACCTGCAATACTATTTTATTAAGAATCACGTGGCCTTCTGTGATTAATGTGGTTGCCATATTCTAGAGTTTGTATATAATAATAATACTACTATATCTATCTATCTATCTATAAAAAATAATTCCAAATGCTGGTCTGTGCTTAACTGTCTGTCCTAATAAAACAATGTCTGAACCTTTCACAAGCATGCACACATGCACTCATTCCACCTTTGCCTGTGTGAACATGCAGAGTAAAAAAGTGCTGTATTCAATCTACTATGTATTTCTTTTATTTCCTTTTTCTGTTCTTTGAGAGGTTTATAAAGAGCCACAGACCTGTAACTTTTGGGACTGTGAGCATGCTGCACTCTCTCATCCTCGAATTGTTCTATGCATAGGTGTCCTGGGAATTACCAGAGAAGTGGGGATAGAGAAAGGATTTATTTTCCTATTGCCAATGTCATCCAATTCTTTATTTTACAATATCTCAAGTGATACGTGCATATCTCAGACCTCTTGTGTTAAGTTATTTAAAGCAACAAAGCGTAGACAATTCCTGTATATCCGGTGCTGTTTCACTCTGTGCTTTAGTCCTAGCAGAGCATCTCTGATTTTTCTGCTTTTTCATGGTGAGGAAAACCAGAAGATTTGGGTTCAGCACTGTGTGTTGTATAATTGAAAACATGCAAATAGAAGCTGAAAAAGAGCATATTAAGGTAGTTCAGTATGAGTCGTTTGTCCTGTAGGCTCAGATTCTAGCACCTTCTCTTTCCCCTAATTAAGTCCTCGGGTTTCTCACCAGGCCTTTCATGTTGCAGGTCAAACTTCTAGATGTCTGTACATTTGACATAGCACTATGTTTTCTTCTAGGTATTTGCCTCTTCAAATAGCTTTTTATACAGAGAATATTTTTTCTGTTTCTAGAAGAATCTTTAAAACCTGAACAGACTACATGCAGATAAATTGCTGGTTATTCAGTTACTGAAATAGCATCTGAAATATTTTAGTGTAGACATACATGCCACTAAGGTACAGGATTTATATAAGATCCTTGATTTAACTTCTCTTTAGTATTGATAATTTCTGTCACTAGCATTCCTGCCAGTTGTTGAGATGCTGCTGCTCCAATTCTGTTCAGGGGAACAGTGGTGATATATTTAACGATACCACGAGAGACACTTGTTGATAGACTCGCCCTCTAAGACTGCTAATTTACTGGGTAACATTAGAAGTGTGTAACTTTGCTGGGCATCAAACTCCTGCTTGATTATTCATAAAACTATAAACAGTTTCATCTGTGCATTTCATACCTTTGATGCAAAATGCACATCCTCTTCATTTGGCACAGTCTAATGACTCAAAAATGCCATTCCTGAAGATTATGCTTTCAATTTCACTATGGAATGCTTCTTATTTGTAATTTTTCAGATACACCTCTTGTAATATATGAGATGTAGGAGGCTGCTGTGGTGCAGAGAAGTTCTATGACAATGCCTACAAAAATAAATTTCATACCATAAGTGTTCTGATTCTCAGAAAAGGAGAGAGTCTCCCGAGCTTAGTTCCACCAGTTTGAATAGCATTCAAAGAACAACATTTTATATATTTTAATAATATTTTCAAATGCTAATGCTGATCTATAGTTAAGTCTAGAATATGCTTATTTTACCAGCTCCTTTTCTTTGGGGGGTGTCTGGAAAACATACACCCTTATCTTCTGTATTCTGTAGGGGCACAGTGCTTTAACATCTGCTGGTTGTGTGAAAGTTAGTGTGATTGATGATTTCTGTACAGTACTAATCAGAGTGGCTGAGACAAAAACAAAAATGTCTGATGTTTTCTGAAGTAGTCTCTTTCAGGAGTATTTTTTTTTTTTTTTTTAAGATTTTTTGCTTTCCCAAATGGTCTAGATTGTATTGCATGAATGTTAATTAAACTTCTGTTGGCTTCAATATGTGAGAATTTAATCACAGAAATTCAAGTAGTGTCTGTTATACCAAACAATCAGTTTGTATTTTATCCCAGTTGATTTGTTTAGGAGAAGGTTTTTTATTCAAAGTAATTATGGGGATAGTACTGCAGTATCTACTGTATGCATTCCAGCAAGTTCAAAGCAGTCTCCACAAGATAGGAGAACTTGTTTGGCAAAAATAATTGTAAGGTTTAATCTTGTGTGAAGATATTATATCCACTCCAAATGACGTTTTCCACTATTTAGTGAAATCCTGTTTGTTTTATGTTCTTTGAAACTTGCTGTTCTACAGGTTTCCAAGAAATGATGATTTGCAGGATGTTGGCACTACTAAAATGCAAACAGTTCTAAGTAAATGCTATATTCTAATTTTGGGGGAGGAGGGGAGGAGTGTAAATCTAATCATACAGCTCCACATCTGTTTTTGGCTCATATTCTGGTTTAATGAAACAAATTTGACAGAGTTAAGAGCTGTGGCTCCTTATAGTTTACGTGGACAGCTGAGGTTGGTAAATCAAAAAATCACATGCTGCTGTGCATTCACAGTTCTGTGAATACAGCTTTAAAAGTCAATCAGTCTTAACAGTAGATACCAGTAAGTACATAGTGTTTCTTTTTTTCCTATCGTATGCAATTCAGTTTTGAGGTATTGAAGCATGATTGTTGTACATTCTGTAGCTTTGCATCTTCATGTTAAAAACCAAACCAGACCCTGTTCCTTTTAAAGTATTGTCTTCATAGTCTTGCTAGACTAGCAGAAAGAAAGACTTCACAAAGCAACACAGTTGTTAAAACTCACCATCCTGAAGATTTCAGGAACAACTAATAGTAAAAGAATTTTAATAGTTGAAAGAAATTTATCTTTTGCTATCACCAATTGTGCTGTCAAAAATAATTACCAGTATCTTTTTCAGTGCAAGTCTCTAAGTCACAGTAAGAAGCCAACAAATAGAAAAGAAAAGGAGGAGAAATTTGATCAAAAAGGCAATAATGGAACCAAGGACAACCTGGAGGCTAACCCAAATGGTCCAGGAGATACCATTAGTGAAGATGAAGGTCAAACTAACAACCAAAGGAAAAAAGGTTTGTCTGGGTGTAATCTAAGTGTAATGCAGTAATTAATCGTTGATACATTTATGTTAATTCCAGTTGAATGACGTGATGGAACATTTTGTTTTGCATTTTTTAGGTAATAAGGATACATTGTGTTGGGAAGATTAAAACTGGAGTCCTTTCTCATATTTTGGAGTGTCCTATTTAGTCAAACAGAAATTCTGGAGAAAAAACAATTCATGTCCTCCTGATGGTTATATGCAGCTCTGATGTAAAATCACTGGAAAATTATGGTTTCATTTGATTATCATCTTTCATATTTTTATTCATTGAATAGTTAGAACTATGGTCATTTAATTTCATACACATACGTGCATGCATAGCATTATAGGTGTTATCATTTTAATTTTCATATTTTGCTACTAGCTTAAACCTTGAAATATCGCTTGAGAACTGAACCAGGTTGGTTGTTTCCTCTTGATCCATTCTATTACATTAAAAATAGGAAGCAATCATCTGTTTTTCTTAGTCAATAAACTTGAGTGAAACGAAGACAGAACTGAGGTAGCTTTATAATACTGCTGCCATAAACTGCTTTATTTCTTGATTACTTGCTGATAGTTCTTCAGAAAGGTCTTCCTAAAGACCTTTGTTGTTTAGATTTGTTAATCCTGTTTTGTGTATGTTAAAAAATAAAATCCTGTAGTGCTTTTAATTTTTTTAATCTAAGTGAAAGTACAAAGCAAAGCATACCACAGAAACCAACTTAGTTTTCTTTTTTCCTTCAATGTGGATTATGAGTGTTATGTGTCACAAAGTTCACAATATCAATCAAGCTTAGAACAGTGAATATTATCACTAAGTAAATGGCCAGTAGATGTTCAGGCCAGCCTTCAGCAAGGTACAGCTTTGCTTACTGTTTTTGATGCACAGAAATGAATTTAATCTGAATGTCTTGATGTAAAACTGCTATACCACAGCAGAATTCTCAGGAAGTTTTGTATGGTTAGTGATTATAATCTGTATTTCAGTAGTTAACCTGACATGCTATTTTTTACATAATGTTTCATGTGCAAATTGTGAAATTATTTAATAATGAATTTAGTGTATGTATTTAACTGTATATTTATGGAGCATGCATACGTCTAAATTTAGTTCTTATAAGGTTACCATTCATTTTGAGAAGTTCTTGCTTACTGCATCTGTTGTTGTTCAATCTTTTATTATATCTTAAAAATACAATTAGTATTTAACCTGCTTCTCCTAGTTTTTTCACATGGGAATTTACTGTTATTTACAATTTTAAAAGCGGTGTTAAATAGAATCTTAAATCGGATTTGAAACTTCAAGCAATATTATAATTAAGAGAAAGCTGTTAACTTCTTAAGGTAACAAGCAAAAATGGGTTCCACTTCACTTGGATGATGTAAGGTCAGATAGTCAAGAAAGATCAAGCTCTCGAAGTAGCTCAAGATGTCAGCTGGAAACAAACAAGTTAATACTTCATAACAACAGACGGAATGAGACAAGAAGTAAGTAGTTTTCGATCTCTTTGTGTCTTCCTGTTTGTCGCAAATGAAGTGTGACTTTAAACTTGTTGGCTGTTAGCGTAAGTCCAATCAAACTGAACCAGACACATTGGAAGTGCTACGCTGCTCTTCTTTTTTTTCTCTGATGGGTGAAACCATAAGAGTAGGCATTAGTTTGGCAGCTGATGTTGAAATTTGACTTTGCCAATACTAAAATCCAAACCAAAACAAAAAAATAGTGTTAATGTTTGCCAATAATTCATAAAAATAAATGAATTGTCCCATAGTGTAACATTCAAGTTTTAAACTGGAAAGTCTTCTTTAAAACGTTATATTATATTATTATTTTTTAATTCTTCACATATTCATCAGAATTGTAACATCTCAGTCAATGACTCTTCTGAGTAAAAGAGCTTGGTAACAGTCTATTTTTACAGTCTGTGCTGGTTCAGAGCCATGTGTTCTCCTGATGGCTAACGAGTATGTCTTGGACCACAGTTTCACGGTGCAGAAAGTCTGATAATGTTCTTGTAATGAGTTGCTCTGTCCTGCTCTACTCCTGTTCCCGCAGTTTGTTGCGGCCAGAGCAGCTGCTTGCGGGACCACGCTTTGAATTCTGCATTGGCAATTCTTCTGGTACTGTTCTCTTTTAAGTTCACTTCCCTAGTATGTTTCTCAGCATGGCCATGCAAAAAGCTGTACTAGCACAACAGAGGGTACAGTGCACCGTAGCTGGTACTGCCTTTGGTCCTCAGGTGTTCTAAATACAGCTTGTCAGAAAGTAGAGACCTCAGGCTAACTCTAACTCTATGGTTTGTACATTTGCATTTAAGTTTCAGATTTGTGATATGCATTAATAATTCAAGTGTTTGCTCCCTATAATAATAAGTGCTGGACATCACTGAGATGAGTTCTGTTTTTGGAGTCATTTTAGAAACACTGATAAAAGGGTTTTATCTGGATGTCTGAGGAACAGAAGTGGGCAGGAGAAGGATTCTTACTAGTGCTTCACTTTACTCCAGTTTCATCAGGAGCCCCATGGTCAAACAACCACAAACTTCTAGTGTAAACTTGACATCAAGGCTATGGTCGTTTAAGATGAATTTCAGGGTGAGAAAGCATAAAACCTCTTCTGTTCTTTAGAAATATTGATTATTTAAATTCAAACAAACAAACCGAACCTGTGTCAGGCTTAAATAGAACAGTTACTCTTGAACGTGTTATTTGTAGGGCTTTTGCATGTGTCTAACGAGTTGTGTGTACACTCAGTGCAAAAATGAAACTGGCTAGGGGAAATACTTGAACCAAAGCCACATTTGGAATCTCTAAGAGGTTCAGATTCCCATAGAGAAAGACATATATTGATTAGGACATTTGTAAATTTAAGTTATTATTTTACAGAAGATAAAATACAGAAACTTGAATGTACAGGCATACAGATTTTGTTGCAGGGTTTCTTAAAGATAATTGCTAGTAAAGCGGGATTTCTAATAGGAGCCATGGCTTTAGTCAGCCCTATGTTGAAGTTAGCAGACCTCAGTGACATCACATGTGGTTTGTACAGCCAGCCATTCTTCTGACAAAGGAGTTTCCTGGAATATGGGGATAATTTACGGAGCTTAGATTTACCTGTGTTATCAAAAAGGGATTCTTAAGTTAACAGCTCCATTTAGGGGAAGATCAGTAGAGAATAAAATATTGCTGTTTAAAAGGCTGTGTCAGGGGAGTGGTAAATGGCTGCTTCTGAGAACAAAAGGGAGGTTCCAGAGAGCCTTGGAAATCCTCCCCAGAGCAGAATTATCAAGAGTTAGCAGCCCTGTGTAGCTTTCTGTAACTACTGGGAGTTGTCCACAGAAGAGGAGAGTATTACCATGCCTCGAAGGAGAATGGCATGATGATGCATTCCTATCCTAGACTTATTGCATATATTGTGATCCCTGAGTTGGCATGAGCATCCAGTTGCTTCGGAAGCATTTGAGATTGACTGCCAGTCAGCTCATTTACTCCTTATTGCTAGCAGTTCCTACCCACTCACGCTTAGGCACTGCTCCACAAACCTTTCTTCAGCAGTTTCATTTCCTTCAACGTTTTAGAGTATTCAAAAAATAGAGAGTACTTTTCTGTGCTGTTTTTTAAGGTTAATATCTAGGAATTAATCAGAGACTAATGAATTGCTCTGTGATGTTTAATTATGATTGTATGATACTTTTTTTTTTTTCTTTTAAAGATTGGCATCGTGATAGAGAAAAGAGAGATGATCACGATGAAGTGTGCAGTGTGAGAAGTGAGGGTGGCAGTGTTCGAGAATTCTCCAGAGGCAGAGGAAGAGGTAGAGGCAAAGGAAGAGGACGAAGCAGAGGAAACCCTAGAAGTATGCAAAGAAATAGATGAGTGGCATCTGTTTTTTAAACTATATTTATAATGTTGATGTTTTCATATGAAGTTAGGGTAATCTCAAGGTACATATCCTATAGCTTGATATTTTCAAGTGGTTGGTGGGATTTCTGTTTCTTTTAAATCAGATGTTAAAAGCCAATCATGAAGTAGTGTGTGTATCATATTCATGTCTTAAATTATGTCTGACTTAATTGAGTTAATTTTTATTTTCACCTGCATTTTGAAGGGAACTTTGACTATTCAGTTGGTTATCAAGAACTGTATGGTGAAATAACTGACCAAGCATTTCAACCTGAGCTTAACTCTAGTATGATGTATTACTACGATGATGGAACAGGAGTGCAGATGTATTCTGTGGATGAAGTTCTTCTGAAAGAATATATAAAACGTCAAATGTAAGTAGATTGTTTAGTATGCAAATATTTTGAAAGATCATTTAAGAAAAGGATTAAACACTCTTTGGAATGAGTTATCAGCCATAAAATGGTGGGGAAGAAGGCATTTCAACTTGTTTTTGATTTGACCATTACCAGTGTCTGTTTAGCTTACTCACAAATGGGGTGAAAAAAACACGAGCGATGGGGAGGAATTTTAAGGCAGCTGTTCTGCATCTTGTGCTGTAGTGTGGCTCTAACTCATAAACCTTCTTTATTTATGGTACATAGCCCTTTTTTATGTTGTCATGTAATTGAGATATGGATGTCTCTGAGCTTGTGTTTTTGAGTACCATCGGTCTGTTTGCATATAAAGCTCTTCTTGGGTGGTGCAGCGAGAGGTTTCTCTTATTTGCTCTCGATTTCACTTTGAGTGTTCTTGTTAGTTTTATGTTTTCAGAGTGTTTCACTTGAAACATTCAACTGAAAGAGTAGTTTCGCATTTGATACTTGATTTTCTAGTAATCTGAAATGTTTACTTTCTCGTGTATACCATTAGGAATGAGAAATCATCTGGAAGACTGATTATCACCAGGAGACATGTCAAAAGGGCCTGGAAACCACTAGTTCATTTTAAAGAGACAGTTTCCACCACTGGCAGATATTTCATCTTCTATACTTGTAACGGCATTTCCCCGTGATGCCTGTGTGGTGGTTTTTTATTGCCCTTGTATTCCATAAAGCAACTTGCTTATTTTATTCTTGCTTCTTTTGTTACAGTTGACGAAAAAAAGGAAGAAAAAAGCCTGTATAAGGGCAGAAAGTATCTGGCATGTGACTATCAACTTCAAAACTTCTATTGCAGTCTTTTTTGTTACTCTTGCTACCAGGCCCCTATGACACCTGACAGTGGACATGTACCCCCATGTCAGGATAATCGGCCTGCACTGTCCTCAGACAAGTGAGGGAGGAGCACAGACACTCCACTGTTGGCCAGATTTCTGGGCATGCAGTGTAGAATCCAGACCTTCTAAGGTAGGACATGATGATGTCCCCCTTTGGTGAGAAAAATGTCAGTTGCAGCATTGGTCACATCTGACTTCTGGTTATATTTGTGTCTTATTTTAGAAAAAAGAGGTTGGCAGGTGTCCATGAAAGACAGCGTAGCTGGCTAACCATTGCCATTGGTTGCTTGTCTGATATAGTCTCCCAAGGCACATGGATTATGGAATTTGCTTTTCAAGAGAGAGAAATTCTTGAGTAGGTTTAGAATATAACTTTACCCTTTTTGTGCTCCTTAAAAAAGAAAAAAAAAAAAAGTGGTTTTATTATACATTTCTTGTATCACATAAAAATGATGGGAAACCGACTTTGTTCATCAGTTACGTGTCATTAACTCATACATGGAGATGGTTTGGTCTGCCTTTTGTAATCGAGTCCTAAAATATTGAAGTGATTGTGCCAAAGAAGGAAGCATGTACAAAAGAAAGCTGAACATAATTGTTGGATGTTGGAGTTCCTTTATGGAGTCTGAGATAAATGAGGATGTACTAGAGAAGGGAAATGGTTTTCTGTAGTGTATTGATGAATTTTAGAACTGTTTACCTGCTTAATAAGAAAAAATGTTAGATGCTGTGTCCAACCGAGTTGATTTGTAATTACAGTAAGAAGTACACTGCTGTCAAGCAGTTTACGCTTGTCCCAAGAAACAGTTTGATGTGCAAGAGGAATATTTGTATTACTTACCAAGAATATCATTACCACTTTTAATTATGGGCTGACATAATCAGCCTGGAACGTTTCAGTGCCTTGAAACTCCTCAATGTGCACCATACAGTAGAACTCCAAGTTCTCTTAAAAACAGATAAATAAAAGCTCAGATGTGCATCCAAGTCTATATTGATTCAAGAATAAATAAAAGGATTCTGAAGAAAGTAAGAAAAGCGAAGCTGGAGGGTGTGTGTTTGTGTTTAGATTTGTCCCTCCACTTAAACAAACTTGTGCATTGTCTTTATCATTAATGTTCTTTCAAATTCCTTTTTCTAGAATGATGGACATCAAATGAGGCAGTTTGAGTCAAGTTCAGTCATTGTCCATTTCTGCTTGTGGAATTTTAAACTAGGTGAATCATTACAAGATTTTTACCTTTACTGTATGACTGTAAAGGTACCATTACAAAAACATTGACATGGCTTTTGTACTTGTCTATCTTCTAGACTTTTAGGGGAAGAGAATTACATTGGTTCAGCACAGTAAATAGAATATTCTTGAGAGAAACCTTTGTGCACAATTGCTTTGCCGATCGATTTACTTAGATCTGAGTAAGAGCTTAATTCTCTAGGAGCTATGTTCTCTTTGCTGTTTGTTTCAAGTTAATGGCAGTGTGTTCATTTGTCGTATGTCTTATTGTCCAACTTTGAGGCTTTTGTTTTCATTCTGTCTTGGAGCTGAGTGTTTCATATAGCCGGCTTTTGCTTTAAAAATTTTTTAGCCACCAAAAGTTATAGAAAGTAATGGTGTCAAGCTTCTCTTTGGTTCGCTGATAGCATTGCGATCCGCTCCATTTGGTGACTTTAGCTTTAAGCCAGCTTCACTGGAGATGCGTAGCATTTTATTCATTGTTGGAATTAAACTTTATATTTGCATGTGTGCTTTTTCCTCAGCATTTTAATGCTTTTTTGTTTTATTTTGCACAACCTCTATTTAAGTCACAGAATAAACATTTCACTGCTTATTTTTTCCTGAACCTGATGAATAGTAGTATTCCTTGGATGTAGGATGCTAAAATATGGAATGGTGTGCAAACCCTGTTAAAGGCTTAGATTTTAGTCACAATTTTTTTTCTGTTCTCCTCCATAGGTTGTTTTCTTATTCCCATGCTTTGTATGTCTGATCGTGATTTCAGTTCTCCGCTTTTTCTCATCACTAAGTATAAAAGATCTTGACATCCTTATTGTTTTATACATCGACTTCATTGTTTAAGATGTTGTCTTTCTGCAACTTCTTTGTTACTTGTCTCTCTTGTTCTGTAGCATTGTCAGATTCGTGAAATGATCCTTGTCCATTTTCTCCTTATTAACTAATATCATTTATTCATTTAGCCTCTACCTTTTTCCATGATCTCTTGTGCTGTTTGGTACAGTTTCATGAAAAATACGTGATTACTGGTTTGGTTCTCTCATCTTCATCTTCCCGCAAGCATGCTTCAAGTAGTGGTTCAGAGTGCATATATGTGCCTCAACACTCAGATAGGACACTTAAACCTTCTAATGTACTGGAAACTGGGAAAGGATACAGTTCAGGATGAGGTTGCACTGCACTGCTTAACAGGAAGTAAGATGTAAGCAGTAATTGTCCTTCATCTTTTATGGAGGCTAAGAGAATGTTGTTTCTGTCTGTTCATGTAAATAATAAGGAGGGATGGGTGAAAGAAAAACTGAACAGAATCTTTCCACACACAGTTCATGCAAAGGTTCTAACAAAGCTTTAATGTGTATTCCTGTGTGCTGTACTGGATCATAAGTCATTCCTAAGATGATGAGAATGCATGCATGCTGTTCCAAAAGTTTTGTTGAAAGAACAGTGTTGTTGTTGATTACGCTCTATTTTTAATGGAAGACTTTACCGAGGAATATTTTGGCTACTGTTTCAGGATTTACTCTGTTATAATAGGCTCATATTTGCATCTTTTTTGTTTCTCTGTCCAGTGAGTATTATTTCAGCACAGAAAACTTGGAAAGAGACTTCTTCATGAGGAGAAAGATGGACCAACAAGGATTTCTGCCTATTTCATTGATTGCTAGCTTCCACAGGGTGCAAGCTCTGACTACGAATGCTACACTCATTTTGGAGGTAAAATAATACAGAAGCATGTGTGTAGACAGTTTTGGTGCTTTTTTTTCTTTTGTATGGATTTTTGCACAGTCCCATTGGAACTGAGGGTAGAATGCTGCAGAAAATGTTTTCTTCTGCAGTTTGTAAACATTCTAAGAGTGAGGCTACAGAAAGGGGAGATTAGATGAAAGGAACAGACATCTCTACGTCTATAGACAAACTGAAGAATTATATCCAAGATGTTTATAGGGTCAGTAATTTAGTGCATTAGATTAAGCTTACTTCGTTTTTCTTGTCAGAATCCTATTCACTTCTGAACTTTCAGTATCCTGTTTTGAGTCAGAAGTTGAGAGAAATGTGGTCTTGAGTACCCACGCAAGGTGTTCTCATGTGCATATAATATAGAAGCTCCTTGCTGCATAATTCAGCAGAGTGCTTGTACATAGCAAAAAATGTAGAGTCATTCCAAGGTCATTCTTTTAAGAAAACGAAAAGGAGGAGAATGTAAAAGGGATGTTATCTGATGCTGAGAAGTTGTAATATTGCCAAAACCTAAGAAGCATATTAAGCCTTTTAAAGAATATACTTGCAAGACTCTCTTTTGCAGAGTCAGTCATCTGTTATTTCTTTGAGGATTCTGTGTTTTGAGAGGTTGAAACATGGTAAATAGGTGTTCTTAGTATAGGCAGGTACGTTGAAGAAACTTTTGATGATTCCTTTGCAAGCTAATCATCATGTATTTAGAGTGCGAGTTGGATAGTTGCACAAATAGCCTGGCAGGTGTTTTAAAACAAATAAAACCAACTATAGGTTATGAAGGTTCAACATCACAGACCTCCATTTGAGCACTGTCAAGAGAACCACTTCTCTGTGTGTGCGGAGTGAGAGTGGAAAACATGTTTTGCTTGTTTTGCTGTGTTTCTTTTTTAGAGCAAAAAGAGTTGCAGAGTTTATTTGAGTATTCAGGAGTCCAGAGGGGGTTTTCACTGAGCCTGCCACTACTGTAATTTAGGGCAACTGTTAGATTGACAAAATCTTCAGGATGTTAGCACAAATTATATTGTTTGGTCAGTGTCTATTGCCAAGGTGTACCAGATATTTCTAATAGTTTACAAGATTTTTAGGGAGAGCGGTTCTTACGCCTTCATTCTGAGTGGGAAAATTGGGCTGCCAAATTACTTTTCTACTAAAATAAGAACACTTTGTGTTAAGATTTCTGAAAGGGAACAGATCTTTATGCCTTTCTCTTCCAGATGAATTTTTTTTATTTAGAAGGCTAAAATGGGTTTCTGTTTAAATTACAGCATAGCACACTTGGCCAAGCTGAGGTGATCTTAACAGTGTGTTCCTGAATGATGTTGAATTCTTCTCTGGCAATAATTTTCCTCAGGTCCAGAGATACTTGTCCAATAGCAGGCTTGCCTAAATTGTAAACACTGCCAGCAAGCAAGAAAATGGAAATTGTTCTGCAGAATCCACTTGTTGTTTAGCTCCTATTTTATTTCCGTTGACTCTCATAAGATGTATGTCAGCTCTCTACTGACCTTGTCGTTAAATGTATTGCCCAGTCCTTAAGCTGGCGGTTGTCATGCTGCTGCTACAGGAAGATGCTTTTCTGCTTCTAGCACAGAAACCTGTTGCAGTATATTGCTGATCTGACCAGAAGCAGGGATACTGTGCATACTTGATGTTGTCCTTCTCATGTGGCTCTGAGGCTGTCCAGTACTTCAGCAGCTTACTAATACATGAGCCTGATCAATCCAGAACAGAATTGATGATTGTAGTAGGGGATCTTTGGGACCACAGGTTATTCACTTACCAGAACTGCAGTACCTTACTGTTTCACAGCTCTCTGTCTATGATCTCTCCAAATTCTTTAATGCTAGTTTTCTACTTACTGTGTGCAGTCAAAATAGGGTCTCAATATGATATGTTTTGGATGCTACTGAGGATGTCTGGGAGGAGTCTTTTTGGTATGTTGTTAGTCTAAGGAGTGCTTTGCTGTTACATAGTTACCTTAAATCACATTTAAATAAGATAAGTCTATGGGAAACTGGAAGCATTCTTTCATAAGATCTAAAATAAGCAGTGTAGCGCGAGTGTTTACAGAGACCTAGGCTGCAAAATGAAAGTGAAAATAGTCTTAATGTACTTGAACTAAGCTTCCATAGCAGTTTCCTTTAGTTAGTTGAATTCATGCTTCTCCTGAGGGTGATAATTGGTTTCACTTGTACCTGAAGTTGCATTTAGTGGAAGCAGCTTCTGTCACAGTGCTGCAATATCCTGCACCCCCATGCCCCCCTACAAATGGATCTTCCGCCAGAAAATGAACACCTTCAAGAGAAGCTCCAGCAGATTGTTATCAGATCATTCCTGGACTTGTTGTCTAGGAGTATGTTATATTTTCTACCCAGTCTTCTCTCTGAAGTCTAGTAAGTTAAGGAAAAAAACATATTTTTTTACACCGTACAATCATACTATTTCCTTCTTAACCAGAAGATAGTCTAAGCATCTTTTGTAATTAAGATACGGGTTCCCTTAGTTCATAAATGCAAGTATGCATAATAGACTAGAAGTCCTTATGTGTACTTAACTGGCTGGAGAACAACTCGATGTTCCAATGAAAGACAAATTTCTCCACCCTTCGATCTTTGGTTATTCTTTTACAGAATTTCTCTGGGTCTTACTCTCTGTATCAGTCTACATGCTAATGTCAGAAAGGAAAAATATTTGCAGTTTGTTAGCTTGTGACTTTATTAACTTTTTTTTTTTTAATTTCTATCTTACTGTGGGAATGGTTGAACACTGTTATAAATTGCCCAGAGAGAGTGTGCCATATGTAACCTTGAAGGTGCTCAAACACAGCTGGAAATGGCTGACCCTGCTTGAATAGAGGGTCTAGATAATCTTGAGAGGTCCTTTCCAGTCTTGACCACTCTGATTCTGTACTGTCTGTTAGCTGTGCTTAGAATTAAGAAGAAAATGCATGGGGTTGGAGTTAGTTTTGGGGAACTAGAAGAGTGGATAGAAGAGCTAGGAAGGAGTTGGTTTGGTGCCCTCTCACAAGGAAGGGGTTGCAGATTGGGGAGAGGGAGGAAGTGATATTTGATGAAATTTAAAAAGATGATGAATGGTTATCCTTGAAAATGAAAAGATTGTTTGCACCAGTAGAAGAAAGATCAGACAGTCATTATGAAGAACGAGTACAAAAAGCTTGAATTCCCTTTTTAAGTACTATAAAAAGAGTTGACTGTCTTCCATGGACATAAGAAGGTGCTGGATATGTAATGTTTTCGTAAGCTGTAATGTGCTTGTCCAACAGGCCCTAAAGGACAGTACAGAAGTTGAAATTGTGGATCAGAGGATAAGAAAAAGGGTTGATCCAGAAAAGTGGCCAATTCCAGGTCCACCTTCCTGTAATCTGTCAACGACTGACTTTTCTCAGCTCATCAATTGTCCAGAATTCATACCAGGTCAAGTCTATGGCTCACATACTGGTAAAGAATTTCTTTAATAGAAACTTAAGTTTGGGACTGTCTGTCTAGCTGAGGAAAT
This sequence comes from Meleagris gallopavo, assembly GCF_905368555.1. Classification (NCBI taxonomy): domain Eukaryota; kingdom Metazoa; phylum Chordata; class Aves; order Galliformes; family Phasianidae; genus Meleagris; species Meleagris gallopavo. Next base: position 14,387,284 of record NC_139407.1, read on the forward strand.
TTGCCTCTTAATAATGTTTTCGTAATAGAAATTGTGCATTTGGTAATGGTTCATTCAGCTAATATGCCTGCCAGCTGTACGGTTGTGGCTGATATGGCTAATACTAAGTAGATAAAAATGTCTTCTGTGTGCTATAGTTGTGAGCATTCTCCAGAAGGTATAATGGCCTGGAATCCTTTTTTATTACCGGTAGCAGAAGCAGTAGTAGTCTTCAGATAGTCATAAAACCTACTTCATTTTGATACTAGCTGAAAGTTAACTGTATTTTATTTACCCTAGTTTTGGATGGGTATTTCATTCACACTATTAATATGGAGATTGTTGCAAACAAAGCAGTGTTTGGCTAGTAAATCTTTTACTAAAGTGTTGGCTCAAAGTAAATTGGAAGAATGAAGAATGAGTTAGGCAGCCATCCGGAGAGCTGGTGCCTGGTGTAGGGAAAACATATCTCTGATAAATTAATTCTTGTTTTCTGAATAACAGATGATTTCTCTGAGTCTGTTATATACGTTTAACTTAAGTAAGCTGATAAATTAGTATTTTCCTAAAATACTATGAAAATTGATCTCCTAAAATGAAAAGAAATTGTGCTAATCAATGCTAACTTGAACCACAGAGGTAACAAGTAGTGGATGAGGTTATAGGAAAGTCCAATGTGTAAAACAAACAAACAAACAAAAAACAACACAACAGGAACTGAACTACTGTTTTTCAATGCTAGAGTCTGCACCAAGTTCTCCAGGAATGGGAAGCTTGTTGAGTCTGAAGGAAAACACTGAAACAAATAATTTTCAGACAATATCTAAAGGGTTGTCTACAAGTTTGCCTGATTTGGACTCTGAACCTTGGATAGAAGTGAAGAACAGGCATCATGCATCCACTGCTAGAGTAAAGGTAAAATGAGAAAGAACTTTATTTAAATAAGCAAATGCAAAGCCTTCCCACTTTCCAGGTGTAGTATGAAACAGTTGTTTTTGTTTTCTTTCCCACACTTCAATATATGTGATACTTGATTATATAAAACTGTTAGTGTGGGCACTGTTCTCCGTATCCAGACTTAGAATAACCAAGTGCATTTCAAATCCCGGTCCAAAGCTCACTGTGATGAAATGTAATTTTTTTTTTCTGCTGATGAACAATTGTACATGTGCTTAATTGAAAAGCTGTTGTGCTATGAGAGAAAAACTCATGATGCTGAATTACTTAGAAGAGTAATTTACTTGTCAGCTTGATAAATATCTTATAGTGGCTGTGTCATTTCTAATTCTGTATGTTCATTATTGAAAGTGTTCAGTTGTGCTCTATTTGTCTTCGATTTGGATGATCATTATCTATTTCAAGTATAAAATGCATCGCCTTTTCTTATTTAGGAATGCGTTCCTATGCCTGATCAAGTATCAGGCCAACAGCCACCCCCACCTCCAGAGGAACAAGAACAAGAAGAACTTGACTTTTTGTTTGATGAAGAGATGGAACAAATTCAGGGTCATAAGAATAAATTCACTGATTGGTCAGATAGCAGTTCAGATTATGAAATTGATGATCAGGACGTAAACAAGATTTTGATAGTAACACAGACACCACCATATATGAGAAAACATCCTGATGAAGGTCGTGCTGGCAACCATGTGTGTCATGGAAAAATAACATCAGAACTTGCTAAAGTTATTAATGATGGCTTATACTATTATGAACAGGATTTGTGGACAGTGCAGAGTGAAAATGACACTACAGTAATGGTAACTCTTCTTTCTTTCTTTTTTTTTTTAACCTTAAAAAAACTATTTTGGCTGTCTGCTACACAACTAAACTATTGGCCTTTCAGTATTTGAAGGGAGCTTATGAACAGGAGGGGGAATGACTGTTTACAAGTGTGGATAGTGATAGGATAAGGGGGAATGATTTTAAACTAAGACAGAGGAGGTTTAGGTTAGATATTAGGAGGAATTTTTTCACACACAGGGTGGTGACACACTGGAACACATTGCCCAGAGAAGCTGTGGATGCCCCATCCCTGGAGGCATTTAAGGCCAGGCTGGCTCTGGGCAGCCTGGACTGATGGTTGGTGACCCTGCACATAGTAGGGGGGTTGAAAATGGGGTGATCATTGTGGTCCTTTTCAACCCAGGCCATTCTATGATTCAATAGACATTTTTGAAATAAAGTTGATAGTTGAATTCAATAGAAATGTAAATAATGTTTATTTTCATGATGATGTAGACAGTTGAAAGCAAAATTTTCTCATGTCAGAGATTTGACCAAAAGCACAGAATGGATATTTTGTAGAACAATTTTTAATGTTTTGGAGATGGTTCAACTTTTCCAACGTTTTCTTGTTCAATACATAGCTTGTTTCATAAAGAGCACTTTCAAACCCCTAGTATAGAGGCAATATAAGGACATAATTTTTATGTAAGATAGAGAGGAGGACATTATAGTCATTTTTAAGTAGTTTATTTAGAGGTTTCTTTATACTTCAGCTTGTAAGAATGTGCAGCTCTGTGAGCAAATTGCAGTTGGGTTTGCACACCTTGCTTTATTATAGCAACCCTTTTATTTCCTAGCTTGTATTTGAGGCCCCTGTCATTTAGGCTTTCAGAACTTCAGAAGGAGCTTGTTAGTTTTGTGGGTTTTTTTCTACTAATTTATTTTTATACAGTAAATAGCTATAAAATTACAGATGTGTTGAACTCCAGCACTCTATAGCTTGAAGTCAACTGGGAACACCACTGTCCTATCAGTTACTGATTTTAGTTCATAAAGAATCCACTTTTTAGGAAAGCAAGCCCAGTGAGTGGCTTATCTGTACACAGTGCTGCTTTATCAATAGCAGATACTGTGCACATAGAAATAACGTTACCCAAAGACTAAAATAATGAGATGAAGAAGCTTTGCCTGTTGGTAAGGACAAATGTGTGTTATATGGGAAGGAGAAAAAGGGTGAAAATAACTTAAGGGAATGAAGCATGTGGGTACAAAAGGGAGTTGACAGAGTTATAAATGAATGTTGAGAATAAAAGCAGGAAATTAAGGTGGGATTCATAATATGGAATTTTTATTATGAAGAAAGTGGTCCAAGAAAATCAACAGATTGGAACAAGACAGTCAGAAATGGCACACAGGAAGAGAAAATATTTTCTCTTTGTTGTCATGTTCTTGGCCATAACCTAAGTGAGGTTTTTTTCTTATATTCCATGCATGCATGCCACACTACCTTCAGTTGAGTAGGAGCATGAGGGCTTTGAGGTGCTGCCGTTTCATTTACAACACTGGCATTTCTTTATATGTAGCCTGAGGAAAGGAGCAGGTCATCTCCTGACCCCCTAAGTTGCTTTTCTTGTCAGACTTACTGCAGAAGGCAGACTGCTTTGGTTTTGGCAAGAGATAGGATCTCAGTTGTTTCTGTTTCTTACCCTGTTAAAAAATCCTGAGCATGGCCCCATTGGCCTCTATGTGCCCATGTGGTGGCCTAACTGTTTCTTGCAGAAAGCACAGTGTCAGTTCTGTTATTCATGTCAGCTAGGAACTCCCATTTAAATTTAACCAGATCTGTACTGGCTTGTGTGAGTTTAGCTGTGTGTGAATTCTAGGTTCCTGATTATCTCTTAGGACATTCAGCCTTTCCTCAAGATGATGGCTGTTGTGGTTTGTGTTTACACTTTTTCTTTTCTCTAATTCAGCAAGAAGTTGAGAACTTCAGAAAGCTAACTCTCGTTTGTAAGGAAGAATTCGATAATCTTGCACCAGAACTGATTGCCAGTCGATCCCAAGAAATTCCTCTGGGTTCTTCAGAGTTACAGATAGGTAAGAAATGTAACACAGGTATTTCTATTTTAGAATCTCTATAATGAAGCACGTATTTTAACTTTTTCTGCTTGTGTAATGTTTTATATTTTGAGATAATTTTTCTTTGCAAAGAAATGTTTATTTCATCGCTTTGAGCAGTCAGTCAGTACTGCTTCTGCACCAAGTGCTTTTTATTATTTCAGTTATCCTTTTGGGGATGATGTAGTTCACTTGAAGTGAATCTTGTCTTTAAGATATTAGGTATTTGGAGGAGCTTAAGATTTCAAAGCTCAGTTTTCTTTTGAAATAAAGTATCTCTTTCCTTTTTGCTGATTTAGCAGAGGAACCAGTTTGTAATTTGTTCAGTACTGAAGCACTTCCAGCAGCAACAGTGGCTCGGTCACTGCCAACTGTGGTTCCAGAATCTCCCCGAGTTCACCCTGGTTTCACCCCACGAACACCTCGCACCCCAAGGCTACAGGATCCCAACAAAACACCCAGGTTCTACCCCGTTGTTAAAGAAGCACAGTGCATTGATGTGAAGGTAAATGGAAAGAAAGGCTTAATATCTTTTAAAATCTATGGAAAGCCTATAAAATTATTGCGTGTGAAGTAATTTGTAAGAATGTCAAGGTAAAAATGAAACAATTGTACTTGATAATTGTTTTTCTTTAAAAATGTCATATTAATCCTTTTTTGTTTCTACAAAATGATTCCTGATTTTTCTCTGTAACGTTTCTTTAAAGTCCATGATGAAGAAGTGTAACATCTAAAGGTTTTAAACTTGTTACATAAGAATAAGCTTCAGGTTATGAAGCTGGAGCATTGTGACTTTATATTTGGTTAGATATAATATAAAATGGGCAGCATGCTGTTTTGGGAGGATAAAAGTGAGTGAAATCAAATTGTGAAAATAAATGCTTCATTTACTTCCTTAGGCTCCAAGAAAAAGAAAAACGCGGCACAGTAGAAATCCTCCCTTAGAATGCCATGTCGGTTGGGTGATGGATTCCAGAGACCACAGGCCAAGAACTTCCTCTGTGAGGTGAGGGTTGGTTGGTTGGTTTTGAAAATTTCTTTTTGTAGCATCGTTAGTTCTCACCACCAGTGCAGAAATAGGCTGCGATTAATTGAGAATTTCTACATGCAGTGGAAGCAAAAGAGAGTGATGGAAGAAAGGCAAATGGGGACAAGAGACAAATCTAGAATTTACAAGTAGAGCCATGTAGAAGTGAGCTAATTAGCCTAGTCTCATTCTGTTCTTTGCTGATCCATGATATGATCTCATTAATATTACCTGAAGTACTGATGGTCATTGGTGTTCAGTGACTCTGTTTGCCTTTAAGCGGTCATTTAATACCGTGTATTATATTAATGCTTAGTTAGCATCGTCAACAACTTTTCAAAGATAATAGCACAGAAGTAGATGTGCACCCAAAAACAGGGGTGACTGGGAATCCGAGTACACATCACAGTGCTTGTCGGGCGATCATACTGTACTGACAGTGGTTGTATACAGCTGAAAGGTTGAAAGCTGGTTCTGTGGAAAAGGACTGTGTGTAGAACAGAAATGTTTCTTTTGCAGCAGTTCCAATGCTTCACCTTCAGAAGGAGCTCCACTTGCAGGAGGTTATGGTTGTACTCCAAATTCTCTTCCAAAATTTCAGCATCCTTCTCATGAACTGTTAAAGGAAAATGGCTTTACACAACAGGTGTACCATAAGTATCATCGAAGATGTCTAACGGGTAAGCCACTATTGTACTTCCTAACTTTTTAGCAAGAAATAACCAGTTGTCACTTGATGGCAGTTTTCTCCATATTGTTCTTGATCCATCATTTTTCTTGGGGAAAAATGGTGCTTTTATTTTATGATACTTTCTTTCTATTTAACTTCAAATTCCCTGACAAAAAAAATACCCTCAAAATCCTTGACATTTTCCAGCAACTTTTTCTGTATTAATATTCATTGCTAAAAGAAATATTGAGTCTTTGAGAGAAGATAATTAGTTGACTTTGAGACTTAATTAATAATGTTAATGAAAATATCTTTTGAAAATTCAGAATTACAGTTCTTGAAGATCTTATGTCAGTGTTACTAATGAAAAAGCACTTGAAAATAGTCTGTTGAAGAAGTAAGAATTTGGGGCTGTGTGTTTGTTTCCTTTTCAGAGAGGAAACGGTTGGGAATTGGTCAGTCTCAGGAAATGAACACACTTTTTCGTTTCTGGTCCTTTTTCCTGAGAGATCACTTCAACAGGAAAATGTATGAAGAATTTAGACAACTTGCTCTGGATGATGCTAAAGAACACTACAGGTAGGAGGTTTTTTCTTGGAATTGAAATTAAAAAAAAAAAAAGACTTTTAAAGTTTGAGATCTTTACCAGTCATTTTAATTACAGTGATTTTTTTTTTTCATATATTTTTTTTTTACATGTATTTTTTTTACGTACATCTGAAGTGAAGATTTCTATTGTTAGATTTGTCTCTTTGTAAATCTTTAAAATAGCAGTCTGTGCAAGTTGTTTTAACACCAAAAATGTGTTTGTATGTATAAGTAGCTAAGTGTATGGCATTTCCTGACCTGTAGTTGGTCCTGAATTCTCCAAAATCATGCAACTTGTTGACTCTGACAAGTCAGCTCTACTCTTGGGAAAGTTTCTGTGATTTTTCTCATCCATTCTTGACCTCAAATTTCTGCCTACAATAGCAGAAAAAGTTACCAGTGCCGCATTTGCTCTGATATTCCCTCTCTTCTTCCCACACACCTCTTCCCTTTCCCTCCCCAGCCTATATTTCTCTAAATCAAAGACACAGGGTAGTCCAGTGTATTGAATGCTAAGCGAGGAAGTTTATAAAAATTACAAAGTTTGGATATGTTGTCCCTCTAGAGTGTCAAGTCTGTAGGATGCAAAGGTGGTCTTAATCATCATTTGTATATCTGTTGAGAGCTTTCTTTATGCTTTTGTGATTATCCAACTATATATTTTCCAAGAGAAACTTGAGAAAGCTCTTAAGGGATTGCACATAAATGCTTGACAGAAGGAGGTCCCATTTATGCTTTCCTTATGTCTTTGCCAAATGTAGCATATTGTGGTATCATAAAGAAAAGTTGATCCAGATCCTTCCTGAAAAAATAACTTGTGTATATTTAAAAAATACTCCAGGTAAGTGCTACTGGCACGAACATTTCCCTAGTTAAGTGTTCCTTAAAGTTGTACTGATTACCTAGATGGAGCTTGACTTGAGGAGCTCTCACCATTGCATAATTTCATATATTCATAGCATGATACTGTAGTCATCTGGTGACTGAACTCAGCGCTCAGATAAAAGGTGTGTGTCTGCATGGTAAGAGTTCAGTGTTATACAGGAACACAATGGCTGGTTTGGTACTGGGAGCTGGATTAAAACATCCATTGGCCTCAGTTCACTTACCTAGACAAGTGGGCAATTTATTTTGACCTCCACTTGGCTGCCCAAGGCAGACTTCACACACGCATGCTAAAAATTCAGGTGGGTCCACAAAGCATTAAACTTGGCAGGAAAGCAGTAATAACTGTAGTAACTTCTAGCAGTAGGGCTTTTTTTTTTTTTTTTTTTTTTTTTTTTTTTTTTTTTTTGTGACTTTCCCACTTTCTCAGCTAGTATGGATTAGGAAAAAGTTGAGTGTGACAGCAAGCTTAATGCTTCCAAGTAAGGTAAAATGATGGTCGGTACCTTACCTCAGCTCAGAGTAGATGATTAAGAAGCTTATGATTGAGTTGAATAAGGGAGTGGCAGGTAGACTGGTGTCAGTTGTTTATTCCCTCTAATAGAAAACAGGAGGGGCATGGAAGGAAACCAGAGTCCAAAAAAATTGGAGGCCATTTTTCATGTGGGAGCTGTGGGTCTCAACATCTTGGAAATGTAAAAGCATTTGTTTTGAAATTGTAGGCATACATAGAGTATGCAGTTCATAAATTGAAGCCGTGTGACAAAACTGATATTCCTAGTTTTGCTTATTTGTGAAGGTGTTTCAGAGAACAGAACTGTTTAATAAAAATTGAATGTATAAGGAAGCATTTTTTGTGGAAAGGGAAAAATGAGACTATGCTATTTACATAAATGCATGGAGAGATTGAAAACTTGGATGCTTTTGAGTAATTAGAGTGTATTCCTAAGATTCCCATACCTGTTTCTTCTCTTCTAGGTACGGGTTGGAATGCTTGTTTCGATTTTACAGCTATGGCCTAGAAAAGAAATTCAGGCGAGACATATTCAAGGACTTCCAAGAAGAAACTAAGAGGGACTATGAAGCTGGTAATTATCATAGGCCAGTCACTGCTTACAGCAGGGTAACTTTAGCTGGGAGATAATCCCCTTTCCTTGGCACTTACTTGTTTAGTAAGCTCAGTTTTAGTTTAGTTTTTAAGAGCACCTTTAGTTTATCTTTCATATATAGATACTGGTGAACAATTAGGTTTTTAGTTAAGTCTAGCCTTTGTAAATCGGTAAAATTATCTTCTTTTGTTATTAGGCCAGCTTTATGGGCTAGAAAAGTTCTGGGCTTACCTAAAATATTCTCAGCACAAGACACCAGCCATTGACCCCAAGCTGCAAGAATACCTCAGTAAATTTAGGAGACTGGAGGACTTCAGAGTGGATGTAAGTTTCTACAGCTATTTTAAGTAATTTGGCATATCCGTTACTTCAAGTTAAACTGTTTCAAAATAGTTCTTCAGTTCATGAAAAGGTAAATTTACAAATCACATCAAGTCACTACAAGGCCTGATTAGAAAAAGTTAAATGGAAATGAAAAATGTGTTGTTCTGTTCCAGGTGTTATTTTTCAAGCTGAAATATGGTTCATATATGAACAGTGCTGAATTTCTCTTTTTATTGTATAATGTAAATAGCAAAAATACATAAAAGGACATTTTACTGATCTAATATGAAGTGCTGAGGAAGGAGGACTTTGAAGGTTTTTCAACTCAATACATAGTTTATTTGTCATCTGCTAAGACAGATTACTTCTATGCTCTTCAGGAATTTGGCAAATTAATTAACACCTAGCAGTTCCTTAATGAATTGTGACAGGCATTGTCCTTTGCACGCCAAATTCAGCGTAACCTTCTTATAGACAGCTGATTTCTTAAGCTGCACAACTCCAGACTGCAGTGCTGCTGTGTTTGTTCTAACAGGATTGTGATGTACTGCTCCAATGCTGTCATGCTCTTCACCCCTTCTTTCTGGGAATTGTGGCAAATATTGGGCACTGGCTATATTGTAGTGCTCCAAGATGTTGAAGTCCTAAACTTGTCATGTTTTTACACTCATAGCTTAATGGCCAGGAAGGTTTAAGAGTATCAGTGGTGAGTGATATATCTATATTATAACTATTAATATTACTATGTCTAACTAAAGGCTCAATTACAGAATGCTCCTTTCTGCTCCCCTAAGTATAGGAAAGGGCAGATACCTGGCCTTACAGAACAACTCTTAACAAGGTACTGATGTTAATTTTCAGCCTCCTTTTAGTGAAGAATGTGGCAGGAGGCAGTTTGCTGCAGCAGGTGAGGATTCGGGTCATCGCAGACATCTGGCTCGTTCCTGTAGAACATTTCCTGTGGCTCAGCCTGCAGTGCTGGAGCACGTTACCAGTGGGAACACTCTGCAAGCACCCAGAGCAGACCATCCTAATGCTGCCACAAAATCAATAGAAAGTGATGTACCAGAAAAATAGACTAAGACTCACAACCATTGAAAATCAGCTTTTTCATCGCTCTTTTTAGTTGGAGATCTCCAAGGTGAGCTCGTCTAGTACATGATTAAAAGTGTATGGGAAGACAAAGGACTGCATTCTTTTTCGTGGGATTAAGTTCCAAAACACCCTAGGAGAGTTGCTCTTGGTTTTGGGATCATCAGAAGGGTCCTAGGGAAGATTCTTTGGCTTCAGTATTGCTTTCCTCAAGCTTTTGTTTACAAAAAACTGCATTCCTTGTATATGCATAAAAATACTTTGGGGATGCCTTACATTTCAGCTCATGTTTCTGGGGGAAAAAAAAAAAAAAAGGTATAGTATATCCATCTTACTGACTGTGCTTTCTTTGTCCCTTTGTTTGTATTTTACCAAAGCAAAAAAATTACAGTATACATATAATTTTAAATGTAAAGAAAGATCTATGTGATTGGTTTGCTTTTGAATCTGTAACTATAAAGGTATGCTTTGTGTGAAAGTGCACTCAAGAATGTGCAGCTATATATGATACAGCACTGCTGGATTCTATTTAAAGACATAGTTTCTATTTTTTTCGGGGTCTCCAGAGTTAGTATTAAGTATGGAGTTGAGTGGACATAACTGGGATAGCTTTGCAGATACTTCTTTCAATACTGATTCTTAAAAAGCCACAGTAAAATACAGGGGAAAATGGATCTGTTGATTCAATGTCTTAAATTAACACCTAGCATCTCCAGTTGGTGCAGGTCATTCAAGTAGCTTCAGCTGAATTCTCATATGATGATTATAGAATCACAATAAAGCACTCTAACATGAGAGGCATTCTTTTTTCTTTTCTTTTCTTTTTTTTTTTTAAGATTTTTTTCCTCTGTATTTCAAGGAATAAAAATTAGTTTGGAAGGAAACGAAGTAAACTTGTAAATTTTTTTTTTTTTTTGCTTAATTTTACAATATTTGAATGAAGGTCTGCTTGAATTGTGCTAGCTAAGATAAGATAATTTCACACAGTCTAAGCACAATTTCACTGAATGTAAATTATTGAAATATACGTTCATTCCTGTAGCTAAAATATGAGAGTGTTTATATCATGCAATTTCTTTTAATTTCATTACTTTGATTTAAAAAACACTGCACAAACTGAGTGGGTCACTTCCTTCTTCCGAGGGAAAATGAGAAGAATTTCAGCTTTCTAACCGATTAGCTACAAAAGAGCCCTCTGTTGAGAATTACAGCTAGTACAAATGCCTTAACCCATGAAGGTGTCCAAACGGAACGACCATCCAAAGTCAGTGTCAAACTACTATCAGCTGTTAGAAGCTGTCATAGTAAGTCCATTATTATTTTTTCAGTCATTGTCTTGTGAAACACAATGAATTATGAATGTCTGCATTGTAAATGAGTACATGAGCAGTGGCCTTCCCAGCAGCTAAAAGAGTTACAGTACAAAATAAAGCCTTTTACAGGGGCCCTGTTCTAAGTGTAAAGGAAAAACAAATTTAAGCAATGTCCTTTCCATAAGCTGAAGTGACACATCTCAACCCTGTGTTTGATCCATGACTCTTGCTATCCAGGAAAATGATGCAAATGTAAATTTGAATTGAATTTGTATATACAAGTAAAAGATTTAAAATATTTCACTTTTTTTCATTGGAAAATGTGCAGACTAAGCTTATGGTGTGTAATTTTGTGATATCTTGCCAAAGTTTATAAAAACAACCCAGAAAACCCTCCAGTAATGTTGTATTACAAGCTTTGTTGTTATTGTTCCAGAAGCGTGAAGAAGTTAGACTTGTATGGAGTCTAAGGCTGTAGGTTTGCCTCTGGTTGCCTTCTTAAAATGCAAGCCAGCTTTTTTTCAAGTTTTGTGATGACTTTTCATATGCCTGAGTGTTTTTTTCAAAGAAAAAATGACAGGTGAGTAGAAAATGCGGCTGGAGCTAAAGGGAGAGAATGCTTTACTTCTTACAGGCTTTGTTTAGAGTGTGGCACTTTATTTTGGTGGATGCAAGGGACATAGGTCTGGCTTTATAGCTCTGTCTACCTTCAGGAATGTCCCCTTTGTTGTCTCATGGACTCAAACCTTCTTTCCTGCCTTGGTTTCCTGTCAGAGTGGTAGAAAGAATGACAACTCCAGTGCTGCTGTTCACATGCTGAGATGAGAACACAAACATCAAAGATCAGAACAAAGCCCCAGGACTACTGGTTAAGCAGTTCCTCTGTAAGGTTCAAAGTTGTTAATTACCTTTCTGTAACTGGCATTCCAGTTGTGGAGCCGTATGTTTGTCTTTGAGCAGGCATATATACGTACAGCATCCTTTCTGCTGCCTTCTACATCCTTTTTAAGGTAACCTGCAATTCATCTGTCTTAAGACTGATTGTATTCTAACAGGTTTTTGCTAAGTACTTATCAAGTTTTTGACCTTTCACATGTCTAAAAGCTCTTGTGTGTTTAATGATAGAATGCCTTCTTGTAGAGACATTTCTCAGCAAATACTTCAAAATTATACTATGTTAAAAGCTCATTCATTAAGGTTTTCCTTCAGCCTTGCTCAAAAGGCTTTTCAGGGAAAGAAGGAAAACTGTTGTTCCTTATGGAGAGCAGATATTTTCCTACAATGAGAAGCAGTAGCCTGTCTGCGTGACCGACTCTTCTGGAGCTTAGCAGGGATTTGGGTGACTGTTGGAAATAAATGAGCAGAAAGCAGCTCGTACTCACAGCAGCCTGTGCTCCGTGTCCACTGGAATCAGGCATCCTTCTGTGCTGAGATGGCAAAGCACCCTTTTGCAACTCCAGACTGAGGAAGAGACTTAATTCTTGGCTGATGTTCTTTTACGGAGAAATCGCTCAGCTATGCTAGACTACGCCTGTGATCTTAAAGCTTTCCTCTCTGCTTTCTTCATCCTACAGTTTTGGAGGGAAAAGGCAGTGCCCTTTGCTTCAGCTTCTGCAAACTCCACTAGAAATGCAGCAAACAAACCCCCAAATTCTAACCCAGTAATGGGATTTATGTAGAAAACCAGCTTTTAACTTGTCTGAGGTGGCACTATTATATGACGCAAGTGACATGAGACTTCAGCATACAGCTACACTAGCATAGAGAAAATTCTGAAGAAATTTAAGCATCTAGGTTAGCTGTTTTAAGGCAACGCTTTGGATTAATACCTTCAAAGCTCATCAGTTGTGGTTTCTTTCCAGTAATAAGTGATGCCTTCAACTACATAAAATGAAATGACAGCCTTTACACTCCCATGAAATCAGGGCTCAAGTCAGGCAGCAGAAATGTGTTTTTATTTCAGAATGCTCATGGCAAATGACAAATCCAGACCTGCCACCACAACTTGTCACCTCCAGAGAGTTTTATTCTTAGGTGCTTATATAGTATGCTTGTAGGCTTTACCCAGTTACCTAGAAATTGTGACAGCTCAGTAAAATATCGTCACAGAAAACAGTTCGTAACCAGAATGAGGATAATTAGCTTTTTTTCATTAATTTTGCAAGAAGACTGTTCTGCCAGACTGGAACTGTGAAACACAGTAAAGTTGCAAACTTCTGGTACAGCAAAGTGCACAGAAACACAGGAAATCCCACAGAGGGGAATGCTCCTTGGCTGGGTGCATTGGGTGTATTTTTCTCAATAAAAAATACTTCACTTGCATTTGAACTAACCTGGGTGGATATCTGTTCATATTTAATTACATTTTCCATTTTTAAGCCCTCAAGGCCAAAATGACATGATTACTAGGACAATATTGCCAAACTGACAACTGCAAATGCATCATCCCATTCATCGCTGAAAGAGCAATCACTGGTTGAGCTTTTTTGCCCTCCACAACCTATTCTTTAAACCACAACATGGAAATTGGACGGAACTAAGACTGCAAGAAGCAAGCTAAGGACTTCATCACAAACATACTCTAGACTTAGTAAGGCAATTTCTAGAACATCTTGTTTCTATATTAGACAGTCAGTTATGCTTCATGAAAAACTACACAGTTTGATCCTAAAACACCAACCAAAAAATCAACAGCCGCGAAGCACGAATAAAACATAGGAAGAAAATTATATTCAAAGTTCTACTTTTTGAACAATATTTTGTTCTATTACACACAACAATGCATGTTTCAGGGTAGGGGGAAAGCTACCAACATGCTTACTGTAGCACAGACAATATTAAAGAGTCTGTCAGTCCAGTTTAACTATTTCTTGACCTTTTCACTAAAGAGGCTGAAAGTGATCTGATTTCACAGGGCAAGAAAAAAAGCAAAAACAAGAGCAGAAAAATAGCTTAGGTTATGATGGTTTATAATAGCTGTAGTGTAGCAAAACAAGAAGCAACTTAAGAAAGCACTAAACTGCTACTGCATATGCTGAAAAGATAGAAAATGCAAATCTTAACCAAGGAAAAGCAGATCTGTGTCAATAAAAAGATAAGAACATCTACAAGCATGTGGAAGGACAGTTCCATAGCCTCCAGTGAAAATTTGCTATGTTCAAGATAAAGTAAAAATGTTTGTTTAAAAAAAAAAAAAATAGATCAAGATTTAAACGTACATTTCCTACCACCAGAACAAAAACTTGGGAAGTGGTGTACAAATAGGCCAGAAACATTTTAACAAATGACTGTTTCTAACCCAGAGTAACACTAAGTCTAGCCCAAGAAAACAAGTAATAGCAAACTGGAAACTTATTTCGCTTCTACTGAAGATGAGACTAGTTATTTATGTTGCCTAAACAAAAATTTTGTCATTATCGACCTGTCATTTTTATTAATTTAACAGTGAATTTTGACCAAGTGATTGCTATAACTACTGTAAGGATGAGTGTCTCCATTAAAGTTATGATACTGATTTCACTGAAGCTTCCAAGGATGTGATGTTGTTCTGAACTATGAGCACCTCCTATATGCATCGACTTCGTGTTAAAATGAAGGATGTGGGGTGCTTTTAAAGCACTGTTTAGGTTGTCATTCTCTAATCACTAGTGACTTTTAAGGCAGGATAAATGAGCCAAAGTCAGATCCACTGGGCATCAAAATATAGGGTTTTATCTATGCAACATGTTTCTGCCAAAATAAGACTTTTTTTGTGTTGTAGTCTTCAGTTACTGCTAAGTTGCTTGAAAGCAAAAATAATCCTTCTATTCATCTCTGATCACTTTTTTATTTAACCAATCTTAAATCATAAGTATTGGGGCATTGCTCTTTTAGAAAGTGTTCAAATTTAAAAAACAAACAAACAAAAAAAACCCCACACATTCACGTAGTTTTGATCTGATTAAGCTTCACTGCAGTTCTTTGAGCATGGGAAAGGAAAAGGCTGCACTGGGTTAGGAAGGCACAGCGTATGAAAACAACAGCTCTTTCCCCAGTAAGAAGTTTCTATGTAAAACAGACAAAAGCAAGATAAACAGCTCAAGCTACAGCTATGCCAGATGTAGCAATAGTAATAGCTGTAATGTGTAAATAACAGGGTAACTCATGTCAGGTGGTAGGAATCTCCAGCCACGGCTCTGTATGGTAGAAGCTGTAATACAATCAGTTGTAGAAGTATTCTTATGTGGAGGCCTGAAAAAACTTGATCTGATTGTCTCATTTGATACGGGCATAAGCCTTCTATTTCCAATCCACAGCTGCATGCATCTTGATGCTGTAATGAGGTGCAAGAGCTGGAGCAAGAGCTAAAATGTGATAAGCATACTCCAACTACAGTGTAAACCTTTTAGATTTAGTTCAAATGAAGCATTAATGTGTCTGGATAGCAAATTAGCACTCAAGTACTCCTAGCTGCTGTCTTGCACAAGAAAGCTTTTCTTCATTTGTTGGCAGCTTCTGCTCTTCCATCTAAGTTGTATTCCTGTAGTTAATTATACTAGCCTAACAAACACTGCAGCAGTGTTCAATGATTAGCAGATAGATACTTATTATAGTAATAATGCACAATCAGAATACTGGACACTGCATCTACACTTGGTTAACAAGGATGTGACATAAACAGAAACCAGCACCTTAATGAATGGCACACACTAACTGGCCAGCCATGTACCTAACTGCATTGTTCAGCTCCTATGAGAACTTGCAAGTGGAGCCTGTCTTGAAATGGCTTCAGTTCTGTTATTTCTTCTGCTGTGATAAAACTATCATGTTTCAGGCTTGCATATGTAAGGAAAAGAATTTAATCTGCCTTCTAGGACATGTGAGTTACAAGCGATTCAGTGGAGGATTTTGTTTTTTTCATTTATATTGGCACAAAACTCTTTCAGTCAAACAGTAATAAAAACATAGGACTTCCTGAAATTTCAGGGTTGACAATTCAACAGAATGGATATACAGTAATCTGTTACTGTAAACATAACGCACATAAAATCTGCAAGCACAGGTGCAGATGTAACCCATAAAGCTGTAAGCCATGAACTTAATGGTGTCACAGTTAGAAATTTGATTAAGTAGGCAGTGAAGTTTCTGCAAGATGTTTTGCATTGATCCACATGTATTGATCTCCAGCTGCAAGCACCAAACACACTGCTTTTATTGTACACTGTATTATTTCCTAGAATGCTTATATACAATTACTTGATTTTTTTCCACCGTAAATACATTGGCATAGGTTTACTACTTTAACTACAACTTACCTGAGTGAGTCTTCCAGTTTCTTCGAAAGGGGGGGGCTTGAAAAGAAAATCAACAGCCCTGGAACTAGGAACATTAATCTCTCATATCTAAGACTTCTACCCCTTACTTTGAATTCCATCATATTCCAGCTCTGCTTGACAGCTTCTATATAGAGTCTGACAGCCCACTTGGTATTGTACATGCTTTATTAAAATGGTACTCGTATTTACAATATCTGCAGAAACAATCCTTCTCAAGTCTTGCATTCAGACAGACACGCACACAGACACACGCGCGCACGCCCCTTCACTCTACAGGGGTGTGAAGGCTATGCTCCCAAAAGTTAGGCAGCTTCTGGAAGAGGAGGAAGGGTGACTTTTTTTTTTTTTAAATTACTTAAAAAGAAGCGTGGGAGTATGCATTTGGCCATCACAATGCTAATTTAAGTATATGTAGTATTAACATATGGCAGTAACACTGAGTATTCCTCTTTTACATTCTATACACAGAATGACATCAAGGTTTTCCAGTCAACAGAACATTCTAACTTCAGTCTCAATGTTGCTATGTAGTGACTATGAAAGAGGGCTTTCCCTTAAAACAATTCAAGTCTATGCAAGCGAAATAAGGCACAATTAATATTTGATTTGATTCAGACGAATGGGAAAAAGGAGTGGGAGAGAGGCAGGCTTCAGATAATAGTTGTTGAAGAGAAATAGTTTTACCCAATCCTTTTGAGGATCAATTTTACCCCCATCCTGATCTATGTGGACTTCTCTTAGAGAACTGAAGTATTCTGCCAGGGCTACTAAGGCCCATGTACAAAACAAAATTGGAAATTCACATTACAACACCAGTGTCAGTAGTCTAACCAACTGATACTGATGTACATGAGCACATCTTTGTTTAATGCTGAAGGAGAAGACAAACATGAAACAAGTTTCAAACCTTTCACTGAGCTTGAAGACTCACATCTTTAGAGAGTTTGTAATATATGCTATTTGAAAAGGCTTCAGCTTACTGATAAAAAGGAATAGCATTTTTGCCTTTAAATCCCTGGCCCCTCTTCACTAAGCCTTACCAGACATTACAAATAAACTGCAACAAAAAGTTTGGCAGCGCAAATAATGTCTAGTATTCAAATCTTCAGTTGTGATTTTATTATTTTCCTTGTACAAAACCTGTTGAATGTTTTTCGCAGCAGATGAACTGTACCCAAAGATGCAGGACATTCTGTGATGGGGAAAAGAGGTTGCAGTTCCGAAGGCCCCTGACTTTGGTTGTTTACAAAGTTCATTCCTGTTTAGTGTGATCCTTGGTATCTTCCTCATCTGTGTATTCTGATGGTTCTTCCCCTGGTTTTAGGAGTCTACCTACGTAGTCGTATTTTTCTGAAAGAGATTCATGATTCCATTACAATCAAAAACAGCTTCATTCGCAAGTTAGCCTGCATTGCTGCTACTTCATTTTTCCCCCACACACATTAGGGTTCTGAACATGAATCACTGGCATTGATGGCAATTTATCAGTGAGCTCAGCTGCTAAAACAGTCTTGGTACCATTGCTGCTCACTACTTGTTCTGCTCTCAGAACTTAGGTTTTGATTCTAATCAGCCTGTCTTTATCACATAAAGGCTGAAAATAGTGCTGTTAGAACCAGCACGAATTTCCTCTACCTGTTTCAATTTCAATTAATGTGAAAAAATTGTTTCCTCTCCCTCCAGAGGCATACTTTCATACATTTTAGAAATTATTTCAAGACAAACTTGTTCAACTCTTAATGCCCAAATAACTCTTTGTCCTAGTCATAATTCAATGGGATCCAAAGCAAACAACCTGAGAGCAGGAATTCCACTGGCTAAGCTACTCTACACTGAATGGATGACAAGAGGACACCTTTCTTGTATAAAACTGTCAGGGTAAAAAAGTTATAGTGGGTTACAGTGGAATCTTCTCTAACGAAGAAAGCCCTGAAATCCATTATCTTTTCCTAGGAAAGACACATTGCATTGTTGATGTCACTATCAACATCTCTTTTAAAGATGCCCCAACCCAAGTCAGTCATTTTATATTAAAAGCATTTCTTTAAGCTAAAGATGTTCTAATTTGAGCAGTTACCTTTAAATTGCATTTCCCACTCTCTTACACTTTCCATTTGTACAGCATTTAAGTCCGATAGGTCATCATATTCATCTCTGAGTGCATCTTTATCTAGACAGAAAGTTGCTAGTCCCCTGGAGGCATCTCTGCCAGCAAATATTCCATATGGACCCTCTGAAAACAAAAAGACAAAACCAATACCTTCAGGTCTTTGCTTATGGTGATTCATGTCAATTCTTCAGTCTGCCAAAGCCATACATGAAAGGTCCCATGCTTTTGCAGCTTTGACACTTTGGCTGTCCTATGTTCAACAACACTGCAATTCAATCTTAAGTATCATTAGGAGATAAAGTCTGCCAAGAGAAGCAGAGTCAAGAAAAGTTTTGAAGGAGTATCCAGAAAAATCACTGACCCTTGATGCAAGTCAAGTGATGTAAATTCCAAAGAGATGGGAAGCAGAATTTCAAAAAAAATCTAATTCTATTTAGCAAAATACAGAGCATCTAAAAGTCAGGCATGAACAGAACCAAATCACATGGAGACCTTAGTAAGAACTCCATTTAGAGTGCCAGTCAATTACTTCACTTGCAGAGCCACCATAACTTGGCAATCAGTCGATCTTTTGACACATTTCTTACCACTGTGAATGTTACACTGCAAAACACAATTTAGAAACTGAAATCAATCCTATACCAAGATATTTAATTTACTCGTTTATCACACTCAGACACTTTTCATAAAACTGGTAAGAGGTAGTAATGGCTGCCAATGGCAACATCATGGAGAGCTTCTTCAAGCAAGAAGTCTTGCTGTACTCCAAACCAGCTGCCATTCAAATGATCTCGTTGATGTTCTGAGTGAGGAAGCCCACAGTGTTATAAACAGCTTTTACAAAGATCACACACAATCAGTAAATCCTTAAGAGCGACTATAAATTGCAATTTAAGCTCCCTGCCAGCAGTATTTTGCCCTAGATTTTTTCCTTTCCCTGAAGCATTTAAAACGAAGTTTCCATAAACTCTATTTATATAACATTCTCAGAATTTTGACTAACTGTTGTTAAAGGAACACACTGTCCCTCCCTGAAGTTCTACATATGGGGCTTTACGGAGCTCTACAGCCACTGCTGAGATGCCACCTCTTGATGCCAATTGTTTCTGCTGAAGAATTATACTATATTACTCAGTACCAAGCCCTTGAACACCCTTCCATCTCAATAGCACATTTAGTTGAACGCGTGAATGCCTTTAGAACATATGTTTGTGTTAAGACGATCAGTGCAAGATTTCTCCTAATATATGTTAATGCCAGATGCCACTATATCACTATATGGCTACATCTTTTCTAAAACTGATTTTAAACACTTGTGTTTTAGTGTGTTTACTACAAGGCTATTCAGGAATCGCATACAAACAATCACACCAGGTACAAGCATTCAGCAGAATGCTAACAAGTGAAAACAAGCCTTCAGACTCAGAGCACCCGAAATTCCAACTCTGCAAATGTGACTTAAAAAATGCCACATTCTTTCATCTTTCATTACTACTGAATTAGGAACATTTTAATAAAACAGTAAAAATGAAAGCCTGGCTTCACCTTACTTACAGGGCTGGTAAAGTAGAAGTTCAGACATCTCAATATAAGAGCAATCTACTTTAAGATTTAAAGCTTCCACTCAGGTAACTTTACACAGATTAATTTTAAATGTTATAATTAGTACAGAATATACACAGCTGTATTTTGCTATGACTTCTTGTCTACTATTCACTTGTATATAAATACTGATAAAGTGGTCCTAAAAAGGTATTTTGCACATCAGGTCCTGGGAAGTCATTCAGGAAGGTGCAAGCATAGACAACTCTGAGTAAGAAACAGGCTGTGTGAACATTATCTTGTGACAGAGACATCAGTGCAATCCCTGAAGTACTCTCACAGAGTTCTTTCATGACCACATGCAATTTACTCTGCAAGTCCTACCTACAGCCCTTCTTCTATTTCCCTTTGTCTGCCTGTCTATTTAGACTGGCTCCTGCTATAAATAATTCATAGTGCAACTAGTATACATACTGAAGAGATTGTAAAAAAAGATGCTAGTAGCATACATATGAAGACTAAATCAATTTTTCAAGACTATCACAGACTCTAAGTTGTTTTCTTTCTCCATACCCCCACAAAATTAGCCACTTCCTAGTCAAGTACTTCACAAATTCTCCTCCCACGTCTATTTGACATCTCAAAACAAGAGAAAAAGTCATGCAAGTATCAAAAAATCATTGAAATATCTCCACATGTTATTTGGCTACACATAGTCATGAGCCTTACATTAAGGAAGCTTTGCTCTTTGAAGAACGTTTTTCTTCCCATCATTGCTTTCACATTTTACAACACTCTGTTACCAGCCTTTGTTCTAGTGTTAGGTCAGCTCTGAGATCAAACTCTTATCAAAACTATGTATTTGCCTGCCTATCTCTACCTCTGTGATACCACATTTATACAATGCCTTTTTCCCCGTGTAAAGTCCTCAACTACCTTACAACTCTACCTTACATAAATATGCCCTTCTTTAATCTAAGCACATGCAAATACTGCTACCCACTGCCTGGTACCACTCCCGGGAAGCAAGGATTCTCCCTTACTTGTAAAATCCAAATAAAATCTGCCCTACCTGACAGATGTGTCGCAGCCTGACATTCATCTTTACCTACGGATGAACTGGGCAGGCCTGAGACTTGGCAAAACTCAAGTCTCTTCAGTCAACAAATAAATCTCTCCAACTCTTGCACTCAGGAACAGGATTTCAGCATCCCCTAGCCCTGTTTTGGATCTTAAATGAAGATTTCATTTTTCTTTGCTTCCATATGTTAAACAACAGCAGACAAGGAAAAACAATATTAGCACACAGTATTTAGACACTTGGGAGATATTAAGCTATCCAAGCTGAAGGTTTTATTTGGAAGCATTTTTTTCCAGTCACTTGGTCCAAAACAGGCTGAACTGGATCTTGGAACACAGCCTGCATTTGAATTTTCAAAAGGTTTCACCAGTAATTCCCCAAAACCTATGTTGGTGCTCAAATTTGGAACAGATTTTCTCAGCGTAACATTAGGACCATTTCAGTTACCTACTGATTTTGCAGAAGATCCCACACTGCTGCTCCAGAACCAGTAATGAAAGTGAACACTGTGCACCGAACTCCAGATTGGCTGTCAGTACAGGGACCTGCATGACGAATAGCTGCACATGGACTTGGTATCTGACCTAGTGATACTATCAGCTATCCAACTGTGTTCCGTTTCATGGGATTAATGCACGTTCCTTGAAGAAGCCATGCAGGCTGAGCTTCAATTTAAACCGGTTTTCATTTTTGAAAGCAGCCAAAAAATACTTATGAGAAATAACCAAACATGTCAACCATAGAGGTGTTCTTATTTTTAGCATCTGTGCATCCCGTGCAGCCAGTGGAATACAGCCCTGTTTCATCTGCAGGGAAATTCATGGACAACATTGCTTAAGCTGCAGAAAAGAATAAAGGCAAATCTCTCTTTTAATGTAAGTTAAATAACTGAATGGAGAAAGAGCAAGAAATTGCTGACACCTGCACTAACTTACCACTTTGTCTACCTTCTCTGCTAAAAATCAAAGCAAATCTCTATCTGCTTAAAGTTTTCCATCTTGAGACATCTGTTCAGTGTCGCTCCTTTTATGAGAGAACTAAAAAGCTACAAGTTCAACAAAGCTGTTTTGAGATGCAATGTCAAAACAGAAGCTTTCTAATAACGTGGATCATTGAAATTCAAGGTAACATCCTTTTAACTTTAAAGCCACTCCAGATTTAGAGGAATGGAAAGATGTGGATCAGTTTGAAGTTACAACTTGCATGGAAAGTAAACATTCTTATGAAAACGATCCATAAAGTCTACATGCTGAAATGGGAACTGCTCGGGTCTAAATCGGACTTGTTAGGCCCAGGCCACCCTCTGCCTTCTGCCAGCTTTCCATCCAACTCTGTGGGAGAAGTGCAAGAAACAGTGACCTAACTTGAACTGGAGAGGCTGTCAGTGAGCACTGCTCAGACAGCCTGCAGCTCAGCTGTCAGGAGGCTCTGGCACGGAGCTCTACACTTGGAGAGGACACAGATCCCAAACTTCGCCTCATGGAGAAGTAAGTACTCTGCCCATAGTTTGGTCCATTATAAAGTAAGCAGTGCTAGCCAGGGTCTTGATTACATGAAAGAGAGATGCACCACTGTGTGCTGGATTTAACATCTATACGTCATTAATAACAATGACACTATTGCACCACATACATCACACTTAGCCAAGTCCCCAGATCCCCAGTTTAAATGATTTTACTAGGGATTTATTCAGCCAGCTTACATCAAGCAGTTGTTCAAGTGTTAAGAAATATATTCAGCTAATCAGTCAAGGCAGAGGGCAGCGGGTGGTCACAGAGTAGAAACTGCAGAGGGCAGGGAGCTGCATCTTCCTGCATACTCCACACTGCTTCCTGCTCTCAGGGAATGGGGACCCTTTTGTCCCGCTCCCTTGTACCAGAAGCACAGAGACAATCTCTTCTCAGTAGCCATTTCTGAACCTTTTCAGTTTACTCATTCTGGTAGTCCTTAGTTTTCCCAGAAACACTGGTTTCTTTGAGAAGCTGAGTCCAAGGGAGAGACCACCTCCCTTGCACAACACCAAAGAGCAGGCAAGCATAAAAACAAACTGCAGAAGATCCACACCTCACAGGAAGCACTCCTCCCCTCATCTTATCCTCTGTACTTGTCTTTTACCACTCAGCCTGTTGTGTTCTGCAGATAAGACCACCCTTAACAGACTTCTCCAGACACAGCACACATGCTCCACCTGCAGCATTTCACTCTAGCCCTACCCTTGTACATGAAGTACAAAAGCATCAATGCTATCCAGAACAACTTTTAAATGCAAATATAATTAAGCTCACAGTACTAAATTCCCAAGGAAGTGGGCAGCATCATTTTATTCTACATAAGCGATGGAAGAAATGATAGTGTTCAGATTTTTTCAAAGAATTTAATATCGGATATTGTAGTTGTCAATTACATTTGCAGCACAAAACAAAGCCAATTCTCCCCTAATGAAAAATGAACTACAACAGTGATATTTATGGAAGGAAATACTACCACAGCCTGATCTATTCCTCTTGGAAAAATGGAAAGTAGGGATCTTAGTGACACTTTGACACACTGAAGTGGGATGAGAAATGAGCTGACAGTGACAATGTATTATAGGAAAACTATCAGGAAATTGACTGTTATAAATAATGAGAAATTAAGACCCGAGAAGTGATGTACAACAGTTGTGTATACTGGATTGCATACAACCTTGCTTTGTCACGCTCAAAAACGAGTATTTTTCATAACTACACAAAGTATTTGATCGAAACTAGTTTATAGCATTATACTACCATGCTAATTTAAAGTCTAAATATTAAGATTACTTTATCTCTTACTATGCCTTTCTATTGACCAATATACGTTGAGGAATCTTAATGTAAAAAAAAAAAAAAGAAAAGTTAACACTACAGGTATCAATGATTAGGCTCTCGGTCATGAGATGTGGTTGTGGATGGGGAGATCACCCCACCACAATTTATTTGATATTCTGGCTCCATAATTTTTTAAGTGAATCATTAATTGTTTGCTTGATTACTGGCAGAGCTTGCAGATGATAAAGGAAAAGGTAATTAAGATTAATAATCAAACAAAGCATTCTAGAACTCAAATGGGGACAAACAGAAGTGATTTTTATGTAATTCAACTAAAAGTGAAACACTGAAACAAAGGGTATGCTTGCAGGACAGAAGACTATTTTAGGAATTTTGAAGAAGAGCCTTCTATGTGATGTCTTTAGAGAGCGCAATGTAAGAGAACTGATTCTTGGAGGCACAGACAGTTAAATGTGTGATACAACCTTCCTGCTCTTACCTGAAATGCACCAGACGTACCAAAGACTAATTACCAGTAGGATAAATTGTGGAAAGCTTAAAAGAGCCAACATTTAAAAAAAAAAAAAAAAAAAAAATTGGAAGATATTTTAATTAAATGTTCAAGAAATGGAAACTTTCAACCATGGCTGTTTGAAAGGATGAGGCTAACAGTCTATCTACTTCTTTTAGATCTTAACTGTAAGTCTTCAGTGGGCTCTTCGCTAAAACAGAGCAAAGTATACCAGGATTCAGTGAACAGAAACTTAAAAAGAGCAGAGCTTCTAATAAAGACAAGAGCTTCGCAAGACTTTCAATGGAATCTCACCTGTTGGACATGAGCTAGATGACAATTCTGTGTATCAACATTATGCGAACAGTACAGAAGTAAGGAAAATATTTGCATCCATACTATTGTGAAAAAAAAAGAAGAGACTTTCCAGTCAAGATGTCAGAAGCCTTCTGAGACAGCCATATTACTCAGCAGTAACCCAGCAGTCAAGAAATAGCCTAAGAGACAATAGTGAGCCCTCAGCCAATGCAGACTGCCACCTTCAAAGATGGGGCACCACTATGCACCAGTGCCTCAACAAAACACAAGCAGCTCCCAGACCAAGCTCGTGCTGTCAGCAAAGTCAGTGCTCTCAATTGCTGCTGCTTCTTCTGTTTAACAAAACTTCGCCATCGTTTTGTTGGTAAGCTTTGCACTTCTGCTGTACTCCAGCTCTGAAGCATAGAATTACCAAGGAAGCTTCTACAGACATCTGGTTTCTGTGACAGACGTCCTTGCGGAGAGGTGCAGCTTTAAAAACTGAAGACTTTTCCTCCTAACTCTTCTCAGGTCTTTTAAGGCTGCTAACCACTCATTAGTTTTTTTTCTTTCTGGTCAGAAAACAATTGCAAGAAAATACTACTCGACATGCATCACACAGACTGACCACATCGGCATGATGTGATAGAAAGCACAGAACTGATGCACACGTTGAGCACCAATTTCTTAATGTGCACATATAACAAAGATCTGACAGAAAAAAATCATGCTGGGCCTGTTATTAAAAGGCCATCTTTCAAAACAGGGGAAAAAAAAAAAAAAAACAGAAAAAAAAAAAAAACAACCTACAACACATGTCCCTCTACACAAAAGCAGGATGCATTGCTTTAGGGTAACCAGCTGCTGGTACTTATCAAAGAAGCAGGCTGATGTTCTTGAACACAAAGCTTTAGTTTCTTCACAGCAATGGGCCTCCAGAGGCAGAGGATGCAAATCAGTGATAGTATCTACACAGAATAGCCCAGAAATTGTCTGATACACAAAACAGCTAAAATTAATGTTCAGACTGTGGTTCAATGTTATTTCATGGGGGGAAATTTTTGAAGAAATCTATCAATTCAGACTGGTGTTATAAGTTTCACGTACACACGTGTTGTTAATCTATGTATTAGAAACACAAAAGCACTGGAGTTGGAAGGGACCCTTAAAGGCAATGTATTCCAACTCCCCTGCAATGATCAGGGATACCTGCAGCTCAGTCAGGTTGCTCAGAGCCTGATCCAGCCTGACCTTGAATGTCTCCAAGGATGAAGCACCCACCATTTCTGTGGGCAACCTATTCTACTGCCTTACTACCCTTACTGTAAAACTAAAAAAAAAACCCATAACTTCTTCTTCATATCCAACCTAAATCTCCCTACTTTTAGTTTGAAACCATTTCCCCTGGTCCTATCACAACAGACCCTGCTAAAGAGTCTGTCCCCTTCTTTCTTTGAGTCTCTCTTTACATACTGAAAGACCACACTTAAATATCTCCAGAGCTTTCTCCAGGCTGAACAGCCCCAGCTCTCTCAGCCTGCTCTCGTAGGAGGTGTTCCATCCCTCGGTTCATTTTTGTGGCCCTCCTCTGGACACGCTCCAGCAGGTCCATGTCTCTTCTGTACTGAGGGCTCCACCTGGATGCACAGTTTCAGCTGAGGTCTTGCCAGTGCAGAGCAGAGGGACAGGATTACCTCCCTCCACCTGCAGGCCATGCTTCTTTTGATGTAGCCCAAGATACAGTTGGCTTTCCAGGCTGTGAGGGCACATTGCTGGCTCATGTCCACTTGCCATTCACCAACACCATTTCAGCAGAGTTCTATTCTTATATCCCCCAGCTTGTACAGATAGTGTGGGCTGCCACAACCTTGGTGCAAGATCTTCCACTTGGGTTTGTTGAAACTCAAGAGGTTCACCTTACCTGTATTTTTCTATCAGCACACAGGTCTCAGTTTAAAAATCCCTGAAGCACGAGACAAAAGAACTTGCCTAAGTAAGTGTTAGGAAGCTGCAGCACATCAGACTGTATCTTCTCAGCTTCACCCATTAACAGGCGTAATCCAGGCACAGCGAGGTAGCTCAGAGCCTAGTGCTAGCTTTTCCAGTACCCAAACAGAAAGCATTTTGATATCACTTAAAGCAGCTTCAGTTTCTGTGACTGACAGCAGAGTTGGTATCACATCCCCTGAGCGTGACATGAGAACAAGCCTGGTTCAACTGTACAACTGCTTGTCACTGGTTAGGACCAAACACCTGCAGCACTGCACTTTTTATGTTTTTGTTTTTATAACCTACAACTTAAGAACAAAACCAAACACAAAAAAGTCATCTAACATGAACTATTTCCTGGGGAAAAAAACACAGCATCCTCTCTCCTCTGCCTCTCATACAAAGGCACTTGTCACACCTACCACGAAAAACTCTTGTGTAATTTGATTAGATCCAGTTTTCCAAACCACCATTGTTTCAGGAAGAAAATGAACAGCAGCCATAACTCTCACTTCCTTTGGCACTGGGTTAGCACACACAGCTCAGCAAACTTGCCCAGCTCATTACGTGAAACCACTGCGTATTTATTCCTCATAAATGATCCGCACGGCAAGCATGGAAACCTAACGTCGGCTCTGACGCAAGCTTCTTTATGTGTGAAAGACACGTTTCAGCACTAAACAGCCCTATTGTCTACCTTTCTGCCTGAGAGAGCAGGCTGCTTTCCGCACACACCTAGCTGGTGTCGGCACTGTCAGCCCACCAGCTCCCCCTGCTCGCCTCCATCCTGATTACAACTCACGCTGTTATGTCACCTGCACCTTTAGGTAAGCAACCAGCTGGCTTTACTCCTCCCTGAGCGGTAACAACTAGAAGGCAGGAAGCACCGCTCGGCTGCACGTGGCAAACCTACCGGCAGAGACAGAGAGAAACGATTAAAGCATCGCAGCCCCGCATCCTCAGGCAGCTGGAACACCACCCGTGAGGCAGCGTGTCTCGACACGGCACCGCCGGGCCCGGCGAGGCCCTCCCCGCAGCGCCCGGACCGCCGCCCCCTCGACTCCCCAGGGCCCGGCCGAGCCGCCCCCACCTCCCCGGCCCTCCGCGACGCTCACCGGGCCCGTAGAACTTGTTGCCTTTGGTCACGTCGAAGACTTTGCCGTTGACCGCCAGGAGGATGCGGGGGTTGCGGGTCCCGTCGAACTCGCGCAGCTGCTCCAGCGAGAAATCCCGCCGCTTCATCCGCGGCAGCAGGGCGGCCTGGCTCTGCTGGGCCGCGCCCCCCGGCCCGCTCCGCTTCTTCCAGTGCAGGTACAGCCGGTACGCGGCCAACAGCACCAGTGCCAGCAGCCCCACATGCAGCAGCATCCCGCCGCCCGCCGACTCCCCCGCGCCGCCGTCACCGCCGTTCTCTGCAGTCCTTAGCCGCCCATCCCCGCCGTCCGCCATCACCGCCAGGCCCGCGCCCGCCCGCCGCCGCGCCGCCCCGCCCCCTTCGGCCCCGGCCCCGCCTCCCTCGCCGCTCTCCGCGTCCAATTGGTCCTCGGCCCGCGGGCACCGCCCCCTCCGGACTACGCGCCCCGCGGGCGGCAGAGGACGCTCCCCACCTCTCAGCTCGGGAGAGGCGCGGCTGCCGCTACCGCGCTTGCGCCTAACGGCGTTTCTACTTTCTCGCGCGAGGCGAAGGAGGGGGGCGGCTTCGGGAGTTTGATGCGCGGTGGTCCCGCGCGGCGTAACGGCCACAGCGCGTGCTCAACGGTCGCGGCAGGCGGTGCGCGCGCGCCCCGCCTGCTGGAGGTGGGCATATGCGCCTCGGAAGGCGGCGCATTTTGGGGTGGCGTTGCGGTGGGCATGCGGCTGCGCGTGTTGTTGGAGAAGGGGTCGAAGGGCGGCCGTGCTGGCCGCCGTGGTAACCGCCACGTCGTAAGGCGCCCTTTAGGCGGTCGTTGAGAAAGTGACACGTCTGCTTGCGGCTCTGGTGCAGAGGTTCCTCCCGGCTTTGTTCCCGAAAGCGGTCAGGCGTGCCCGTGAGGTGACGCGGCAGCAGCCCGGCGGGGAAGCCCTTGAGGGGGCTGCTCGTTGCGTCTCGCTGCCCGTAAGTGCGGGTAAGCAGCGCCGTCCATTTTGGGTCGAAAGAAGAATTGAGTGACTGACTAGAATTACTGTTTGTGCTGTAAAACCTAGCAGTGGCGGCGCGTACATCTCGCGTATCTTACTGATGCAATACACGAACAAAAAGGAGATCACATGGTGAAAGACTAAAAGATTTCTTATTTTCAAGGAAAGACTCAATCATCTCTACAGGAGCACGCTTACCCGCAGCGCACGTAAAGACTTTGTCTTGGGAACGCATTCCCAGGCAAAGCGGTGTCAGTTGCTGGAGAGCTGCTACAGGTAGCCGGGCGCTGTCCGCCGCTCTGCCTGGAGCTGCGATGTGAGGCAGCAGCGCTTTGGACCCGTTAGGCTTTGTTAAGGCGTGCAGCAGAACCATCCCTTCCTACCAACAGCTGCCGTGAGAGCGAGTCACCATTTCGTAACTCGGTTACAAAAGCCGGTGAGCTCAAATATTTTCACACAGACAGGTAAACAGTGCAAGAACCCTGCAGAAAATAACACTTAGCAATGCCTAGCATTTTCATAAAGCTCTGCATTTTCAACACCTGTAATGGTCAGGTGTTTAAGCTTCTGCCTTCTGAGCCTGTTTGGTAATGACAGCTTTTGTGAGAAAACAGGATGAAGTTCTCATCAGCTAAGGCCCTGCAATTAAAATTCATGGGTTGCTCTGAAAGTAATGCCTCCTGTTTATTTCCATGGAAACTCCAACAGATCCAAAGAGCGTAATAACACTGATAGAGCACATTCTCAGCGACAAAACAGTTTTTCAATA
This sequence comes from Meleagris gallopavo, assembly GCF_905368555.1. Classification (NCBI taxonomy): domain Eukaryota; kingdom Metazoa; phylum Chordata; class Aves; order Galliformes; family Phasianidae; genus Meleagris; species Meleagris gallopavo. The sequence continues at coordinate 14,416,638 of NC_139407.1, forward strand.
CAGTCACTGCCATCGGCTGTGTGTTTTTTGCCAGCAATGAACAAGAGCCTCCATGCCACACACACAACAATCTGTACCAGTGGAGGTGACCCACTGTGACCACTGCTGAAATGCACCACTCACAACCTCCCTGTGCTCACATCTACTGTTTGGTCTTCATAAACATTCAGCTAGCATCAATGAATGTGCAATTTCTTTTCTGCGTGGAGTAGTTCAACTACAGACCTTCAGTTACATCATGGGCCAACATGATAAAATAGGAGGTGTTACTTTCAGAGCAGCTCTCTTACTGCTACTTCTCTTTCTCCTAATCAGAGTAGGTTATAGTTAATATTCATATTATTAAACTCAAAGAGAGTATTTTTATCTTGACAAATTACATCTTGACTGTATTTAAGAACAGTTTTGTATCATTGAAGTGTAAAGTGCTTGGGCACAGCTATGGTGTAGGTCAGGAAAAAATGGGTATGTACTTTTACCTACAGATCTGTTTCCTTCAGGAGTTTAAATTAGAATTTCTGCGAATTTTTACAATGTTCTCTTGTTCTCAGTTACCTCTGCATTTTAAAGATGGTTTTAGAAAACAAAAACAGGTACTAAGAAACGTGAAGTACTTTTAACCATCTTCCTACTGAGTTACTGTCTCCAAATTCATACTGACCAATGTGCATGTTTCTGAAAGTACGTGGCTTCCCACTGGATGAAAGTGGTGTTTTGCTGTCTTCTAGGAGGAATTATTTCACAAACCTGTGGCTACTAGAAGCCCCGTGGGCTTGTCTGTTCTGACTGCGCTCTTACAATTGTATTACTACATCAGATTACTTCTGTGAGCATTGGATCTAGGGCAGGAAAATGGTGGCTGTTGTTATACTGGGATGAGAGCTGGAAACGAAGAGGAAGTGAAATTGTTGAAAGGTCAAGTTTAAAAGAATTATGCTTGAAGTGATTTAAACACTAGAAAATAACAAAATAAAATAGAAGTATCGTAATACAATGTTTTTTCACTCTGCTCCTAGCTTTAATTGCCAGGGAAGTTTGCTGGTTCTCCACTGTGACTATCTGCAGAGTTTCTGCTTTGACTGTGTTTGGTTTGCCAAGACAGAAAGCCTCTCCCTATGAAGTGTAAAAATGACCGTCTATAAACCTATGACCAATTAAAGGTCCACAAAAGACTCTTACTGCAGTTTTGCTTCTATTGTTCTTTATGTGTATTTTGTTGTTCTTCTGGCATGAATAAATTTTTATCTAGTTGGCAGCTAACTGTCACAGACCCTGATCCATCATTGAGGAGCCCAAACCTTACTAATGTATTTAGTAGTGTGTGTAGTAATTACACCAACATGATTAGAAGACTGAAAAGAAGATCAGGTGTTCTGGATAACCTGTTAAAAAATGAATACTTTGCCAAGTTCTGAAATTGAAGTAAAAATACTTTCATATTATTTTCCCAGAAAGAGTTTTGTCAGCCCTGGAAGTATATATATGAAAGAATTTCACCATTTTTCTTATTTCATGTTATTCATGCTCTGTAGTTTTTGTTCTTGAATTATGTTTTTTTCCTAACAAATTTTGAGGAGCACCTAGAAAATGAGTAATTTAAACTGTATTCTTATGTAATCTAATCTTTTGTTACTTGCTTATTCTTTAGTTCTTGGAGGTTAATAGCCATTAACTTCCATAGTAGTAACTCTGCCCTATCTGACATAACTTGTTTTAGCAACAAGGGAAAAATCTGCTCTTTGGAGTGAGAAGTTCAGTCTTTTCCTACATTAATGTACATTTTCTACTTCAAAATAATTCCTGCAATGTTAAAACGTGTTAGATATCAGCAGATAAAATTTTTCATTTCCCAAAAGCTATTTCCTAGTCTTCGTGGATGGTGTGATACCTGAAATACCCAGTGATAAGATCGCAGCAACAGGTGAAGTTAATCTCCAGCAAAACAGTCTGACTTGGTTCATCTGTTCGGAAACATACTCTGCCTGATGTTGCGTCTCACAGAAAGGTCTCTGTAGTTCAGACTGGGACCAGCAGAAACCTGTGGGCACCAGTGTAGTGCTGACCAGCTGTCCGGATAGCCATGCCTTCCCTCAGAACCTGGGACACACTTCTGCTGAATCTGTGCTCTGCTTTGGGCATAGCCACCTGGAAGCAAGAGGACATGTTTTTGGTATAAATGAGACATACTCCTGCACTAAGTAACTGCCTTTTCCTATTTGACCATTAATAGTAAAGGAGAAATTCTACATGCCCAAGCCTATCATGTGACTCTGTTAACTCAGAGTATAACAGGATGTACTGGCAGAAAATGGAGGCACTCTGTGAGACCTGCAGAAGAGTATTCTTCATCAGGTCTCCAGGAGGGAGCACATACAAAAAAAAAGCATATTATGCAGATAGAAGAGAGGAAACTGGGGGTAAGACCTGTCTGGGGACATGGGAAGTAGATTATTTGCAGGTACATTGCAGTTCATGAGCTCATGAACAGGTTTTCTTGCCATCTCTCAACTGTGGTGCCTCCTAGTTAAGGTGATGAAATAGATTATGAAACAGCATATGGGCAATGTAGAATTGAGGTCAGAAAATCAGTTGAACGGCTTAGTGCAGCTGCAAATAACCTCAGCGTTTCCCTTTTCCCAACTCAGTTCTCACCCATGCAGATGTGACCTTTAGCATAGTGGGCAGAATTGTACCTTGTGTATTTTACTACAATACTGGCATGCCAAGCTCTTAAGTAACCAGGTAATGTTTATCTGTACGATGGTACTGTTTAAGTCCTGTCGAGTCATGAAAGCTTTCCCACTGATTTCAGTACCACAGACTTAAAAATATTGGAAATCTTGACTTGGTCTAAATGAGCTGAGGATTTTTTTTGGTCGATTTGCTATTATTGTTATTTTCCTTTCTGGGAAGCACTGTTAATGTGGACACTTCTCATTTAGTTTTAAAACTAATATTGAATTGGAGTACTGAAAATAGAACCTCTTCATTGGACAAAATGTATCAGGGTTAAAACTCTCAAAAGTCTGTCCTTTTAAGTCTTGAGCTGTTGTGTTTGTTTGTTTGTTTTTATGGAAAATGTGCACACATGCAGCTCCAGTTCATGGGCAGGCATTCACAGTAAGGGGTAAGCTGCTGAATTTCTCTATTGTCAAAATCCATATTTTTTTAGTTTTTTTGCCTTCTTTTTCTCTTTTTCATTGAGGGAAGGTGTGGAATACAGTCAGATTATGTGTATCAGGTAATGATATGTACATCAGCAGATCCCCAGAAGCGTTTGCCCTTATCAAATAAATAGCACTGAGCATTTATTATACAGCTGAAATTTTGGTTGTTTTGTTTAATTAATAAGGTGAATTTTGCAGAATTGTAGTCACTCCTGTTTGTGACACTCAACGTTCATTGATGTAGAACTGTCACCAGAGTTTACAAAATCTCCTTTGTATTGGCTGAAGAAATTTCTCTACTGGAAGAAGTTACGTTCTCCTTGTTTAGGAAAGCAGCATAGCCATTGTGTTAAACTTTGTAAATTGGGGCCTTTACCACAAGCAAGCTAGGCAACAATTTTCTTTTGTATTTCTGAACACATGCATATTTAATGAGTTCTCTGTTATTTTGCAGGTGCTCTGAGTATGGAAGAGCCATTTTGGAAACTGAACAAAGCCATTGCCACACATAGCAAACAAATACATTTCCAACGCAGTGACATCACTGTGGAGCTGCAAGAGAGGAACATCAAATTCTGAGACGTACTGCAGGTGCTACAAGAACAAGGAATAAGGAATTTTATGTCAAGGTAATAAAAGAGGAAAGTTGCCCTAGACCACTAAAAAATGAGGCACTTGCCTCAGTATGTTTCTGAAAAAAAATTTGATACTACAGCAACGTGTAAGATATACTAGAATACTTTCTAAGTCTCTCATTATTAGAGCATTTTGAAAGTGAGTATATAATAATGTTAAATCAAAACAGCATCCTTTGACCTGTCTTTTACATTCATCAAGCAGAAGTGTGTGTATGACTAAATAAAACACAAGACTTTGGAAAAACAGGCTTGCTGTGTATGTATCTGTATTTTCTCTCTTTGCGCCCTACCTTCTTTGCATTTTGAATGTTGTCCAGAGCTATGCTGAAATGAAATAGAAAATCCATCTTCCAAACAAGTAATGCAATATTATAATTTAAAAGGCTGTTAGAATTGGAAGCTGGAGGGACATTACACAGAAATAGCCTGTAAGGAGTAAAAAAGAGTTAACTTGTCTTCAAGACGACTTCCTGTTAACATCTATGTTCAATGCAGTCATGCAGAAGTATTCTTTAATTTTGCTCTTACTTTTAGTAATTTGGGCTGAAAAAAGGATTAAGCTATGCAGACAGTGTGAGGTGTATGTGAGAGTTCAGGCACAGGATAAAGCTGGCACAGAACTGTTTCCCATAGAAATTCAGAGATTTTCTCTGCTCCAGTGCTATTAGTGGCTGTAAAGAGGTGAAAAGTGACACAAAAATTTCTACATTATGCATGAGCGTATCTCCAAGTGTGCAGTTACGCTGCCTAACATCTTTTTTATTGAAGGGAACTACAGCCTCTTTTGCCTTAAATAAATCATCTCTTTGTTTAGACCATGGATGTTTAAAATCATGTATACCGATGTTATAAAAGAGGCATTCATGCTGTGTGGAGATCATGCTTATCCTCACTTGAAGAATCATTATACTATAGTAGGTCACTTCACACAAATATGTGGTCAGGAGATTTCAAACAAGCTTGTACGCTTTATTCATGCTCATCATAAAGTAAAAATACACAGGAAAATATGAAGCAATATATGTCTGTGGTTCTGTAACAAGTAATATCAAGTCTGTGCATGCTGGATTTTCTGGCAGTAAAAATTTGATCTGTGTTGGTATGTATACATGACTGCATTTTTATCGAATCAGCCAGAGCATATGCTACAGAGTTTTTTCAGATTTTATGCCAGCTTTCTGTCAGCTGAGCTGGAGATATGCCTGCTTACTATGCATAATAGTAGAATAGTATAAACAGACAGTATCTCTGATACAAACTCACCTGGGACGAAATTATTTCTACAAGGTATTTACTATCTCACAGGATACCTACCGTACTAACATGCAGTAAACACTAACAAGTCCTTAGACAAATCTTTTTCAAGTCTGTGCATGTCTACATCTGATTAACTGTAGAAAGACTTTTCCTCAGAGGAAAAGGATGGAAGAGCCACAAATTCAAACATTATTTTATACCTTAGGCACATACAGGAATATGTTAGAATATGATGTACACAGAAATCCTAAGTGTACTTACGTATTAATGTAAACAACGAGATGGGAAACATTAATTCATAATGATAATTAGAAATATAATTCTTGAAATTAAAGGTTTACGTTCAGGCTCATATTGTATAAGAGGAAGATGTTATTTTGTGCATCCCTCCGTGTTTCTTCTTTTAAATATGCAGCTGCTGTGTCGTATCTTTGGCATTTCATCTTGAAGATGAATTGTCATGACAGAAGTTACTGGAGGCAAAGATAGTAAACAAGAATATTAGAGGGTGAAATGGATAATTTTTGAGTTTTCCTAAATCTAAAGGTTGAACCCATTAGTGTATACAGATATTACTATTTCTGATAGTATATCTGATTAATATATCTGATATAAAATTGGCTGAGATTGTTCAAGGTTTTGTTGGAGTTCTGCTAATTGTCATTATTTCCATTAGGATGTATGAATTTACTGTCACTGAAATATTGTCTGTCTTTGGCCCTGGGGTGTAATCAACTGCAATTCAACATTCCGTGCCTGTAGTGCTTAACATAGGTTAAACAACCTTGGCTACTCATTTTTATACCTGCAATTCAGTCTTTACTGGGCTAGCACAACAATTTTTGAGGGATGTATAGTGGACCAGCTCATAGAACTGATTTAACTGAAGAATAACAGGTTATGAAAACTGGTACTGCCTCTGATTTTTCTTTTTCTTTTTCTTTTTTTTTTTCCTCTAAACTGTCTAGTTTAGGAAACAAATGGAGCTGAAAGTTTATAGCAAACCTGGCAAAAGTGAGTGGTGGTGTAGGATAAACTGAAGAAATAATTGTTCCTGGCAAACTCGAGGTAAGGGCCTACCTGTACTTCCATTCCAGAGAATAATTTAAAAAAGATACTGTAAGGTAGGTGAAATTATACAAATGCAGAAATACTTCTGTCAAGTACGGTATGTATTGTAGGCTGTAAGTCAGCTTTGTTCTAGTACAGCTGCATCTATACTAATTGTGCTGGTGTATGTCAATGAAAATGTTCTCCTAACTGACAATTATGGTAATAAAACTTCTACAGATACAAGACTTCTAAAAATTGGAATTATAATAAGTAACATGCCTGTCTCCTGTAAACAGTATTCTAAATTTAGGAGCAATTCTTATTATGCAGATCTTAATTAAGAGTTTGTAGAGCTGTGGATAAGATAAGATAGTGTTAATATAGCACTTTTGGGGTATTCAAAAATTGCAAATTAAGGAGTCTTTCCATTTTTCTTGAAAAATTTTAGTGAATCATTCTTGTCAGGGCTGACATGTATCTTGAGCAGTCTCTTCCTACTATTTCTGCTACCACTATCACCTCTTAAAAGTTTATATTTGTTCTCACAATGACACCAGATTGTACTGGGAGATTGGTATTTTTGATACAGTTTTCTGTGGAGGAATGACATAGATTCCTGACTGCATACCGCTATTCAGTTCTTACAAAGCACTCACGTAATGTACTCAGGACACATGCTTGGGCTACTAATGACCATTTAGATGTAATCTCTACTACTAGTGCTATTCTTCTGCAATCGTATTACATTATATGCAAGTGCTAAGTATGCAGTAGAAGATAATGTGAAATGTGCTGCAGCACTGAATTTTCTGGAAAGTGATGCTTTGTCAAAGCATTAATAGAAAATTCTTCCAAGAGAAATTTGTTGAAGTACACAAAGTTTTGATGATACGTAGCTATTTGCTGGTATGTAGATAGTCAGTAATGTGATTTGTCATTTGACTTTACCTGCAGAAGAAACAATAGCTATCCTACCAGTGATTACAGTGCACCTAGGACTGAGAGGGTACAGCTACTGAGCCACAGATGCTATAGACATGTTTTCCTAAATAACTGTGGATGCTTAAACACTCAGAGGAAATCACAAATCCTAAAGACTGAAAAATACTGAGTATAGTTGGCCTGATGGGTCTGATTCCCTTAAATTATTGGGTTTGTTAAACTGTTAGACAGCGTGGAAAAGGATAGCAAGTGTGATGTGACTGAAGAGTGCATGTATAACCAAGTATCCAAGAGATCTTTGGTACACAGAGACCCAACCCCTCAAATGCAGATGTAGTCTCCTGTATTACTTCTCCTTCCTGCTTACGTTCTCAGCATCTGCCATGGGCAACCTCGTCTAGTATTAGATAGGGAGATTGGCAAGTTGGAGCTTGATGATCTTTGAGGTCCCTTCCATCCCAAGTCATTCTTTGGTTCCGTGATTCTATGATCTTGATTGCCAGCCAGTCTTCCATCAGTGATGAGTCTTGGCGTTAAGCTGCAGAGAGTCTATTAAGAACCACTGCCCTTAACTGCTGGCCACTGCTCTCTATGCTCCCATCCCAGTCATACCCAACTATTAGCAGTATCAGGTCTACATTTTCAAATTTAAAAGAAGAGGTGGAAAAAGGTATAGGTTGTCCACTGTCTGGACGGAGACTCAGAAATCCAAATCAATGCTTTCTCCTTTGTTACTATAAAAACTGAAAATTTAACGGTGATTCTTCACCTTTCAGGATTTTGCTTCCGGGCATTGAGCTCCTCAAAGCCATCAGTGTTATCTAATTGCTTACATAGCAAACTTACAGGGAGGATTAAATGTAACAAAAAGGGAAATTGTTCTGAATATCTCCAAGAGTAGTGAGTCAACAGGCCCTTGGACAACTTGCCGTAGTGTATGGCTATCTTGTTAAACTGTTTTTTCCACAATGTCTGTCCTACAATATGTCTATCCTAGTATCTGATCTATGATCAGGACCGTTGGAGGAAGAAATTTTGCCTCTTCTAGTCTGGGACTCTGAGGCTAGGGGAACACAAAGGGCAGGAAATTGAGAGTCAGAACACTGGAGTTATTTGGGGAATTGTTACAGCTCTTACGCCCTGGGTGAATTTTGTGCAGTGCTTTAGATATGGACTTAGCATAGCTGACACTGAAGTACTGGGATGGGGATTATCTTAGTGATACCAGTCAGAAGGATCGAGGTTTGTGCCTGTACTTCAGTGGAACCCAAATTAGGTATGCTTTTCTTTTGTTTTTCCTTCGGCTAGTAAATTGCAGTCGTGTACTAAGAACATTCAGTTGTTATCCACTTCCCAGTCTCCTTCCAGAAGGGAAGGCAAGTTTCATCAAAAAGGCTGGTACAAGATTACTGGTGCTTCATATAATGGCTGTAATGAAGTTGTGGGCTCTGGTTCTGGAAGTGGCCAACACATGTGGGAATGCTGTGCCAAGACGGATACAGTAAATGTATTGTTTCATGTGCTGTTTTCCCAGCAGCAGGCTGTATTAAGGCGTTTCCAAGTCTCACCTCAACTGCCAGCTGCTTGTTCTTGACACCCTTTCAACTGTGCCAACACAGCTGTTTATGTGGATGTTTGTGACCTGAATCAGGAGACTAACTCAGTTTAAACTGCCCAACAAGATCTTGCAGTGTTTTTCTTTAATACCTGTTTAGCGCCCTGAGCTCAATTCACACCGCAGCCTAAAAACTGGTCTTGTTGATAAAGTAATGTGGCTGTCAAGGGAACAGGACAGGCAGGAAGCAGGGAAAAGTTGTTGGAAGTAACTTAAGTCAGTATTGTTGCCAGAGGCAACGTGTCTTCATGTGTGGCTTTGTGGTGTTGCTGCTGACAGCTGAGCTGAGCTATTACTGTTGCTCAGAGTCCAGTGTCTATCTCACAGTCAGCCTCAGCAATGCTGACACATCTGTGGGTACATTTGTATCACTTTGCTCATCAGCACTGATAAACTAAAGATTACATTAAAAGAATATAGTTGCCAACTCTGCACAGTGGATGCCTACTAACTTGAAGGCAAATAATCTTGCAACATTTTCTGCCGATTCTTTTGTTTTGCACAATTCAATGGAAAGTAGTTTCCAGGATGGTTTTGAAAGGGTTGCAGTTTTACCACTCGCCTAATTCAGACTAGCAGAGAGCAGCCAGTGGATATGGCCAGTTCTGCTCTTCCCTCAGACTTGCATCAGGTGCGGCCACCTCTTCTTTTGCACCAAATCAAGTGGTCATGCAACACAAGAAGTCAGTTCCCTTTGAGAATCTGGTGAGAAACTTCTTTTTTTCTGTGAAAACTCTGGTCTAAATTGTAGGGGTTAACAAAAACAGAAGTTAGGAGCTTAACCTTCAGTGAGGATGTAACTACTTAGAAAAGGATCATTCATAACCTTCAGAAGGTTTTAAAAAGGAATTCCTATTCTCTGCAAATACAGTACTGTTTGGTGAAGTTGTGGAACAAAATCTGAATTAACAGTGTTTTTGAAGCTGAAGTTCTAATTTTAATTTTTATGTTAATTTTAGTTTGCCAGAAGTGTATGGCCCAAATCAGGTTACTGGTCACAGGTTCTTTATGCTGCACTGCTGTCCCTGTGTGTCCCCTGTGAAGTTACTTGTACCTGTGTAAAATACACATGAAATATTGTCGAGTCACAGCATTTTATGCACATTCGGCACTCATACTGCAGCAAAATCACTGCAATATGAGGCATCAGTGAATAAAAGTCTTGTTTTAGAAGCTGTGTTTTTACTATTGTTTTAATGGAACATTGCAAAACTGAAAAATCATTAGTAGTCCTGCCAATGCTTTAACATTTAGAAGGTCCTATTTTCCATTTCCCCACAGCCTCTTTATGCTACTCCATTAGTTTTAAAAGGCCATAAAGAGAGCACACTTAGCCACTCAGGAGTATTTTCATTTCTGTGTTGCTCTTGCCTTTGGCATAGTAGATATGTGTTAGGTTGTGGCTGAGGAGAAAGGGTCACGGCTGGCCCGACTGTGTGTTCCAGCTATTCTTGGTTGCTGGAACAGTTCCTAGGGGCCTCAGGCTGCCATTTGGACTAAAATTGCTGGTAGCCTTAAGACTATTCAAGGATTAATTAGCTACAAAATGTGGGTAATTGTGACAGAGTAGCTAATACTGCTTATGTCTGAACAGTCTAATTAAAGACTGCACACATGAGAAGAAAAAAACTCTTAAGGAAAGAATTATTAAATAAGAAAATTTGGTCTATTATTTTCAAAAAGTTGTGTTCCTTCAAGTAGGGTCCTAGTATTTATTGATTAAAAACTAGTGTTTTTAAATTATTTCTTCTCTGGGAGTTTCATATTCTGCTCTTTGTTTCATAAAAGCTTCTTTATATTTCTTAGAAGATGGCTGTTCACTGCAAGCACATTTTAAAAATCCTTGCCTATGAAAAATCAGGAGTTCTGTTTCCACAGCTAGAGACATAAGTAATTTTAAGAAGCCCAGTTGGAGACTTATCATCATAGATATGTAAGTTCTAGATCTCCCTCTGTACAAAATGAGGTGGGGAGGGCAATAATTTTCTGTTGATTTGACAGTCTCTCTGTGCATTTTTATAGCTGTGCTTTTCATAATTTGTACTTGTGCTCTTTCTTCTGCTGCTCCTACAATCATTTGAGAGTACTTCCATTCCAACTCTTTTGTGTAGTGTGTGTCTTTGGTGCTACTTAGATATTTGCTAAAGAGTCAAAAAACCTCACATCTCAGATAAATTCTTACATTCTTTGCTGTACTGTAGGAAATTGCAGTTTTCTTAACTTCAGGAGTGCCATGTGTGGCTGATAATATCTCTTTCTTTCTGCATTCTGAAGTCTACCACAGTTAGAAGAGAACAAGCAGCGTAAGGTCCTTTTAAGAAGAGCAGGTTCGGAGGAACAGTTCCCTTTACTTCCTGTCCAGGTAAAACAGGTTGTTTTAGAAAACACTGCTTTTTGTTCTAAGATACTGCAGTATCTAATATCTTCTCAGCTATTCTATGGGATGCTATAGGACTTCCCAGCCACCAGCCATTAATGTCACCACCCTCAGCAGTCTCTGTGTCCTGTTCAGAATTAGATCCATACCAATGCCTTTCAGGTACAGCAGGCAACTTGTTCTGGTCTCCTGCTTTTTACTTTCACCGTAGCTGCTAATGAACAGCATAGGTGCTGCTTCCTATCTTTCTCCTCCCATCCCAATGGGCTGGCTGTAAGCCTAAATTTAATATCATTCTGAAAGTACACAGAAATACACAAATATACAGCAGAATGGCATTAGACTTGTCTGTTATTGACCGTGATCAGTGATCAAGTGTAGAGTGGCAAGCACTTCATCCCCAAATGATAGTAAGTAGGAAAGCTGTGTTTTTTGGAGTTTATAACCATGAGGAAAATCAACTTTTTATACAGGTAGATAGTGACAGGACAAGGGGGAATGTATTTTTACTAAAGGAAGGGAGATTTAGATTAGATGTCAGGGGAAAGGTTTTTACTGAGGGAGTGGTGAGGTGCTGGAACAGGCTGCCCAGTGAGGTTGTGGATGCCCCGTCCCTGCAGGAGTTCAGGGCCAGGTTGGATGGGGCCTTGGGCAACCTGATCTAGTGGCTGGCAACCTTGCCTGTGGCAGAGAGGTTGGAACTTGATGATCCCTTCAGGTCCCTTCCAATCCCAGCCATTCTGAGTTTCTAAGATTCTGTGATTCTATGACTCTATGATTCAGTTCCTTTTCTAAATGCAAAGGGGAACTTGCTATGGTGTCTTGGTCTGTCCAGAGAATAGAGAACTGTGAACTTATGCAGGTACACAAACTGCGAAGTTCAAATCTGATTAAATTCCAGACATTTTACAGCCAGGAATACAAGTGCTAACTTATTATGACACCTGCAGTTCCTTTAATATCAACTTCCAAGAGGATCTGATATAACCTAATCTCCTTGAATAAATATATTCTTACCCTTTGTTGTGAAAGTGAATTAGAAATAACATTGCAACTGATTTACGTACATTCTCCAAAACAAAAATAAACAAATCTCTGTTACTGAATGCAGTTTTTAACTAGAGCAGGCAGTTTTTATGATTGTCTTTGCAACACTAACCTGGTGATCAGCAAAGATTGTGGCTAGTATTGCTCTTCTTCGCTTTCTATTGATTTGCACTTGGGAATTCAATTAAGTGAGATGGTCTGTGTTGATGTAAGAACTTCTATGGACATGTGAAAACATGGTAGGTGATTCTGTTGCTCTTTGAACTGAGAGTTTGGATGACCTGACTGACAACTCATGAAAACATTCCTAGGTAAAGAGCAGCTGTTGTACTGGTCTAGCAGGACGGTCCAATCTGAAGACTACTTCAGATTGCTTTGACTTGTTTGAAGGCTGAGGATCAAAGTTCTGTGAATGATATAGAAAATTGTTGTGTCTCATCGCTCATTTATACAATCAAGGAAAGAAGACTCCGAAAGTAAGAACAGTGAAATGTCTATAGTTTTTCAAAAAAGTCTGATGGATGTTGCTGTGATATGCATCTCCACTACTTATTCAGGAGACATTCTGGCTGAGTTGATTAAGTTACAGCCACGTAAGCTACGTTTTAGAAATACCTGTCATTGCTCATCATTATTCACGTAATTTTGCGTAGATGGGAATAGCAACTTCTGTATGAGTACTGTCTTAGAGTAGAAATTGAAGGCTTGAAAAAGTAAATTAATGTGGGACAAATGCAGCCTCAATCTGGATGCATGAAAAAAGATCACCCTTAAAATTTTGTAAGACAAGTCTGTGGTTTGGGTTGTCGATGTTTTGTTTTTAATTGACAGTAATTAACATCTCACATATAAGTATTTTTAATCTTTTTTTTCCCCCTGTATTTACTTGTAGAACTACAATTTGTCATCTTCTTATTTAGGTGTTCTCAGACATATGGCTTGATTTTTAGGTGATCCTTTGCAGCACCAGGTGTTGGACATGTTGCTCGAGGGTTCCTTCCAACTCAGGTTATTCTCTGATTCTATGTATTGGGGTTTTTTTATGCTAAAGATTTAGTGACGTGTTTCCTATCTTGCCCAATGCACCTAACCGCCCCCTTTTCTGTTCAAGTTGTACAAAATAAAGTATCACAAATGCCTGACCAATTCCTTTACTCCACCCTTTATCCAACCACAAAATGTTAGGCTGGTGATCAAAGCACACATTAGAGAGATTTGTTTGTCACCGTTCTTGGCCAAAAAAGAAATTAGCCTAGATTTCCCAGCTCAGATCAAGGGCTATGAGTTGGAGTTGTTACTATAATAGAATTTCTGTATGTTGACACCTAAGTAGATGGAACAGAGCACTAGTAACCATGCACTGACTCTGCCCTCTCAACCTGCTGTAGATAAGTACTTGCTAAGATGGTATCTTCAAGCAGCTTCTTGATCAGTTCTTTAGTTGTTTTGGATTTCATTTTGAGGTATGCAGGCATCCACTGTATCAAGAGCTTAAGTATGAAAACAGACGTTTGGATTCCTGAGTCATTCAAACCTCATTAATATCTCATCCTGATGCCACCTAAGACCTCTATACCACTGAGTTTGCTGCAGTGTTCTCTAAGCTGGTCTAATGTAAGGTAGCTGTGTTGAGGGAATAGTGTTGGTCTATGGCACAGAGCCCAGGCAAGGGAAAAGCGTAAGCTTACAGCCAGAGATGGAGGAGAGAACAGAATAGCTGCTTTCCACAACTGTGCAAACAGATTGGCTTAAGCTGATTGTGAAATCACAGTTATAATCCTTAGGTATTTCCATGGAGAACCATTTTTCTATTTTTACATAAAATGATATTGCCACTCAAGTTTATCTAAGTAATTCATGCATAATACTGCATTATTTGGAAACTCCTTAATTCAAGAAAAACACATTATGAAAAAGATTGTAATATGCTTCTCTGTTCTGCATATACTATGAGTTTTGTGATATAGACTGTATATTCCTTTCCCACTTACGCTGCTTTGTAATTGTGGCATGTATTTCCACTGATCTTTGCTCGTGAGCAAGCTCTTAACACAAATAACTCAAACATGGATATAAAGGTTATTCCCTTGATTTTCAGCATCATTCACCATTGTAATGCTTTGAGATCATCTAGAGGTTCTGAATCACGAATGAGGTAGATAAAATTAATTTGAGTATTGGTACACACTGATGTATATTGGTATTTAAAATTAATACCCTACGTTGTTCACCCCCACTCCTTTTGATGGAATCCATTCCCCCACTTGCATTGGATTTCTAGAGAGGGTTATTTTGTGGCATGCAGTCTTCAGGTTAGCAAGCAGTGAGAGACTCGCATTTCTGAGTGAAAAGTACACTATATAATGTTTTCACATCTCATTTTCCAAAGTTAAGAGCTAACTTATAAAAAAAGACATATCCCATTATAAAGCAGCAAGGATCAAAATCAAGTACAGATAGCTGTGACATAGTACAAGGAGTTTTAAAGCACAGAAGATGATCAAAACAAGGGTAGAGTTACCTCTGGATTAGGACTTAATCCATTGAGCTTGCCTTTGAGCTTCATTGATCAGCTCTGGATACCCCAGTATTGGTGGGGAGAGAAGTTTATTGTTGCCAACTTCTGACTTTGGAATTAGATTATACATAAACAGAGGTCTCTTCCTGGACAGAAAAGTTATCAGTTTTTTTTCAGCTGTTGTTTTGGAATTGCAAATTACTATTTTTACTTTCAAATTCTTTTTTCCTTTGTATTTGCATGGATATTTGTGTTTGCTTTCAGTGAGCAAAGGCTATGTGTATGGTGTCAGAAGTTAAACCCTAAATTGGTTAGAAATAAGTTACAGAGCATGTGGAAACATGCACTGATAGTCTTTGTGCCTTTAAAAAGCTAATCTGAAATAAACACTGAAATGTCAGCATGAGTATGTGCAAGCACTCTAGATAAGCAGAAAATAATTTGACACAAGGTTTAGACATTTCAAGTGTTGGAGTTGAGCAATACGGGTACTGTAATCTTGTTACTTCTTCAGTGTGGCAGACATGAGTGTCCCAAAAAAGGTTAAAGCCAATTTTATGAATTAAAAGAATTGACTATGAGAACATGTATGTGTCAAAGAAAATAGATGGTGTTAATTAAGTGAGGGGAATTCATATTATATGTCGTGTGTCACCCACACTTGCAGTTTTCCAAGCTGTTCTTAGCCTGTACTGTGACTTAATACATGCACATTGGCATTGCACAGAGCAGGTGGGAATTCACGGGTCTAAACATGGACTAAATCCTCAGTCTTGACAACATTTTTTCTGATATTTGTCGTTTGGCTGTAATAGGACAGATTTACCATTACACTCTCAGGTGCGTGGTAACTAGAGCAGGTTACTAGTTTGAATGATTTGAGTAGTGCATCCAATGCAAATAAAGCGATTTATTGAACAATCTCTGAGCAATCTGTGTAAGTATAAAAGGTTAGGAGTTTTGAATCAACTTTGTTAACATTACCTCTAGAAACCAATTGTCTGACAGATATTTCATTAAAAGATATTTATTTATTATTATAAATATTTATTTCATATTTCCTAACCAGAGCAGATTGAAGATTTTGGCATAGTGACTGAATAATGAAATGATGTTTCAATTCCTTGGTTTGAGAACTTTTAACAAATATACTATTTGTAGGAATCAACAGCTTCTTACTCAATGGTTCATCCAGAACAATAAATTACCTAGATATTCTGCCTGAAGGAGGGCCACTCCTAAACTTAGTATGTGTTTTTAAGTAGCTTGAATTGTAATATGTAATTTAGAAGCACTTTAAAAATCTAATTCATATGATATCTGGTATCACGTGTGTCTAAACTTGGTAGACCAGTAAGGTAGATGATTCACTTGATTTGGTTATGTAGGTGGTTAGATGAGTGGTATAAGTAATTCCACAGACTCCATTAACATTGCCCTCTATAATGTTAGGATGTTGCCCCACCCAGCTTATTGTCCCAGCTTGAAGCTGGCAACTCATGGTGCCAACTACCCTGGAAGGAAGTGTGTGACCTAATCTATGTATGCTTGAAGATTCCCAAAGCAACAGCTTTGCAGAGGCTTCCTAAATCAGCACTGGTATGAGAAGATTGCTGTTTGGTTAGTCTGGCATGATTAAAAGCAGACCAACACCTAGTTCCAGAACAAGGTCAAGAAATTAAAGGAGGACGGAACAAGCCAAGAATAGCAAGTCATGCTCAGGGGCTTTGCAGTGGAAGCATTCTTGGCTGAGGTATAAAGTTTTTCAGGAGATTTTTAGCAGGGAGGCACAGACATTTGATGTCACACTGGATGTATTAGGGAAACGTGAGGAAGAAAATACAGTTGTGTAGAGAGAGGTAAAAAAAGAACCTAGCTTGTCACAATTTTTCTTTTAGGCAATCGTATATATCAGGCAGACTCTACAGTTGCCAGTCCCATTCCAAGATCCTGATTCAGTCATTCAATATTCTTGTAGCCTGACTTCATTCCTGCAGATCACTGTCTGTAATTGTCAGAGAGGTAGGGAGGGAGAGAGAAGAACATGCAGTCTCCATTACTGACTGCAAGATTTTTATTCTGGATGTTATTCCCCCATCTGAGATCAGGACAGCATATGGCATTCAGAAGACCTGGCATGCTAGAGGAATATTGCATTCTTTTACAAACAGTATCCAATGATGGGCACTATGATTGTTTTAATTTAAAAAGGCGTAATTCCTTCTTATTCCACGTCCTATCACCACAGGCAATTAATTCATGGATGTCATCTCATGATTTAGGATGGTGTTAAAGTACCTGTATATCTTTGAATGTGGCTGCTCAGTTAGTGTATTCTGGGCCCTGTATCAGACTTGATTAGATTTTCTAAAAATGATGAATTTAAAGAATATGGTGGAAAGCAGCAAAATACTGGGGAGATCCAGAATGATTTTTTTTTTTTTTTCCCCTGCAGCTTTCCTTTTATCTACATAGTTACTGTTCTCAGGGTCAAGAAGTTAAATAGCATCCATATAGGTTGATAGCTGAGATGTGTGTAGTCTCCTTTGATATTTTGTTGCGGAACAGGACTGAAAGCAGTAGACAGGCACGCTGATCCAGAACCAGATACAGTCTTTCTTCCCTGCTCCTGTGCTATATAAAGCTGTATCTCATTCATCCTGGCTATAACAATGCACTCAGCAAGACCATCCCGTGCAATTAAGTAGTCAGAGGATATTCACTCACTACAGAAAGTCTACATATAACAGTAGTTTGTACTTAACAGTATAAAGACAAAAGAAATTCAGGCGTGCAGAGTTATCTCAGCTATAGGCATGTTTGATGCCATTCTGAACAATTTGGGTCAGAACAGGGTAATGACTGTGGAATAAAGTGATAAAACAGTGTAATCACATTTATATCCTACAATTGGTTTTAACAAGAGAGTGATGGGGCCTTGTTAGTGTCTGTCACTGCCTCAGCTTTAGAACAGCAGGTACAGAGAGATTTATGCAAGAGCTCTTTTTTCATTATGCTTTCATTCCTGAGCTTAACTTTGTTCCTCCACTATGACTCTGTTTACTTGAAGTTCAAGTAGTTGGGTAGATTTACTGAGTTTTTCTGCCACAACTGATACCTACTACTCTTAGCTACACAAGTGCAGAAAGGTATGGAATCTCACATATGTATGATTTAATGCAAGCCTAATGCTATGCAGTAAAATTCAAATTTTCATATGATTCCTATTCTAGAAAAAAAGTGAGATGTCTAAAGCAAATATTTCCCAAAATCATTCTTAAAGAGTATGGATATTTTGAAGTAGTATACTTCCAAAAAAAATTGAACAGAATTTCAAATAATTCTGATTTGCTTCTGTTTCCAGACTGTTTCTTTTCAGTACAATTTTTAGTGCTTTTATCCTAGAACTTTAGTACCAAGTAATCATGTTTAGAACTGGCTTACATGTTCTCTTACAATCAAGTTTTCCTATCACTCTTTCATTTCCACAGCCTAGTATTTCTTAAATTAATGGTGTTGAAAAATAAATATCAGTGGAAGAGAAGAGACTAAAAGCCTTCTTGTATCTTGCTTAGTAGGCTCAGGCCTTTTCTAAAGAAATTTTTTGCTATGCAGAAGGGAAACTTCTTCTCAATTGCTCACCTAATTGTGTATCTTGTCTACAACCAAAAATATTCACTAGCTCTGTATGTCCATCCAGTGGCTGCATGTGAGAATTGCATATTTGAGAAAGTAAATTCAAATTCCTTGGAATTACATTTGCTAGGTACCACAGTTAATATTATTATTAGAAATAAGCACGAACCACAATGTATAAGAGAATAATTCCAGTGTTCGGTGATGTGTAGGTCTGTATCTGTAAAAGACCCTCTGAATAATGGCAAGATACAATTTATAACTACAACAACAGGAAGAATTAAGTTTTATTAATATTCAAACAAACAATTTACTTTCTAGAATAGGAAATCGAAACCTTCTGAGTTAAATGCTTTAGCATTTTCATTCTGAAATTGAGATAACTCAGGTCACTGTGAATATAAACTTAGAAGAGTTTTCCACAGTTCTCAGCACGCTTGTAGTTCTTCTAAAACACACCTGTAAAAAATTCTATCTTCTGATCATTAAATCTGTTAAATGCCATAAAATGCTATGTAATTCAATTTAAAAACCAAAGTGTGGTATAGAGGACTACATTTGAACAGTGTGAGTTTCAAGTCACATTAAGAATTTATGTAGTCTATTTCCAGAAAATTCTACTTAAGTACAGTATTTGAATCTTGATGGTTCATCAAACTAAATCAGGCTAGATGGATTGTTTGAGAGTCTACAACTAAATGTAGCATTTTCCCACAGTAATGACAGCAATTTGAGCCTCCATGCCTTGAACCCTCCTTCTAACATCACTTCCATTACTACCACCAGTGCCAGAGATGTAACTGTGGAAAACTCATATGTTCTACCTTTTACTAGTTAAAAAAGTCAATTTGCTAAAAGTCTTTAGATTATCTGTTCTTGACAAATATAGGCTTCTAAAATCAAATATTTGCTTTATTCTTCCTGTGGAAATAAATCTAATTTTGCCTTTTAAAGTGAATGCATCATGATATAATGTACAATTACAATAGCCTGTTATTTTCGTAGGAGTGCTCTGTTACGCTGTATAGGTTGGGAAAGCAAGAAGAGAGACATTTATAACAACAACCTAAATCTAGCTTTTCTTAAATTTAAATGCTTTATGTTGCAATCTACATAAATAAATTTTAGTCTAGAAAGTTCGAGAAGTGTGTCTAAGATACTGTCGTGGTGGGTACTTTGCACATATTGAAATTACAAAATAATGACTACTGCAGTCTGTGGAACAGCAGTTGCACTTATACTCTGATATAATTTCTATACATTTCAGATCTTCGTTTTTCATTCTGGAATTGTTACTACTAAGGTTGCCGTGATTGTAAACTCTTGCAGTTAGTCTCTAAGAATATATCTGGTTTTACAAATATTGTTCTAATTTGTGCTGATATATTGCTAGATATCAGAGAAGAACTCAAAATGTAATAGGCCTTTTCTCTAGGCTGTACTGGAATTCATGTCTTGACCTATACTGCAATTAAACAATAAACCTCTGAGCATGGAGGTTACAATCTGAACTGAAATTTACACATTTAAAAATTATTTTCAAATCAGGTGTAGTTTTTTAGCTAAACAAAGCAATATTAATGAGCACGTGCATACCAAACACTTTCTACGAGTGTTCTCGATATTTACAGAGCCCATGAATTCTGCTTACAGTTTAACAGGCTTTTGAAGTACACCCTTAATCCCTTGCTCAGGATTTCTTAGTAGAGAAAAAACTGGAATATTCTAGTTTTTGTGTGTCAAAAGGTCTTCAGCAGTTCCAAGAGTCATCGGATTTTTTGCCCACCTCTGCATTGCCCTTTCACAACAAAAGCAAACAAGAGGAAACAGTTTTCTTATCTAGAAACTGCCACATTACATTGCTATTATATATTGTAACAACTGTTACAATACATTGCAGGCAGTGTATTTTTTCTAGAGTGAATACCAGTGAACAACTGGCATTGCCTTTTTTTTTTTTTTACATACTGTTTTTAATAATGTCCATCCATATATATTTCTTAGACTGGATTTTCTTCCATCTTTTTTTCTGAATCAAGCACTTGCAATTCTTCAAATGCTCTTCTGCAGACAACAGAATGTGACTTAGAAAGGACTGTCAAACGTCTGTGCAAAACCAGGTTAATTTAATACTATTATATCATATAATAGTGTACTTCAGATACAGAATTCATTCTAAAAAATGTGTTGGCACATTTTATAGTGTCCTGTTCTGTATTTCTCATGTTTACATCCAGGGGTCTGTTTCAATTATATTTTCACAAAGTTAGTGATATGCAGTTATATAGTTAGTGCTTGCTTATAAAATTACAAGTAGGTTTTGAAAAATTTGTTTCACACTTACAGTCCCTTTGTTTATGAAGGAAGTACAGACCGAGAAGACAGTATACTACAGATGAGCATAAACTGATCTTCGTGTTTCCGCTAGGTGGCAGCACTGAGCGGTGCGCTTGCTTACAGCTGTGTATCTGGAGGCATAGACTCTCGGCCTCCTCATGAATTAATGTCTTGACAGAGCTGGAGGGCTTCTGGGTATCCAGTCCTAAGAGACGTTCTCCTATAAACCAGCCTCCAGAATCTGCTAATTGACAAATGGTTAGTGAAATAATAAACAAGTGATTTTTGTGTTCTGGATTTTTTTTCTGACAGTTTCTTATTTTCAATGTATTCTTTTAAAAAATCAGTATGAAAGAATTGGCCAATCTCATAACTCTTCTTATTTTAGTACTACATATTTAAGGATTGCAAAGCTTTTACATGTTTATGTTATTGGTTAAATATCTATCCTTGCTCTGAGGAAGATACTATGATATAATACTATACAGTTGAAGGAACTGTGGGTGAGAAAACAGTGGCTTGCTTCAGGATACACTTCAAGAATGGAATAGGCTCAGTCACTCCAGTCCTCACAGTGAATGGTACTTGATTCTTCATAGTACTAAACGTTCTCCACAATTTACAAAAACAATAAGATTAGCCTCAGTGACTTCTTTGTTGGGATAGGATTTTCGGAATCAGAATTTTGGTGCTCAGATACCACCTATACCATTCCACAATCCTTCAGTTTTCTTTTTTGTGTGCAATTCTGTGTCTTTTGAATAGAGACACTTAAATGCCACTAGATAATCCACAGCAACTAAACTGCCTTTGCAGTAGGAGGACTGATTGCAATTAAAAGCAAGTGGGATTACTTTAACTGAGCACAGGTTTAGTATTATGAATAAAATAGGAAAATCTTATTCCTAACCAAGTATAGAATGATCCAATGGCATTTGTTTTATTCCTGCTGCAAACACTACATCATGTATTAACAGAAACTCTTCTGTGATGTGCATTTAAGAATGAGCTTTTATTCAACTCTTCTGATAGTGTAGTATTTATAGTAATACTGTAGCCACAGGAAAGCTATGGAGAGATTTTTTGAGAGGGTGGGGAGTGACAGGATGAGAGGAAATAGTTTTAAACTTGAAGAGGGTAGATTTAGAGTAGGTATCAGGAATAAATTCTTTACTGTGGGGATGGTGAGACACTGGAACAGGTTGCCCAGTGAGGTTGTGGATGGCCCCTTGCCAGGAAACATTCAAAGGCCAGGCTGGATGGGGTTGTGAGCAGTCTGGTCTATGGCAGGAAGTTGGAACTAAATGGTTTTAAAGGTCCTTTCTAGCCCAAACTTTTCTATGAGTCTATGATTCTTTTACTATTGAGAAATAAAGCTAATGTTGTGCAATGTGCTCATATAAATATGCATGCTAGAGATCTTCCTGGCTCGTGAAATAACTCCTTTTAGCCAAAACCAGCAATATTTTGGTTTCACTCTCATTGGGCAGTGCTGGATGATGTTTTGCATGTAACCAAAAAGCTGCAAGGATGAATGGATTGAGCTTCTTAGTCCCATTAATACTGTGCTTGCTGGCAATGACTTTCAAAACCAGCAGAAACTACAAGAAAAGAAAAAAGTAGAAAGGAGGACCAGGAGGTTAGTTGCTTGAAGGAGAACATGGCTACTGTAACATAGCTTGAGATCACCTAAGCCTCTGAGCAAAGTGGAAATCTGTTGATGAATAAGTGTACTAATAAAGAAAAACAGCAGTGTTTATTAAAAACAAAAACAGCCCACAAATGATACTCTTATCTCTGAAGTCTTAAGTTACTTTTATCTCATTAGTCTCACTTTACAACAGTTTGTATTTTCCAAATAACGTTAAGTGGGCTGCTCTTTTAGTTTTTGCTATATGATAAGGACTTTTATCCAAGTCACTGTCAGATCTGATTAGAGTGTGGGTCCTAACATCAGACAGCTCACTGTCAACATATGTTGAGTCTTTACTGGCTGTCATACATATGTTATGTGGGTCACCTATATATAGAGTAGATGGGAGTAAACTGTAATCTGTGGGTTGCAAATACATTAAGAGTCTCTTGAATCAAAGCTTGTCATTTTTGATGCCAACAGTACCCTGAGATGATTAATTTTGCTGCTTGTCTATTCCCCATGCAGCATGTCTCCTTAGTAAACAGGAAGAGAAAGCCAATGGTATTCAATACAGAAGTCAAACATAGACACTAAAATGATAACTACAGATATTTACAAGATGTATTATTCTATCATTGCCAGAGGCAAATGCATACAATTGTGTTTCATTTATGTAGTTCAAACAGGAGCTCTGAGCTTATTAAATATAATTTGCTTCATTTCCTGGCTATAACCCTATTATATTACATAGAACAACTGTGGGTTTTAAATTACTCTTTAAATTACTCTTAGTATATAAGAGAAAGTATAAAAGCAGGAAACACGTTACTGCAGATTTAAACATGCGAATCTACAGTATGTGCTAAAGAATATCAATTTTCATGACAATGCAACAGAAAATGTTTTTGACACTAAGAATCTAAGATTTTCATATAATTATAGTCAGTGGTAGCAAAGGAGGAATAATTTAAGTCAATGATCTTAAGGGGAAAAAAAAAGTTAAACTGAGCTGAAATGTTTCTGCTTCAGTCATTAAAAAATGGTATATTTTGCAGATTGCACTGCAAATTATTTCCAAACATCTTGGCAGAATCAGAGTGACAGTGCCCAATTGTACTTGCTTCTCACCTAGGGGAGTAAGAGTACTGATCTGAATGAGAAGACCATATAACAGCATGTCCTGTGTATTAACCAATGGTATGAGGCATAAACCCTGTCATAGCAAATAATTATTTTGTTTCCATAGAAGAATCTATTTTTGACTCTGTGCAGCATAGTAATCTAAAGAAATAGTTTATGATCGAGTTGAAAGATTATCACATATTTACTGTAGTTGGTCTGAAAGAGCTTTAAGCATGTTAACAGTGTAATTTGTTTCAGTGGTTAAAATCTAGTCCAAAAAGGCAATGGTTGCCTGGATCAAAAACTAGTCAGAAAAACAAGCAAGTGTGGGTGGAATCTATAAAACAGCGAGGACTTGTATGCAAAATTATCTTTGTAACAGTGCTGAAATGCAGAATGCGTTTATCTGTAAGCGTTGATTTTAAATAATCAAAATATCTATTAAAATTCCTTTATATCTTCTGATCTCACATTTGAAAAGTCAGATAAGGACAACTTACCTTAATAGGATGTGATTATTCTGCACTGTCAGCCTTGACCATCATTTGTAATGCTCTGTAAACTTAGATTGTTTTCTAATCTGTATCTGTAAAATAGGCTGCCTTGACAAAATTCAGATACACTGTGGCTTGGTTGTAATTCCTAATTACATATGGACATATAGAAATGGCCATGTGTCTTGGTTATATTGGAACCTAAAAGATTCTAGCCAACCTCTCAGGTCACAGGAGAATTTGCTTAACAAAAGTGCTGTCATGGGAGCACGACTGAGCCATTATGTTGTATACTGATGCCTAGTACAGAATTTGGCTGCTGAAAACATGGTTGATATCGTACCAGAGATCCATGACTTTCTCTGAACTTGGATAGCTGATTGAACTTCTTCTAAAATGCTGTACTACATGAAGCATAAGAGAATTAATAGAAGCTTATTTTTCTAGTGTCATTTAAAATTGGTCTTCCTACAGCTCTTCTTACAGTGTTGTTATAATAACAGGTAAAGTTATGTTAGAAATCCTTTAGAGGTTATGTGATTGCAAGTTAAGAGTGCTTTCTTTATTGCCAGATTGTATGGGGCTGCTGAATCACAGCCTGAACCTCTGATTAACCACCTGAAGCCAGCAATGAGTCAGCCATGGGAGTACAGGTGAAGGCAATTCACCTGTGCTGCAGGAAGGGGTGGAGCCTGTCTCCACCTCTCCTAGACCTCCTAGACATTTAAGAGCTGACTGCCCGTGGGGAAGGATCTCTTCTGGAGATCCACTCTACCAGAGTTTCCATTGCGAGCCCGGGTTACAGGTGAGTCTACCTATCATTTCTGTTTCCTGCTTTGGTGTAATAACATCATAGCCAAGCTCTCTGTTATATCATAACATTGGTATATTCATTAATTGTACAGAGATTCTCTGTGGTGGCAATGAAAATACTTTCTAGATTTCAGTCAGTCTAAAATGTGAAATAAAGCTAAAAGTCATTACTCTTGTGTGACTACATAGTTCCTTCTTCTGACAGTAAATTTTTCTCAGTTATACTTAAAAGAAGTCTAAAGGCACTGAAAATTATATTAAACATATTCCATGTGTGCACAAGTGGAAAAGAAGGTTCAAATATATTAATTTCAGCCTCAGATGGGATCTAACTCTTAATTTTTCCATTTGTACTCTGGACAACATCTCAGAGCTCTATAAAATACCTTATTTTAAATGCAGGTGGGTTCTTAG
Source organism: Meleagris gallopavo (assembly GCF_905368555.1). NCBI lineage: Eukaryota > Metazoa > Chordata > Aves > Galliformes > Phasianidae > Meleagris > Meleagris gallopavo. The sequence goes on from NC_139407.1 coordinate 14,441,704, forward strand.
AGCAATGTTGAACCTGTTCATTCCCTTTGGAAATCTAGAGTAATAATTCACAGCGTAGAAAAATAAATCAGTTCTATCACAGTTACGTTACTGTTTAAAAAAAAAACAGAAAAAGAAAAAAGTCTACAAAACACACATTTAATGTTCCTTTCCCAAGTTGTTAAAAAATGTATTATATATGGCTTTACTTCTATACGGTGCTTAACATTGATAGTTACACATAACATTGGAAATAAACTACCATCCCATCACTGGACCCTGCCTAAATATGCAAGAACCGGATAACAGATTCTTTAAAACACTTTGGTTCATCTCTCTTACTATTTCTCTCTTTTGCTTCACTGGGGCTTTTTTTTTCCCCCTACCAGCTTGCTTGAAAAAAATAGTTAAATTAATGTTTGTGGGATTACATGCATTTCAGAATACGCGTAGTGGAGTGCAATAAAGAAATTTATCTGTGTAAAGTATTTCATTATGTATATGTTAAGATAATATTTAGTAATACAGATCTTCATAAAGTATTTACAATTAATTGCCTTGAAAAAAATCAATCACTTATTCAAAGGAGAAAATCAAACACACATCTGTATAGTCAATTAATATAAAAATGTTGTAATTATGAAATAAACAAGAGAGTTTGTCAAAGCAGGTTATAATAACAAAAACAGAATAGATAGAGAGCTTACTCACATCCTCGGCTTGTTGTAAAGTTCTAGAGAAGGGGATCTCCAGAAGAAATCTTTCCTTGCTGGCAGTCAGCTCTTAAATAGGTCTAGGAGAGGTGCAGCCAGCCTCCACCCCTTCCTGCAGCACAGGTGAATTGCCTTCACCTATTCCCCCCTGGCTGACTCATTGCTTGCCTCAGGTGATCAATCAGCGGTTCAGGTTGTGATTCAGCAGTTCCCTTGCAGCATCTTTCTCTAAAAAAGTAAACATTTCAACTCTGTAGTTTTTAAGGATTGTAAATTGGGGAATGTTATGAGTTCTGTTTTGTTTTTCAATAGAAGGAGTTGATGAGGTGGAGACACCAGCGCTAGAAAAAAGAGAGTTGGTAGCTGAGAACTTTGAATGAGGATAAACCCCTAAGTGCTTATGGGTGGCAAAAATTAGATCCTGTTTTTCTGTTTGTTTGTTTTTTGTTTTGTTTTGACATCATGTAGTGTTATCTAGGAGGCAGTCCATTAAATTTGCTGGTTTGAATACGTAAATTTCCTGCATTTTATGGGGAATGTGGGCACCCTATCTCAAGAAATGGAATTTTATTGTAACACGTAAATCCCTAATGGAAGTAGGCCAAGTTATTTTTTCTACTGTAAAAACTGAGGGGTTTTTTCCTTTAAAAAAAATGCCAGAATTCTTTGTGCTCATTCAGCTTCAGACAGAAACTATAAATGAACCATTTTTCCTTCGGATGTGAGAATTTGTGCCGAGTTCTGCTAGCATGTGTAACTAAAGGAATGTGAAAAGTCTTAAGCCCTAGTGCCATATGATACGACAGACTTATATAATATTTCAGTTTGCTGCCAAATCCTAATCTAATATAGGCAGATACTTTTTCTTTAGCAAAAGAGTTTCCAGTCATGTCCAAAAATATTTTAACCAAAGCAGATATGGAGATTGTGATCTATCTTGGAAAAGAGAGTAGTTGGTAATCTGGATAATATTTTGTTACTACTTTATTGCAAAAAACTTTCTTGCAAAAAATTAGATTCAGACTTCAGTAGTTGCTGTTTCGTGATGCCTTCATTTGGGAATGTATGGTAACTAATCATATTGGACTGATAAAATAATGCTTATGCATAGCCAAAGCATTCAGAAGCACAACAGATTAGCTTTCCACTGCAATTCTGATTCCAAATCATTACAGATCAACATTGTTTCACCTCCTATTGGAGCAGAATAGGATTATATGGAAATAATATGAAACCATTCTGTGAAATCACTTCACAAGGAAAAAAATGGCATACTGCCTTTCTCAGACCACCAGATTTGTCGAGTAAAACAAATATTTTTTTCTTGTTCTTGTTTTCTAATACCTTGCTTGCAAAGATGATTTGTGAGTAAATCAAGACATTCTATTAACATTAGATTTTTAAAAAATTATTTATTTTTTACTCCTTTTGTTAGAGTTATGCATAGTCAGGTGTCGTATTTGGATCCAGTTTTTTAACTATTTTTTATGTTTGAGATTTCTGGAGTGGTCATGTCCAGATTTAACATATGTTGTCTGAAAAGAACAGGAAAGCATCCAAGGATAATAACGTGAGGTGGTAGTTAAATAAACAGGTAGGTTTCTTTGAGTATTCTACTATGTCAGGAACATAGCAGATGAAATGGGGTTTCACTTCTTTTCTGAAACAACCTGTTCTCATTTGATTTCCACTCCTTTTACCTCCTCTACTTTCTGCTAGAAACCGCTGGTGCCCACGAGATGGCACTATGCCATAGGGTGTTTGGAAACCAAGGTCCCATTTTATGGCGTGGTTTATGGCATCCCTTTTTAAACTCTAGAGATTAGCTCAGAATACAGTTTCCTTGTGTCACAAATATCCTGCCTTTCAGACTTACGTCACTTGGGAACTGCAGGAGATTCCTGCTGAGCAGTTTGGGAGATACCAGTGCAGACACGGATTGCGTTGCTAACAGATTTGGGAAGGATGTCTAGCCTAAGGTCCCTCCATGGAAAAAAGAAAAAAAAAAGCCAACAAAAAAACTTATCTAAAGGATCCTCTTAGATAAGATCTGTTTGGAGTAAATAGCACATTTAGGTACAGGTGTCTCCGAGGAACACAGTTAATCAGTTAAACTGGCTTTGACATATTTCATTCATATATTCTTGGCCTACCTTCTAACCATTATATATAAGGTAAAAGTTGCTTTATTTTTATTAAAAATAAAAAGATTAAAGAATTCAAAAGACATCTCTCACATCATTTTTGTCAAGACTAGCACACACAGAGGAAATGAATTATCAAGCCCCAGCTACCCGAAATCCACCGAGCTGCTTAGGTCATGGAATATTAAATTAATTGGACTGGGTGATATAAGCAATGAAGAATGAACAAGGTCAGTCCCGACCCCACCAAAGAAATGGGGAAAAAAATAATAAAAAAAAATCCTTCTTGTCATGGAGCTGCTGTGCAACTCTGCAGGGAGGAGAGCTGCTTTCTGGAAGAGGAAACAACCTTTGCAGCTGTGAAACCTGAGAGAACAATGGAGATTGTGTACACCAGCAGTTGTGGGGGCTGCTTTCTGCTCTCCAGGGCTCAATGCCAGAATGTTCACTCAACAGCAATCTTTTTTCTATAATAAATTCTAAACTTCTTTTGGCCTTATTGCCACACTCTGAGCTGAAGTGAATCTGAGCAATTGATAGAAGACGCTCCCTGTCTTAAAAGCTGTTGACGCATACCGAACTCCAACAGATCTGTTCTGGATGATGTAGAAGAGGTATGAAAAGTATGCTCCCACTATATAGAAGTCTTCTAATGCAAAAATTGGTTCAGTTCTTTCTTTCTGATTACTGAAATATCTGAAGGGATATGGAATACTCACTTAGAACAATTAGAACAATTGGTGTATATTGTCAAAATTACAATCTATCTAGAAAAGTGATTTTTATTCTTAATTAGTGTAGCTTTTTTGCTTGATATTTTGCTTTTGCTGGTTTGTACACTCTAAGGGGTGACACAACGAGGAGCAGAAAACTTAAATGTGCTCACTCTCACCAGAATGCAAAGTTTTGTCTGTTAGATGATGACTCAGTCCTCCCATCTTGACCTGATTCTAACTGAATCAGTCTCACAATACTCTTCACTTTTAATTGGAGAGTATTGCTCTTCACATTCTGTTGTGTTTTCTCATATGCTGCTATACCTTTTCATAAAGAAAGCTGCATTTTCACTGTAAGTAAAGCAGTATTTGAGTCTTTATAGCTCCCCAGGCTAGAAAATGTCTCACAGAAGTTCCATGGCATTGTTTACAGATACATAATGGGGTATGAGGTGTGGTTTTTTTTAAACTTACATCTCTGTTGATCTGAAAATCAGTGTATCAAACAGAATGATTGTAGTAATGAATACTAGTTACAGTCTGACTACATTATTTTGCCTAACAATCTTTGTTAAATATGTAAATTTATAAATTTATAGTTTTATTAGCAGGCAATTGGCCTGATTCTTCTTTACTAACCTTTTCAACACATGGGGCTATTTGTGCATTAATTAATATAAGTTGGGAGTAACAGAAAAAGTTCCTGTGTCTTTTTCTAGGTCCATAATGAGGTTATAGGCTCTCTCTGATTTCACCATTAAAAATTGCCTGTTTTTGCATCCTTACCAACAACACTGTGAAACCTAGGCCTACTGGAGCTAAACAACATATTTTGTTTGTCCGGGTTGAAATTTTTCAAAGCTTATCCCAAATACAGAATGGTGATGAAAAATAAAGATAGCGACAATAAAAATTTATGCCTAACAATGATCATAGAAGGAAAAAAAAAAAAAATGTAATGATTAATATTGTTTTTAGAATCATTACAAAGGCTACTTCATGGTTAATGCCTGCTTGTAGTTAGTCAAGCTCTGATCCTCACGTAGACATGACAAAAAGCATTTTCCTCTTTTTGTAGGCTGAGTTTAAACTGAAACTTAAACTTTTTACCTGTCTTAGCATTTTGAAAAGGAGCAAAGGAACTCATTTAAATGAAGAGAAAATATTCTTCTGGACTTTACTTAGACTGAAGACTTCACTTTTTTCTGTCTTTGCTCTTTGGAAATATATTTTCCTTTTCACTCCTTCCAACTTACCACATAAGTTGGCCATGACTGATAATGTGCAGGTAGCCCTTGCTTACCCTATACAGGCTCTTCTGTACATTGCAGTGGTATATATACTGCATATATATATATATAAAACTCTATGGAAAAAGTAGTTCCACTGTTCTGAGAGCAAAGTTGTTCTAATATGTCTGAGTCCATTCCCTTCCAGAAATCTTATCTTATGATTGCTGTCACACACTTGAAAGACTTATTTGTTAGGCCAAGCTATACAATGTATGGTCTAGCTGCAAAACACGCTAATATCCCATTCCAGAACATGTATCTATTGGTCATGGTGTTTATACAGGTAGACAGCTGTAATGCGTTTGTGCATGTCATTGAGTTGTAGCAAACTAATTCTGTTATGCATTAGAGCCAAAATAGAAACAGCAGTGTCAGAGTACCTGCTTAATCTCTGGGGGTTTTACTTACTTTAAAAATGTATAGAGCGTTTGCTCTTTTTGTACTTTTTATTGTTTAAGGTAAAAATGATTGCAAACTATAGTGGGCCTGCTAAGTCATGGCCTGAGCCAATAACTGAGCACCAGGTGGGAAGGCAGAGGCAACCCAGGGCCACTCAGGTGCATGCAATGTATCTGAGTGAGCAGAAGGGGTGGAGCCAGGATCCACCCCTTCCCAGACCTTATTTAAGGGTTGGCAGTAGAGGTAAGGGTATGTTATTGGTGATTCCTTCCTACTGAAGGTCTCTGAAGGGTAAGTAGGTTTTTTGGTTTGTTTTTTTTTTTTTTGTGCGTTTATGGTTGATGCGTTTGAACGTATCCTTACTTGCTGTAGCCTAGGACTTTGCTATTTCATTATCATTGCTGTATTTTCTATTGTGTTACAGCATTGCATAAACTTAAAGTGAAACCTTAAAAATTGTAATGTTAGACTGAAATAATTCTAAAGGGTGCTTTTATGCTCAGTATTATTTTGAAGTATTTTTTCAGTTTAAGGTTTTTTCATTTTATTCCAGGTTCTGCGGAGTCCCCTTACAACAGATTATTTTTCTCTACTTTAATAAGATATGTAGATAAGAGATATTCATATTGAAGTTGTTCTTTTAAGTTCATGGATATGCTGACAATCTTGTCATGTGAATGATTCTACACAGAGTTTTTTCATATTGCATGCAGGCATTTAAATGCGTTTATCTTGCAAGAATGGGAACAAAATTACTGTCTCATCCTTAAGAATTAAATTTTTTAAAATTTTTTGCTTCTTATTAAATGAGACATGATTTTAGTTTGTGGTTTTTCTATGTGTTGTCAGACTGAGTGTGTTTTTTTAAAATACAGTAAGATAATATTGTTCCTCCTATCATGTAGTAGTTAACTTCTGTAGTAAGTAGTCTGTAACTATTAGATTAATATTCAAGGATTTGTTATTTGTGTTTTAAATTGCATACTGGGAGGGGACTGTATTTTTTTTTTAAATATGTTTGTGTATGTAGTGTTGAACTGCAGCCAAGCCTGTTTGAAAGTATTACTTGTGTAGAAGATATGAATGTTCTTCTTCACGCTTATCATTACGCAGGCATTTTCCTTCTTTAATATTTGCTACCCTGCAATTCTGTTTCTTTTAGGTGATGTTATATCTGGCTCAGTTTATATTGGAAAATATTCCTTCCACCTCCTTTAAGCTACCTAGACTCATTTTAAATTAAGTAGTTGTTATCCTTATCTGATGAATGACATAGTACTTTAACCAATACTGTTGAGGATTGGGAAGATCTATATATCAGCTGCTTGAGAATAGTGAGGCTTCCAACATTCATGTAAGCATTTGAAGTGTAAATTTTCCAAGTGGGCTCTTTAAGACTATTTGATGTTTAATCACTTCAAAATACATTACACAAGTCTCTGTAAGACTTCTGGCTGGTGCCTATATTCATACCACAACAGCACAAGAAGAAATATCATTATTTAATGATGAAATTATCTATTATCTATTTTTTCTGGCTGGATTATATTTAAATCCTAGAAATTTTTTTACAAAAAAGGGAGATGAAGCTAAGGCCAGTAATAAATTTAGTTACAAAGAAGTTCAAGTGTGGAGTAAGTGGTGTTCTACCTCAACTATGTGCCATGTTTATGTAGGATGTGAACGTAACAATGTTAGAGAAGAATTCTGCTGTAACTTACTTGATTTTTATATATATATAAAAAAAACAAAACAAAACACACAACAGGATGATGCTGGGTTACTCATGCAAGACAGGCATTATTTTGCAGGTTTGTGTGCTTTTTGCAGTAATTCAAAGCACTTGGAGGCAAGTGCCTGTATTAAGAGAATTCCTAGAATTGCTCATGATTATTTCAAGAAAAACTTGCTTACCACCCAGAGGGCAACTTAAGGCAGGAATTCAGCACAAGTGGCTGAATAACTCTCCTGAAGAGGCCCTTTTTCCTTATTGGTACGCAGGAAACAGATGGCAACTAGCTGCCATCTATTGCCAACTATTGCATAAACAGCAAAAAAGAGAGTTGTAATTGCCAGGAATAAAAATCAAATCAGGGCACATAGAGGAGACTGTCATAGGCCAAACACAAAATCAAGCAGTTAATGCTGAAACTAAAATTTGGAAAATGTTTGCTAATGTGCTATCTTGATTTTTAGGCTTTCTAGCTTTTTTAGCTGTGCCAAGACCTATCTGGAGATGCTTCTGATTTGGTGATTCTGGATAGGCAGTGTGTGTCATATGTCAGTGTAATCACGGTACAGAAACAATGTGCTTCCTCCCTTATGAAACATACTTTTCCTCTATTTCTTGTTAATATCCTTAATAAAGATTTTAATTGTTAAAACAGTGGTTAGGAGGGCCATTCAGGGTTAAGAGTTAATATACAAGTGGAGGAAATTTGTATCTTTTATAGTTAGAAACTAACACTCTGTGATGAATGCTACACAGTAACAGAAGAAGAAAAATTGAATAATTGCCTCAGGCAAAAACTAGTCAAGAAGATTATTAAGATTTTATACCTGTTTTAATTCAGAGCAGGAGAAAAATTATGGTTGGGCTGCATGAACTGGGGAATTGGTAGTGCAAGCACCAAGAAATCTAGCTGATTCCACCCTTGCAGCACAGGTTTGAAGTCTCTGGTGAAACTAAACAAAGCCAAGATAATACTATGGCTAAGTTTTTTATGTTGACTTTTTTTTTTCTTTCTTTAGTTCTAAGAAACAATTGGAAGAAGTGTTAACAAAGCCAAGATGGATTGTATTAATAAGTGGCAGAGGAAGAGGTAAGCTGAAAGCAACACCTTGTGATTTCTCTATGTTAAATGTCCAATGACTGAAGAAATCCAGACAGGACAGATTTGAATGAGTGTCTATAGAGAGTACATCAATAGATGTGTATTCAACAGTGCTGTTGTAAGACTGGCCAGTAATCACAGCCTACATTAATTCCAGAAAGTACACACAAATAATATTTCTTGGCTCCGTTTTGAAAGCAGCATTTGGAAAGTTATTTGCACTAATCCTTCAACAATAACAGGATTTGTGTTTCCAGTGTAAGCACAGCTTTGAAAATGTGTCTAATGCAACAGTCATGTTAATCCCTGACCTCTTAACCTCTGTGAAAAGAGAGCAATTTTGCAGAACTATTTGCCACTATACTAGAAAAAATATCCTGTACCCTTTAGGATTCTCACCTGAGCAGTCTCTTTTTCCCTAGAGGGATGTAATACTATTAAAAAAAAAAAAAAAAAAAAAAAGAAGAAATATTGGAAGAACTCAAATCTCCTTTTGTGTGTCTTAAAATTCCAAGCTTCTCTCCCAGAGATGTTATAATGCCTGTGATGAAGAATGGTGACTTTGAGTACTGAATAATTTAAAACGGTACCGTAGAATTATAGAAGGGCTTAGGTTGGAGGTGACCTTAAAGATCATCAAGCTCCAGCCCCCTGCCATGGGCAGGGTTGTAATCACTAGATCAGACTTCCCTGTATCTCATCCAACCTGGCCTTGAGCTCCTCCAGGAATGGCGCACCCATAGGCTCTGTGGGCAACCTGCTGCTGCCTCACTGCTTTTTGAATAAAAAAGTTCTGCGTAATATCTCACCTAAATCTCCTCTCTGTTTTAGTTTAAAGCCATTCTCCCTTGTCCTATCACTATCAGGCTATGAAAAAGTTGATCTCCCTCCTGCTTGTAAGCTCCCTTCAGGTACTGCAAAGCTGCAATGAGATCTCCTTAGACCCTTTTCTTCTTTAAGCTAAACAAGCCCAGCTCTCCTAAACTTTCCTAATAGGAAAGGTACTGTACTGGGGGCCCTGTGCTTGGATGCTGTACTCCAGAGAAGGCCTCAGGAGGGCAGAGTAGAAGGGGGCAATCTGTAACCTCCTGCTGCTGGCCACCCTTCTTTTGATGCAGCCCAGGATACTGTTGGCCTTCCTAGATGCAATTGCACACCACTGGCTCATGTCCAGCTTTTCATTCATCAGGACTGCTAAGTCTTTTACTGCAAGGTTGCTCTCAATAAGTTTATGTGCTGTTGTACTCTCTTGTTGCCTGACAGTACAAAGTATTATCTATTCTACTTCAGTCTGAGGAGAAGGATATACAGAATTGGATTTCTTTCCTCTTCTCCCTAGAAAGATTTGTGCTTAAACCTTACGTATGTTTGTGTACAGAACAAGAAGTTATGTGAAATTCAGTGATGTATGCAGGAAAGTAGCAAGTAAAATCTGAAAAATTTCAGCTTATGTTTTTCTGTTCAAAGTTCTTGTTGACTTCAGAGGCATGTGAAATTAGTCTATTTTCAGAAACGAAGAAAATTCTCCACATTAAGTATCTGCTGGAATGATTGGATATTTGACTTTTGCATCATCCTAGATGTTGTCGTTTTCCTATGATATTGGTTTCTAGCCTTGTGTTCTGTAACAGGGATACTTTTTATGATGTGACATCTTTTAAAGGACATATTTAATAACTCTGCTCAGAATAGCAATATCTGAAGATTGCTGCCATGTATAGCACCCTTGTTGTGAGTCTGAATGAAACTCTAATTTTTTTTTATTTCATGTTAATCAAACACAAAATACTCTCAGCATTGTGGGGGGGAAAAACAAACAAATAAAAAAAAAAAAGTGCTTGCAAGCCAAGCAAGTGACCTAGTGAAGAAGTACAGCTAAGGATATGAAATAACCTTCCAGATATTTCTCCATACCTCTCAGTTAGAAGAAGTGAGAAATAATTTTCAAGACAGTAGGGTTTTACAGAGAATGAAACATTATACACTAGTGAGGCATCAAAAAGTGATGAAACTGCTTAAAAGGACCAGAAGGTGGCAGTACTCTATGCATCGCTTAATTCTTAGTACCCTCCGAGCTATCCAGTATTCATTCTGAAGTGCTTGACGTCTACTAATCTTCAGATATATCCAAGGAGGCTATGCCCTTAAAATAATAACTTCCTTTTGTGGCTACTTCTGCCTTTGATGTATTTTGTTGAAGCGCACAGTATGTAAAATATTTTAAGAGATCTGAAAAATACGTTTGACCAATTCCCTTTCTACTCACAGGCATTCCTGCAGTCAGTCATGCAGACTCTGTCTCTTGCTATGGTCTCACATGGCATGTTGATAAATCACAGAAGTCTGCCAGTTATACTTGTAGCTTAACTGATGTCAGGTGATCTGAAGTAAAAATTATCGAGGCTGAGATTTACTTGGTCCTTTTACTTAAGAAAAATCTTGGATTCTGGTCATGTGAAATTCTGTATTTAGAGAAGTATCTCCAAGGCACAATTTGAACAGGCTGCTTCTTTATGCTTTGAGCGGTCATTTTTAACAGAAGTAAAACTGCGGGTGTTAAGATGGAAGTAGCTGTGTTTTATCTCCTGTGACAACTATTCTCCTGTTTGTCCATCAGACCAAATCCAGCCAATAATGGATCCCTTTTTCCAATTTCAAACACAAGTGAAAGGTCCTTGCTCTAAACAGGGGATGATTATGGCATATGGTGATGTATGGTATTCTGTAATTCCAAATGTATGTGATATGTTTATTAGTGACTGTTCTGCAGTAATAGGGTTGTATATGTGGTACTGTACTTAGCAGTTCTACGGCGTTCTGCTTAGTGCTACTCTGACCGTAACTGTGCCTCTGACTGTGTTGCATTAGCTTTTCTCTGTTCCTTCTTCCTTTGGCCTTCTTACAGGTTGGGTCTGTGATTCTTGCAGTTCGCTTGCTTTTATGTTCTCTTTCCTTTCCCTACTGCTAGCTATGTTGCTGCTTTTTCCTAGTAAAGGACCAGAAGAGAAGTGCGCCACCACACATTCGGTGCAAGTGGAGGTCTGTGTGCTCAAGATGGTAGTTATAAATCAGCAGTTTAGTGAGGGAACAGAGAGGCATGGAAAGAAATCTGCTTTCTCTTTTAAAGTCCTGTATTGATCTTAGTCCAAAAAATAAATAAATAAATTTTTTTTTAGCTATACCGACTCACTTGCAACTATAAATATTAAGAAAGATACAGATTATATTCCTTACTACTGCTACTTTTCCTCTTGCAGTCATGCTGCTCTGATTACTAAAGAGGTGGGTTTCTCTTACTGAGAACTGTGCTGCTTTGATTGTACCCTTTATACCCAGACAAGATAGAAGGTGGTAAGATTTTTCTTTGAACTAAATTCATTTGTTGAGCGGAGTACCACAGCCAACAGTAAGCAAGCTGTTAGTTATTATCCTCAGTCAGGGTGTGGTTCTATTTTTCTTGCTTAGAGGTTGAACTGGTCAGGTGGCTTGCTGCTGTTGAAATGGTCCATTCAGTTCCTATCTTGTCCTAACCACACATTCCTTTTACCTCCCGGGTGCTGTCTGCTGTGTTTGTCTGATCCTACCAGTTCTACTCACTAAACCAGAGAAAACTAATCCAACAAAAATGTGAATAGTTTTCTGTGGCTTGGTTGGAGCTGAAGCATTTCTCCCCAAACTCATGTGAAGGAGTATAGAACTATTGCCCATGAACTGGACAAGGCAAGTGTTGAGTAGCATAGTGGTGTTACATTGGCTTACCATTCTGTGAAAACTCAGCCACAGTTTAGGAGATACTGGAAAGAGAAGGATCATGTGGAAAAGTGGGGAAAAAAATGTAGGCCAAAGCATGTCACCACAAAGAAAATGGATCATGCACTATCTGAAAAAGCAGAGGATGGATGCAAAAGGTGTAGTTTTGCTAGACATTGGCTTTCCCAAGAAAGTCAGGTTAAGAAACTTTCTCTCCTTCCTCTAACGGCTTGTTTCTAATCTGCTAATGTAATATATTTTAGGATATATTGTAAACTGTATTGCTGAAATAATCTGGCTTGAGCATTTGCTCTTTTGCAGGTTTATTTTTATCCCAGATCACTTCAGTGAAGCTAGTGTCTCCTGAAAGTACACCTTTAGGATGAAATGATATGGTTCAATCCAAATTAGTAATTTAGCAGTACATCATTACCAAAAGAAGGAAGTTTTTCCTTGCTGATCCAGAAAAAATAAACATCCTTCTGTCAGATCTGTGAGCTGAATCAGCTCACTGTGTTTTTGTGTGTGCATGTATGTGGATCTGAAGTGGTCCTCAGTGTGAAGCATTAGTGGTGAGAGACCTGTGGCTGGGAATGAGAGGGAAGGAGAAAATAGGATCTCACCTTTTTGGTTATGTTAAAGGTTCATGATGGCTCGAGCCAGTACGAGTACTTCCACCTTCCATGTTCATCCCAAAATACTTCACTGATGAAATAGAACTAGATACATTAATGGCTGCACTAAATCTGGAAGTCCAGAGTGCTGTTTCTCTGTACTTGTTCCTATTTTCTTTATGTTGTGCGTTAACACGTTATTTGGTATTATGAGTGCTATTAACTGCATACTGATTTATTTATTTCTAGCTTTGTGAATCACTGTTACTAATTTGCTCAGGTGGCAACCATGTCCTTTACTAGCAAAGTACCTGCTACAGTACTGGGGGTAACTCTGAGGGAGAGTGTTCTGGGTGCAGCTACATTGTAAATACAGTGAAGAAGCAGCTGTTACCGGCCATTACTTTTTGGTCTGAGGTCTTTCATCACTGGTTATGTAACATGGAAAAATCCACAAAATCATCTATTTATCTAGCTTATCAGGTGTCAGGGAAGATGTTTCAATGTTCAGCAGCCTCAAACTAGTTAATCACCAGAGTGAATCTCTGCAGTACATTTAGCTCATATAAATGAGACAATTGTTTGCTAATCAGTCACAGCTGATTTCCTCATTCTTGGCTGAGATCAACAACTTCCTTCTCCTTATCCCTGAGATAGTTATCTATTCTAAGAGGGCTTTCTACTCCTCCTTTTTACATAGGGAATTGCTTGGTATTGCCGGTCATAATCTGCATGTACACTTCTGTGTAGCCTTATTGCAAGCTTTTGTTCTCTTTATGCTTCCTTCCATAAAGTTAGTTACCTTTTTTATCAAGTACAAATCCTCACTAAAGACCGATTGCTTTTGTTGAAGAGAGTACTAAAGTCTTGTACTGCTACAAATCTTATTTTTTTATTTTGTTATAGCATAAATGCGTTCAAATTCTATGCTGATGAAGTATTACAAAGTAACAATCACATTCAATGAGATGAGAAATACTTCTAATCACTTAAACAGTGATTAGTTAAGTATGGCAATGGAAGATCACTCACTCACCGTAAGCCTTAAAGAAGCTAAACCTATATGTACTCAAACCTGTTGAACTCCAGTAAACATGAATCCTATTAACTGTGCACAGAAGTAAACAAAGTGCAAAACAGGGTGAAAGATCCCTTCTACTGTTATAGCTGTAGGTATTAATTCAGCAAGTTACAAGATCCTGTAAGAGTTTGAAACTGATGATGTATCTTTAGGATGAATTATTTCTATAAGTAATTCTGAAATTGTTATAATTTAAACAAGATTAATCTTATCAATGACCCATTAAGAACACTTTAAGAATACATTCAAGTATGTTGTTTTTATCTTACTGCACTCTTCAGGAGTCTGACAATTATGCTGTTTTCCTAAAAGTCTGCTTTTCTGTCTATCAGTAATAAGCAGTCAGGAATGATATCAAATATTTAACAAAGCTTGGAAAATAAAAAGTGAATGCCTTATGGTCATCAGTGATTACTAAGAAAGGTAGTCCCAGTTTGATCATCTTGTATATGAAAATATAGAATTTGCTAAATTTTCCTTGACAGAGGGAAATCCTCATCAGCTTTTCTGAATTAGTTTAGGGAAGCATCTCCAAAGGTGTGCTGTAATATGAAAGGCATTTTTAATGGTCAGTAGAGTTTTCCCTTGTGTGTGCTTGGAGGCACATAGATAGTTGGGAAATCACTCTGTGATGATTTTTCAGAATTATATGCAGCTAAATCCGGCACAGAGCTGGTGTAAGTGTGCAGGATGTGTTAGCAATTCTGCTCTAAGCCATGCTTATAAGTAAATAATATTAATCCCTTTAGAGCAATGCACAACCAAATTATTAAAGCTAGTTTCTGAAGGAACTTAGACGATGGTGCTTAATAAAAATGTCATGTTCCTTGAGTTATTAGTTCCTCTCTCACTGCTGAGAATAGTTTTGAGCTTTTCTTTATCCAAGAATTTGTGTTTTGTGTGGAAAATGCAGCCATAATACAATACTTAGAATATTACTTCAGTTGGTTAAGAACAAAACAGTGACAATAAAGACTGTAGGAAGTACTTCAATGTAGGAAGTTATACAAATAGCTAAGGCTCTATAGTTGTTCCGTTACAATATCCAAAATGAATGAGTTGACTACAAGTGTGAATAATTATTTTAATGTCAGATTTTACAGTTTAGCTTGAAAGCACTAGTGTTGTAATACAATGTTAATAATTTCTCTAAGAAATCTCAGTTATTTTTTAGTTGCCTCCATCTGGTAAGAAAAAAAATACCCACAAAAACAAGGCTATTTTCTCAGTTGGCTGAAATCAACGTACTACTTCTGAAACTAGGGAACTATATCAGTCAGTGGAGAATCTAGCCTACAGGTGTTAATCGCATGCAGAGTGAAATAAATCTATCCCTATACGTTTCCTGTGATGATTTTCCATTTTTCTACGTGGCTAATACAGGAGTTGCTAAGGTAGTAAGTAAACTACATTTGTGGATATACATATATCATTTTAATATGCAAACTAAGCATGTTATTAAAGGATTGTTAAGAGGCAGTAGACAAGCAGACTTGGTGAGATATTCCAGATGCACTGTTTTTGCAGATTTCCATTGTAATGCTACTCCCTGCAATAATTACCAATTAGTTTATGTAGGTCATTGTTATATATGACTGGTCAGCAACTTATGTGAGGTAGTTTCGGTTTCATTAATACATGCCCTTTGATTGAATAAATCTTGATGTGATTCTCAAGAGATCAACGTTTCATTATTTTTGATTTAAAGATGATTGATTCCTGATATCTTTTGTTTAGAATTTTAAAATGTTTTGCTATTCAAATGTCTTCTATTTCAATTAATGATTTATGATAGTAAGAGAAAATTAATTTAGAATATCTATATTAACAGGACAATATTTTGTGTTCTTATCAACAAGGGGAAAAAATAGGTGCATCTGAGTGTATCCGATATTTAAAAAAAAAAACAAACAACAGCAACAACAACCAGTTCTGAATACTTTGTAATAAAATAAAAATAAAAAACTTACTAGTGACCTGCTGAAACAAAAAAGCATCTTCAGCAAGCTGAAATATCTAGGCCTATATTCAACAAAGCTCTAAAGTACTTACCTAAGTGTAGACGTATGGATAATTTTATTCCACTGTGGATATCTTGTATTTGATTTTGAGTATGCATAGTCAGACTTTGTGGAACAGCACTGGCACTGTGCATTCCCATAGAAATCACTGTTAAGATTCATCTTAACTTGTACAAAAGCAACAGGTTCTCTCAGATGAACTTCATACATCTGTGTGCTTGCTGTTTGTACAAATTGTTTTTAATGAAAATAAAACAGGACTTAACCCAAGCACTAAGGCTTCTCATGTTCTTGGAACCAATGTGATTTTAATACTAGTGTAAATAATTCTAAGTTTACAGATGGCATCTTTTTTTTTTCTATAAAAAAGTCTCTCAAATTTTTGAGGGATACAGTTTCATATAATTCTTCATCATGTTTACTTTTACACAGCAGTGTCTCAGTGTCTGTTAACTTCCTTAGCTTTCATTTATTTGTTATATGCTTTCATATTGTGATTTCTGCCTTGCCAATACTCTTATGATATGCACTGGACTTTCCTTGTAATACTCTTTCACAGGAGGCAGTGAACAGCTGCAGTCTCTTGAAGAAATCTCAGCACCCAAGAGATTGTACGTAATACATCTGTGGAAATGACTGCACTTATCTGAGGCTTATTCTGTCATATAGTAAGGATGGAGCAGATTTATCTTCTTTCTCATTCTTTAGCCTTGTTTTGAAAGCGATGAGTAAGTTGTTATCATAGCATCCTCTGCTTGCCTTTTTTGATGACTTGCAGTTTTTGTGGCCAATTCTCTATGCTCCCAGGTTGTGGAGACCATGACTGTCACAAGCCCTTCTGTGCTGTACATCTCCCAGTTTAAACTTAAGAATTATGTGGAATCATCACAATATGGCTCTAGATACCATAATGCTTTTGAAGTCTTAAGCCCTTTAGAAAGAAACAGCCTTTGCAGCTTCTTCCACACTACCACCTTCTCATGTGTTCATCAGGTATTAGCGTTGGTCCAAGATGCTTTATGTCTATAATAAATCTTTAAACAGCCTTTGCTCAGCACAGTATGTGTTTCTCAAAGAATGGTACAATACGTCTTTGAGCAATGAAGCAGAAAACATGAAAGAATGAAGGTGAGACTTTTACAATGGTTGGAAATAGCAAGAACTACTTGATAAAACTGCTTAGAACATCTGAATTTTCCCACAACTCTTACAAAATACGCACCTCAAAACTGAATGAAGGTACAGAGCCCAGCTGCTGAGGGCCTTGATCCCTAGTGACTCTTGCATGATCTACATATATCTCAGAGTATTTAAAGAACAATGGATTTACAAGTCGTTTAGTGTGTGAACATGCCATCTCTGAGCAACTTTGTTAGAAAAATCATAGAATCTGGACACCATCTGCTCCAACCCCACTGCTCAAGCAGGGCCACCCAAAAAGGGTTGCGTAGGACCATATCCAGCTGACTTTTGAGTATCTCCAAGTCTTTTGGTAAGCTATTTATTTATTTATTTATTTTAAGTTCAGAACCTAGATTTACAGATAACATCCAGTATTATTTCATTTTGTGAAAGTGATTTGCTATAAAATTCATTTGCAACAAGTGGGATTTTCTTTGCTTAACAATGAAGAGAATTTATTTTGAAACAGGAAAAAAAAATGAAAATTGTGCATCAGTTGGGGGTATGCAGGTTCATAAAACTACCTTACTGGGTGAGATATGTTGGAACAATACAAAATAAATTTGAAGCATAGCTACATTAATTGTGTAAATATAAATGACAGGTCAAAAATAGTCCAAGAAGAGTCTTTCCATGTATTTCACTGGGCTGTTGATTTCTTTGTAAGGTAGGAAGGAAGAATTTCCTTTGGCATGTTCTAGAAATCATCTCCTTAGTAATACAGTGCTTGTTAATGTTCAGTTCTCCCACCTTTTATTCTTTTGCTTATAAATTAAGTGGTGATGAGAGTTCACAGGTCTTTTTATTCAAAATATGTAATGAAGCCAATGTTTAATTTATCTACTTAATTTTTCAGAAGAGTCCTGACAAGCACTTAATGAGACAAGTAGCTTGTGCATATCTTTTAGTGTTGAGTGTTGTCTTTGTGGCATTCGTAAGAGATGTTTTTGAGATACTGGTCTGCTAACTATCTATGTGACTTGTAAACAAATTCATAAATAGACACTTCTTAGAGTTTTCTTAGGGATGGTGTTGGAAGCCTAGTTATGTTGATCTCTCATCACTTTCAAACGTTGACTGGCATCAGGATACTGTTCAAGATCAGCTGTATCATGCTTATGGAAGTCTATCATGTTTTATGCACAAATTAGTACTCATCTTAATTCAAATTATTCATTAAAAGAATCATAGAGGGATAGAATGGCCTGGGTTGAGGTGACCACAGTGATCATCTAGTTTCAACCCTTCTGCTATGTACACAGTTGTCAGCCACTAGACCAAGCTGCCCAGAGCCACATTCAGCTTGGCCTTGAATTGCCTCCAAGGATGGGGCATCCGCAACCTCCTTGGGCAACCTGTTCTAGTGTGTCACCACCCCCTATGTGAAAAACTTCCTCCTAAAATTAGTTTCTCCCAGGCTTGTTGTTGCTAGTGCATCAAATCTACTATAACTGTTGCATAATTACAAAAAATAAAAATAAAAAATCCCCAAGCCATCTTATAGCCTGAAGCTTATTTTTCTATTCTTTTTGTTTTGCCCAGTGTTGAACCACTGCCATTCCTTAACAAAAGTCTATGATAATGTTCCTGTCTAACCAACAAATATCCTTATGTCCATCATCTATCCATATTGTTGTCATTGTTTATATATCAAGTTCTCACTTGATTTTTTTTTTTTAGGGGGTGGGAGGGGTGGTAGTAGAATCTGTTTACAGTTTTTCATTGTATTTCATCAGTTCAAATTTTCATACAGACACCTGATAATAAATAATAGCAACTGTAATACAGTGCAATGTGTGCACTATGGGAATATGTATTTCGAAGATAAACATTATTTATAACCCACTAAATGTAAAGGATTTTAAAGATGCGAATAGATCATGGTAGCTCAAATTTTAACAGATATATAAAGAAGATAAACTCTTGCTGGAGTAAGATTTTTTTTTTTTAAGTAACTTCTCAAAAACGTATAAAGAGTACCAATTTCTGCAGAATGTTTGTTTTTACTTTTCATCAAAATATTTGTTTTTCTTTATGCTGGGGAAAAAAAAATATATCCAGAAGATATATTGTTTATTTTCATTATGTCCTGTGATATGGATGAAAAAGCAGTGATTTTGATGAGATCTTAGTTCTAGCTACTGGGCTATAGCATCAGAGTTTGGTTGTTGCTATTGTGTGCTGTCCATGGGATGTCATACATTCAGAGGTCTGAAGCATTTCGGTTTTCTGTCTTGTATTCCACAACTTCTTCCATTACTTCTTTTCAGTGAAATGTGGGCAAGCTTAGCTTTTGGTTTTTCATTGTCATAGGAATTCGGGTATTATTTGTATAGCTTTACAACCTACATTAAGAGTACATGGATTTAGAAACATATATAAATTATCTGCTAAAGTAGTTTACTTTAAGGGGCTACATACCCATGAGATAAAAAATATAATTTTTGATGGAAATAATATTTACTGAAAAAAAAAATTATGCTAACTTCAAAGGTTTTCTGACTTTTACTTAATAGGCAATAAACTTAGCAAAGGTTATATGTGACCTGCTCTAAAGAAATGACATCTTGTTTTCTATTTCTTCCATACTATAAGAATGTCCATGGGGGGGGCTTGCAGAAGAGAATCTGACAATCTTGAATTTTATTTAGTCCCAGTGTAGTGACCTAGTTATCATCAGCAAGAGTAATCCTGGTTGTGGTAGGTTTGTTTGGTTTGGTTTTGGGTTTTTTTTTTGAGGGGGGGGATTGAGTTTTTTTTTTGTTGTTTTTGGTGATTTTTTTTTCTTCTTGTTTTTTGGTGGGGTTTTTTTTTTTGTGTTGTTTTTTGTTTTTTACTGGAGTGAGTTAGAATGAATCTTCATAGTTATCTGAGAATGTTCTGGTCTCTAAACCACTTTTGGCCCTGGTGTACAAGCCGTATATGAATACGATTTGTACTAGCAAATAGAGATGATGATATCTGTTGCAAGGAAATTCTAAAGTATATGGCAAATCAAATAGTTAATTTCATTTGTAGCGTGTAAACTTTATAGTAATTAATCTTTAAGTATGGTCAAACTAGATGGAAATATAATTAAATAATACTTTTTCTCAACTACCCTTTATGTATCTTTTATTCCGTAAGCCTTATTAAACTTAGTGGGATGAAAAGTGAACTATAAACTCTCTACAGATTTAACAAGGTCTATTAGTAAATTTCTATTTTCTTGTTTCAACTTCATGTTGAACTTACTAGTTTTGGTTTCTATTGCTGGATCATCTCTGCTGCCAAGTACTTAACAAAAATGAAAGCAACAACAGCACTATCTTTAAGTGATTTTATAGCAATAGTTTCTCAAGCAAACACTTTCTATAAATTAATCTACAAACAGCTGCTGATATGCTGGCAGTTAGAATATATTATGGATTATGGATTTTTTACAGGAAAACATCTACTATTAAGGAAAACTCCTTACTTGATGGGTGTTCCTTGATGTTCTGCTGGAAAAAGTAGCTGAAGCAAGGAAGGGAGGGGAAAGAAGGGTTAAAAACAAGGGTATATTTACTAATTGACTTCAAGTACCTTAATTTCCATTTAGAATGAGTTTGAGTTGTATGCTTTCCTTGAGGACTGGTGCAGTTACAAGGGGTGCTTGTCTTATATAACGTCTGCCTTGCCACTTAGTTCTTTCCTTCCAAGATAGTATCTTCAAGCTACCACAAGCATTCACTGCTTCCTAGCTGAAAGACCTTCCTACTCGTCACTTCTAAATCTAGCACAGTGGACCTCCAGATCTTATAAAGTGATGGTTTATCCCACTCTAAAATACTCCAGCTAAACTACAGTAAACCCTAGGCCCACAGAGAGCAGGGTCTCCAAAGCCTGCATTCCTAGAGCCAGCTCCTAACCTAGCTCAAGCTAGGTCTCAGGGTATATCTGCCTGACCAGGCTCTGTCTCATACCTCAGAGAACTTGTACCCTTCCAATCTCATTTGTCTAAGGAGCCTGTTAACTAAACAAAAACTAGCTCTCAGACCAACAGCCCCCTTTTGTGATGCCTTATCTAGAAGCTACCTCTAGCCTATCCCAGACTTTTCCTGAAGGAGCTTACTGCTCAGCCTATAGCTTTTCTTAGCTAGTGCTCCCTGCTCAACATAGGTGAAATGGATCTGAAGCCTCACAGCTCAAATGCTGCTGTGTTCTTCTGTTACCAACTGGCTTCAGAGGCTGTTTGGCTACCTCTCCTTCCCTTTCTCTCTGCACGATTAGTCTTTTCTCTGGGTCTATTTTATATTTTCTGGACAACAAGTTTGGTCTTTCGGCTGCTTTCTTTGGATCCCTGAACTGCTCAACCAAGTTTCAAAAGTATGGATTACAGAGAAAAGTGAACAGGTAAAAATCAATGTAGGTTACTTCCATACATAACAAGTGTAATGTAAGGTCTCACTTTTTTATTTTTACTTTCCCCCCCCCCCCCTTGAGGATATCGTAAGTTGTTTTGTGTTGAGAGTGACGTTGCTCTTGGTTAGAAAACATTGTTACGCGTTTAGGAGATTGACTAGTCAGTTAACAAGAACTAAATTAGTATCACCTAAGAGGAACTATGCTTCTCATTGTTAGAACTCAGTATCCTTACTCTGAAGGGGAAATGTGTGCAAAATGAGCAAAACTGGTCTCTTAGAGATTTAACTTCTATTGCTGGAAAACATCCAATAATGGATTGCATTCACAAAAAATAACAAGTGGTTTATTTGTGTGCTTTGGAGAACTATTCAGAAGTCTATGGTTGAAACTAATTTTGCTTCTAGATATTCTACTCTGTACAAGTACTGTTACACGTAGAATGTGTTCTCAAGTTTTAAAGTACTTTCATTTTATATTTTGTTATTAGTTGGCACCTAAATAAGTTGGATTACTTATAATGTTTCCTTTTAGATGGTAGTCTTTCTCTTGTTTGTTTCTATTGGTCCTTGGAAGCAGTGAAAATGTTGCCTCTGATAAATTAGTTGTGACACCATGTGAAATGTCATTGGGAATATTACTAACTATATGGAAGAAAATGTTAACACAGACAACTGGTGATAGAGTCTTTGGCTACAGAACCCTCCTTATCAGGAAATAGCCTTCATCCAGGAAGCTTTTTCCCTTTGGAGGCTAGCCATTAAATGAGCCTTGGGAGTAGTGGATGCAGGATCCACCCTTTCTTGTCACTTGGGAAGCAGGTGAATTGTTTGCACCTGTGCTTCCCGGGCCAGCCACTGGCTTTGCCAGGTGTTCAGTCATCAGTTCAGGCTGTGACATAACAATTCCTTTCAATTCAATTTCAAATGATTTTAATATTGAGAACTCTCCAAAGTTTCTTTTGTGAAGTTCATAGTTGCATTTCAGTTTTTTTTTTTTAAAGGCTTGCTGGCTGTTTTGTCTCATTATTTTTTTTTATAAGTCGTAACTTCTTTAGTGCTAATCAAGTTGTATCAGCCTTTGGAGAAAATAGGTCTCTGTGAATAAATCCTTTCTCTCTTCTTAAGTGCCTAAGACTTCATACATGGTTTCCTATAAACTGTGGTGAAAATATGATCATGTAGTGTAATCTAAAAATTTACAATCAGTAATGTAACTGTAAGCTATTTGTCAGGGAGTCTTGAAGTGACAGACAAATTCAGAGTGGGGTTAATGCTATAGAATTTCAAAACATCTTATGTGAATGTATTTTTTGGAATATGGTTTGTGTGTTAGCTTAGACAGGAGTATTGTGTGCAATTTGGCAGAGTGTAAATCTTCTGGACCCCAATTTTAGCATGATCTAATTCTAATTAAGTTTTGTTTTGTAGCGTAGCAGCTACTAAAAATGCTTGTGCTGTTCGGCTGAGTGAGAAGAGATGCAATGCTTGCTACCTACAAATAAATCTTCAGCGTGTCTATTATATTCACTGGACAAGTATAAGTTAGACACTGACTTTTCAAAATAATTTGATGTGTTTATCTGATATGCCTCAGAATTTCCAGGCTGTTTCAGAACAGCTTCAGAAGAAATGGTTTCAGGATTTCAAGGCAGTTTCAGAATTTTCACCTTTAAGCTTCAGTGTATGAATCAGTTCTTTAAAATGAAAGTACTTGGAGATGTTAGAGTAGGCCAGCTCTTTATACATGCCTACCTTATGCACAAAAGAAAGAATAGTATTAAACAAAGCTTTTTGTGGGTAGGAGAAGCAGAGGGATAGGTTCTGATGTTCAGTAGATTTTTATAATAATTCAGTGACAAAGCCTAATAATTTGTCATTATATTTCTGTTTATCTCTATAACCATGGAAATCTGCACTTCTGTAATGGATGGTAGCAAACACTGAAGAAGTAAATTCAAATGGAATAAAAATCCCTTTGATTTACAAGTCGAATGCATAGGGTTTGAAAGTAAGAGGCATTTGAATACATTGTTAGTTTTTGTCTTCTAAAATGCTACAAGATTTCAGTGATAGCCTTCTGTAATGACTGCCTGCTTGAGTAATGGGATTTAATAGCCTAGGTTTGCATCTGTATTTGCAGAATCATTCTCCCTCATTGACAGTAATCTAGAATAGTATCAATCTACTGGTGAGGGTGTGCTTTGAGACAGCTTCCCTCTTCTGGACTGCCAGTGAACATGAAGTTTTGAAGTTAAGTGCTGAAGAGCTGTACATCTGTGTATGCAGCGGTGCTAGGTGTGGACCAAAGGATGTCTTTATGCTATGGCATCTCTTGAAATAATGAAGTTATTATGTATTGAGTAAAACTCAAGTGAAAATCCTTACCAGTTTGGTAGACAAAGCAAAAAGCATAATGTATGCAGGCATGTAGCTATGGAAAGTAAGAATTGCTGCTTGTAAAGTCATGCTTTCTACTGAGCATTACAATATTTCCAGTGTGTTTTGAGTTTTCCAGACTTAAAATAGTCTGTGTGTGTAGCAATTCACATTTGAATGCAGATGTGCCTTCTTTAAAATTCTGTTGTGAACAGGTCTTTTGTTTCCTTTCCTAAAGAAAGGACCCAACTGGCACTACGCTTCTGGAGGGATGATTTTTTTTTTTTAATGAAGCTTAGAACTGCTGCTGCTGTCAGAATCTGCTTGACAGCTTTTATGTCTGAAGTTGTCTAAGTTATGGTTGCCTTTATGGTGATTTAAAAGAAAGATAGCTCTCAGGTTTTAGACAAACAAAATTTTAAGAGATAAGCAGGTGTTAGTTGAATAGCAATGAAGGACAGCTGAGAATGCTGGATAGCATCATCATAGTGAAGAATATGACTGGACTAATTTATTTATAGTTGATATTAGTGAAATCCTGGTAAAATCACCTTAGTCTCTAGTCTAATGTTGCTTTCATTCTGTGTAGTATTAAGTCAGCTTCTAAAAGGCTGTGTATAATTCATATGCTAGTGATAACATAATAGGAGCACATGGAAATCCTATAAAGTTTTGAGAAAAAACTCTCATGAGAAGAAAAACAGATGCAAAGTTATAAGCTTGCACCTGGAAATCTTTCACACGGCAGTTCTGTGTGTTCCCAACCACCCCATAAGGACAGAAACAACACAAACAGCTGATAATGTGATTGTGAGGAATGTGTTGACTGTGGTGATGACAGGGTGATACATTAACCCTAGAGAGCATGAGTGCACCTGTGAAATATTAGATTGTGCTTTTTTACTAGGAGGCCATTTAAGAAATATTTAAGAGTGAGCAGTAAGATGGAAGGATAGTGCAGTTAAAAGAGGCTGTGAAGAGGTGAAGGATAGACATTTGGGGAAAAGCAAAGCATGCTTGCAGAACAGTTTATTACAGAGCTTTGGAAGCTTACTCCTTTTTCATTAAGAACAGATCTCAATCCACATTTCCTGTGCAGGCAAGCTTCTATCAGTGTAACTAATTAGTAGACAAGGAGAGAGCTCCTAGTTTATATTAAAAATACATGATTTTACATGTAATTAGTGATTTATACTTGAAAAAGTAGAAAGGGTGGGTTTCAGAAAGCTGATTTTATTGTGCTGACTGTACATTTCTGATTCGAGTTCGATTTTTAATATGCCAAATGAAACAGAAAATGCAATATGTGTGGAAAACATAAAATTGAAATTTACTGTTTGTTTGGTATTGTTTGCATTTCCTGACTTGAAATGTTACCTTAAGTACTTAAAAATAAGTAATGCTTACAATTATATTTTAAGAAAGCTTTGCGTACTAGTGTTACTGTTTCTGAATGATCACTTTGCATTTTGGAGTTCCCTTGTGGTATGAAAGAAATAAAATGTTCTAGTTAATTTTTTTGATGTTGTTTCTATTTTTATTTATTTGGTACTGTGTAATGCAGCCTTAAGGAAAACGTGGCAAACATTAAGTTGGATTGTAACAGACACAGGGATCAGGATGTTACAATTGTAGGGAAGATTCTACTCGGTCACGACGCTTTTTGTCTGAGAAATGCTGAAATACATCGGTCGATTTACTTCAACATTGTGTTGGAACTTGATGAGAATGTGTAATCTTATACAAAGGCTGATAACAGGAATAAAATATTGACTATATAAAATAGGGAGTGTTTTTTGCAGGCTTGTGAACAGATGCTAGCTGACATGTTTTAGCCAGAAACTATGAAATTGTTGATTAGGTTTCTTGGGAAAAGACTTCTGTGAGCATTTCAGGATAGCAGCTCTGTGCTTAAAATGTTCTCGCAGTCAACTGAATGAGAACTCATTTGGCCTTTCACCAAAGATAAGTAGACTCCTCACTGACAAGACCTGAAAGGAAAAGCAAGTGCTGATTAGAGTTCAATGTTGAAGCAAATAGCTGCAAGAAGAAAAGAGCTGAGTTTTATAGTGTGGAAGAAGTGACCAAGGATACAGGAGACAGCAACAGTAGAACGCCTGGATATAGAATACTTTTTTTTTTTTTAAATGATAGATCACATTTTCTTAATATTTCTGTTAGAATCAGACTTAGGAAGTGATCAGTACCTGGAAAATGAAATAATACTTTGGAGGTCTCTCCAGCATTACTCCGCCAGAAGTGGAGGAAATCAATATTAAGTATATTTAGGAGTACATTATGCTGAGTTATACTGACCTCATTAAACATTCCACTGATTAATGGCTACAGTACAATTGGTAATGGGACAAAATTTGAACCCAAGACAGCTGCGAGACTGCTGAAGCTTCCTTTCACAATAAACGCACAAAGTAGCTTCTTCAGAACAGGGCTGGGTGAAGCTTATGTGGAATTGTGAAGAGGGTTATCCAGAAGGTCAGGTGCCATCAGCTGAAGAAAATGGAATAAACTAATTGAAATCTGAGTGCACCAGGAACTCAGTAAATGTCAGGCTTCTCAAGCAGCCTTTGGAAATGTGCTAAAATGGCCCTGGTCACACATCAGAATACTGGAGGGTAAAGTCAGTGAAAGGCTTTCTGAGATTTATCTGCCTTCTGCTTCATAGTGAAGGAATGTCTGTCTTCAAATGATGCTAGACACTGCTGCCTGCAAGCTTTAAAACTTTCTGCAGAACTGCAAGCTGTGAGGGCAGCATACGATGGTTCAGAGAAATGCAATAGCTGTTTAAAGGAGGAAACCAAGAGGTGTGAAGGACTGGTACCACTAAGAGATCTAAATTAAATGAAAAAGGCTGTTGTTCAGGCTATTTGACTCTAGTGTTTGTTCACTTAAAACTATCTTAAGTGGATGGGTATGATCTTCAGAAATAGGACATGACTACTGATACTGCTACATAATGGTTCCAAGTATAACACTGCAGAGGAATCTGGACTTAGAGCAGAAATACTGATGGGTTAAAACTCTGAAAAGAAGATTGACACCAGTAACTTTAGAAAAAGTATTTTACTCATTTTGAGTGAGTAAACTACAGTGCCAGAGGAAGAGCTATTAAATCTAGTGTAGCCACTGGTGACTGGTTTGTTTTACTCCAATTAATTATGCATGTGCTGCTTCTGTACTAGCGATGCTTTCACAAAATTTGTGTTTTTCAGTTATTTTTAAAAAATTTTTGTTATTATAAATGATACTTGAAGTTGAGACATCTGAAAAAGCCAGTTTGCCTCACTGGAATAGGATTTGCTCTAGGATAGCAAGCAAGTAGTAATCCGTAAGGTTTCTGTCAACTAAGGGGAAGTCACAAATACTTGTAGGACAGTCAGCCTGTGGTGTCTTGTGTAATCTTGCTGAAGGGAATTTGATCCCTCAGGGTAAAGAACTCTCAAGTTGGCTGTTTGCTGTAAGATTTCTTGGTTTGCTAGGTCAGATTGATTTGACAAGGCTCTGTCAAATTACTTTCTAAAGTAATCATGATTTGAAAAATTTTGCAGTATGACGTTCTAATAATCTGTCTGATTCAAACTAATTGAATTGTAAAATAATACATATGATAGTAAAATAAACACTGCAAGGCTTGTTTATTTAGGAAATGATACTAAAAGTGTAAAATCTTCTGGTGTCTGTGCATCTCCTAACAACTTTTAACCCTAAGCTGATGAAGGAAAGCAGTCTTTAAGATAATCTATCTAGGAGCTTCCTGAAAATACAATCCATTTTGCCTGCCTGCCTATCAGTGCTCTCGTTGATGAGAATGCAATAGTGTCAGTTCAATTTCCATTAGTTATTAGGTAGTCTGTAGGTGGCAGCACGGTATGAATGTCCTGATTATTTCTGTCAGATTATTGTTTTTGTAGACAGGAGGTTCCGGTTGTTAGCTATAAAGGTATAGGAAATTAGCCTTCTAATTCTGCTGTCCATATTTTAAATAAGTTGCACTTGAGGCAGTGGTATAAAGAAGCCATAAAGGTGATTAATATTAGTAATGAAGCAATTGATACCTCATAAGCCATTCACTTCAACATACTTACTAAAAATACTTAAAAACTTAAAGTTAAAAGTGAAATTCAATTTTGAGTACATACATTTGGACACTAGATTCTATGTCTAAATAAACTCGTTAGTATTGATTGATCTATTGCCTTCCAAATAAGTAATCAAATGGTAACATAGTTAAAGACAAATGAACTACTTAACATGACACTAAGTGTCAAAAGGCAAAATCCTAACTTGAGAGTGGAGAGTAACTTAGTGGTTATGTTGGGACCTGTAACGTGAGAAAGACTTGTTCCAAAAGTAAGTGAGGTTTTGCTGGATCTTTAAGTCAGAGGAGCCTGCAGCCAAGCTGATCCAGCAGCTTTGCTTTAATCAGATGTGCAGAAAGGATGGGGAGAGTCTGGTCTATTTCAATATTGTGCAGCAAAGAAAGATAAGGTCAGCTGAACTGAAGCTTTTAACAAATTCCTGACTTTTAAGTTTTTAAAAGTTAAAATATTTTGTTTTTTTTTTTCCCCCAAATGT
Organism: Meleagris gallopavo; assembly: GCF_905368555.1. Taxonomy (NCBI): domain Eukaryota; kingdom Metazoa; phylum Chordata; class Aves; order Galliformes; family Phasianidae; genus Meleagris; species Meleagris gallopavo. The sequence continues at coordinate 14,469,783 of NC_139407.1, forward strand.
TAGTATTAATAATAGGGATAGTTCCTAATAATCACCATTTTTACGCTTTACTGTTCAATGATTCACCATTATTCAGCCTGAGTCAAACTTTAATGTTCAAATATCAGCTAAAAGGTGATGGATACAGATGGCTAATATTAGAATGCAAACACTAATTGAAAAATATACTTTACATGGTACCAGCACTTTTTGAAAACTTAGCTCCAATTATCAGCTTTCAGGTTACTCTTTCAGAGCATCTAAACTTCCATTTTGACTACTAGTTAAAACTACAGTGAACTCTAACAGATACTTGTAGGCATTGGGCCCCAGGTCCTCAAAGACAGTACAGGTGTCTTTCTAAATAGAATTTCCCTTAATGAATTAAACTGTATCAAATAACAAAATAAGGTATATCTTAATTATACTGCTTAAAATGTTGACACATTTAAGTGTGTAAAACAAATAAATTTGCCATTACTAATTGAAAAGGCTATACACGTGAAGATATTATAAATGATGATAATAATAATCCTTTCATTTTATTAGTTAAACTTTAGATTGGAACTGTGATACTTTCAGTTATCCAGAGAACAGTGATAAGCATGCTGTCTTCTACAACCATGCTTTCGGTTCTCTTTGCGCTCCTGAAGATTCTGAGTGTGCATAATACAGTCTTATAAAAACAGTATTTTGAAATTTACTGGATTTAGAATATGACGGCTCTAGAATGGGAAGCTCTTGAATCCTGGGAACTTTTGATTCTGACAGCAAGAGTAATTTCCCAAGTTACTCTCTCTATGAGTACTTGTTTGGTCCTCCTGATAATAGAGATCGTGCTTGTCAGTATGCATCCTCTGTGGACGGTTCTGTTTGCTTACAACTTGCCTCGTGTTTTCTGTTGATTGGTTTGTGTTGGGGCTAGAAAATAAATAATGCCTCATTCCTTAGATCTTTGCAGCTAAATTGCTGACTGATATGATTTTATTAGAACAATAGAGTAAATAGCTTCTCAACTTGCATGCAGTGGCTGCTGAAGCTGGTTAAGCTTCTCTCCTAATCTGGTTTGCCTTCAGCTGTGTGAAATCTACTGATGCCAGGCAGATTGATATATATATATTTTTTTTTCTATAGGGACAGACTGAAAATATTGCTGTTAAAACAAAAAATGTTCAAGTGGATGAGGAAAAAACTCTCAATTGTCATTTTGTTTGTGACTTTTTAACGTGTTTTATGGCAACTATAGTTCAAGCCAATCTGCAATTTTGTTTGTACCATTTATGAAATATTTTTTAAAAAAAGCTAACAATTTTTTTTTCTGACTTCTATATTTATTAAGATTTCATGTTTGTGAAACTCTTTGGGCTCTGTTTTAGCACTATATCCTTTTGTATTTCTGAAGAAATGTCTCTGACAAACCACCAGAGGCTTACGGTTCTTTCTTGAGGAAGTCATCTTGATGGGAGAAATTCTACATATATTCTGGTGCATCAGTTGATCTCCTAACTGCCCAGTATAGGAGATTGTGTGCCCATCTGTGAGGATTTCTGCGCAATAAGCCAGACTTAAAACACCTTACATATTACATTATTTTTTAATATGTCTGATCACTCAAAAACCAAAAACAAAAAAAACAGTGACTGCAAGACTTTTTAAAACTGCAAGTACCTTTTGAAATATGGACTAGTGCTCATCAGCCTTTCATTTCTATGGTCCAATTTCTAAGTTTTAGGCTGTAATCTGTCAGGACAATGCATAAAATGTAGAAATGAAGGTTTCCACATTCTCGCATTTCTATTTTCATAGCAGCTTACTCCTCAGTTCAGGATTGCTTGTCAGTCTCATGCTGTTGCTCCAAGCATCAAGAGTTATCTGGCCAATGAATTGGTCTGAGCAGGCACATTCTATGCAGGCTGCACAAGGGGTTGGCATAAGGTGAAGCTTCCCCTTTGCCTTTGTGATCTGCAGCTAGCACCAAGTCTGTCTTTAAGAAAGAGTCTGTTGAACGTGCTGTAGAAAACTTTGTAAACTAATTATGTTTAAAACACAATTTAAAAAATAGTTAAAGCATCCCTTTTCTTGTCATGTCCTTGCTTTGGTTTCCCTAACCATTAATCTGTTGTTGTTCCTTTAGTATTGATAAATATTTAGGCTGTGCGTGGGAACAGCAGCAACGGAAAATCAGGTTGTGAGATCTTAGGCAAGGGAAGGTTTTGAGACTGCGTGACTGTCTAAATTCCTTAACTACTGGGTAAAAAGATATTCCTCCTGATGTTGTTTTGTAAAGATAATTCCTTCCTTGGAAGGAAAACTCAAATGCTGTGTTTTTTTTATAGAGCAGTTTATTTTTTTCCTTAGGTTTGGCATGAAAAAAAAAAAAACCACAAAACCACTTCTTATGGTTGGCTTAACTGATGCACTTTTATTTTCAGACGTAGCCTGTGCAAAAAACAATCAGTCGTATCAGTGAATACTCAATGATTTAGAGTAAGACCCTTCATAACAATTTTAGGCTTATAAACTGGTAATCCACAGAAGCTACCACTGCATTAGATGGAAGTGATTTGCACAAGCACTTCTAATGATCGAACTATTTAAAGTGTAACTGTGAGAAAACATTATGAAGCCTTTGAGCCAGGAAAGACTATAGGTCTCTTGAAAGTGGACGCTTATGTCTATATTTTGTTATCTTAATGTAGACTTAGGCACCGGTTGAATTGCCTTTTGAATTTGCTTTTGAAATATGTCCTAAAGCTAGCAGCAGTGCTGCCACAGAAGGTAAAGCTTCTGTCAACAGCATATGCAGTGCAGCCTAGGGAATTTTGTATGTAAAATACCAACGCAAACCAAAACAAGGAAAAAACAAAACAAAAAAAGCAACCTGGGATCTATTCGTGTGTATAAATAAGGAAATGGATTTTGGTCTATTCCAAAATGAGCAGGTCAAAAATTTAAGTTCTACTTTGCCACCACGTTGTCACAGTCTGAACAACATCTTCAGAGCTGACTCAGTAGAGAAAGCACTACTGCTCACTACAGTACTCATGCCTCATATCATAATATGAGAAAATGTGTTAAGGGCTCACCAAAAGTGAATTTTCACTACTTATGCTGATGCTTTGGTTTTCTTTTCTTGAGGTAAACATAGTGTCTAAGTTACATGTTGGCATAGATTTGTGCCCAAGACTTCCATGATTTTTACTTATCATCATGAGAAGCTTATTTTCCAAATGCAGCTATATTCCTAGTGCTTTTCAATATCTTTTTGTACAGGCTTGTTTTTGTGTTTTTTTTAAAATCTTTTTACTCATAATGACTGACTCTTAATCTGTTCAGCTGTCTCTTGATTTGCTTGCTCACTCTTACTAGCTGCAGGTCTGTAGTATTGGGGCTATCTGTGCCGGCTGTCAGCTAAAAATCACAGAATCACAGAATCACAGAATTGTAGGGGTTGGAAGGGACCTCTAGAGATCATCGAGACCAACCCCCCTGCCAAAGCAGGTTCCCTACACCAGGTCGCACAGGTAGGCGTCCAGGCGAGACTTGAATATCTCCAGAGAAGGAGACTCCACAACCTCCCTGGGCAGCCTGTTCCAGTGCTCCGTCACCCTCACCGTGAAGAAGTTCTTACGCACATTCGTGCGAAACTTCCTATGCTGCAGCTTATGTCCGTTTCCCCTCGTCCTGTCTCCACGTACCACTGAAAAGAGACTGGCCTCACCACTATGGCCGCCACACCTCAGATATTTATAAACCTGGATCAGGTCCCCTCTCAGTCTTCTTTTCTCAAGGCTAAACAGACCCAGCTCACTTAGCCTTTCTTCATAGGGGAGATGCTCCAGGCCCTTCACCATCTTTGTGGCCCTCCGCTGGACTCTTTCCAAGAGATCCCTGTCTTTTTTGTACTGGGGAGCCCAGAACTGGACACAGTACTCCAGATGAGGCCTTACCAGGGCAGAGTAGAGGGGGAGGATCACCTCCCTCGACCTGCTGGACACGCTCTTCTTAATGCACCCCAGAATGCCATTGGCCTTTTTGGCCACGAGGGCACACTGCTGGCTCATGGCCAACCTGTCGTCCACCAGGACGCCCAGGTCCCTCTCTGCAGAGCTCCTCTCCAGCAGCTCATCCCCCAGCCTGTACTGGTGCATGCAATTATTCCTCCCTAGGTGTAAGACCCTACACTTGCTTTTGTTGAACCTCATCCGGTTAAATATAAGGACAAAAATGTGTTCTATAATGTAACTTTGAAATGATACTTGAAATGAACTATATATTGGCACAGAACTAAGGGAAGATGGAACTTTGAGGTTTCTCACATCACCAGTGTGTAACTGTGTGGTTTTGTTCCTTCTTGCTACTAAAACAACTCGCATCTTTTGAGTTTTAGGCCAGGGATTAAAACATGGGGAATGACAAAGAATGCTAAATAGGTGTTTGGTGATTCTTGTCATCATTTGATATGGCAGAACTTGGAAGTTTTGATGTGGCCTAGCTTTGTAAGAAAAAAAGCCAACAGGCATAGTTAAGCTGGATGTTTGTGTTTTTATGAGGGCCCCATCTTAGTGGCCCGATCACATGGGATTTTGTGCAGTAGAGTGAACTGGCTTTGATTTCCTTTTAAATGCAGTATTAAAGGCTGTCTGATTTATAGGCATTTATAATGGTGTAATGAATCAAAGAATGGACTGGGATTCAGGGAAGTTTATTACTGGCTTTTCCCATGGAGTGAGTACAGTAGCCTTACAGGTGAACTAACCTTTTGTATATCAGAAGTTGAGACCTGGAGAAGCAAGTGACCAAGACATTGCTATAAAATAAAAATGCATAAATATTTAAAAAATAAATGAATGTTACTGTCAATTTTGCTGTAGCATTTCCACTTGGAATCATTCCAGGGAGATTGTAATGCAAAAACTTTAATTTTATTTCAGAGCCACTTCTCGAGCTTTGTAGCACATAAAATTGTCGAAACTCATTCCGTCCAGCCTTCCTCTGTCCCTTTCTTACTCCTACCCTTTCTCTCTAAAAATTTCATGTTGAGGTGGCTCTCATTCTGACCTTACAACTGACAGGGGATAGACTTGTGGGTTTTGTTTGTTTGGTAACAATGTCATATCAGGTGCTTCTGTTCGTGTGTATTTATTTCTGGTTTGTTTATCTGGTGCTTCTTCCATCAGCAGCTTTTTTTCTGAAGTGACCTCTATAATGCAAAAGATTGATGGCAACATGTATCTTCACTGTGTATCAGTGTTACTATGAAAGCTTGCTGTATCTCTGTCAGAGGAAGAACAGTTTCTCAGAATGAGTCTTCAGTATTATCTTTGTACATATGCTCTCTATTAAGTGACATGAGGAAAGTCACTTTGTTTTCTTTCCATTTGAAGGTTAAAATGGGGACTTGTCTAAAAGCAGGTTGTGGTAAACTGGAGGCTATTTGAAAAGTATGCCAATGTTATTAGCTTGACAGTATATACTAAATTGGTAGATTTCCTTTTAGTTACCTCATCTTGAAAGCTGTTCTCAATAAACAAGATAACAGTTTAGAAGTGATTTAATCTGCCTGAAAATGAGAAAATCAGAGGAAAGCATAAAGCACCATATTTCTAAATATGGCTTCTGTTATAAAGAGTGATAGATAAACTATGTAATAAGTTTGGCCCATTCTACTTCTTCCTGTTCAGAACTAGTAACAAATTAAAAAAACAAACAAACAAAAAAAAACAAAAACAAGTTTTTGTGTCTGGATTCTGGGGTTTTTCTGGAAATGTGTCTATGTGGGCTTATACTTTGCTCATAGAATAGCATATTGGTGGTACAGTTGTTTGGAGCTTTTTTCTTTTTTGGTTGTGATGTTAGTGTTACCAGTTTGATACCAGTTCTGTGAGTGGGCTCTAAGACAATGCTGTGTCATAACTTCACTGCCAGATGTTTTAGATAGCTATAGAATGCTTCATGTACAAGATGCATTATCTATCAGACCTCCTTGCTTTCAGACATTATCGTGAAGATTTTAATGATGATATAAATGCTAAGAAAGCTCATTTGTTTTAGTATTCCACATAATCACAGACATTTTGGCAGCATTCACTTAGCACTACTTATGCATGTGCTACCCTTTATGACTAAAGAGCTAAAATTAGGGGCCTTCTCTAGTTTACCCTGTTTTAGAGGAGAAACAAGGGATTTCTAGGGAAATTGAGCAGCTTTAGTACAGCTAATGAGAAACATGTGCCAACCGTGCCTTTCTTCGCAGCACAGAAGCAGATATTTTCATAATTCAGAGGTTAAAAATTCTTTCCATAAATACTCCTTTCTGAGAATCCACTTGTTCTTAATCAGAGTAAGCCAGTGATTCAGACATGGATTTCTTGCTGTTGCTTCTGAACTCTTTCCTCACAGAAGAAGCTCTGGATGAAGAGTCATGTCTACATTAAAACTCAACAGCAAAATTGATGTGCCTTTGTTTTAGAAGGAAGTGAGTGACTGTAAGTGCAGTTGTAGTAAGAATTTCTGATCTAATGAAGGATAATCAAGTCCACCATTTCAAATTTTGATGTAGTCTAAAAGAATTGTGACACTTCTAGATCTTCCAAACTACCTTTCCGAGTAACTATATCCAGAAAATCAACTCACTGGGGTGGTGTTTCCTCTCAAAATGAAGGGAGGATGTTACGGATGTTACAGTTCTAGGTTACAGCTAGCTGTCTGTCTGTTGGCGGAGCCATCCAAAACTGAAATTGTACTTTAAAAACAAGGAAATAGTAGATCTTCACCTACATGAGGATTTGTGTTGTGCTTTTACCTGGCAAGCAGTGCAAGCAGTTAACACTGCACTGTTGTTCTCTGACTTTATCCCAGTTCCAGGGGATGGGGGATATATATATGCATATATATATATATATATATATATGCACTCACACATACAGGTCACTCCAAAAGTAATGGTTCCTATTTATTGACATGGAAACAAACAACAGTATTTGAGAGAGCAAATTCTCGGCTACAAAACACCGTCTTTCAACACAGTCACCACCATGTATTTTCACTAGCCATGAACAAGAGCCTGCATGCCATGTTCATAAAAATCTGCACCAGCAGAGCTGACCCACTGTCACTGTGGCTATTGTTGAAATACACCAGTGTGCTCATGTACACTGAGCTCGTAAACAGTCAGCAAATGCTGAATGTCAATAAGTGCAATTTTCTTCTGCATGAAGGAATTCAGTGACGCACCTTTGCTTCATCTGTACTTCCATGTTAGACACCATTCTGTCAGAGTGCCCCTCTGCTGCCATCTCTTGCATGGCAACAACATGTAAGGGAATATTGATGGAAAGGCTCAGTCTCTACTGCCATACCACCAACGTCTGCTTCTGATGTCATGCCTAACTGACTTAATATTGCTTTCAGATATTATTTGGTGTCCTGCTCATAGATTTATGTTTTTCTTAACCCTAATACTGGACTATCCAGCTGCTGCGTGCTTGGATGTTTTCCCATGAAATATAATTTCCTACTTCTCATCCTTTCTACTGTATATAGTCATTTTTATGTGTGCAGCCTTTACTTACAAGTATGTGCAAGTTTGTGTTTTGCTATTTTATTATATAATTTCTAAAATTATTTCCAGGAACATAACATTCTTAAATACTTTTGTACTAGCAATTTTTGCAATTTACTGACGTGCTTATAAGACTTAAAAAACAGACAAACAAACAAAAAAAACCTTAGAACTTATTAAAACCTTACAAAAGCAAGGGATAATAGTTTGTCACAGAGGCATTTGAGCCTTGCTCAAATGTTGCTATGCTGTATTTGCGAATTCCTTTTTTTTTTTCTTACAAATAGAGTAAAATTTGGGTTCAATCAAGTAACTTTTTTTTCTGCTGTTTTAAGATGTATTCTTGATGGCTTCACATATTTATTTATGTGAAGGTAAAGACAGATTTGTGAACTTACTGTGCTCCTTTTGTAGCTGTGGTTCATTGGTATATCCTTATATGAGTCTATTTAAAATTTTGGTGCTTGCCTTTCTCTATATTGTGGAAATTGGTAGATAAATTTACATGCAGATGGGCCAACTATCAAAACTGAGAAAACTTTTCTAACTTTACACGCGTAAAACTGATGAATGTAAATAAACCTTAAGACTTAAAGATGTAAGAAAGTGGCTTTTCATATTATACAGAATGTACTATACCTTTACTTAAAAAAAAAAAAAAAAAAGAATTTACAGGTGTTAATTTTCTGTGCAATGGGGTTGCTTCTAGAGGCCATCTGACTAAAAGCCTACATCCTGCAATTCATAGAACTAGGGTATATCGTAGACCATTGTTTACATGACTCCTTGTATTTCATGACATGTATCCTCACATACAGATGTTTTTCATCATTGACTGCTAATACTGAGTGTGTGTTACAGTTCTCTATGCATTTTTGTGGTATTTTGTGTGTTTAAACTATATTCATTTTGAATGGGAATGATTATGTATTTTGACTGAAGGAAATGAAACTCATCCCTGGGATACTTCTTGGTTTGCTTTCTCTGCTTACACAATGGCCTTTTACTGTTCTAGAAAAAGGGACAAACCTTTCACCAGTTAAACTTTTGCCTTGCGTTTCTAGATGAATAATGCAAGCAAGTGATAAATGTATATTATATATATTATTTTATATTAATATTATATTATATATATTATTACATATATATATATAATATGAAGTCCTATGAAGAATGACAAGATGACAAAAAATGCTGCCACAGTACAGGGTAGAGCTGGTTTGCAGAAGGAAAGCACCAAAACAGAATGCAGTAATTCCATGTTTCAAGTCCTATGTGAATAAAAGGGTTCCTTTAGTAAGAACTTCAAAGGTAAAAGGCATGGGGAGTCATATTTTTTTCAACCCTTAAGTGACTCTAGCTCCATTAGAGTTTGGTTAAATCAATGTACTAACTATTGTAAGTTACTTGAAAATGTGATTGAAAAGCTAAAAGCTTTCTAAATGAGTGATCGGGCAAGGACAGGGAAGAAGTCTTTGAAAGAATATACAAAACCCTGTCTTTTCGTTTTTTTTCTCTCTTTTCTGTATGTGGGAAAGAACTGTAGGCAACTAGTAAGAAAAAATCCTAGCTGAAAAGTCTGATTTGAAAGCGAATATTCTATGATTCTATGATTCTATTCAGACTGGATTCCATTCAGAATGGGAAGGAAAATGGAAAACTTCTAAATGCTTTTAAAGGCAAAAATGATGGGTGATAAATGTTTTTATGTTTATGAATTTATATTACAGCTTTAGTTAAAACAAATATCACTTTCCATTGGAGTAACAAAAAGTTGAAATGAATGCTCAGTTCTTCTGTAAGTTCCCACTATCCCCCGTTATGCTTTCAGTCTTTTCTCTTAAGAAGTCTTTTGAAAAACTGGACATAATGTTGTGTGATATTTTTATTTCACACCTGCTATTCTTCCTTGTATGTTGAAAATCATTTGTGAAGGGTTTTAATTTCATATAATGAAGGAATCTCTAAACGCTAAAGAAAGGTAAAAGGAAAAGTTCTAATATGAAAGCCTGAATGAACAAATATATGCTTGTGTTTCTCATTGAAATAAATTTCAAAATCCTTAAAAGAGATGATTCAAAATCTGTCTTTTTAAATTTCTGGCTTAAATCAAGGAACTCTTATGTATTTCATAAATAAGACCATGCTGCAAAACAGCTGAATTGTCCTTGTAAACTGTGCTTCGAATTCTTGAGAAATTTATTTTAAATGATGAGTTTTCTATTCTCTAGGGTTTGCAAAGAAAACAATGTAGTATAAGAACTAACCAGCAGCACAGCTAGAATGAATCCATGGATTTGGTTCTAGAATTAATGGCCTGCAATTCTTGTAAATACGAAGGCGTTCCAGCGTGAGCTACAATTTAAAAGTACAATCTGATTTTTGCAAATGCTGCATCAGAGTGTGTAGATGGAAAGGTTGTGTTGCGCTGTGGGATCAGAATTTAGCATTCTCTTGAGTTTAAGCATTTTTAAAGCTATTCGGTTGCCTTCATCAGCTCTTTATTTCTTTGGTGGCTGGTTCCTTCTGCAGTGGCCGGAACAGTGTGATAGAGACTCAGTGATTTTTAGTGGTTTAAGTAGTAATGAATTTCTATCTTTAGCCATTAAGACTCTTTACTGTTGCAGTTCATGTAATTTAATAAAAATCTCGTATAGTAAGCAATATACTAAGATTCTCGCTTTTCTTATCAATTCCTACGTAAGAACTGGGAGGAAGTTGAGAAAGATGGGTTGAAGTATAACTGCAGTAATACAGCAGCGTATAAAATGCTGCTAGCTGCAACAGTTATCTTACCTGCTAAGCTTTTGCTAGCAAGCTGGACTGTTACCCTCTGGTTGGAAAGCGGGCAGGGAAGCACAACTCAATCTCACTCTGGTTTCATTTTTAGGCAGTATAAATTTTGGAGGGAGATGTTTAGGAAATGAATGACCTGATGAGATGGAGTGTCCGGTCTTTGCAGAGTGTAAGTCTGTGATGTGGAGAAAGAGAGGGGGAAAAAAACAACGCGCGCACACATACATGAAATCAGTGTAAATAAATGCTTAACCTACATTTTGAACCTATATGGGTTCTATATGTACCTCTTAGGGTGTGGGTACATGTGCTTTTTCCTATAAGCAAAGGAACAAGCGTTCTGTTCCACAACATTATTTCTCATTCAGTTTTAACGCCTTTGTTTGAAAAGGAAGTGGTGAAAGCTGAATAGAAAACACCGTGATTTTGAATACAAACCCGGAAGGTATCATTCGTAATTACTTCCTGGGAGGTGAGAAAAAAATGGACCAAATTATGTATGGGTAGGTCTGAGAAAATAATGTGGAAAGATAGAGGGAAGCACTTGCTTGTGGAATGATCTGACTGGGATATCGGATCATCTCATTTTGAACAAAATATTTTTCATACAGTTTCACACTTCTGGTATTTTCCTGTCTTTCAGATTGTTCTTAATACCTCTTGGCAAAAGTAAAATTTCTTATCAGAGAGAGCGACTTTTAATTAATGCTTGTCTTTTGTGAAAGTGGCCTGAGGTACTGCAAAAACACAAGGCTCATTTGATTCAGTGAATGTATGGTGTGACCAGCTGACAAAAGTTCAACTATGGAATCGGTATGAATGGCTTACGATTAGCTTAAAAAGCATATAGCTGGGCAGAGTGGAAAGTGTTTCCAGTTTTAATTTTTAATTGAAGGATAACTTTTAATTTGATGTGTACATAAGATTCACATGAAAGGAACTGATTTTATTTCCTTCTTCTAAACGTAAAGGAGCTGGGTTTAACACTGTTGAAGGATTTTCTGTGAGATGTTCACGCAGCTCTGGTGGTGACAGTATCTTGGCTTCAGTTCTGAATTTGGTTCTAAATTTAGGATTCCTCTTTGCCTCTCCCTTGGAAATGTAGTTGTTCCCTTCTCTGCTTGGTATCAATAACAGTCTGTCTCCCTTTTAGCATTATTTCTATACTCGATACTTTCACAGTGTGTGAATCTCTTTATATCTTCTGTGACTATCACCATGTTCCGAGCATACATTATTTTTGTTCTCACAGAAGCAATTAACAATAGATGAATAGATGTTGACAGTTCTGAGCAGCCAGAGAAAAGAACTGTATCACAACAGGCTTAGTTCAGAATTAAAAAAATGTTGCTGTCTCTTACCAAATTTCCAGAACTGTCATCCATGTTTCCTATCTCATTTTTTTGGCAAGAAGTAAACAAAAATCAAGCAGAAACCTGTGAGGAGGTCATGCCTCAAGGACAGATTATTATTATTTTTAATTTTCATCTTCATCAGGTCTCTTGTTAACGTGTTGCTACAGATGTTTATGTGGCTGCATCTGCAGTACTAGCAGTCCCGTTGCGTGAAATGTCTTGTCTGCCATCAAAAATTACATAGAGACAGCAGGCAACAAGACAATAGATCAGCCAGAGTGTCTACAGATGTTTTTAATCTGATCTTCTGTTATTTATACAGTGCCATAGGTATGCACGTTGTTTCTGTAGTTATATAAAACATGAGAGCTTTGTATCCTGAGGGGCTTACAACATACAAGGTTGTAAATTAAATCCTGCAAGATTTCTGGTCATGCTATCCAGTGCCCTTTGTGTATAGCTTGCAGCAAGCATGATATGGAATATGCTCATTCTTCTTGGCTGCGTGTGAGGAGAAGAAACATGTTTAAACACTGTACAGTGAGAGGACTGTAATGAATCTTCAGAACCTTTAACTTTAAACATATCTCAGATCAGTAAAGTGCACTTATTTAGGCCTGAACTTTATTTTGTTGAACAAGAGGGCTTTAGAAAGTCACAAACACATGTAGTCCCCAATGAAGACGGTATCTGTATGTCTGTGGTTTCTGCACTGTGCACTGTAGTCTGGAGGTAATAGTGTCTGCTTCTTCCACTTGGCTCTATAAGAAACCATTCCTTATAATCACAATTAGTCCAGAGAAAAATGGATGAAAGTTAACAGGCACTGAGAGGAGTTCGATGCATTTTATTTTTTTTGGTGCAGCCAAAACATTAGTATTTAAGAAGAATGTGGCTTTTAAATTGACTCATTCAACTCAAAATCCCATGGATAATGTCTCTGTGGAAGTTCAAAGTCTAAATTGATCACATTCCTTTTTTTTTTTTTAATTTATTCCTGTGTATGACTTAAGCACGTGTATCCTACTGCATGTTTTTACAGACTCATTTTAGAAAATTCCAGTATGGTGAACCGTGATGTCTCTTGGCTTTGTGGAGTTTGTTGCTGAAGCAGAACTTGGAAACGTACATATCTTTTCAGTGTATACATATGTCTTGTTGAGCAGTGCAGGATGAAATTAAAAACTGAAAGAGGAAAATAGAAATAACTAAACAGCTTCCGTTCTAATAAGATTAAATGAATATTTCAGAAGCCTTTTTGTAAGCCTGTTTCTAAAGTGGCGAAGTTAAAGCAGTGATATTTTTGCTATATTTTACAGCTACTGTTCTGGAAGTCATCTTCAGAATATGTCTGGAACTTTAGTTTTGTGATGGTGTCTTCTCCCTTTAAGCTATTTGAATATTGACTGGAAATTTTGACCTTTTTTTTTTTTTTAGTATAGAACAAGTACATTAGGAATGCAATCCGAGAAGCACTTTTATAGCCTCTAATACTTGGTTAAGAAGTTGTTTACTCCCAACTAGGGACATAGTTTTCTGGCCCTAAGTTGTGAATCTAGGAATGTATTGACCTTGTTAGTTTACTCCAAGTACAATTCCCATTTTTCAACATGACTGGAAGGATTTGTCCTCATAAAAATGTGTCCATATGATAGAGCTTAAAAAATTTTTAGTTATTATCGGTGTATGGGGTCATATAAATCATTGCCTCATATCTTTATCTAATGTGTGTGTGTGTGTGTGTGTGTTTTTTTCTTCCTTTTTTCCTTCTTTCATGTTATTTTTCATTTCTGAGAGAATTTCAGGATAGAAAGGGAAGCATTCCGGGAGGAAGAAGTCAGGAAGGTAGAGGCTAAGAAAAGAGTTAAGTGGGGATTTTCCTTGCTATAAAATCATTGGGCCAGAAGCCAGGCGCTTAAGAGCTAGGGAATAGGAATTGCAGAAGTTTTTTGTGTGTTGCAGTCTGGGGGAGGGAAGAGGAACTAAAACAGGGCATGATTCAAGGAGGGAGCCTTTTATGACAGCTTTCTGAGAGAATGGAAGCTAATAGAAAAGATGGCAAAAAGAGTGTGCGTGAAATATGTTTGTTTTAGTTAGCTCAGACTGCTGCTTAAAAATTTTTAACTGTATTAATTAGCACTTGCTAAATGCTGCTCCAATATGCTGAATTCCTGTCTTTGTGCTCATTCATTTAAAATTGGCTAGTTGCAGGCTGCGATTGCCAAGTTTCTGGTCTTGACCAAGAACCAGAGATAGTAGGATCATATCCATTTAAAACTCTCTGCGTCTCCCTATCTGAAACTCAGTGCACTTCCAGTTTTCACTTCCTCGTTTCATATTACAACAGGTGTAGTGAAAAGTGACAGGGATACTCAGATATGTGGAATGACCTCAACGGAAAAACCAGCCAATTAACCTAGGCTCCTTGAGGCTGGGAAAAACTTGACTCTGAGGAGGATGTGACAGATGATAAAATCCTGGGTGGCTGAGAAAACGTGACTAAAGAACGAGGAACTACAGTTTCTTACAACACAAGGACTGAGAGAGGTTCAAATGTTGTTATTGTGTGGTAGGGTGGAAATGTACAAGAAAGAAGGTAGTTTTTGGAAACTCACTGCCATGCAGTTATAGGAATGCCTATAGTTATATGTGAGCTCAGAAGTGGTGAGACAAATGACAGCCGCTTAGGGCCTTCTGAATGCAAGGCCATCCTCTGTGGCTCAGGGATGTGCTTCATGCTGCTCTTGTGCTCCTTACCTGCCTGTCTGCTGCTGCTATTGTCAGAGGAAGTCTGTCACAGTGTGGCCATTTGAATGGCACAGCATGTCTTACTGTGTAAGCGATGAAATCATCACTTTGGGACTGTATAGCTTTACTTTTGGAATCGCTGAAAGTGGGTAAATACTTTGAATGCTCTTTGGATTCTGTTGAATAGTGAAGTCTTTTTGTGTCTTTTCCTGCTTTTAAGTGGTAAGGAAGTAATTACTAAAATCAAAGCCTATTCAGACAAAATAGCATTCCTGCTAAGAAGGATGCGCATGAAAATCTGCTGCATGGTACCCACCTTTGTTTTGATTTTTAAGTTTCATTATGTATCCAAATGTAAAGATGCTGGCAGAAATTCAAACAAGCTGATGTCAAACTTAAGCTATTGCTTCAACACAGCCAAATAAGTATTTCACTCATAATGTGTAGTTCTAACAGTGGCAGGCTGAAGTCTAACCGTAGTGGCGGGAAAAGCTGTAGTCTTTTTGTTCTGAAGTCTTCCTTGAAGCTGAGGTTTTCTTGCTCAAGAGAAGAGCAGTCATAATTATTGCGATTCTAGATTCTTTATGAATTTCTACCTTTTCTTTTTAAAATCTTGTTCTTTGGCTTTGCATCTGTAATTTTTTTTAAGCTCAGAGTAGGACCACTGACAATATTTTCACATCTGGATATGATTTTTGTTGATACAACTTGACTGTGCCCTTGATTACATTCTGAGATTGAGCTTGGATAAATTATTTCTGCATGTGAATCATAATGTTCATATTATCTCACCTTTGCCACTTGGTTTCGAGGTTACCTTTCTCTTTAGATTTTGTGCAATGAGAGAGAACTTCCTGCAGAAAGTTGTACTGTGAACCACCTTTGACAAAAGGTTCTTTGGTGAAAGGCCAGGAGTGAATACAACCAGGAGAAAAGAAGACTTGGTTGAAGGGATCTTGATCTGTTCTTTTTTCTCACCACGCCTCTGGCACACAGAAATAATTATGTTAGCAGCAAGAAGACTGCACGGTAGGAGTGGGCATTACTGTGGTTAAGTCCCCTGCCGTCTGATGAGGTGTGAGCTCCATCTGAAGCTTCTCTTGTGATGGAATTATTCATAATGTGCCTTTTACCTGTGGCCTCCCCAGTGTCTGATAACGGACAAGTTCGATTGGACTATAATTGCTAAGGGGT
Source organism: Meleagris gallopavo (assembly GCF_905368555.1). Classification (NCBI taxonomy): domain Eukaryota; kingdom Metazoa; phylum Chordata; class Aves; order Galliformes; family Phasianidae; genus Meleagris; species Meleagris gallopavo. Next base: position 14,485,419 of record NC_139407.1, read on the forward strand.
GCAGAAGTTATTTGGACTTTCACAGTATGTCTGTGTATGCTTCTGTTGGAATACCACAAGATATTCCTCCCCTTAAAAAAATTTAGAGTAAAATCCCATCTAGTAAGCATTTGTATGGTAATTGGACTTACGTAATGAAAAACTTATCATTATGTAACTAAAATAAACAGTGCTGTACCAGATTGCATTTCTGCACTGAAGTTCTGCTAACACAAATATATAGAGCTCAGTGTTGGAGAACTGTTCAAGATAGGGATTTCTTGATTTTCTTTATAGGAGGAGAGGAGGAAAACATTCTGAACCACTTCTTATTTGACACAGTAATCTTAAATTATCAGGACCTACACTTAGAAACTTGCAAGTTGGGAAGTAAGGTGAAAAAAGACATGAAGAGCAGCATTTGAAGCACTGGGCTATCAGAATGGTGGCACTTGAACCAAGTCCATGCTGTATAAATATTTGAAAATTTGTTTCCACTACTGAGGCTGTGAGGAAAGCCTTGACTAAAAGACAAAGATAAGGACAAACATAGCTTCAAAAGGCACCTGCCACGGGAAGGCTTGGTATCAGCAGACAAAAGTTGATGTTTTAGTTGTGTTTTGGGACAGGACATTCTATCCTGTGATAATGTGGTTTAGTGCTTTGCAAGATCTTCAAACTGTCATGATAATCCACGATAGTGTTTTGGTTCCAATCTGGCGCAACCTCCATGTGAGACTCAAGGATGCAAAATAAGTAGCTCCTATATATCTGTTGGTTTTTGTTTGGTTTTGTTTTCCTTTAATGAAAACATTTTGCATCTTTTTCAGACTGAATCCTTGCAAATGCAGTGTTCATTAAATGTGCATGCAGTGTAGAATATTCAAATCTATTATCTTAATGCACATGCCAGTAGCAGCCATGAGAATTTCATGTGTTCATCTGGAGAAGAACATGTGTTGTTTGGTTGCCTTTAAAAGTCAAATTAATAGAGGGAAAAAATATGAGATTCAAAGAGCATGTAATGCTCTGTAACATGGGACAGTTGGGGTGAATCAAATCTGCGTGTTCTGATAATGGTCTTTGGTAGATCTTGGGAGTGAGTTCTAATCTTCATTTTTTGAGAGTGTGCGAAGACAAAAAAAAAAAAAAAGGAATGCGCAATGAGAGATAATGGTATGTATTTTCACAGAGGATCTATTTGTCATGGCAGTAAGGTATAACCTTCTGTGAGTTCTTCATTTAACAGAAGTTGAGACTGGAATGGAATCTGGGCCTGTGGCAGGTCTGCTTACATTTCTTCTTTCCCTATGTTTCCTGAAGACTTTTTAAAGTCACTTCTGGATAGCAGGCGCAGCTGCACAGCCGTTATTGAATGACAATTTTCTTAACTTTTCATAAGGAACAAAAAGATTATTTTTAACTAGACACGAGAAATCCTTAAGCCATATCATTCAGGTTACTTATTGAGATAACTGCTTCTTTGTTTCTCCACAAAAACTTTGATATTGTTTGCTGCATCTCCCAGCACAGAGGGAGATGCAAAACTGAGCATGTTCAAGTTTAAAAAAAAAAAAAAAAAGTGGCCAGCTGACCTTAAAATATAATCAGTGTTTGTGCTCTTTTGACAAATTTTGATAAATTATGCCTATGAACTTTGCTGATTGCCTACAGGAACACTTAGGATATACAGTAGATTAATGTTCCCTTCTTGTAAAATCTGATAGGGCAGCTTTAATTCATGCCCTAGCTTTAAGATAAACTTTTCCAAAATACACAGAAATGAAAAACCCGTAAGAATAGGTGAGTCTCAGCATAAAATGTTATAAAGCAATCAATATTGAAATAATTTGGTTTTAATAGAATCTTACATAAGGAAATGAAAAAAAGCAAAATTCTTATGATGTATGGGGGCTGCTCTGAAAGTAATGCCTCCTATTTTATTATATTGGCTCACAACATCAGAGATGAGTGGTGGTGGTATGGCAGTAGAAGCTGAACCTTCCCACCAATATTCCATTATGTTTTGTTGCCATGTGACAGATGGCAGCAGAGGGGCAGTCTGACAGAATGGCATCTGATATGGAACTGAGTGTATGGAGCAAAGGTGCATCATTGTATTCCTCTACGTGGAAAAAATTTCACCCATTCACATTCATTGATGTTTGCTGAATGCTAGTAGAAACCAAACAGTGGATTTGAGCACAATGAGGAGTGGGTCGTGCATTTCAGCACTGGTGTGACAGTGGGTCACCTCCACTAGTGCAGGTTTTTGAGTGCAGTGTGTAGTCTCCTGTTCCTTACTAGCAAAAATGTATAGCTAGTGTTGGTGACAGAAAAATAGTATTTTGTCGCTGACAACATGCCCTCTCAAATGGCGTTGTTGTACTCGTTGTGTTTGTTGTGGTACACATCTTTGCTTCATATGCACTTCCATGTCAGATACAATTTTTTCAGACTGCCCCTCTGCTGCCACCCGTCACATGGAAACAACATATAAAAGAATACTGGCAGGAAGGTTCAATCTTTATTGCCATACCTCCAACAGCTGCTTTGGACATCACAGGCTAACGTTAAAAATTTATATATGCAGGAGGCATTACTTTTGGAGCAGCTGTTGTATATCTGAGAAAATAATCATAGAATTGCTTAGTTGGAAAAGACCTTAAAGATGATGAGTCCAACCGCGGCCTAACCATAGTACCCTAACTAACAACTCTCTGCTAAATCATGTCCCTGAACACCATGTTCAAATGGTTTTTAAACACATCCAGGGATGGTGACTGTGGAGCCTATTCACACTTTCAGTCTGAAAGCTCAGCAGAGAAATCTCTGCGGGAGAAACATTAGTTCAATTCACACTGTTAATTAACACTCAAATTTTTCTGTTTGTTAGGAACTTATCTGTTTCAGAGTGGCATTAATCTTTCACTGAAATTTTGCTTCAGTGAGTCTTTAAAGCACAAGGAAGAGAAAATAGAAAACCTTTTTTTTTTTTTTTTTAAATTACAAAGTATCAGGGACAGGAACAATTATGTCACATGAAAAACACAACCCTTCAATCTCAATAATATGAATAACTGAAAGGCGGCATTCTTAACTTTGCTGAAGTTAATTGTCATTTAAGTGCCTAATGTTAGCCAATTCCAATTCCTCCATCAAGCAAAAAGGAAATATGCAGTTTTGTGTGGGAAGAGTATATCAAAGCAGCCTAATTTATCTTGCAGTAGTAAAACCTGACTAGGTGTTGATTATGTCAGTCAATGCTAATGTTTCTACTTCTGCAAAGTGACTATAAGTAAAAAATGATAGTATAGAACCTTACTCAGAATTCTCTTTCCCTTTGTTCTCCGTTCATTTGTTGGAAGGGATGCTGTGCTGCTGACGTATACTAAATTTTTTCAACATTTGGAAGTAGTGATTTGTGTTAGCTCAAAGTTCCAAATTCATCTTTGTACTAATTAAGAATCTGTCTTCTTGGGTCAAAGCGTCACCTTCTTTCTCTAAGTACTGGAGCTGAGTTGAAAATCAGAGAATTTGGCTAGGTTTATGTTTTGTTTTTTTTTAAGGAAATTTTCCTACTCCAGTTGTTTTGTTTTGTTTAGGGAGCAGAGAAAGAGTTTGTATGTGGTGAAGTTGCTTTTGTATTTTATTCCCAGCAAGATATGGAATGTAGATGAATCTTCAAACATAAATGTGGTTCTGAATAAATAATCAAAGAAAGATCTGCCCATCTAATAACAGAATAACAGCACAACACTCTTAGTTTTGTGGGTTTTTTGGCTGATTAGTACTAGAAGGGCTCGTATGCCTTGAACAGTCAGCATAACTTGGTCCATAAACTTCATTGCAGTCAACAGGAACTCCTTGGTTAGACCTGGAAAAGAAATGACTTTCATGGACTTATGAAGCTGTATAACACTTCCAGTAATCTGTTTTCAAACTGTCTTACCTACTTCTATTTGTATATTTTCTCATTTCAGAGGCAAAGCAGATACAGAGGTCTAATCAAGATGCTGGATGAGTTAAGTAACCCAGCAGTCTATACTGTATGGTGTTCACATACATATAATTCTTATTGACACAACCTGTGATGGAAAAGAGTAAACTATCCAAATGAAGAAGATAGAGAATCTTTGCTTATAATAGCCTTATACACATACACACATAGACCATACACGTCTTTAAATACAGTTTACATATCCTGTCAAATCTCATACATACCTTTTAAAACTATCTGATCAGGACTCTGGTAAAGCCAGTGTTTCTCAGTGTATTTGTTAAGGGTTTTTCATTGCTACTAAAAACCACTACTCTGATAACAGCAACTATAAATAGAAGAACACCTGCTATATTCACTCTTCCAGTGCTGACTTTGGTACCTGATTCACAGATTTTACTTTTGATGCTCTTGCTTTAAGAGCTAGCATTATCAGGATTAGGTACCATAATAAATAGACCTCAGTCTTCACCTTTCCCAAGCATATTTCTTGGTGATGCAGAGCAATGAATAAACTGGTTCGATATCGTTGTCCACGTGTGTGATTTATACGATATGTCTGACATATAGAGAGCATACCTGTGAAATGCTCCTTACAGTAGCATTAGCTTTTTTCTCCAGCCAGTGTCACTACTTTTCTGTCAAGTCTTCATTCCTTTCAACTCTATAAGAAAACTTTCCAGCTCCTCTTAGATAGTATGTGCCTTCAAGAGGCAGTTTAATTAGATGAGGTTTGTTGTGATAACTTATAGTGATTCTTTTTGATCGGAAGACTATTTAGGAGTTGAGAAAGATAATGATCCTGTGCAAATATGTTTGGTGTATATTAATACATAAGATTGTATATATATCCACAGCACAGTTAAATATATGATCTTGCTCACTTTCCTGATTGGATGCAAAACCAGTAAAGGTGCATGAGAATTGGAACTGTGGCTAAATATGCATAATGTTTCTTTTTCAGGCTCCCACTGAAGAATGCGGGAGCCTGTGCTAGTTTTGTTTTTGCTGTACATATGCTCTGTGGTTGAATACCTTGTTTTCCGGATCTACCAGTTTGTTTCCTTTCAGAAAATTGACTTTGAATTCCTTGAGAGCTGCATTAGCTAATGTGTGCGTCTGTGGGATTGTACAGTAAGCATGAGTGCCGATAACTTTTTAGTTTTCTATTTCTTGAAGAACCATATTATGAAATAGTTTGTGTCATATTGCTTCTACCAATATTTCAATATTTTGAAGAATTTTACACCACAAAAATACATGTTTTATATTATTACTTGGTACCAGAAGGAATTTTTTAGATTGCCGTATTTTCTAAATATTGTCCTTTTTGGCATAATCCTATTAACATGATGTTACATATATGAACATCTTAGAATATATCTAAAACTTATGTTTTTATACAAATCAAAATAAAAATCAAGAGTTAAAAAATAAAAGCAGTGATCAGTTGTTGACAGACAAATAAAAGATGATGTAACAAGCCGAAACTTGGCTTGCAATGAGGTTTAAGTTATACTTTTCCCAGTAAAGAAATGGCTCACTCCTAATGATTACAGACACGTAGTTAACAATAAAAAATAAAAAGCTCAAAACGCATACAGAAAAACAGGACAACTACTTTAATCCTTAGATAATTTTGTCTTGGAGTGTAGTCCAATTTTACCTGTAGTATCCTTACCATCCTTTACATTTAAAAAGCTGATTTTCATTTAGTTGTTGAAGAACTCCAGATGCAGATCTTTGGCATGGTGAATATCTTTAAAGAAAGAATCCCTGTAACTTCAGTTTTGCTCATATTCTTATTTTACAAAGCAGGAAAGACTTTCTTAGAGATCCTCATGCAGTTGTTTTTCAGGCATGTGTCAACTATTTCTTCCATATGTTGAGCTGAGTGGATTTTTAATTACAATTGTTTTTAACTAAAACTTGATTCCAGTGGAACCATTTCATACGTTTTTGTCTAGTACATTGAGATGTTTCAATGAGCAGAGAGGAAGTTGAAAAATACCTCACGATGTTTGTTTCACAGTCAAAATAAATGTTTTATCAGCAGTGGATATGAAGAGGTATTTTTAATTGTGGAAGTTTAGTTTTCATACAGCTTCATTTGCCTCCATCCTGTTGCATCTTCTTCAGCTTCATATTCTGATTCCCATAGTATAAAGTCAATATTTCTCTTACAAGGTCCAAAATAACTAGCTTTTCTGGTTTACTTCTAGACTTTTTTATTACATAAGCCTCTGCTGCTGAGATATCTGAAATAAATCAGCAAGCTACCAGGACTGGTCTGGCTAAGCTCTTTGAAGTGGATCTACTCACTGAAGAGTCTGCTTATACCCTAATACAGAATGCTTCCTTACAGCCATCATCTTCTTTCATTGCTCTTCCTTCAGGCAGGTGCGGAATGTTTTGCTTGGCATATGCATTCATCTGAGTACTGTCCTAGTTTGTTGGAATTGCTATGAACTGTGATGCCCATGAGAAGCAATTTTGACTGACCAGACTAGTTCTTGCATACTTCTGCCTTCTGTGCAGATGAGCTGCTTTTGAGGAAGAAGTTCTTTGGTTTCCTATCCTGCTGTGCTTTGCACAAGCAAGGTAGGGCAATGTATATGCTGGGCTTAGATCATGGTAGATTTTTTTGCTTGTTTGTTGGTTTAGGTTTTTTTTTTTTTTTTGAGTACTGAGGCTTTTGGTTTTTGGTTTGCTATGCTGTGAAAAGCTAGCGTGCATGGTGGGACCCTACACCTCTGTTTATGAAGTTAATCTCCCTTTAGATGCTTTTAAATGTGCTCTAGTCTAATGATTAGTTGAGTGGGTGGGCTACTGTAGTTGTAGTGGTGGTTGTTAGGGACACAAAGAATGAGATATGAAGGAAGAGATCTTTTTTTTTTGTGCTTCGTTCCTTAAGTAATTATCGATAGGTTTCTAGGGTTTTAGCCAGTTGTTTGATTCAAGGGCTTTTGGCTGTGTATTTTGGAAACACAGTTTTCTATCAAACATGTGGTAAAGCTAATCTGTTTTCCAACTCTGGTGTATGGAAAGGAAATGAGTGACAGTGGCTTATTCTTCATGACAGATCTACATGTAAGTTCTAGTATGCTAGTTCATATACTAGCCAAAGAGGCACCTTTTGCCTTCTTTTTAAAAAACAAAATGATTTTCCAGAGAATAAGGCTGTTCTGTTTATTTGTGCCCTGGAGTGCTTATAGAAAGGATCAACTTACATGTTTTGTTTCCTGACAGCCAAGGAAGGTTCTCTCCAAAGAGGCAAACAGCTGAGCTAAAGATTGTAGCTGACATGGGAGAGTCATTGATGTGACAGTACTGTGGCTGCTGCTGATAGGTTTATGCTGCTGTTTTTGCTGCCCTAAAGTATTTTTTGCTGAAGGTAGGAGTATAGTACAGGCATTGAGAGCTAGAGCGCTGCTCATTCTGTTTGCTGGCTTTGCTTGTAATACCTCTTGGCATAGCTTATAGGGAGATCTTTTGTGTAACCCAAAGTTTGTCACTGTGCAAGCAACTCCTTTGTCTCTGACTGCAGTTCTTTATTTGGTATATGAGGAATGGGATAGAGGGGAAGATGTGGGGCTTGGGGCAGGAGGAGAGAACCTAACTATGCCAGCTGCAAGGAATTCTTATCCAAGTCTAATAACCTGAAACCTAAAATAAATGTTCAGTGCATCACGTTGTTCTCTAGAAAACAACAGATTTGATTAAGACATTTTTGAGCCACCAGAGATATATTTAAATACCTTTAAAACCTTGACTCCAGTGCTCATCTTCTCTTGAATGCAGAAGTATGCGTGGGGGATGTGGAACGCCTGATTTGGTTCATAGAAATAAATGTTTATCTGTGAGCAGTGCTTTTGGGGACCTATAAGTCTTTTGAAAATTCATCCCTGAGGGACTGCCAATGGCCCACTTGTTCAAAAGCCCTGAGCAAGAGCTTTAAATGAATTGCAAAAACAAGGAAGTGTTTTGATGCTGAAAGAATTTTGTCAACATACTGTCAGTGCGTCAGGATGTGTCTCTTCCTCTCACCCTTCCTTTTGTTGAATCCTCTGTTGCTTGTTTTTTTGAGGTTTTTTTTGTGTGTGTGAAACAAAGCTGGGCTCTGCCTGGATTAGAAATAAACTTATTTCTTCCTCAATACTTTCTTTTTTACATCTTCTGGGGGAAATACATTATATTTGTAAAAGGGTATTTTCACACAGAAGCAAAGAAAAAAAAAAATCTAAAAAAAATAAAAGTAAATATTTCACAGGCCATTAAGAGCTGATTCCAAGCTCTGGATAGCATTTTTTTTTTTTGTGATAGAAAAGCAGGTAAAGGAATAGTCAAGAATAAGTTTTGCTTTAGATTGGGCATGATGAGAGTGGTTGAGATAAAGGTGAAGATGAGAGAGGCTTGATGTTTGGTATGATAATGGAGGAATTTGTATAAATCTTCAGCACTGGATGCAACCAGTAAACTGAAGTTGTACCATACCAAATTTTAAACAGCAAAGCTACACTTGGGAAAACTTAGTATACAAAATGACTTCTGCAAGCATAGTGATCTGTGCTCACAAGCGTTGTTTGCGTATATGGCTATCCAAGTGTGTTAGTGTGGATTTTGTGATTGTAAGCAGTCTCTTTTCTCACTGTTTTTTTCCTGTTCTGCTGGTAGTGTCACCTGGCAAAGCCTTTAGCCTTGGGGCCATATCTTCTTTTGTCAGGCTTTGTTCACAGCAGCTTCCACTGCTTCTACTACAGTGACCCGGACCCTTTGAACTCATGGACTAGAACCAGGTGCTGCTTTTGGTGGAGGCCATTCCTAATCACATTAGTCCTTGGATTTCTCAGAACTCACAGCTAGGTTTGTGACACACTGTTGTGTTTCTTTCATAGTCCTTTTTCTCTGTAAAACTGCAGGTTACTTAGAGCTGAAGGAGACAGAGTAGACTCACGTGTATGTTTTTTGCTTTGCGCATGAGTACTGTTTTGTTGGTACGGATCATTTCCTTCGCCCTATTTATCACGTCCCTGCTGCTTCCCCAAATGGCTATGAGCCACATACATTCAGGGGTGTGACGAATGGAAAAAAATTGTTAATAGAACATGAAAATACATTTAAAAAATAATGAAAGGGAGCTTGCCCAAAATATTTCAATTTCAAGTGAAAATATCTAGCTTCGTTAACTGAATATATTATTTTGCCACCTTTTTTGTAAATGACATAATGATAAAAAGACCTCAACTTGTTTTCAAATGACTGCATATTAATAGCTTCTAGCAGGTGCTCGAGAAATCAAGGCAATCTATGAAATTTTCAGAATACCCCTCCCCCAAGGGAAGCTTGTTTCTAAATAAGTGCATGTTTTTTTTAGTCTGTCTTATCAAATGTGTGAGACTGTGATCTGTTTGTACTTCTGCTGCTTTCAGACTGCTTTTAGGACTTTTTTTTTAGTTAGTTTTTTTTGCAAGGATTCAAAGTGCATCTGTCTTAAGTGGAAATTCCACATGAGCTTAGCTATGCAGATGTCAAGGCACCTCTAAAGCATATCATTTTAGGGTCCCCAAAGTGCAGAAACGGTTGAGATAAAGCTTCAAGGATGGGGAAAGAAACAAATAACCACTCTCTAAAATCTTTTGTCACCTGAACTGCAACAGCTCCAACAATCCCATGCAGAAAACTACAGAACTATGTTTCATCTGCAGATACAGACGCGTGGATATTCTTTGTAGCTGACAGTAGGCAGTGAGGCGTAATTCCTTTTGTTCCTCTGGTTGTTTAGCAGAGTAAGTAAATTTAGGTCAAACTCTCAATCATTTGATCACATGCCTGGAGATGTAATACATTTCGTCTAATAGCCAGGGGAAACAGTCATTTAAACAAGTAACTGTTTCATTTCTGTAAGTGACTAATTTGACAGACAAGGCACAGTTCAAAGGAAAACAATAGATATACAATGGGATGTTCTCAGCTTGCCCTTTGTGCCTCTCTGGATGCCAGTGGTGCCTTCTAACATGGAGATGTTTGCCAGACTGAGATGATCTGGCAACATCATGCATATAACACAATTTAAGTTAGGTTACACAGTGCATTGCATCATGAATCCACTACAAATAATTTGCCTCTATCTGTTCCTGTCCCATGGTTTCTGAAAGAGTATGAAGAGCATTTGACCAAGTAGAAAGGCAAACAGCTTTCTATACTTTTAATTTCAGATTAGTGTAAGCTTGTGTAATTTTTACCCTTTTTTATCCTGAAGATCCAATTCAGCACTTTATTGCAGACACAGGCTATCAACATAAAGGCAGCTAAAACAGCATGTGGATTTAAAATGAACGGACGTCTGTATGGATGAGCTGCTGTATGAGCACGTTATAAAATATGCAGTTTGGAGAAATGAAACTTATCTGCCGTCAGTAAAAAGCTCTTTGCTGGTGGTTGCTCAATAAGTTCAGCCATCATCTCCTGAACACCAATTTTGATACTGTTGTGATAGCTGTGACAAATTTCAGCAGAAGTCTTAATCAGCAGATGGCCACTGGAGAAATGGTTTTGTAAAATGAGATTTTGATTTTCTGATTTATCTGAAGAAGGACTTCCCACTGCAAGAATTTGCAAATGGTTTTCAGTGTTGGTTTTTTTTTTTCCAGACAGAACTAGAGTCTTTCTCTGCTATCTTACTACCACACCTTTTATCCTGATGCTCACTGATGTGCCTCCTTGAGGGAAGGTCTTTATTGTACCTTCATCCATGATGAAAGTTTGCAGCAATTATCACTCATTCTGTTCTTTCTCTAGAGCATAATACGTGCATGATTTCCTCAACTCTGTGCCAGCTAATAAGCATATTCAAAATAATGAGCCCCAAGGTCACAGGAAAAACAAAATTCATGTATACAATTTAGTTTCTCAATCTTTCATTTCAAAAACAAAATTTATTTTGCTGTTAATCACATAGCTTTATAGCTTTCTTTCTTGCATTTTCACTTTCCTTGAGTTCTCGTCAGCGCAGTTGCTTTGAAATCTTACTTCGTTGCATTTTTTTAATTTATTGTGATACAGTGATCTCGTGTTAAATTGCCTGTGATTCCAAGTTGTATGTTAGATTGCCTGCTGCTTTCCCTTTACTTAGCTTCACCCCCTTCCACTGTAAACTGCTCAAGTTGCTGTTTTGTCACTGCTTGTCTCCTATGCACACTTTGAATAATGGTACAGTTACAAATTCTTTCCGTTCTGTTTTAGATTCCCACTAAAATGTTTAGGGTTCTGTCTACGTAGAGCTAGAACAGTAGCTGAAATTTTCACTGCATGGATACTGCTTTCAAAATTTCTCATGTTCAGACAGTTATAGAGAAATGCTTTTCAGAAGAATGTCTTGCTTCACCTTCCTTCTTCCCTCTTTTGGTCAATTTCATTCATGTTCAGCACCTAGTAGATAAAAAGATGTCCAATGCAACTGAAATAATGAAACTGTCAGTTGCCACTCTTAAAAATGATGGAGAACTGGAAAACAGCATAGTCCAACGCTGACCTCTGATTCTCTTAAATTGAGCATACGTTCTGAATTAGTCTAACTTCTGATACCGTTTTATCTTCCTATCTGGTCAAATCCAAAATAGTGTGCCCATACACATGCACTATCATGGATATATGTATGTTCTATGTGGATGACAGCTAGGCTAATGTGCTTTTGGTTGTTGTTTTGTTTTTAAATGTGCTGTGTACCTCTGAAATTAAGATAATCTTTATTTAGGCACCTACATGGATTTATTTATTTACAACTAAACGTTTAGAAATTAAATATCTGGCTTCGTTTCCAACATATGTTGGGAATTGTGTGTCAGAACAGTGTGTAACATAGAATTCTCTGGAGATTCTTCTCCCTTCGATTTCCTATTATTAACGTACACATCACTAATGTTGTACTGAGAATGGAGCCAATTCTACAATTTCTTTCCAGGTCTTTCCAATCCTCTCACAGCAAGATGAAACAAATGGCCTTGTTAGTGTGTCCTGAAAGTTGATAAACTATAACTTGTTTGTATGAGATGGGGAGACCAAGTCTCCAAAGTGAGGAGCCAAAGCGAAGAGCACATCTGCCTCCTTATAGTGGTATTTCATCCTGAGTGCTCAGCTGCTGGCAGTCTGGTATAAAGTATTTATTTGTTGAGTTGTTTCTTGTATACACACAGTTGCTTCAAATACTTTAAAGCTATTTACCATAATGCTTTAATAATTTCATTACATAAAAGTAAGCTTTCAAAATGCCGTGAAAAGATGAGGTCCAAGAAGTGATCAAGTATGTGATTTGGGGATGCTGGTGCTATCTTGATCTGTAGATGGCTTGTGAATTGAAAATACAGTAGTTCATCAGGATAGGAGAAGCCATCACAAAGAACTGCAGGATATAGACTCTGCTAATTTAGTGACAAAGAAAAATGCTGATAAGGTTGTAACCATAACTTCTTTCTGGTTTTTGGCAAAAATCCACTGGACTTGCTTCTCTTCTGTCCTGTGAATGGAAGCTTATAATTCAATAGAACATTAGAGTTTGTTAGATCTACTAACTTTTTCTTTCTTTTTTTTTTTTTTTTATTTTTTTTATTTAAAGTTGAGGACTAAAGAGAAAAGGAAATGACTGTACCAATTTTACTATATGGTTGTTACTGGACAGGAGTGGAGGAAAAAGGGAAAAAATGATTCTGATGTGGGGCTTTCTGTAGTCCTTTTTGCCTATCTTCCTAGCAAAAGTTTATCACAATGTGAAAGTAAGGCAAAAGCAACGCTTCTATAGCCTCAAAAAAGAAGAGGGAGATAAAGATGCTAAAGTAGCCTGACAACCAAGTCCATGTCTAAAGCAGATGTATTTGCTCTTCACAGTTTAGGTAGATTAGGCAAGAGCATCTTATTTTATTGCTTTATAAACAAACTATGGTAAGAGCATACACCTGTGTTAAATGACATGATTTCTAGTGCTGAGACAGATTTGCTCTGGGCTCAAACTTGGCCTTGGGGATGCTGGTAGCTGCTAGCTACATTGTGAGCACAAGGACACACTGGATCAGCTTAGGCTTGTCTCAGTCAAATAGTTTTCAACTTGCTTTGTGTTTAAAGGGGAAAAAAAAAAAAAAAAAGCAGCTTAATTTGTAGTTGGCTAAGGGTACTGATTGTGGTGGATTTTTTTTGTGAGTTGATGCTATCTTTAGGGAGATTTCTTCTGTGCTTCTCTAAAAATAGAACAAGTATTAAGTTTATGAGCCGTGGGTTTTAATCTTTTGATTTCAATTGGAGTAACAGAGGTACCACACCCATAACACGTAGATATTTACATCATGTGTAGCATTAGCATACAGTTTTAGTTGCTTCTTGAGAGCTAAAACAGAAGTCCTTGGTTATATCACACGTTTTTATGTTGAAACATATATGTATATTCTTTCTGTACGAAGTCTACTTTATTCAGAAAACTTATTAGAAATTACACATTTCCAAGTACTGGGCTTTGCCTGTGCAGAAAAATAAAAGAAAGAGGAAAAAACAATTGTGATGCCAGCAATAACAATTTAGGCTTTGCCCACCTGTGATAGATAAACTGCTTACTCTGAAATCCCCAGGGAAACAAGCTGTTTCTATGAGGTATTTAAGGATGGGGCTCATTGTACTCATCTCTTCATGGCTGACTATCTGGTTTGTTCTGAGATAAGACTAAAGACCCTCTGTAGACTAGAAACTGTTTCTACTAGTGAATAAACAAAAGAAACCCAATTCTGACAGTTAAGACAGCTGCAATGTTCCAGATGGCTCACAGTATTTGAACTGACTCTAATATTAAATAGGTAGGATTTCAAAAACTAGAATTGCTGTGTAGATTTTTTTTTTCTCACTCCGTTCTTTCCTCTCTATTTTAAATTTCAGGACTCATTGATGAAAACCATTGTTAAAGAAAAAGCAAGAACTACAGAATATGTGGTGCTTCACTCCAAAAGTTTGGGAGGCTGCAAGATGAACAAAACCTTCTCTTTGATTAGAGCTCTTATAGTAAACTCATCATAGGAAGAAAACCCCTGCTGATAATATTTGTAAATGATACAGGCTTGCCTAAGTGTGTATGTAGATATCATCTCTTATAGTATCATGTTTTCCTACGTGGCAAACAAAGCATTTTTGTAAAGGGAGCTGAATAGAAGTGAAATATTTTAGGACAAAATAAAAACTGTGTTCTCCCAGATGGAATCTTCATTTTTATAAATTGCAAATCTAAATCTTTCTTTTAAAGGGAAGTTATTCAACAAGGAAGGCAAACAGATTAGGAACATGATGTGAGTGAATGGGCATGTACCCTAATAATAATAAAGTTCCAGGCAGTGCTGGAAGCAGTGTATTTGCAGAGAAATGTATTGATCCTAAGTTAAGAGTGGGTTAGCAGAAGGAGAGTCCAGAAGGACTAAGAGCTTTGTTTCATTGATTCTTCAGTCTTCCCACAAAATTCCTGGGACTTGCTCAGAACAGTAGAGAAGATGTATTTAAAATTACTTCTTGGAAAAGGATATTATAACTTGGTTCTCTTTTTCTTTGACTTTCAACAAAACTTTGAATATACTGGTTTGAATGTTATGATAGTTGTAGTAAGTAGCTTACCGTATTTGAGTGAATGCATGCTTCAATCCTAGACCAAAAAAATAATTAGCCTGATCTGTTTTGATTATCTAAATTACATTAGATCCTGATGTGATGATGATACTAGGCTTCCAGGCTAACCATCTACTACTAATTAACTGCATGAATACAGTGATTTAAGGGGATACAAAGTAGGAGTGACTCCAAACTATAGTGACTGCAAACTAGTTAAAGAACTTCCCTGTGAGACCAACATTAGGTAGAAATGACCTTGGATGCAGTTAAAGTATCTCAAGAATTCTGAAATTTATGATGTTTTCTGTTCTATTCAGAAAAAGAATTTTTGTGTATTGTTAGCTGCTGAATTGCAGCTCACTTACTGCATTTTGCAGAGGCTCCTAAATCCATGAGAAGATCAGGACTGCTTTTCAGTTAAAGGCTTTTTCAGCTGAGCCTTGCACAAGAACTGTGGCCGATGATGTGGCTATGGAAAGATTTATGCCTGGCAGGGAAATTGTTTTGGGATGCCCCCTCTTTGCTCTTCGTATAGAACTCTGTGCTCTTGGAAATCTTTAGAGCATTCATGTAGATGTGTGTGTGGTATGAGTATGTAGGTCCAACATTGCACATGACCTTTCCTAGTTTAACACCACAGAACTGAAGATGTAGGTTAGACTTCACAGTCGTTAGGTCTTGCAGTGACTAATTGACTGATTTGTTTTTGTAATGGAGCTGAAGATAGATATTATTTTCCAGAAGACGGAATAGTCTCCAGTTATGTCTAAAATACTGCACAGGCAGTGAGTTTTCCAGTCTACACAGTGTCTGATATGTATCCTTCAATGTGACTCTAAGAATGAGAAGTTAATATTAATAACTAAAAACCCTAATGCACTGTACTTAACTCTCCTGAACTGGTTTTGATGGCGTGTCAGGGCCTGCATTTGACAACAGCGATAGCCCTTGCAATAAATGCCTTCACAACTGAATGAGCCATGCATGGTGGTGTGTATCTCATTGACTGTTCCTCTACCAGTTTGGGAATCTGTGGGGATCAAATATTTTTGATGTTTTCATCAATATCTCAATGTTATAAAGCAACGAAGCTTCACAGACCATGACTGACAGTTTTACCACTGCAATCTGATTAGCTACTAATTAGTAACAGGCAGAGACTGTCAGACTTCACTCCTTGCAGATGTTTTCTGGCATGTGACTAACTGAAATGTTGTGCCAGAATGAAGAGAACGTGGGTCTAATATAGTGATGGACTTGAACTGCATCACTACAAATGAAAAAATTTGTTGTGGGATGTTCAATATCTGGAGGACAATCACCTCAATCAGCCTGACCTCATATAATTAGGATGCTGTCACTGGATGAAGGAAGAAGCAATTATGGCAGTGAGAACTCCCCAGAAGACATTGTCTTGTTTTCTTAGAGAAAAAGCAGGTGTAGGAACATCGGTATTTTTTCACTTAAAATGTCCTTGCAGTGTTTACCTGCAACTGCAGGATTGAGTCTCTTCCCCAGCACTTCCTCCCCATGCTTTCTTAAAGACCTTGTTGTCCCAGTACAGACTGGGGAGGTGATTTTGGACAGCATGTGCCAAAACTGTGCTAGGTAATGTTATGAATAGACACTTTGTACGTAGAGTCATTCGTGTGTGATGCTAATGCGAGTGCTGAAATATGTGTGAGCAATGAGAAGACAGTGCAGTATTTATTGGAGAGACCTGTAGTTTAAGACATGAAACCCTGGAGGATAACTTAACTTCAGAATGTTTTAAACACTAGGTTTTGTGAGGATGTTTTGTCCACAGGCCAGGCACTGATCCATAGTGCCTTCCCCCCCCCCCCCCCCCCCCCCCCAAAAAAAAAAATACAATGGAGATTTAAGGAGTTTCAGCATCCCCTTCAGATGTGTTGATAGCTCGTTTTGGCTGTTACTTCTCAATGTAACATAACGTAAAAGTGAAGGTGCTTGTCCTCAGTCTTTTGTTCCCTTTAGTCTGTAACTTTTTTTTTGTTGTGAAATGCATCACCCTGTTTCTACAGCTAAATGCAATTAAAGAAGTCTGTTATAACTTATTACTGGTACTCCACGTTTTAATAAAAGCCTTTGTGACACTTCAGAACAGTTTTCTCAATCAAGCAACTCCTCAGATGTTGGGGTATGTCATTTATATTGGTATGTGGTGCTTAAAGATGGGAAACAATCTTAGTTTTCATTCCATGGGTTGGTTTGGAAGGCACTGCTAATGACCTGTTATATGGCTTGTTACTAACCATCCCACTTAGCTGATTCAGTATTGGCCATGAGCCATGCTCTCTAAGGCTGTAATCTTGTTAATGTTCATAGGGTAACTAGAATGGGGCAGTGTCATTATTTGCAGGGAGAATGCCCTTGGGAAAACCTCAAGTGCTGAAGGAAAGTTGTCTGAATTGATAGTTTTTATTTGCAAGTCCATGCTTTATCAGTGGTGGTGTGTAGTTGGCAGGCAATTTCTAAGTTGGTATCTTTTAAATGTCAGACTTTTTTAAACTAGTTGTGGTAATGAGATACCATGGTGACATTTACAAGCAGCAAGAAGCATTAGTCTGGAGAATCTAGCTCTCTCCAGCAAGCAAGAGGTGAACTTTGAAAACCTGCCTCTTCAGGAGTTGCCAGTGAGACTGTGCGTGCTGATACTCTGGTTGCAACACTGATCTGTGTTAAGATGACACGAGCAAGCAATATGTTTTGTGGCTATCAGTTTTCCTTTAGTCACATAAGCAAATCTTAAACCAAAAGCTATAGTTGACAAAATACTGAGAAAGATAAACAATGCCATTAAATCCCACTACCTTTCCATGTGGCTCTATAGTTGCTTAGGCAGCGCTATGGGAATGTGTCTGTCTCACCCTGCTGGTTTTGGAGGTTTATGTATGGAACTGAGAAATGAAAGGAAAAACTCACCTGAAAGAGCTGACATGGGTGTCTGGGTTGTCAGCCACGAGAAAGAAAACCGTGAGTATGTCAGAGGACCAAGTAACATAGAAAGAAATCTAAATAAAAATGTCTATACAAAGCCTGGAAGAAGGAAGAGCATCTCTACAGGCTGAAACTCAGCTATCTGGAGAGATGAGTAGGGGAAACTTGCCTGTTACAAAGAGAATAGGCTTCCAAGAAAACCAAATTAATTTGAGGGATATTTAAGTACTCAGAATTCCTGGGAATAAGGAAATAACAAGTCTTTTTTTATTCTCTGTACAAATATAAATCACTAGTTGTTAACAAACAACCCCTGCAGTTCAGATTTTGCTCAATTGACTGTGAATGCAAAATAGTAGCAGGTCTCTGTGTTTTTCTGTGAACTTGAGCAGAGTGACACTTGTGCTTTGCAGAACTCTGCCTCAGACCACAGAAATCTGAACTCCTGGGCCCCAGATAGGAAGTTTTAGATTGGCTTTAAAGAGAAGAGATGGCAATGGTTAGATATGTCAGAATTCCTGCTTAATTAAACTGATTTATTGCATGCCTTGTTTTTTATAGAGATGAATGCAGAATATTCAGACTCGCAGGATATATTCCCTAGACATAATGCAGTGAATGAAATTGCAACTTAAAGAAACTCTTGGTGCTTTAGTAGTGATGGTGCATACGTGAAACAAAGAGCAGAAACTGATTCTTATACTTCTTGAGATAGTGTAGACTCATATACTGGTATGAAGTTCACTTCATCTCCTGCGTCTGTCTTTTATATCTTTACTTGAAAACATCTGTGTTCATATTACTGCAGATAAATGATTTTCTTTCAAAGAGAAAGTGTCTGTGCAGTGCAACTTTTTCTTCTATTTTATCTTTTTCTACCACAGCTCTGTTAAAGTTTCCTTAACACACTTCAGTGCTGAACAGATATCTGGGCTGCAACCTGTTTGCCTTTTTTAAATAACTACTCCAAAGTTAAATAACTCTGTAACATACCTGAAATAGATTATTAAATCATAGAAAGTATTTAAGAACGGAACCCTTATGGAAAACATGTGGTTTCTCTATCCTTTTCCTTTGTATTAATTGGCTTCTTCCTCAACAATTTCTGCTGATCATCACAGGGTGCATATATGTTAATGTGTTAGTTCAGAGAGGGAATGCCTTGTTGACGTGAATCTTTCCTTCCTTGCATCACTTTAGATTGTGTTGGTGTTGAATTGTCTGTGAGAAGAAAAATTGAGTTCCTTTTAGAGTAAACAAAAAGTAAAGGCATGATACAGGAGCATATTTAAAGCATTGTAGCTGCAAATGGCGAGTAGGGTCTCGTTTAAATTATTTTCCTTTCCTTCCAGAAATACCTGTAGTTTGCTAGGAGCAAAACACCCATGCTAAACATCTGTTTTTCTCAACAGACTTTCCCTGATTCTTCTGCGTAACTTGCTAACAAAACTACAGCCAAAATTGTGCTGTATTCTCATCAAACTCTGTAAGATTATTTAAAGTAAGGTGTGAATCCTAAAAATAGTTTTAAATATTTAGCACTTTGGTGCTGTTTTCAACAGAACAGTTTTTTAATAAATGACAGCCTACAAATGCAGTTTAGACTTTATTGTCAGTAATAAACCGTACTGCAAAATAAAAGTATTCAGCATAGCAGTTTAATATCTTAGTTTTTAAAGCATATACTTCACATTACCTCTTTAATTCTGTTGTTATCAGATATGTATGACAGAATTTTAATAGGGAATTCTGTTGATGTTGACAGGAATGAAATAGAACTCAGTTCTTTCATAGCTATTTTTTCCAGAGGTTAAAAGACTAGTAGATAATTTGATCACTAAATTAAATAGGAGGGGCTCGAGCTGTATGAGGGAACACATCTCTGAAGTACAGGATGAGCAGTGATAGCAACTTTCATGGACCTGAACTTGCAGACTGAATTTCACTTGCTGACTTTACAGAATCCCATAGAAAAGTTATCTTGTTTCAAAGTATTTGCTATTTGTTTTCATATAGTAGCTTTTCTTCTGAACTACTAGGATATGAGTAGCGAAACTGCTACCACTCCAAAAATGGCAAGGGTGCTTTTGAAGAATTGTCAACATAATTTTTCTCAATGCTTCATACTGAAGTCAATGAAACAAATAATATGCTTCTTTCTCTCTGCATATTCTGCAGATTGCCTTTACGGTGGAAGTAGTTCTTATGTATAATACTCAGCATTTACTGAGGCTTAAGACTTGGAAATGCTCTTCGCTGATAAATCAGTAAAATCCATTTACTCTCTGAATTCTCTTCTAATGATTGCAAAGTGCACAATAACTGAGAAAATGCACCCAGAGGAACATCAGCTTTAATGATGCAAAGTGTGAAGCCAGTTTTGTGTTACTTCTACTTGTTCCAGAGGTCTTGTTTGATAGTTTGTTCCTATATAGCTTGTTACCTGAGATCAGTGTATGGCTTTTCCTACAGAAATGATTCCTGGGAGTGGAAGAAGAGCTGCAGCAGCCTCTGTATTGATTGCTGTGTGTTAGGTGCTTGGCCTATTATAATGCATTAACACTTGAATTAGCGAACTCTTCAACATGGTTGAAGTGATGACAAGGAAAGAAAATCCATTCTGCTAAGTGAGCAAGTGTAAGTCTGCCTAGCAGAGGAAGAAACTTCTACACGTACCTGTGGAATACCACAAAATGGAATCTAGACTTATACAACTTCTACTAGACAAATATCGAAAGAATTTTAATGGAGAGAATCCATATAGCAACTGAAAATTGAGGAAAATCTGATATTTGGTGGCTTTCTGTTTCAGAGAAGCCCTGTGTAAAACAGGGAGATCTGTATGCTAGAGATCTTAAGGATTAAGTCTTGGAGGATACACTATTTAGAGAGTGACCTGGGTGTATTTAGTGTATGAGACTTTTTTAAAGCTAAAGCTATAAAGTGCTTGTGCTTCCTTAAAATGGTGATTTATGGGTATTAAGCTGCACACAGGGTTAAAAATTATTTTGCTTCAGTAGCCATGTGCCACAGAAGAAATGAGCTGAAAATCTAAGCGTCCTGAGTCACAGGGTTAGTTGTCGTTGATTCAGAACAGCAATTGGACCAGAAAGTCTCATGGAATAGTGACAGAGAGAGATAGCATTCTGGAAATGTATCAAGGATGCCAAAGAAAGAGAGAATACTTAAGCCCGTCCAAACCAAGCAAGCCTAAAGTCATGAAGACCAAATATGGAGGGCTGAATCCCAACAGCTTGATGAATGTCTGGACAGCTGTTTCAGACTGCAGTGTGTTTATAACATGGAGCTGACTGGTGAAGTCCAAATCTCATTGAGTCACAGGATACTCACACTCCAAAACCCAGCAAGACTCTCTGGCCAAAAAAAAAAAAAAAAAAGAAAAGAAAAAAAAAAAATCCTTCAGCAAGAGAGTGCTCTTGGTCAACTAACAATGCTGCATGTCGTAACCAGGGGATCACCAATGTGATGCTTCTGCAGGACCAGTAAAGTCCAAGTGATTCCTGTCTCTTATTCGCAGCTGCTGGGAAGATCAGCTGCTAGTAATGGAAATAACATAAAGGCATATCCAAGAGGAACAGGAAAAGAAGAAGAAAGAGGACATGTCTTTTCATTCATTTAAATGCATAAGACAGATTTTCCTCAATAAATGGAAGAGAATTTTGATGAAGTAACTGTACATCGTCTGAAGCAGAGTGGCCTTTGGTGGAATGCATCATTACTGTCTTGGCAGCCAGGTCTAGCCTGTGATTTCTAGTACAGAGATGCTTTGACAAGTGCTGTATACTTTAACCATGTAGATTACAAACATGTTAGTGGAATGCTGCTGTGCTTTAGCTAGCTATTATAGGAAGGGATGGCCCATCAGATTTTGGGTTCAAGCTAGTGCCTTTTCCTGGCAAATTTGTATAGCTGGTATACTTTGAAGTAAGTTATTTTCTTTCTTTAGGTAGTTGGAGCTTTATATTTCTGTGTGCTATAACAGTTGAATTATTTAGTTTATCTTCTATCTGCTTATCTAATAACTTTCTATTAATTGAAGAGCAGTCTGTTCAGTGTAATCATGACGCAGATTTAGACATCGAAGTAAAAATACTAAAAGGGTCTGGGGGACACGGATGAAAGAGTTGAAATGTTCTGGCCACTAACATCCGTTCCCTTTTCCTTTTAGTCACATGTAATGCAAGTTGTTCAATTCATTTGGTATTTAATTCAAATTATGAAGGCTGGCACCAATGAGTATGGAAAGAAGTACTTTTGACCTTGTATCATGGAGCAAATTTAACATTTCATGGCACGTAGAAAGAAGATTTTAATAATTATGTTGCACAATTGGGATAAAAAAGACAGAGGCATTAACATTCTACTTTTATATTTCGTGTCTTTTCCTTTCAGAACTGCTACTGTAATACTGGAACAGAATAATTATTCATTTCCAAGTCTGGCACCTAAAGCACTAAAGAATAAGGTTGTGTCTCCATGTGAAATGCAGCCGTCAGCATTTCTTATACAGATGAAAAAAGGAAAGATGTCAGGAAATGAGGACATGCCAAACTCTGGATCATTCTGCACATACTCTAAGGGACACTTCGTGGTTTATCATTGACTACAAAATAGCTTTTGAATAGCCCTTTATGTTTGTACAGAAGGTATTCTGTTTGTTTGTTTTGTGTAAGAGAGGAAGACATGATGCTCAAATGTTTTCTATTCTTATGATACAGAAAAAAATGAATGGGAAAATTTTCTTTCAAAATTCAAATAGAGCTCCACGAATGTCAGAAATTACTACAATATGATTTTGCATTCTCTATGTATGCCTGTATTTTGTTTTTAAAGAACAAAAAATGAGTATGTGTTTTACATATAATGACTGTGGAGATGACTTCATATATATTTCCTGTTGCTTGTGAGAATGAGAAGATATATGCACACACAATAGGGATAGCATTGAATAAGAACTGAACATGTCTTAAGGAACAGTAAGAAAAAGAGAACAATTTGCTAAACTTGAAAATAGAAATCATTGGTACATTTCTTTCCTTCAAAAAGAAAACAAACAAAAAACAGGGAATTTTTAACTGCCTCAGTCAAATAAACCCAGTCTGACGAAGACGTGTATCTAATTTTATGTATGAGAATAGCCCAGTTGATGTCTTTGATATAGATTTAGCTCCAAACAGTGCCTGTGGATATAGTACTGAAAACATTGGACACCATACTGTTTTAAGCAAAAATAACGTCTTACTTTTTAACCACTTACAAGATATCTGCGTGCTGATTTTTTATTATTTTACACAAGAGAAGAGGAAAATACATTAGTAGAACAGCTTTATCCAAACATTTACTTGCATCAAACAACATTTTATTTAAAAATAGCAAATGACTAAATACTAGTTGTCGGTGTTGATCTAATATGTTAAAACATAACTGTTTAAATGTTAGGTTTTATAAATCATTATTTTCTAGAAGATTCCATATATGGAGGTTGAGAATAAACTTGCAACTCTACCTGTGCTTTTTCCCTGTCTATGAACTGATATCAAAAAGTGTGTGGTTCTGTGACAATGAAAAGCTGAATTGGGCTGTTCTGTTTGGGCTGCTTTTCTCTCAGGAACATGTTTACAAAGTTCTTCAAGTTATCTCCCTGATCTCAGTGTAATTGAAGTATGTTTGGATTTCCTCTGAGATCACAGCTTTCATCCTGTTATAATTCTCTTTGTCACGAATAGAAAAAGAAATTTGAGCAGACATGCTTGAATGGAAAAGAAGCAAACTGTCGGTGATGTAGCTGTTGGTTGTTCCGGGAGTACTCACTGCATCTTCTGATTTAATTTGTGTAATATATGTAATTAAACAACAACTAAGTGACAGAACTGTGTTTGTAGATTCAGTAGTAAGATGTACCTTGTTCCGCTTCTATGTAAGTCAAGTGATAAACAATCTCGTAGTGCTTTCTCTGTGGGACTGACAATCTCTAAATGCCTCAGCAGTTACGTGTGGAACTCATCAAATTTTACTTGTAAAAAGGAAGCCATTCAATTTTGCTGCAGAAATCTTAGAATGCTCTTGGTATTCCCTGTGTTTAGCTATGAAATTCTGACTGAGAATAGGATTAGAATGTCTTGCTGAGTCCCAGTGGGTCAGAGTCCTGTGGTATGGGTGGTTTTTCCTTTAACTTCAGAGTTGCTGTGCAGGCAGGGGCAATTCAGATGAAATATCAGCAGTTGTTTCAGTGGTATACGGCATTCTACAACCTGAGATTTAACAGAACTTAAAAGGGTTGGTGCTGGGACTGGTGTTATTTGACATCTTTGTAAGCGACATGGACAGTGGGATCAAGTGCACTTTCAGCAAGTTTGCAGATGACACCAAGCTGAATGGTGCAGCTGACATGAGAAAGGGAAGGGATGCCATCCAGAGGGACCTGGACAGGCCTGAGGGGTGGTCCATGCCGATCTCATGAAGTTCAGCAAGGCCAAGTGCAAGGTCCTGCACCTGGGTCAGGACAATTCCAAGCACAGATACAGGTTGGGTAGAGAATGGCTTGAGAGCAGCCCTGAGGAGAAGGATTTAGGGGTGTTGGTTGATGAAACATTCAGTGTGAGCCGGAAATGTATGCTTGCAGCCCATAAGGCCAACAGTATCCTGGGCTGCATCAAGAGAAGTGTGACAAGCAGGTCAAGGGAGGTGATCCTGCCCCTCTACTCTGCTTTTGTGAGACTACCTGGAGCACTGCGTCCAGTTCTGGAGCCAGCAGCATAAGAAGGAAATCAAGCTGTTGGAGTGGATCCAGAGAAGGGCCACAAAGATGATCAGAGGGCTGAAGCACATCCCATATGAGGACAGGCTAAGATTGCTGGGGCTCTTGAGCCTCAAGAAGAGAAGGCTCTGGTGGGACCATATATGGGCCTTCCAGTACCTGAAGGGAGCCTGCAGGAAAGCGGGGGAGAGACTTTTTTCTAAGAGGGTGGGGAGTGGCAGGATAAGGAGAAATAGTTTTAAACTGGAAGAGGTTAGATTTAGACTAGATATCAGGAAGAAAATCTTTACTGTGGAGTGGTGAGACACTGGAACAGATTGCCCAGTGAGGTTGCGGATGCCCCTCGCTGGAAGCATTCAAGGCCAGGCTGGATGGGGCTGTGAGCAATCTGGTCTGTAGGAGGTGTCCTTGTCTATAACAGGGGGTTGGAACTGGATGGTTTTATAGGTCCCTTCCAGCCCAAACCATTCTATAATTCTATGAATTCTTTCTTTGAGTGTTTTGTTGTTGGTTTTCTGTTTTTTTGTTTTGTTGAAAACGCATTACCTGATTTTTCTCTATCAGCAGACTATACAGCAACTGTATGATACAAATTTTTAAGAACAATGTGTTTTATGGAAGTTGAGGTATTAAAGCTTAGGTGTCCTTTTAAGTACTTGATTTACAAACATTTGGGTATGCACACTTTTGTGTGATGTCATTGGAAAACAGAACTCTACTCCTGAGGACAAGTGACTTCAGGGTTAAAATATGTCTTTTCAACAGAGAGGAAGAATGGGCTTATAAAGACTGGAGGCCATTTGAAAAGTTTGGGCTGAACAACAGGAACAGTTTTCATGTCTGCAGGAGCTAGGCTTACATACCACACTCCGTGCAGTTTGTGTAAGCTACACATGCATGTCTGTTTACATAAATGATACATTTTTGTATGTGACAACCTGTAGAACAAGAAGTAGAGCCTAAACTGAAGAAATGTTAAAAATAGACTCAAGACGAGGCCTTCCTACTTCCCTGTGCAGCTGTTTTTATTCCCTCAAACTACTTAAAGGAAACCGATAACTTAGCTTGAAGTCCAGGCAACGCAGTTATTAGTGTCATCTGTACACAAGAGATAACGTGACATAATCTTAGTGCAAAGGAAAGAAAAAAAAAAAGCAACGTCACTTGTTTCTTGCAGAAGTTTTTTCCTGAGGAAATGCATGTGGCTTCTTGTAACTGTAATGCACCTATGAGTTTCACCTCTTAGAAACTGTTTACTATCTTTTTGGTTTTGCAAGCCGTGATATATTGAGAACTACAAAAACCAGGAATTCTGCACGTCAAACAGATTTTTCAATAAGAAAGCGTAAGTTGAACAATGTGATAATATTAATAGAGGTTAAAAATGTGAAAAAATTAAGATATCTTTGATGTCCTATGTCTGTAATGCATCTAACAATAGTCCTCTTCC
Organism: Meleagris gallopavo; assembly: GCF_905368555.1. Taxonomy (NCBI): domain Eukaryota; kingdom Metazoa; phylum Chordata; class Aves; order Galliformes; family Phasianidae; genus Meleagris; species Meleagris gallopavo. Next base: position 14,511,213 of record NC_139407.1, read on the forward strand.
AAGTCTCAGACCTAACATGTTAGTGATTTGTTTGCTTTTTATGAAAAGAGTCAAACATTATCTTTTTTCTTGCAGCTTTAAAAAAAAAAGAAAAGGTAGTCTAGTCAGAACAAAATAACAAAATAACTAAGTACAAAGATATGATATGTAATGATTTAGTCCAAAACTTGGGCTGTCTGTGCACCAAAGCCTGTAGAAGTAACGAAGCTGGACAAGAACAAGCAGGCCATTTGGCTCCACAGCACGGTGTTGTGAAATTTGGCTTGGAAAAAGTGGAAGCATCTCACCAGTAGGTAACCCAAGCCCTTCACTTCTGGCTCTATTGGTGACCTTGTTACGCAGACTGAAGCAGTTCAGATTGTGCCAAAAAATGAGAGCTGCAAATCTTCAAGGAATGTTGCAATCATGCGGGGAGGTACTAAACAGGTTTAGACTATTCCAGAGCAGGAATCATATCCAAACTACGTTTTTAGTCTTGGACATCAGTGTCCTTTGAACCTAGTCTCAGTAGCCTAGCATATTTTGGGTGGGTTTTTTGGGGCTTGATGCTCTTGGTCCTTACCGAAATTTTCACAGCTCAGTCTATCTGTTCCATGCTATGAAATGTAAACAGCGTTAGTGTAGTAAGCACCTTGCTAAGTATGATTCAATTTGGTGACGTGTAGCTTTTAAACCTTCTGTCAACTAATTCCTTATTGAGATGATCTTCAAACTTGAGTACCATGTGCTACATTTGATATATCGGTTTATTAGAAAACAAGAAGTTTGAATAGCAATTGCTGTATATAATAATTCTGTGACTATAATATGTAGGCTCAGGGGAAAATCCTAGCTTTCTGGTAGTTACTGAAGAGAGAAATTTAACTCATGCTTTTGGATTCAGTGTTTTTTTACGAAGTGTAGGTATATGGAAAGAATTTTTTAAAAAAGACAAATATCAGTGTTGTCTTCCTGGAGCTAGGCTTCTAGAGTTCCTGATAGTGAAGTATTAGCATTGCTGTGTGTACTTCTCGTAGCCTGATCCTTGCAGTCTGCTGTTTTCTCACGAAAAGAAAGAAAGAAAAAAAAAAGAGAGAATTCAGAGTATTAATATATCTTTGGCAATTTTAAATGGATTTAAACCGTAGAAGCAGCTATGCTGATTGCCTTGTGAAGGGTAACCCGCTTGCTTGCTTACTGGTCTCCCTCTCTGGGGACAGTATGTAGCAGATGTCCCCACTGTCACTACTTGCTCATTCTGCTCACAAGAAATGCCAGGGCTTGTGTGACTGCTGATCTTGGTTTTATCGTGTTGTATGAGGTTTGGGACCTTTTTGCTGTCACTGATTTCCTACCCTGAAATCAAACTTCTGCAAACAAGCTAACTGTAATATCTGAGCATGTGTCAGGTACTAGTGAGTGCATAATACTTGCAGCATTTTTTAAAGCACTCATGAAAGTTGCTTAAATTCCTTTAAATAGTGGGAGGACCCCAAAGAACCCACAAGAAACAGCTTTTTGTAAAGTATGAAATAAACATGTACAGGTACAGTGAAATAATCACTTTAGCTCCAGCCTCGGAGGGTGAGAGAGAAAATAAGTCCTGTGCTCCCTCTGTGTATCTATCTGTCAATATGTGCTGTGTTACAGATGTTATTGATCCAGAGCACTACACCGGCACGCCAGTACAGGCTGTACTCTGGCATGTGACTGCTCTGGGGCTGGCATTCTTTCCATCTTTCCTGAGTTTATCTCCTGTAAACTTTTGCACTTTTCGTGCTGTGGCTGAAGACCTTGCTCTCTTAAGTAGCTGGGTCCTCCTCCAGAAGAGATTTGACATACTGTGGGCTCACCTTTAGCTTTGGCTGAGGGCAGAGATGCTGGTGTGGTTGGCTGAATATTTGAGAAGCCAAGTGGGCTAGAGCTGTGACTTTATTCCTTACATAAGGACACTGTGCTCGCTGCAGGATGTAAGCATTCCCCCCTGCAGATACCAGGTTACAGACAGCTGGCGCATTGCCTTCATGCCTGTGCTTGCACTTCCATGGGAAGAAAGTACCCTGCCTCCAGTTGTCAAAGAAAACTAAATGTGCACTGCTTGAAAAGCATATCCTGGATAAAAGCGCGAGAGATTTTTTTGTGGCTTGTGCAATTTGAGGAGCAAACATCAATGTTTACCCTGTGCCAAAATCTGCCCACATAAGCAGATCAGACTTTTTAAAAATGTTGTTCTGGAAGGTCAGAGACTATTTCGTTTGCTGTGTTTTTTTGCTTAGTCAAGCAAAGTTCACAGTAGCCAGAGGAATGATTTGATTTCTAAGTTTTCTTCAATCTTCACTGTGTGCTTTGTTAAATACATCTGTGGTAGTCTCAGCTTTGAGCAATAGTGAAGAAGCTCTACCTTCTAAACAAGCAATAAACCCCTTTGTCAATTAAAAAAAAAAAATCACTTCAGAATTACTGAATGAATGGTATGAAATGACTGAGGGGCTGTTTATCTCCTGAGTGTTTGCGTTACGTGCACAGAAGATGTGCAAGCTGTTTGAGGTCTTGCTCTGAACCTTTTTGTGTGCAAAGGCTCTCCCACCTCCTACAACTCATGTTGCTTTTCTAGAGTCAGAGGCAGAACTCTGGTTTTAGACACATCCAATATGCAAATGCAGTGTTAACAAGAGTTGACCTTTTGTAGTGTATATGCTTCAACCAGCGCTGAAGGATTACACTATTGTAATGTGTTAGGGCTGAGTCATGACACTGTCTCTGCACTTTGCCAGCAACCATTTTCAGCTATATCTCTTTAACATAGTTTATTTGCAAAGAAGGAAATAATTCCCTACCTGTCAAGGGTACTGTGGGTTTCCTTATGTTTGTGTTGTTTGTTTGTTTGTTTGTCGTTGTTTCAACTGAGTATTTCTGATAGACTCTGACAAGCTCTCTCCAATAACAACACTCAGCACGGGCCACTTGCTGCATGTTTATGTGGCTCACTGAGATACGGGCTGTCCCATGACTCCTCTCCACCCTTTTTGTTTGTTTTCTTTTTCTGATAGAGATGGAGGAGAGAAGGTGTAATGGTTCTTTTGTCCTTGATACCTTGAGCCTCTTCATTCCCCCTCCTGTGGACTTTCTCACTACATGGTTTCTGCCTGCATAAACACGGTTTAATATTGAAGCTGAAGTTCCTTTAGATTAGACAGTGTAGTGTTGCTTGATGAGCTGCCAGGCAGGCACGTGTGTATGTTTTAGCTGAGATTTGATCTGCAGCTACTGCACTGTCATTTGCCTGAGGTTTTCACAATGCATTCTTCCTGTACTCGGGGCATTACCTCGGCTGCTAATTACTTCTCTCATCATGAACAAAACTGTGCTGTTTACCTTAAAGGTGATGCATCAGCTTCATCCTGCTTAGCTCGCAGACCTGCAAGTTAACTGCCTGCTTACAGCTGTTCCCCCGAGGTTCTTGCTCTACTGGTTTTCCGTCAGCTTCCACTTTCCAATTAGAGTCATTTGGAAGCACTCAACTTTCAGTAGCTGTACTTTTCAATGCCTGTTCCCACTTCATTTAAAGATGATTACGCAATGCGAAAAGTCACATGTCTGTGCAATGATTGTCTTCGGCTTGCTAGAATATTTTAAGATATCTGTTTGTAAAAGTCATAGAGGTATACTTTGTACTCTGTTATAATCCAGGCCAAAGGAGAGGATGCAGCTTAATCATTACAGACTTTGGACAGGGAGGCATGACTTTTGGTTTCTATTCTTGGTATTACTGCTGACTTAACATGTGACTTGTGCAAGTGATTTAACCTCTGTGTGGCCCAGCTTGCCCACACATAAAATAAATATTATAATCTCTGCTTCTCAAGTTTTGTCACTGAGGGCACTACAGTAGCCTGTTGCGAATATCCTGTTTGATGACGTGTTAAACGTAAAGTGCAGCTCTGCAGGTTTGCTTTTCATTCCTTCCCATCCATGCCCCTTAATGGCACTCTTCTGCTTACCGGGATACCGAGCCAGTGGCCTCTCACAACAGCTGCATTTGAATAAAACAGAGGAACTGAAAACCATAAGAACGACGCTTGTGAGTGTAGGAAAAAGCACATCTTTATGTGTACAGCCTCTGACTCGGCAGTTCCCTTCCACAAGCAGTCACGGTAGAGTAAAAGGAAGTAACATACTACCTGAGCCTGGTGTTTCTGAGCTCAGGCATACCAAAATTCAGCTCTTGCAATTATGGAGAAGGAAAAAAAGCCAGAGCACAAATGAATTTTTGTGGATGACTTTGCGTGATGGTCATTTGCCATATTGCCATAAATGATGTGTTTGAATTACGAAAAACTGTGACATGCGCATTCCTCCGTAGTTTGCACATAAGCTACATGAGCAAGTGGTTAGTGCAAGGGCTTCTGCAGCAGTTAAGAATATTGTACTGAAGCAATCTGTAAATCATAGAGATTTACATGCGCTTACGTTAAAATCTTTTCTCCCCTGCTTGTGTGAGAAGATCAACTATGTACAAAATGGGCCTCAACAGGGCCTGGCCCAACTGTGCAGCTCCTCTGCAAGGAGTAATGGAAACAGATTCCAAATATAGAAGGAGTAGTTGGTATTATAAAATTTTAAAAAAGAAAAAAGTGAGTGGAAATATTGTAGCAGAAACTGCTGCAGCAAATGTTTTCCACCAAACCCTGCACAGAAGTGCTAAAAAGCTACATATTCTTTCCTTGGGTTTGTGCATCTGCTCAGAAGCAACAGTTGAGAGGGAGAACTTAAACTATATAAACATAGATAAATAAATAAAATTTAGTATGGATTGTGCCCGGTAAAACAACTTGGAGAAGGGGCTGCAGAAGTTCTTCACGTTAGCATGTTCTTTCCTGACGCATACTCTCCAGATGCTCCTAGAATGAATCTCAGTACCGATAAAGAGATGACTGAGAATGACACAGATTTACTTCAAGTGTGACGTTTTATTAGAACAAAGTGCATACTTTAAGTGTAGAGCTCATTATTAGAGATGAAGGCTGAAATTCTGCTCACACTACTGACCATGGCAAAATCCCTACTGATTCTACGTACAGCAGGTTCTTACCCATTGTCTTGAAATTTAGCCAGCAGAGGCAGCAGAAAACTGCTATGTGGTTGTCTCTCCTTTTTTGATTTTTCTCATCAGTGGTCAGGTGTTTAATGCAGAATTACAATTTTTCTCTGCCCTGCGTGGCTTGCTTTTACCATCCTCCTCTATCACCATAGGCAGTCCACCTGTCCTAGCAGGTTGAGCTGGGTCTGATTATATTGGGAAGCAAGGGCGGATCACTCACACAGTCACTTCTGCTGTCTGATGTTCCTAGGCAGGAATCATAATGGTGTCTTAAGCTGCTAAAGCTGCTTCTGCAGCGAACATCTCATCGCGAACTACGCAGATCCCTTTTTTGAGAGCTGACTTCTGTTAATGATGCCCATGGCTTACCCTGGCATGCTCCATCACATACTTTCTTGTTTCACCATAGCTATATTGATATCAAACTTTATACCTGTAGTATTCGTGGTATATTTTTTTTTTTTTCCAGTATTTCTGGACATGTGAGTACATTATTTCAGAATGGTGTCAGTGATTCCATATGCAGAGACAAGACAAATACTCCAGAAGATTGGGGTATTCCTTGCCTGGGTACATTTACTTTCTCATGAAGCCCAGACTACCTGTGTTTGCAATGCAGAAAGCTCACGTTTGGTAAGCTTTAGAAAGCACATTTAGCCCCTACTTACTAAAATATGGCCCACCATCTAGAACATGTTATTGTTGTGTTCCTACATGCATGGCCTTGCATGGATTCCAAGGAAAATGTTTCCTAAAATACAACACATAACTTAAACTTGGCTGTGTATGCAAAGGAAAACCAATTAATGATAAAAATATTGTCTCAAATCCAAGGAGTTTGAGACAGGAACACTGTTACTGCTCCGCTGAAGTAATCAGAGTGCATTCACATTTAATGTTTTCTCAGAAGCCCGCTCTGAACTTTCCTAGAAAGAATTAAGAGAGGTGGCACAACTGGTAATTCCAATGATTCTTTACATTAAATGAACCTCTTAAATGAACCAACAGAACTCATATTCATCCTGTAGAGTGTGAACCTCCAGATAGCAAGTGATGATAGGTGTGTTGTTGCCTTAGTCACTTTTTACAGGCTCCTCAGGAGTTCATGAGTGCCCCAGGGGCTGCCCAGGAGGAAGCGCTGATCATGGGTCTGTATGGAGCACAGCAGCAGGTCTGTGCTGCTCAGATAATACACATCAATGAGGTCTGTGCTCTCTGTCTGCTTTAGCAGCATTGGACATCAGCACTGGAGGAAGGTTTCTGGAATCTCAGGGAAAAGATGATGGGTAATAAAAATGTCACCCTGGCAATAAGGGAGCAGACAACAAGATCCAGTGTGTGTGGTACTGGCAAGCACCAGGGGTGGGGAAAGCTGAGGCCCTGAGCCTTGCAAATACACAGGATGCCTGTGGAGTTGCTCCCTTCTGTGCCTTCACTGCTCTGGGTTCCAAGAGTGAGAGAACAGAGAGAATTCCCCGTTTATATTGATTTAAAAGTATTCATGTGGATAAGAACATGGAGAATCAAAGTCTTAGTTTAGGCTTCAAAATCTGAAGATCCTTCAAGGTGTTCTATGAAAAAAACATGTAATTGTTTTACTGTCACAGTGAAAAAATATATTAGGAGTGAAGACTTTTCTTGTAATCTCCAGCTTTTTAGGATGTGAAGGAATGGGAGCCTGGTGGGGGCCGGGCAGCTGTTACACATCTTTGCAAACTTTAACACCTGAACTCCTCTGTTGGACCCAGACTGATTGCTGGGCAGGCAGAGGTGGCTGCACACAAATGCTGTGCTCACTGTGCTCTGCTCTGTAGTTCTGCTCAGCAGGGAGGCAGTCCCTTCTCCCCATGCAGGGAGCACAGGTGCATGGTGTGAGGTAAAGTTTCAGTATGCAAAAATAGAAAATCTGCATTCAAATATTCTTCTTGGTTATGGAAAGTTTGGTGTGGAATTTGGTACCAATTTATGATCGTTTCCCATCCTGCTAGAAAGACGTGGCGCTGGCTCTTCTGGGGGGCCAGCAGTGAGGGAGCTGCAGGTGCCGCCTTATTCGTGCCCTGGCCGTTGTTCGCTATGGACGTGCGTTACTAAACTCCCGCGTGCCTCAGTTTCTTTGCCTGCAAACCACAAAACTGCACGGTCCGCGGGGAACACCGTACCGCGTCACAAGCCCAGCGCTGAGCCCGCCCGACACGCACCGGGCGAGCGGAGCGGCCAGCCACAGGCCCTCCCCTTCGCGCTAGGGCGCGGTGCGGCCGGCGGCCCCTCGGTGCCGGGCTCGCTCGGAGTTGCTGCCGCTGCCCGGGGCCGGCCCCCCTTCCTCGGCTTCCCGTTTTGGCAGGGGATTAAAGCAGCTCCCCCCTGTGGCAGCAGTGACCCAGAAACGAGTTTGATTCACGGAGTCCTTCCTCCATAACAAGTACAAACGTCAGTCAGAGGGAGTCTCCGGCGGTGTGTGTGTGTGTGTGTGTGTGCGTGTGTGTGCGCGGAGCGCACGGCCGCTTTCCGCGCCCCGCCGCCGCCGCGCCGAACTCATGCGGCGGCCCCGCGCTCTCCGCGCAGGGGAAGCCCGGCCGCGCCGCCCGCCGCCGCCCCGCCGCCAGCAGGTAACCGTGCCGCCGCCCCGCGCCGCCGCAGCGCCCGCCGGGGAGCCGCCAGCACAGCCATATTTGATGGGTTTTTTTGTCGCTCCGGAGGCGGCGGGAGAGCAGTTGGGTGCCGAAGGTCGCTGCCTAGTGGAAATAAGAGAGTACGTCATTAACATGGCGCCGCGGCAAAGCGGGTCGGGAGGCGGCCGAGTTGCGGCTCCGCTATCCCGCGCGCAACTTGTGCCGGGCTGAGCGGGCGGAGGGAGTGAGGGAGGGAGGAAAGGGGACCCGCGGTGTCGCGCTGCGCTCCGGCCCGGGCTGCGCCGCGGGCAGCGCCCGCCGCGGGCCGCGGGGTGCGCCGGAGCCGCTCGGGAGGCGGAGGGCGGCAGCGGTCCCGCCGGGAACCGCGCCGGGAGAGGGCACGGCCGGCGGCTGTCACCGCGGCCCCGCGCTTCCCGGAGCCGCCCCGCCGCTCACCGCGGGAGGAGGGGCTGTGCGCGGAGCTGCGCGTTTACGCCGGGCGCCGGTTTGGGCTCGGAGGAGAAAAAAACGCTTCGAGAGCGTAAAAATCGCCCTCGTTGGAACGAGACACAAGTTGCCGCTCGGGGCGGGATGGGGCGGAGGGGATGCGGCGGGCAGCAGGTGCAGCGACCCCTCGCGATGCGTGTGCCCGGCGCCGCCCCGCCCGCCCGCGCTCGGGGAGTTTAAAGGCGCGCGGGGCGCGAGCGGCCACGTGGGGGGCGCGGTGCAAACTTGGCGGGGCCGCGGGGCAGCTCCCGGCGGGCTCCTCCCGCCCGCGGCGCGGCGCTCTGCCCGCGGGGCCCGGGTCGGACGCGGCGTTCGCCGAGGGAAAATCGAACGCCGTGGCGGCCGTTGAAGCGCGGGCGCGGCGGCGGGAGCCCCCGACCGGGCACGGCGGGGCCTCGGAGCCCGGTAACGGTCCGCGCTCCGCGGGGCCGGCAGCAGCGTTCGGGGAGCGAGACAAAGCGCCGCGCCGCCGTCCGCGGCACCCGCTGCCGGCATGGGCTCTCCTCTCCCCGCCCGTTCGTCGGCGCCGCGCCGCGGGGCTCTCCGCGTTTCGAGGCGGGCGGAGCGGCGGGCGTTTGTTTGTGCGCAGCGCCTGCTGGCTGCCGCCTGTGACAAGAGGTGATGCACAGTTTCCAGAACTGTCTGGGAGTGGGAGGAGAGACAGACACCGACACGAGCGCGAGTCCCCGCCGCTCGCCCCGGCCCCCCCGTGCCCTCGCGTCGAGGGCGGGGGCGGCGCCGTCGCCGTTCCTGCGGTGACGGCACTCGGGGCGGCGGAGCGGCGGCGGGGCAGCAAGTTTAATTTGCGGCCGGGGCCGAGCGGATTGGTGGCGGCCGGCGGCGGGGAGGAGCGGCGGCAGGGGAAGGAGGCGGGGGCGCCGGGCCGTTCAAATGGAGAGCGGCGGCGGCGCGGCTCGGCTCGGCGGCTCCGTTCCCTTCGGTGGGGCGGGCGCTGAGGTGGGTCCTCCGCGAGAGGAGAGGAAAGGAGAGGAGAGCTCCGTGGCGCCCGCGAGGCGGTAGATTTGAACTGGATCCCGCCTGCCTGAGGGCGGCGGGGAGGAGCGCGCGTGGTCGGCGGCGGCCCCCTGCGTCTGGTCCCGGCCCTCGGCTGACAGTGCCGCTCTAGTAAAGTCCCTCGATGGCCCGCAGGTGAGCTCAGCGGGGTTCCGAGCCGCCAGCCATGCTGTGAGAGCTCCCAGACGTGACGTGCAAATGAGCGGTTCGTGTGGCTGCGCAGCGGCACGAAAAGGTGTGGGTTCGGTAGCACGGAAATTGCGATCCCTTTTAACGACACGCCTTGGTTGGCTTTTTAATTCACAATCAGCTCTTGTGCCGGTTGCATTTATTTCTTTTTAGAGACGAGTTTTGCTGTGAGTAGGAATAGTGACCTTCTTAAGCAGGCTCTGTCTTTTAAGTGACTGAAAAGCTGCCCACACTTGCAAACCTGAAGCCTTCACAAAGTGGTGCCAGAACGCGTTCGTTGTGATTATGTTTGGAGACATTTCTCACCCTCAGCGGGATGTTGTTGGAGCGGTAGGGCTGTGCTCTCACAGCAGTAAGGTTTTCTCTCTGGCTGCCCACACCGCTTGCTCGCTGCTTTTGAGCTTTGTGTAATAGGCGTGTTTAAAATACAATAACAATAATAAACCTTTTTCTCCTTTGCAGCTGCACATTTCCCTTCTAGCTTCTCTGGTTTCATTCCCAATTCGTAGCAGAAGAAAATGTGCAGTGTTTCCTCTCGTGCTTTCTCCCAGCCGTTCATCCTGCTGCCGGTTCCAGTGGGACTGTCTGAGCTGGCAGCTCCTGGTGGCAGGGCAGAACCGTGGTGGCTGTAGGGTGGGCTGGGTGCACTCCCAAAGCTCAGTTTGCCAGGACTTTGGGCAGTCGCTTCCACCAGCACAACTTGGGAATAGGTATTAGGAACCAGCTTTGTACACGTATACCAACGAGCGTGTGGATCTTGGCTGTGCTGGGCTCAGACACGAGCCTGTAGTGCTTTTCCTTGTTGGATTTGGGGCAGAGGTGCTGCAGTTAGTTGGAGCAGTCTTAGTGAAGAATGCTCCTGGCCTGGAAACGTTCTGCCTTTGTTTAAGAAACACTGAGGGCTTTTTCTCCAAATCTGGGGTCTTGGGCTTTTTGTGCTGTGGGCTGTGCCACACAGCATTGTGGTGTTTCACCTCAGGTTGGAATGCAAACTCTTCTTTGTGACTACTGAACGTCGCTTTCAAAGCTTTTATTGGTGCTAAAGAGGAGTTAAGAAGTTTTATGTAGGTTGGAATAGTTGATAGTATTTTTGATGTAACTGTGCCCAGAAGAAAACAGCAGTTTTCTCTTCTTGCACCAGATGTCAGTTCATGAGGAACAAGGTGATGCCATGACCCAGCTACTGAAGTGAGAACAGCAGAACATGTTTATCTGCAGTTCTTGTGATTAAGACTGTGTTATATTTCCATGCAGACAGTGAGTGTTCTGAAGTGATCTCTGCTGCACTGGTTGTAATTAGGTCTTGGTTTCAGGGCATTTAGTGTTTAGTTAATTTCAGAAAAAGCCAGTTTTCGGTTTGTCTTCAGTGTGTGCATCTATCATAATGCTGCTTTCTTCCCATCCTGTCTCTGCAGCTGCTCATTGCAGTTTGTCACACTGACACCTGTTAACACAGTTACGGTTAGTTGTCTGCTAGAGTTTGAATGATAAACTTTTTATGTGGAGCTTTATCCCTGAAGGAACTCTAGTAAGAACTGCACTGTAGAAAGCCTCTGATCTGCAGAAGTAGACTTTTTCATATACATTTATTTTTAAAAATCTGTTTGTGTTTCACTATTGGCATTACAAAGACTTTGGCACACTTTACATTTCTCTCTTCAGCCATGTCCACTCAGGGTCAAATGGAGTGACAAAGTATATGGTGCCATAACTGCTTAGTAGCAGTGGGGGAAAAAAAAAAGTGCATGAGTGTGTGTATGTGTGTATCTGTGTATGCTCACCTTCAGTTTTTATAGGATAGTGCCTGGATTTCTGCTCTGTGGAAGCTAGAGTAAAGGATGTGGATTTTGTGTCTTTGCAACTTCCAGTGTCTAAAAAAAAAAAAAAAAAAAAAAGAGGAGGGATTTTTGTTATTGCTGTCCTGTGCAGCTTCTGTTGTTTGTCAGTTGTTTCAAATCCATCTGCTGTAGAGGTAGGAAATGAACAGTGTTGTGATGCTGCTGTGCATTGCTGTGCTGGGTCGTGTTGCTGTGCTCCCTGTGAAGAGTCAGCAGAAATGGCTGTGTTCTTAGCGACTGCTTGTTGGTGTGTAGGGTGAGATGTTCATGGCTCAGCTCCGCTAGAACGTGCAAATTCACCACGTGTTTGACGTTGATTCTGGATTATCATTTCGTCATTTCATTTGCACAGCATTTTACAGGTGTTGTGAAGTAGAGGCTCTCTCCAAAGTGAAGTAGACATAAGAAACATTTCAGGCAGTGTAATCTTGTCCTTAAGATGATCAGAGAATCAATTCTGCATTGTTAACTCCAAGGTTAGATTTGTGTGTTTGCTGTTTGCCCAGTCAACAAGTAAAGCCCAGAGCTTGACTTTGAGAGCTAGCGTGATGACATGGGGAGGATAAAGCTGCTGGTGTCATCTCTATGGAGCATCATGCCTCAGGTGGGCAGCACGGCAGAGCCCTTGGCAGGCTGCCAGCCAGCCACATTGCCTGATCTCTGAAACTATGGCTTTGAAGTGAAGAAGCAATGGTCCTTCAAAGAAGTGAAGCTGAACTGTTATGCAGAATTCAGTAACATTCTCATCTGTATCAAAACTGGCCTTCTGAACAAATCAAAACCTCACGTTGTTACACTGTGTAAACACTGCTGTAAGCTCTGCCTGGAGTGCTCCCTTGTTATGGCAGGATAAGAGGCGAAGGTAGAATCAGAGCGAAACTTGGAGGGCTTCTCTGTTACTTTGAATGGCAGCAAGCACCCAGTTGCTTCTGTGAAACTTAGGAAAGGTGCTTACGCCACCAGAATTTTAGTTAGACCAGGGTAACAGGAGCTCAGGGATTGCCTGATGCATGGGTGATGGGCAGCCTTCTTTGTGTTTGGGCTGCAGGACTTTGTAGCTCTTGAACACTGGGCTGACTCTACCGTTAAACGGTATATGGGCAGATGCCCTTTTCAGGCTGCTGTGTGCGTTTGGGAGAAACGGCAGTTGTTGGGGGGCACTGCTTGGTTGGCCGCTTCAGAGAAGCACTCATCTTGTGAAGGCAGTGGGAAGTGGTTCTGTGGCATATGTGACGCACTGAGTGCTTTGTGGGAACTCCATGGCCGTTCAGCAATTAGGCGGTTGCCTTCAGTTGCTGGGAATTGAGCTCAGTAACCTGGGTGGTTTTCTTCTGTCTCGTCGCATCGTTTTTACTAATTATTGGTATGAGTCTTACAGCTTAGTTTATATGTTTTGCCCTTTTATTGGATTGTGCTTACATGTGAATTTGCTTTGTTTACATACATGATGTTGGTAGCTAGCTTGTACCGTTATGCTAGTTGTGCTACAGTCAGTCTTGGTGAGCCCACCAGTTGGAATTGCCAGGCCTACTTCTCTTTCAGATACATGTTCTAATGAGGTCAGGGGTGAGTTACATGCATTATGTTTGCACCTGAATATATTGGTTGTATGTCAAAATCCAGTCAATCCTCATGATTGGAAGGGGAATTTCGGATAAAGGTAGCACTGACATCCCAGGCTGGGAAAGAGAAAGAGATAAGCAGTTTTAGTGGAAAGCCTGACATTCTGCCTTATAAAATATAAAAATATCTCTTTACTTTTAGTTGCAGATATCCCGCAAAGAATGATGTAAGATAGTTTCCTTTTGTAAAGTGACAAGAACTTCCAGTATCCTCTCAGTGTGCAAACTGTGTGTGCGTGTGGCTGAACAGGGATAGCCTGTGCCGTCAGTCTGCACCTAACCAGCAGCAGTCCATGATTAGTCTTGCTGCACTTCTTGTGTGACTGTGAGGTCCCTGTGAGCCGCCCGCAGCCTGTGGTGTTTGGGACTGTGTGTGGTACCGCAGGAGAAGCGGCATTTCCGTCTGCATGTGTTATTCTTGTTACCTGTGGATGGTGTATTCTGGGCTATGGGCTTGAGCATCTGGTGCATGATGTTTAAAAGGAGCAGTTTGAAGTTATTTTAGAAGTCAAAAACTGCTTTATTCCTTTTAATGACAGAGCATTTAGGAGTTAATTGTAGGGGATTTGACAATTGCTTAGAGCAGCCAAGTGCTGCTTTTCTGTCAGCAGTGTAGCTCCCTGAAAACGCAGTGAAGTTCAAAGGTAGGAAAGGATTATCTATGGATTTCAATTCTCCTTTCATATGCATCTGTAAAAGAATCTCACACAAACTTAATTGAATCGTGTATTTCCTTTTAATGTTGTATTTGGGGATGTAGGCTTTTCAATACAGCCATCCTTAGAAACCTGCCTTAGAGTGGACGGGTAAATGAACTGCCTTATTGAACACTGTATTCCAGAGAAGTGACTGCTGTGCTGGCTCCTCTGACTGCTGGAGAATAGCTAGCTAATCCTGAGGGCTTGACAGGGAGGGTGTGAATACCAGTCACTCCTTTAAACAGCAGTCGGGGGAAAAAAAAAAGCATTATTTGCTGTATTTTTTATTTTTTTTAAAGATGCACAGTAGAAAGGAAAAGCTTCTGGATGTTCCTTATTTCATGTTTTTTCTAAGTACGGTTAGGAGAAGGTGAACTCAGAATATACTTGTCCAAAGAGATGCAGGGGCAGAATTTTGGATTTCCTTGTTCAACCTAAGGCTGTCAGTGTTTCCTCTTTGTGTATATGCAGTATTACTTTGCTTTAGATTGCTTACTTTTCAGACTGTGCTGAAACAAAACAAGAAGTGAAGATTTTGACCAGGAATGTGTAAGTTGCATTTCTGAGACAGTCTAGTATTTTTTATTTTATTCCATATCCCTTTTATTTAGTTTATAGGAGATATTTCCATACTGATTGAGTGTGCTCTTTTAGTTTGGTATTGTTCATACTTGTTTCAGTTACTAGAAAAGTATGTTAAAAAAAAAAAGTGCGTTAAGGAGCTGGGTTCTGGCCTAATAGCAGCTAGTTCTGTCTTAGCCCAGTTTGGGTCTGAGTGTTGCTTTCCAGTATTTCGTATGCGACCGTATGAGTACTTGGCTCTGGAATGGTCCATTTATACCAGATCTCTTCAGAGGATTGTGATGTTCTGCGCTGGTGTGTCTGTTTATTCATTGGTGACCTTTCTGCTTGTCATACATAGAGAATTCTGGTCTGCTCCAAAGCCATTCTTCTGGGCTGAATTCTTTACACACTGTAAGAGGCTGTCATTAATGATTCTTCATTCTCTGCCATCAGAAGTTATATGTGAACTTTTACACGGTGGTGACAACAGGTCTTGGTGAAATATTCACCAACAGTTTAATATAGTATAATATCAGAAAGGAGGAAATCTTGCAGTGCTTGGGCTCTAAAAACAAATTGGAACTTAGTGTAGGCGTAAAATAAGAATCTCAGATTCAGTTGCTTATGTGCTCCTGGAGTTGATTGGATAAATTCTGTCTCAAAAATGCTTATTTCTGTGTGAATCCCTTTATGAAGAGAAGATTTTTCTGTGTTTTTTTTTTTTGTTGTTGTTTGTTTGTTTTTGAAGTAGTGTCAGGCTTTGATTAGGTTTTTCTTCTCCTCACTTTGAGAATTACTCTCAAAAGTTGAAAGGGTTCTCCTGGAGTTTACTACCATGAGTAATTTCTCACTGAACGAAGTGAAGTAGTTATAAACCTCCTGAAGTGGTCAATGAAAAGAGCTTTGCTGAGAGGTTTCTGGGAAATTCCAGCTCACGTGGAGATTAAGAGGTTGGGTTTTATGCACACACCTAGAAGCAGAAGTGTTTTCGGCATCTGATTTTTCAAGTCTGTGCCCTGAAGGCACGTTCTAGGGCTTTGCTGCTAGCAGAACACTCAGACCTTGTTGATAGCAAAATTGATACATGGCAGAGAAAGGCTCAGGGGATTTCATGTTCTATCTGGAGTCCTTGTCAGTTCAACTTAAAGTGGATATGCCTATCTGCACTTCTTGACATGTTTTTTCTGCTTTTCAACTTACTCCTTTTAATAAGTTTTTACATATAATGCTGACTGGTTATTCACAGCTTCCTTTTTTTTTTTTTTTCCTGAATTTACTTCCATTCTGCAAGAAATACACACAGAATACCAGCACCGTGTGAGTAGCCAACAAAAACATAAGGAGCGTTTGCCTTTCCATCACTGGTTTGTGTGCGGCTGAGCTCAGCATTACTAGAATTCACCAGCTTTGGAGGTTGGAGGGGCTATGTTATCAGATGTTGGTGTGATTCCTGAAAAGCAGTTCGCGTTTAGGCAAGCTGGTGGACATGTGCCTGCAGGAGGAAGTGACTCTGACCTTAGAGATGATACCTTCTGGAGCATATATGATCCATATGTAGCTTTTCTGGGAAAGCTTGGCTTGCTATGCTGATGTTCCTTACTTTTTATGCAAGGGGAAGACTTTAATCTTTGATTTTGCAAATCTAGCACTTAACACAGGAATAAGATTGTTCCAAAGGCATATCTGCCAAAGTGAATATTTACTGAGGTGGTTAAAATGTTACTGTATTGCAAATGTAGTGTCAGAATGGGTAGGGTGAGTTAAATGAATTCACTGCAGATACTTAGTGGTGTTCAATCTCTGAGAAACAAAGATGCTTCTGTTTTGGGGTGGAAGGGTTGGTGGACTTGTCATTATACCCTCCAGTTTTTTTCACCTGCTCAGAGGGTAATTACCTAATTAAGTGCCTTGGAGATACTCATTGCTCATATTTCAGATGCTGCTTCAAGTTGTTTGTTTTCCTTTATGTGTTGTAAATCCTCCGATGCCATCAGAAGCACAACTTGATGACTGCGTATTATTATCTTAAGTGCTGTCTCGTTGCTTTGCAGGCTGCCTGCTGTTTCCCGGGGAGATCATGAAACGACGTCGGCTTCCTAGCAGCAGTGAGAATTCTGACGACAATGGCAGTAAGTGCTCCTTTGTTGTAGAGTGCAGTAGGTTATGAGTTTGAAAATGCATTTTAATGCAGTGTTTCATGTGGCTGAGGCACTTTGCATATTGGTTGGTCTGGTGGAAACGTGTGAGGAACCAGTTTTAAACTCGGTGGTTCTGAGCGCAGGTGGATGGGGATTTGGGATCCCCCCCACTGTATTAACTGCCCGATGTTAATTAATTAGATAAAACATGAGAAGTTGGTCTTTGTTTCTCTTTTTGCATCTTAGGTTGCCATCAGAATAATATACACAAGGACAGAACTTGGGTAGAGACATGTGTTAACCTTGTGCACGCGTCAGTATTTAGTACAAGATTGTACTAGGATTTTAAGTCTGCTTCCATATTCCCGTACTCTTTTATGCAGTTGGAAGGTATGTTGCTGCAGAGTTCAGCAGTGAAGACTGTCGGTACGTGAAAGTGTTTTGCTTCCATTGAAGATGATTTTACGTAATGCATAAGCAATCTGGAAAAGGCAGTTTGGGAAATGTATGGATGTGCCAAGGTGTTTTCTTTGCCCCAACAAACAACGTGATGATTGTGTTTGACTATAGAACTGCCTATCCAGTTGTCAGAGCTATTTTCCTGGTTTTAATTTGACTTCTCTGGGTGCACATATTCACATTTGGAACTTGGTTTTGAGTAAATAAAAGATGATGACAGGGAGATTTTTCCATGTGCTTTTGAAGGATTTAGTCTGAAGACGTAGCCCTGCACTGTGGCCCCAAACAGGTGACTTCTTCACCTGCATGCATTTCCAAGAAGCATCTGTGCTGCATGGAAGGGCTGCTCAGGCTCTTAAGGTCAGAGCAGTGCCTTACACCAACCCCACACAAACTGTAGCTGAAATGAAGGAGTGGTAAAAAGGATTGAAGGAGGTGAGAACTAGCAAGCTGATCAGGAGCTCATCCAAAGAAGGATTAAGTATTAAAGTTGGGCGGGATTTAGCTTGGTTTTGCACAACTGCTCGAGGTTGGAAGATTTTGGAAGACAATTGTTTTTTCTTTCTTAGAATATTAGCTTGGGTTATTTAAAAAAAAAAAAAAAGTAAATTGTTATGTTTTGATGAAGAAAAGAAGCGTACTTTACCCTTCACCCAAAAAAACGTATATTACTACTTGAAAAGCAGACAAGTAGCAACAAATGTGATGTTGATCATTAGAATTTTGCTCTACTGTTTTCTCATTTCCTCTCTGACAGCTTTATGCAATAGTGTTACATTCTGATAATAATCTTTATTTTCACTCTGTTTTGAGTCTTTGATCTCCCTTCATGTGCCTTGTTTTTCACACTTCACCAAATATGCTATGAAGTAAATAATCTGAGTTGAAATTCTGAAATAAATATTGCTGACTGATCTGTTAGTGATTATAATACTTGTTTGTAATACCTTTACATATATAAATGTCTGAAATAGAGCTCTGTCTAGAATAGTTTGGTAAGTCAACAGTTCTATGTTTTCTAAAAAAAAAAAAAAACGAAAACAAAACAAAACAACAACAAAAAAAAAACAAGAAACCTATGTTTGTATCTGTTCCATAGATCAAGATCAAAGAAAATGAAATAGGGGAAAAGAAAAATCTTGCTCTTTTGTAATTAAAAGCCTCCTAAGTGGCAAAAAACAGTGAAATTTTAGAAGTATTTTCAAGTACTATCAGAAGTAATACATCAAATAACACGCCACTTCTGTTTCATTGCTCTCACTTTTTTCTTTGCGTAATGCTGTTTGTCCTTTTACTGGGCAAATTCAGATACAGGTTCTTATGTGTTCATTCTATTACTATACACGTGTAGGAAAATTTAAGTTAGTAATCAGAATGTGACCAGAAGAGTACAGTATACTGTACAGCCAGCATCTCCAAGGTTT
Organism: Meleagris gallopavo; assembly: GCF_905368555.1. Classification (NCBI taxonomy): domain Eukaryota; kingdom Metazoa; phylum Chordata; class Aves; order Galliformes; family Phasianidae; genus Meleagris; species Meleagris gallopavo. Next base: position 14,529,355 of record NC_139407.1, read on the forward strand.
CTTGTCTTTCATGATTTCATGAGAACAATTTCTGACATTCAGGTCCTTTTCCTCCACTTCTGTTTTAGGAATTTGATAATATCCTTACGTATTTGATCTTTAAGGCACTTGCCTAATGAGTTTTACCTTTGTTAATTTCTGTATGGAGATTTATTATTACTTCATCAGTAGTATTTCTGATGCACGGCGCTGCTATTGGTGTTATGGAGTGAAAGCAGATTTTTTTTTTTTTGCCTAACAATTAAAAGGTAAACATTTCAGGGCTACTAGTTTGAAGTCCATAAATATTTTGCTAGCTATTTTTCTTTCTTAGAGATCCCACAGATAGAAAACAATTAAACAGACTATTCTGAGCTCTTTGAACAGCTGCCTTCTAATTGAAAAGTTGCAATTTTAATCAACACTTAGTTGGAATCCTGTTGCCAAACGTCTGTTTCCCTTCAGTCAGTAGCACCTCTTGACCCTCCAGTTCCTCCTTCGCATTGAACTCAATAGTTTCTTGGCTGAAAGTTCTGCAGTACGCTCCCTCATCTTGTGAAGTGAGGACTGGCACCCAGAAATAGGGTTTTTTCAGTTCCGAAATTGGGTTTTCATACCGTGCTTTAATAGGCTGTGAGATCAGGCATCTTGGATTCATTACGAGCATCACTTGGTATTATATTGCTGGAGTAATGTGAACAATGATACTTGTTTGGGTTGGAATAGTGCTGCCAAGAAAATGTTTTTGACATGAAGAAATGAACTTCTTTTTTTTAATTGAACTCAGGAGCCTAAATATTTATAAGGTAATAGAAACTGTGCTACTAATAATGCTCTTTATCTACAAAAGTAAACAAACATTGAGATCTTGTTTTCTGCCTTGTGTCTACAAGGTGATCTGAAAAGAAACCTCAAACCCCAAGCATTTAGAATGTATTACACTGAAGATTTGAGCACATCTGTAATTCTTCAGAGGAAGAAAAAGGTGTTCTACTCTTGTGAGATGAAAGAGGAGTGAATTGTTACTGTTTAGGAGTGAAATACTATCGAAACAGAATTAAGTTTACTAGCATGGCTGCAGTTCTGGAGTATATGCATTTTCTTATATATTTCAGTGGGGGGAGAGGGAGGGGGGAGACTATATATTATTTACAGTATTTTAAAACCTTGCAGCTTAGAGAACCCTGCTTTTCTCATTACCACTTTTCTTGTCTCTGACTTGTTTCTTTCCTATATGTTAAGCGTAAACTTAAAGCCTCCAAAAGTGTAAAGCTTACATCCCTCAAAGTTGTGCTGCACATTGTTGAGCTGTGTCCCCTTAAAATCTGACATCTACATTTAGACACAAGACCAAAATATCGTATTTGAGACAGTGAGCAAAAGATGTCAGAGTTGTGCACCTCGGTGCTGCAGTCAGTCCCTGGGTATCTCAGTGTGTTCTCGGAGATTCCATTTTCTGAAATTATAGGTCACATTTGAACATCTTATCCATGGAATAGAATTGAACAAAAAATGGCTCCAGGCATATTTCAGGATTTTGAACTTTTGCCTGAGTACAAACAAGAGGAATAGTTTTGGGAGATGCTTGGGGAAGGATTTAAGATCTTTTTTGGTATCGTTTATTTACTTTTGGCAACTTGTTAGTTTCTGTCCCTTTCCAGGTAATGTATTGCAGCAACTTTAACAGATGTCTGAAACAAGGACTGAATAGGCTTGCAGATGGAAAGTACTTCTAGGCTTTGTAATATGTCAGTCACGTCACTTCTGAGAAAAGAAAGATTTAATATTTAAGGATTATGAAATATAGTTCTGTGATTTAGATGTACCCTCATGCTCTCATTGCTAAACTAAGATTACTTTAAATGCAAACATCTTGCCAATATCCACTGCTTTAACTCAGTGACTGGAATCTTTGGTAAAAAGGGGCTTTTCACCCCCACTGGACTCATGTTGTTTGGGATGCTTCCCAAACTGCCATCACAAGCGCTGCTGAAAACGTAATCTTAGGTGCATACATCATTGTTTGTGTGGCAGTTACTTAACAGTGTTGTGCAGCACTTTGGAAGCAAGCACAGCATTCCTTGTTCTTCAGTTGAATGGATTGCTAGATTAGGGATGGCGTTTAAACAATGGGTATAAGGCAGTTGTAGCACTAACATTTGAACAGAGCAATGTAGGAGGGTGTGGCTTTTGGAGTGGTGACAGAGGGTCAGAACTTACTGCTTAGTTCATGACTAGGCTTGCTGGGATAGATGGTTAGTGATGAAGTTGCACTTTGATTGGAAAGATTTACCTGGGTTGATAGGCTATTCAGAATCACAGAACACTATCTGAGGAGGGGACTTTCACATCCTGATCATCATAGGTTTTGGAAAGGCATGTGTTTCTTTACAAGACTGCTAGTACTGAGAGTACCTAACTGCCTTGGATTGTAAGTCTCAACAACATAATGTTGTCAGCCTGTGAACGCTACCTTGGGAGATGCTGAAATCGACTTCAGTTATCTGTAGTGAAATTGATGATAAAAGTTCATACACTCCTATGGTAGAACAACGCTGTAATGGGGAGTCTTGGGCTAGGGTGCTAACACGGCACTTAGGTCCAGTGATTTAAAAGAGTAAGATAGACTGATGAAGAGTAAGTTGGAATGATGACGTGTGTCTCTGTGGTCTCATGTCCTTTGAGGTTATAAAACTCAAATGTATGCCACTGAGAAAAGCGATGACAGAAGGGAGCTTGTATTGAACTGCTGTGGCAGTGTGCTGCAAAGGCTGCTCACTGCGTGTGTCTGGTACTGAGCAATTGAGCAGCAGTGTTGTAAAGCTGCAGAGATTGTAGGGATCCACGCATCATTCAGCACCTGCAATTGGATAGCTGTCAAGTAACATTATTTTTTTTCACTAGTGTCAGTAATGACAAGTAAAAGGCAGTTGCTTTTCCTCTTTTGATCTTGAATGGGATTATTGCATAATAGTATAGTATTATATACAAACATAAGGGCAATGGGTGGGCCAGTCCTATAGCAAGGGAAACATGAGAAGGGGAATTTGGCTTGATAAAATGATGTCTTAGGCTGTGTTTGTGTATGTTCTGTGTTCTCAGTGATAAGATCTGAAGATAGGTGCACAGACAGCTCTTCGTATACCCAGTATAATGGAAGACTGCTGTCAATCTGTTTGTGTTTTCTTTGTGCTGGAATTCCGATCTAGACATGCAGAGTTATGTCTAAATGACATGAAGCCTTCTTGTAAGCAGTTGTGGGCCAGGCACTAAATGAGAAGGCTGTGAGCATCTATATTTTCTCTTCAGACTGCAGCTCTGACAGTTGGCAGCAGCACCTACTTTGTCTCAGTGAGCTGAGAAGGGATATAGGAATCTGGAAATGCCAGTGTTAAGCAGAAGTGACAGCCAGACAGGCATCCATGCCAGAGGTGTTTTGCTCTGTTGCGCTGTGTGGTGTAATGATGGAGCAGGAGTGTATTTACAGTGGGAGAAGTGCTTTCAGACACAGGGTGATCTGAGCTTTTGAAGTGTTCAGAAGCTGCAGCAGCAGGTAATTCCGTAGGGGCACAGCTGGGTGCTTTGCAGGTGGCTTTACAACAGCCTTGTGCATGATACATAATAGTTAAGCCTTTTCTGCTCATGCTGAGTAGTGTATTAGTTGTGGGCTAGAACTCCCTGAGGGTGTTAGAATTGTTTTATTAGTTCAAATGAATTTTCTGGTTTGATGGTCTTTCTTGGACTCAAAACGTTTTTGACAGATCATTTAGCAAATTGATGCAGTTAGAATTCATGTCTTTTTTTTTTTTTTTTTTTTTTTTCCCTTTTGGGATATGTGTGCTCTTCACAAATGCTGCAGAAGGATTCACAGTCCTTGATCGCTTTCTTTTACTGTCAGGAGGTGCATGTGTTTTATACCCTGTAGCGGTATTATAAAAACAGACTAAGCCGTATGTAATACCCTGGAAGTCTCCTTTCTAGTACCATCAGTGTGTTAGAGCTTTGCCTCTCTTGCTGTGAATTGTATCTCATTAAGTTGTTTGAGGGTTTGGGAGTTACTTTGTCTTCGAGTGAATAAAAGTGACGGGAAAACCGAGTCATGTTGAGAGGTGTAAGCCTCATCTCTTTATTGTTGGTGATGAACATCTAACCCATCTGAAGAGATCTTAATTAGAAGAATTGAGATGAGCTTGGTGTATCCCCTAGAGCAGTGATGCTAGCTAGGCTACTATGTTCATCCTTAACTTTCCCAATCATGTGAAAGGATAGACACTTAATAAGAGACCTTTTGTACTTAATTTCTTATGATGATAGCATTGCATCATTCAGATATGTTTATTTAGCTCTGTGCTTTGTGGTTGACTATTTTTCATATTCACTGTTACTCACACAGCATTTGGTGGTGGTGGTTCTCTCTAACATCTCATTAATCTTCCATCTGCTGTAGAACTCGTTTTCCCCGTGAGGTATTCAGTTACTTTACCAAGGTTTTACATCTTCAAACTTACAGCAGTTCAGACATCTATTGTTTCTGCTGTTGTTTTGTTGTTTTACTAAAACACGGTTTAACTCTGTCTTGAGTCTTAGAGGTTTTTCTAGCCTTAGTGATCCTAGAGTTCAGAAAGCTGCTGATGAATAATAGTCCTTTTTATTAACTGCTTGAGGATAAACTTGCTGAAAAGTGTCTGGAATCTTTCTAAAATACTCAATTAAGTTCATGTGCTTTTATAGTACAGAAGAGCTGTTCTGAATCCTATGTTTTGACCACAGCTGATTCTTCCTTCCATATAATCCAGGAATGGTTCTTACTTCATGTACGTAGACAGAAATATCAGATCATTAATCACTGAAGTGGCGGTAATTGCCTGTTAACTTTGCCTTTCAGTGAAGTCCCTCTTCTGGGTTATTTACCAGGATATGGACATAACTCTGCAAAGTCAAACCACATCCTCCATTTTCCTCCTTCACTTCTGTTGATACATTTGGAGCGGGTGTGTTGCTCCTTGATGGAAGCAGCCTTGGGTAGTTCAGTGTTGTGTCTTGGTACTGTGAAGGGCATTGGTATTTTGCTTTAAATGTAGCAGAAGCACAGCTGAAGCTTTTCTTCAAGATTCTGTAAGTAGTTAAATTTCTTACTGTCACAGACTGAATATTTTTCTGTGATTTGACTGGCTCCTTTAATTTCGTGTGCTTTTTTTGTCCAGTGGTAGTTCTGTGAATCTGTGAATGCATGCCTTACAGCTGGGCTTTGTTTATTCAGTGAGTAAATGTTTTCCCTATTGAAGTGAAGCTCTTGCCAAAGGTTACCTGTTAGCTACAGTTACAGGGCTCAGCAAGTAGTAAAATTTCAGTCCCATGAGAAATTCTTCCACTTTTTCCTCGTATTATTATGTATGGTCAGTTTACACTGCTCAGAAAACACAACAGTCTCTTTAGTAAGCTGCTAAAATACCACGTTTTCACTGTGCATTCACCAGTGTTATGTTTAAGGAGACAGCTATTGCAGAACTGTGTAAAAAAACAAAACAAAAAAACCCCACTTTCTTCCCTTTCTCAGTGTAGGAAGTTATTAAGGTGGATAAAATACTCATTATAATGTATGTCCTGAGGAAGACTGGCTGCACTTGAGTTGTCCCTTCATAGAATCATAGAATAACTTGGGTTGGAAGGGACCTGGAGGATCATGAATCTCCAACCCCCCTGCCGCATGCAGGGCCACCAACCTCCCCATTTAAAACTAGACCAGGCTGCCCAGTGCCCCATCCAGCCTGGCCTTGAACACCTCCAGGGACGGGGTATCCACAACCTCTCTGGGCAGCCTGTTCCAGCACCTCACCACTCCTTCTGTTTAAAAAAAAAATAATAATAAAATAAAAAATAAAAAAAAATTCCCCCTGATATCCAACCTAAATCTTCCGTCCTTCAACTGAAAACCATTTCCCCTTGTCCTGCTGTTACCTACCCTTGTAAAGAGTTGACTCCCCTCCATATGTCCTTTACACATGGAAGTTTTACATAGTGTGCTTTCATGTCGCTCTAAAACAAACAAACAAAAAAAAACAACAAAAAAACACACAAAAGTTCTTTAAATTCAGAAGTGGTAACATTTGACTCTTCGCATTGCATCCAATAGTTAATTAATCCAGTGCTAACCCACGTGTATTGCGTCCAAAATAGGAAATAGATATCCAAGACTCTGTTTTGATGTCTGTCATCAGATGACCCAGTAAAGAAATAGAGATGGCAGTTTCTACATGGCATGAAAGAGGTGTGTGCATTTCCTGGGAATCACAGTGCTGAAGCTTCTGTATTTTTTTTAATAACTGTAAAACATAGGCACTAGGAAAAGTGATTGCGGCACTTCAGAAACTTTTCAAACCATCAGCTTTTGTTTTGAAACACTGACGTTTATCGAAACGAATTTTTGTGTGTGTGTTCTGACCTCAGAAAATAAGTTTTCGTAGCGGGTTGCTGATTCAGTTTCGACCATTATGCAAATTCTGTGAAACAGGTGTTATTCACTGCTCGGTTTTGGAGTGGATTTTAATGGGGCAGATTCTTTAATGTATTACTAACTGAACAAGGATGACAAAAGCACAACTACAACGTCATGAATTCTTCTGATGACTTAATGGTGTCTTTGAAGTGAAAGCCTTGGGGAGAGAGCTTATTGCAGCCTGAGCAGTCCATCTTTCGAAGAGGTCCAGCAGATCGCTGAGAGGATTTTGCAGGGTGATGCTGGTTTTATGAGCTGCAAACTTAACTTCCTACTCATAGTGTTTCTGCGCACAGGCAGAGAAGAGATGAGCAGTGTGGGAAGGTTTTTGAATTGATCTTGCTTTATTTGTCTGCTATTAATACCTAGAGTTGCGAAGTTCAGCCTTCAGAGTTCCCCATGTAGTTCCCGGCTTCCCACTCATCATAGGCATTGTTACAAGTCCTTAATTTCTTCTCCCAAGAAGAATTTATTGGTGATTTTTTTGTTTTGTTTTTGTTTTTGTTTGTTTGTTTTGCTACTGCTGTATAACTGGCAGTGGAAAATACCTGCTGTACCTATAAATCTTGCGAAATTAAAATGAGTTTATTTTTGCAGTTACAGATAAACTCTGGTGTCTGCCTTGTCAATGGAGTGTACTTTCTTCCTTTCTTCCTGTTAGAATATTTGTGAAAGCTGACAGAAACTCTGTCACAAAATTTCAAGGCAAAAAGTTATAATTTGTTTGGAACGTAATGGATAATTCTGCAGACAAAAATCGTCCAACCACACTGAGAGATAGGCTTAGAAGGAGAGAGAGCAGCTTGTTTTTGGTGGCTATACTGATGTGGCATGTCAATTTCTATTTTGAAAAGCCTTGCTCTAGGTAGAACTGGATAACCAGTATAGGTAATTAGAATGTGAATACAATAAACTCAACGATTACATCTCAGGCTATGAACAGACCACCTCATTAGGTATTATTAGCCTGCAGAAAGTTGATTGATGCTCAGAAGCATGATACAAGATGGCCGTGTTCAAATGCTGGGTGAAAGGCTGTAAGTACAGTGCAGCCCATAAATACATTAGTAGAGATAGTATGACAGAGAAGTAACAACAGAAGTTGAAGATTGAGCAGCTTCTATTTTCTGGTTCATTTTGAAAGAGTCTTTTTCAGATTTATCCTAGAAGCCCAGCTCTGGTTTACCTTACTCAGATAATCCTACTGGAGTAAATAGGCCTAGTTGGGTGTGCTGAGAGCAAGGAAGCTGGCAGCAATGTCTGCAAATGATCTTTTCTGTATTCTAGGTCTGTCCACCTGGTCCCAGCATTCCAGATCGCACCGTCGGAGGTCTTCATGTTCCAGACAAGAAGACAGAAAACCTTCTGAGGTATTTCTGGAATATGATTGCTGTTTTGTTGCACCTACCAAATACCAAGTGCATGTGTGTTCTTGACGTGGATCCTTGTCTTCTGAATTGTGCTTTATTTTCTTGCTGCTCCGTTTCAACTGGCACTTAGTGCCCCCTCCTTTGCCTTTTTATTTCTGGCCAGGAGATCACAGAGCTCAGCTGCCAGCACTAGTTTCTGTCAGAGAATTTTGGCATAGTCTGACATCCATTCAACATAGCTGTAGAGTCCTCTAGTATTTTGGGCATCATAACTGACAGTGAAAGTTAATCTTAGGTGCACTTGTTTTATAGTGGGTATTGGGTTTTGATATGTGATCATTGTTAATGTGCTTGTCAAGTCTGCTTCCTGATAGTTTTGTCTTCCATCGTGCTTTTAGGAAGTCGGATCAAGGGAAATAAAAATGGTTTTTAACTTTCTCGGATAGATTAACCATTAGTAACACATAACTGGGATCCAATTCATGCTGTGTCTCCCTATCTTCAGGCAAATACTGCATTGCAAACTCTGCAGAGGCTGCAAAGAAAGCATTAGATTTAGGAGACAGGATTTCTCAATTCAACTTACTGGCCTGGTAACAAGTACTTTTGATTCATTAGCAAGTGGTTGGTGTAAAGAAACATGCTCTGTTAATCTCCCTGCAACACTAGCAAAATCCAGGAGAAGAAACTTCAGAGGAAGAATCTCCTTCATTCCTCATTGTGTTAGTTGGCTTTCGATCTTCATTTCATTTTGATTTTTATTTGATTTTTATTTTTTTTATTGCTGACAGTTAACAGCTTCTTTATTTTTGTGAATGTGCAGAGCTCTGGAAATTCACCAGAGGTGCCAGTTGGCTTGCTTTCCTTAATTATCTTTTGTACATGAACTTAGGCTCATTTTTGAGAACTAATCCACGAAAAACTATCAAGAAATTATTTCAGATAACCAGAGATCTTGCTGTTGTTTTTGTGTGTCTGTAATCCTGTTTCTCCTCTCCCCTTCCTTGTGTTTCTTGTCATTATCTTTGCAGTTTTGTGCTGTTTTCTCGTAGTCTGGGTGGACTTCCATATACTTGTTTCATAAATTTTTTCATATGCTAGCTCAGTTTCACAGCCGTTTCACCCTCTCTTCCCCTGCTTTGCCACAGCACGCTGTTTTAATGGTAAGTGTGCTGGCAGAAAGGTGATGCTTGCTAAACTTCCTGGGTGAAATCGTGGTCTCATTGAAGTTGACGGCAAAATTCCCACTGACTTTAGTATGGCCAGAATTTCACCCTTTAGCTTTGAAGTGTTCTGTGCTGCTGAGAGCCAAGTGCTCCAGTGAGCTCTGCTTTGCTCCAGGCAGTCTGATTTCATCAGAAATTAGAGCAGAAGGAATGGTGTTACAGGGCCACTGTCTTGGGAAGGAGATTCTTGGCTGTCAAGTACTGTGTTAGCAACTCTCTTGAGAGAGCTTCGTCAGAAATTTATCTGAGAGCTCGGGTTGCTTTGCCTCTTGGATTGGGCAAGTTTTGCACCCCGTTTTATATTTTTTACTCTTGCGTTCATTTGATGGTGTTTATTCAAATAACTTTGAGGTGCAGGATCCCCTGACCAGCTGTGCATGCTCATTATGTGAGACTGTTAGCTTTGCAGATGATTTTTCATTTCTTGATTACAGCCTCATAGGACTTGTGTTTTAAACACTTGGTTTACTTCATTACCTGCACTTACCTCTTCCTTCATACAGTAATACTAGTGTTTACTTTTAAGGATGGCAGGCTTTTTGACCATGTCAAGAGAAATGGTGAGAAAAATGTTATTTTCCTACTTTTTTAATGATAAAAGCAGAGCAGAAGTGTACTGAGAGAGAAGTGGGGAGTGCATGACTATTGGGAAGGAGAAGAGGTGTTAAGATAGGCTGCATTGTAAGGAAAATCATACTTGTAAATAGTCTTGAAAGTATGACTTGCCATCTGGTTTGTTGTTCCTCTAAAATACTTCCCCTACTAGGTAATCTGTTGAGATTTCAGATGTGTGACTAGTGTATGACAGAAGTTGCTGTCCTTGGGAGGCCTGTCTAATCAGCATGCTGTGTAGGTGAGGCACTTACTCAGCCATATGCAGCAGTTGGTTGGAATTAATGTAAAACCACTGTTGGTTTTGGACTGCTTGGAGGCCCAGGAGGTTGTCACTTTGCTCTGTTAGCAGTCCCATAAGAGAGTCCAGGAGTACTTTCCTTTTATAACTGTGCAGTGTGGGGCTGGATAGATGCCTACTGTCTTGTTGTCCCAGTGGTGCTCATTTTTTTGTCCCTTGGTTGCTTTTTAATCCTTTCCTTCAAATGCAACATTTCGTAGTAGAAACTTACAGTGCTGTGGAGGTAAGGAGTGCTGAGTGCTGTTGCTGTCATTGACAGCAGCCTTGCCTTGCAGGGAGAGCAGGGTGGGAAGAGCTGGAAGATGGACAGACAAATACAGACTTGCAGTTCTGATGCCTGTGATAACATATTTGCTTTCTGAAGTGCTGACAAGCAGTGGCAAACTAGTTTGGCTGAAGCTACAGGAGAGCGGATCTCTTTGATTTGACTCTGTGGCTTGTGGAAAGTGGCATCACTGCTTGCAGATGACTGCTAACCCAGAAGTTGGCCAAGGTACTGTTGGGTTTAGAGGTGGATGCTTTTGCAAAGGCGAAGTAAAATGACAGCTTTGGTGCAGAGGTGTCTGTAACTGACAGAATAACAAGCACGTCTGGTGAACATCAAGCTACCACCAGAATTCAAATCTGGGATTATTTTGTTTATCTTCTGGGTTATTATTTTAAATGCTGGCAAGGGTATGTGGCAAGAGTCACTTAAATAATGGCAAGAGTCATCTTGGTAGAATTTCCTCTTGTATCTGGTCGTGGTAGAGTCATGCCTTGATTTCTATCACAGGGAATTTCTAGAATGCCTTTGGATTAGTCAGAGCTCCAACAGTTGTGGTGGTGGTGGTTTTTTTTTTTAAGAAGTACTTTGAGCAGAAGTGAGTCTTCATTATGCTGCTGATCTAAGACTAAAAGCTCCTGTGGTATTTACTATAGCCAAGAGGGAGGTCAACTTGGGTAGCATCATTCAGCATCATGTGTGGGGGGAACACCAGGATTCATAGAGAAAGTAACTGAAATCATTTGCACCTTTTTTCTGCGGTGAAGCTAAACTTCTGTCCTGCAGTGGGAGGGGTTCGTTGACTTTTGATACAGTGACCTTGTTATGCGCTGTGCTCCATGGTTACCCTGGAGCTGTGAATCATAGAGTGTAAATATCAAATGTCAGTGTCTCTTTTTCTGTCTTGGTCACTCTCTTTGCAGGTGTTCAGAACGGACCTGATCACTGCCATGAAGTTACATGACTCCTTCCAGCTGAACCCTGATGAATACTATGTGCTGGCAGACCCCTGGAGGCAGGAGTGGGAAAAGGGAGTGCAGGTGCCAGTTAGCCCAGGGACCATCCCAGAACCAGTAGCCAGGTATAGTTTGGAGGAATGAAAACAAATACATATTTATGCTAGCAGCTTATGTCTCTGTTGCCTTGGCTTCTTGAGCTTTGTTCCACATTGTCTAGCAAGGAAGAGCAACGTGTCTCAGCTTTTTGAATGGTCACAGCAGTCAAGAATTGGTCTCTTCTGCCAATGTGTTGAAATATTTATGTCAGAGAATCATTTTTGGCCTGATGTTAGGATGAAGGGTGATGACAGAGCCTTAAAAATACTTCCCAGTTTTAAACTCAGGCTTGATCTCATTCAGCATTGCTGGGAATTTCTCGTATGATGTGTCCTGTGCTTACTTCCAAGCCATAGGTTTCTTTTCAAGGTACAATTAGGCAAACCAAATTTAAGGGCTAGAGAAAATACAGCATTTTTCTTGTTGTTTTGTTTATTTTTGGGTCATTTTAACTAACTTAGAACATTGTTGTTCATTATAGTTGTTGTAAGAATCATCCAGATGTGCACGTAACAATATGTTAACGTGAGATTTTCCTGCTCTTGTCCAAGAAATCCATATTTACTTTCCCTTGTTACGCTTAGATGTTTTCTTTTTCAAGTGAAACAGTCCACTTGTAAGGGCAGGAGCATTTTGCGGCCATCTGTCTGTTCTATGCTTAGTTAGGACAGGAGTTAGAAGTGAGGAAAGGATTATTGCCGTTTCTGCAAGCTAGATCTCTGAGTAAGTCCAGTCTGGTGCATGAGGCGTTTCTAAATGACACAGCAGTGCCAACAGGGCCAGAGCAGTCTCTGACATGCATCAAAAAAATCTTACGGAGTAATATGGAGTAAACTTCTATTAAGGCTTTATCTACCAGCTTTAGCATTGGAGTAGCGGAACTACAGGAACATTTGTTAGTATTTTCTGCATTCTCCACACAAACCTATATGTAGGCCATTGCCCAGTTCCACCAGGTCTGTACAGTAAAGAAAACCTGTCTGCATAACAAATGAACCCTTTCCTTCTTCCACCTTCTGAAGGATCAGGCCTGGGGCTCTGAGGAGAGCTCAGTACTGAGAGGAGAACTCAGAACTTCCCCATCTGCTATGTACTTCAGGGCACAGCAGCATTTAGCCCCTCTCCCCCCCACTTGCCCCATGCTCCACACTGACCTCACCCACTACCTGCATACATGTCCACACTTTGTACAAGCTGCTCACGTTCTCACTGTATTTTCTTAGAAGCATTTTCCAAGCCTGCAGGGAGGCCAGGAGAACAGTGGGCTTTATTAAAAGGAGACCTTCCCAGGTGTTCACCAACCTATATCTGCCTTACATTTGAGGAGGTAGTTTAGTGGTTCTGTCAGGTCCAGGTGCTCACTGAAGAGGGAGCCACTCTCTGTGAAGGGCCAACAGAGTGTGCTCTGGAAAGGGGAGAGGAAAAAAGGGTTCCCAGAAGTTTGATGCTAGATGGAAGGCACCACTTTTTTTTTTTTTTTTTTTTTTTTTTTTGGTGCTGAACTGTCTTGAATGCTTGTGTTGGTGAATACCTGCTGCACAGCAGCCTTCTGATGCCTCAGAATTATCCTGTTTGTCCTCTCACAACATATTTAGGAAACCCTGCCATAGTAATGCTGGAGTCCTGGAACTGTTCCGTGCATAACTGTGGGAGGGAGGGTTGAGGTTACTATACATTGGGTCAGTAGTAGTCAAATAGTAGCTGGTGTAGAACGGAAGAAAAATACAGCATAGAGAGCTTGGTCAGGGTGGTGAGAGAAGCGAGACCGTGTGGGGCTTCAGTGTAAGCTTGTGCTGAGACAGAAGATTCATTTCAGTGTCCTTTTAGGTATGTCACAACTTTTCTAGTTCTTTCTGCCACAAAAATAAAGAGATGAGGGTGGTCTGTTTTAAGGCCAAATTACCTTTGCTTATTTCTTTTGTGCCACTATAGTGTCATCTAGTCGGTACGTGCAGCATGCTGCCCAGAGGTTGTAATTTTGGTGTAGAGAGGTACTCAGGAAGGAATTTATGGTACAGAAGATTCAATGAGCAGTACCTAGTTTAATATAAATTGTCCATCAGATGTAGTAGCTTGTAATATTTTAATACTGCAAAGTATAACCGGGGAGAGCCCTGGCAATGCTGTTAGCCTGGCAAAATCATTCAGGTTCTTACTCTGCCACAAATCCCTTCTGCACCATAGAAGCTCAGAATTCAGCATGCAGCTCTTGTCTATGATTTCTCAGATTTATTATCTGAATTAAACTAGGTGGGGGGAAGAATTAGGGCTGTGCAGGAGACTGAAATAGGTAGAGAGTTCACAGAGATCTGTATGTGCAGTTAGACTGATCACAGATCAGGAGATCTTTCTACTTTAAGGGCCACAGCTGGGAGCAAAATAGAGGAGCAAAAGGACATCCTCCTTGCTGTGAAGCTTAGGCTTTTGTCAGCAGAAAGCTCTGACTGCACCTTGTTGCCATCACTCATGTAGGACTGGAACACAGAAGAGGTTCTCAGTACCAGTGCTGCATGAGGAATTAATTTTGGTATGTGCATGTAACTTAGGGAAGGTGCAGCATCCTCTACTGGGAGGACCACGTTGTGGCTGAACTGACAGAGTTGCCTGGAAGTTTGGAGGCAAATCTTCAGCTTGCTGGGAGAACAGCTGCTGTCCTTAGCAAATTGCATTTTTGCTTACAGTTCCTGACTTTGTGAAATTGCAGTATTTCTAGAATCTGACGTAAAGTAAGTTAAATGCTGTAGGTATTTTCCTGTCTCCAGAGCCAATACTTGCTGTTAAGCAAAATTTCAGTTGGCTTGCAGCTCAGATACACTCTCATGTTTTACTTGTTGGTCAACTGGAGCCTCCAGACCATGAGGGGAGATAGGTTTCAGTGGCTACTGATTAATACTTGCAGAAAAGTGTTTGGTGCAGCATGGGATTAGTGACTGTGAAAGAGGAAATGCAGAGCCAGGATGCCAGAGGTTGGATCTGCTTGGGTAAGTGAAGGGAAAGCTGTTGCGAATTGCTGATTCTCTGGGTAAAGTTCTTCTGAATTTCAAAAAGATGGCAATGCTGTAGCTACACACACATCCCAAACACCCAGAAGCAATATACCATGAAAATTAATGTCTTTATTTGTAGTTGGTTGGTAGATAGCAAATAGATTTTAAAGTCCTAAAATAGTTTAATACACGTATATGGCAACCACTACTACATAAATACAGCATCTACCCTAGCTTTAAAGGAGCATGAATTTCAGGTAAGAGTAGCCGAGTTCTGTCTCCAGAGTTTTCATTGTATTTATAGTTCTGGTAACAAAATGGGTTTCTAATCAACTCCTGTTAATTTCTAATAATATTGCAAATCCCTTATAAAATTCGTATGTTCTGTTTTTTGTTCCCTTCTCAGTGGTGCAAGATACACTTAGAAGATTGCTGTTGATTGTTAGCCACTTAGAATGAGGCATTCTGAATTCTTCAGGTGGGATGCTGAAAGACCCGTTTCTACCTAGTATGTGCTTGTCTCTTCGTTTTAGGATTGTGTCTGAGACAAAAGCTGTCACATTTACACGTCCCCGGAAGTATATTTCTTCATCAGGCACGAAGCCTCCAGAGCTGGGTTATGTTGATATTCGCACATTAGCTGACAGTGTGTGCCGCTACGACCTCAGTGATGTGGATGTAGCATGGCTGCAACTTGCCAATGAAGAATTCAAAGAAATGGGTGAGCAATGAGAGCTTGTGTGGGTTTTATGTTTTTGTTTTGTCTCAAAGCTGGCAAGCTTGAGAAGAATTTTAAGGGGGGGTCAGTGGTGGAAAGAGGTGATAAGAGGTGTGAGAAGCAGCTAATCACCTTCGGGTAGCTGCAGTCCTGATGTAGTTAAGCCCTAATATATGTGTCTTCATAACCACCAAGTTGTATCTGCTTCAACCAGATCAGAATCTGGCCACATGATCTTCTCTGTTACTTCCTATTTCACAAGGGAATTTTCACAGAGTTTAAACTTTGCCTAGCTAGCAATCCATGCAGCATTAATCGTGTATTTTTCTCTGCAAACATAACTCTAGCCTCCTTTTCAGCTAGTGATGTTCAGTGCAAAGAAAGTAGACGAGGAGTCTTAGGAGGTACAGCGAACTTAGGCCAGTTGATCACACAGAAATGAAACAATAAGGAATTACTGCAGTGATTTATTTGAGGCTCCTCCCAAACCTTGCTTTGTGCACTTAGGTTTTGAATCAGGAAGAGCGACTGTCACCAGGAGGGAGCAAACGTTGCCTTTCTATGGGATAGGTTGTGTGGAGGAAGGTGCAGGGAAGGAACAAGGTTACTTATTTGGAAAATGAGTGCTTCTTGAGTGGATTTCACTAGAATTGGAGAGTCTCCAAGTCAGCAGAGGACTTTTACTATATTGTTTGCAAGGGAAAGGATCCTGTGGCTGGTGGAAGAGGTTTGGATGTGCTGTTAAACACTGCTGATTTGTCTTTGCGTTGTGGCAGTTCCCTGTTTTGCCTAGTCTCAGGAGTTAACGTGGCTTGAGCACAGGTGTGGCATAGCTCGAGACCTGGTAAGACACAAAAATGACCTTTTATAACTTTTTGAAAGTCTCTCCTTTTTAAACCCACGTATGGAAGAAACAGATGAGCCAGACTTGACCTAATCGCTTAATCGAGCCTTTTTTTCCAGGTGTCTGTTCAGGTTTGGCACTGAACTTGGAAAATTAAAAAAGAAAAACTAATAATAAGAAAGTTGATCTAAGAGCTTAGGTTACTTTTCTAGGTACCATCAGGAAAGCATCAGCAACAAGTGTCTAACTTTTTATAAAGAGAATTTGAAGTATGTTGTGTGATTTGTAATTGATACCCATCTATCCAATATAGATAATGTACCTTATTCTTGACAAAACTAGAGGAGATCTACCAAGGTGTTAAACTGAGTGGTAGGTGTTAAAATGAGTGAAGCAGTTGTGATAAAGTGCACAAGAGGGGCTCTCTGTCATGCAGACCTGTACCTGTACACGAAGCTCATAGTACACCACAGATGGACACCATAAGCACACCACAGATATTTTCCCTACACGTAGGACCAAGATGGAAGCTGTCAGAAACACCCTGCTTGCAGTGTGGGCATGAGGTGCTGCAGCAGATAGCTCTTCACGTGAACGCATCATGCCTTTGGCATTGAGAAGGGAACTACTTCCTGTTGTGTAATTTTAGCTCTTGCTTGATGGTGTCCCTGAAGCTATGAGCTCCCACTGTTTTCTTTGATACCTGCAGTGTTTCAGGTATTGAAAACATACAATCTTTCTTTAAAAAGCTGTATGTAAACCTTTGAAATGAAGCCACAGCACCTTCATTCCTTTCTTATAACTCTTACCAATGCACAGTCAGTGATGTCTCTCTGAGTTGTTGTTTTTTTTTTTGTAAAGAAATAGTAATTGTGAAGTTAGAATTGACTTGCAAACTTCTCTAACTCCTTTGATAGCCTGCTTTGCCTTTGTAACATCTCTGGGCTGCAGGGCAACGCTCACTTGTTCATCAGTGGGATTTGGGATGTTCCCATTTATTGCCTTTCAGCTTCTCAGTCAGTGTAGTAGGAAATGTACTTAAGTGCAAGTGTTTGTGTGTCCGTAAGGGAGGTAGGTGTACTTCTGTAGAGTGTTCATTTTCCAGCTTGAGATCTAGGGAGGTATTTTTTTCCTGCAGTGTGTGACTCGGTTATTCACAGGGAGAGCTGAAAGGAGGATTTTCATGTTAAATCACACATCGTGAGGTTATTATCTTCTGTATGTCACAGTGAGTGTTAGGCATTAGGAGCTGGACAAAGCGGGATGTCATCTTAAGCCTACGCTCCATTGTAGTGATTGAATAACGTGGAAATTCTTGTTCTAAACTGACTTTGCAAGGGGAAAATGAGTACTTTTAGTAATGCAGCTTTCTCAGTTTCACATGTGTTTGTGTTTCCGGTTTTTGTGGTAAAGTTTGGTATTAGCAACTTTGGAAGTATTGCATCTGTCTCATGGCAAGTGAGAAATGCAGGACAGAGAGGAAGCACTGACTGGGCCAGAACTCTTACTCTTTTTTTTTTTCTTATTTTTTTTTTACAGCCAACCATTATTAGAAACTGTAAGTTGGCTACAAGTATTATACCAGATTTTGTCATTGTTTTTTGTTCTTTCATCAAGTTTTGGTTCAAAACACTTTCAAGTCTTTGATTGATCAGAGATGAAACATGTATGTCACAAAAAGGCAACAAAAGCCATAGATAGATAGATAGAACCCTAGAGGCTTTTTCCAAGAAGGAGATAATAGTACAAGTCTAGGAAGCCAGAATTTGAGTGATAGTTAAAAATTGATTTGAATACAATGCTTCTGTTAATTTAATATCATTAATTTAATAAGTTACATGACTTCTTGACTTTTTTTTTTCCTGTTGGGAAACTGCCTATGCTGGAATGAGCAAGAGTGTTTAGAGATAAAATGAAATGTGTGTGTTAGGGGTTGGGGGGAGCTGGACTATATCTACTAGGCTGTTGCTCAGAAGCTGGAGTTGTGCATGGTCATGCATTGTGGTTTGTTTTTCTCTTTAAATAACCAATTCTGTTTCTCAGGGATGCCTGAGCTGGATGAGTACACAATGGAAAGGGTCATAGAAGAGTTTGAACAACGATGCTATGATAACATGAATCATGCTATTGAGACAGAAGAAGGACTTGGGATTGAATATGATGAAGATGTTGTCTGTGATGTCTGTCAGTCTCCAGATGGAGAAGATGGCAACGAAATGGTGTTTTGTGACAAATGCAATATTTGTGTGCACCAGGTATGGCAGCTGGGGAACTGAAAGGGAGTGTAGGAGTGGTAACAGAAACAGATAGCCAAACCGCTGAAGATGATAGTTTGAATTTTTCCAGTGACAGACACTGGTCTTCTAAGCTGCTGCAGACACTCTATTGAGCAATGGGATGAAATCAGAAATGACAGAATTGAGAAATTGTGGCAGGTTAGAAGCCTTTTTAGCATGGAACAGCAGATACAATTCTGGCGTACCTTGTATGTATTTCTTGACTGCTTCTTATTATGGAAGATGCCTTTTTTTCATCTTGTCCTTCCTTCAGACTCAAAGGAATTTGATTTGTCACTCAGCATTTGGGAAGCTGTGTTGTCTCGTAGGCAAGAGTGGCATTTACTTGAACATGTTTATTAGATATATTTGTGCAAACAGTAAAGAAATTCTTCTAAGAAAACTGCAAGGTACAAATCTTACCTACAAGCTGTAAGGTATTTTACAGAGTGCTCTTGAGAGTAACCTTGATGTTTTTAGACCTGTAACAGTTTCATTTTAGTCTCTGATCACATCAACTCCAACAACTGAAGGTTAAAATTGAGAGTACCAATGGAGGTCTCCATAAAGACAATCTTTTGGGAGGAAAAATAAAAAAGATCTTAGTTGCTGATTTTGCACTTTTCCTTCTGAATAAGAAGGAAGAAAAAGTGCTTTGAAATAACATTGGGTATCACGCAGCTCTTGAATTAGGAGTTGTCGTCTTGTGAAATAGATACAGTCCATTTCCTGGTACATGTAGTCTTTGTGATATTGAACTTCATCCTCTCTCACTGCTTGCAGAGCTGTCTGTTGGCATTTGCCTCGCTTTTCAGTGGGGGGAACAAATTCCTGGTTGAAGGGTGGGCAGTATTCTTATGTATAGCAACTGGTCATGACTTCTGTCAGTGAAAGGTCTGTTAGAGGAGTGAATGGGTCACGTGTTTGGCTAAGTGCCTGAAGGTGTCCCGAGATTCTTTACAAACTGATGTTTCTATACTGTTATCAATTCCATGGAAATATCTCGAAAGTTTTGAAAGACAACATGTAAACAGCTAAGAAGTAACATAAACTTGTGCTGTATCCTCTGTCTTCTTTCTTTTTCCTATAACTGAATACAGGCCTGTTATGGTATCCTGAAGGTGCCAGAAGGCAGCTGGCTGTGCAGGACCTGTGCTCTTGGTGTTCAGCCCAAGTGCTTGCTGTGTCCCAAGAAGGGTGGTGCCATGAAGCCGACCCGCAGTGGCACCAAGTGGGTTCACGTCAGCTGTGCTCTATGGATTCCAGAGGTAGGCACTGACCTGCTGGAGTGCCTGTGTTCAGAGAAGCAGATTTTGGGAGAGAAGAATCTGTCTGAAACATTGTCCAGCCTAGTGTCTGTTGCTGCAATGATGAGCATACATATATATATATATATGGTACTTCTTAAGAAGGCAGTATCAAAGATTTTCACTTAGATGTAAAATCTAGCAGAATGAAGCATCATCTGAAAAGAAAGTAATTACATTAACCTTTGTCAATCAGAATTGGCCATCAGAAGGGATAACTGCTGGCAATGCTCATTTAACAAATGCACAAATAGCATTTTAGTTTGTAAACCGAAGTTGAGGGGAAATTGAAATATGGCAGTAAGAATTCCTATGGGTTCTCGTAATTGAAATACTCATCCTCTGCAGTAACTTCCAATTGATGGTGTTCATTGTGAAACTGTTTTCATGCTGCGAGGAACTCATTTTTTTTAAAAAGTTGTACTTTAGTTCCTTACAAGCTGAGTAGCTCTGAACTTGCTCATTTTATGTATGAGTACAAGATTTCTTTGAGATTGCTTCCTTTTTCAGTTATAGGTATAATAATCACTCTGTTTTTTAATGTTTGGTTTTTTTTTCTGTTAGGTGAGCATTGGAAGCCCGGAGAAGATGGAGCCCATTACCAAGGTTTCTCATATTCCCAGCAGTAGATGGGCATTGATATGCAGCCTTTGTAATGAAAAAGTTGGTGCTTCTATACAGGTAATTTAATAGCATCAGTGACTGTGTTTTGTAGTTTTTTTAGGAGATAAGCCTGATGTGTATCCACAGTCAAGCTCCTTTGATTTCATGTTTGCTTCTATGAACTTAATTGCGCACAAAGTGCTTTTGAAAGTTAGTGTGCTCTTTCCTTCTAATAAAGTTGTAACAAAAATAACCAAGTCATCCCACGGGACTTCTAATTTCTAGATTGGCTGATAGGTTTATTAGTACACTGAAATAAAATTTTTTTGAGTAGAGGAAGAAAATACATTTCTGTGATGTATCAAGAACAAAAATGAAGTTTGAATGCCAAATGCCTCTGTGTTGAAATCCATGTTAATTTCTATTTGGTGACTTCTAAGACAAGTTGGATACTTCAGTGAGCGTTTTACATTGCCTGTAAGAAGTAAAATCTGGGCATGCACAGCACCTTTAGAATTTATTTAAGTCAGTGGAAGTGAACACCTTTATTTTGATGGTTGAGCTAGTTGTATTGTTTAGTTATAGATTTGAATTTCTAACTGTAGGTACTAAACATTGGAGTGATTGAGTTTTCAGTATAGTTGGGACTACAGTGATTTCCATCTTGGCTCTTACTGCAAAGGAGGGCAGTGAAACTATAGGCCTTTTGTTTTTTTCTGGACTTGTTTTATTGTTGGTCCAGCTTTTAATTTACCGAGGAGAGTATCTGATCACATAATACTAGGCCTTTGAACACTAAGAAAGAAACAGATTGCTCTACTGATCTGCCCCAAGATTCAAGTAAGCCACATGCTGAGGAAATGGGCTCCATTTCCTCCGTGGGTTGTGTGTAGATTCCCGAGCTCTTGGTGTTTCCAAGGGAGAAAAAAAAAACCATAACAACAAAAACAAACCTCCTGGCTGTAAGCTCACACTGCTATACAAGCAGTGCCACATTATCATTCTGACTTCTAATGCTCAACTGAGCTCAGCTTTGATGACACAAAAATGTTTAAAATCTTAAGTGTTCCCTTTTCCTTTGCATTGAGTCATTTGATGACATTGTCTGAAAAAGTTGTAAAACAGAAACATAGCAGTAGTTTCAATGAAACCTGTCAGTTTGTTTCCATTCAAGGAATGTATAAAATAGTGGATTTTAAGCAGAGAAAATAAATCTGTCCACAGTATATAAATTTGTAAACAGACTACCTCCTTGCAGATCTGTCCCTTTTCTCTTGGCAGCTGTTACGTAACCAAGAGAAACTGTTTTGTCCATTCTGCAGACCTGTTTTGAGGAGTAACTGTAGTAGTTTAAGCTGAACACTGATCAGCTGTATGTAGGGATGTGTGTGAGGGAGAGGGGTGTCCTTCCATAGCTCTTCTGGTAACACCTCTCCCTTCTGCTGACATACACAATGATTGCTGCTTCAGACAGTTCAACATTTGAAATTATGGGGAAGAGAAGAAAAATTCCAGTTTTTCTTGACCTCTCAAAGGAATTGTGTAGAAATCTTGGTATCGTTAAAGCTAGGAATGAGAAATACTTAGATGTGTGTTGTGAAATCTTAAACAGCAGACACATGAATGTTTTATCAAAAAAGTCACTATGCTATGAAGGAATAGCATTAGTTGGCTGAACTGGGTGGGAGAGAGATCCTCTGGAGAGCTATGTTAGGACATGTTCATGGTAACTAGAAAAGCAGGCAGCTGGGGGTATGCATCAGGCTGGGCAAAAACAAAGCTCCCACGTCCTGCAGATTTTCTTCCAGTGATGCAGAATTGTCCCTTTGCTCCCAGTGAAACATCAGCCACACTAAGAGTTAAGTACTCTAAATGATAGCAGCTTAGAAACTGGCTCAAGTATTCTTCTGTACAGTTTGATTCTGCTTTTGCTCTGTTTGTTACTAACAGAGGAAAAGCCAAAAGATGTTGATTTTTTTATTTTAATTCCTTTTATATATTGACATTTATTAATGAATGTTCATTGGAAACTTTTGCAGTTTAGTGTACTCTTTATATGCCGTCTGGCCGCTGAATCAAACTGCTGAATCAACCTGAGCAGGAAAACCCAGGGAAAGATATTTGGCTTCTTTACAAAGTGCTGTATAAACATACTAGCACAATGCATTTTTTCTTTAAGGTTAGACGGCTTGAGTTAAGCACACTTAACATCAGTAACACTGATTTCAACCTCAAATTCTTCTCACTTACAGGAGAGGTGTGAGTTGATACAAGTGTGTGTGTGTGTGTGTGTGTGTGTGTGTGTGTGTGTGTGTGTGTGTGTGTCTGTTTGTTTAAACGTTTCAGTTTATGACTGGTAATAACTATGACAGCATTTTGCAAGAAAAAGTTACTTAAAACTGAAATGAAGTGCTGAATCATCTGAACAAGTGCCCATCGCTCCAGTGAACAGATGGCTCACTGGGAAGGAAGAAAAAAAATTATAAGAAAAAAGAATTCTCATTCTCTTCTGCCCCATGTGAAATGAAGGCTGTAGCAACTGAAATAGTGATTTAATATTTGATATTATAAACTTTTGACAATGGGATCAAATGTAACCCATTCAGTCGAGGCCTTTTGGGTAGCATGGGTCCAAGTGCTGGGAAGACTTGAATTAAAAGCATCAAACTGGCCTGGAGCCGGCAAGTTGTTTTTTCCCCTCTCTCTCACGCTGACGCAGTCGAAGGGGGAATGTTTTGCTTTGTGTAACACTGTTCTCAGCAAGTGGCTCCAGTCAAGGTAAGAACACTACTCTTGCGGAATTGCTGATTACCGAATGGGGGGATTGGGCTAGGGAGGGGTTAACCACTCCTGTCCCACTGGGCCACTTGGTTGTTGCCTGGCCTGAAAGCACTAAATTGCAAACCTAATTAAAAGAGAGCCAAAAAGTACAGGCTGCTTAGAAGCAGAGGCTGGTAACAGGGTCGATTCTTTCAAAGCAGTCCTGGCTGCTTAAATAGTTATAGGCAGTGTGGCTTCCTAAATTTATATTTGATGAGTTTTAATCTAATTTCTGCAGTGTTCAGTGAAGAACTGCAGAACAGCCTTTCATGTCACCTGCGCATTTGACCGTGGCTTGGAGATGAAGACCATACTGGCAGAGAACGATGAGGTGAAGTTTAAGTCATACTGTCCCAAGCACAGCTCCACCAAGAGAACAGATGATGAGACCTTCAGTGACCACCTGTGTCAAGAGAATGGGAATGGGATTCAGGACAGCTCTCTTCCTGCCCACATGGACCCTTTCCACAGCATGGATCAAAACCAGGAGGAAGCCCACAGAGTCAGTCTCCGCAAGCAGAAGCTCCAGCAGCTGGAGGATGAGTTCTATACTTTTGTGGAGTCTCTGGAAGTGGCTAAAGCATTGCGGTTGCCTGAGGAGCTGGTGGGATTCCTTTACCAGTACTGGAAGCTGAAAAGAAAAGCCAACTTCAATAAGCCATTGATTACCCCAAAGAAGGATGAGGAGGATAATCTGGCCAAACGAGAGCAGGATGTTCTGTTCAGAAGACTACAGCTCTTCACACATCTACGGCAAGATCTGGAGCGGGTAAGCTCTGCACTACCTGTAGTTGCGTAACGTGCACCGGGCTTCATAGCTGAGTTTCTAAATTATGTGCCCAGTTAATGCCATTGCATGCAGGCAGTACATGCTGTGTCCTTGCTCCAAGTTGTATTGTCAGCCTGGTAAAAGACAGTTAACACTAAATTTCGGGTTATGCCAAGTACCATTTCCAAATAGAGGGTTAATTCACAGGGCTCGTAGTTTGCAGTATACAGTATCCTTGTAACTGGACTGTGCACTTAAGCTTTTTTTTTTTTTTAAACTGATTAAGGCCAATGGCTGTGGAATGTACCACAACCCCCACATGGAACCTTTTCAGTCAGTGAGGACTTTCTCTGTTCCTTGCTGCCCAAGGAGGAAAGTATATGAAACTTACCTTGACTTGGGACCAGTTTTTTGTTTACACAGCATTGAGAGATGCTTCTGTTCAGTGTGTTCAAGATTTATCTTCCCTTGGACCTGTTAAATAAATTAAGTTTATCATTAGGTTCTTTGGATCTTAAATTATTATGTGAGTATGCTTTTGGTTTTTAAAGTGTGGTGTCAAAACAGGATACGTTATTCTAGCATTGATTTTATATTTTACTACTCTGGTTCTCACTGATAGATGCATCTATCACTTCCCACCCATGAATGGAAGGAAGAGTGATCAGGTTGGCAAATCGCTCCAGTTAGGTTAAGGTCCATACACAAGGAGAAACAATCAACTTTTAATAAGAGATTACTATAATAAAGTTTTCTTATATGTGTTGGCCCTCCTACAGTTCTGTAGGTAATTCAAGTAAACCTTGCACTGCTTAACGGCTTTGAGAGAAAGAGAGCAAAAGAGATTAAAAGAGGGAGAGAGAGATCATCCATCGTGGGTCCAGCACCAGGCCTGGATATGGAGGTGTTCTGTGTGACAAAGAAAACAAGCAGCGGCAGCAAGGAGTGGGTATAGCAGTAGCAAGAGAGCAACTGCCCTCAGCAACCCCTATTTATAGTATCAAAGAAAAAAGGGAAGGGACTTTTTTTCCCCCCCATATCACCGCCCCATTTTGGAATTGTAGTTGAATCCAGTACCAGGGCTGGTTGGAAGTCAAGACCTGAGCCACATCTTGACTGAGACAAATAGACACCAGTCAAACCAAAGGAGGTGACACTAGACTTCTTTCTTTCGTTGTTCTGGACCTTTCCAGGGGTGTTGAGACATGAGTCAAAAGAAGGGAAGAAACACAGCCTCCTCCCTGCCTCTTGAGTGTGGGCTCATATTAAGAGTCAGTTGGGGCTCATCCCTTATAACATCCAAGAGAAGTTGGTTGCTAAAAAAAGAAATAAATTGGTTCCTAAGTGTTTTTGATCTTCTTCAGGAAAATGCCATGTTAGACTTGATTATGAATAACATCAGTGACAGCGTCATCCATCCAGAAACATTTTTAATGGTGTCATGTAGTTCACCTAATAATTAGTAATTTTGTGGACATAATGTGTCTGTTGTCCTGTGGCTGGATCACATAAGGCAAAGAACATGGACCGTGAACAGTATCAAGCAGGGTCTTGGCTAGAGGAATCCCTTCTAATTCAAAGCCAAAGCATAAAGACAGTAACATAATATTTGTAATACTGGCTGTGGCAGATCTGGAAGTCTAATACAGCAGAACTTTAACAAAAAAAACCTCACACATTAAAATAGACCTGCTCCTTAATCGTAGAATAGCTTGGAGAAGGGAGACTTTAAAGATCATCCAGTGCAGAATGTCCTTGCTGTGGGCAGAGTTGCCACCCACAAGCCTGGTCTCAGTGTCCAACTGGGGTAATCAAAGAGAACGCTACCTGTACTTCTGATACCTTCAACATCATTCCAAGGGACATAAAGTCTCTTAATATCTTGTGATTTCCCAGTTGCAGCCTCCTGTGACTCAACTTGAGAGAGCAGGAGCAGATAGTAGTCCTCTGGCTTTAAGAGCCCTGGTCTGTTCCTTGTAGTCAGTGGTTGGACTAACATGGTTGTCCTTTTCAAGGTTTGAACTGTTACCTGCACCCTATCCTCTTTCCATCCCTTGGTAACTGTTGCTTAAGAGCACTTCAGGAGCAAGGGTGTGGCGGCTCCTGTTCCAAGAAGAGACAAGCATCCAGTTTCCCTCATCCTGCACGGTTTTTTGCTGTCTGCCTCCTGAGTGCTGGAAGTCTGCTTAGCTTCTTCCCCTTGCAGGGACTTAAGGTGGGGCTATTGGTCTGCTTGTGTCACTGCAGAGTACCACATATCAATCTCTCTCTCTGTTTGCTGAATATTTCTTAGCATGGTGATTTCCTCTGGCAACCTGGCCCCCTGTTCATAGATTTCTTCTAGCTGGGCACACCCAGGATACCCCCTTCTGCCCTCTGGCCCTTGGGGAACCCCCAGATTCTGGAATCCCCACAACCAAAAGGCAACTGGGCAACTCTGCTCTGTCACTCCTTGGAAGGTCCATCTGCATGCACATGTCAGCCCAGGGCTGTTGCCCTCCAGTCTGGGTTTCCCCTTCAGCTCAGACATTGCATCAGGTGGTCACTGTGTTTGTTTCAATAGAGTATGGCTCTCTGCTATTCCCAGACAAGAAGGAACTTTATCCTTCACTGCCTGTGCTGTCTCCCTCCCCGTGCCATTATTCTGAAAAACAAGAGATAATCAAAACAATCACCTTGTTACTGTTTTCAGTCCCTGCTGCCTCCCTTGTGCTGTGGTGTGAATAGAAAGGCCTGCCTTCACTTTGATCACTCCGTGGGCAGTGGCAGGGTCATCAGAAAGAGTGATTCTGCTGAATAGCTCTTCACTTTTTATACTACTAATAAAGTATAATTTCCTTTTATGTCTCAAGCAACGAGAAACAAATAATGCTGAGCTATTTGAGAACATTTAAGCTTTTTCAGCATTCCTCTAAATTTGCACATGATATATAATTCAAATATTGTTTGAAAAGTAGATCTGTCACCTGATGTGCAGGTGTCAGTAGTCACATGCTCAGGAGAGTGTGTAGTCAATTTGCAGTATTCCGCAGGCATAAAACCTGGTTTCACCTCCCCACGAAGGGGTCTTTGGATCTTAGGATTGCTTTTGACACAAATTTCACATGGTTCTGTAACACTCTCAGTGATCAGCATCATATTGATTCCTACACCGTATCTTTTCACTGTTTCAATTAAAGCTTCAGTTCCTATATTTGTCTTCTGATGAGTTGATTAATTCTTTCATCATTTGCAGAGTTACAACACGCTGTCCAACTGTAGTTACCCATCATCCTTCAGCATTCTTCGTGCGTTTCAGTAGTTTAGCCAACTTGCTTTCATTTTTTTTAGGGTTATCGATATTTAAAGTTGTTACTGTGACTAAGGCTCCTACAGTTGTTGATAGAGCAGTTCCTTTTGTGACTTTATGTGCTTTTCGTTTCCTCTAACTATATTGGTTTGTCCAGATCGATGTGCTTTGCAGTGTATCACTGCTATTTCTTTAGGTTTACTAACTGCTTGAAGTAATTTCATAATCTCTGTACTACAATGTATAGGATTTCCTTGTGGAGATAACAGTCATCTTTCTTTCTCAATTGCACTATCAGCTTGTATTATTCCAAAAGCATATTTTGAGTCTGTGTAGACATGAGCCTGTTTTCCTTCTGATAGTTCCAGGGCTCGAGTTAAAGCAATTAATCAAGCTTTCTGAGCAGATGTGTTCACTGGTAGCAGTTTTGCCTCTATTTCCTCTTCTAGACTAACAGTGGTGTATCCAGCCTTCTGTTCTCCTTTCACAGCCGAGCTGCATCCATCAGTAAACACCTCCCAGCTTCGATTCTGTTAAGGAGTAACCTTCAGGTCTGAATAGCTGGAGTACACCTGTTTGGTAGTTAGTAAACAATCGTGTACCAGTTATCTTTCATGTAAAGATAATAATGATGCATTGGACAGTTTGATTGCTATATCTTCTTGTTTGAGCAGTATTGCTTGGTATTGTGCTGTCCTCCTTAGGAATAACCACTAGTGTCCTTTCTGCTCCAACACGGTTGCAACCGTATGTGGTACACTAACAGTAATGTTCAGTCCCAGGGTCAATTTTCTTGCCTCTTATATTAACAGCACAGCAGACTGACCCTTGTATGTAGCCTCCCATTCTCCTCCAGAGCCTTTTCCAGCACAGTTATTTTCCTTCGGGAAAAACGTAATGTTCAACAGCACTTACATATCTCTTATCTGGAGTATGATTTTTCAATTATCGTTTCAAAAGATCAGTATGTTTTTTCTGGGTTTTCACAGTAGGACCCAGCAGATTCTTTTCAATTCATCAAATCTGAAGTAGAAAAATAGCCTTGATGTGCCATTCTGGTTCTATTGCATGTCACAGTGGTGCCAGTACTACAGGGTTCTGTTGTGCTCGATTTCTACATGCAGTAGGACTAAATTCTCTATTCCCTTCACTGCTGTTGCCTCTGTTAATCATCATTGACACATCTTCATCCCTTTTTTTTTTTTTTCAATATTGCAAGCAGAAGAACGAGGTAATTTTTTTTTTCATCCATTACCATTAAGACATTCAAGTTAGATAACAACAGTTAACATTTTTTCCTTGTTTTGTAATCATTTCTCAAAGTGAAAAATTTGCATATGAGACGTCACCCCATTTATCCTGCCTTCTACAAAACTTAATAATTTCCAAGATTGTATTATGATTCGAAGTCTGCATTTCTGGCCATTTCTCCTCATCTTCCAATTTATACTACAGCCACCACTGAGTACAATATTCTTTAAATTTTCTCTGTTAGAAGATCCCCACCACACTTATCCTTGTGTTTCAGGATGTATCCTCGTAGAGAGCAAGAGAGGACTACATAGACTGTCCTGTTCCTATACTGTTAATCAGAAAGATTGTTTTTATCAACCATGCTTTCATGCACTCCAGTCATCACTGTCCACACGTGCACAAAGCTTACAGAATACATTTACCTATCATTACCATGCCCCATGCAATGTTTCTTTATCATGCACTGCAACTTAGAGTCACTTATCACTCCAGACAGGGAGATGACTCACAGAGTTCTTTGAACAGTAGGTTGGTGCATGCTTGGAGTTCAGAGAACATTTTTTTCCCTCCAGCAGCCAGCAAGTCTATCCAGGCAAAGCTTCACAGCTGTCCCATCGGGGTCTCCAGAAAACTGCTGTCTGAAAAGTGGATTGAGTGCCTTGTGTGCATTATGTCAATGAACACACATACAGGAGAGAGATTGCTTTTTGGCCTATGGATGTGATTTTTGCTATTATAATGAAGGTGGTTCAGCTAAGGATACATGGACCTTGAGTTTTCTTGCCAACTTGGCAACATCCTCAAAACATCCTGATATATGTCCTCCTCAAGGCCTCCTGGCTCCGGGATGTCTCTGCTTAAAGGATGCCAAGTGTTTATTCTTCTGATACCTAATACAATATTAGCTCAGTTTTTAGAGTAAGCTTCCAGTGCAGGTGTTCATAGAAGTTACTTCTGCAGTGTGAGCCTTCCAAATCTGATAAACCATCAGTTAAATGGTATTTAAGACTGTTTCTAAGAATAATTTTGGAGACTCATCCACTTTTGATGCCTTTTAGGTGCGTAATCTCACTTACATGGTGACTCGACGGGAAAAAATCAAGAGATCTGTTTGCAAAGTTCAAGAACAGATATTTAACATCTACGCAAAACAGTTGGAACAAGAAAGAGTTTCAGGTATGCTTAAGCATTGTCTTTTTCACTTGACAACACAGGCATAGGCATTGAAGTGTTTGATTAGAGTCTAACGACTGATTTTGAAGGACAAGCAAGGCCTCATTTATTCTCATTAGAATCATATGTAGTCCACCATGCATCAGCAGATTGGAAGAAGATAAAAATTTGCATAGCTCTAATGGAGGGCACATTGCTATAGAAACCAGTAAGCCTGTGTTATCCTTGGGGTACTGAATGGTTTGCTGCTTCAGGTCCTGTCAATTGTGATTCTTCAATGAGTCCTTTTGACTGAGAGACCATGACTTACATTCAAGTGCCATATGGTATCTCCTGAGTTTATGTTTTATTAATGCCTTTGCATTAGTATTTAGTGTGTGTTTCTTTGCATTGTAGGGTAGTTTGAAACGTCATACTTTTTCTGCCTAATTTCACCGAAAGTAGTCTTTCCTCCTAGAGGAGAAACTTCAGAGTTACTATATTAACTCAGATTATCCTCAAAGAATTCAGTAATGAATTAATTTTAGATAGAATCAATCACATTGACTTGCTGATAGCTTATTTTACCCCATCTGAGGAGTTTCTGTGCCTTAATGCATGTAACAGCACTAGGAATTGTATTTGCTACAGATACAATTGGGTGTAGGATGGCTATGGGGAAGACAGCAACATCAACAGAGTGTTGTGAAACCAGGACGTAGTAGCCACATAGTCATGATGTAAAGGTGCTGGATAACCAACCAAATGCCCATTTACACTGAAGAAACTTGTCTGGCAGAAGTAGTGTTAAAATATGTACTACTTAAAAGTGGTATTTGTCTAGACGTTGATTGCTTGACTTTAACCTAATTTGTTTTTACCTTTAGGTGTGCCTTCTTCATTCTCCTCAATGGAAAACGTAGTGTTGTTCAATAGTCCATCTTTGGGTCCCAATGCCCCTAAGATAGAGGATTTGAAATGGCATTCAGCATTCTTCAGGAAACAAATGGGCACATCTCTAACACACTCTTTGAAAAAATCACACAAAAGAGACAGAGTAAGTAATAGCTCTGGGAACAGTAGCAAATCCACGCTGAGGCAGCCCAGCCAAAGGGGAGATGGTGCAGCTCCAGGAAGCTTTTTAAATTTTGACAAGAGCTTTGCAGAAACACGGATTGTATCAGCACAGCAGAAAAATGGCATAGTTATGCCAGACCACAGAAAAACAAGAGACAATCTTCCACAATGCGAGGTAATCAAGACAGAACTAAAGGAAAAAACTAAACAAAACCACAAACCACTGAGACCCACAGAACTCTCTCAGAGGCAATCAGAAAACAAAAGGGCTGTGAACCACTCCAGTGGTAGGTCAGCACCTGGCACACGGAGGGACATAGTGCCTAAATGCAATGGGGGTCTTGTCAAAATAAACTCCAATCAGACAGTAGTTAAAGTGCCTACGACACCCACGAGCCCAGTGAAAAACTGGGGCGGATTCCGAATTCCAAAGAAGGGGGAGAGGCAACAGCAAGGTGAGAGTCCAGAGGAGACCTGCCGCCAGAACTCCGGTTACCCCTACCTGAGCGTGGGCAGAGTTTCACCGAAGGATAGGGCAAAAAGTAAGCCGAAGCCTGACAGTGAGAATGATGGGTACATCCCTGATGCTGAAATGAGCGACTCTGAAAGTGAAGTAGCTGAAAAAAAGTGCAGACAGCAGAGGCTCAGCCCAAACAGCACTATCAGCAGAAGGACGGACATTATTAGGAGAAGCATCCTGGCATCCTGACTGGGCAATGGGGCACCATGCTCAGTGGTCACTGCCTACAAACCAACTTCACTTTATTTATTGGTGTGAGAGGGGAGAGTTCTTAGACATGGCTACAGACCGACAAATAGATAACCCATTATTCCTGAGCTGTATGAACATGTTTACATACACTTAAAGCTGGTTTTTTTTTGCCCCCCCTAACTCATTCCGTGACCAGTTTGAATCTCCTTTATTTGCAACTTCCCTGAGTAAGCAGAGAATTGGCATCACTACTAAAACAGGATTTGTGATGAACAGTAAAGTAAGTCACAAAATCATCTAGGGGCTGGGGTGAGTAGTGGGGAATTAGGCAGCATCATCCCTTTTCGCTAAACTGCACTGTTAAAATTCTCTTCCCTTCCCCTGCTTTCTGAAAAAGCACAAGCTCTTAATTTAACTAGTGTGTATTGAATCAAAGATGGTTATTAATTTAACCATATTGCACTGCTACGCCCTGCTACAAAAGGTCACTTGCCTTGGATGGTGGTAGGTCTTTGTCTTCTCTTTGCAGAATGTTTGTTGTTGCATTCGATTTGAGCACAAGTGGCAGCTTAAAACCCTCCGTAAGCTCCAGAGTTGATGTGTAGGTACAAGACCGAGATGTTAAACTGGAAAAAAAGGAAGGGACAGGTCAGGGTTGCAGCTGCCTTACACTGCAACAGCTTAACAGTACTCAGACTGAGTGTGGAGAAAAGGCTCCAGTGGCTTAGTTCTGAGAGAGGGGCCGGGCTCACAGGTTACTGTGCCCTGTAGAATAACCCGTCAGCATTTCGTTACCTGCCTCCCAAACACCTTGATAATTCAAGCAACGAAATGCTAAGGCACCAGTCAGTAGGATTTCCCAAAACCCACCACATATGCACTAATGGTAAAGCATTGGGAAAGCCCAGCTTATGACACTAAAGAGTTACCTTAAAATGGACAGAAATATATATTTTTAAATAAAATGGAGAGGCAATAAATTGTCATTAGCTCTTTACAGTCAAATGAAAAAAAGCTATTCTATTCTGGACTAGATTTGATGGAAGAGGGAACTCGTATGCATACTTTTTTAATAATTGCAAATGGCAATAACAAGAAAGCTATGAGCAATAATGTTAACAGTTCATTATGATACTTTTTTTGTAGAGTGCACATGTAACTGGATTCTTAGGAGCCTGTAAATTTTGGAATTCTGCGTAGATTTAACTTAGGTATGCACTGGTGAAACGAAGGTTTCAGCTGCAATGAGTTAGAGAAACACAGGCATAAAGAACAACAGCCCAGCCTGCTGTTAACCACGCTCACTTGCATTTTATTGTTAGACCCTTGCCTCTCGAGCAGGGAAGATTTTAAAGTACAGTAGAACTCTGCCGTAACTGAGTCTTCCAGAGGATTCAATCAGAAAAAGGCTTATTAACACCCCGTCTTGCTATGCAAGTTGTAACTACTTCAATATTGCAACAGAATGTATCCCTGTCGTTTATGTTTTAAAACTCTGAAGTCTGAACCTTCTGATATCTTCTGGGGTGATGCTGAGAAAAGGAAGTTTGGTTTAACACGGTGTTTTTTTGAAAGACCATTGCTGGACCCAGGAATTTGGATTGACCTCATGACTTGCACAGATTGAAGCCCAATAGGGCACTGGTGAATGTGACATTACGTAGTTGCTTTTGGGATCTGTTAAAATAGAAGTACTTCTGTGATCAAAAAGCAGCAGACAGACGGAAGGTAACTGCAGATGGCTCTACCTGACATACAGCCACACGTTTAAGGCAGGCATTGTTTCAGTAAGAAGCTCACGACCATGTGGGGAATTCTTCAAGCCATAGATGGAATAATCTAAATTCTGATTCTAGCATGTAACCTTGCTCTATTATGAAAGAGGTACCTTGTGAATTTGCACTATTCCAATTGCTAATGTTGTGCAGAATGAATGCCTTACCTGTTTTGCTCCCCGATGTTTAGGTTTATAAGCTTTCTAATGTTTCGAGTTATGCTGAACCAAAACCAAAAAGCGCTTCCCCCATCCTCATTCCAAGGGCAGTCGGATGGCTGCAGGATGGCCAGCTCGATAGGATAGCTGTGTCCCCGTTCGCAGCGCTCAGCAGGAGGTGGCAGAGGTACAGCAGTGACCATACAGCACCCCCATACTTTGTTGGGATGGAACCATTTGCTGAATGTGTGTTCCTAGGCATTACCTTTACTTGTGCAGACTGACCAAGAGACCTTTGATGCTGATTGACGAAGTGCGTCAGTCCCTGGGCTGGTTGGACTTGTGTCTGTTGCCCAGAATGGCAGTCGTTAGGTTATGAACTCACAGATCTCAGTGAAGGGTTGGTTATACATGTTGTGTATCAGTCTGAATTGCGGATGTTGGAACAAATGGTCGTTACGTTTGTAAAACCGTGTACAGAAGATTTTTCACTACGTGCCTGGCTTTGGTGTCCATTCGGCTGAAATTAATCGAGAAGGTGCATGAAGAGGAGCAGGTAGAAACAAAAAGTATATGTAGAGATGACTATTTTATATTACATGGCCCAATCCTGTATTTATTTCCCCCCTTTTTTGAAGTATTTATAAAGACCTAGTCGAAGACAGCTGTATTTTTTGTTAAGATATTCGGTAGAATTGTGCCTTTTTGTCCGTATGTGAATAAATGCTGTACATTTTTGCAGTACGCTCACAGCGATGTTTTAGAACGCGCAGTAATTACTGAGGTGCCGTTCGACACAAGCGGGTCCCGGTGGCTCGCTCAGCCTCTGCCCCACAGCGCTGCGGGCGCGGCGCTCTGCGCGCCTTCCGCTGGAGGCGGGGCGGCGCTCGGCGGAAGGGGCGGGCCGGGAGCGGTGGGGCGCGCCGGGCGCTGTGGCCATGGCGGCTATCGCGGAGGAGCGGCAGGAGCCGGAGCGGGACGGGGGCTGCGAGCACTACCGGCGGGGCTGTCTGCTGCGGGTGAGGCGGCGGCGGCGGGAGCGGGGAGGGCCGCGGCGCGGGGCCATGCGGGCGTTGAGTCGCACCGTGCCGTTGCAGGCGCCGTGCTGCGGGAAGCTGTACCCCTGCCGGCTGTGCCACGATGGCGCCGAGGAGCACCGTCTGGACCGCTTCCGCGTGGCCGAGGTGCAGTGCACGCGCTGCCGTCTCCTGCAAAAGGTGCGCGGGGGCGGGGGGAGGTGCTGCCGCGAGGGGTGGCGCCGCCATTTTGGGCGGAGGCGGGCGGCGCTCCGCTAACGGCGGCGTCACCCCGTCCGCCGGCAGCCTCAGCAGCGTTGCGAGGGCTGCGGTAGTCTTTTCGGGGAGTACTACTGCGATGTGTGCCACCTCTTCGACCGCGACAAGAAGCAGTACCACTGCGACGAGTGCGGCATCTGCAGGTGCGGCCCGGTGCCGGGGGTTGGTCGCGGCGGGGGAGTGGCGGCTGCTGAGCCGTGATCGTTCCCTAGGATCGGCCCCGAGGAAGACTTCTTCCACTGCTCCAAATGCAACTTGTGCCTGAGCCTGAGCCTGCGGGGAAAGCACAAGGTGAGGGAGTGCCGGTTCGGGGCCCTGACAAATAGAACGTCTGCGCGTTCTTTGGAACGGCTGCCGAGGAGCCGGGGCCGCGCGGGCGGCGGGAACGGCAGCTGCCCGCACGGCCGCGGCTGAAGCTCGGCTGGCACCTCGGCACCTCCCGGCCCTGAGCGCTGCTGCACAGGGCAGGTCTGGCAGTGTTCAGTGCTGTTCTGCTGCGTTGTTGTTATTCTTCAAACAGCTACCTGCTGATCCTTAGAGAGTCAAACCTGTGTGAAAGCAGTCGTGTTTCACACATCTTCTCTTATACATCCTAAAGGAATTCTTGAGGTGTTTTTTTTTTATAAAAAAAAAAAGTTGATATCCATACAGCAGTGTAACTTTGTCTTTGTCTTTGCCAAGTGTATCGAAAATGTCTCCAGGCAGGATTGTCCCATATGCTTGGAGGTGAGCTACTTTGCTTTTGGCTCTGGGAAGTATGTTGGGCTGTGCTGTAGGCTGTGTTGGAACTTAATGTTTTCTTTCTTTTGTCTGATACTTGTCTCAAAACAGGACATTCACACATCCCGTGTGGAAGCTCGCGTTCTGCCATGCGGTCACCTTCTCCACAAGTAAAGCTTTGCAGATATTTGGGAATTGGGAATACCTGCTGACCTGTGTACGCGTGCTGGGTGTGCGTGGTTCCTGAGGGACCACGTGGTAGAGGATGGGCTCTGCTTCTTCAAGAAGTATCGCAAGAAGGGTGTTTTCCTTCTTCACCAGCAAATTGTGTTGGCGGAGGAAGATTTGGTCTGAATTTTTCCTATGCTGTTTCCTTCTGTTGCAGCTCAGTGGCAGGAATCCCATAGCGATTCCACCACTTGGTGCAGAAAGCAATTGCACAATGTTTTTATGAGGCTGGTGCTAGTTTATGCACTAAATTTTAAATTCTTTCTCTAGGCACTCTCCAGGCTGTAGAATACTGTGTTACTCTGCAAAATCTGCCTGCTCCATTGAGCTTGTGCAGTGATGCGTAGCCCAGTGTGCCTTTGGAAGAATGGATAGAGCGGGACTACCTGCTTCCCTTCCTCCCGATCCACCTGTAACCTCAAGATGTCATTTTCCCTTCTTACTGTTTGTGTTACTCTGTTTCATGTTTTTTTCCTGTGTGCTGAGTTAATGCCCTCCAGACTGAGTCTTCCCTTTGCTGCTGCCCATTCTGAAGTTACCTCGTGATGCATCTTTTTTCACCAAACTCACACTGCCATATTCTTGTCGTATTGTTTACTTTCTCATGTTACTTAGAATGAAATCAGGTACGCTTTATCGCTGTGTGTTTGCCTGCATACCAGATGATTTTGAGGGGAAGCTTTCTTTTCACTTGGACTCGGAATGTTTTTTAACTTATGTTTTAGGGATAGCTGCGAACCTTTTCCCTTTGTTCAAACCAGATGTGTTACCGATCAGTAACAGTTCTTACTGAACTTCTTGTATTTTCTTTCCAGAACATGTTATGAAGAGATGTTAAAAGAGTAAGTAGTTCAAAACCTCTCTTGTGTGGTTGTAATCTGAGTAGATTATTTGAGGCAATGATCACAATGTCATTCCGGTACCCAGTAGCTTTAGGTCAGCTGCTAAAGTGAAAGGAAGCTTTTAATTCCCAGCTCTGATTGAAGGAATGTTTCTGCTTGCTGGTGTTTTTCTCTGATTTGTATGATGAGAAACTTGTCCTTTTGAGTGGACTTGTTCTGTGGTCCTACTCCATTTTCTGAATACGGCTTTTTCCCCTTTTTGCCAGAGGGTACAGGTGTCCTTTGTGCATGCACTCTGCTTTAGATATGAGAAGGTACTGGCGTCAGCTGGATGATGAAGTAGCACAAACTCCGATGCCCACAGAGTATCAGAACATGATGGTGGAGGTAAGAGATGAGGCGTGCACTGATGCCTCTGCTCTTGGCAGCTTTGCAGCACACCCTTGCTGGCAGTAGAGAGCGCTAGGAACTCATCCTGCATTAGGAGCCAATCTGACTGCTAGGGATTGTTGAAGAAATGTCATGTGTTGACCTAAGGTGGCATCGATTGGATTTTAAAACATCAGCACCCTCTGCCCTACTAGGGGAAAAAAAAAAAAAAAAAGAAGAAAGCAAGAAACAAAACAGCCAACAACAAAATAAAAGCAGAAAGTACCATAATATCACGCAGTGGAGAAATGGTTTGGTGTTTGGAAGTATCACGCCTCCTTCTATGTTTGGTGCTGCCATAGCGAAAAACAGAAATATTTGGTTTTGGAACCTCACAATCCAGAGTAACTATACTATTTTTTTCTGCAAAATATTCGGCTATTGATTTGTGCAAAGCTTGCAAATGGAGATAATTTCTGGTTCCATTTCTTTGTGTGAACTGGGTGCTGTTAGCTACTAAGAGTGAATGAAACTGCTCTGATTGATTTAGTTTTATCTGTTCCAATTTGGACAGCACATCTCACTGCTTCCTGGAGTCAGGATACTGGGAGAGACCTCATTGTTGCCTGTTCTGAGAGGGGCGTTTGCTTGACTGTCCCACACAGCAGCCTAGCTGATGCTGGCAGTTCAGTGGTTACTAAAAGCATAGCTGTACAATGTTCTTATTGAGTGTCCTGTTGATGCAACAGCCTCTTTCTCTCTCTTCTTTTCTGTGTATGTAGATTCTTTGTAATGATTGCAATTCCCGGTCTACTGTGCAGTTCCATCTCCTAGGCATGAAGTGTACAAACTGTGAATCGTACAATACTGCCCAAGATGGAAAATCCAAGCAGCCTGTGGAGTAGCAGTGCCTAAGCAACGTGCTGCATACGGCTGGACAAGGAAGACCCTACTGTGGAAGAGACTATCTGTTAAAATAAATTGTTAGTAAACATTATTCAAAGGTGTCACAGCAACAGTGAAGATGTGGTGCGAAAAAGTTCTGCAAGCATTGTCCCCCTCCCTTGTGCCTGGGGCACTGTGTTGTTGGGAAGCTCCCTGCCCAAGCGCTGCAGTGCCTGCCGAGGGCTGGTCACTGGATGGCAGCGCCCTGTAATGCCAGAGGAGGCTGCCTGGGAAAATAACCAGTGAGATGCAAAATGGGAAAGTGCTGTGAGCTGCAGCTGTCAGAGCAGAATGCGTTGTGGGGCCAGAGGTTGGGAGCTTAACATAGGATGGAGGTGTAGCTGTTCTGCTCGCAGCTGTTAGGGAAAATCAGTAGCTTTGAGAACGGCTTTTTTGCATAAAGCTGACATCTGCAAAGTTTTGCATGAGTACATTTTGTTCCTTTGAAGTGATGTATTTGTTCTAGGGCCTTGGAGGCAGCAGTGCGAGCAGGCAAAAAGGGTTGAGCTTGCATAAATCACATACCTTAGTTTGATTTGTTGACATGCACGCAAATGATGGATGCAGAATTCATTTTAAAAGCAGTGCCTGTCTGAGCAGCCCTTGTGCTGAACGGCCTACAAACCACACTGCAGGGCTGCCCTCCGCAGGTACCACTGCTCCATGTCTCTCTTCACTTATTCCTTTGCCAGCCATGGTTGCGTTTACGATGCTTTGATGTTTTTTTCTTCTCTATTGCATTGTCTTACGAAGGCCTGGGTGTTCTAGCATAGCTTGATGGTTTGATAGTTAAGTACAGGCAGCGAAGAACACAGTGTTGTGTCAGGCTGGCTGTCCCACCCAAGTCTGGGACATGTGCTGAAAGAGCTGCAGTAGGTAGAGGTGCTCACATAGCACAGGGACCAGGTTTCTGCGGCCTCATTTTGTTGCTTTTTTTAGTGGTCTCTGATTTCAGTGTGAGCAGAGAAGCTAGGACCTAGAAGTGTTATTTACCCCCTCTTGTGTGTGATACGCTGCCTGGTGTACTGGAGACTGAACCCCAGTTCTTAGAGAATGTCAGAATGCACAGTGTCCAAACGGCATGAAATACACTAAGGAGTGACTCCTTGTCCGTGCCTCACCCTGTTTTAGAGCATCGCTTTCTCCCACTCTGAGCCCTTGCAGTTAGAAGCACCAGGAGGCAGATGGTGGCAGCACTGCAGCTCGCTTTCACTGCCCTATCTTCTGCAGCATTTTTCTCACTGTTAAAAATAAATGTCAAACAATGTCTTTATTAAAACAACTTATGCAGCGTGGTGCCGTCGCTTCCTATGTGCACACCTCCTAGAAATACTCAGGTGAGCTCAAACCAGAGTTCATTGCTGTTTTCACCTGCCATACTGGTGCTGTGCAGGAGCTCTCCTGCATGGAGGAACCTCTGGAGAGCAGCAGGCACCACTGTGTGCGTGCTCCAGGTCTGCAGAGCTGCGGGATGGCACTTGCAGAAAGCGAGCGTGAGTTTTGTCTCAGGAACGGCGCTGCCTGCAGCCTGCCGGGGAAATGAGTGCAGTCAGCCAGCAGCAGCACAGGAGGCTGCACTGAACCAGAGTGCGGGGAGCGCGCGTCACCCCCCTGAGTCACGGTGACTCCATCAAAACAAGTAGCAGCTGCTGCCAAGCGAGCAGCAAATTAACTGTGGCCTGCCATGGGTAGATCTGATTAAAATGGATACCAGAGCCTCTTGAGCCACTGAGTGAGCTGTGCTGAGATGACAGTGGCAACTGAGGCTGGCTGTATCTGGGACTGAGCGTGCTGTCTGCCCTTCTACCCCAGTCCTGCCTGTCTGCTCCCTGCCCCAGCAGGGGTACCAGCAGCACACTGGGTGCATTAGGCTAAGATGTCAGAAGGCCACTGATGGATTCTGACCCAGCAATTGCCATCCCCACCGAGACTTCTGCTAGCAGGAGGTGCATATGGGTGGAAAAGTGGAGGCAGCATAGAGATGTGCTTGTGTGTTCAGGCATACAGCACAGCTAGGAGAGGGAATAAAGAACAAATTCCTTATTCTAGTAAATATCTGGGGACAAAAAGCAAAACAGAAAAACCCTGCAAGCCACGGAGAGCCAGATGTAGCCACTTCTTTGTTATTTCCATGCAATGTGCATTTAAAGAGCTGCAGTGCTCCAGGGCAGCTGCAGGGCATGAACAGTGGAGACTCTGCTGGCAGGGGCTGAGCAGTGCCTGTGTGCACTGCTGGTGGGGAGTGCACTGCATTCACTGCTGGTGGCTTGCAGAGGTCAAGGCTGGATTGATGCATGTCTCCCAGCTCTCATTTCCATAATGTTTTGCTCATTACCAGCAACGTATTTCCTGGTTTTTTTTTCTCTGCAAAAATTATTAGGTAAATGAAGTGACGGTGTATCAGAGTGCAGATGTGAAGCACCCAGCAGAAAGCTCAGTAGTTGAATAGCCTTTGACTGTATTGCTAAAGCTAAAAAGGTGCTGGTCAAGTCCATAACCAGGCAGATTTTATGCTAAATTCTACGCTAATTTTACTGCAGCTGGAAATATTCCTGTTGGAGTTTCAATTGCAAGACTAGCATGAAAGAAGGCCCTTGGTTCAGCTAAGCCTGGGGGCTGCAGCTCCATCCCAGCTGCACTTCTGCGTGAGGCTGAGAATGAAAATGTCACTGACTCCAAACAACAGACTTCCCTCTCTCACTTCTGTTTTTGCTGCTGCTCTAGCAAGGGGATTTCTTTCCTGTTGTTTCAGTCTGGGGTGGGCATGCTGCTCTCAGCTACTCTGGCCAGAGGGTAGTTGGGGTCTTAAACCATGAACATTGAGAATATAGTGTCAGGAGCTGGACCCCGCGTTGTGCACTGAGCATGGCACAGAACCCTCACCTCTGCCAGGGACACGTGTTGCACAGCAGAAAGCGAATAGCTTTGAGGTGGAGATAAATGTGGTGGATTAAGGTGGATGAGGAGCTTGTTTGGGAAGGAAGAGGCTGCAGAAAGAGCTGCCCTCTGACACGAAGCTGCTAGACGAGGGATCCTTTTGTAGGATGATGACAGCCAAATCCTACCTGGTGTCACAGCCCTGGGGTTGGTCCTCTCTTGCTGGGGAAGTGGAGGAAGGCAGGGATGAACAGGTGGGCAACGTCTTCGTGTTGAAGCCACCTCTAGACAAAGTGCTCTCCCTGGTGCACAGTGAAACGAGGACCAGATGGTTGCTGTCTGGTGGGAAAAACTCCACATTCCAGCAGGCTGGGGATGCAAACAAGGTCAGAAAGCTATTAATAAAGCTAAGGCCCGCTGAGGAATGTGAAACACAGGGCGGGGATCTGTGAGCAGAGCATTGTGGGTCCATGGGCTCTTCACAGAGCTGGATGGGGGCAGCAGCATCTCTGAGGCTGTGGTGCTGCCCCTGCCCCTCTGCAGAGATGCCCTCTATCCATCCTTCCTCTGCAACTGGACTGAATGCAATTAGCAAAGCGCTCCGAGTATCCTTCTTGGCTGGGCTCTAATTATGACTGAACCCTGCCAGAGCATCAGTCTGTTGGTCTGTCTTGCAGCAGGATGCCTGCATGCCCCCTGGTGGTGCTGGAAATGGGATAATTTCCCTATTTTTCCTCCTTGGTCTCACCGTGGTGTTGAGGTGGGAGGGAGTTGCACGTGGGACTTGTGACTATTTTCCTGGTTGTGCTGGCAAGTGGCTTTGTTCTTCTAAGCAGAAGAAGAAGCTGAGCCCTTGGAGCTGTTTAGAGTTGCTCATGAGGGGCAGGGGCTTTTGGTGGAGGTGAAGATATCTGGGGTGGACATCAGGAGGCCGCTTGCTGGTGATGGAGTCCAAGCGAATCTCAGACTTTCACCCACTCTGAGCACGAGGTGATGCAGGACCAGGGCAGGGGCCAGGAC
Organism: Meleagris gallopavo; assembly: GCF_905368555.1. Lineage (NCBI taxonomy): Eukaryota > Metazoa > Chordata > Aves > Galliformes > Phasianidae > Meleagris > Meleagris gallopavo. The sequence goes on from NC_139407.1 coordinate 14,570,696, forward strand.
AGGAGCAGCTCTGCAGTCCTGAACATGTGCTGGTGCTGAACGTGCTGAACCAAGCTGGAGATGAACAAACAAAAAAAGGCTAAAAATATCAATGCATGAATGTTTCTGCAGCATCCAGGAGCACAGTTGGGCTGGAAGCCAGGTTTTTGTTGGAAGTTGTTGCGAGCCTTGAGAGCTGAAGGAGAGAGGGCTTCCCTGTGCCTTCGCAGAGAAAAATGACCTTTTAGTGACAGCTGAGGATGACAGCAATGCAGTGGCATGAGCCATGAGAATAAATTTCATGACTCTTCGTTCTCATGTTATGATTTTTATAGTATTTTTGGGTTCAAAGTAATAACAGTTTGATGCTGGAGCTGTAGAAACCATTCTGATGGTTGGATTTGATGGTCTTGGAAGTGCTATCCAACCTAAATGCTTCTATGATTCTGCACAGGGCAATGTCAAGCTGAGGCTGTCAGCTCTATCCAAGTCACTGAGTGCTTACCATGGCATTTGTGCCATCGGTGGAGATGGCCCCTGGATTGTAAGCAAGCTGCTCTCACCTGAGTGTTAATTACGTCATTTAACAAATTATTGTAGCCAGCAACTGTCTCAAGTAGTGACTGACATACACCATTAACCCCAATAAGAGTCTGACATGGTGGTGCTCAATGGATGGCCACGAGTGCCATAGTTTCAAAGGGAGGGGAACTAAAGCTCAGTGGGGTGGGGTGGAGCGGTGGCAGTGACACTGGCGCGATGGCCTCTTCAGTGCCTCCCTGGATAGGGCGAGCAGGGGACCTGCAGTGGGATGTGTCCTCAGTGCTGCTGTGGGTACGCGCTGTGCTGGGCACAGCTATGCTAGCTATTTATTTTTGAATAAATAAAGTATCTCAGAGATGGGGAATCTGGCCAAAAAGGGGGAGGGGGAAGCTTTTGGAAAAATCAAGAGGCTGCTGCTGTTTTTGTAAATACATATATATATTTCTAAAGCGGGATATCTATGCCACAAGCTTGTTTTTAAAGAAAAAAAGTTTTCTAAGGCATGTCCTGGCTGTTTGTTTTTTTCCCTTTGCATTGCCATTGTGCCTTGGGAGGCTGTGGGGCATGGCCACAGGCAGTGTGTGGAGGCCCTTGCCTCTACAGCAGCCCCTCTCAGAGGCTGCTCCCGTGAGGAGCCGCCATCATCAAGCAGTTCAGCTGGCTTGGAGTGGGTACTGACTGGGACACGGCACCCGGATCACAGAGAGACACGGCCCTGCTGCCTGCCCCAGGGAACCTGCCAGGGTTTGTCTGTGCAGAGCTGCCCCAGTGAAGCTGGAGGAAATGAAACAATGTGAAGACATTAATTATCTTCGCTTCATCACAAAATCAAATCAAAGCCATAGCTGCTGAGTCATTTCTTTTATAGGGTTTTTTTTAAGGCACATAAAATGTATACAGACATTTGAGTTAACATGAGTCCTTTGTGTGCCCAGTGCTAACTTCTGGAGATTTCAGCCCCCTAAGTTGGAAGCCAATAACAAGAGTTATGAGGAGTGGCTGAGGGAACTGGGGCTGTTTAGTTTGGAGAAGGCGGGGGGCTGAAGGGAGGTCTCATTGCTCTCTACCACTGCCTGCCAGGATGTTGCAGTGAGGAGGGTGTCAGTCTGTTTTCTTAGGCAAAAAGCAGTAGGACTTGAGGAAGCAGCCTCAAGTTGTGCCGGGGCAGTGGGGGTGGGTTAGATTGAATGCCAGGAAGAATTTCTCTATGATGAGGGCCAAGCATTAGAAGAAGCCACTCAGAGTGGTTTTGGAGTTCCCTTCTCTGAAAGTTTTTAAAAGATACGTGGATGTGGCATTCAGAGGCATGTTTTGGTGATAGGACTTGGAAGATCAGATTGATGCTCTAGAGAGTCTTTTCCAACCCAGAAGATCCAATGATTCTAGTAATTTACTTTTGGGCTTGGACACTTCTGGTCATGAGGACAAGTAAATTAATATATCTCATCTACAGCACATTGCACTTTTAATAATAATCTGAGCAAAATGCAGGCATGATGGCCATTCTGAGAGCACCTAAGTCCTGATTTTGGGACAGACAAGCATCAGTTGGGCTGCATCTGTTGGAACTGAGGCAGAAGCCAGCCACTGTGGGAGAATTGCTCCTCCCACGTATTGCCAGAACTGGCGATTCCCACCTATGCATTCTCACCCCTCCCTTCCCCAGCCTCACTGAAGCAGACAGCTGAGAATCAGGGCCATCTGGGGAAAAAGAAGTGGACTCTTTTATTAAGTAGTGGGGAACCTCAGCATCCCAGGTGCAGGCAGGGTGGCATTTCGGATTTGCACAGGTTCTGTCCTGTATTGCTCATGGAAAGGAACACTCCCTCCTGGGGAGCACCTGCTAGGAAGTATTTGAGCCCCTAAATATAAGCCAGGAACACAGGGTTCTACTGACCTACTGAAACAAATACTAAAGCAAACATAAAATACTAGAAAATACAAGAAAAAAAAATACAAGAAAGAAGAAACCCTGTCATAATACTTGCCCTATCTATGCCAAAAGTTTGGCTTTCCTCAGCTGGATGGATCTGAAGGTGTAGTTATCAGCAAGTTTTTTTCCTGTTAACTCATCTGCTTTCTCCCAGAGCCAGCATGCTTCACCAAGGGACTGTGAGCTTGTTGTGGACCCATTTTCTAGCTGATGCTAGAAAAAGAAGTGAATGAACACTGCCCTCTGTGCACTGATTGCGGTCTTAATTATGGCTATTTTCCCTTGATCATTCCCAGCACTGTGGCTAGTTTTCTTGCCTGCTGTCATACCTGCTGCAAATCTGCGGTGCCCTTCAGTACAGGTGAAGAGGTCTCCAGGTGCATGAGATATCTCAGATAAAGACAAACCTTAGGGCTCTGCGGCACTTTAGCAATGTTCTCTTCTCTATTTGCTGTTTCTAACCCATCTGCCTTAAAAAAGAATAAGGAGCTGCTTGGTACTCACAGCTCATCTTCGCTGGAGGGCAGCATCTGTGCCACCAAGCCCAGGTGAGAGGCCTCCACGTTGAGGCGCCTGATGAAGGCTCCTGAAAGCTGATGAGGTTTTCTCCATGAGCCCACCAGTGCGGGGCTGTAAAGATGCTGTGGAGACTCTGCTGTGGGGAAGTGATCACCTTCTTCCTGAAAGAAGCCCCATGCTCCAGTGTTCAACCAGATCTGCTCAAGCATCTGCTTGATCTGCATCTGCTTGATCTGCATCTGCTCAAGCATCATGGCCAGAGGAAGGCTGGAGCTCCAGACCTGTGCGCATACACGGGGCTTGCTCTGCCAAGGAGCCAGCAGAGAAGTGTGGTCTTGCCCATCTCAGCTGTCCCCTGAATGGACAGCTTTGTGATGCTGGTCCCCAAAAAGTGAGGGGTTTGAACACAGTGCTGCCAGTCCACCTGCTCTTGTAGAAGCCTGTAGTACATTGCAGCATTTAAAGATGAAACCAACCATAAACCACCCAACCCCCTTTTTTTTCCTTTTTGGTGTGTGCATGTGTGCAATTAGCTGTATGCATAAACTGGGAATAAAAATGGCTTCAGTGTATTTTAGAGGACAAGTCTTTCAAGGATGAAAAGTAGTGCTACAAAGCAAATAACTATGGGTGCAGCAGTGGGGTGTTTCTTATCCCAGAAGTGCAGATGGGAAAGGTGCCTTTCCCGCAGGCTCCCACACTGCATTTGAGGAAAAAAGAAAGGAGGAAAAGTGAAGTGACGTGCTTCTGTGCATAAACACACAAAAGGAAAAGGAAACAGCAGGAGAGTAAGCAGTCATGTAATTGCCCGTGGCGAGCTACCACAGGTGAGGGTTTTGCAGTGGGACAGTGCAGGGAGGTGATCTTGAAGGGAGGGACACGTAAAGCAATGGGACGCTCCACGTTCTTTCCAGGGATAACGCAGGGCTGCCGTCTTCTGCCTTTGCCTCCCCCAGCCCTCCCAGAGGGAATTTGGGTTTATTGGGCTAGCAGCAAAGGGGCAGACCTGCCCCAGGTTCCCCTCCACTTCCAAAGCAGCACCCACCCCATGTTATCAGAGAGCTTCCCACACAAAGCGCCAACACTCGGGTTTATTGTGGGCGCTGTGCACCTGCCCTGCAGCCAGCCGCCTCCTGCTGGGCCTGCTGCGGTGTGCTGCTCATGGCGGCAGCTTGGCCTCCAGGCTATGACCCAGCACGTGTGGCGAGGACAAGCAGCAGGTGCGTGCTGGGGAAGCGCTGATAAATAAGGATCTTCTCCTCCTAAGAGTCGTCGTAGAGAGGGTTGTTGTAGTTCCCCCAGGAGCCATAGTCGTGGTCATCCAGCAGCCTTCCATAAGAGGAGTGCCTGTGGGGAACATGGCACCATGTTAGCCTGCAGAAGGCAAAAGGAGTCACGAGTGCTCACGTAGTGGACCAAAAAGATGTCATCAAAATCCTCAAAGCCCATATGAATCCTTCAGAGGGACAGGAAGAATGCCCAGTGCTTTGCCACTAAGCGTATGAGGAGGACAGCATGGAGCTTGTGGCACTTGCAGTGTGGGCAACAAGAAGCTGGCCAATGCACAGCTACAGGAGCCCTGTTTATTGTATTTTTTTAAAACATGCTGGCTGCTTTGGTGGTTTATTAGTTCTTTTACTGTGGGGTAAAATGAAAAAAAAAATGCACTTGGGCCTTCACCATGTCATTTTTGCTTTTCTGTAGAAGGCAGTTTGCCACCAGCACATCCCACCTTGAACAACCGCCTACAGAACACATCAGAAATGGTACTGGGATCATCACCTCCCTGTGACCCCCTGGAACGGTGAATGAACCCATGCCATGTTTTGGGGCACACGTAACAGTAAACAGGAAGGTTGGAATTAGGATGGGTTCTGTGATTCCATGATTAACAAGAGACTTTTGCTCAATCTAGATCTTGTTGGGCCACGCTGCTGCTTATCACTGCAAGCACAGCAAGGTGCAAGGCAACAGCTCACCCTGGGGATAACTGCTGTTTATGGCTGCGTGCTGAGCAGCGTCTCTGGCATTTGAGCGAGGCTTTTGTAAAGTAACAAAGAAAGCTCTGGCTTTCAATAGAGACATGATTCAAAAGACTGGGACTCAAGGCCCCGCAGAGGGCCAGCCTTACCTGATCTTGAGGTACGCTGCCGCCCCAAAGACCAGCACGACCACCACGATGACCGTCACGGTTATGGCCACGATGCTGCCTGCAGGGAGCACCAAAAAGGGCAGTGCTCAGCTCCTGGTGCCAGTGCCAAATCCATGTCCTGCACAGGCATCCCTGTGACGTTCTCCAAAAAATCCCTTCTGGAGGCTGCTGGGTCCCACTATCCTTATGTGTTGTTCCCTTCCCATAACACAGGGCAGGTGGGTTTGGGATAAAACAACGGTTGATTTTCCACTACTGCAGACCTAGAAGCTCCAGAGCTACCATCTGTTTATTGACCAGGAGCTTTAAAATCATCTCAGTTTGTGCTCTGGTTAAAAAGTTCTGGGAGGTCCAGCAGCCCCCAGCAGAGGTTTTACTGAGCTTTTCTTGCAAAATCCAGCTCTTGGGGTTGGACCTTTAAAGGCACATTCCAACCTAAGCCATTCTACGAAATCTGAGCTTTCTCCTCAGTGTTCCTGCCAGCATCAGGCAGTACCAAGTGCCAAGCCAGGGCTGGAAGCCATGCAAGGAAGAGGCTCTAGCCACCTCCAACTTCTGTGCCTTTAACCCATCTGGGCTTGCAGAGGACAGGTCAAAGCTAGCTTCATGCTGTCTCCAAAAGGGAGAGAAGAAATATACATCTTCCCAACTCCTAACCCATGGTTGAAGCTTCGTTCCTTTCCTCCTTGAACATTTCGAGTCATCTTTGCAGCTCAGGGTTTTATTCACATCTGAGTGTTTGAGTGTGGGTATCCACAACCCCTTGCCTCCACAGATGACACAGACTCCTCCAGGGAGCACATCTTTGCTCTCAAAATACAGTGAAAGTGAAATTAAGTGAAAAATAACTGGAAAAATAAATGGTAACTGGCAAGAGCAGGAAAAAAAGTTACATATATATTGTGTGCGCACAGAGACGGGTGCTGCTTACCTGCACTCAAGGCATGTGGGACCTCTTCTACGGTGACACCAGTGGAGGGAGTGCTTTTGCCTTCTTCGGCCATGCCCTTGGTGGGGCTGGCCACAGTCACTGAGGGGGATGTTGGCTCCATGGCCAGGCTTGATGCCACAGCCAGCGTCCCTGGGGAAGGGACGTCCTTCATCAGTGCCGGTGGCTGGGTGGGGATGGCTGGTGAGAGCAATGCTGTCCCAGGGGATGAGTGCAGGGTGCTACCGTGAGGGGAGGAAGGGGAGAAGGATGCAGGCATGCCCACAGGGCTGGGATTTGTCCCCAAATCTGTCGTGCCTCTTGCCATGCTGGAATGTGCTGTCCAAGGACTCAGGACTGTCTCCAAGGTTGGTGGCACTGAACTGGGGGCCACTAATCGGCTGTCTGCTGCAGTGACAGTGTTTGTGGGGGTGGAGGCAGGGGACAGCATGGCCGTGGTGCTCCCATTGTGGCCACCCACCTCGGGGGACACTCTGTTACTGGTGGGTCCCGCAGCTGTCAGAGGTGTAGACTGGTGGGGAGCTGCTGTGGGGACAGACGTGCCCCCTGAGCCTGGCCTTGCTGATGTCCCCACCACTGGGAAGGGGGCAAGGGATGCTATGGGGTCATCACCGAGTCCTGGCAGGGAGAAAAACAAGCATTAGTAACTAGGAAATCTTTGTGAGGTCTCTGTGGCCATCGCAACGATGGTAATGGGGATTTCCTTCTCCACAGCTCCTAGAAACCCAAAGCCAGCCAAAATCGCCATCTAGAATAAAATGGTGGAAAGCAAGGGATTCTTCCTGCTCATGTTCCCAGGGAGTGGGTTAGAGGAGCTCAGCACTCGGAACCCCCATCCCACCTACCCCAGCCCATTTCCCTTCAGGGCTCAGCTCCTATCCCAGGCTGGCACCCCTGTCCCCAACTCCCCTCACAGAAAGCAGCAGCAAGCACCACACAGCTGGGAATTGTGACACAGGATGCCTCTTTCTTCCCTCACTGTTTCCTTGTGCATTCATTCATTCATCTCCATTTCTTAACATAAAGATGAGTCATTCTTTCCCCTGTCCCCACCAGTGGCTGCTATTTTTTTCTTCTTCTCTTTTCTGTTCTACACAGGGCCAAACTCAGCTCTGAGCCACCACTAGCAGCTCCATGGGCACAGCTAGGCTGGAGAAAGAGTGTGCCAGCAGCAAATGACATCAGGGGGAATTTTTATTCCCATGCTCTCGCTTACGTATAACCCACAGCATCCTAGCATGGAGCTACATGAGAACAGAGGACAAAAATCTCGGGACAATACTGATTTTTTCTTGCCATCCGGAAGGCCAGTTCCCCAAAGACCCTCGCTGGTGGCACCAGGAGAGCTGGCTCCACACCCCAGATGCCCCAGCCACAACCTGAGAGAAGGTAGCCACCCGTTCCCATGGCCCAGAGTAGGTGGCACCCAAAGGCCCCAGCTGGATTCACCAGGAGTGCTGAGCAACAACACCTTTCCCAAGCAACAAGTGCTGGGAGGATTCAGCGCTGCAAGCTGCATCACCACCAAGCCAGCATCCCTGTCAGCAGGCATTGTTAATTCCAAGACACCAGTCACAGCAGCAGGCACATAAGCCTCTGCAAAGGAAGATGTAGAACACGCATCCATCATTTTAAGAGCTCTGCACCAGTGGTGGCCAGACTAGGGCAGAAAGCAGTTGCTAGGTGGTGTCTGAGGATGCAGACGCGCTGACAACCTGAACCAAGCATACCTTCAGCCCTGGGATTCTTGAGATCAGGGCTGGGGCTGTACTTCAATTGCTTTGAAGTAATGTTTCCCACATATTTACCGGGGCACGTCAGCCGGGTGCAACTGGACCAGCAGGTTAAAGGCTGCCACCCCAGCTTCTCACAAGATGTGTTGCTGCTCCAACAAGACCCTCAGTGGGCTGGTGGCACCCTGAGCACTCTGTTAGCTCTCTTTGAAGAGAAATGCTGAGCCTTTCATGTAGAGGAGCAGCTCACTGCCTCCCTGGATCCCCTTCCTGCTTGCCTGAAGCCTCACTCTGAACACCAGCCAGATTTGTACTAAAAAGGCACTACTATGAAGTAGTGTTTGCAGAGTTACCCCATGCACTTGACGAAAGCCATCCCATGCTGAATGTCAGGGATGGATGGGCTCTCTTGCAGGAGAAGCACGGCTGCTCCTGTTCATCACCAAGGAGACCCGCTGTGGGACAGCTTCCCTCTCAGTCCCTGTGGATTCAGAAATTCAAAACACATCCTCACCCCTGCTTGGTTTTGGGGTTTATCTAGTGTCTGTGTATCCTTTGGGCCAGCATCACCACCATAGTGTGCCTGAACGTCTGGGGCAAACTGGTAGGGATCCTGCAGAGCTGGCCGCGCTGCTGGCTGGGATGAGTAAAAAAGTTTCCAATAATATCTACATGGCACAAGTGCAGCTGGCCTCACAGCCAGGTCTGGGTGCGTGCCTCGACTGGGCACTCATCCCCAGCAGGTCACAAGTCACAGGCATTGCCCAGGAGAGCTGAAGGCACCCTGCTGCCCTAGGGATCCCACTGGCAATCTCAGGTCCTTTCCAATAAGCCACCACATCTCACAAAAGACAGCCTATCCTCCTGGTGCTGGGTGGCATGCAGCAAGCCAGCTCCTCTATAAGCACATCTGAAAAGGTGAAGAAATGCTGAGGTGGTGGTTCCCTAGTTTGCTCAGCACCTGGGCTGCAACTGTGAGCAGTAGTCAGAAGAGTGCACTGGAATAAATGATTAAAAAAACACCAGAAATCTTCCTTTCAGAGCACGTGACTTCAGAGGCAGGCAGGGGTTGTCAAAGCAACTGAAGGACATCAGTTATCAAAGGATACCACGCATAGCTCAACCCTGAGGAATTTGCCCATCTAATTCCCTTATGGCAGCAACTGCCTTGCAGGAATCTGGATGGGAGCAGAACGGGATGGGGAGCACCAGGTAGCCATGCACAAGCAGTGGCTTGGCACAGCACCCTGCACCACCCACGTTCCAGCCCCACATGAGCTCTAAGTGGCCACTGGCACGGGTGGTCTTCTTGGAGAAGATGGGAAATGAGCAAGAAAAGCCCAAATCCCTCTAATACGAATGCTTTCATTTTCAAGAGCATTAAGTGCAGTCACCTGGGAAATCCCAGGGAACACCACCAAATGTGTGGATTGATTCCTACTGGCATGCTGCTAGCCCAGTTCCTCCATGGCAAGCAGAGGTGATGTCTCACCCTCACACAAGCTAAGCTCTGCTTTAGCAGCACATACCTAGCCTGGGCTGGGAGCCTCATTAGCAGTGCATTGCTCATCAGCACATCAGAACAGGCTGTTACACCAGCTGAGAGGCAGTGTGAAAACAAGAGAGCTCCAGCCAAGAAAAATGAAATCAGACACAACAGCTGTGCTACAGCAAGATGGCACCCAGCAAGAGGTGGAAATGATGCTCTCAGCCAGCTTCCATTTGACATATTGCACCTGATACAGCCACCAGAAGGTCCACCTGACCTAACCCACATGGGGAGTCAGCCCTCACCCCACATTAACCCAGGCCCATGGGGGGATGCTCCCCAGCTATCATGTTTTGCTATGTGCCTGCCTCAGGAGGTGAGTGGTACTGCTTTGGGGAATAGTATGTCTGCCGCTTATCTTGGCTACAACAACTTCCAAACTTAACCTAAACACCCTTTTTCTGAAAGATGGGAATGCAGCAAAGAGCAATGAATAAGTTCGCACAAGAGAGGTCTCTTGGCTGTCCAGAGCACATCTATTTCATGCCGCAAAGCTAGGTGTCACTTCCCATTCCAGCAGCTGCTGCTGGATAGGTACAAATAGAAACACATGGGTAAGACACAGCATCAGATTTTTTTGCTCGTAGATCTGTAAGCAAAAATTTAGGGCAACCTCAACATCTGCCCGCAGGATCCCCCCAGAGACAGATGCTGCCCCAGCCCCATGCACCACATACTGCTGTGGGCTACAAGCAGAGTGAGGCCCTATTACAAAAGCTGCTGGCTGCAGCTGCTGGTGCTGCTGAGAGTATATGGAGAGCCTTATGGGTGATAAATTATAAATGCTGGCAGCGCTATGTGAAAATACATAGCTCGGGATGGTTTATTCGTGCATTGTGTTTGGAGAAGCAGCTGACCCTTCTGAACCAGGAGTGCTTGCTCAGGATGAGGAGTTCAGTGGTTCCTTACCCACAGATACATGCTATGCAAGCTCTCAGCAGGAAGTGGTAGGGTGACCCCTGACTCCCTTGCTCCTACAGCACACAGTGCTTTATTGCTGTGTGGAACAGTAAAACTATATACTTAAATATAGGGCAAGGGTTTCCTGCCTGTAACCTCATTAGTTGAGCCTTCATATCTGTGGCTAATGCTTTCCTGTGCCATTCTTCTGCTGCTTCTCCTTTTCTGCTGTCCCTTCTCCTTGCTTGTGGTCAGGTTACAGTGCTTCTACTTCCCAGCCTAACACTGCCAACCTGCAGCTGTGGTGCAGATCTCCCTTGTATGAGCACATGCAGGCAGCACTGGGTTCTGCTTTTTCTGAGAGCACTAGGAGCTGGGCAGCCTCACCTCCTGCTACACAGCTAGGTCGTGCTGACAGCCCCACAACATCTGGGGAGGGCAGTGAGAGGAGGAGAAAAACAGGGTCCAATGCAAACGCAATAACAAAGCTTTTAGTGAAAAAAAAAAAAAAAAAATCCCCGGCACTCAGATCACATGTACCCTTGGTTGCTTTGACTTAATGGCTAGCTGGGCTGGCTTCCTGCACGTCATTAAATAGGTTAAGCCTAATTGCTCCCAAGCCTGAAGCTTTCTGTAGTTCAAAGAAACAGGCACGCAATGGAAACAAACATGTCCCTCACCTGCTCTCCTGTGTCTGTCCCCTTGGGAGAGGCTGTCCCAGGTGTCCCTCTGCCTGCCTGGGTGCTGCCCGGGGACAAACCCACAGAGGTCTTGGTTCAGAGCGCTCACTGTGGGGATATTTCCAACCGGGGAGCAGCAGCTGCCTCTCTGTGGGCAGCCCAAGGGGCGATGAGGATGGAGGGATCCTCTGGCTCTGGTGGTCCCTGTCCCCCTGTGACAGTGAGGGGATGCACCTTTTGTGATGGGTGCTGTCACGGGGGAGCAGCAGCTGTGGGACAGATTCCCTCAGCAGGGTCAGACTGCACAATTTTGCTTTATGTCTTGCTGGTCCTGAGCTGTGATGAAGAAGAAAAAAGGTGCTGAGATGGATCTGACAGGGCTTTGGTCTGGTGTCCTGCCTTCTGAGTAAAGGAATGGCAAAAACTTCCTCCTTCTCGTCTCAAACGCAGTGCGAGAGATGTTATTATCTCATTAGAGGGGCAGGAAAAAGCCTGATGATATTTGGTACTTGCCAAGCTGCGTTCTCTCTGTCACTAACTCCTGAAGAATGAGCTCAGAGCATATTTAAATAATAATCTGTACTGTTGGTTGGGTTGTTTTTGTTTTAAAGGTGGAAAAGTTTTGGGTTTTGTTTGGTTTTGTTATTCTTGTAAATACTATTTCAGTGGAGAAAATAATAATAATAATAATAATAATAATAATAATAATAATAATATATACATATGGGAAGCATCCAAAAGATTCGTGCTCTTGTGCAAGCATCCCAAGAGGCACGGAGTGGGAATTTTCCTAGGGGTCTTCCACAGGGTCCCACCGATGCTGCCATGGGATGCCGCACTGGGAACAACTCGTCCCCAGCTTCAGCACTGCCAGCGACCGCAGGTGGGACGCTCGGCTGGAGCCGTCCCAAGAACAGCTGACCCGCTCCGGGCCGTTTGGTCCCCGAATGGCTGAGTGCTCCCGCACCTCACCAAGCCGGGCACGGCTCGGTGCCGCCGTGCCGCACACAGCTCGGCATTAAACGCTTCTTCGCCCAACGCGTTTGTCCCTGCGCGGGTCTCGCAGCTCCGCCAGGCGCTTTCCCGCTCCCCGAGGTGCCCCCAAAGCCTCCCGAAGGCCGGGGATGCTCGCGGAGCGCGCTTCTGTGGGTACCCGCGGACACGCGCGGCTCTGGGCTGCACGCATCCCGGCCGCCTCCGGGACCCGCGGCCAGGAGGGCCGCTTCCCACAGAGCCTCGGAGCGCCCCTCGCACCACAAGGGCGAGCAGCGCGGTGTCCCTCCGCGCTCCCCTCCCACGCGCGTCCCCACCACTCACCTGCGGGCAGGAGGAGGAGGAGGGCGAGGAGAAGGCGGCAGCAGCAGCCCATGGTCCCGGCGGTGCGAGCAGCCGAGGACGGAGGGAGGGAGAGATGGAGGGAGGAGGCGGGGGGAGGCATCGCCCGCCCCGCTCACCGCCCGCAGCGGCACCGAGAGCGCAGCGGCACCTGCTGGCACCGGCACCGCGCAGCCACCGCTCCCCCCCCCTCCGGCATCTCCCTGGCTGCAAACCCCACGCGGAGACCGTGAGAAGCCTCGGAGACCTTTCCTGGGCACCGTCCTCTGGCTCCAGCTGCCGTCTGCAGGGCCACCTCCTTCTGGTCTCATTGGCATTGGCCGCTTCTACGTGGTCACCTCACCTGGTGTCAGTGGCACGGGTTTCCCCCGCCTAGTCTCGTTGGCACGTTCATTAGCGACAGATTCTTTGGCACATTTGATGCTCAAGAGGTTCTCTGACTTTTTTGTTTGGGGAAATCACCCGTCATCGGCTTCTCCTGACCTCCTGCAACCTCTCAGCTGGAAGTCTCTTCCATCTCTGCGGGCAGAAGGGAATGGCTGAGATGCGGGCAGCCGTCTTAGCAGTGCTGCTGGCAAGGAAGGGTTCTGAGATCTAAAGAGGTGAAATCAAAGACTGAGGAGAAAGAGGATGCTAAAGAGCAAAAGAACACAGAGAGCTTGCTAAGCAAGAGGGACTGCTGAGTTTGGGGAGTTATAGAAGTACTAGTGCGCAAAAGAGGAATGGCAGAAAGAACCGAGAAGCTCGGCCCTCGGGTAGTGTGCACGAGGCACGGTCAGATATCCGAGAGCCGATGCTTGGGAGACTGCAGGAACCACAGCATGCGGTAAATATAGGATATCCGAGCTGCTGTGCTGGAAATAGATAGGGTCCCCCAACGGAACAGGGTGCTCACACCCCTGCTGCCCGGGGGCCCACACGGCCCGTTCAGAGGGACGAGGCACACGCGGGCCGCAAGGGCCGCCCACCAGCCGGGCGTGTGCGGGAGCGGAGCCCCGGCGGGCGGCCAAGCGGGGCGGCTGCCAGCGCCGCGTTACAGCCGCCATCCCGCGGCGTGAGGTCACCGCTTTCTTTCCAGCCCGTCATTCCTCCCCTTGAGCTCATGCGGGCGCGGACGAGCCGGGAGGCCGCCCCGGGGATGTGCCAACCTCTTGGCACCCGCAGCCCCGCACGGCAAGCCGAGGCTCCACGTGAGGGTGTTCGGGAGGGTGTGAACGAACTCCCTTTCCGTAGCGCTCGGGACACCCCGCACGGGGTGCGGGCGGGGAGATCCCCTCCGGGGGTCCCATCCGTGGGTTTCCGCGCCGCTGGGGGGAGCGGGAGAAGGAGGAGGCAGAGCAGCCCCCGCCCCGCCCCGTTCCGTCCCGTCCCACCCCGCCGCGGCCACCGGGCACCGGGCAGGCTGAGGCTGCGGCGCGCATGGAAGCGGCGGCGGTCCCGGTCCCGGGCGGCGGTCCCGGCCCCCTGCTGTTGTGCCTGGCCCTCGCCTCCGGTAAGCGGCGGCACCGCGGCCGCGCGGGGGAGTCCGTCCCTGGAAGGGGGCTCGCACGGTCCCGGAGTGCTCGCACCCTGTACTCCCCTTCCCGTCCCATCCCGTTCTTCCCGGCTGCCATTCCCGTGCCCCGCATGCCGTGCCCCGTGTTCCCTCCCCGGTCCCGTCCCGGTGCTCCCTGTGCTGAGTCCCTCGGGTTGAAACCTCCCTGGAGTGGGGATGGGACGCTTCTGTCACCCGGCAGCGGGACCCTGCCCGCAGGCAGCCTCAGTGCTGGTGGACCTCTGGGTGCGCGGATATGTGGACGCGTAGATCCATTTTGCCGTCGATAGAGAATAGTAGGCAGTGAGTGCCTGCCCCGCAGGTTCCCGCGTCGGAGCAAAGGTGCTCCTCCAGGATTAAATGAGGAGGCGTCCTGCCCCAGAGCCTCCCTTACAAAGTCATTTGGTTTGGCTGCCTTCAGGAGCAGCACAGCCCCACTGCTGCCCATCACCCCACCTAATTTTGGGCAGCAGGCAGCCCCCCTGGGTCCCAGACGTGCCCGCTGCCATGAGCAGCCCGGGGCTTGGCCCTTTGGCGGGGCTGCATCGTGCTCTGCCCAGCCCACACCCACACAGGGGAATGGTGCCCGACCTGTTTTGGGGCCGTGGTGCCCAGCACAGGAAGATGATGACTGTGGGATCCAGCCTTGGAAGGACATCTGTACTGGGTGGGCTGAGAGCTGTCTGCCAGAGACCCCACAGGGCTGCCATTACCCACATCATCCCCATGCCACCGCCCTGCTGATTGGAGGCTGCCTGAAGGAGGCTTGCAGAAGGAGGGCAGCTGTGGCAGCTGTTTGCCGTAAGGGTGGGGAAGCTGCCCTGCTGGGGTTGTCCTGTGCTGGGGTGAAGTCAGCCTGCAGCTGGTGTTGGGGGGGCAGCCGGGCCTCAGCTCTCATGCTGGAGACTGCACCCAAGCTTATTGGCGTTCAGTCACACGACGTGTGCAGTTACAGCAGTGCTGCCTATATATAGCCTGGAGGGACACAGAGCCAGGAAAGGCTCTGCTGCTGGCTGGGGGACTAAGAAGGTTGCCCACTTAGTCCCTCTGCCACTACCACAGGGCCCTGTCAGGCAGGTCAGGTGGCCAAGCGGCACAGCACAGCCACCCACCCTTCCCCACATGATGAGGATGTGCCCCTCGTGACATGCTGCCCTGGTGAGCACCGGCCCCACCAGCAGGACCTGTCCTGTGGGAAGTAGGGCTGTGCTGGGTCATCGCTGGTGTGCTAAGATCTGGTTACTGCACCACCGTGTGAACCGCCCTAAGGCTGGGGCCAGGGCGACTGTCCCTTTCCCATCTGAACCCATGAAGTGACACAATCGGGGGGAGTGCCTGGGTTTGCCCCACCATGGAGGTCCCTCTGCAGCAGCAGCAGGGATATCACAGCACCTGGTGCTGGTGCAGTGACACCTGAAGCCATCAGGGCTGGTTTGCAGCTCAGCTACCTCCTCCCACCACCAGCACAGTTTTTGGACACCCAGGCTCTTCCAAATGGGCCACCAGGCTACCTGGGGCTCTGCCAGCCATCCTCATGTCCCCAAAACCCTTCCTGTTGGCTCCTGCCCCTCTGGACCCCCCAGGTTGCACCACCATGGCATGGGCAGCATGCAGGCTGCAATGGCCCATGGCTGGGTGCCTGCCGGTGTGAAGCAGTATCCCTCCCTCCCCGCCTGGAGAAAAGCTGATGCTGGTGAGGCAAAAGGTCCCCTCCCCATGGCTGCCAGCCTCCTTGTCCCTGCTCAGCCGCTCTCCCTCATTCCAGGCCTGGCGCTTTTCAGCTGCGTGGGTGCCGATGCCAACGTGACCGAGGGGCTGCCCTGCGAGGGCTGTGCAGGTGAGGAAGTGTGGGAGCGGAGTGGGGAGCTGCTGTGTTTTGTCTGGCGCAGAGGCCAGGTGCCCCTTATCAGCACAGCAGTCGTGGGCTGGCGATGGCCAAGGTCGTGAGCCGGCAGCAGGCCAAGCTCGCGGTCCCTGCTGCATCCCATCCTGGTCCCTGCAGGTAACGTGACGCAGCTGCGGCGGCGGGGACACTTCTCCCGGTGCCCCGAGGAGTACCGGCACTACTGTGTCAAGGGACGCTGCCGCTTCCTCGTGGCCGAGGCGGCTCCGGCCTGCATGTAAGTCACCAGTGGAGGGGATGTGGTGGCATGGGGGGACGGCACGCTGCGGGGATGGGGCAGCAGGTGGTGTGATGGTTTTTGGAGCTCTGTTGTCCCATGTGCTGTGGGGCAGGTGCGAGCGAGGCTACACGGGGGCACGATGTGAGCAGGTGGACATCTTCTACCTGCGAGGCGACCGGGGCCAGATTGTGGTCATCTCCCTCATTGCTGCCATCGTCACCCTCATCGTCTTTGTCGTCTGCATCTGCCTCTGTGCTCAGTACGTGGGGCCGGGGCGGGAGCAGCGTGCATGGCCCTTGGGTATGGCCGGGTGCCATTTGGGTGTGGGATGTGGGATCTGAGCTGCTGGGAGGGGTGCGGGGCATCACCAATGCCTCGTTCTGCTCATTTGTTTCATTCCTGTCCCCTCAAAAGCCACTGTCGGAAGCAGCGCAGGAAGAGGAAGGAAGAGGAGATGGAGACGCTGAACAAGAACGTGCCCTCGAGGAGCGAAGATGTGCTGGATACGGACGTTGCGTGAAGGTGCAGGGGCTGGGGAGTCAGCGGGGATCCCCTAAGCCCTGACAGCTGACAGCTGCCCGCCAGGAACCTGCGGGCGGGTCCCAGCGCCG
Organism: Meleagris gallopavo; assembly: GCF_905368555.1. Taxonomy (NCBI): domain Eukaryota; kingdom Metazoa; phylum Chordata; class Aves; order Galliformes; family Phasianidae; genus Meleagris; species Meleagris gallopavo. Next base: position 14,587,236 of record NC_139407.1, read on the forward strand.
GCCGGGTGGGTGAGGGGTCGCGCTTGTCACGGTGCTAATAAAAGGGTGACCGAAAGCCCGCGCCTGTCTGCGTGTTGCAAGGTGTCCTCCCCGCCGTGCCCGCTTCCCCGTATCTTCCCCCCAACGCAGGGCAGGGCGGGCCGCACCGCTCCTGGCACCGTCCCGCGCGACGGAGCTTCAGCGTCGGAGCGTTGTTGTGTCGCGCAGCACTCGCCAGGGGGCGCCGCAGCGCAGGGCGACTCCGCCGCCGTCCCTCGGAGGCTTTAAGGGCCGGAGGCGCGACGGGTCTCGGTGCAGCCGGAAGGGGGCGGTGCAGCGCAGAGCTGTTTCCGCCAGAGCGGGCGCGTGGCGTGGCGCGACAGGGGCGGCAGCCGTGGGTCGGCCCTCGTGCTGCCGTCGTGCTGCCCCGGGCCTGTTCCCCCGCCCGTCCGCCGACGCATCTTTCGGCACGGATCCTCACAGCTCGGCCTCGGGCTGGTGACAAGAGGCAGCTCCTGGCTGACGGTAGAAAGTAAATCCCGCTCGAGGCCTGACGCGGCCTCGAAGCCGCGCTCGCACCCGGCTCCCGCCTCCCGATACCAGCGGGGCTTCGGGAAATCGAGCAGCCCCTCGCCTTCCCTGCCGGGGGCTCCAGCCCGCGGTGCGCGACGGGACCCCGCCTTGCTGGAAGCACAGCTCCCGAGAGCTAACACCTGCCCTGCACACGTGTCCGCGTGCTCCAGTACGGAGGAACCTGATTGTGCCCCCGGCTGCAGGATTTCATTCTCCCATTGCAACCACCACCTCGGCTCCGTGCAGGGGACAGCCCAGCCCGCGCTTCCCTGTTCCGCGCCTCCCTGAGGTACCGCAGGGGGCACGGACATCTCCAGCACCAGGTAACCACGGCCTGGGCTTCGTGCGAGCTGTAAATCGATTGCTGTCATAATCAGAATATTACGGTTCATAGTTATACGCTGTACAGAAGCTAATTAGTTTGTATTCGTTAATTAGCCTTGGATTTCTCCACCTCATTTGCAGCTCCAGCTTATGGCTTTGTCTAGCCCAGGAAGTCTCCTGTTTATTGTATCCCCAGTTCATTTCATCTCCAGCTCGGTTTCAGCTCTGCCTCATTACAATTGCAGGGGAACTGTCGGGTCACAGCTTGAAATGGTGATTCAGCACATGCTGAAGGGGAATGGCTGGCCCAGGGAGCACAGGCAAATTGTTTGCACCTGTGCTCCCCATGTGACCAGAAGGTTGGAGGCATCCTGGGCTCACATAAGGGTCAGCTACAGAAAAGCTAACCCTTATATGAGCCCCTTACATACTGAAGACCATCTCTTGGATTTGGGCTGCTTGCTGCAAAGGAGGACTCCGTAGCCAGAGAGCTCCTTCATCATTTAAGTTCAGCTCTTTTTTTGGTATGTGACTATTGGTTTATTTCCAAATACTTTGTCTGGGATTGCCATAACCTGTTAGAAGCAATTTTGCTTCTTTCTGAGTAGAACACAGCTTGTGCTTGGAAAAACAGCCTGGCTTTAGACAAGATTATAAATAATCACTGTCATAACTTTAATATGGTATGTCATGGTTGTATGTCATCAACTATGGACTAGCTATTTTTCTTTTAGATTTATTGACCAATCAGGCCTGGAAATATCCAGCTCCCAGCATCTACAATTCATTGGATGCCTCCAACTCATTGTAGTCTATGCTCATTTCTATGCCCAGATAGTCATAACTCATACAATAAAGATTGTTAAAACAAGCTAGGCTTTAGACAAGTATGTAAATCAATCGCTGTTGTAACTTAAATGTTAATATTGAATGTCTTAGTTGTGTACTGTATAGATATTAACTAATTTAATTTGTATTTGTAGGCTAATTAATCCTGGATGTCTTCAACTTGCTGCGTCTCTGGTTTATAGGCAGCTTTGTGCTTTTCTCCAGTTTGTTTACAGCTCCAGCCTGTGGACATGTCCTGGAAGTTTCCTAGACTTCTCCAGCTCTATTTTGGCTCCAGGTAACTCCAGCTCATACTTGTTAAAACAGTCTGGGCTTTATACAGGGTCACAAATCAATCACTGTCATAATTTGATTATTACCACTGAATGTCATAGTTGTTACATTGTATAGGTAGAGACTAGTTTTTGCTTTTGCTGATTTATTAGTTGTGGATGTCTCCAGCTCATCAGAGCTCATGCTTGCTGCAAAAATTTGGGCTTTGGACAAGGTCATAAATCAATTGCTGTCATAACTGTAATGTTGCATGTCATAGTTATACACTGTAAACTACTTAGTAGTCAGTTGAATTGATTGATTAATTAGTCCTGGACACCTCTGGCTCCCTGCATCTACCATTAATTGGTGTCTCTGGTCCTAGCAGTCTCCAGCTTGCTGTGGCTCTGGCTCATTTGTTTCTACCTCATGCTTGTTCCAACAGTCCAGCCTTTTGAAAAGGCCATAGATCAGTCATTGTCATTGTGAATACTAATACAAGCTGCCATTGTTTTCTAATTGTTGTACTACACAGGCCCGTTGGTAACTATTCTGGGCATTGTTTAAACATTTGAGTAAGCAGTTGAACTAAAAAGTCATGTTTTACCCAGAGAGTCTCACATGTGAGTTCAGCTCGGTGCACACCCACCCCCAGCATTCTGGGGACAACACAACCAGTGCTGTGGTTGAGAGCACCCCTACCTGCTGCTGTCTGCACACAGCCAGCCCTGGGGCTTGGCTCGAGGCAGCAGGCCTGGGTTCTGTGTCTGATCCCCCAAAACTGGCTCTGAGTTCCAAAAATAGGCCGCTTGGTCTCTGTTCTCAAGCTCCCACAGCATCCCACTGCGCATGTTACGGAGGCTGAAAAATGCGTGATCGGCTGCAAACTGTGGTCCAAAAGCGGCCAAATGAGCCTGTTTTCAAGCCTCAGAAATGCAGGATTCCGTCTCTGCTTTCAAGAGGTGGAAATGCACAGCTCAGTCGCTCTCACTGGGCCCCCAAACCAACCAAGTGAGCCTGGGTTTGAGCCCCTGCAAGGCAAAAATTCGCCTCTGCTGTCGAGCCCCAAACTGCTCACCCAGCTGCATTCTCTGCTCCAGAAGCCATCACCGTGCGCGCCGCTTCGCTTTTCCTTCTGCCCCGCGTCCGGCCCACGTTTGATGCCGAGGCAGGGAGCGCAGTCCCAGGCCCGCTGCCTTCATCCCCCGGCTCCGGCCGCTTCGCAGTAGCACCAGCAGCGCAGCCCCGCCGGCGCCGCCCACGGCCGGAAGAGGGATGGAGGGAGGAGGGAAGATGGCGGCCGCACCGCGCAGGCGCCCTGAGGTCTCAGCGGCAGCCTCGCGCCCCCGAGCCGCGTAATGGCGGCGGTCGGAAGGGTGAGTTAGTAGCCTCGCGGGTCAAACCCTGTGTAGCACTGGGCCTTGGTGAACTTGAGGAAGCTTATTTTGCATGCAGTTTGCAATCGTGGCCCGGTCCCTTCGGCATCCCGTAGTGACTCCCTGCCTTTGCCTCTAAAGGCTGAAATGATGCCTCAGCGCTTTTTCCTACCCTGTATGGTACAGCACAGGACAGCAATTACAACACACTAGGCAAAGGCTTGCCAGCATCACTGCATTTATTTTCTACTCTGGGTCACGCCATGCTGATTCTACCACTGTATTGCTCTCCAAATACTTGGCTGATGTTTAGGCACTTTTCAAGAAAGGAAAAATTGATTTCCTACAACTCAGGAAAAATTTTCAGTGAAAGAGGTGAAATTTGCTTGTGTGATTAATTTGCACAGAGGAAGTGCAGGCAAGAGGCAAGGAGTGGCTCCTCTGCTTCAGCTGCCAGCAGTTCATCTCCACACTTCAGCGCATTGTCACCAGCTCCTCTGCAGAGGTAGGGTGGATAGCAACTGTGTTGTCAAAGTCAGCCTTGGTGGCTCCCATTTTGATGGCCACAGCAAAACCCTGCAGCATCTCATCACATCCCAGGCCTTGCATGTGCAGCCCCACCACCTTCCAGGAAGAAACAAGAAGCCAGTATGAGACCAGACTCAAAGCCAGGAGTGCACACCCACCACCACCACCGGTGGCCCCCCACAGGGACAGCCAGTGGTGTTCCCTGCAGTAAGACACTACAAGGGGACCTGCACCTTCCTAAGTAGGGATACCACCATCCCCTTCCACACACCTTTTCCTCCTTGCCAGCGCAGACCAGCTTCATCACACACTTCACCTTCCTCTGGGTGACTGCATGGTACATGGGGGTGAATGAAGTGGAGTAGATTTTCACGTTGTCTTTTCCGTACATAGAGATGGCTTCATCTGCAGCAGAAAGCACTGCACATCAGTTTCCCTGGCCTGTTTCTCCACACAGGCAATGATTTAACATCTGCATGCTTCTCTGCAGGTTTTCCGACCCCTACCTTCAGTGAGGCCCACAGTTCCAATGGGTGGGTGGCTGAAGACAACAGTGGGGATGTTGCTGTAGTCAAGCCGGGCATATTGCTGGTTACCAAAGAGCCGAAGTGCCAGCTTTCTCCCAGCTGCAATGGCCACTAAGGAGAGGGACAGGGAATGTGAGACATGGCTCTGCTGGGGTATGAGGGGATGGAGAGCACCAGTACGTACCTGGGGTCAGAAGGGCTTTGCCACAGACATCTCCGATGGCATAGATCCCCTTTCTGGTGGTGTTCTGGAACTCATCCACCACCACATGGTTCTGGGCATCCACTTTCACACCCTGCCAGGGGAACACCAGCCATGTCAGCATTTAGAACCTTGTGGTCCTCACAGCAATGTGAAAGGCCCCTGGATGGAGGAACTGAGCCTGGCAGGGATGTGCCAGACTTTTTATGATCCCACACGGCACCAAGAAGCTCTGCAGCCCAAGGATGGCAATGCTTAAGAGGAAGGGGACACATTTCTGTCTCACCACATGCTCCAGGCAGAGCTCCTCCGTGTTCGGCTCCCGCCCAATGGCCCACAAAAGGCAGTCCACATCATGGATCACCTTCACAGTTGGCTTGTGTGCAGGCTCAGAGGATATCACCTTCACCTCTAGCAAGCCACTGGGGGACTTGGTGACAGCCTGGACCTGTGGGGACAACCAGGAGCCATGGTGGGATGGTGCTAGTAGGGTCGGTAAGCAACCACACTTGCTTGGGGTGCTACCCCATCCATCTCAGAATTATAGAATTGCTCAGGTTGGAAAAGACCTTCAAAATCATCAAATCCAACCTCATCTTGTCCCCCGTGAGCGCCCATACCTGTGTGTGCTTCCAGACATCAACTCCAATGTTCTCCAGCTCCTGTGTGCAGTTTGTGCTGATCAGCGAGTCAAACGTCCTTAGGACCTAGGCAGGGACCATGCAGCCCTTTGAGATGACAGCCCGCACACTAGGATGCTCGATGACCCTATCCACCTCCATCTCCCTACTGCCTGTTTTCTTGCCCCACTCTGTCACAAATAGGCTGGGATGCTTCTGCTTCATAGTTTCTTTGTTTTTTTAATCTTCCTTAGTTTGCTTTCTTCAAGCTATGACTCAACGTGAAGCTGAAGGAAGCAGATCCCACGGCATGCACTGCTACAGAAAAGCTCTGCATGTTCTACAGCTGCAGGGATGGGCTCAGCAGCATGCCTCTGCTCTGCCTCCACCCACAGCTTCCCTAGCTACCCTGCCAGAGACCTGTGGGCAGTTGGGATGTGGCTGCAATGGGAAGCACCCTGGGGATGGCCAGCAGCAGTACCTTGTCCCGACGGATAAGCAAGGAGGACTTGGAGCCCAGTGTGGAGAGGATCCCCACGATTTCTACTGCAATGTACCCTGCACCAACGACCACGCTGTGCCTGCAGAGAAGCAAGAATGCCATGTGCACATGTTTGGAGCCTGACAAGCATTAGAAGACTGGCAGCTTCTCCTGGGCCCAAACCAAGTAGTTCATCTTGGGTGCCACCACAGAGGGAGCCTTACAGAACAGCCTATGCAACCTCCCAGGGCAGAGCTGAGACGAGCAAGGTGATCAGCTGGAGCCATTGAGAAGCCACCAAGCTCTGGGATTCACCTCTCCACTGCATCACCAGGATGGGAGATATCCCACTGTACCTGGGAAGTTCCTCCAGGTCAAAGAACCCATCACTGGTTATACCGAGGCTGGCACCTGCAGAGCAACACGGTGATTTTACCATGGATAACTGCAAGAAGCTTCTTGCAGCCACATCACTTGCTCCCTGCTTGCGCTATGCAGGTACTCACCGGGAACTTCAGAGTCAGGAGGGACCGATGGGCGCCCACCTGTCGCAATGAGGATGTGAGGAGCCGTGTACTTCTTCCCATTGACTTCAATGGTGGGCTCTGGATCAGAGGTGAACTTGCCGTAGCCACGGATGATGTCAATGCGAGCCTGTGGAGCAACAGCAGGAAGCCCAGGTATTGCATCAGCAGCAGATACATACAGAAAATAGACAGAAAGGACTGCTTCCACACCAGGCTTAGGGAATAAAAGCATCCACACCTTGGTTACGTTATTTTCATAGATCTCATTCAGGCGTCTCACATAAGCATCACGCTTCTCCTTAATGGTTCTGGAAAAAGATGGAAGTTTATTGTCACCGCCAACTAATGAAGCTGCAGAGCTCTTCTGAAATAACTCTCACCGCATGGCAGAGGAGGTCCAAAATAAAATAGGCGTGAGTTGCACAGCAGGCAGGTGCCTTCCCCACTGTGGCTGGCACCCAGCCCCACCCAGCCCATGCCTCACCTCCAGTTAAACCTGGCGCCAGGTATCTCGAAGCCATAGTCAGGATGGTCGTGGATGAACTCGGCGTGCATGGCGGTGTTCCACATCACCTGCTCACACAGAGCACGGCCCACTCAGTGCCCCGGTGCAGCAGGCTTCAGGATGAGCCCATTACACCTAACAGGCTCTTGTAGTCTCAGGAGAGCTGCAAACACCATGGGGGCCCCGAGGTCTGCTGCAGCAAACACCAGCTGCACGACTGTGACCACCCTTTGCGTGCAAGGCCATACAAGCTTCGCTGGCTTGCGCCACCGGGATCTTAGCTTGGCTGCGTGCAGGCAGCACTTCCTGATGCCATCCCTCTGCCTGGACCCGCTCACGGGATCTGGGTGCCCCAGGGAGGTGCAGTTACGCAATGCTCTCCAAGCACTGCTTCCTCTCCACGCCCTCCTCTGCAGGTTGTGCCCTGACCTCAGTGCAGTTATCTGCCTTTTGCTCAGGGCCAAACCCTAGGCACCGGACTCTGTGCCGGGGCCGAAACTGACCCAGAATATAACGTTGCAAACAACAAAAAAAAGCACACTCACTTTTTTTGGCACGCACCCAACGTTGACCTAGGAGGGAAAAAGAGCAAGTTGCGAGCGTGACTTGGACGAGGAGATGCTCCGGCAGCGCCGCGCGCCACATCTCGTTGTCCGGAGTAGGCGGCGAGGGCAGTCCCGTGCCCGGGACAGCCGAGACGGGCGGGTGCCGCGTCCCTCGTGCTGTGTCACAGCCCTCCGCTCCCTCGAGGCTGAGCACTGAATGAAGGTCAGCGGTGCTCGCGGTCCAAAGGTAGAATACGAGAGGTCCACCGAGCGCGCCGTTTGCGGACGCGTTCCGGCAGCGTCCTTCGCACGGCCGTTCCGGGAGGAGAAGCGCACGGCCGCCGCTTCTCCCCGAGCGAGGCGCCCGGCGGACGAGCCGTTTTCCTGCCCGCTGCTACATCCCTCCCCGCTAACCGCGTCCCGCCGCCTCCCTCGGGCCGCCGCCTCCGCCCAACTCACGCAGGTGCCGCCGAGGCGTCGCGGCTCCACCAGGGCGACACGGACGCCCATCTCGGCTGCCCGGCGCGCCCCCGCCAGCCCCCCCGACCCGCCGCCCAGCACCAGCAGCTCGTACGCGGTCGCCGCCATAGCTCAGACGCAGCCCTCCCTCCCGCCCGGCGCCGCCCCGGCCCGCCCCCGAGAGCGCAGCACCACGGCTCGGGCTGAGAAGGGCGTTTATTGTTCAGGTACAGCGAGCGGGAGAAGCGCGGCCGTGACAAGTACGCGGAGGCGGGAACGACACAGGACGGGAATCGAGCTAAAAAGGGAACGCTTTATTCCGTGTTATGACAACGTACTCCCAAAAGCAGGAATCGCTCCCCTTCTCCTGGAAGCGCAGAAGGGCGGGGGGTAGAAAGGGCCTTAAAGGCCATCCGACCCCTACCGGGGGCAGAGCTGCACCCTCTGGACCGGGCCGCCCGGAGCTCCGGCCAGCCTGGCCTGCTCCACTTCAGGCGCTCGTCTTTCAGTAAAATCAAGAGTGGTGGGGTAAAGAAGTTAGTGTGCATTTCCCTTAAAAATGAACTCCGAAACGCTAATTCATGCCAGTTAACCACTAGAACTAAAAATTTACAAATAAGCATAAAAGGAGATGGAAGCATTAGAGTTACCTTGTCCTCTCTGAACAGTCCAGAAAAAAAAAAAACAAAAAACAAAAAATAATGACTACAATACAGCAGGCAAACTGACTGTTGGACTGATTGGTATAGGATATATAGTGTTGTAAGGAATTCAGTCTCAAGTTGTGCTGAACGCTCTTCGTCCTCAGTATGGCACATTTTGGTCCATGATGGGGATTATAAGTAGAGACGAACCCCGATTTCTTACAGAAACATGTAAATATTGTTGCTCTTTAAAACGCCAGGTTTACTTCCTTCTAAAAGGTTATGAGAGGTTTATAGGAAGTAGTCTGGGGTACGACGGGTGACATGAGGCTCTCCACGACGAGGTGCTGGGTCAAACTGAAGGCTGCAGGAAAGAAAAAGGGGTCATTTCTCCTCCACACAAGGCAGTTTCTAATACTGCAAACACAAGACTTGCTCTCCTGCTGCTGTCACTTTATTTTTCCAGCTGCTTCCACCTGAAGCGTCCCAGATCTACCACAACCCCAAATCTAAATCCGGAGGACGTAGCAGGTCCCCAAACTGATGACCAGCAAGAGGCAAACTCATCTGCTGGTAGAAATGCTGCTCACAGAGCGAACATGGCCTGGCCCTGCAGAAGCTCCAATGTTTCAGAACCAGGAAAAGGAGACAAAGTAGTACCTAAGAAATGTTTTTAAGAGCTTAATTAGCTCCTTGGGTTTTTTTTGTTTTTTTTTTTTAAAACTTTTTTTGCAATTATAGCTTGACTTAAATTCCAGAGCAGTTGGAACTAGGTTTTCATGAAAGGACCCCTTTGGAAAAGATCAGACTTTCCTCATAGTCTGGAACCGTTAAGCAGGAAGAGAACAGCTTGAAGCACGTTACTTACAAAGAATATTTTAAAGTGTCATCTAGTTCCATGATAGCGGCCTGGTTCCCACAGCGGTAGCAGTAATTGGGTGCACTGAAAATGGTCACCACATTTCGGTCGTGGCACCAGTTATAACCCTACCAGGAAAAAGAGAAAAGAGATCTCTGTTAAACCTCAACCCTCAGTCTATCTGAATTTCCTCAAACAACAACTCAAGCCATTTGTGAAACAGTAGATTCCTTCAAGGTAGTTCCATTTTCAAAAAGCACTCTACAGCATCAACAAAGTGGTGTTTACAAGCAATGTTTACCTAGCGAGAATAATTTAAGCCATTCTATACAGAGACTGGCTATTTGCCACAAATGGATTTGTATGCAAATTGTGGACCACAAAACAAGGAAAACTAGAGATTTCAGGTAAACCCTCTGCTTTCATTCACCACAAATGAAATTTGCCCGTTCACTTGGAAGGGAATTCTGACACATGCTGCTACTTACAACACCTGCTCGAATGAGACGTAAAATTAAGTCTGCTCCATTGACCCACTAGGCATTTTTCCATCAAGACATACAAGAAAAGACCATCAGCAGCCAAAGTTAGGGCTTAATCCCTGACTTATCTGACTCCTGCGTACTGTAGGGCAGCCTGTTTAATACAGCATGTAAGAAGATTATTACTTCAATAAACAGGGTATGGCAGGGTCTCTAGCAACGTACTTAGTTACAGAGCAGATCAAAGCACATCCTTTTACATCGCTTGTTGTTTTCACATGATTAAAATCCCTCTTAGGAACTTACCTGCCTAGCCTTTACGTGTCAGCTCGTGCAAATGCACCCGAAGGTCTCACAAAAGAGACAAGAATTTACATCTACCTTTTTTTCTTTTTTTTCCAACACAAAGTGCTTCCCCTACCTCCATGACAAGTTGGTGAGCACGGGAGACCAGTGTAAGACCATTGGCATGATTAAATGTTTCAGAAATGTCTTGCCCAAACGTGTAGCCGGCGCCACGTGGAGATATACCCCAGCCACCACGATCATCTGGATCCGACCACAACAGATCACACATTGGACCCTTGAAAAAAAGCCAATATTCTTCATTAGCTTTCACTGTGATTGCAGAATAGTTATGAAAATATATCTTTAAATATTTACAGTAAAAAGCCTGCCTGCATGTTCTTCTCTGCATAAGCCACATATGTTTATCTAGCAACAGTTAGTTACTCCATGCATCAGTCAACATCCTTTCACAAGGAATGAATACGCATACAGTTGAGCAGTCCGTACTACCAGAGAACCGTGTGGACACCTCTACCACACACTGCTTGCCATCTCACCTCACCTAGCCAGAGCTGCACAGATGTGCAGAACAGATCCACATTCTTCTTCCTGACTCTCACAGTATAATAAAGGCCACAAGGGAAAGTATGTATGCAATCCAAGGATACACAAAGGGTTCATCAGTGCCAGCCAACTTGTAATAAATTAATGGAAGGGAAATAACCCACGTGAAGCTACGAACTAATCAAAAGATTGATGGTTAATCTTCAGCAGTTCTTCTGGCAGGGTATTAAGCATGTAATTTCCTCTGCTGAATTGTTCTTCATTGGATTTTACATATTCAGAAATATCCTGGTACATATCTTTTAACAATCATAAGTGAAGCTCAGCAGCTTTTCTCGCTGAGCTATTAAGAAACTAAGGGCACTACAAACTGTCTAGTACTTATCAAAGCCCTCCGCTGTTTCCCATTAATTGATCCAAGCTACGTGGTAGGGATCAAACACAGAGGTCCTTGGGAAATTCAGATTTCAGCAAACAGATGCAGCATAAGACCATAAAAAGACTGTGAAAACCCCAGAGTAACAAAACAATCATTACCATCTATGTACAATCAGAAGCACCACCAGGCAGGCAGCCTCCCTCCTAATTCTGGGGGCAATTCCAACAGCTTATTTCAGGTTTTCAGAAATCTCAGGCAGACCTTGCCACTCTGTTCTTGCTCCTGTACCCAACACGTTTCAGGACAAGCAGTTTGTTTTCATGGAGGGATAATCAAGACCATCTGTAAGCCCCAACAACTCCAACAGAGCAGAGCTATTTGCTAGCCTTGGAGTTCAGAGAGTGGTTTCTTCAGTCCAACTGGCACTCCCCAGCTGCTCTATGTGGGACTCCTGCACATCAGCATGTCCTGTAGGCTCCCTCTAACTTTGTCAGGTTGCCCAGAAGAAAGAGGGTAGCAATGAACATGGTGAAAACATAAAAAGAACTGGCTGAGGTGTAGGGACAGTTACACGACAGCTTCGTGTGCTGTGGTTAGTTCACAAGGAAGTGTGCAATGAGGCACTTTCTCTTGCCAATATGACTGAGTCATCATGACAGTCAAGAAAATCTGTTTCTGTGAAAAACAGCTGTGAAAACCCCACAGCTCTCCTTTTGCAGATTGCTGTAATCAAAGCATATTGACTTGGGTGTGTTTTAACCAAATGAATTTTCATTTGCTATAGCTCTTACTGAGGCAATAATCTTCTGCGGAACAGTATGTCTCACTGTGTAAACACATTTCTGCATGACTCTACATTTGCATTTTCAACAAACATATCTAAATTGTAGTGCATCTAGTTTCCTGTTACCTCATGTGGAACTTCCTGCAGGCGGTCCAGAGCCCTGATATGATCCAGTGTATCTATGGATGGAGAGAGGCCACCGTGGAGACAGAATATCTGTCGCAGAAAAAAAGGGTAATCCATTAAATGCTTCTTTCCTATGGGAAGACTCATCTCAGAAATAGCTGATTTTAATCCACTATTTTGCAATTATTGTGGTCTACCCTCACAGGGGAGAAACAAATTTTAATTCTCTCAGATGGAAACAAAACTGGAAGGCTGCACATTGCACACTTGTATTGGACCAACAAACATACTGTGCCTTCAGTATCACAGCAATATGTCAACTTGCAGGTGATGTATCACAAGGGGATTCTCACCTGCTGAAGACTTCTTTAAAATAAACAATATCTGCAATACCTTGCCACTCCTTAGGCAGCAAACACAGAGGCCTTGTTGTATCATCAGCTAGTATTAATACTTCACCGAATTCTTCCCAAAACCCGCAGTAAACACATGGGCTTTACAAAAAATTCTGGCCACAAGCTAAGACGGCTTGTTTGAGATTGTTCATGTATGGGTCAGACAGCACAGACTGCACTGTGCTACAAAACAGTTTTGTTTATTCAGGACAGGAAGCTTACCTGGCCATCTACTAGAGCTGTAAGCGGAAGATAATCAAACAGATCTGTGAAATACTTCCAGACATTGGCGTTGCCGTATTTCCGCAGACATTCATCATAAAAGCCATACACTTGTGTAATTTGTCTGCTTTCATGATTTCCTCTCAGTATTGTAATGCGTTCTGGGTAACGCACCTATTGACCAAAAAGGGGGGAAAGAAAATAAAACAGCTTTTCTTTAACACAAGAACTGTATAAAAGATATGTTTATAGAGTTCAAGCAGCAGGCAAGCACTCAGGTTTATTATATAAAAGCATGTGTTTATTATATAAACACATTCCAAATTACATCCATTTAGCTCAAGCCAACTGCAGTGTCAAGGGGGGAACAATTCTTTTGTATCCCCTCAAAAGCAGAGTTTTGCTCAAAGTTATCGTAACAAAGCTGTCCAGCCGTACCTTTAACGCTACTAGTAGAGTCACCGTTTCCACTGAGTAGTAGCCTCTGTCCACATAGTCTCCCATGAACAGGTAATTTGTGTCTGGAGACTTCCCACCGATTCTAAAGAGTTCCATAAGATCGTGGAATTGGCCATGAACATCCCCACAGACGGTGACAGGGCAACGTACCTCTTGCACATTTGACTCTTTTGTAAGAATTTCTTTAGCCTAACAAGAGAAAAAAAAAAAAAAAGCAAAACAGAACAAAAATGCATGAAGCTCCTCCACTGGCAGGTGCAGAAGTTATTCCACTGCATTTGCACTGGAAAATCAGTTTCCCCCTAACAGAGAAGGATGACCACTAGAAAAAGTGGTTGCTGAATAAGCAAAGGCAAAGTGCATTTTACCAACCGTTGTGCAAAAAGGCAAGTTTGGTACCGTGAAGCCTGGACACACAGATTTTATTGTACCATATATGGCATTAAACAAATTCAAAGAAGTAAATAAACAAGTTAATTCTTAACCTCTCCTGAAATTAAGGAGTGTGAATTGCAAGATTTGCTGTTGCATACAACTTCCATCACTAATGTGGTTCATCCATGAAACCTCTGCTTTTTCCAGTCATTTCTGAATTGCATACAATGACTGCAAGTGCTATTTCAGTGTTTCATTAGTGTCACTTGCAGATCTCATCTCCTTAAGCACAACTGACTTGTTTGTTTGAAGCATACTGATCCATCTGATTGATAGATTTCTTGGTTCAGAAGAGCTCAGGTCGATTCATCTGACCTATGTGAACTATAGCAGCACTGGGGGTCCAGTCTGACTGCCAAAGCCAAGTGCTGCTCAGCTTCATGATGCCTAGCAGCTTGATCTCAAGAATCACAACTGTATCACTGGCCATCTCACATCCTGTCAGCACGACTTCCATGGGAGGCTTGCGTGAACAGGGTTTGGAAGCCTATGGTCAGGGCAGGAACACCAGAAGAGACTGCACATTGACCAGGCAACTACTATGGTTTCTGAAAAACCTGGTGTGCAAAAGCAAGGGTAAAGCTAGATACTATTTCATGCTTATTCCAGTAGTAAAACCACAGCCTCTGAGGCCTCTTTGAGAAGTCATCTGACTTGCAATGATACTTGCACACAGGCTCTCTGCTCCTGCCACATTTTAGCCTGACTGCCACCCAAGTTACTGCTTTCCACCCCATGCAGCCATGAGGAACCACATGCCTTGCCTTCAGTGGCAACACAGCAGCAGGCTCAAATCTCTCTTCTGCCAGCCCTGACAGCTAATCTTCACTGCCTTCACCCTCTGGCATCCCTCGTGCTTCCTCCTCCCATCGCTGCACACCCAGGAACCAAGCATGCTATCCTAAAACAGGGATTTGGCAGGAACAGATTTGTGCCATGGAAACAGCACTGCAAGCAGTGCATTTGCTCAGTATCTACAAAGCCAGCTCATCATCTGAGCAGAGCTGATGCTAAGCAAGGCTGAACGTGACGAAGCAACTCGCCTGGCAGAAAAGCCGGGCACTGCTGTGGCACTAGATGAGCAGAACCACAATACTCTGCCAAATGACAATGAGAACAAGTGGCAGAGCATTGGGTACCTGGGGCAGCTATCTGAAGGCACTGTGCTCTCGGATCACGTTTTGGTAAGAGACAACTGTCAGGAACAGGAATCTCTCAGCTATTCTCAGCCATTTCCAGGACACACGGGAGCCATCAAATCCATCTCCTTCGCAGAGGGGAGGGTTTCGTCTTGCTGAAGTCATAAGGAAAAAAAACATTTGTAAACCTCACCATTACTAAACTGGCACGAACCCCAGTGCATATGCATGAGGCACTTTTCTAGCCCGGGGCACTTGCTTCCTGCCAAATTTCCAATTCTTTTCCAAGTTTAATTTAAATTCTTCTGGAGCCATTATCAACTTCCTGGCCGTAACCTGGTAACAACACAACTACAGATGGAGGGAAGGCATTCCTGAATTTAGTCATCTCTCTGCACCCAGCAGTTCCTATGCTAATTACAGCCACGTAATGCAGTAATGTAGCCTATCTGCATTACTTATTGTTATGGATGTTTTCGCTGCCTCCAGTTCATTAGCTGATATAGGCCAGAGCTCTGGCACATTTGAAGCACAGAGAGCACCCCTGGGCAGGGTCAGACAGATTTGGACAGAAAGGGCAAAGGATCACCCGCGCAGAACAGTCACTTGCAGGTGGTGATTTGGCTTCTCTCCAAGTCCTTTTGCTTAGGATGAGTTAGGTCCCACCTACCACACGGTAAGAAGCTGCTTACTGAGGACACCCTCAGCAGGCTCCTCTGGGCACATCTGTCTTCACATACGAGTGTTCAGAATGCCTTGCTTCTTACACATTGGGAAAAAAAACCTAAAGCCCACCGGCTTGGCTAGTGCCCAGCATGCCACCTGCATGGTATGTAACCTGAGGGATGTGACCCTGATTGTCAGAGATATCCTGATTGTAGACTGAGTGATGTGGAGTCCACTTTGCAGTTACAAATGGACTGTAAACTGCTGAACACATGGTATCTGAGTGCAACAGCTTTCCCGAGTTCCTCCTGTTCATGCCTTTAAAAGCACTTACAGGACCTCTCAAGAACTTCAGCCGTTAGGGAGTGATAGAAAATTCAGTCACAAAACACTTGCTCTGTGTGTTCTGACATATGCTGCATGAAGCAAGACTGGGCTTCACTGTGAAATGGAGTTAACTGAAGCACAAAAGGTGCTAGGTATTTTCTGCCTTTTTCTATTGTGCATGCTTCTCCTTTCTCAGCTGCATGAAAAGACAGGGTCTTCGTGCTTCTGGGAGAAAGATGTGGGGCATGATACAGGCATCGTGCATACCTGCCAGTGTCCCAGTCCCATGCACGCATCCTGGGAACACATACAGGTAAAGAAGCATTCAAGAAACAGAGGGCAGCTGCTTTTGTGCAGTAACACTCAAAACGCTCATGTTAAATGCGTCCTAAGAAGGTGGGTCAGCAGAACACTTGAAACATTGGTACTAGGAGAATCTAGAAGTTTCCCATCAGGAGAGAGAAGGAGCTGACAGCTGAAAAGCAGCAGCTTCTTAAAATGCCAACCAACTGTTACTGTTTACCCTATTTCAGCTTACTTTGTAGACATACATGAAAAATAAAATTTGTCGTGTTAACATTGCTTGGGAGCTGAGCTGACCACGGAAGTTTGCCCTCAAATGATCTTCTAAGGCAAAATGAGATCTTTTAAATCTTAAACATCATTAAAAACATCCCAGAAAAGCTACAATCAATCAATTAACTCTGGTTGCTCATTTCACTGAGCATAGGTAACATTAAAACAAAAAGGCTGAAAATAATAAAAACATCAATGCAAAGGAAAAAATTACGTATGAATAAGCTGCCCCATATTACTGTCATTTACTTAGGAAGGTTGTTAAGTAACTAATAAAATCATTTTTAGCTACCTTTTGCTAGCACATCAGCTTTCTAACCATGTCCCCCATTTGTTTTGGATTAAAGCCACCTTGCAGATACAACTGAGTAAAACTGTTGTAGAACTGCTAAGTCATGACCTGAACCAGTAATTGAGTACCTGATGGGAAAGCAGGGCCAACCCAGGGCAACTCAGGTGCATGCAATGTATCTGAGTGAGCAGAAGAGGTGGAGCCAGGATCCACCCCTTCCTAGACCTCATTTAAGGGTTGGCAGGGGAGGTGAGGGTCTCTATCTGGAGATCCCTACCTACTGGAAGCCTTCCAAAGGTAAGAGTTTTTCATCCCTTGTTTTTGTATCCATGGTTGCTGCACTTGGGCACATTCTCATTTGTTGTAACCTAGAGTTGTGCTACTCTGCTGATATTGCTATACTTTCCTTCACATTATAGCATTTAGTCACTCCAATAACAAAAGTCTCCTTCTCTCAAGTAGGCATAGTATTTACAGTGTTTGCCCTCAAAATTATTCTGAAGAGTAAGTTACTTGTTGGCTGTGAGTTTGCCAATCAAACTAGTTCTCTGCTCTTTCCCAGTAGACCAGAAGTTGAAGATGCCTGCCATCTCAACCCTTGATCTGCATAAACGGATGCTGGAGAACATGTCCCAGTATTTTACTGTATTGTCACTGCAAGAAGAAACAGAATAATCTCAGAATTTAAATACAACCTCTTAATATACTACTCTGAAACTGGAGATCTTACCTAGGCCCTGAAACTACTGTCAGGATCACAAGAAGACTAAACCTCTGTGAGAGGCTTAATGATCAAACACAAATTATCTCTCATACTCCTTGGATTTCTCTATGAGACTTGTGTAGGTTGACTCCATCAGTGAGGAGATTAAGATACGTCCAGACTTTCAATATCAGGCTTTCCCTAGAGCATAGTAGAGACCCAGGCACCCAATTAACTTAAGGTCCTTTGAGAGTACAAAAATGTAGCCCCTTCTGGAAAATTCAATGACTGTAGTATGATGTCAGTTTGCTGGAGGCCTTTACTTCAAGAATCAGAGAAACCAGCTAAAATTGCTAATTTAAATCTACCAGTTGCAATTAATTTAACTACAACATAAACAGGCTGAGGATCTTAAGATCCCAGAGGTGCCTCAGCAGCACTGTTTGACAAGAGCCAGCTGGATTCTCCCCAAATGGGAGGGGAGCTGGAGTGCTGGAGCTGCCCTGCCCTTCAACAGCAGAGGGCACCCCACAGCCCCAACAGCAACACCGATGCTTATGTGGATGTACACTCCTAGAGCCATCCATGCCAGTATATGCAAGATAAACTTTATCACTGAAGAGATAAAATACTGCTGACTGTGATCCAGCATAACACACTCAGAATGTGTCATGGTTTGAATGGCATCCAGGATGCTATTTGGCTTTGTCGCTCATACTAATTTCACCAATTACTGCAGAAGAGCCTACAAGCTCCTTCTATTGAAATTATTACTGGGCAAAATAATCTCAGAAAGCAGAAGGTATCACAGGTATATGCCAATAACAGCAGTACTCCCTGAAGCACCAACTGGCTCCTTCTTCTCAGCTTGAAGAATCAGTGCACAATTACCTTTCAGCAACTGGACAAGAAATGCAAGTCTTTATTAATGGTTGGAATCCTTCTCCTCCTGCCACTTTGCAACACGAAGCTCTCCAGCTGCTCACAGCAACAAGTCTCTACTCCCCTCTTAGATATACAGAGACCAAGGACGTAAAAAAAAAAAAACTAAAAAGAAATAGATGGTTATGGGTGGTTGTTTGCTTGTTTAAGAAACAGCCTTTAACTGGATTTTTCTTTATTCCATATCTTACATTAATGAAAATCTGTCTTTATTATAACTTAGGTCTCTCAACTCCCTCATCACCAGAATTAATTTGCTCACTTGACTTCTTGACTTGAATCTCAAATTGAAGAGCATTTAAAGCTTTTCATGTCCAACCTTGAGAGCACTTCCTGTTAAATGAATCCACCTCCTCAGTCTTTCAGCCCAGCTTTAGCTGCTCAAAGTGCAGATTGAGGGGCAGCAGTGCCCACACAGGATCAAAAGGAGTTCCATCCAGAAAGTGCTACCCTCCTGTGAGTACCCAAATTCAAAGCCAGCACAACCATGGATACAGAACATGCCACTGTACCTCTGATTAAGTGCAGACAGCATCAAAGGCTGAGCTCTATAGATTTTCTCACTGCCTATTTAATGAGAGCTGGAAAAAGGTTTTTAACAACCTCCATCTACTCACATGAACTACAATAATCAAGTTAAGCAGTATGAGATAAATCAAGTCTAATGTCCATTTCCCTAACAGGCTGGAAACATTTATGGTGCTTAGAAGCTCCAGTAGTGATATTAATTGTTTGTTCTTCTATTATCTTCTAAATATCTGCATGAATTTAGTTTTTATTTCAAGACCAGCAGAATGGGAAGTGTTTTATTGCTATCACTGGATAACATCTTGATTCATTCTATAAAGAATATAAGATGGATTAGCTGCCAAAGTTATGTCATAACCAGGCACATAAATTTACAGTGATTCTACAGGTGGAAATTTCAAAAGCTTTCTGAGAGAAGAATGACTTCTATATTTTTGTATCTCCAGTCCTACCCTCATTACTTTCTGAAAGGCCAGCAAGTGAAACCAAGAATGATACACACAGGCAAGTCTGGGACTTAATCTGCTTTTGTATGCCATGCTTTCATATAAAGCTTTCCAGATGCTTTTTGTTTATTTTTTATTATTTTAACCACCTAATACTACTACTAATTAAAACCTGAACGAACAGTTACTATTGCACTTAACCAGAAAGGTTGTTAAGAGTTTATCAAGTATTATCTCAGGGAAACAAACCAGGCTTTCTGACAGAACTGCAGATCAGTTAACAATACTACCTGAAAACTAGATGCCGCAATAGCTTGCATTCATTTCCAAAAAAAAAACCATGCTGTGCCTCACAGGTTCATATCCTACTTGTCACTTCTGAGGCCTGACATTACCTTCACCTGCAGCTGCGCTCTCAGCTTGGTACCTCTCCCTGCTTTGCAGCCACTGACTGCAATGCAATCTACTGACAGTACTGTCCAGCTTCTGAAAACAGCAGCCACAGCTCCTTCTCTGGCTTTGTTGTTAGTTAAGAAAGGATTTTTTTTTTTTAATAACAGCTTGGCGGTTGGAACAACAGTTCAGAACTCTTGTTGTTTTGAACTGGAAACCAATTATTTCAGGCTCATCAGCTGGACTTCACATAAGACAGTACAGCCACAAGAAACTCGCTTGCTCTTCCAAGCATCTACATCTCAAGGCCCTTCCGTTGCTCCCTGCTGCAGCACCAGCCCTCCTCTCAACTGTCACAGCTCTGTGAGTGCAGAAAAAGCCATAAAGCAAATGGACAGTCCCAGCATGGGTAAGAAAGAGAACAGGAGAAAGGAAAGAGAGGCCAACGTGCAGTCAGGCAGAAGGCAGGACCATGGGTAAAAGCATTTGTCAGGCAGCCGCAGCTTGGAGTCCTAAAGAATCCTCTGCCTGTGGCACTCGAACAAGTCCTACCTTCTGAAGTGCACTCTTAGCATGTTATGAGGTGATGGTGCAGACCCTCTCTACTGTTCAAATCTATTGCTGTGGTGGCCTACTGAAGACTTGAGAAAAAGAAATAGTTGCATCTTATGAAAGCTGTCACTGAGATTTTTAGTCACTGGTCAAAATGCCAGGAACAGGCACTGGAACAGATCACCTGCTCCTGAAAGAACTTAGTAAGATACAGTTAACGACACAGCAACAAAACCAAGCTCACTATCAGCAATACAAACAGTACAGGGAACAATGAGCTACCAGTCAGGCAGACGAGGCAGAGCAGTTCTCAGCTGATCTGGTGCACAGCAATGGTTCCTGCTGTCACTGAGCTACAACGCAAACTGTAAGAACAGTGTTAGCAGCTCTGTCGTGAAGAAGCGTACCTCAGCTCCTTGGCCTTGTCAAATCTCGTATGGGCAAAGAAATCCTACCTCAGTCATAGACTGCAATATGGAGGGGTGTGCTTGCACACAGGCATTTAACTTCAGACAGAAGAAACCAAGACCTGTCTCCTGATGAGGAAAAAAGGCTCTCTGCAGCCTGCACTAAACGCACCTGAAAAGCACGTAACCAAAGGAACATCCAGCAGCCATGGCAAACTACATCATTTCTCCATCTACTCACTTCCTGCTCTACCCAACCTTCCTTCAGCAAGGCGTAAGCCTCTTTCAGTCAGCACCACAATCCACCCGCCGCCCCTCTCCGCCCTCCTCCATCCCTCATCACGCATCAGAGATTTCCCCACGGCTGAGGGGCGACGTCCGTCCTCCCGGCCGGGGGCTGTTTTACACCCGACGCCTCCAGACGCTCGGAGCCGCGATGCGGACAGCGCCGGGCGCGCCCGCGGCAGCCAGTGCGGAGGCACAAACGAGCCCGACTCCTCCCGCCCGCGGCGCCGGGCCCCCGCACGGCCGTCTTCGGCACCCCAGCCTCCCCGCGCCCAGCTGTCTCTCCCCGCCTCACCTTCTCGCAGAGGCTGCGGACTTGGCTCTCGCTCAGCTGCCGGCACTCGTTCAGCTGCTCGATCCACTGGTCCAGCTCCTTGGCGAAGCTCTTCTCCTCCATGGCGGCGCTGCCGGCCGGGGCCGGGCCGCCCGCACTGGCCGCCCGCGAGGCCCGGGCCCGCCTGAAGCTGGCGGCGCAACGGCGGGGGCGCGCGGCCTGCTGCGCTCCCCGGAATGGCGGCCCCCGGCCCTGCGCACTTCCGCTGCCTCCGCCCCCGCCCGCACTTCCGGTCCGCCACCGCGCGTGCGCGGGGTTTCGCGCCGCGGTGTAACGGTCGCCGTCCGCCTGAGGGCTAGCCCGGCATGGGGTCCGGCGGTGCCGCTGCCGTCTAGCAGGGCCGCAGAATCGCAGGACGCCGCGAACACGGGGTACCTCGGCTCTACTGCTTCATTGCGGGCGGTCGCTTTGCTTCCTGCCTGAGTGGCCGAAACGCCTCGCCTTGCAGACCGGAGTCAATAACGGAAAGCAGACGAGGCTTGCAATCTCTGGAGCTGCGCGGCGCTGTGCGGGGTGCGAAGTCCCACCGAGCCCCCCGGTTAGGCGCCGCCCCGCTGCCGTAGCGGCCGTGGCCTGGCGGAGAGGTGAGGCTGTGCTCTGGAGCCTTGAGGCACTGCGGGTAGTGCAGCGCTGCGTGCCCTTCTGCAGAGGAGTTCTCAGCACGTGCTGTTCCTTGGAAATGTGGAGTAACGCCATAAGACGGCCCTGTCTTTTGGCTAGCTCTGGTACGTGTTAAACCGCGCCGTGTTTTACAGTCCTTACGTTGTATCTTAGGGGCAAGCGTGATCAGGACTGGTGTGCACGTGCCCTCATGTACCTAACACAGCATCTCACGGCCAGCTCGAGATCGCTACCAAAAAACGAGCATTTCTGTGTACTGCAGTGTACCGAACTCCTTGGATCTTCTGCGTCTTTTGGGCACGAGTTTTCAACGTTTTCCCCGTTGTTAATAATGCTGACAGACAATATGCAATTTCCTCAGTTTCCATGGGCTGAAACAACCAGAGTTGCTGAACTTCTCTTTCCCTCCGGTGAAGGTGGAAATCAAAGGGTTTAGAGCACTGTGCACCTTTAGTGAACTTTTCAACTAAAAATACATTTAGCAAAGTAAAAGGGAGTAATATATTTACAGAAATACATTTTTTTTAGTTGCTCCTAAAGGGCTTCTGCCATTTCTGTACTTAAAAACGATGCCTTTTGTGAGCTGTGAACAAGCTTGGAAAATTCAGCCAAGAGAGCCCCTGGACTGCTCACCGGGCTGCTGAAACCCACTGGGACTCCCATACTATCTCGCCAAAAAGGAGTTCTGAGGGTATTTTACTTCTCAGACTCATAAATTAAGACTTGAGCAATCAGATACATAAAGCATTTGTAATTACAAATGCTTCCAGCTGGTTCTTGGTGATGACACCAGGGGCAGTTTAACTTCAGTGTGATACACACCTTGAAGATGTTTTCCACCTGGACCTGATGGCTCCATGCAATACAGCGGTTGATGCTGACATGCTGGAAAGAGGTATGCATCTAGGAGGGGTCCACCCAGCTCTTCCACAAGGTCCTGCTGGTGTGGTATTCTCCCCAGCACTCCTATATTTCCTCCCTGCACATCACCCGTGCACAGCGGGGCCCCTCACATTCACACCCCATGTGGCATGGTACGCTTGGTACCCCTAGCACCCGACACAGCCTTGCACACCTCTTCTGCAGTGGCTCTGCTGAGTCCCAGCACCCTTGTGACAACAGTGAGAGAGGCAGTATTGGGGGGTTGTACTTGATGGGGCACAGGAAATCATCTGAGGAAACAAATATACATTATTTAGGGTGGTGTGAGGATGCTTGGCACTCCCAGGGACTGGGCAGAACTTGCTGCCTCCCATTTGAGGCTACAGGAAGATAAATGGGCATTTTTGGGGGGCAGGAACAGGCACTGTTGTTCTTTTAATTTCATCTACTCACACTGGATTCTGTACCTGAAGATGCATGGGAAGACAGGTTTGCAACCACTTATGAGTGCTGCCTTCCTTTGTACAATCTCTAGTAACCAATGCAAATGCCTTACTAATGTGTGGCACTTAAAAACCAAGATGGTGTTGTCCACCTTATTGAGGAGAAAGAAAAGATTTTGCTACATCTTCTCCTGTGAACATCATTAGATGCTCATTGGCTGCTGTTTTCAGTGACATCATCACGATAAATCGTTTCCTTCTCAAATGCAAAACACCAACATCAGAAATTACTTAACCTCAATGAAAACATTAATAACGATCTAATCTCTTAACTGTACTTAAGTGTACTGAAATGCACTGATTCTTCTGTTGTGCACTTACCATTTTGAATGGTGTAATTATGAAAGACTGGTGAAAGAGGACATAAGGTTGAAAAGCCCTAGGGAGAAGATGTGAGATAACCAAGAGGGGCAGATTTATATTCTGGGTCTTGGCTAATATTATTGCCCCTCACAGGCAGACACATTTCCCTGGCTTACTCGTGGGAAGTGCCCACGTGGGAGACACTGTAAGGGCAACTCTGAGTGACTGAACCCTGAAACAGCCGCATCGTGCATCAGGCAACAAGAATCAGACCAGACAGTTCAGACTACACAAGTAAGCAAATTTATTTTAAGACAGAACAAATATTGTGGCGAACAACAATATGCAAATTCAGTTGGTAACAGGGGTAAATATCAGACTTTGTTTTCAAATAGATATAAAATATATTCAGATTTTGTTTTGTCCAGAAAGCAGCTCATGTGGGGGGCTTGGGATGGGAAGGGTCTGTCCACACCATCCAACAGCCCATAAAGCTTCAGAACCAACAGTGACTCCTCTGCCAATGGGGCTGCATGTGTGGGCTCTCCCCCAACAGGACAGAGGTGCCTGTTGGAACTCCAGCTCCTCTTCAGTAGTTCTCTTCCTTCTGATAAAAAGCCAATTCTTGCTACAGACTCCATTTTTGGTTGTGGAGGAGTTGGAGCAGCACCACAGTGCCCACCTGCCTAGGGATGGAGTGGTCACAGGTGTCCTTTTTAGGCACAGATAAGCACGCAGAGAACTGCTGGGGAAGCAGCTCACCTCCAAAGGCAGAAGAGTCACACTAACTCCTGGCCCTATGCTCGCTATGGAGAAAGGGGACAGGATTGCCTACTGGAGCACAGGGGCGGCTGCAAACCAAGGGGGAGAGAGCTGCTTTCTGGAAAAGCCATCCCAAATAAAAGCACACATAGAAAACATTAGATTGTCAATGATGCTTTGAAACAAATTCAAGTTTATCATTTAATGTGTGTGTGTTCACTTCGTACAAACAGAGGAGAAATACTGTGAAACTTCAAGCTCTGGTCAGCATGTCCTCAGTTAGTGTCCACAGAAGCACCATCAGGTATGGGAGAGTTAGCACCACAGAGTTGTAGGACCTAACTGATAACATGCATCATTGCTGAAAAACCAGGGACATGGAGATCCATGGGGGACATGGTACAGTCCATTAGAAACAATACAAGGCAATTTATGCGTCGTCATACAGTACAATACAGTCACTGACCAACCAACCCTTTCAGTACAGTACGGAACATGTAACACTTTGCACCCTGTTAACACTAGGGGACTAAGAGACTCTCACACTTTTCTTTCCTTCTGGCCAATTCTGGTACCAAAATGTGCAGGAAGGATGAAGAGCTTGACCCTTTCCTGACATGCTTCACAGGGTCTGCACATCAGGAGAGACAGGTCCTGACAGCCCCAGAAGTGCTCCTTACTTCTGGCATAGTGAGAACAGGGTCAATTGAAAAAGTGCTAAATTACAGTACATTTGCATTTTTATATGTTAACTACTGAACAGCGAAACAGATCGTTTGAAAACAGAATGGGTATTGTACAGTAAGTTCACACTTAATTCTTCACCGTTTCTACACTTGTAACACATGCATTTTATTTCCATTAGTGTGATTCCAGTAGGACCAACATCCTTCAGAACAGTGATCTAACATTAAACAAAACTCCCTAAGAAAAATACTGAGCATCACATAAGTTTCAGAAAAATCTGTTAATCAGCATCACAATGTACTCAGATTTACATTTAGGGTTCTTCATGCCATTAATTTAAAACACCTCTTGGTTAATATCCTGAAAACAAATCAAAAACCCCCAAAATAATAATAATAATAATAATACCACAAAAAGAACAGCTGGGGAAAATAAATTCTCTTCTGTAGGTATATGTGCACACACGTACATGCACATACACACTGATGGGTGCATGGGTGTGTGTGCATTTGGAGACTGCTTCCTGCAATGCACAATTTGTTCGATAAACTTGACTCATTTCAAGGTCATTCACATGGGCCGGGAAATACTTTTGGGAAAGAGCTCTAAACTATGGAAAGAAATTAAAAATGTCTCTGCTGGAGAGAAAGAAAAGGTCAGTAAAACATCGTCCGTGTGCCATTTCAATGCACTTCCCATGAGCTGCCTCAAACCTAAGCAACTGAAATCCCCTAAAAGAACCGTCTTCTGCTTAAAGGTCCTTCCCGAGAAAGAGGTGCTGTGCTATGCATTACATTCAGGCCTTATGTGTGCCGTGCAGCAGAAAATGCTTAACTTTACCTTCCCGAAGGACGAGATGCCAACTCGGAGGGGCAAAAAACTACACCTGTGGAAAAAAACACAGAGACCTGTTCTACGTCTCTCTTCCTTGCCAGCTTCCTTTCCCCAGAAGGAAAGAAAGCACTCAGCTCCCCAAAAGATGACAGAATGTGGGCTCAAGTATTGAAAAGCATCCCACTGAGTCCCAGCGCCAGCCAGAGGGGCCAAGGCCCTCTGTGAGCCTTTCTGAGTGGCCTCTCATCAACTAGCGCCAGGGTACTGAGAGAGCAACCGAGCCACTGGATGCTAGTTCTTTAAAGCTAGATGTGCAGGGTTAATTTGGCCAGGAGAGGAAAAGTCTGGAATCTATGTACATTTCCACTTTAAAATCACACAATGGAGAATATAAAAGCATAACACTTTGGGCTGCTCGGAGCTTGTTGCTTTTTAACCACTTTCAATTCTGAATGAATACCGAAACCCATAACGCTCTATTGGAGAAGAAAGCCTAGGTTGAACCAAAGCAAAACCAGCTGGTCAGAACAAGACTTCATCTGCTGAAACAAGCAAAATTATCACGTTTTTTTTCCACTGGAGGTTATTTCCACCACAGCTGCTTGCTAAAAGTGAAGGAGAAGACCTAATTCATCTCTCTTCCATCAAGCAATTGACTGCACTGATGGAGTTTTCCCCCCCACTCATGTCACCAAGGAGCAAATCCCATCCAGGAGCATTGCCAAGGAAAGGCTCCAATGGAAGGGTTCCCTTGTGGGCCTCATGCATGATACTTCATTGGGAAGGATGCACAGAACCCTTGCGAGCACCGTGGTTTACTTGTTGCTGCAGTATATCCACGATGGCTTTTAGAGAAGCAAAAGACATCAGTGGGTTGAAAGGGTATGGTTTGGAATATCAAAACCTGGAACATTGTGCATCCTGAGGATCATCACCCAGGGCCAAATCCTAGAGAATTATGACTTTGCCATTTGGGACAAACTCTATCCCATTGCTTTTTTGCTGGAGAACTGGCAATTCAGGTCCCACACCAGCCATGCTGAAATAGGAATCTAACAAGGATAGGAAAGCACATTGACATGGCTTCTTGCCATGCGACTTGCTAAGCTCCTAATACTTCTCTCCAATCTCAACAGCAAACCCAGTGGTTATATGCTCCATCGTCTAAAACATTTGCAAATCCTTTAAATCCTTTTTTTTTTTTTTTTTTTTGTAGTTTCAGCCACAACAATCCCAACAGCACTTTCAGTACAGGCACAATGATGGCTTGTATTGCAGTGGCTTGAGCGCAGTTGTTACTGATATCTGCATCTACAAGCAATTTCAAGTTAGCTTTCCCACTGACCTAACCTGCTACTGCAGACTGGGTTCTCCTACCAAAACCGAGAGTATCTGCCACATACTCTTGGCTTTGGTTCTGTTTCACATCCTACTGTCCGTGCAAATCAAAGAGTAAATTATATCATCTTGCACTATCCCAATCCCTTTTGAGATTTCTCCTATATCTTTGGTGTTAAAAACAACCATGCGCTTGGTTCTCTGATTGACCTCAAAGTTTACAGCAGCCACATCTGCCTGGATGTCAATGATACAGATGCTCAGTCTATTAGGTAAAAACAATCTCTGACGGTTTCATTTCTCTCATTTATAAAATTGCTAAGAGATATGCAGTAGAAATTAGGCACCAGACAGTGGTCACATACACCTCAAAATTATCTTCTGATGGCCCCTAAGTAATTAACACCGTGTGTAAGAGACTAAATAGACTGGGGAAAAAAAGTGGTTCAAAACTCAGTGCTAATAGTACTTACAAAAGTGCAGTGCTCAATATAGTCAGAAGCAAAGTGACCACTAGTACTTAAAGTGCTAGTTTTAAAGTTTGTTTGGTTCAGTGTCCAAAACATGGGGAGAACGTGTGTGATAGCTAGGGATGAAATAAAAACCAGATGGCACTGCAACTGTACATGCCACACCAAAAGTGCTTCAAATCACACCATTTCAGGGATGCATAACGCTACGGGTCAGCTTGTGAACACATACAAGCAAACAACTGACACCTTTTAGGTTACGATAAAGAACAGCTCCATTAACTCCATCACTATGAACCGATTCAGAAAGCAAAGGGCCACAGCGTACGAAAAAAACAAGAGTCTCTCAGAACAGGTACAAGTCTCTGCAACTATGATACTCAAAGTCTAGCAAAAGCAACCCTGGGAAGCCTGCCGAGTGTCTGCAGCAGGCTTCACCAATGCTATCATGCAGTTTACAGAGGAGTCACGCTGCAGACTGCCTCCTTTTACAAGCTATCATACAGTTAGCCTATTTATGTACTTACTGGTGGGTTTGTTTCTATACTTTTATACTTTCGCTTTCTGACTACGTGTTAAGCCGGCTTTTCTCTCTTCACCATCCAAATGGTGAAAGGTGAGTGCAAGAACAAGACAATGAAAGCCGCCTAGTAAATGTCAACGTTCCTAACGTCCGATCTTCATTTTAATGAAGGAAAACATCCCCAAGAAGGACTTTGGATGTGCAGACATCACCTTAACATGTCTAGCATGCTGTAACACACAGTTGGCTGACTACAAGCCAGGAGACACGCAAGAAGGAAGGAAGCTGCAGGAAGATAGGACCAGGCAGTCAAGATGTCTGCCTCCACTCAGCTCTGCATGCTCCCTGAAGGAGGCTGGGTGAGAACTCTTCCTGACAGAGACCAGATGCTGTCCTTTCTTCCCCTTAAACACACAAGAAGCGCTGCATGCTGACTTCTGCTTCTCCTATTCCAGCTGTTGGCTTTTCTTCCTGTGAATAACCATGTTGAGCTGAAAGCTCAGACAACCTAGAGCAGACCTACGAGAACCAGGCAGCTAAACTGAGGGGAGTATGAGAGAACGAGTAGAAAGCTGGAGTAGCAGGACCTCAGGAGAATAAACAAACTGTCAAGCTTAGATGTCTCAAAAGGTTTCAGCAGGAGCCTGACAAAAAGATCACTGAACATCATAACTTCCCAGGCTCTGTTTGCATAGTTGTCAACTTTTGCGAGTGTTTTACTAGGCAACCCCTAGCTGTCCAATACCTGATGCATGCCAGCCAAGTGCACAGCTTTATGGAGAAAGCTCTATTTAAAATGAAAGTATTGGCTTGCTGAAGTTTGCAGTCAGAAGCTGCTGTCTGTGTTTGGCGGTACTTTCCGTGTTCTGTAAATCACTCCTGGATTGTCAAAATGGAGAACCACATCTTGCATGTGTAGTGGGATGTTCCAGGTACAACTGTAAAGCTTTTCCTGTACTAAACCAGTGAGCAAACATCAGAGAATCGATTTTTGAGAAACAAATAATACTAATACCGGAGGAGAAAAGGAATTTCAGAAACAGTGTCCTGATCTCCAGTGTTGCTTCAAAGACATGTACTTAAACAAGCAAAAACCAAGGTGAGGCATCCTGGAACTAAGAACACAGGTCCTACTTTGCAGACACAGAGCTAGAAAGAGACAAGTCTGGATAAGATCTGGGAGTTGGGGATGGGAAGCACCAGCTTCACAGCACCTGCAGTGTTGATCCAGACAAGAAAACTGCAGAAAGAATCTGTCCTGTGACCTTGGCTTTTGTGTTTCAACCCTCTGAGCTGCTGCAGGCAGCAGCTACTGAACGTCTAAGCTGGCCTGATGCAGACAGAGCCCTCTCCCACACAAAGCTCACCAAGGAACAAGCGTGCAAACTTGCACATCTTTGTTTTCATGGAGTGATGGAGACATGCAAGATTACGAGCAGTTATTGTACATCATGCTGGGCAAAGAAGAAATTTCCATGCTTCTTATCACATGCACTGTGCAGATCTTGCAATGTTTTACCATCTTTTGCATGTAGATACATGGAAAATATTTGGTTTCAGGACCACTGATCTCAGTGTTGAGACCAAAACCAAACACTGTATGTACTGAAAATGTGCCAGCATGGAAAGTACAGTACAAAAATTACTCATTTTCCCAGTCATTTTTTTGATGTGTGTTCTTTTCTGATAGTAAAGATTTTTTGGTAAATGATAATCAATGGGTAATAAATCTGATGCTAGAAAACTGCAGCAAATTGCAGGGTAGTTTTCCACGCTGCTGTCCCAAGGAAGGTGTCCAAGTGTGCTATATTTTTGCTTCCTGATGCCTGCAACTCCTTGCAATTTCACCTCTACCTGGACTGCAGCCATTTTTAAAAACCACAGCTGTTCCACACTTTCTCCAAGAATAGCAGTACACAGGCTGCCTCTCATGCTGTGCTGGGACCGTCTCACCGCTGCCCTGGCATAGCAGCACCTGCTGTCCTTTGGGATCGCACACAGGAAAGCAAACAGACTGTCAGGCTTTTCACAGCAGGTTGGTGTTGCACAGAAGTGTTGCAGAAAACCATACAGCCTGCAAACTTACCTGCAGCCTAAGTGCTACTCAGACCTGGTTTTTAAAGGCATCGATAAATTCATGCTTTAGTCAGCATGCTTGATTTTCATGCAGATATTCTTGGCAACGTTTCCAGTCTCTAAAAAACAACTCATTTGAAAGTTTATGCGAAGCAACGTTTTATTTTTGGAGGCAGAGGCTTTTGCTGCATCAAAGCCTGCAGATAGCCGTATGCCACAATTAAAAGCTGATTTTCAGTGACGAATAAAGTGATTCCCAGACACAGCATAGTGCGGAGTAAAACATGATCCAAGATTGCTCAGTACCACAGGCATAATGCAAACTGAGGACACAGGGCCATTTTTAATTATATGCAAATTAACAAAATCCAGATCCTGCAGTGGAAAACCAATTCCGAGAAGAAATAATCATCCATCTTTTGTAGTCCTAGTGGTGGTGCTTGAGAAGAAGCTTATTTACAAAATGGCAATCTTCATGAAGAGGCTGTCTTATCACTGCCCAAAAAAGGCATGAATGCAGATACACACTACTACAGCTCCATAGATCCTCTAGCTGGAAAACTCCCAGAAGCGTGGAGACGGTGCCTGAAGACTGAGATGTGCCAAACTGAGCCCACACCAATCCGCATGGAAGGAGCCTAATTTCAGCTCCAGCAGGGGTGTGTGCACACTGGCACGTGGAAATTAAACATTATGAGCCTTGAGTATGGGAAACTGTGTCCAGTTCAACTCATACCAGCTACGAATCTAATGCAACCCACAAAAATAGCACTCTGAAATTTGTGCTTTGAAATGCACGCTTTCAGCATAGAGCAGGAAAATCATATGCCTTTTAAATTATGTATAAGTGAAACATCTTCTCAGTAAAAGCATTAATGATGTGTAAAACAAAATGATATTCAAAAAAATGCAGTAGGCTTTAGACTTTCTGCACTTACATGATTATTTACATCTGGATGAGAAGCATCTTGTCCCTGCACAAAAATATCCATCACATAGGATGACAGAGAAATGTTTCTTTTTCTGTATAAGAAAAAAAATCATGAACTCTTGGAATGGTTCATAAAGGGATGAAGAAAACCAAGCACTAGGTTCACAGAGCAGTGAGAAACAACCTATACCCAAAGCTGCATGGTGAGACAATCACATGGGGAAAGCAGCCTGCAACTTTGGTTTATGGCCAAGAAAGACAGAAAGAACCGCCCCTTGTGTGGCCACCTGGATACCAGTCCCAGTGAAGCTGGAAGTGCACCCAGGGGAGTGATGCATATGTGATAAATTCATTTACAGGACCTTCTAGCCACAGCTGCTGCTCCTTCTACTGAGGGATGCTGCCTTCACAACCCCTCTAACACAGCAAGCATTGAAGCAGCAGAAAATAGAAAGTCAGCAGGCACATAAGGACACCTGAACTCTAACTTCATAGCCTTGGTGCATTTTCTAAGCTTAGAAGCATTAAATAACTATCTGCTTTCTAGTCCTAGCTGGATACCCACCCACATAGCTGGGCATTGTGGTCTGCATCCAGCATTATGAAACTGAAGGCAGCCAGAGAACACCGATATATTGAGCTTCTGTAACAGTGGAGCCTGACAATGGGAACATTGGACCACAGGGACCGCACGTTGAAAGCAAAACATTTTATTAATGGCTAAGCTTTGTAATGTATGCTTATGAGTAAGGTGGAGGTTGTATGTAGATCACTTTGCCTGCCCCCAACTACAGCTTCTGGAATTAAATGCAGCAGCTGCTGAGCAGTATGTACAGTATCTTTCAGTAGAAAGAAAAGAGGGTAAGGTGCAGTTGAAACAGTGGAGGGTTTAGCTTGGCAGAAAGCAAGGTCTTTACTTGACATCAGCCAGTGACCAAATGTTACATCAGGACCAGAGAGCCCCCAAAATGCAGCCCTCCAACTCGAGTTCTTGCCTAGTTCCAATGCTGCAGCACCAGCACCATGCAGGAGAGTGAGAGGGGCCAGCCTTGGTCAGGGGCTCTGCATGCAGGCACCAGACTGAGCCTGGGAATGGCCAGGAATGCAGGCAGGTGGGTCACAACTCGTAACTAACTTAGCCATAAATCTCCGCACATGGTGGCCTGGTGCTGACTCAGATCTCTGATTTCTGTTTTGTTCTTTTTAGGCTTCCGTACAATATTTTTCGCTTTAAATGTCTTTCTGAGATGGTTTCTAAAAAATGTGAGTTTCTTCCGGCAAGAATCACACCTTCAATCTAAGACAAAAATACATTTATCTTTCCTAGATGTCAGAGGTGGTTTAAAAAAAAAAACAAACTATTTTGGACCATCTACTGAAGCATACCCAATATAGTTTAACAGCAACAGCTTTTTCAGCCCAAATTAGTTCACCTTCACAGCCAATCTTCTACAAGCAGCTTAAAATTGCATCAAACTCCATCCAGAGGAACACTTTATTCTGATCTCCTTTGATATTGCAACTCTTATTTTGCATTAGTTTCTTCATCCATACAAAATTCAAGGAGGAGGGAAAAAATCCTTCACTGGTAAAAGAGAGTTCTAGGTTTTACTAGTACAAACCTACTAATTTTTATTTTTTAATAAATACATTAAAAAAAAAAAATAGCTGTCTGGCTTGAAAGCCTTTTGGGGAAGGTTTAAGTGAACCCCCCCTGTAAATGCATACCAAAAAATGCACGTTCTTGCTAACTTATAGTCCAAGCCTTCTGTCGGAGTCACATTTTCTGAAACTGGTAATATTTAGCATTGTGGAGCTGCATCGCATAGCTGGCTGGGATTGCTTCAGTTGCCAAGGCTTGTGAGCTGGGCAGGATAAAAGATCTCTGCTAGAGTTCTGGCAAGAATGACTGCAAAAAAGGCTCCTGGAAGACTGGATGCCAAGAAGAGGCTGGTGTTTAGACTGAGGCAAGTGAAAAACACCCATGTTGTTGTCTCCTGCTTGTCCTCTTGTGCACAGCCTCACAGCTGCAAAGAGGAAGAGGCTGGCAAGGGGTTTGAGCAACTGCAGAGGGCAGCCCCAGGATGTATCATAGCAGGTCAAGGGCTGCTGCAGGGTTGCAGCATGGACAAAGAGCAAGGCTGCTGCTGCATTTGCTGTGCTCACGTCAATGCCCAAATACCGCAATGGCAAACCATCCCTCAGGTGTTAATCCAATGCACCCCTCAGGCTGTGAAAGCAAGCATGGGCATTTAGCTAATTTTTTTTTTTCATTTTCTTTTTCCGCTCTATTTTAAGAGGGAAATGAGTCACTTGTATGCAACTAAAAAAATA
This sequence comes from Meleagris gallopavo, assembly GCF_905368555.1. Lineage (NCBI taxonomy): Eukaryota > Metazoa > Chordata > Aves > Galliformes > Phasianidae > Meleagris > Meleagris gallopavo. The sequence continues at coordinate 14,620,474 of NC_139407.1, forward strand.
GCAAGTCCATTGCTGTGAAAAGTTAAAATTCATTACAACCTAAAAAAACAGGGCAATACAGTCAAATGTGTGCTTTCTGTGTCATCCAGACTTGTGAACGTCATGTGTAATGAAGCAGAATGGAAGAGGATGTGAGCTTCTTCACATTGTTAAGAGCCTAAGAAGCTGAGTAGGGTAAGAAGATACCCTAGATCATGATTTCTCTTCCTCAGCACGGAGAGGCAAGGAAGGCTGAGTCTCTCTGCTGGATGGCTTTTAAGGGCCTATATCAAAAAGAGGTTCAGAGACAGACTACATGAGCAGTACCTCAGTCCTACCCCAGAAAGCTGTTGTGCAGTCTATGATATCTAAACCACAGCCTAGTCTTCACTTCTACCTTTCACCAATGTGAAAGTAGCCTCCTCCTCTAACTGTTCTGTTCCTCTTCTGGGGGGAGTACAGGAAAACTTTTGACATGATATCTTCTCCTTTATACCTTAGCCAGCAAAAGTGTCCATTTCTTTACTAGATTTAGAGTTTCCAGCACTTTCTCCATTTATTTATTTATTTGTTTGTTTGTTTGTAAGACAGAGCCAGAAGAAACCTATCACTAGTTAACTCAAAGGGTCACCCTCAAGAGTGCTAAGAGATGCCTGAGCTGGTATAAGTAGAAAATGCTGTTACTGAAGCCAGGGGCTGGAATGCAATAAACATACACACCAATTGCATGCCATCACTTTCAGATCCCACGGACAGAAATGTCCACATACTCCCCAGAGTGATCGCCTTCCTCCAGAATTCTATTAGATAGTGAAGGAAGGCTGAAATAGTTGTGCTCCTGCAGTATCCAAAACAGATCTGTTTTCACCTTTCCTGTTCTTTGCTCACTGGGTTAATATAATCCTGGGTTTCAGGATCTCTTGCCTCCTGCTTTTTGTCCTGCTCAACAGCAGCAGCGGAGCTCATGAGATGCAGTGATAAGGGGCAGTCTCCTGTAAATGTCCAAGTACAGTGCAGTTCCTCTTCCACCTCCCTCCCACTCTTTATATACACAAGCTCAAGCCCAGCTGGAGCATCATCCCTTCATTGCCACTTTGACCCAGGTCCCATGGGGAGGCTTTGATGGTACCTCATCCTGGTGGTTCCCTTCACTATCATCACCCACTGCAAAACCTGGAGCCAGAGCAGGACTACAAGAGAGTGAATTGAAGATTGGCAGATGCACAGCTCTTATCTTAGCATCTTTGTATCTACTTTGCTGTGGCTATGCTCATTCTACATACCTAAATTTATTAATTTGGCTAGCTCCTCGGGCTGATTCCCAAGATGATGTGTTATGGACTTGCCGTTATGTGCACAGAAAGAAGCAACTTCAATCATTTTGCGACCAATTTGAATGGCAGTGTTTAACTCAAAATGTGTACTTCAAGACTGCAGTCTACTTCTGCCTTCAGAGAAATAGAACTACAGTAACATATAACGAAGGATCGAGCCACAACATAAAGTTGTGATAAGAAGCAATAGTCTAAGCTCAGAGTAGTACTCTTAGTAGATGCAGAAATGCTTATCCCTGGGGAAGCTGTTGCATGTTGACTACAGGTAAGATTCTGCACACTAACAGTCAGCGTGTTAGTCAGCAGTTAGTCTACAACAAGTGTGTGATCAAATCTGCCCTAAATAACTACTTTGTGCAACCCTACTTGACATGAGAATCATCATAGAGTGAATAAGTGAGAGTACTAAATAACTGCTAAGCTAAATAACTGCTGCTTTGCTGCAGCGTGACCTCCAACCTCACAGAAACTCCCCTCAACCCACAGTTAGCATCTGTGTGCTCCCAAATTCCCACTGTCCACACAATAGCTGTGTAAGTACATGCAGGCTGCAGAACAGGATGCTTTTAGCCATTGGAATGGTTAACACCAAAGAATGTCAGACACAGGCTGCTATCTACACTGCTCTAGTGACCTTGATGTTTTGCAGACAGATGGAGAGAAAGAATACCAATTGAAAAGATATGTTCCAAGGTAACAGGAATAAAGCTTGGTTCACCTCATCGAACGCTGTGCTTGTTCTCAGCTTTCTAAGTAAGGGTTTGAGCCAAAAAGCTATTTTCCTAATTCTGCCAGGTTGAAGCATTATGAAACCGGATCAAAGTTAAAAAGCTGTCTTCAGTACTTTAAAGATTAACAGAAAACTTTAGCCTATAATCTCTGGGTTTGCAGTACATGCTCTAAATCTGCCAATGGGCATCAGGGGGCTTCTTCCATTTGCAGCAGATCACTGCTGCCTGCAGCAAGGTGCTTCACCAGCCTTTTGTGAGAGAAATAAAAGCAATTGTGAGGATACTACAGCTTTAGAAGACTTCTCAGTAAAATCTTTTTTTATGATTATGGGTGGAACTAGAGATGAATGAGCTAAATTCACACTCATTGACAAAATTCACTTGCCAGAGAGCATTTAGAAGCTAGAAACACATAAAACAAATACCTTCATTTTCCAGAGAGGTGCGCAAAGTGATAACCTGCCAGATAAGGTGGAGCCAGGGAGACAGAAGTGACTGGAAAGGTATTTGGTGTGAACATAGGCTTACAAACTCAGTAACATGACCAGATAGCACCTGCCTTACCTACTCGAGCTCCTCTGCCTGAACTTAGGGTTGTCTTTGGCTTTTCATTTGCTCTCTGGAGGTGAGATCTTTTTTGCATCAGATTATTCACAAACACAGTAACAGCAAAAACCTCGATGCTCCTTGTCCTCCCCCAGCATTCAGAGCTAGGTGAAGTTTGAGGAGGAAAGTTCTCCTCTGGTGCAATGCCAACCTTCTGTGCAAATGCTCAACTTTGCTACCTGGGTGCCCAAAAGTCTTCTGGTTTGCTTCTGGCTGTGAAGCTGTCAAGGTCTGCTTCTGTTAGCACAAGATGTGCTTCAGCTCACCCTTTAGGACATTAATGCAGAACAGAATGGATAATTAATTTATGTTAAAAATACCAGGGCTGCATTGGCACATCCAGCTTTTTTGAGGAAGAGAATGAAAGAAAGAACAACTGCTGTGTGACAGATGTTAGTCATTATGCTTAAATGCAGTTCTGGAAGGCGCTCAGATATATGTGTCAAATGAATAGAATAATGCAAGATGCTGCATAGAATAGGAGGAACTTCTTTATAGCTAAACCTACACAAAACCATTGGACCACATTGCAATAAAAATGTTACGAAAGAAAATCCAATTAACTTTCAACACAGATTAAGCTTCTGGGAGCTGGAAAAAAAAAAAAAAAGGAACAAAAAAACAAGAGCTCTTCAAGCAGTTATTTTGCATTGCTAGATGGGAGCTGCTTGAAGCACAGCTTGGAAGGAAACGACACAACTACATTATGACAAACTAGTTGAACGGCTTTTTGAGTAGCCTGACACACAGCCTCTGCCTAGGATACAAGAGGAGGTGCTTAAAACCTTTTTGGAGAAAGTAGGAACAGCATGGGTAGAAAGCAGAAATGGCTGAGAGTGAACATCAACATTTAATGTCTTGCTAACTTCCAAACAGCCAGGGAATTTTGTCCTTCGAGTATAAGATATTTCCATTTCCTACTGAAAGCAGCTGCAGTTGTTTGTCACTCTTGGTGACAAAGGTGATTTGCAACCAGATTTTGAAACACCGTGAAAGGCACAACCCCTCAGTCACACCTCTTGCATCAGACATACTGATGCTAATTTTTTTTTCAGGCCCCAATAAGTTACTCATGTTCAAGCTATTTAAAGCAGAATGAGTTTGTTGTGTATTGAGTGTTTTACTGCTGGAAGGATCACAAGAAAAAAAAAAACTGAGTGTTAGCCAGTTTTGCTTTGTGACCCCAATTAATATGAAACAAATAACAGCAATGCAGAAAGCTAGAAAGCCCACTGATATAAGGAGAGGAGGGAACAAGAGGACACAAGCATGAACAGTGATGGCAGGAGAGGCAGAAGTAACGCAGGGGAATGTCATTTTAAAATAAAACCTAGTTAAAACTGGCAAAATTCAAGTAAATGTTGGTGACTATTCAAATTATTGCACGATGAAAACAGTTTTATACCTGTATGCAACAATCCTTGAAGATATGGTAATACACAGAAAAAACCTGTATTCCAAACTACATTGGCACAGGCAGCCACTAGATTCATTCTTGTGCTTAAACAGGTATCTTGTTAGTCCTAGAAGAAACTCTTAGTCCTTTAGCATCCCAGTTTAGCCAATATCATTTCTTTTGACAGTTAGATCATGAGCAGCTTTTGAGGCTTATTTGCAAGAATACGTATTTTCCTCTCCATTACCATCAGACTCTCCTGATTTACCCAAGCCCGTGGATACCTACAAAGAAAGCATACAGACAAGAACATATCCTGAGCTCGTGACTGCTGAAGCAATCCAAATATAAATATTGTGAAGATGGCAGGTGTCAATGAAAATAACTTTTATATTTAGGTGAAGGCCTGGGGCTGTTTTTGTTGTTGTTGTTTGTTTGTTTTTGTTTTTTTTTTTTCCTACATCCTATTCAGAAATAAGAGGAGGCATGAATGTTCTTAGGTGGTGTGCTGTCAATCTACCATGTACAAAAAAGATTTATATTGCTAGGCTTCATGGAAAATGTGTACTGTGGTATTTTAATAGCCCTGATTTTCTAAAACCATTAAGGAAGGGCAAAAACTACTGTTTAGACTCTGTATAGCCTATGCAGAAAAAAACAGGGAGAAAAAGAAAGTCATCAGTTGGAAAAAAAACAGCCTAAAGGAGGAAACAGTTTATGATTTCTACAATTAGCCTGTTTAATTTGTATCACAGTCAGTCTGCTGGAAGATATCAAGAGAGGTCCTGTTGAGGCCTGCCTGCCTTGGGTACTGCTCTTTTCGACATGATTTGAGGATGGATAATAATTATTTAGCCTGCAGATGGCACATCCCTGGGAAGGTCCGTAAGCACTGAGAACCGAAACTGATCTCGACAAGGTCAAGAAATAATCTGAAAAAAAATAAGATGCAATTTCGTCAGGATAAATGCAAGCTTCTGTGTTAAAGCAGAAAAAAGCCTCTCTGCAAAGACTGAAAAATGATTGCCTTTGTCCTAGCACAGCCACAGAGGAGCTGAGAGGACACAGTTTCAAGCAGTGCTTGAGTCAGCAACCATGCTGTTGCAAAACCCAGTACATCAAGTACATAAAATCTTAAATTGTTTGTGATGCTTTTGCTTGGGGCTGGTAAGATGGCAATATATGTATGTCTCCTCATTTTAGATTTTCTGTGTTCAAGAAAGAGATCAGAAAGAGCCTAGAGAAAGAATCTGCAAGAGCATGACAAAGATTGCAAACCAACATTTGTGGAAGGCTTTATAAATGCCTAGAAGGGCAGACAACAGTCTTTAATTATGTAAAGAGCTGCAAGCAAGAAAGGAAACAAACTGTTTCCATAACTCCTCTTGAGAACATGGCTTGTAAGACTAAAAGAGACAGCATAAGATGGTAGCATGAGAAATGCAGGTTGAGAGGAGGAAAGGTATCCAATAGTAGGCAGGGTGAACCACTGAAATAGCTTATCTGTGGAGGCTGTGAATATTCATCGCTGGAGGTTTTAAGAAAGCAAATTTTTTCATATTGTTTAAATGGAAGAAACACAGATGCTTTTGTGCTGTGTGGACTCTGAAACATACTTGTAGACACCTTTGTAACAGCAGATTTAAGTTTACTGTCAGATACTTCCTTTAAGCCATTCTTCAATGAGTTCCGGCCAGGCTGAAGACCAATGTGTGGAAGGGGGCTGGTTTGCTAATCTTTGCCTAGGGGGCCACTGTTGATGTTCTCTCACAGTCCTTGCCAACTCCATTGCAATACAGCCTATTAAACATTCCCTTGTTCTCCTCACCCTTAGGTTTCTTTGGTCCTTCCTTCATGAGGGGACACTGAGATGGAGTTCTCGCATAACTTGTGAGACCCCATTCAAGATCACAAAAACAAATTATTTTACAACTCAGCATCTTTCACAAGAAGACATTACACCAGTATAGTTCATACAAAACAGCAGAGAAAAAAAAATATTGGAAAACTAAGTATCAGAAAGTGCCAGAATTAAGGACAGAGTAACCTTTAATTCTGACCTTTAATTGGATATGCAATTCTTTTACAACTGTCTCTTCTTCTCTCGCATATGGATTTCTTTTTGATCCATCGTTCTGCAGTCGTCCAAGCCTTACCTATGTGTACTTTCCAAACACCGTAGATGTACCTACCCAGTATGTTGCATCCAAAATATCTTCTTGCTTTTCTTTTAGAGACCATCAGTATTGATCACAAAAACTGCAGTGCCAAATGAACCAAACTTTCTTGCACTCCATAGAGGTAGGGAGGTATCATTGACTACAGCTCATCATAGCACTGGGGAACATAGGCATAGGCAGAATAAAGCCAAAGTTACCAGGAAGCCCAGTTTTCCATGCTGACAGATTATGTGGAGTACTTGCCATTATTATAGCACTTCACTTGTTCAAAGCATGGCTTTCAACAGCTGCTAACACTGGCTGCTTCTGCAAAGCAGGCCTCAGAGTATAAGCACTGGACTCCAGGCACAGAAATGCTATAGCAGTGATGATCACCTGCAAAGAGTCTCGTTAAAAACTGCACAAATCCTTTGCAAAGATAGCACAGAACATGTTTTTGGAAAGCTTTTCACAGTGAGGCCAACCTTTCTTTCTCCCAAATTCCTTCAGCCCATATCGCACTTTTCTTCCCCAGTGTACAGGAACAGCTGTCCAGCAGGGAAGTCACTCCCGCTGGTTCCTGTAGCATAAAAAGTTCACACAGTGCTTTACAGGCAGCCAACACTTGTATGCTCTCCAAAACTTCTGCATGTGCCCCTGGACAAGCCTAGGCTACCTCCAGCTTGGCTGGATCTGAGCAAAGAGGAGGGCTCGAATGCTGGCAGTGCCACCTCTTCACCATACCATAGACGGAATTGCTGCTCTGCAATTTCCCGGGGCATAAAATCCTGTCCTTGCTGCCCACCACCCCCTCCTGCCATTCCATTTCTCTACCTTGGTGGGAAGCATTTGTCTCTATTCACAAGCCCCTTCTCCCACTGTTTCTTGCCAACAAAACACACTGAAAACAACCACCAGATGGGAACACGTGCAGGAACTCAAGGTTAACCAGCAGCTGACATGGAAGATATCTTTTCCTCAAATGATCAGAGCAAATGATCACGATTAAGAAGTGGCCAGACACAAAGCCCTTCTACCTGTGATAGGGACTTGCCCTACAGTGACTAGGAGACCAGCCTTGCAGCCACATCTTTAATCAAGAGCTTGGATGCAGGAGTTGGTGCCCCTTCCCATTCGACAGTAGTGCGCAGGTCAGGTTTAAACACTTAAAAGGCAATATACATCCCTGCAAAGAAGGTACAGTGCCCGCATTCTGAAGAGTAGTGATTCCCATGTGCTTCATGAAGCATTTTGAGGTAGCCTGTCAACTAGGGAAATGATTACAAAGTCATTAGCGAGAGCTTTATTGGGGTGGTATTTGGGTACCTTGATGTTGGGCCGATGTTTGTACCTCTGGAGATGGTACGAAAACAAATCATGTTCAACACACACAAAAAGGCCAGAGCGTAACACCAGTGTATAGATTTCCAGAAGTTAATGTAAAGACAAAGCCCCTGAGGCTGCTGGCCTATGTTTTTCACGGCGCCTTGGCATGCAGCAGGAATAATCTAATCACATTAATCACAGAAATGCCAAAGCGCCATCCAAGTTCTGAAACCTCAGCGTATGCTTTGACATTTCTAGAAAAACAATTTTTATTCAATGTCACCTACCACTTAACATTATTAAAGAAATTAAGATGTAAAAATTCTCTGTTGGAGAAGTGAGAAATTAAGACGTAAGAATTCTCTAGCTTCTCCAGTAAGTGCCAGCAAGAAAAGCTATCTGGTGATTCCTACAAGTAATTCCCCTGCCATATTTCATTACAGGAACGCTGTGGAAATGCACTGCTTTGGCCATGCTGCTGCAGCAAAGTTGCAGATGTCAGGACCCATCCAAGCTCTCCGTAATTCCTGGCATCCTATTTTATCTTGATGCTTTAAAATATCATCAACTTGAAGGAGATACAGGTGAGGAACCAAGCATGAGCATGAGAAAATATCAGGAAGAACAACTACAGCACGATGACAACTGGTAGCACCAGAATCATCGTGTAAAAACTGGTGTCAGCCTATTAAAGCTTCTTTGGGTTTGGGAAAAACAGAGCGGTGAAAGATGTGGCTTCAACCTCTTGCAAACGCCTGAGCCCTGAAGCACCTCATGCCCTCAAGCCCAGGGTGTTTTCCTGTGATCCTATGGATTTCAGCCAGTTTTAGACAAGGCTGAATTATCACAGATGTCCACTGCTGTACGTGCATAGCCCCAACAGGCCAAGAGATAAGAAGCTATGAGCACCTTGGACAAGGATGGAGAAACTGCAAAGCTTCACAAGAACTGCAGCCCCATATGGGCTGCATGCCCATCAGAGAGAGCAAAGCACAGCAGGTAGGTCTTGTTTCTCCACCTATTCAAATCTGCTTGGTTTTGCAACCACGCAATAACATTTTCACAACTCCAGATGAAAACAACACAACAGTGGGGTCAACAAAAGACATCACTATGAGTAGTGTGAAAAACATACAGGTGACACAGCCACTGCTGATTGGAGACAATGCCTTACAGCCCCATGGATAGAAAAAATCACCATGCATGCAGAGCATCGTTCCTGAAGACAAGAAAAACGGCTTCAGCCTGCAGCCACTTCAGGCCTCTGCCAGTGTGCCTATCAAGCATGATGAGGTCTGAGGCTTGAGCCCAACAGCGCTGCTACACAAGCACATCAGGCTCGTGCCCAGCAAACACCATGTCTGGAATCGTGCCGCTGTCATCTTTTCCAGGATTTCTGCTCAAAGCATCCATGAGGGGGACTAACATGCAAGTAGCTTGTGATGGATTCAGTGTAGCCTTTACTTCCTGTCTTACCTGGATAAACTAGGTATTTCAAATGCAACCTTTGTCTAAAAGGAATGGAGGAGCAGGAGGGGGAAGGCAGATTTTAGGTGTCACAATACGTTAAGTCACTAAAAATAAGGGACATTTTAATTTTGGAGGAAACAGCATAGAAAATTAAATTGAAGGTATACTTTTCTTTAAGAATTACTTTAAAATGTATATATATATACCGTATGTACAGAAAAAGTATGCAATAGAACTAAAACCTGCTTATTCATTAATTTTACATAGGGTGCAAAGTCTGCACAATAAAAATACAGGTTAATAAACTCTTTTCTGCTAGAAAAATTAATACGCATGGATAAAAGAGCTGCAAGTCAAGCGAGCAGCAGGCTTCCTAGCCACTACCAGCTGCCTTTCCCACAGGTTTAGGTCACCGGAACAGGCCTTGGGAAATAAATGGTGTAACCATTAGACTACAACATCTTCAGCAGAAAAAAAAATGGTTGCCAACTCTGATTTTGGTAATTGATTGGGATTTTTTTAAATAAAGGACAGGTTTTTTTTATCCTTACAGTGGCATATTTTATGAATATAAAGGTTTGCAGAGTAGAGGGATTTTAAAAAGGCGTGGGAATGCAACGTGACCCGTGGGGCAGTAACTGGCTGCTACTTGCAGCTCTTGCTTTACCTGCACTGCACCTCGAAGTAAGATTTTTCCTTCTCTTGCCTATGTTTTCCTCGCAGCCTCGCTGAAAACCTATGAGATGAAAGTGCTAAAAGCCAAAATCTTAAAAGGGCCATGATAAGCAGCAGGCAAAGTGCTCTCAGTGAAATAACGCGCTTATCCAAACTGATAGTATGAGAAACTGCCTTTTAAGCCCCATCTTTAGACTGTGTACTTCAGATAAATAGAGTATTTTGTTACGAGCTACTACAGGCTACAATATACTCACATAAATATATCAATGCCTATATGTGAATATGAATTTTTATATATTGAGTACATACAAGAAACACGACAAAGAGCAGATTACTGCCACAGCTGCATCTTTCAGGGTGGAGCCCACCACGCGTGTCCCAAGACGTGATTTTTGTCACCTCCTCGCAGTGCCATGTGGGGAACCTGGCCACAGGAAGCCTTCCAGCCCCTTGTCAGCATGCTGCTCTGCTAGTCCTTTGCCAAGAAAGGCAGTTTCTTCGCAGCAGGTGGGGGCCAGCTGGCAAAGCCTCCACGACATCTTATTCTCAAAACAAGCCCTTGAGGGATGGCATAAGCGTCTGCACCAATGGAAGGGAAAGCTAAGCACAAGAACTTGGTGTGGCCTTGAAAATCTTGTTTGTCAGGCTCAGCAACAGCATTCAGAGCGGACTTAAACTGCCGGAGAGCCACAGCAGGCACTGCCACCAGCTCAGGCTGTTCAGCAGCACTGCACACTACATCTCAGTGTCTCGCTTTGATGAGCTCAGAGGATCTGTACCACACCTGTCCAGGAACTGGGTCAAGAAGGTACAGCAGGTCCGTATCAAACACGTGCACGCAGGATATGACCTCTTCCAGATTCAGATTACAATCCTGAAGCACCCCCTGCCAGACCAGTGGCAGAAATGTGCTCCTATTATTTACACAATATAAAGTGCATTAGGATTTTCTTATTGAACTGACAGACTTCTGTCTGGACCATACAATTTTGAAACAGAGGTGAGGACTTTAATAGGAAATTCTCTCATGAGAAAAGAGGTTCAGATTGGTACTCTTCACCCTGTCCTCCTAGAATTGTTTTTGGCCGTTCTTTCTAGTGCAAATAAGCTTGTGTGTTTTCTCAAGTTTAAGGGACATGGCAGTTTTAGGGCATAGAGAATGAACATTTGAAATGCATGAGGAACACAGCATTCCCAAGCATTGCAACGGGCCCTTCTGCACACAAGCAGCCTACATTATTGCTGCTCTCAGAAGATGAAAATGCACTGCCAAAAATAATGATGAACCCGTTTCCAAATCTAACTGGTACAATTTTGCATTGCTACATTTTGAGTTAGTCTGTTTTATCCTCCAATGACAATATTTGCAAGCACCAGTGCTTTATATTTCCGTGGAAACCTGTTGCTAGTGGTTTACCCACTGGTAGTCGGCTGTGAACTTGAAGATCCCATCCAGTTTTGGATACTAAGGTGCATCCCACACGGGGAGAGTACATGCATTAGTGGATCCCTTGGAACCAGCCCTGCAGCACAGCCAGCAATGGATTCCTGGCTGCTATTTACAATACACTAATGCAATCAGAAGGCCAATTAACTCAGGAAAAAGATTTAAAAAAAATAAATGAGTTAAACGCACAGAGATACCAGTCTTACTAAGATACAGCCAGCTGCATTTAGATACCCTTTTGTCAAAATGGCAAGTGAGTAGCAATAACAAAAGCCATTTTGCATCTCATCTCATCTCATCTTTTTTTTTTTTTTTTAAGCAAAAGACATGATTAATAAACAGCCTTTTCGATCACTTTGCCCATTGCAAGTATTTTCCTTACTAACACCAAAGGAACAGAAGGAATGCATGACCACTTACAACACACACCTAACCTAAGCAAATTCCAACGTGGTAGCTTTTACGATGCACTGACACAGACGTGGGCTTGGACTGGAAGATGTCAAGCGCGTAAGGGAGGAGTGCCACACGGGAGCAGGAAGGCGAGCATAAAAGAGTTGTACATTCATAGCTCCAGTTGGTTAGGATCTGTGATAAGTTCATTGTTACTCCAGGCACTGTAATGGGCAGCAGCAGCCAGCTGCTGACTTGTGCATCCGGGACTTGCTTGCAAAACTCTGGTTTCACACCAACTGGGACAAGAAATTATTGTAATTGTTTGCTAACCAAACCTGTTAAAACATTGTGACCAAAAGCCTAGAAGCAGTACCCCATAACGCCTCTAGCTGATTCATTGTGGTCTGCTAGCAGTTCAAGTGGTGGAATGAGCAAACCTCTTACAGACTTGAAAAAGTACCTGAAAAAGCAATCTGCGCAGAAATGGATGGTTGTTGTGACACTAAGCCAAATGTTTGCTTGCTGTAACTGCTATATGTAGTTTTATGTAAAGGGCGAATCACCTAAAACAGTGAAATTAACTTTCTTACTTTCTGTCACAACTGTGACATTTCCTAAAGATTCTTTGGTGATTTTGATGCAAGCTTTTTTTTTTTTTTTCCTCTTTTTCTTTTTTTTTTCTTTTTTTAAAGTTAAAACAGATTGACTGTTATTAGTACCCAAAGTAAAGTCCAGATTATCCTCTCAGTTCCCACCCCTGCCTCCCCAGCTTCTCTTGCTATGGTTAATATCGTAACAGGCAATAGCTTTTGGATTTAGCGTGGCCATGCAGTGTGCAGGTGGGTCCAGATTAAGAGTGAAGATAAATACCTTTCTGAACAGATTTAAAAAAAAGTGGAATGGTTGAGTTGGAAAACATCTGGTCCACGTGCACACTTGGCCACTCTGCAAAATACAATGCAAGTGATTATAAATATCTGACTAGTCAGAGTAACACATCCTTCAAAAAAATCTTAAAGGTGGGCAACACATTCTTTAAAGTACCTGGAGCTCAGCCAAATTCCCAATGATTTCAGGAGAGGAACCAGCACCCAATGGCTGAAAAAGCCCCTTGAATGATATGTATCCATTTGCTAAGAAATGACCAAGAATTTTCAAAGTCTTTCAAAGGCCTGCTAATTCTATGCATTTTCCCTCCCAGCAGAGAATTCTTCTGACAAGGACTGTAAGGTTCAGGCTGCAGAGCTGCCAGTGGACTTTGCACAAAGCTAGCAATCAGTAACCAGACATCAAATTGCTGGATTTCAGCTCCAGCTTCGACAGGGCGAAAAGGAGGTGATGGCAGGGCACTGGTCTTATGTTGTACTAATAACATCTGTAAAATCAATGTGACAGAAAATCTGACGCAGCCTTAACCATGGCTTTGAAAATGCGTAACAGATCAATAGGACAGAGATGCATTTTGATATGAATCAAATAGCGCACCAAATCCCCCAGAGGTCTTCCTCACAGCAGGAGGAGAGAAATGTCCAGGTGTTGTCCTCATGTGTGTAACATTGTGGCCGCATTCATCTCACAACTGGGAGGGAACCCTGGAACCTCAATTACAGCAGCCATCTGGCTCAGCACACCCGTTGCACAGCCTCCTGCCAGAACCCACAACACCCCGGCTACAAAAATAGCTTTTGAAATTTTGAGGAATGCATTAAAAAAATCATCAGCCCCGTGTGGGCAGAATGCGGAGATGAAGAATAGATTATGACTTGTTGCCATTAATTTGGAAGGCTTAGCACTTGAGCACAGTTTCATATTCTGGGATACTCAGGTTATTTGGTTAGCACAAAACTATGAGATTAAGAACAAATCTTCCGCTCTCTACTAGCACAGTATTAAAGGTCTGACTGGTTATTGAGATTTCTCCCACAAAGAATATCATTTCAAACAAAGTAACCAGCAGATACCAATTTTTAAACATCTCCCTCTCCTCATACATGTCTGAGCAATTAACATGAAGACAGTTTTTGCAGTAAGTGCCCTATGGCTCAGCTCTTCAGCCTTCTTACCGAGTACAGGCAGAGTTCAATTCCAGAAAAACTGCCATAAGCAGAAACCGATACATTTCAGTGTGATGGCTTTTTCTGCACCACGCTGAAGTGCAACACAAGCCTTATCTAGACTATTTAAAGGTCAGAATGCCGTCTTTGTTGTGCTGATACGCATACTTTCATAGTCTTACACACTCAAAGAAGCTGACTCATACAGACTTGGGAGGTTGGTACTTTCTTAAGAAATACAGAGATATTTTGGGCGTAATATAGCACGATAACCAGACTCCCATAACATTATGTACTGACAACCAGAAAAGGACTTTACAAAAAAAAAAAAAAAAAAAAAAAGGGGCAACTCCAAATTACTATAGATCAGTCCCTCTCACCAATATCTGCTTTTTGTTTTATTTTGCCAGACGGCCAGTTCAGTGCACTCTATTCAAGACCCTCTTGCTCTTCACCACTGTCCCCTCTGACATCCATCCTTTTTTCTTTATGGCTGTTGCAAATTCTCCTCATCTCTTCTTCATACTTGATAAAATTTTCCCCAAACCTTGTCCACGCTTTGTATGGAACTGTGATGGTGTTACGGTAGGGTGGCCTCACTTCACTTACCTTCAGAAAAATGCCATACCTGTTGGATCCCACATCAAAGTAGAACCTCTTGTTGTCCACCCGGAAGGAGGTGCCCTCAGGGAGCTCAGGGGGCTCATCTCCCCACCCCTGCGATCGTCCATGTCCCCCTCGCCGTATTCTTCAATCAGCTGCACCAAAGCATCCCTGAACTCGATCATCCCTTGCGCTGGAAGGACAATAGTCTGTTCCTGTCCCAAGCTGTGGCCAAAATAACCAATCATGCCAGGTCCCCGGCTCATTGTCTGCCTGATCCGCAAGAAGCGGCCCCGTTGATTCTCCTTCAGGTCAAGGTAATATTTTCTGTTGTCCCTCTCAATGTACTCTGTTTTGAGGACGCTATGAGGGTGCTCTTCAGAGCCCACAGAGCCCGAGGGTGAGGGCGGCGGGTGCTGCTGGCGCTGCCTCGAGTGCTGCTCCTTGCCATTGCTGTGCTCATGCCTGTGGCCACTTTTCAGGCCCAGGTGGGCGTAGTGTTCAATGAAATCGCCCAGGCAGTCCTTCAGCTCGGCGGCCACGGACAGGGAGAGCGTCAGCTTGCTTTTCCTGATGTTGTCCTGCCTGCCTCTCCCAATCCAGACCTCTGCGATCTTCAGGAATCGGCCCCGGGAACTCTGCTTCACATCCAGATAAAATCGCTTTTTCTGGATGTCCACCCTCTTGGAGGCCAGCTCCTGGATCTCCATGCAGCCCCCCTGAGAGGGGGCTGTGTAATGGTACTGCTGCTGGGACTGGGAATAGATGCTCCTCTGCAGGCTAGAGCCCCCCACGTTCCTTCCTCCTCCGCCTCCTCCTCCTCTCCCTCTTTCCATCTTTACCAATCAGCTGGAAATAACACATAACAGAGACGCAGATGACAACATCAGCACCAGGGGCCTGTTCTGCTTCCTGGCGGTGGCTCTGCTCGCTGCTGCTCCCCCTACCCACGCTGCTGCCTGCGTCCCAGCTCCCCGCTGCCAGCTGCCCCCGTCGAAGCTCCGTTCCCCACCCTGGCGGCCACGTGTCCCCCTGAACCCCGTTCTCAGCAGCCAGTGCCCCCGGCTCCGCGTCCTTCGGTTCTGCCTCCTCGCAACTCCTGTGACCTTTTTGCCTCAGTACTGATGATCTGATGATGGCCCCCGGTGCCACACACCTCCCCGCGTCCCCGGCCCACTCGTGGTGGCCACCCCATGCCGTTCCCTCCCAACCCCACGCACCCCGACCCCTACACGCACCCCACCGGACGCCGTGCCCCCCCCTCCCTCGGGTGCTCCCCTCCCTCCCCCTCGTGGGTGCTGCCGCGGGCACTGCCCTCAGCGTTGCCCCCAGCATCTTGCCCGCCGGTGCCCCCCGGCACGGCTCCTCTGGCCCCCCAGCGCCGAATCTCCTCCTCGATGCCCCCGGCGGCGCTTCCCGGCGCCCCCGTAGGTCCGTCCGTGCCCCGCAGCGCTCCCCAGCATCGCATCCCCGCATCATTGCTCCCCAGTGCCCGCACAAGGGCCCCCGTGCGACCCCGGCTGAGTCTCCCGGCGCCCCCCAGCACCGCATCTCTCCCGCCGTTCCCCCAGCATCGCTCGCCGGAGCCCCTCCTGCTCTCTCCGCGCCGCGCGTCCCCCCACCGCTGCCCCCAACTCACCCCATAGCACCCATCGCCGTCGTTGCCCTTCACCCGCCGCCGCCGCCACCGCCCGCAGCCGGCGGCCCCGCCGCCCCCCGCCGCGCAGAGCCCCGGGCTGGAGCACCCCCGCCGCTCCGCTCCGCCCCGCCCCGCCGGCCCGGCCCGGCCCGGCCCGGCCCCGCCCGGTGGAGAACGACGGCGGCAGCGGCGGCGGCGGCGGCAACGCGGTGGGCGCCGCCGGCTCGCCGGAGGGTGCGCGGCCCGCCCGGCCACGGGACTACAGCGCCCACAATGCCCCGCGGCCGCTCGTCCCGCCGCGCACGCGCGTCACCTCGGGTAACCTCCCGCCGCCGCCGCAAGAGGGGACGCGGGGCGATGCTCGGCAGGGGGCTGTTTTAGTGACGCGGTCAGCCTGCGACGTGCGAGCCGGATGGGCGCGGAGCCGGGGCCCGGTGAGCGCCGGGGTTGCCGTCGCCTTAACGTGCCTCCGCGCGGGGCGCGGCGCCCTGCTGAGGCAGGAGAGGCCCGGTGTTGTGGAAACAAGAGGCTTGCGGGCGGGGGGCGGGAAGAAGCGGGCTGAGAGCTCCGGTTTGCCCGTGAGGCGTCCGTCCCGCCCCAGCACGGCTTCTGCGCCGGGAGCCGCTCTGCTGTCTTGCGAGGAAACCGTAACTGTGGGGTGGGTGCCGCTGTGGGGCCTGCCGGCTCGGCTCGGCCCGGCCCGGCCCGGGGCTGTCCGCTTCCTCGCCCTCGCTAGGCGTAGGCTGACGCCTGATAGCAGTAGAGCCTTACGGCTCTTCTGTGGTGTGACGTGGGCAGCGCTGCGGGTGCCCTTCTTTGTGTCCAGAGGGCTGATTACCACCCAGGTAATCTCGTTCTGGCTTCATCGTGCTGATAGCTACGCTCTGTACAGACTTTTGACTAATCTACTTCTTTATTTTTTAATGGGAAGGTAACTCGAATGTGGATAAAATGAATAAAGTGGATTTGGAGAACAAGTATCCCCAGTGGATGCGTGCACGTAACCAGGAGGGCATTTTGAGTGATAAGAAGGTATGCTATCACAAGGGGGGGAAATTGATTTGGTGTTAGGCTGTGTAACAAAGCAGTGTGGGGCTGTGTCTTTGTGGTGCCTCTTTTCCTGCTCAGAGGGAATAATATATCATTAAGATTGTATCTAAATTTTTAGTTTTCCAAGAGTGCTAACATGTCCTTGAATGCATTTATCTCTGGACGTATAAGCAACTTTAGGTGTAAAATTTCCCACTAGAAGGGACACAGCCCTGTGACATCACAGACTGCTTTGATAATTTGAAAGCTACGTCATGATAGAAAAGCAGAAGACTCACTTCAGCAGTTTTTCTTCCATTAGGTGATAAGGAACTGGTAGCATAGGCTTTATTTAATGGAATCGTATGATGGTTTGGATTGGAAGGGACCTTTAAGATCACCTAGTTCTAGCTCCTCCCATAGACCAGTTTGCTCAAAGCCATATCTAGCTTTGCCTTGGATGCCTCTAGGGAGGGAGCATTCACAACCTTGCTAGGCAACGTCTTCCAGGGCCTCACCGCCTTCACAGTAAATAATTTCTTCCTAATACCTAATCTAAATCTACCCTCTTCCAATTTAAAGCTACTTCCCCTCAACCTGTTGCTACACATTTTTATAAAAAAGTCCCTCCCCAGCTTTCCTGTAGGCCCTCTTCAGGTACTGGAAGGCCGTTATAAGGTCCCCCGGTGCCTTCTCTTCTTGAGGCTGAAGAGCCCAGCTCTCTCAACCTGTCTTCACAGGGGAGGTGCTGCAGCCCTCTGATCATCTTTGTGGCCCTTCTCTGGCCCCACTCCAGCTCAGTGTCCTTGTGCCGGGGGCTCCAGAACTGGTTAAAGTACTCCAGGTGGCATCTCACAAGAGCAGAGTAGAGGGGCAGAATTGCCTCCCTTGACCTCCTGGTTACGCTTCTCTTGATGCAGCCCAGGATACTGCTGGCCTTCTGGGCTGCAAGCACACACTGCTGGCTCATACTGAGTCTTCTATCAACCAACGCTCCCAGATCGTTGTCCTCAAGGCTCCTCTCAAGCCATACTCCACCCAACCTGTATCTCTGCTTGGGGTTTCCCCAGCTCAAGTGCAGGACCTTGCACTTTGACCTTCTCGTAAGTTAAAGCCAGCAGTTTTTGGTTAAACTTTAACCCTTTGTTAACTGAAATAAATGTTTCATTGTGTGAGCATAAAATTATCATTATCTTCTCTGTAGTTTCAGGGTTGTCCTCTTCCAGGCAATTTATTGTTTCTGAATCTATATTATAAAGCTGTTTTGCACATGACCACTTGTGATTGACAGATGTTGTTCTTCAAGTCTTACTGTGCAGTGCGAAGTATTTGTTAATACTGACATCTCATAGCTTACTTGTGTATTTTTAAGCAACCTGACAATTTTGCAAACAGGTGAATGTTATGAGTATTCCTACAGTTCAAGGTAGTTTCTCGGTCAATAAATTTTAGTAAGTAGGTTTCTAGAGAGAAAAAGGAAAGAATTGCTTGAAGCCATTAATGTCACCTTTTCCTGCAGGCTTAAAGTTTCAATTTTTAAACCAGCATTCAGCTGATGGAGGATCTCTCTCCTTTTAAATGTTACACGTAGTTTTAAACTGGGTTTTAACTTCATGCATGAGGAACTTCACAGAGATCTGTTGGCTTGAAGTGCTGTGGGCTATTTGAGATGTGGGACGAAGGAAATAAGAGAACAAAGCTGTGTGGTACAGCCAAACACTTGTAGCTCCATGCTTCTCCAGTGCACAACTGCACTGAACCACAGATCTTGTCTCATGTTGTTCCTTCAGTGTCCTCTTCTTCACATATTCTTGGTTTGCTTCTGTGCTTTGTGGCACAGTTTAGAAATTCTCTGATGTGCCTGTGAGTTACTGGTTGAATGTGTACTGAAATAGGGATTTTTCCAAGGATTTTAGCTGAATGGGTTTGAATAATTCAGGCAACTACTTAAATTAACAAATTATTGTAAATCACGTCTTACTTCTGTCAAATGTCTGAAGTGTGGAAGTGCTGCAGCATTTTAAAATAGCATTGAGGACCTTTTGATGCTGTCAGAAATAAATGTTTTCCTTAGCCTTGTTGTTGAAAGCTGTTAAATCTCTTAGGCTGGAAGAATGCAGAGAAATAAAATGGAGGTGAGAATTCAGCCTGCAGGCTTTCAGTCCGAGTGCTTGAAGTTTGGGAAACAGATTGGGGGTCTGAACTCTTATGTGTCATTCACACGGGTGCTGGGTTTGCTGGGGTACAGCACTGAGGCAGCACTCAATGGCTGTGGTGCTGATGTGTCTCTGTGCTGAGGTTACATCTGATCAGTAAGAGAGTCTTTTCCAAATGCTGTCCCACAGACGCCGAACATTCAGAGGAGCGTTTTGGAAGATGGGCTGCCGTTCCTAGAGTTCCGTGGCTCCATCATTTACAGCTATGAAGCCAGTGACTGCTCCCTTCTCTCAGAAGACATCAGGTAGTAGCTCTTTCTCTGTTCTTTCGGAGTATCCTTTACTTTCTGAAAAGGGATTGGCTATTCTCTCTCTACTTCTTGCTGATTGTGCATTTGAGGTGCCCAGAGTTGAACGGTTTGACCAGAGGAAACATCTGGTTGCACAGGCTGTTTTGATCTACATGCCAAATGTGTGTTCAGCACATGCTGAACCTATTCCTGGTGACGGTGAATTATCCCTCTGAGGATGACCCTGGCTTGTCTACAACAAGTAGTGTTTTCAGAACACCTCTTTCCAGCGTGCTGCACAGTTGTAGCTTCCTCAGTTGGACTTCTTCTGGCAGATATCCTGGGTGCACCTGGCACTCCCTTTAAGAGGAAGCATACAGTGAAAAGCCCTACTGCAGTTTCTCTGCTTTCCATGGTATTTCTAGTTTCTTGAGCTTCGCTGACTTCATTGAGAAATAAGAGCTGCAATAAATCAGGTGTATATGTTATTTCATAACAGGAGCGTAGGTTTGAAGGTCATTCATTCGTGATGCAAGTAGATATTTTTCCCCAGTTCTGGCATAGCACAGCTTACCTTACGAGGGGAAGAAGTTGTGTACAGAACTTTCTGTTGTAGCATGATGAATAAAAAGCAAGCTTTCAAGGTACTGGAAACTATTATATCCCCTTTTGGATCTGGCTGTTTCCTGAGGCTTGCTATGCTGCCATCTGTGTACTGTGAGATCTGCTTGAAATCTGTCTGGTTTGGGAGTTAGCGCGTAGCTTTCTGTACCAGCAGGAATTTCACCTGCTTAGGGTCTTAGTAGTAAAATGATTTTTGTCTTACACATGTGCAAGAGAAGATGTACTAGCTGTGCTTCCCTTAATCATCTTTGTGAGATGACTCACGCGTGCTATTCTACATGCTGGTAGAAAAACAGTTAAATGTGAGGAATATCCATTTCTTTTCAGGCAGACTTTATCAGATGGGGCTGCAGTTGGATTTGATATTGAATGGCCGCCGTCATACGCTAAGGGGAAAATGGCAAAAATAGCTGTAATCCAAATATGTGTAACCAAGGAAAAATGTTATTTGTTTCACATCTCTTCAATGTCAGGTACTGTACTTCCTCTATTCCTTTTACTTAGGGCTCTCTCTTTCTTGTGATTTACTATGAACCTTAGCATCGAGCAGTAGCATATTTCACATTATGTTTGATAGTGAAGTTTTCAAAAATCCATCCATCTTCTTCCCCCTGCTGGGTATAAAGCAGGGAGTGATTCACTGAGCATTAACTGTGTGTTACAATGTCTTTAGTCCAAAGCTTGTGCACAGTTCTAGCATACAACATTTTAGGTTCTGAGAAGGGCAAAAGAATTAAGGATTATTTTTTTCTTTTTGGGAAAGAATATTTTCATTTAATTTTCAAAAATTGAATTCCTTGCTCACGTAACGAGCTTTCATCTGTTTGGCGCCAAAATAAACAGAGCACCTGAATTTAGCAGGCTCTTTCCTCTTAGTTTGGCTTGAGTAACAAAAGCCCTCAAAAATGATGGCCATCACGGTGCTTCCTCCTATTTTTGTGCCATTCTTTCCCAGAAAGAATACTGAATACCTGGTGTGAGGCAGCTGTGGGGAGATGGGGTTGTGTGCCTGACATTCTGAATCCGTTATGGCTGTGAATAAAAGCACCCAAATTGGAAAAATAGAAATGCAGGGAAGGAGGCTGCAATTTTATAACCTTTGGTTTGAATGTTAGATTGAAACTGTGCCTGTGAGATGTCTCTGATTTCCCTGGGGTGTGCATGCTGAGGTATAGTAGTGATAATTTAAATGTTGGTGTTCAGTCTTTTGTCATTTATAGCAAATGAGGTGGAAAATTTAATTGCTGGAAGCTGTTCAGTCCAGGAGGCAGAAATGTACAGATGCACAGAAAAGAGATTTGAGGAAAGGAAGCCAAGGGGGGGAGACATGTTTGGAGCTGAAACGCTTTTGATTCTAAAGTGAAGGTGTTTGTTTGCCTGTTGATGCCAGGCATAGTTGCATATGTGCTACTGCTAAGTGCATAGCAGCATAAGATGGTGTTTCTGCCTAAATAATCTTTCAAAGCTTTTCTTTATGCCAAAGAGAAATGCACCTTGAACTGGGTGTGATGCCAGCCTTTTGGCAGGCACCACTGTCAAGTTTTGCTTAGTCAGAATGACTGATTTACAAAATTTTAGATGTTAAACAAGGCTTTTCACTTTTCATCGGGGAAAAATAAAAATACTTTCTCCTGCAGGAGGGAGGTCTATGTATAAACACATCTCATAAAGGACAAAATTTAAATATATGTACTAATCAAGAAGGTTCTTGATAATGCTCCATTTCTGAATGGTCTGGAGCCCAGGCTTTTTTAGATTGTACAATGCTTTTTTTCTAGAAATGAGATGGAAGAAATGGAGCAGTAGTTATCACCCTTGATGATTTTCATGATAATTTTAGACAGAGGAAATCCCTCATTCAGTTAGTCAGCTGCAGCTGCTGCGTGCCTGTATTCAGCTTGCCTGGATTTGCCTCTTCAGAGGAATCCCTGTGCTGCATTATGGTGGAGGTGCTCTGGATACCGCAGTTCTTTCGAAGGAGGAATAACTTTTCTGGTGACTCGTATCTCAGCTGCAACTTTGCAGTCCACAGCACCTTGCTGCTTGTTATGGCTGGACGTGTGTCTGTAATGTGTCAGCAGAATCCATACAAGTACGGAGGCCAATATGATCGGTGATGCAAAAGTGATTGTTGAAATAAGTAAGTAATTACTACAGTAGCAAAAATGTGATAGTAAATTAAAGCCAAGCCAGATCGTAAGTGCTAGTGTATATATGGTAAGTTATGACTATACAAATTTGTAGAGAGAAGAATTACACTCAAGACTAATTCAGGGTATTCGGCTTTGTGCTCCTGAATGTATATATTTAATTAAGATGCTCCTGCAGAAGCAGGTATGAAAGCTGTGTGTTTTTGCCTGATTCTGTAAACTTGAAAATGCCACTTGATCCAGGATTGCTGTGTGATCAGTTTGGGCTGAATCAAAATGTAACATGTAGCATCTGTGTGCGTGCTTGCATGACTTCATTTTTTCTTTTACTCACAAGACTGACTTATCTGGGCTCTTGTGGAGGATGTGGTTGGTTCCTTTTGTTTTCCAAATGCTGTTCTTGGACCGGCCCACAATTAGCACTGAAAATGCTTACGCAGAATCAAGTCTTCCTGGTCATTCCCCATGATTTTGGGTTAGTGCTTCCTCTGAATGTGGAGCAGCACTAACTGGGGAAGAATACTCTGTGGAAAACAGTAAAACAAATAAATAAATAATGCATTTGGTGTCATGAGCATCCAGGGCTGAAGATTAAAATATTTTTTTTCTCCATGGAGGGGTTGCTTTTTTGTTGTCATGCATTCTACTACAGTTAGACAGATCAAATGAGGTCATTTCTTTTTTTTTTTTTTTACTTAATTTATTTTCAAATACCGAATGAATTTGCACATTTGAGTTATCTCACTGCTGCTTGCTTTAGATGATACATTACAGCAAATTGGTATTTGTCATCCGAGAGCACAGGCAGAAACATAAACATAGCAACTTCTTGAGGGTTTTCTCCTTAAGACCAGGCTTTTGCAAGCAGCCTTTTTGCTAGATTTTGTCATTTCCATTCGACTATGTGACGTCTTTCAGTATCTAGTTTCTCATGTTTGGGTTTAATCTATTTTAGGTTTTCCCAAGGGACTCAAAAGGCTGCTGGAAGATGAAACAATTAAAAAGGCTGGCGTAGGAATTGAGGGAGATCACTGGAAACTGATGAGTGACTTTGAAGTCAAACTGAAGAGCTTTGTGGAGCTGGCTGATGTTGCTAATGAGAAAGTAAAGCTTAAAACCTTTTTCTTGTGGGAGGGAACGTTATTAATGTGCTAAATGAAAGGAGGCTTCCTCATCTTTACAGCGTATTCTGTAGAATAATGCAGAGAAATGGTACGGCTTAAAAAAAAAAAAAAAAAAGGGCTTCTATTTCCAGAGAACTCTAGGCCTGCAGAACTAAGCTGTGTGTTTCAGTGAGGTGGTTCTTAATGCATACATCCCTGTTCTCACATCTGTTGACACTTAAAGCCTTTTCAATCCATCTGCAGATGCATTTCTTACGTTTATTAATGATGGAGATTACCAGATTGTGTCACCCTGGGGTTCTGTCAGCCATGGCATTCGTGTCCCAGCAGTGGCCAAACCCACAGAGTCTGATGTGGCCTGCTCTTCTGCCATTCTCCAGTCTAGAGCTGATTGTCATCTGACATGCAGTACTGCAGATATTTTCTTTGCGACTCTGAAGTTGGTGCTGCCTGCTCACGTGGGGCAGCTTCCTGCCTGATTAGGAGCAGTGTTATGTCAGGCACATCCCAAATTACAGTGTAGCTGGATGCTACTTCGATTCTGTCTGGTGTAGGTAAACCTGTGCCGTCGCAATGGAAGAGAGAGGGCTGTGATGCTTTGAAGCTTCAGTTCCTTGTGGGCTGGAAACTGCAGAGTAAATAGTTTGCTCAAGCAATGAAAGCTCTTTTTAGACTTGGAGTTTCCACGTTTCATCCCCATGTTTTTTTTTTTTATCTCCCAACATCCAACTCCAGGATATTTTTGAGGATAAGCAATTGTGATCTCTGATTGCAGCCTTAAAGTCTTTTGCTAAGGAGAAAACAGACCAAAAATAAACTTGACAGTGAAGGTTGAGAGAATAAAGAACAACATCTGACGTAATGGTACAATGGAAGGAGGAGAGGAGGGGGCCTAAAATCAGCCATTGGTAGGCTTTTGATTTCCAGTTCAAGGGGATGAACTGATAATGCCAAGTTGTTGCTACTGCTGCTGGACTTGACAGTCTGCATGTTCTGCAAGTGCTCTTGGGTTAGAATAGAGGAGATCTGTGCCTGTTAGCCCTGGAGCTGGAAGGAAAGCTGCCCAAACTCTGAGAGAGCCGGTCCAGACAATAGCACATAGCAGCTCTGATTGATGACTGTGATTATGAAAGCAATTGAAAACAGCAGCGTAGCAGGGTGATTTCTGGAGTCTTCCAAGAACTGCCTTGCAGTACACTGAATAATGGTTAGCATGGTATAAAGCTGCTGTCTTTGATGTATGCTTGGTTTCTCAGACTTGCAATAGATGACAAAACAGTTACAAGCTGACTTTGATATTCCTGGTTTTCTATTAAATAAAATCTTGTTGCTATTATTTGCAAATACTGATGGTGCAAGTTGAACTTAAACACCTGGAGGAGAGATGGTGTTTAAGTTTCAGGCTTTGGTTTAATCAGCTTTGTAACTACATTGTACAGATGCTGTTTTTCTATGTGTGCTGTTGCACCACCTCACAGCACATGGACTCAACTGAACCTAAGGTAATCTTTCCAGCTTGATAATGCAAGGTTGCCGTACAACAGTGTAGTTTCATGGGTGGAAAGTAGAGGTTCCCAATGGCCAATATGATGAGAACAGAGCAAGGCCTAAAGAACAATTGCTGTTTTGAAGACCTCATTTGTTCTGACTAATCCAGAGCGGTCTGTGCTTCTGCTGAAGTATTAGGTGTGCTTTGTGGTTCCTGTGACTATGTTTTGACAAACAGTTACTTTTCCCTTTTAACAACTATTTTTTTTTTCCCCAGCTGAAGTGTAAGGAGGTATGGAGTCTAAATGGCTTGGTAAAACACCTCTTTGGGAAGCAGCTTCTGAAAGATAAGTCTATCCGCTGTGGCAACTGGGAAAAGTTTCCACTTGATGATGAGCAGAAGTTGTATGCAGCCACAGATGCTTATGTATGTGCAAAGAAATCTATTACCACTTTCTCTAACGAGCTGTTTGCTGCTGTTTTTCATGCCTTTCTGTTACAGACCATTCTGAACACTGGAATGTTCCATGGTGTAAAGTGGATATTAGGTATTTGAAGGTGGGAATGCTACAGTATAGTTTACAGTCTGATTCCTTGTCTGTTTTGATTTGCTTTTTAATCTGCAGTGTTTGCCTAGAGCTGTCATAATACCTTGAATGCAGAAGATGCTACCTCTTTTATTTGACTCAGCAATGAGACAGGTTACTGAAATAACTTGAAGAACATATTATGTTGTGTGTTTCATGTATAAAATTGAATGCAGAAAGAAAAGAAAAACTCAATTCCACAGAATCCTTGAGCCTCTTGTGAGGTGGTGGTATGATGTTGCAAGATTTGCCTTTTTCTTGAAGCCCATTTGTGAATCAGATCTCTTGGAAGCTCTGCTGTTATCTGGATGTGCCAAGTGATACAGGCATCAAAAAGTACGTCAGAAGAATCTCTGTCCATTTGGACTGACTGACTGGGAAGTGAATTTTGATGTAGGGATCATGTTAATTTTATCTGCATGTGTATGGAGCGAGCCTGAGGTCTTTCAGAGCGATTATCTCACGTGACACAGTTGATGCGTGTTTCTTAAGCATGATAATTGCTCAGTGCACTTGGAGTAATTTTTCTTGGTTCTGTTGTCTGCTGCTGCTTGCTGTAGCTTGTTAGTGTTTGCAGTTATGTTTTCTACTGGGGGCTTCTTAATTATCTTTCCTGAGCTGCTTATGGACCAGAATCCAGTTTTTTCAGCTACTTATAAATATGATACACGAGATGAAGTTAATGAGCAGCTCTGAAGAAATTTAACCTCCTCCAATGGATAATTCAGCAGGGCCAACTTGCACATGAATTATTGTAGCTCTGTAAAAGTCTCTGCTTACTCACCATTTTAAAAGGAAAGTGATGTTCCTTCAGTTCTGAGTTCTGTAAAGAGTTTTATCCATGTACAGCTGGGTGCTACCTGCTTCCTAGGAGATCTTTCTTTGTGACGGTGCTTGAATGTCACCCTTCATCTCTTCTCTCCTGAGGATTTTATTTCTGTGGCCAGCTTAAACAGAGGAAGGGAAATGGGGAAATGTTCCCTGTTCTCTTTTCTGACTTGGTGCACGTTTTCTAGTTAAACGTTAAATTGTGGAGCGTTTTGATCTCGTGAAGATGTGGGACCCAAACCAATGAATAAAGGAGCACTATTTTTGATCCTAAGCTGTATTTTGGTGCAGTAGCTTGCACCAGCTTTTTCCAGGCAAAGCCTCTTTCTTTCTCTGCCGTCTTTACCACCCAGCCTGCCTCTTGGAGTCTCACAGGAAACCTGGGAATGTAACTCCTTTCTCTTTTGTCTTTAAGATGCTTTGATTAACATCTGTGGCCTAATCAGCACATTGCTGGCTTTAGGCTGCGTTTTCCTGTTAGATTCTGTGTGCTTAATATTTCCCTTGTTATTCATAACAAATTCTATCATAGTAGATTCACAACTGCTCTCTTGAAGCATTACATGAAGTCTGAGTGATGTGGAGCAGATGGTGAGACTGGAGGTGGAGCACTTAGAGCTCTTTGTTTGTGGCTGACTTTATAAGATAACCACTCTATTTGGGGATCTAGTCATGTGTGTCCAGTATGATGCAGACCCAAGTCAGGACACTGCCTTTTGTAAAAGGTATAGTGGTTGTGATTACCAAAGCAATACGGCAGACCTTATTGCTGGCTGTTGTGTGACATGACCCAAGAACTCAGAATTTATGGGATTTGCATTAAGTTAGTGCCGTGGCTTGTTGAAACAATTCTTGACTTGTTTTTATTTAGTCTTTAAAATGTGGTTTCTCTGCAAAGTATTAATATTTTGTTCTCTTTTACTTGCAGGCTGGCCTCATCATTTATCAAAAACTGAAAAATATGAATAGCGCTGACAGGAAATTATATGGGGAAAGAAGAGGTAAATTACATATTCAGGAATAAATAATATACTCTATTTCCAAGTAGTTCTCTTTATAGTATGTGTCTGAATCTTTTGGCTGCTTGGGAGATTTGAGACAACTTTGATGTAGATTAGACTGCAAAGGCTCTTGGATGACCTATGTGACTCTACAGTTGTTATTTCACAGTGACATGAGATTGCAGTCCTGGTACGTTGTTTGCCTCTGCATTAGCAGGAATTCTTACAGAATCTTAGTGTTGTTCCAGTTTGTTTCTGGAAACACGTCAGTGAGTTAATGCCAATTCTGCTGATCCAGTGAGGAAAATCTAGTTTAAGAAGAAAAAAGACCATGAAATGAATACATATTATTAAGTAACACTTATCTCGTGGCATATAAATAGTGTCCAACTTTGTTTTGAAACAGCTCAGCTCTGTTTGATCAGAGAAGTGATTCTAAAGTCTTGGTTGTCCTTCACTTACGTAAGGAAAGCTGAAAAGCAGATGTAGTTTATGGCTTAAAAAGAAGGGGAAAAGTTTATTTCATTTTTGTACTGGCTGAATTCTTGCAAACAGTTAGGAGTAGGAATTAGGAGTACTATCTCTTTAACTGTGAGATGCAGTTTCCTGGCTCTGGTTTAATCAGCACATCTATGTTTGCAGCTTTGGTAGGGCTGATATCTGAAACCTATGGGAGTAACTTCTCTTTCCATGAGAACAGGGCTCAGTAGTTATGTTATACTAAACTGAATTCTTCTGTTACTGCAACCATCTTTAAGTGTGCTCATGCTAAGTAGATAGCTATGTGTTTCAGGCAGTTGCATTGTGTTCATTAAAACAAAAGCTTGCAGATGAGCAACAAGAACACCCAACAAACTTATTTGTAAATATCTCTACTGATGTATATGAGTAGGGACCTGGTGTCTCTGTGACACGGCAGAGCTGCTCCCCAGCACACAAGATCACACTGCACGCTTTTATCCCAGCTGATGAGGGGTAGCAGTGTGGGATGCAGGGATGGCACTGTGTTAATACAACAATGTATGTAATAAGTAGGATTTCATCACTTAAGAAGTTGTTAAGAGCCTGACTGTTAACTTGTATTGACAATCAGGAAGATTGTTTGCTCATCCTAATTACTGAATTTCTGTCAGTGGGGTGGTGGTTTCCAATTGTGCAGAAGAAACTCAGTGAACAATTTGAATTCTGCCACAGTAATGTACTTGGCAGCTTTGTGCATTTCTGTACTCATTGAAGCTAGCAAGCAGAGTGTGTCTGTATGTCCAGGCTTTGGCTGGAAAGAGGAGATGGGACGCCTTAAAACAATCAACAAAAGAAACAAAAAAGCAAACACCTTGAGTCATCCGTAGAAGACTAAGATGGAATGATGAGTTTGTTACAGTTGCAAAATCTAAGAGATTTCAGGTGTAAGTGCAATTGAAGTCCTAAGAGCATGCATATTTCTCACACAGTAGTGTGTTTGCGTGTAGGTATGCGAGTTGGTGAAGTAAAGCATACAAGCAGATTCAGAAAGCAACAAGACAAATTTCAGACAGACTGACTACTGCAGATTCCATCCTGCTCTGCTGCTGCTTTCTCAAAGCTGCAGGGTATTCTGGGGAAGAATCTACTTGTTTTGTATGTTCTTTTCGTAGGTGTTGATAGCAGGCTGCTGAAAAAGACTGTCATATTAGCTGTAGATCTGGTGGAAATACAGTGACTTGTATGAACTTGTTTGTGTGTAGATGTTAAACCAGAATTACTGTAAAGTAACCCCAGTGGCACCTCTTCTAGATGATGCGTTGTCAGACGATGTGAAGGAGCGCATGACTTCGCTAGCTGAAGAGATGGTATACCTGGCTTCCAAGATCTCTGACTCTTCTGGACAACTCAGAAATTTGCAGAGGTTAGATTTTCATCAGCATGGTTGTACTTCATCTTTTGAGATTAATGCTGATTGCTGAGGTCCAGAACCACGAAGTGTGTCGATAGCTGTTTCTGTTACCTGTGCTTCTTTTTTGAAGAAAAGGAAGCACAGTTCACTTAATGGGAACCTTTTACCCTTATGCATTAATATGGTGGAACGTAGCTTTTCCCTGATCTTACTTGCAATGGGTTTGACCCTGAACTACGCTGAATTTGTTTTTTTTTCTTGCTGAAATAATCACATGTTGATCCAACAAGACCTTTTTAAATAGGAACTTCAGACTTGTGTGTCTACTTAAAAATCTGTAGACTGGGCTAGAGTTGTGAGGACAATACTACACACATATATGGAAAATCTTTGCAGTCATCTTCAGCGTGAAGAAATTTAATCTTTCTTCAGATGACAGAAGATAGTTAACTGCAGTTATTTGATAGGCTTTTGCATGTGAAATTTTAGACAAAATCTAACTGGAGAAGCAGACTACTTTAGAATCTTCATTTCTGTTTGTAGCTGGGATGTATGTAACAACAGTCTTTACTGTTTTGGTTCAACTTCTTGTTTTACACTCCAGGTCTGCAGAAATACTAGCTGACATATCAGAGAATGTAAAAGCCCTAGGAAGTACACTCTTTGCTGGTTCAAGTTCTCCTTCTGTACTGGAGAGGAGCTGTGGTGCAACTCCAACCAAACCTGAAGCAAAGTCAATGAATGTTGAAGCACAAAAAGCTGAAATGCCTGAATTTGATAAAAAACTTGAAGGTGACTTCAACATCTGTTCTGATGCTACACTTGCTGGCCTCTGGGAGGGAGAAATTGATCAAGGTGAAGCAGAGGGAGGAAACACTGTTGTTGAAGATGGGGCTACAGCAGCTGGCTGTAAGGATGCAGCAGACAGAGATGACTTCATGTCATTAGACTATAATGAGCAAGAACTACAGATATTGGAGCGTCAGGCTGCAGAAGAAGTTGTGAACAAAGCTGTACCTGAGGTAATGACAAAGTCCCTCATTAGTCATGGATGCTCACCGGCGGAGCTGATGTTATCCGTACTTTCCCATAAGACTTAAAAATAAATAAATAATAAATAAATATATTAAAAAAAAAAAAATGGTGAGAGCAATTTAGGATGGGCTAGAGTAAGGGCTCAGACTCTGTAAAATATTTCTGTAGGTGATCAAGCACTGAGTTGCTCTTCAGTTATGTAGCTGGGAGGACCACTGAGTACAGAAGCTGATATATTCATTTAGTCCATGAATTGATATTCTGATTAGCTTTCCTCTTGTGGTTACTAATGAATTGTGATGTGAAGTTTCTGCAGTATGGGAACAAATTCTGCATTTAAACATCTCAACCTTGTTTTCTTTTTTTTTTCCACTGAAATGTAATTGCATACAGATTGTAGTAAAAGGTGGGTAGAAATAGAAATATGTTTGTACATATGTATTTTCTTCTTAGGAGGAATGCCCAACAGACAATGAACAAAATACCTCCTGTATCATTGAAAGTGATGAAGAACTGGAAATGGAGATGCTTAAAGTGAGTGCCTTAGGGGTTTGGCTTATCCACTTGTTGTTTTTTCCACAGTGATGATGCTCTCAGGTCACAGTGGAACATAGCATCATTGAGTGGAGGGAATTAAAAATAAATAAATAAATAAATAAATAGGCATTGCTTACAAAAGGTGGATGGAAAAATATGTGGGTAAATAAAGAATTAGATTTACCATTGTAGGATCTCATATGATTGTATGATCTTGATATTCCATGTTTTGTTCCGTCTTCACTGTAGCAGCTTAGGCTTTTGACCTACCCATTTCCTGCACTTCTGTTGATAACTGTGTGTCAGTTGGCTTGCTGTGTGTCATGCATTCAGAGCACTGCAGTGTTGTTAATCTGAACAATAGGTCAGATAGATTGCTTTGTTGCTGTATGTTTTGCAGCCACTTTGGGGAAAAAAGTGGGGAAGCGATGAAGTGGTGTCAGTAGAGCATTCAGTTTTTTTTTTTATATTTCTGCATATATGAAGATTAAGTGTGGGGATACAACTAAATAAGAGGCAGGATAGAAAGGTCTGTAGATAGAAAAGTTTAGTTTACTACCAGGGAGGGACCAGGCCTTTTAGATGGATGCAGTGCTTCATGTCCATTTTCTATGCTGTAGTCATGTGCCCCTATGTCTTGTTACCTCATGTATGCATAATGTCTACCCTTTCATATCTTCAATTAACTTGTTCTGAATTCAGTCTTTAGAAGATGTGGACAATTCTAAAGAAGTTTTAACTGAAATGGAGTCCAGCAAAGCCAGGAAAACTCCGGACACAGAATTGAATGTTGCACAGGATGGAGATGAAGATGAAGTCATTGAAGAGGAGGAGGAGGAATGTTGGGGTATGTTTTAAACTATACTGCAGAATGGAGGGGGGAGGAAGGGGGAAAGGTGTTCTCTATAGACTTGGTTGTGTAAACACACTGATATTTTGTCCTTAGTTTCTTAAAGCAGAGAGTAAAAGCTGATGTGGATTTTGAAAGGAGTGATTGAGGATGTTTTAAGATGAGAACTTAAAGGTGTCCTTGGAGAAACACAGTTGACTCTTGCCGTGATCAGTAGACTCTTCATCTCTTTAAACAGTTATTCAGCCAATGATTACAGGGAACGTGTGTTTGCTCAGCAGACGAAACCTAGGTGGAAGTGTAATGCATTTCACTGCTGAGTAATAGCTATAAATTTAAATGGAATCTTGAGTGTTTTTCTTCATAGTTCACAGCAAGATCAGGATTCTCCCCTATGACATTTTCAGACCATGACTTTAGCATGGTTAGCAAATTGCAGTGTCAGGTGTTAAATAACATGACTTTCATAAGGTCTTAAAAGGGATGAATGGTAGAACATCCCTATTATCACTTCTGAGCATGTTCCAGATAATGTAGTTATGCAGAGCCCATTGCTTTATTATCTCATTAACAAAGCCGTATTCTTTCTTCATGAAGAGTCTCTGAAGTGTGTGTTTGTTCCTCTGTTAATCATTTGTTTTGGCCTGTAAGTATTTTCAGAACTTGATGTATCTCTTTCTACTGGGATTGTCCAAAGCTGAGGCTTAAGCATCACTAACCACAAGCAGAATGTCAAGACAAAGCTTCCGCTGTTTAAAATTTAGTTGCATACAAGGCCTTTTATGTCTCCCCCTAAAGATCCATTGCTGTCAGTACCTAGTGAAATCCACATCTCTTGTTTGAAGATGTATTTTGGGCATTCTTCTTTTAAACCGTAAGTATGCTTTCAATTCACTTTACTTTTTTCAGCTTTTTAAAATCTATTTACTACTTTGAGAACCACTAACAAACTTGGATCTGTGCAAAATCCCTAGGGAAGGCAGCCTTTGCTACAGTGAAATAGCATAATAAAGCTCATTTACCACAATACTGTATTTTCATAGTAGAGGATAAATTTCTTGCTTTTTCTGATGGCAAGCCTTCTGCAAGTGAATGTTTCTGTACCTGGTCTAGCTCAGATATTTCAAAGAGAAAACACTGTAAACTTGCACAAATGTATTCTTTGTATGGTGATAAACTTCCTTAATCTGGTTATCCTTTTGATATGTGGCTCTAATTAAATACAGTCTCCTATTTGTCTCTAGAACATCTAATGGGGCATAACTTCAGTGTAGCGTGTGCTCATAGATTACAGCGTTGCTGGAATTGAGTTCCTGATATCAATGGGAATGGAGTGAAATCATCCTGAATGACTTGTTTTAGAACACATGTTGCACAGAACATATTGAAAGAGCAATGCTTGGGGCTTGAAAGATGAAGAAGCACAAAACAAACAAACAAAAAAAAAACAACAACAAACCACAACTGTTTGGAAAACTGCTAGAAATTACAAAGGGGAGAAATTTTGTTTTCGTTCACTGCACTTTATGTGTACCTGTGAGACCATTAAAAAATCAAAACTATTTGGCAACACTGAAGTCCTGTTTAGAATCATTTTATGAAAGATTACTGTAGTTTCATGAGTATTTGTGGATCACTTACTGACATATGGGAGACATTATTTCGCAGTCATCTTTAAGTGATTACATCAAGTATTGCTTACTTTAGTCCTGTTAAGAGATTGCCACTGATCCTACGCTGGTAGGACTAACTGCAGTAAACATGGAGTGAGTGGTTGCAGCATCCAAAGAGAGAACTGTCAGGCAGCCAAAGGGTTTCTTCAGCACAATTTGCGTATTATACATGTGGTGGCAAAAATAAAATATATTCTTCTTCCTTTAATTCAAAGGGTTCAGTGGAAAGTGATACGTTCTGTTTTAGAAGACAAAAGAGACAATCTTGTTGTCATGGCAACTGGTAAGTTATTTTTACGTCTTAAAAGGTGGCAAGAAATCTTTCTCTTTTAGGGGAGATTAGGGCTTTGAAACTTGAAGACTGTCCACATGGCCCTTAGGAGCAGAGTGCTCAGGAATCACTTTTCCTGTTGGAGGGTGCTAATCGTGGCCTGTTATGCTTGCTGCTTGTATTTCTGACCAGTTCTTTCTCCACTGGCCTTGGAGGGAGTGACATTGAGTGGGTGCTAGCAGTATTTATCCTGTGTTTTTGTCTGCTAATGTGGCGCACATCAACTTCCTTTTTAGGGTTTACTAAGGTGTTAGTACAGAAGCGTAAGACAACTCTGCCATAAAGTATAACTATATGTTGTTTCACTTCTACCTTTGTGTTTTGTTTTTTTTTTTTTTTCTAAGGATATGGGAAAAGTTTGTGCTACCAGTTTCCTCCTGTTTACACTGGAAGTACAGGAATAGTCATCTGTCCTCTTATCTCCTTGATGGAGGACCAAGTTCTGCAGCTGACGTAAGTAACGCAATATTATCAGGCTGATGTTGTGTTTCTTGTGGAAACCCATGGATTCAACTTGTGGCATTTCATAGTGTTTAAGGCTGCAGCTTTGTACAGAGAGCTGTTTGTGTGTAAGCTGTGAAATATACGTTTCTTCAGAAACATGTGCAAACTATAAATTGTCTGAGATCACTGGATTTCCCAGCTATGGAAACTTTAAGCTGAATTTGCAAGGGATCTGTGCTGGTGGGTGGCTCCTGAGGGTGCATCCTTCTCAATTCTTTCTGTATTCAGAGGCTCTATTTATGTAGAACAAATAGCTGAACAAACTTGCTGTATTGTTTAAGCCTGTGAGAACTATGTCAAAGCTTCATAGGGCTTCTTTTAAGTCTAATTACTAATGTCTGAGCAGATGGAAGATGAAAGCCATTCAGATCACGGTTATAGCACAGATGTTTAAGATGGACAGTGAAATAGGTCTCCTAATATCTGGCATCTTCACTTGTTAAAACGTCTGACGTGGCATAGTAGTAGGGAATTTGACTCGGGTGAAAGAGAAATTTTCTTAATCTGATTTCTTATTGCACTAATGAAGTATGTATCTGTGGGAGACAACTAGAGGGGAGTGGATGAGCATGTGACTGTCAGGAATAGTGACTGACTTCAACTGTTTTTTAAAAAGGCTTTTTCCGTGGAGATCCTTGGAAGAAAGTAGTCTTCAACCCCGCAGTTGGAATTCACTTTACCAAATGCTGACAGTAGGCTGAAAAAAAAAAAAAGAAAACCCAAAAACCTGAGGTGGAAGTATTTATGAGTAAATCAATACATAATTGTGCTTTTTTTACTGCAGAATGTCAGGGATTTCATCTTGCTTGCTTGGTTCGGCTCAGTCGAAAGACATCAAAGAGAGCGTTAAAGCGTAAGTCTTGTCTAAACATCTTGGGGTTGCCATTCTTGATGTATTTGAGGGATGGAATGTGTCACCTGATCTGTCACAACAAAGTCTTGGTCCTGGCTCAGATCGAGAATCAGGCAGTCTGTCAAGAGTGTTTGCATTTACCCACTATGCATTTGGGAGGCATATAGCCACTTTCTTGTGCCCTCTGCTTTTTCGGAGATGAAGCTTGCTGACTCAGCTTTATGCTTTGATTTATATAGGAATAGCAGGTTTTAAAACGGTATTTGTCAGTCATTACAACTGCTCCTTCCGGTTCTAAGGGCTGCAGTACATCTGTGTTTATTCTCATGTCATACAGTCTACTGCCTTGCTTTCCTTCTGATCTGGAATGCCTTACTCTGCCTTCATTGCCTTCGTTTTACTGCTCATCCAGATGGCTGTCCTTGCTCTCATTAACATCTTCTAACAGTCATGGTTTCATTTTGTTTATTTGAATTGTTCTCCTTTTACACTGTATTTTCTTGATGTTGTAGGGGTCTATACAGAGTCATATACATGACACCAGAGTTCTGTTCAGGGAATTTAGAGCTACTTCAGGATATCGATCGAACTATTGGTAAGTTGGGAATAAGGTTGATGATGAGGTGGCAGACAACTTCATTTCATATTTAACTTGTTTTAATGCTCTGACAATGTTAAACTTGTTTTTCACCTTGAGCTTGGAGCTAGGGTAGTGGCTGCCGATACATAGTGTCAGGAGACCCTGTTGTTAATCAAAAAAAGATGATTATATGCATATGGAGTCTTTAGCGTGATCTTGGTATGGGAATGTTTGCTAAGTTCCTGAGAACAGAGAGGTTAAAACATTGTTTAAATTGCAGGAAATAAGAAATACATGACTAAATAATTTCATTTTTGAAGTATTTTAATCCATCAGACTTTCTCAGAATGTGACCATAAACTTGTTTTGAAACACTGTATTGCATCTTGTTAAATAGTTTTGTTTTTTTGTTTTGAACTAGTGACATCTGTAAACAACATATTTGACAAGTAGTAAGAAGGTTTGGAAAGACAAGAGAAAGACTGTAACTGTTAATTATAGTTAAGATTTCAGCCTTCTGTAGAGATGTACTTGGAGACTTGAAGCTTGGAGAAGGAATCAGAGGTGGTAGTAGCGGAAATCTATTAGAGCTCTTTGACTTTATTTGTGAAAATGTCTATAAAAATGGGCTTGGTGAGTTGTTACAGCAGAAGATGTCCTAGAAGCAGAACTTAAAGCAGATTACTGGTACCTTCTAAGGAAAGCTTGAGATTGAACAGAATGTGGTGTTTGTATTTTGTAACTTGCCACGTTGGTTTGCTTTGTAAGTGCTGTGTCCATGCTGTGGTTTTGTCTCCACCAGGTATTGCTCTCATAGCTATTGATGAAGCTCATTGCATTTCTGAGTGGGGCCATGACTTCAGAAATTCCTTTAGAAAGCTAAACTCGTTAAAGAAGGCTCTACCTTCGGTGAGGTTTTAATATGTGCTTGATTTCCAAATTAAGAGGATACTATTTCATTGCAGACGATAGCTTTAAGTTTCATCTTTTGATGATGTCTTTTGGGTGTACTTACCTTACCGTGCTATTTTGCAGTCCCGATCAATGAATGAGTTTTGTGGGCTTTTTGTTTTTAACTTTTACTCCCCTAATTGTTTAAATGGAGAGCTTTCAGAATCTGGGCTATCAGGAATGTCTGAAAAAGAGTAATTCTGTTGGATCTCTGTGTGCTGAAAAATGTTGTTCCTAAATACTTGGTTTAATACTGAAGCATTTTGTTTATGAAGCTGGCCAAGCAGCTTGCAAGGAAAATCAGTTATAACTTCGAAACTTTCCTGAATCATTTACTGCCAAGCTCCAAAATTTAGACCTGAACTTGAGATTTTATTCTTGAAAATGTACTATGTTATCTGAATTTAGCCATCTGCATCAGACACCTGCTGCAGCCTCACTGAAGATGCTACTAAAGGAGACATGAATTAAGAAGAAAACCATGTGTTTCAGGTGTTCTGTCTCTGTCTGTGCTCCTTAATATTGTAGACTGAAGCTCTAGGAGGCAAAATATTTATTTTTCAAATAGCTGTGGTGATCTAGTGAACATAAACAGATAAGTGTCTGTTGACATGCTGATCAGTTTTGACTCATCTTAAATCATTGAGAGCTGTCTGACTTTTTCTGCTTTTTTTTTTTTTTTAATTTCAGGTTCCCATTGTTGCATTAACAGCAACTGCAAGTCCCTCAATTAGAGAAGACATAGTGAATTGTCTGAACCTAAAGAATCCTCAGATCACATGTACTAGCTTTGACAGACCTAATCTGTACTTAGAAGTTGGACGACAGAGTGGAAATATTCTTAGGGATTTGAAACAGTTCCTTAGTAGGAAAGGAAGGTAAGGATTTAGGCCGTTTAGATATACTGCAGATATACTTGAGTACTTAACAGGTTATCAGAAACTGGTAGCAGTCTTAAACTGATCTGGTGGGGTGGAGCTTGGGCTCTCACCCCAGCCTGCACCCGATATCATGTTAGTCATTCATCATATCTGCACCCCTGCCTTCCATCTTCTCCCATTATAGGAAAAAAAAAAAAAAAAGTTTCAGGTATCTCACAGTTTGCTTGCAACTGAAGGATCTTCAGGTTCATTTGGTGCTTGGAGAAGCTTGCAGCGTTGTAACAGTTTGAATGACACTGATGAATTGGCTGGTGAATTCCTTGCTAAACATAGTTGTACGTAATAAGTGAGTTGGTTATGAATTTGAAATCAGATTTCTTTGAGAAGGCTAATTGAGCATAGCACGCCCACCAATGTACCCATGAGTGTGGGTTTCCTGCCCCTTTCCTCTCCTTGTCACTAGCTACAATGTTTGCCTCTACAGCAGTATAAATACATTTCACTAATTTGTATGTTGTTACATATATACATACATTGACCTTTTAAAAATGGCAGCTGTAAATGCACATTTCCTGATGACCTTCAGAAAATGGGAGGCTTTATGCTGTTAATCCAGCACAGAACAAAACCATCTGCTTTTTGTAAAAGGCACTAAAGATCACCAAGTAACTTTCAAGTCTATTTTTACAAAGAGTAAACAATTTGTATGTAAGTACCCAATTTTTGTAGAAGGAGAAAAACACCTCTTTCTTGCTTAGCAAGAGCTCATTGTCAAATTCTTCACTTGAGACTGTGAAGTCTAAAGATCAGTCTCAACTGCTGAAAGCTGTGTGCTGTGTATAATCTGGGAGCACAAATTTCCTTCTGTTTGATACAGCAGCTTCACGAGAAGGTGCTAACCTGTTTTTAATCTGTGATACCTCTAACATATGTGAGGTGATGGCATTTCATGCGAACTGGTATTATCTCTGCATAACAATATATAAAATAAGGGAGCTACAGAATTCATATCTGTTTATATCTGAGAATCTCAAAGATGGTGAACTGCTGCAAAAAGCTGCATTTCCTTTTCAATTAGGGCAAGGCAGAGTCTTTGCCAAATGGTGGCATCTTCTGTTCTGCATCTTTATGCACTGTTATTACTTTTAGCAGTTCTACGTATGAGTTTGAAGGCCCCACTATTGTCTACTGCCCTTCAAGAAAGGCCACTGAACAAGTTCTGTTTGAACTGAATAAACTTGGTGTGACTTGTGGTGCATACCATGCTGGCATGGGAATTCAAAAAAGGAGAGATACCCATCACCAGTTCATGCGGGATGAAATTCAGGTACTTGGGAAACAAAGTTTGTGTATTCTTATATAACTGTAGTTATAACTGTAGAGTTTCTGGTAGAGGAAAGAATTTGGAAATATCAGCATGTTTTGAAATTACTCTGTACATCTCCTGTTCTGGGAAAGAAATTTGTTATCTCTGTTGACAGTAATATGTTTCCTGGTTTATGTTTCAAATTCCCTTAGTAAATCTCTTAACGTGTATAGCACGTGAAGAAACTGGTAGCTAGAATAATGGCTTCCCAACTTCAGTGAGCTACTTTTTTTTCTATTGCAGCTGAGCAGGCACAGAGTTATCTCAAGGTTTATGCTGTTCTTTTTCAGGGCAGGTTTATCATCCTTGGTTTGAGAATAACTATCTGAAAACACTCTTAACGTTTGCCATGCCATAGCATCACTCTCACAACTATAATCCTGTGCTCATGTTATGACCAAAATCTGGCTCCTTATTAACAGTGAAGTAGAATTCAAGTGTGAGTTTGAAGCTGTTGTACTTTAAGCTGAATTTTTGAGTCTGTGGCAAAAAAATGTCACCGACAGCATGAGCATTAATAGAAACAGGAATGTACGTTCTTGTTGATCATTTCAAAACATAGAGTGTGTGGCTTCTGTTTTGTAGTGTGTTGTGGCTACAGTGGCATTTGGAATGGGTATCAATAAAGCAGATATCCGGATGGTTATTCATTATGGTGCCCCTAAGGAAATGGAATCCTATTATCAAGAAATTGGAAGAGCTGGTCGTGATGGGCTTCCTGCTTCTTGTCACGTCTTGTGGACTGCAGCAGACTTGGTTTTAAACAGGTAAATGACTGAAGACTGCTGCTTTGACACAGATAGCTAACACGTCTAAAGAAAGGAGGATGGGTGGTTTGGCTGGTAATCATCATGTCTTTGTCAGCATGGTTCCGACAACTTTTATGCATACTCAGTGCTGGGTACTAGGTACATGGCTTTTATTCTACAAGATAGTAGACAATGCAGTAACATTAATGAGTGTGTCTTGGTTCTACTTATGCTTCCTGAAAACGTTTTGCAAGGCAGACAATGATGAGACCTGGTTACTTGGCCTGTAAATCATCAGACCTCTGTATAAGATACATTAGCACCCTTAAGGAGTGCTGGTGCTGTAGAGCTGCCTTCTTTTCTCTTCCTCTCTCTGTATCTCCTGCTCTCTTTCATGTGCTCTTTCTTGCTCAGGTTTGAACATTGTGCAGATGGTAGCTCAGGTTTGGCTCGTGCAGCAGCTCAGAGCATGGGCAAAGTGAATTCTCCATAAACCCATAACAGTACTCCCATGCTGTGTTTTTGTTGTTGTTGTTGTTGTTGTTGTTTTTTTTAATGTTTCCTGTGACTATTATAAAGAGTATTTCGTTAGACAACAGGTGGATGTCAGGCATATTTCGCTGTTGGTGCGGTGCAGAAGAATAGTGGTCAATATTAAGGTTCTTCTTTTTTTCTTTTGACTGGGAGGCATCTTCTAAATGAGATACACAATGAAAAGTTCAGATTGTACAAACTGAAGATGTTAGAAAAAATGGAGAAGTACCTTTCCTCAAACAGCTGCAGAAGAAAGTGAGTACTGCAAACCGCATGTTATTGCATGTAACTTAAGTAAGCATTAATAAGAGTTGTTGTGACTGTCACAAATGTAGCTTGTAAACATAAGGATTCTTCAGTATCAAGAAATATAACCTTCAGCATATCTATATGAATGTTTCAGGTGTTCCTTATTTACTTCTCTTTAGTGGAATCAGGGCCAAAATTGTCTCCGCAGTGAATTAATTATGCTGATTTCAATTCTGTTTTCTGCAATGAATTTAATGAGTAAGTTTTTGTTCTTTTATTTAATTCCCTGCATTCCCTTGGGTAGAATCATCCTGTCTCATTTTGAAGATAAACAACTCCGAAAGGTCTCCTCTGGCATTATGGGCACAGAAGAGTGCTGTGATAATTGCAGGTGCAGGTAAGTGTTCTCCCCTTAAAGGCTGGTACAAGAGGATGTGTTCTCTCAGGCTGACTTAAGAGGCAAGCTATCTGAAATAATTGACTTTTTATGCATTTGGTTTTGCAGATGTTGAGCCTGAAGCTTATCTTTGTTTGAACAGCTGTCCCTAACTTGCTATTCAATAATTCAAAAAGCCATGAGGCAGGTTATAAGCAATAAGTTCTGGGTGGGAAAACCTGTAAACAAAGCATGGCCTCAGTTCCCAAAATGGTTTAGAGCAACTTCCTCAGACCGTGCAAATACAATCACTTTATGAGTCCTGTTGGGTAATTAATCCCAGAAGAAACTTCTTGAAAGTGGGATCCATGTGTCTCAGGTTGAATTGCCTTAATGTAATAGAGCTGCTTTCTTGTTATGGTGTGTGCTGACATATGTTCTTTCCAGCATGTGTAATAATTTCTGAAGCGCTGAAGGGGAAGCCAGGGGATCAGTAGCCCTGCAGATTTGAGTAGAAACACTTTCCTCTATCTCTTGTGTACATACATAAACAGTTTGCTGAAGCTGTAGTAAATGATCCGTTGTTTTTGCTGGTAGCATAACACTTTGTGATCAGAGACGAGTTATGACAGTGTGTTGCTCTCAACAAAAAATATACCAGCATGGTTACATTTCCTATATGCTCAAGGAATAAGGAAACTGTCTGGACCCTCTTCAAACTAACCAAGAAGAGAACTTATTGGAGCGATCTTAGCTTGAATTTTTTTGCAGTTACAGTGGTGTGCCCCAGTAAAGGCCCACATGGTGAATTTGTATTGCAGAACTCAAATTGTTTGAAATGGAGAACACTGTCCTCTTTTTTGAAAGTGTGTTTTTTTGGATAGGTTTTTCTACTCAGTAGAAA
Organism: Meleagris gallopavo; assembly: GCF_905368555.1. NCBI lineage: Eukaryota > Metazoa > Chordata > Aves > Galliformes > Phasianidae > Meleagris > Meleagris gallopavo. The sequence goes on from NC_139407.1 coordinate 14,661,815, forward strand.
AGGAAATGGGGTAGTTCTTTCCTTCTGTTGTTTTGGCTTTGTGTTTAATGGGAAGAAAGAAGCAACCTCTTGGCTATTATATGCAGCTAAAACAAACAAACAAAAGCAAGTTTTATACCAAAGACTGTCCATATATTCAAATACTAAAACCAGAAGATGGGTGAGCTGACATTCTGTCATAGCAAGTATCATGAAGAACTGTTTAGTGTTTGGCTGTGCAGCTGTCTTAATCACACATGACATTGATCTTGCTTGGTCTCATACTTTCAGTTCTAGTTCTTTACACTTATATAAGCAATTAATGATGCCTTTAAATGTAACTCAAGATGTGTATTTTATTCGGTTACTACTTAGTAGACAGTGCTTGACAAAGAGGAGGCTTGGTTTGTTTCTGCTTAAGTTTAGTTTTCTTTCTGCCTTTCAGAACCTCTTGTTTGGCAACCTCCAGTGATTCAGAAGGTGGTTTACAAGACTTTGGAAAGCAAGCATATCAGCTGCTTTCTGCAGTAAGCGCCCTGGAAGAGAAGTTTGGAACTAGAGTTCCCATTTTGTTTCTCCGAGGTTCTGTAAGTGATATTAAAAATTGTTTGCCCTCTGAGAGAAGAGGGATCATTATGATGTCCTGCCCTCTTTATTGATAGACAATACATTCATACGCGTGTGTATTTTAGTACCTTTTTCTTAGAGAGCTATGTAACTGGAGAGTTAGGATAGATTTCCTGAAGCTCTTCAGCAGCACTTCTCATGCAACAAACTAGATTGTTGCCTTTAAATGCAATGTCAGTAAATAGAGTGAATCTCCTAAGCATGCTGTACTTAACCTTCATGTAGGTACAACAAAGGAACGGCTACTGCCATTGAGCTGCTCTTCTCTTAGCTCTGCTTTTCTAGAAGGTGCAATACTCAGCCTGTTACATGGGCCAAGATCTCAGCTTAGACATGTGTTACCTGTGCATGTTTTGTGGGTTACTTTGTTATCAACAGTTGTATATTAACCCAAGTACTGACAGAGGTTCTGAAGCTCTTTCTGAAAATCTTGAGCTCTTACATTCTCTATGGCAAGTCTGTGTTTGCAGAGGCAATTAAGTGATTTCTCAGTGAAAACTCATTATTTCCATTGTCCTGAAAGGAATAGCCTTTCTAGAACTTAGAACAGACAGATCTCTGCTTGGTAGTGCATTGACTTGAAGAAACAAGATGATGACTTGTGTTCTGGCTTTGTAATGCTGTCTGACTTGGAGTGCTGAGACAGGAAGTAGCATATTATGATGAGTGTAAATGATTTATGCCTATCTTCACATGCAGTGCATTTGGAATACTGAGGAGAAATGCACCAGAGAGAAAACACAAGAGTAAGAACAAAACCACTTCAAATGTTTGCAGTCTGGAAAAAAAAAAAAAAAAAACAAAAAACACAACACGTGCAGTACTTGATAACACTTAGTGAATGGTGTCATGCTTTCTTTGCATTTAGTAAGAAATCTGCGAATTATCACACAAGTGTCATTATAGATCTTTAAGTAGTTTGAATAATTTTTTTGCTAGGCATTATTGAGAGAATTGTTAATCATGCCAAGCTTGCACTCTAATATGGAATAAATTGTTACTGCTTATGAGAACACTTTACTCTGGGCTAACATAACCTTTAAAAAATGTGGGTTTTTTGCTTTTTGCTTCAATTTCTCCTTCTCTAGAACAAATGTGTGAAATAATCCACCGGTATCACTGCAAGTTATACATGCTGTTTCTATCTGAAGATGAGTGATAAATTGCTTCAAAAATTTATGTAGGTGCTGAAAAACTGATGCTTTTTAAGAACTTCATGGTATCTTTTTACAACAATCAAGTCCAGGTGGCCTCCAACAGACTTCAGGTAGACCATGGGAGGGACCATGTTTCACTTCATATTTGAAAGCTGAGTCAGGCCATAAATGTGAACAAGGTCCTCTGGGAAACCCGTAGTTAGAGCTGCATTGACAGAAATAATACACTAACTCTGCTAAACCAAGAAGAACAGGATGTTTACAACTGAGCTCCTTTTATCAGCCAACATATGAATTTATAACTGTTAGCAATGTTTTTTTTTTTTTTGTTAATAATAGACTTAGTGATTGGTTGCCAATGGCTGAACAATTAAAATTGTAGTTTTGGCATAGGACTGACTGTCAGAAGCCAAAATGACGTGACGTTGCTCATCCTGAACATGGCTGAAAAGTTTACTGTGTTGCATTTGATTCCTTTTATAGAGATATCCATAGTTGAACTTGCTCTCAGAGTTAAACCCGTATTCTGAAAATGTGCAGCTACTGGAGTAAATAATGTAACTGCAGAACTGAGAGGAATGTTGCTATGCTTTCAAATAATTCATTTTAAGAGTTGAATGAGGGCTGTCTAGACATGAGATTGTAAAACTTGGTTTTTACTGCCTCCTGGAGAGGTGACTGACTTCAATTCAGAGTCAGGACTCGGTGCCAAAGTGCCATTGTGCTGCAAGCTGTGTCCCCCTTCCATGTGGCTGCCATTCCCTGGGTGCTGACAGCTGAACCAAGACCCTCTTCCTGCTGCTTCTCATGAGCTGAGCAGGACTTCCTTGTCCATCTCTTCCTTGTGAGCCCTGAGGACGTGATGGAGCTCAGCAGGCCTCCCTGTGCTGACCATGTTGAGAAATAGCATTTTATAGCTGAGAATTTGCTTTGTGAAAGTGTTGTAGTGTTCTTTGTTGCAGTTTCTATAGAAATAAATAGGTGGCATTACTTTTGGAGCAGCCTGTGTATATACTAGAGCACGTGTTCTGCATATGTATATGCATGTTTTTGTAATTAAAAACAAGGCATATTTGACCATGTGGCTCTCTCTATGGTAGGGATGGTCAGCACATGGGCAAATGACAGTCTGAGGCACGTCTTCCTGCCGCTTTCTTATACCAGTGGTAAACTGAAACTTATTTCCTTCTAAGATGCTTTTACCTTTTATCACTTGGGCCCCTCTTCGTTCCTTGTTTCAGAAATGCTCTGAACTTTTCAGGTTCGTGAGAAGTTTCTCGTTGTATGGAAGGGGCTTGAAGCTCTCTGCAGTCCCTTTGGGCCTTGAGATTAGGGGATCAGAGAGGACCTAGATGTGGGTTTGTTTTTTTTTTGCTTCTAGTCTCAACGATTGATAAGAGATGGTGATACCAACAACCATTCCAAACAAAAAGAAATGTTGAAATGACTGCGCAAACATTGTAACAGGCAGCTGAATTAGAGGAGGAGCAGTAGAGCATGCATTTGCAGTCAGCTTGTAGTTGTTTTTGCACCCTTGTCCTGTCCTGTAACTTACTCCATGTGCAGAGACAGTTTTACAGTTTTGTCATATCAGTGTAGTTTGTCTTTTGAAGTCATAATGTTTTCAAAGCACAAAAATGGATTACATTAGCAAAGGTGAAATCACTCCTCAAGTGACATTCAGCAAGGTGATAAGCATGGTTTATGCTCATCATTGAGTTGTATTAAATGTGGTTGTTGTGATTACTGTGTAAACGTGAATGAAAATTTTTTTTGGCTTGTGACTTTGCAGAGAAGTTCTTCTAAGAAGTTTATGTTCTTGGGGACATGTTCCTCATATCTCATGATATTCTTACAGGATATATTGAGAACTTCCTTCCAGACGGGCTGGAGAAAACTGACGGATTCTCTCAATTTCAGAATTCTCAGCGTCTGCCAGACAGATACCGGAAACACCCTCTGTATGGTAGTGGAAAAGACTGGACAGAGAACTGGTGGAAATCGCTCAGCCAGCAGCTGATAATGGAAGGATTCCTCAGAGAAGTCTCTGGGCGTAGCAAGTTTGCAACAACGTGCGGGCTCACCCAGAAGGTACTTCTTGGTGTGAGTCTACCCATCAAAGGCTTCTGACTAATCTATAGCAAGCCATATTGTCTTTTCCTTACAGGGGAGAAATTGGCTTTTGAAAGCTGAATCTGCCTCAAATCCAAGTCTTCTGTTACAGTCCAGTGAAGACTTAAACCTACAGAGAACTCCTAGAAGGTAATTATAGCGTACGCTTCCTCTTAAGCACTCTATTTTTATCATCTAGGTTATCAGCCCCTGAGGACTAGTTCTGGAAGTGACAGATTGGACAAGAGATTGCTGCAGTGGACTTAGCAGCCAAGGCTTTCCCTTTGGTACTAGTATAGTACTGGGGGGGAAAAAAAAAAAAAAAAAAGAAAAAAAAATTGGAAGATCTGCTGAAGGCAGGAAATATTGGAGGAAGGTTTACTTTTTTTTTTGCTGTTGAGTTACATAATTGAATTGGTCTTTAACTAGAGCAGCTAAGACTTTGTTTTCCCGGTTTTGCACTTGACCTATATTTTCATAAAATTTAGCTTTTCTGCTTCACATTCTCAGTCCATGTGTTACATGACTGTGTTGCAAAAAGAATTGATTCAGCACAAACGTGTGAAGTTTGTCTGTGTAGTTACTTCTGTGAAATCTTAACTTTTTCAGCTCTTAGTAAGTAAATCTGCAAAAGTGTTAAGGCTTTCTTTTTTTAAGTGGTGGTCAGCTGGTTTGCCACCAGAGTAAATTACTTCAAGGAAATGGCAGGTGAAGTTTTGCTTTTATGTTCTACTTCCAGCTGTACTTCATAAACAGTGCTCTGTTTGTCTTCACAAACATGAGCTCAGGCCAACTCTTTTTGAAGTGAAAGATGAAGAACTGGAGGCTTTGCTATAGTAATAAGTGGAGTTGGAACAGAGTACTTCAGTGCTGGACACCTTCTCAGATGTCTCAATTGTAATTAGTTATTTTTCAGCAGTGTAAATTCAAACTGCCAGTTTTCTTTTGCCTTCCCTTTTTTTCTGTTGTGACTTTTTTAGCTGCTGTCTTCATGTCTTCTAGAAGAAAAAATACCTTGTTTGTTTCTAAATAGGAAGTGGCAGAAATTGCACTCAGTGCAGACTGGGAAGTTGTTACTTGTTTTCTCTAGATTAAGAATCTTAAAAATCATTTATTCTTATAAAGACAATTTAGTCACAAAACTTTGATTTCTCATTTAAAAAAATCCCTGTTTTTTTCTGTATGACAAAATTTTATGTTCCTTTTTAGCATTATTATATTTTCATCAAACTTTGGGGTCCTCAGTGTTCTCTGTTTAAAATAAATAAATAAATAAAAGTGTATTTAATAACTTAAAAATAAAATAAAATTGTTATTTGCCCAAAGTAGCCTTATACAAAGTTCTACTCAGTTTGCTTAGTGAAGTATACAGCGACCTGGCCATTTAAAAAAAAATTAACAAATAATTCAGTCAACTCAAGTAAAAAGGAATCCTGTTTCATTACAGCAGCAGACCTTCACCTGTGGTCTCAATGCAGCGCTCCCCAGACATGAAAGGAACCAAGCAGTCACCAGTTAAGCAGGTCTGTATGTGTACAACTACTCTTGCGTTCTTTGGCCCTTCCTTGTTTGTATTAAAAGTCTTGCAAGTTTGTCATGGTGTCACAAATGTATGTTTTCCTGCTTACAGCAGCATCTCTGGAAAATACTGTACAATTAGCATACATTTGTCTCATTCTTCTGTTTTTTTTTTTATAGATGTCTTTATATGAAATGTTTGCATATGAGAGAAAAGCTGGAACTCTTCCAAAAAGCAATACCATGATTAACAGGTGCGCTCTTCTAAGCATTATTAGTACAGATGTTGTTGGTAATGCAGTCCTTCAAACAAATATTACATCGTGAAGTGACCGTAAAAATGTTTGATTGTAAGTAATTAGTGTTTAAAGAAAATAAAGTAAAAAAAGATGATTTTAAACTTGTAGAGCAAGTTTTACTAACTGTAAAAGTGCAAACTTTATAACTGGCTTCAAATCCAGTAGGAAAAAAAAAATAAGAAAACTTTGATAAAAATGGAGTAACTGCAGCTTTATATTGGGTACTTTTAATGTGGCCATTCTTTTTTTTTTTTCTCCAGTCAATGGTTTCTATGTCATGGCTGACACTGGAATGGATTTTAAATTGTGATTTAAATAAGGAATTAAGAATAATAGTTTTCAGTGAAATATAATTAAGCCAAAAAGTTGGCAAGCTGTGACTGCATCTCAAAGATGGCAAAACTGAATGTATGTCCCTTGCAGTGATTATAAGTGAACATGTAAGTTTAGGTTTCTGCCTTTTTGCGCTAATCTGGAGAAGACTGAGACAAGCCTGGGTTTCTTGAGGTCAAAAGAAATAAAACAAGCTTGTGCAAAGGGCAGAAAAAGTAATTTGTTCTCTCTGACTATGTGTAGCTTCAGGTTTAAACCTATCTTGCATTTGTGATAAATTCCATTCTTCTTTCCAACAAGCATTCTGATGCTTGCAGAAGACAGGAAAACCAGAAGTCATGTAAGCTGGAAAATTGCCACTGTAGCTGTATGGAGAAGAGCCATTTTAGGGACAGCTGCAGTCTAAAACAAGTTATTTTGCACTTTGCTCAGCAAAACAAGTAGAAGATACTTATTCTAGTTTGTCTGCCTGTGGTTATTGCTGTATAATGATGGCAGCCTAATTAGAGGTAAAATTTCCTAAGCACGTGAGCCTGTAGGCTGGCTGCTGTTATGTTCTTTCTATGCAGACATGCCTAGAGGTAGCATCAGCTAACTGCTTACAGCACAGCAGCTGTGCCTTTGTCACTGATGCTTTTAAAGAGATTAGCTCTTTTGGGCAAAAATCCATGTTACTGGCTATTACTGGCTACGGGTAGAAATGCAAGATGTCCCTTTTGGATGCTGCCAGAATAACATGAATGGACAAGTGCTTCTAAGAGTACACTTTCTAACAGTACAACCATCCAGATGCAGGTAGTGATATGGGTGGTTTGTTCACAAAATGGCAGTGTTTATCTGAGGTTTTTTTTTTATAGCAAGAGGCTATTTTTAAGTTATAGGACCACTCACAGAGGAGTTTTCATGAATTCGGCTATGTGATATTACTAATTCTGCTCCAACCAGCTCAAGTCCTGTATCAGTGCTGCTACTAGCATGAGATGCTGGCCACAATCTGACTACACTGTTAAATAGCAGGCAAAAAAAAACCCTCAAAATACAAGAAAAAAAGCAAAACAAGTAGAGCTGCTGCTCACTTGAGTGTTATACAAAGTTTGTGAATAAATTGATCAGACACAAGTGCTGACTTATATACGTAACTTTCATCAGTCCCACAGAGTGCTCACCAGTGAAATCTCCTTTGAGGTCCCGAGTATCTGTTGTTTCATCCCAAGAAAATAAACTAGAGGTAAGTCTTGGGAAGAGAGGATATCTGTGAACTGCAGTCAACCTTAGAGCACAGTTGTACTGTATTGGAGCAGCTGTCTCGGGCAGCTCTTTGACATTACAAAGATGTTACGAGTAGGAGTCCTGAAAGAGAATTTAAATGTTAAGTTCTTAAAGGGTTGCAGGGTTTTTTGTGTATTAGTGGAAAGATTAGAGAAGCTATAATTTTTCAGCTCATATTTGAATCATTTCTACATGCTTGATTTAAAGCTTCTTTATGAGAATTTGGCTGTTCTTCACAGACTGCTCTCTATGGCAAGTTGCTGACTGCTAGACAGAAGGTAGCTAATGAGAAGGTAATTCCTCCTGCTGTCTTGGCAACCAATAAGATCTTGGTGGAGATGGCCCGAACAAGGTAAAGCCAGCATACATACATACTAGAAAAACTCAGGAAAAAAAAATCACAAGCCAAGTCATGTTTTCTTTCTGATTTTGTTGGGTAGCATGTCTCATTTGTAAAGGAGTAGCATTTTTCCTGATCAATTTAATTTGTCTAGAACCCTTGTAGAGTACTTTCTAATGTAAGTTAGAAAGCTGTATATATCAGACTTGTCTTCATTCTAGTGTTGTTTGTTTTTTAAATAAAATGCCAGCTTTGCATGCATCTCTGTAACCAAACTTCCTGTCAGCTTGACGGTCAAGGAGGAAAAAGTGCGTGTTCTCCAATTTTTCCCTTTCCAACTTCTCTTCAGTGTGTTCTACTTACTTTACTATGCCCATACGATAACTCTTGATACAGGTCAGGAACTGTCTCTTACATGGATAGGTGTGTAGCACAGAAGAATAATAAAAATTTAGTGTTGCTCTCAACTACTGAGGAAAAAAAAAAATTCTTTCATTGTAAGAGAGGGTATCACAGGGTAGATCAGTATTTAATGCATCTGAAGAGCCTTTCTGAGCTCTGTGCAGCATTAGATAAGAGGAGTACTTGGAATGTGTAAGTTCTTTCACGGAATATCTCTAGACTTACATGCTTTCAGGAGGGAATAGCAAATGAATAATAAATGCGGTTAACACACACTGAAGTATTAAGTAGTGTATTTGAAATGTTTGCTGTAATCAAGCTTCAAGATACCGAAGTGCAGGCAGAGAATTTAATACCAGAGATGATAGTACATGAATAAAATTTTCAAGCAGTGACTGATAAGTCTGTAGTCCAAGTGCGTATCATTGAGACACTTCAGGATTCAAAGCATCAGTACAGGATATATCCATGCCTTTCATTATTTATCCTGGACCAGGCCTACAACTGTTGAAAATGTGAAGAGAATTGATGGTGTATCTGAAGCCAAATCGACAATGTTGGGCCTTCTCCTGGCTGAGATTAAGGATTTCTGCCAAGCAAATGGTTTGCAGGTATGGTTTACTTTTTAAGTGTCTTCTAGCATGCAGGAGCCCTAAGGATCATAATTTTTTTTTTGTAGCTGTTGGATTTCTCCTTCAGTGTTTATCCTTAACACAGTTTTCCCATCCAGGCAGGGCAACCTTGCTTATGTATAGGCCATTCAAATCCAAATGTGCTCCATAGTAATGACATCAGGACCTGGCTGATGTTACGGATTGGTGTCGTTAGGCATACTTATAAAGACCACCTGTCTAACCAGATTGATGGTACCATATTATTAATAGCTTGAAACTAGTTAATTGTGATAGGGGCTTGGAGACAAATGGTATAGGAAATGGCCCCCACCAGGTTATTGCTTCAGTAGATTTTGATGGAAGGACTCATCTTTGTTTCTGTAAGCTTTTATTCAGCAGATTAGTACAAGTCCAATGTCTGACTTTGATCAACACTGTTGATAAACTTTTGAGATTTCCTATTAAGTAGCTCCTCATCAGTCTTGCCCTCATAATAGTAAGAGATAACACCAGAGAGGGACTGTGGAGCATAGGATTGGAGGTGATGTGCAGCAGTTTAAGAGGCTGAATTCCCATGTAAATCTGTGGATACTGGGATTAGAATGTCTAGAAAGCAAGTAGAGCAGTAATACTACTTCCCTCATGATTGAGGTAATTCCTCACTGCATTAAACATCAAGTCATATTTCTCTTTAAGAGAAAGCTCATGTACCTAGGTATGGGGATAGAAACCATTCCTGTTTTTCAAGAAATGTTTGTTAAGCTGAAGTTGAAAATACACGGAGGAATTTCCAGTACAAAAACAACAGATGGAATACCATAGTTTGTTCTGATGGCATAATTTTACATGTGTAATGAACACTAAGTTTTGTGCTGACATGCTGTTCTTTGGCTTTTTCCTCTCGAGTTCATTGGGGCAGTCTCATACTTGTTTTATTAAGATGGAAATATATGAGTACACATCCTGATTCTCTTTGCTTTTTTTGTGGTCAAAAACAGTCTGCAGGGTGATGAATGACTCCATTTCTGTTACTACTTTGGATAATGGGAGGTTGATTCATTAGTTGTTACTGAGATATAATCCTTTTACTCCTCTTGCTCTCACTCAGACGGACATATTTCCCAAACCTGAATCTACAGATCAGAAAGAGACATCTCCTTGGAAGAACACTAAAGCTCTATCTCCCTCAGAGCATGTCACCTATGTCCTGTTCCAAGAGAAAAATCTCTCCCTGGTAAGCTCCTCCTTATGGTGGTCTCTTCCTCTTTGAAAACTAACAGTGGTGATATTTTACCTAAATATGTAGGGGATTTGCACATGTGTTCCCTTAAGTCCTCTGCCAGTGTTGGGAGGGGTAGCTGTAAAACACCAAAGTGGTATCTTTTGGCAGGACATGGGGCATAATTTCTGCCATTATTTTATTGGCACGTTTTAGTAGTTTTGGGCAATGTGCTTTTCTGCTATGGGTTTTAGTTCTATCTAGCACTGTATCTTTGTCTTCACACAGTAAGGGCATTTAGAAAAATTTCCTGACCAGGAAGCCTGTGGTGAAAATACACAAAGCATGGGGCTCTATCCAGTCATGTCCTTAAGGCTGATAAACATCACTAACTGTTGCATCTTTAGATAGCAAATCCCTGTTCCTCTGCCTGTGCCATGTCCATGTGTTAGACTGTAATGATGCAAAGTGAAGGTCACACGGAGATTCAGTGCAAAACAGTAAGACTATGTGTCAGTGTGGCTTTCTCATTCAGCCCTTCTAAAGGTTTCTAAAGTGTTTCTTGATGTGAAGAAAAGCTAAGGTCAAGTTGCACCTAAGTTGTTCGAGTGCTATGGGGCCTGTGGCTAAACCGATATCCTACCATGTGCCCTGTAAAGATGAGCACCATGAGTCACTTGATGTAGTGTCCTTTACTGCTTTTTAATTCTGCAGTAGAAAATTGTAGTAGTTTTGAATTTTATTTTGTCCTTTTCAAGAGTATGGATAATACCTGTCTATAATTACCTAGGTAATTGCTAGCTTAAAGTGCACGCAAGGGCTAATTAACAAGAAGCAATTGTATAGTTATTGGATGGGTAAATTGGTACTCTGCTTCCATTAATCCTCAATTTTATACACGGTTTGTGTATTATCCCTGGAGAAATCATTAAAAACATGAAACCTGGTCTTTGAAGGCAGAGAAGTAACCAGTTTGAAATCTCTCCTTGAAAAATGAAAGTTTAGATGGGGTAAGTTTCAGATCTTTCTCTTCAGTGCAAGTATTTCCAGATAATTTATTGAACAAACTTGAAATGGGAATTTGTTTAGGTACTGTTAAGCATGTTCTTCTCTGGCACTGTTAATCGTGTGGACAACTAGCAGGTCAAGTGCATCACAGCTACTTAGCAGGAAACATCTGAGACTTTGTCAAGGAAGTACCTCACGAAACAGGAGCTGTGTTGATGCTCAACTATGAGACAAAAAGCATCCATTTCTTTTGTAGTAGAATTTGCTGGGATTCAGCTTCTATTGAGGGTGGAAAGTGGACAGTGTTTAGTTGTGGCATAGGAACGTGTGCTATAAAGCAGGCTGAAGGTGGTCACACAGCACCATTCCTGACAAGAGTCTGTTTTTGTCTGAAGTAGTCTAAGGTCTCATTGTGCTTGTGCTAAGAAAAGTATTAATCTTGAGAGAAATATGCTCTTTGTGAGCTGGAAAATAAATTTGAGAAATATTAGAAGAAATGAAGTGTTCGTGAGTTGGAGAGTTGTTGCACAGCTAGCTATATGCTGGTATTCCTGGTTGATTTTTGGGGTACAGGAACTTGCCAGGCTTTCAGTTGTAGCAGAAGTGTCTGAAATACCTTAATTTTCTCTTCCTTTATTTTCCTAGAGGACTATCAGTGAGACCAGATCTCTTCCTCTTACTGAGGTTGGCACTCACTTGTTCCAAGCGGTGAAAGCTGGCTATCCTGTCAATCTGGAGCGAGCAGGTTTGACTCCTGAAGTTCAACAGATCATTTCTGATATTATCCGTAATCCTCCTATTGACTCAGGTGAGCATCACAGCCCGTCTGAAGCTTCTCATGGTAGTGACGTGCTAATGAAGGGAATGAAAATGATCACAGCTCTGCTACTGCTTTAGGTTGCACCTATCATTTTTTTGAAGACTTGTGGCTATAGCAAGGCAGAGTACTGCAAAGACAGTTGTTGCTTGCCTTTCAAGTTGGTTTCAGAATGGGGCAATCAGGCTTGATTAAAGATCAAAAGAAGGTAGCGCTCCACAGGTCCTTCCATTTGACTGTATTGTGCTGGAAAAGATCCAGGCACCATTCTTAAAAGTGTATTTATTTACTGAGTTGAAAGGCAAGCTAAGAAATCGGTCTGGCAGAATCTTTCCATATGTACTGGCTCATGGACAATATGCTGAAGCAGAGCTGTAAAATTTCTGCAGTGAAGCTCGTCTGCAAATTGCATGTTTATGAGGAGGAAGCAGGACAGTGCAGGAAATATAGCTCTTCATCTTAACCCCGTTATCTGGTACCATGGGCTAGTTCAGAAGCTGGAAGCAACCACATAAAGATTTGTGGCTCTGCACATGAGGCACTGAAAGTTCAGTCTCATCCTTGGAGTTGAACTACTTAAGTTTGCAGAATTCTTCTCACTTGCCACTTGCAGTTCTCCTGTCCCATGGCAGATTGATGTGTCCTTTTCGCAGTAGTTACAGGCCCAACCGGACTCTCTCAGCTTTACTTTCTTAAACATACTGCTGTGCAAGTTCTCTTTCCAGCACAGCAGAAGATGAGAGGCTATTCAACCTATGTATATAACCTTCATCTCAAGAGAAAATGGTTGACAGGAGAGGCTGGTTAGAGTTAGGGTGATTATGATGTATGATGTGAGATGATGTGTTTCTGTGAATGAGTTGGGAACTGATCCCATGAACTCGTGATGTAGCTTCTTATGGAACTTCTAGACTTGGCTTGCCTTAATTCATCCTTTCCTGAGAAACAACTGATGTATTTTACAATATAAGAAAATAGTCAATTTGAGGCAGGGCAGTTAAAAAAAAAAAATAATAATAAAAAAAATAAAAATTAAACTGTATTTATATTTTGTTTTTCCAAGACACCACCAAAATTCAAGCCATTAGAAAACTTGTTCCAGCAAATATCGAACTGTATCTCATCCAGATGGCTATTGCATTGTTGGAGAAAAAGGATGGCTATAAATCTAAGTATGGTTCAGGTGCCAAAAGGATGCTGGTGTTGTCAGGCGGACAGCAGGAAAAGACAGGAGCAGACCAGACAAGTAGGGGCAAAGCTTTGTGGAGTGTAAGAAAGGTTAGTAAAAATCCTATAAAACTGGTTTTGTGAAAATGTTTTGTCTTTTTAGAAGCAGGCCAAATGCTGTTTGTTGTTGCTGTACGCAGTATTGCTTAGCATCCCAGTCTACTTTTTCCTCAGCTCTGAATAAGTCGTTTGCTCCTCTGAGATTTGACCAAGAGGTTCCTCTTCTGAAGTGCTGACCTAGCAAAAAAATCAGCCCCTGGTCAGTCCTGCTGCTGTATACCATTGTAACTGCAACTTAATAATGGGCTCAGAGTAGGGATGTTCATCTTCTGCTATTGTCCAGCCATTCAGGAAGTGAATGTAAAAGATTCTCTGTAAAATCCAGGAGTTTTGAGTAGCTGAAATAATGGAAGAATATGAAATTGAAATTTCTGCCTGGTATGAAAGCTCTGTGTAAGCTGGACCATTTATAGACAGTCCATGTTCTGCCTTTATTGGTATCTCATCACCAACCTAATGTAGGAAAACTGAATCCCTTTCTGTCTAGAAAGTTCTAAGACATTCAAGAGTGCCTCTCTTGCTCAGGCCACTGGATGTAGCTGTAATAACAAGAAAAGTGTCATACTATAAGTCTGAGTCACTGGGAGGGAAATACTGAGCTTGCTACTGCAGTTTAAAAAGGTTAGGCTTGACTTTCCAGCCCCATGCTTGCCTCTCAGTGTCTTCACAATTTGCAGTTGAACACTTGATACAAAAGGCTGCCCTCTGAGTTGCTTTAAGTGGGATTGGTAAAATGAAATTGCAAACTGTAAATCCTTTTGCTGCCTGCATGCACAAGGACTTGATGTCTGTTCCTTACAGAGGTTTGGGATGGTTTCTTTAACTCGGGGCAAAGATAATGTTTCATGCCTTGCCAAATTGATTGTTTCTTGCCTCCCTGAGTACTGTTTTGTTTCTACAATAAGTGTCTGAGCATGTTTATTTTGTTTCCCAAAGTTGACCTGGCAGTTCAATTGTATGAGCTGTGATAACTTTTTTTTCTCTTCCTGCTAGTGATAGCTGCTGGAACTGGTAACAGGGACATACTAATAGAGATCAAGTTAATGTTGTACAAATGAACAGACTGCAAATATCAGAAAACTAATCATAATAGACTTCATTTCTCAGAAGAATCCTCACTCTAATAATTCCTTGTAGCAAACAGTTTTTGAAAATTGCAATGGATGTTTTTTCTTTTTTTCTTTAACATTATGTTGTTCATTTGATAGGATAATTTGACCAATCCTACACTGAAAGAAATGGATGAAAAAAACCATCCACAAGTGGTGCCCTTGGCTTCGGTAAATATTAAGGTGTTCTTAATATAATAAGTCATGCAGTAGCCATTAGCCATTAATGGTTTTCTAAGTGAGATTGAAATAATGAATCAGAGATGTGTAGTTAATACAAAAATCTTAGCTTAACTTGTTTCCATCAGTAACGCAGAGGCATGATGTAACAATCACAGGTTAATAGATCTTAATAATGTCATTTTTGGCTATCACCTTGGCTTGAAAAACATGTCTGAAAATCATAGAATCATAGAATGGCCACAGCTGAAAAGGATCTCAAATGTCATCTAGTTTCACTCTCTGCTGTGAGCAGGGTTGCCAACCCTGACCACAGCAGGCTGCCCAGAGCCATATCCAGCCTGGAAAATACAGCAGTGGTGACATGCAAATAAGTATTTTGAATTATTGGAGCCACTGGGACAGAGGGTATATTCTTCTTCTCCAGAGGAGGGAAAAAAGAAAAAAGAAAAAAAAAAGAAAAAAAAAAAAAAAAAAAGGCCTAAGTGAAAATTTTAGTTCCTTTATTTATAATGAATGCATCTCATTTGCTCTGATTTGATTTTGGTGAAATGGATAAGAAATAGCTAGGAATATTGCTAAGGAGAGGTGTTGGAACTCCTTTTTATAATCAGACTAATTTACTTAGAAAAAATCTAGTTTGTGCTCTAATACTGTGATAGATGTAACAACCTCCTTTGTTACTGTCCTATGCAAAGGCCTCCTGGAGCACAGATGATGCCCAGCCAGGTAACAGGGGTACAGCAGACCACGCAGAGCCCATTCAGTTGGCCTCCAGGAACCAAACCGCCCTCAGTACTGACAAAGAACTGTTTGTTGACACTCAGCCAAAGGTGAGGTTGCCAGTAGCTCTGCCAGGAGCAGAGCAAAGAGGTGGTGATTTCAGTGTTGATCTTAAAGCAAAATCCAGCTTCTGTTTGAGCTCTTTCTTGTGCATAAACCCTTACCCTGAATTGTCAGCCAGTTTTTCATGGTAACGTGCTTGATGCAGAACAACATGTCTCTTGTCTTGCCCTTGATGAGCATCAATACACTGCTTCTATAGAAAGCACCCTGCTTTAGGAAATTTTTCCCTAGTGGATCTTGGCAGCCCTCTAGTGGCAGGTGCTTCCAAACACCTCAAGGGAACATTCGAGTCCTTCTCCAAGGTTGTGTTTGATTGCTGCTCTTCACACCAAGGATTTCTGCAGTGGTGTTCATGTAAACAAGCTGTATGAGCACAGACACTGCATTTCTCTAAAGGTTGCTTGTATGGCTCTGACCAGCATCACTTGCTGTACAGCATGTCTCAACTTCCCAGCCTCAAACTGGAAATTGATGTCTGCATCATGTTTTGTGTTTGCAAATCCGTTATTCTGGTTAGTTTATCCCTGTCCTTTACTAAGTTTGTAGGTAGGTATAATTATTAAACAACACAGCAGCTATGTTACCTGAACCACTGAATGTAGTGGAACATTATTTACTATTGATAGCCTCGGAGAGCTTTCAGAACATGAGTCAAGTCCATTTTTCTGAACCAGGAACAAAGGGAATCAGTGTAATGGTTTGTGCACACTTCCTACTCCACCTGAGCTTGTGCTGGGAGCTTTGATTTACGTATCTTTTGCTATTGGCTCTTCAGCAGTCTCTCTTCTGGCTGTAGATCAGTCCTGATGCAAGTCCTTCCCAAGAGATGAACATCTCAACAGAAATCAATCCCTCCATCATTTAAAAACTGGTGGCTGAATGGAGAGTGGAAACCCATTTATCTCATGGCTGTGTGCTCTTACTGGAATTCACGCTTTGTTTCTGTGGCATCCATTGAAAGATGCACTGTGGAGTTGCAAAGAGCACAGCATGGTCTGGAGAGCTGATGCCCTTTCTGGTGAGAGGGTGAGGGGCAAGCACCTGTGGCATCATAGGTGGGCTTCAGTAGTCATCAGGGAAGGTAGCTGACACTTGGGTACCTCAGCCTGGTAACACATCAGCAGAGCAGTTGGCCTTCGCCCTTGGTGTCACACAAAAGAACTTGTTTGCTCTTTTGACAGAATTTTTTTGTTATGTTACAGTACAATTCCTGAGGATAACACTGGCAGAGGAGTGCCAGTGCTTTATGGCAGGCCTGATGTTTCCCTGCCACTTGCTCATTTATACAGGCAGCTGCTTGAAAAAATCCCTGCGATTGAAGGAGACACAGGTCTTCCACTGCCTTCATTAAGTTGATGGGTGTCTCCTGACAACCACTGTTTGAGGTACAGAGCCGTAAGTTACAACTGAATATAGAAATGTTTTTTGTTTTTTTCATTTCCCTTTTTCTCTTTGCAGACCTCCCAGCTGCCAGGTAAGAGGAAGGTGCCTGCGTGGTTTGGAGCCTCAGCAGCCCCTGTTCTCCCTGTGCCTCATACCAAGAAGCCCAAAGCAGATACAAGAAGAGGGATCTTCAACTGAAGATTAGTTTTTTAAGAAGTGTTTTCTAAAACGTGTACAAATGTTGACTGTATTACAACAGCGGCTCTTTTACACGAAGCAGTGATGCCTGATCCTTTTTTTTTTTTTTTTTTTTTCTTCCTCCGTTGCGAGAGGCATCTGAACTGAAAACCAATTCTGTGCTTTTTTTCACTGTGTGAAATCCGTCATTAAACCAATCCGAGGCAGCTGCCTCCAGCAGCCACTGCGTACGCCATCTTTAGCGGCCGCGCGTCACCCGGCGCTGCCCACTGCGGGGCGGTGCAGGCGGCAGCGCGGGGGCCGCTGGGAGCGCGGCGTTGCCCAATAGGAGCGGCGCGGCGCGGCTCGGCCTGCGCCTGGTGCTGGCGGGCGGGTGAGGCGGCAGGGCTGGGCCGGGGCCGGGGGGGGGAGCGGGCGGCAGCCTCGAGCTGGGGCAGCGCTGAGCCCGGGCTCGTCAGGCGGAGGGCGGGCCCGTGATTTTGAGGGGTTCGCGGCCAGGGGAGGGAGTCGCTTCGGTGCTGGTTGGGAGGACAGCCTCCCGTCGGGGCCCTGCCTGGCCTCGCTCCGCCCGGGCGCCGGTGCGCGGCGGTCTGCGGGAGTTGTCCTCGTGTGGGGGCTCTGGGGGCAGGTGTCGGGTCCTGGCACGCACCGCTGCCTCTCGTTGGGGGCTCAGGTCGTGGGGCTCAGGGCGGGCTCGCAGCTGCTGGAGCGTCGCGTCGTGTCTCGGTGCCGGTCCCATCAAGTTGGCTCAGAAAGAGGAGGATGCGGGCAACGAATTTTCGTCAGTACATACCCGTATCCTTAAGCAGCTCGGTGGTCCTCTAATCCCCTTTCTGTTCTGGTTTCCTGCACAGAGTTATGGATCCAAGCTTACTGAGGGAGCGAGAGCTGTTCCGAAAGCATGCGCTCTCCACGCCTGCGGTGGAAAAACGCCCGGCGACATCCACTGAATCCTCGAGCTCAAAAAAGAAGAAAGTAAAGGTAGAGCAAGGTGGCCCATCGAGCTCAAAGCAGAGCTCAGGTTGGTAATGGTGCCTTGCTCAACACCTGTTTGCTACTGTCTGTGTTTATTAGCATGAAACAGTTTGTCCAGGAGTTCTGTTAGCTGTGGTCTTCCTGAAATTGTCCCTTTTTACTAAGAAACACAGTGCACGATGCGAAAGAAAACTTCGACCTGTAAGGTCAAACATCATTCTGTGACTTGTTTGCTGTTATTCAGCTGGAGGAATTGTTAATGCCAAAACATTACTTTGTAGGAAGCTGGATTTTGCTTGGTGAATATCAGTAAATGCTGGTGAGAGGGTGCTGAAAACTAATTATCAGCTGAAAGTCATAGACTAATCTAAGATGAATCTTGTAATCTGTCATGTTTGGCTGGTGCATAGTGGTTAGCAGTTCTCCTTTTACCTGGGAGCTAATTTCTGTTTGTGAATAGTAGGGCTCCCATAGATTTATTTTCTGCCTTAGTTGGGAATTCTATTGTTTCCCTGCAGTGGTGGCACAGCTTACAACGTACCTCTAGAAATAAAGTAAGTAGTTCTTAGGACCACTTCCAGAATTAGTATGAGCAAATGAGAAGTGCAGTACAGAGAGGATTTGTGTGCAGATGGTGCTCTACTCTATGTTTCCCTTTGTGGGGTGGGTAACTTGGGGTCATTATGAGTAGCTCTGTAAACATTGACATAATTCTCTGATGTGCTCTAAAAAGCAAGCATCAGGAATTACTAAAATATAAAGCAACGCTATTGTGTGAACACACTGCATGCTTGCATTTTGAGTGCAGTGTGTAACTCTTATAAACTAAAAAAAAAAAAAAAACCAAAACCAATGGAACTAATAATAGTTCCATAATAGAGAAAAATTACAGAAGTTTGGAAAACACCTCTAAAATCATCTAATTCAGCCATCCACCTACCACCAATGTTACCCACTAAACCATGTTCCTTAGTGCTACCTCTGCATGCTTCTTGAACAGCTTCAGGCTCAGTGGCTCCACCACCTCTGTGGGCAGACTATTCTGGTGGCAAACCACTCTTTTGCAGAAGAACTTTTCGTAATATCCAGGCTGAACCTCCCCTGGCACAACTTGAGGTCATTCCTTGTCTTCCTATCGCTAGTTAAAATACCAAGGATGATGGGAGGAGCACAGCATCTCCTGTATGAGGTAAGAGTAGGGAGCTTGTGTATCTTCAGTTTCTCAAAGCATTAAGGACACCAAATGATGTTATCAACCAGATATTTTAAAATAAATCAGAAGAGGTGGGATTTCTGTTTGCCATGCTGTTCTCCAAAAAAAAATCTGTAGGATATCTTAGTATGCACCTCTTGAGTGAGAGGGGTTTACAGGGAAGGAGCAATGGACATACAGTTCACGTGATTGTTCTGGAGGATTTGAGTAGCTATGTGGGCAAGCAGCTGAGTAAAGAGTGTGATTTCTTGTTTTGTGGGGTAGGTTTTTGGTGGTTTTCTACATGAGAATGCATGACTGTGAGGAGATATGCTTTATCTTTAATGGTGTTGGCTTTGTTTCAGACAATATCAGAAAGCTTTCGGGATTTTTATAATATTTGTATGTACAGTGAGTCCAGTTTCCTTTCATTTTTCCTTGTATGTACTAATTGCTGCAGAATCATCAAGGGTTGAAGAAGAGTAATGGA
The DNA here is from genome assembly GCF_905368555.1 of Meleagris gallopavo. Lineage (NCBI taxonomy): Eukaryota > Metazoa > Chordata > Aves > Galliformes > Phasianidae > Meleagris > Meleagris gallopavo. The sequence goes on from NC_139407.1 coordinate 14,681,169, forward strand.
GAGTGAGCCAGCTTTTCTTTCCTTCTTAGGAATTGGCTCAGAACAGGTGTGCAGAAAGCCAATTGATAGAAGGGGTCAAACAGCCATGGACACCACAGTTTCCCTGTGGTGCTGCAGAGTCCAAGTCCTCTGCCTCAAAACCGAGTTTTTTATTTGAATTGTCAGATTGCTAGGTACCTGTCAGGATATGTGTATGGCACAGAGAGATCTTGGGGAGATGGAGTAAAAAGTGACTTTGAAGAATTCTCACCCCCCTTTGCCTTCGGAAAAGTGAAAACTAAGAGAATTATTCCTGGTTCTGTTGTGTACTGACCATAAAGATAATAATTCATGTCTCAGTAAATGTGTGAGCACAAGTAACCTTTGGTTCTACGGAGCCTCCAAATTCCTTGTCATTCTTTGATTCTGACTCTGAGGATTTGCCTTTAGCTCTCATTTGGGGAGGTGGGGCATGGAGATCATGCTAATCCTCAGAGGATCACACAGCTAAATGTAGCCTGCATCTGAAGATTCCTTGCGAGATTTCCAATGAAAACAGTTGTCACTGTTGCCTAAAAACTATTATTTGAACAAGCTAGCTGACCAAATTGAAAACTGCCTTGTTTACTCACTCTAGAGTAGTAATGAGAAAATAAATGAAAAGGATTACAACTTTTCATTTCTTTTTATTGATCAGTAGGAAGTCTTAATCTTTGTCTTGGTGGTCTTGGTCAGCAAGAGCTGAAATCTCTGGAAGCTTTTTACACAGCTTTGCTTTACGTGAGGAAAAGAATTCTCCTGAGGCTCTGGAGCTGCGCAAGAGGAGATCATTATTCTCAGTTTCTTGTTTGCTGCCTCCTATGTAGACCCATGAGATCAGTAGCTGGAGAGAGTCCCAAGACTTCCTGCTGTGTGTGCTTCCCAGGAAGGCATGAGAGCACAAATCCAGTGTCACAGAAGCTCGTGTTACTTCCCACGTACTGCCTTCTCCTATGCAGGATGCCAGTCTTTCAGGACTGATTATGAAATACAGTAGGAGGCAATGAGATGTCTCCCCGGTCCAGCACTGACATCGTCATCATCACGTGTCTTGCTTTGTATCCTCAGTTGTCTTGTACTTGGCACATTTGATTCCATTGGTTGTGCTTATAGTTCAACTTCAGTTAAGAGCATTGTATGCATATGGGACTGATGCTGGCAAGGCTTAACAGTAGTAACTGTGTAGAAGATGAAAGTTTGCAGTAGTAAATGTGTCAGTTTGTGAAGAAAGGAGATGGCTTTTCTGGATAAACCGCTGGAATTTTTTGGGTAGTGGTGGTCTGGGTCTTATTCCGTCTTACTGACCAGGAAGAACATCAGTTGAATTGGTGAGCCTTTTGGTGTATGTGTGTGTCCAAATCTTTTGGAGCTTAGGCATGCTAACCCTGAGAGTGGGAGTTCATGTATTAAAAAAAAAAAAAAAAAAGAAAAAAAAAAAAGATTAAAGGTAGTTTTCATGGTACTGAGGTATTTCTGATGGGGATAAGGCAGCAGGAGCTTACTTGTTTTGTAGGTTTTGATTCTCTAATGTGAAGAGTCTTGTTTGTTTATGTAATTGAATATCTTGTCCCGCATGTAGCTTCAGTTGGGTTGGGATGTTTCCTGCTGGCCTGTTTCTCTCTGTGTTCAATAGCAAGACAGAGACTTAACAGGCTGTACTGAAGGCTGTGCTGTTGATTGTTGCTATTACAGCTTAAATTTGTAAAAACAGAACTTTACTGTTTGAAAACCTATAGATGAACACAATAGAGGAATGATGTGCTAAGTTACAGGTAAAAGCTGATAGTTCAAGTTTTACATGGTCAGCTTGTGAGAGTGCTGAGAGGCTGAAATCCTGGAATGTATCTGCAGGCTGATGAAGTGAGCTCAAGTTCAGTTGTGCAAAACAAAGTGACATCTTGCTGTGCATCCATCCCACAGTCTCTTATGCTAGGCTTATCATGATGCAGCCTCCTTTGCGAAGCATATCAACACCTGAAAACTGTGTGCTGGCTGGGAGACATTATTGTCATTGCTCTGGGAAGATTGCAATCTGTCAGCCTGTGTTTTGTCAAGAACTCTGTCAGCTGTAGTTCAGCTTTGAGAATAGGATGAGATAGGAATAAGATCATCAATATGTCACATTTCCTATAGTGTCATAGTTGGCACAGAGGCAGCAGCCTTGGGACAGAAAGATGACCCTGCTTCTTCTAGACCGTGATCCCACTTCAGTGTGCTTTTGTGGAAGCAGTAAGATGGTCTTAAGGTAGTGCAGTAGTCGTCTCTCAACACTCAAAAGTCATTAAACAGGTTGAAAATGTAAGGGGAGTGTGGTTCTTTGGAATGGGAGAAAGAAGGGAGGAGGGGTTAAGTTATACTGCAGGAGGATAGAAAAGGCTATTTTAAGGATGAATTTCATCCTGGCTTGCTTCCCTCCCACCACCATATTTTCTTTAAGTGGTGAACCCGTAGTAAGAACAACTGCTGAAGGCAAAAATTCACACGAGGCTCTCATGGCATCTCTTGCCTTTAAATCCTTCTCTTTCATCTGTTTTTCCTTAATCCCTTATGTCTGTCTTATCCCTGTGTGATTCACCCCATTGAGAGAACAGTGCTCTATCATTGTGCTATGTAGAATTGGATTGTTGGGCATCTTTCTAAGTGTTTTCTCTGGCTAAGCAATATAGTTTTGTGCACGTTGAGCAACACCATTTGTGCAGGTAGTCAAACATCTACTCTAGTAACTCAATATGAACAACAAAAATTCATTAAAAAACAAACAATTTTTCTTCCCCCATAACAATGCAACAGATCCTTCAGCTAGGTGCTCAGAAAGCCTTTGTTAACTGTTTAAGTTCACAGCTGGAGATGCAGTTGTAGCAGTTAACATTCTATTTAAGTCCAAAAAAAAAAAGCAAAAAAAAAAAAAAGCATATAACTCGTTTGTCCGTAAGGTACAAGTGGTTTTGTTCAAGGTGTTAAATGGTCTCCACGTGCTTATGATCAGCCTTTCCTACACCACCTCTGTTTCACGCTTTCTGAAGCTGTTCAGCATTGCTCTAACAGGGTTGGGTTCATTCTCCAAGTCTTTCACAGTTTTATTTTTCACGCAGCAGCAGCAGTCTAGCATTTCATAGAGGAAAGCCAACACCACCAGAGAAACTACAGTGAAGATGAATATGATCAGAATAACAAAGCAGGCAGTGTTCCAGTTATCGTGAAAAGGGTAGATTTTTTGCACTTGAAAGCCCAGGTACTGGTAAATGGATGTTGTCTCGTTCCAGTGAGTGGCGTTGAGAGTTGCCATTCTTGAAGAGTTGTCTTAGTGTATTCCCTGGGGCTTGGGGGCTGAAATAGAAAAACAAAGCTGTTGAGGACCCTGTTATCAAGAATGTGCTGTGTTTTTTATCCCAAATTAGAAAAACTTCATCTCAGACTGTTCTCACACCTCCTACAAAAATGCATTGCTGAATACACATACTTGCTTTCAAAGTATCAAACCAAAATGTGCTACTTGGCAATTTGTCTGGAATGCTGATTACTATTCTCTAATGCATCAAATAGTATCAGTTATTCTAGACTTAAGCAGTTCATTTCACAAGTACATGTGAGGACAAGAAGGTTACTGTTTTCTGGATGTACAGGGGTTTCAACAGCCTGTCTGTCCTTACTGTTGACTTGCAGATTTGAAAGCAGTGCTTAGAACTTTCTCAATGTCATTATGTCATTTGAGTTTGCGTGCTTTCTTGTGTGCTTTTTTTCTCTATTGACTTGAAATAAATCCTTTTTTAAAAAGTGTGAATTGTAACTGAGGATTTTTCCAAAGAATGGGGCTGAGCTTTTCATTGTTCTTCACATTCACAAAAACAATCCTGGTTTCTGAAAACTCCTTATTCTGAATTTGCGTTAGTACTGACATGTTAACACTGCAAAACCTTTCCAACTTAAAAAAAAAAAAAAAAAAACAAACAAAAAAAAACAAAACAAAAAACACCAAAACAAACAAACAAAAACAAAAAAAACCAACCCAATATTTCCTGAGGTGTTCCCCAGCTGTTCTTGCTGTTGATAAGTTTCAGAAATGCAGCTGCTTCATTCAGCTGCCTCTACCTCTGAGCATGTTCCATAGAATCAGAGAGTATCTCAAGCTGGAAGAGACCACTAAAGATGATGGAGTCCTCTGTGGAGCCAGCAGTTGGACCATCCACAAATCTGTGCTGTGTTCATTAGGACAGATGGAAGGAATGCCCAGTCCAATCCCTTCTGAAATCTGCCTTCTTGTTTTCAGTCACCTTCTCCACTTAACTCATCCCTTATCCAGTGCTGCCTGTTTGTACCAACAGGAGGCAAGACTGTGGTGTGGGAGGAAGAAAGTGAGAAGCTGGCTTCAGCAGATACGCCTTTGGCATGAGTCATATTGCTGTAAAGGTGGTCTGCTTCAGAAAGGCCATTGCTAGGAAATGTGAAAGTAAGCAGTGTCTCAGTAATTGCTGCAGTTTATCTAGAAGAAAAAGCAGTTTTGTCTGTCTCTGTATTTCTCTGAATTATGGCAGATGAGATGTTTGGCAATAGCATCTATACAGTTTGGAGTCTTTCCCCAGTTTCTTTCCCTGGCTTTGTCTCCCAAAACAGAGGGAACTTGTAAGTTAGTTATATTTTTATTACTTTAAGACTATATACCAAAAAGCTACAGTAACTTGTGTTTATTTGGCTTAGCTACTGAAAGATGAGGTAGTAATCTTTGAGTCCTTTCACCAATTTAAAGCCAGGTGTGGGAGAAGGACATAGATTCAGATGACCGTTCTATGTTGAGAAGGTAGCAAGTTTTTGGGTGCAGCAGGGTGCTGAGCAGTAGCTGGGATGCCAGCCCCTGCCTGGTGTGTAGGCTCCTTGGTCAGCATGTGCCAGTTAGCAGACAGCTCCCAAAATATAATTTTGTCTGTTCAGGTGCTCTAGAAAACATGGGATTGTGGAAAGGGGAAGAGCTAAGAAAGGGTTGACTGTGTAGAAACCTGAAGTCTTATTTCTATGTCTTAATAAATGAAAGATTTTTGCTTTCAGAATGAAGCAAAAAGTGGGAACTTTCCCGTATTCATTGAAAAATAGTCCTGGCAATCTACACATGGTAAACTCAGTAACTAAAACTACAGAATAAAGGGTCAACACCAATGTTTTGTTCATTGAACTGAGCCGGTAGCTAATGCTGTAACAAACCTTACAGACATACTTCTCTAGAGAGCCTGGTGAGGAAGTGAAAACTTGAAAATGTCTGAAAGAGCAAGAAGTGGCAAAAGAGAACTGTGATGGTGTCAACTGAAATGGGTTCCTTAAAGCAGTTAAATTGTTTGTCATTATTTGTATGTCGTTATTTATAGAGAAAGGAGTATTAATGAAAACCAGGATGGTGCAGCCAGGTCCCCTTGTGACGCACCTCTTGCTGTAATCATTTAACAGTTAGACACTTCACTCCTTATCTTTCCATCTTCACTGGATCTAATTGAAACAGAGCAGCATTGGTGCTGAGAAGGAGCCCTATGCCTAGCTTTTGGCACAGGCATTTATTGGAGGAATTGCAGCACCTTACCCACTGTTTCCTCTCTTAATTTTGTAGTTGAGGCTATAGGGCAGGGCAAGTAGACATCAGCTGCTGCTCGCTGTAATTACCAGTGTGCAAAGCTGGAGGAGCCATTGCCGAGCCTTTGGAATTAGTGCAGTACTAATGAGGGTAGCATCTTTGAAGGCTGTCAAAAAATGGGTTGGTCTCACACAGGTTTACTTCCGTTGTAATGGCACGATTTAAATTCATATTGTAAGCCAGTTCAATTTGTATGCAGTTCAGCTCCTGCAACATTTAGTGAGTTAAATATTTAATGAATTTGGTTCTATAAAGAGGGAAATGACTGGCAAAAAAAATGGTTTCAGAGCAGTGCTGAGGAAGTCCTGTTTAAGAAGCCATAATGGGTATCTTGGGGTTTACAAAGCCCCCAAAAATACGTTTACAAATCTCAATGCCTTTTCACCTTTTTGTGTGGCACCCAGTGCTCCACTACTGACAATAGTAATGATACCCAAAGGGGTTGTATTCCTACTCTAACATACTGATTTCTGGAACATATTTCTAGCATACCCACAAACATGCATTTCTTTTAGCTACTGCAATTGATGAGGTTTCAAAATACCTATTTGTCAGATACATTTGTTAAATTTTAGCTTTAATGGTAGCTTTATAAGGAAAATCCTTTCCACGTCATTTCTGCAGAAACACACGGTCTGTAATGAGTGTGAGGGTGCAGAAAGCAAGCAGCCTCACCAGTAAGCATCAAACCCATTTTGTTTCCTGAATCTGAGCTTGCTGGGTTAGCTTTTCTCTAAGATGGAGTGGTCATCAGTTTGCCATGAGCACGCAGATGGTGGAAGTGTCTGACAGTGCAAGGCAAGCACCCCCGAGTTCGGCTGAATAAAATCCAGCTAAACCTAGTGAAAAGCAATCTTTGTTGTAAGAGGCTTTTTGCAGGCTCATATGTCACAGGCATATTTTCTTGCAGCAATCAAGACAGACATGAGGCAACATTATAAAATGATGTGCACCTACCTCTTGTCTGTAAGGATGCTGAGCGAGCGCCGTGCCGTGCCGTTCCCTGTTTTCATGCAGCCTATGGCACAGCTAAGATGGAGCTGTGCTGCGATTGGCCGGCGTGTGGTGCTGCTGACAACTTCCTTTATGCTCATTTCCATCTCCCCCTCACCGCCAGGAGGAAATCATTCACAAATATGACTCTTACTGCCCGGATTGAGAAAGCCAATCGTTTCATTTTTGGGATGTGCACGATGAGCTTGTTAGCCAAGGGCTGCACGCCAGCGGCCCTGAGCTATCTGCTTTGCACTGGGACTCAGGCTGTGACCTTTGGGGTTGTTCCTCCCTGCAGGGCCAGCCTGGCAGCGGGGGGGACGATGTGTCAGGGACTGCAGGCAGATTGAACGAGATAATCTTCAAGAGTCAGTTGACAAAACAAATATGCAAGAAGTCGTCTTAGCTATAGCCCTGATCTTTGTTTTAGGCACTGCCCATCTCTCATTATGCGTATGATTTTACAGTGCTTCCTTCAAAGCAATTATTTTTTTTGAGTGCAGAAAGAGATCCTGTGGGGGAAAATCTTTATAGGCGGGGTTTGTAGGGGAGGCTGGCTTTTGTTGTTTCTCTCTTAATTTAGTAACCAGAATAAAATGTTCTTACGTAGCTGGAGTTCTGCTGGTTATCCTCCGTTAATTTTAGAATTGGTACGTGGCTGTGTAAAGCCTCTAATAAAATGTCATGGAATTGCTTCAGAATTTGCAATTTCTGAGTTTTGGGTTTGGAATTACCTTCTCTCCACATTAATGCCGATTGCTGTATGAGTCTTTATAGTAATTACTGACAATGGGCTTATTTGACTGCATCCCAGATTCCTACTTCATGTTGCCTTTCATTAGTGACTTACAGATCAACTTAAGAAGTAGGCTGAGATGCAGTGGAAGAGACACTAACAATTCAACTGAGCCATTTGGAATTTAAGCTTTGGAAGCTTAATTTGCAGTTCCCATGAGGAACTTAGTGAGGGCTAAGTTAAGCTTAAACCCAGTGAACATCACCATTTCTACCTGGTGTATTTGGCAGTACTTCTTACACCATGAGCCCCTGAGCTCTTTCTCTCCTTCTTGTTGCCACTTCCATGTGTGCCCTCCAGCTGCCCAGCATGGCAAAGCCTTCACTCAGCAGCTCTGCGGCCTCTCCTGCAGCTGAGGCACTTCCATTGTTCTTTCCTGTCCCTGCATTCATTTTTCAGAGAAACAGTAGGAATAGATGCGGGTATAGATTTTGAAATCTACAGTGGATTGAAAAAGAAAAATAAAAAAAACTCCACAAATGTGACGACAAAGAGGGGAATTTTGTTTTATTGGAGAAGTTAAGATTCTGAAAAGCTATTATTGTTAGGTTTGAGCAATGTTATGCTGGTAATGGACCCGTTGCTTCTGGTAGCGGGTTGTGGATGTTTCTATTTAATGTAGTGCATTATGCAGTTAATACAGTGTTATTAACTCAATCTTACGAGAATGTTGAAACAAATTTTGGTAACAGACCTCGTGGTACTTGAATGCAGAAGCAGGCTTAGCAGAAGGGGACACTGAGTGATTGTGCGAGCAGTGCAGTGCACTGATCGATCATCTTGAATTTATGATTTCTTTGTGGTAAATTCTCTGCTAGGGTTACTTTTCAAACAACTGAAGAAAAACCAAAACCACCTACCCAAGCCCAGCACAGTAGGTACAGTCTTACTTTACTGGATGAGTGGTAACTGAAATAAGTGAAACTTTCTGCTCCTGGCTCAGCAGTATGGAGCAGTCGGTAGAGAAAATCGCTTTGAGTGTGCCAGTTTCATGGTGTAATACTGCAGGTTAATGCTACAGCTGCTTGCTCTTTTCTTAGAGCATCTATGGATACTGAGTTCTGCTCAGAAGCATCCTGGAGCCAGCAGGTAGCTGCGTGTCTGAATCCCCATATTTACAACACAGAGTCCACTGAGAGCGACTGCTCCCAAAATGTGTTTCTATTGTTGGTTTTGACAAGGGTTTTTGAAAGCATTGTTTATTTGTTTATTTTCTCTTTTCGTAGATCACAACAATGGCTCATTTAATTTGAAAGCCCTTTCAGGAAGCTCTGGCTACAAGTTTGGAGTCCTTGCAAAAATAGTGAATTACATGAAGGTATGGTGGTTTCATGTAAAAGTATAATGTTTGGAAATGCTTTAGTTAATTTTTCTCTGTGATAGCAAAAAGATGCTGAGTATTTCAGGCCTTGAGATTTCTTTACTGTGCAAGAGGAAGAATTTCAAGAAATTAGGCTGTTAAATTTAAAATGCCGTCAGTAAACAAAGGGCCCATTATTTGCTTCGTTTCTGGAATCCCAGTTATTCCAGGTCTGCTTAAAACCAGGAGAATGGTTTTTGTTTGCCTTAGAAATAGGAATTTGAAGATGCTGTCAGCTTTCAGGATTCATGAGCTGTTTATCAAAATAATTTGGAAATTGGTGCTTGACAGATAATTTTGTCATTTATCTCAGCTGACACAAACTGATTTTTCTCCTCACTGTCAAAGACCTAAAGTTGGTACTCATATGCTACGCGTGTTGTGTCTCTCTTGGTTTTACGGAAATTGTTCTGTCATCACTGCTGCCAGTTCTTGTTACTCTCCGGTAACTGAGCTGCTGAATGAAGAACTACACAACACTGATTGATCCTCTTTATTTTTCCAGACTCGGCACCAGCGTGGTGATACACATCCATTAACTCTAGAAGAGATTTTGGATGAAACACAACATTTAGATATTGGACTCAAACAGAAGCAGTGGTTAATGAATGAGGTAAAGAAAAGCTTTTGATTGGAGATTGAAGAATAGTGATAAACCTGAGCTGTATCTGTTTATTTAATTGCAGACTCTATTTAAATACTGAAGTTCTGCTTCTGAAAAGCTGCATTGGTTCATGCTTCTGTCTTGTGCCTCCTGCTACAGAAATTACTGAAATGAAAGCTATTCTGTATTCTGACATTTTTAAGGATCAATTACTGTTACTAGGGTTAAGAGTAAGTTGTATGTCAAGTGAATTTCTTCATTGCTAATTTTATAGACGCAAGTTGTTGTTGTTCTTTGTTGTTGTTTTTTTTTAAGAAATTTGTTTTAAACAAAGTTCAAGCAGAGAGCCCTATCGGTATAAAAGATTTCAAATTGCTTAAATGAAGAGCTTAAAATTCATACTTAGAGATCTTTGTTTACTGAATTGAAGAATTCTGTTGTGAAATCTGTGTCTGGAATCGTGGGGTAATAGATCTCAAAGTTCCCCTGCTGGAGTTCATCAGTGTCATGATTTATGCTAGGTTTCATTCTTACAGAGTCACTGCAACTTGCTGCTGCGTTCATCTTCATGCTTTATTGATCCAAATATGGCATTGCAAGAGTAGTGGCATTGCAAGACTAGTAAATCAACAAAATCCTTCATATTTTGGTATTTATCAAGATCTGGTTTTGCTGGTATTGTGCTTAGACTCATTGCAACAAAGTAGTAAAGGCTGTTAATACATGCTGCGGAGGGAATCTCTGTAGAAAAAGTAGGATGTTTTTAATTATGTTTTTAATTAATACTAATATTCTGGAGAACAGAAAACTGGCAATGCTGCTATTATGAAAATGTGGCTCCACTGAAAGCTTTGAAGAGTAGCTCCAGGCTGTTTCCATAACAAATCAGAATTTTGAGGCTGAACTAAAAAGCTCAGATAAAATTATCACTGAGTTGGTAATCCGTGATGATACTGCGTGCACTGCAAAACTGATTTGGACCAGATCTTAAATCATTTCAGTTGTCCATGAGTTTCTGGTCAGCTTTACTCTGAAACAGCATCATAAGTAAAATCCTACTGCGCAGCATGTCTGCTCTTCTCAGTTTCTGCTACAGCTGCTGGTGCCAATTGGCAGCAGTTCAGGAAGACTGACTCGTGTTTTGTTCATGCCAAGATAATGCCTTTCACGTTTGTAACATCCATACGACCCAAGTTTGATCTGCCAAGTTGTCTGTTGGCACTTTATGTGCAACCAAAGCACACTTTTTCTTGTGTTCCATCTTTTTTTTGTTGTCATGCCTTTCTCAAAAAGGAACACGTGCCTTCTAGACTTGAAGCTCCTTCAGGCTCAAAGGCATTAAGTGAATGATGCTAAGCCTCCTTTGGTGCTTTGTGCTGTATGTCGCCATGAATTATGCCTAGGCTGGATCTGAGATCCAAGGATTTAAAATTTGTTTCAAATTCAAACCTCCAAACTGTCAGCTATAACACATGGCTGACGTACCGTAGCTACTGAAGTACTAGTTTGTTCTCTTTTTCAAGTTTCAAAATTTATATTCCTATTACAGGCTCTAGTCAACAATCCTAAAATAGAAGTTATAGATGGGAAGTTTGCTTTCAAACCCAAGTACAACTTGAAAGATAAAAAGGCTCTGCTCAGGCTCCTGGACAAGCATGACCAGCAAGGGCTGGGAGGAATCTTTTTAGAAGAAATTGAGGAAGGCCTACCCAATGCACATAAAGCTATAAAGGTGAGTCATGCTTATCTGGGCTTCAGCAAAGCTCTTCTGGGTAAGTTCTCAAAGTGGAAGTAAAAGCTAAGAGAGAATTTTTTCGGAGTTCATTTTGTTGTTTTGGTGACTCAGAAGGTCTGATTTAGTACCTTTTCCTGTATGTTGTCCTTTATGTTTACAATTGACCTGACATCTCAGCACAGCTGTCAAAGCTTTCTCACAAAACGTGCTTTATGTATTATGTTGCAACTGAAGGCATTTAATTGTGCTTTTATACCTTGATTTTGGCTCATATCTTATCTTCATTTTATTGGTGCATTTATTGATGGTGTCCACTTTGGATGCTTTTTGTTGCTTGTTACTTTGCTGCTCTCCAATTCATTGATCTCTTTGTGGAACAGGATCTGGGTCTGTTATTCTTAACGTAGAACTGATCTGGGATTCTTCTTTTGCGTTTGTTTTCAAGGCTTTAGGGGACCAAATTCTCTTTGTTACCCGCCCTGATAAGAGGCAACTTCTTTACTATAATGACAAGAGCTGTCATTTCTCTGTGGACGAAGGTAAGTGTTCATTTATATCTGTATCCATGGTTTAAATTCAACTTAGGCGATTGAATGTCTTTTAATGTGATAAGAAAATATTTGGTATATCGAGGTTCTGTCAGCAGAATGGTATATATTAGTGTGAGGATAACAAGACTAGCAAACAAGTTCAGGGATAATAACCTTTGTTTTCTATTGGATGCATTGGTACATGGCACCAGGAACCCAACAGTTCAAGTGTAGCAGATGAGAAAAGAGGAAGAGTTGCCTGTCTGTGGCTTAGATGACATCTAACGTTTTGCTGCATAAAGGCAGATGAAGAACAATGGAATTTCTTCTGGGTTTCTGTGCTGCTTTTTTTCCCAGCTTTTTCCCAGTCATGTACTTCTGTTGGTGAATGCAGTGAGGAACCAGAAATTGAAGAGAAGGAACAAGCAGACAGGGAGGAGATGTGAGCAAAACTACTGGGAAGAGGTGGTTTACAACTGGGAGGGCAGCCTGAGTGTGGGGTGGTGCTGCTGCCTAGAGCTGGGAGTGGAACTCCAGAGCTTCAGCATGTATTTTTTATCTAACAAATAGTGGTAAAGTCCTCTGCAATCAGTGTGCCCATTGGCTGAATGCAGCAAGAGTCCAGGTTATGCAATAATATATATATCTGCAGAAATTAATTACGCCTGTCAGGGTGTGTTGCAATGATGACGTCAGAGCCAACATCAGATATCTGTAAGTACAGAAGAGAGAAGGCATTCCCTGGTAAAAGACCTTATTTTAAATGACTCAAGGACACTGAATTCTTAATGTTGATCTCTTGTTCTGTAACATGCCACATGAAGCCATATTCTAAAGCATCACATTATGGTAAAAGAAGGAAAAAGTTTTAATTGGACCTTTAACTGCTGTGTGTGCAGGACCATAGAACAAAACATAAAGCGCTTTTTTGTTTGAATAACTCAGAGAAACTCCTTATTTTAAACAGAATCATGCAGCTTCTTTGTTACATAGCAGATGTACTCTCAGTTAATAGCTTAGTAAGATAATTTAATAGATGTCACCTACAGCATTTAAAAATATAGTTTCCAAATATTATCTTAAACTGTAATTTCTTTGTTTCTTTATAGTGGGAGTCCTAACAGTATGTGAAATGAAGGATCATAATCCTCAGTCAGCCTTTATTGGGGAATTTGTAACTTCCCATATGCCTACAAGTTTACCATTAATACTGTCAGCCTGTTCAGATTGTGTTTCTTCAGTCCATCAGTCCATGGCTTTTAGGATTCCGAACTTTGCCAAAACCTTTAGAAATCAGCTCTCTTGCAGACAAAGCTTTTAAGTTTTTTAGCAGCTACTGGTTATATTACAGTCCCAATTGCTGATCATTTCTTTTGGTTTAATTGGTTGTGGGTGCCCCGTCCCTGGAAGTGTTCAAGGTCAGGTTGGATGGGGCCCTGAGCAGCCTGGTCTAGTATTAAATGGGGAGGTTGGTGGCCCTGCATGTGGGAGGGCGGTTGGAGATTCATGATCCTTGAGGTCCCTTCTAACCCTGGCCGTTCTGTGATTCTGTAATTGGCACCCAGCCATTCTAAAAGATTTAGCAGAATCTCTATTCTATTGCTTTCAGTTTATGATAACTCCTGAATTGATTGTGAAATTGAATCAAAGGGTCCATTTTATTGAGAAGTTCTAAAGAAATCTACCAGCTCTGCCAGGGAGCCAGTACAAATCCAAGGCTGTTCGTATACAGTCTTCATATATTCTAGCACATGCAGCACTGATCAGTGGTTAGGAGCAAGCAGTGCAGACCTTTGCTATAAAATAAGGGAAAACGTTTTGTTTAAAAACAACAACAACAACAACAAAACAAAACACAAAAACACCAACAGAGAACATAAAATGTTTAAGGCATTTGGCTCAGTCTCCCAATGAGAAAGGCATGAAAGCCCCTTATGTCTGTGATGAAGGGACCACGAGCATGCAATGTTTGTAGTTCAAGGTGGCCTTGCTTGCTTTCATCCGCAGGTGGCAGCATGTTCCCATCTGAGCAGAAAGGGATTTTTTTGCTGTTTTTTTGTGCTTTTTTGCTTTTCTTTGTCATGCAGAAGATAATGCTTTGTTTGGAGAGAGGAGGCAGAATATTCGCTCTTGTGCAATTTGTGATCTGCTTGCATGTGCCACAGCTCTTACAACATTCCGAGTGGGTTCACTTTGTTGTTGCAGCTGGAATGGGTCCTTTTTCCAAGCATGTTATCCTAAGATGAGAAAAACCCATCCTTCCTGGGCAGTCTTGCTTTGAGATTGTTTCCAGAGTCCTGGAAGCACGTTTCTTAGGGAGTCCTTGGCAGAATTGTCTGCGTACAGGATAAGCTATGACACGTTCCTGCGTTAGCAGTGCTATTTCAGCTCGTTATCTCCAGCAACATTAAAACTAAGTTTTTAGAAGGCTGCAAATAAGCCTTGAGGAGTTGTCAGACTCTTTGATCTAGCAACTGATGATAGTTCAAAATATGTTTCTAGTTTAATGCTTATCCTTAGAAGTCAGGGTTTTGTGCTCCTCAGAACATGGTTTTGCTGCATGACACTCCAGTTTTGAACATATGTTGGCTGGGGTTATTGTCCTCCATGGTCCTCTTCCATTGCTGTCTGAGCTCCATCAGCAGTCAGTAGAGAAAGAGGAGCGTGGAGCAGTTTGGAAGCTGCTGCCTAAAGCAGTGGGACAGACTGTCTGGCAGTGCCTGCCTTTGCCCTGACTGCAGTTGTTTTGGTGGCTAAACAAGCTTTTCTTTCTCCCCTTTTGAAAACAAGCCCCAGTGTACTTCAGCAGCGGTGCAGTACCTATATCGTTATCTCCAGGGTACTGGGGAAGGTATGTGTAGTGAGGAGTGGCTTTTGTTCTTCCTCTTATGTGATTAGCCAAAGAAGGTTCAGATTGCATGTGTTCCTTCTTCACTTCCTGACTAATTAATCTTCCGTCAGTAATGTGTAGCTGAAAGAGTTTATAAAAGCCGGGCTAGATTTCAGGTGCTTCAGCCAAGGCAAGTAGTGCCTTTTTGTGCTGGGGCTAAGCACTTTGCATGTGAAGCAAACTTTCACTGGGGGCCTGAATGCTGAAGGGCCACTCCAATTGCTTTACCGTTAGAGTTGATGTCTTTCACCTCTGAAGGCAACACAGGAAATACTGTAGTGCCTAGAAATGCGGATATTTGATTATATATATGTTTAATATTCTTCCTAAGCACCTTTGAAGGGATTTTAAAGAATGGCTGAAGCTTATTAAATTTCACAGTATAAAAATTGCTCAGTATCAGTTGATGACTTGTGGTTTTGGCCTTGAATTCCAAACTGGTCCAGGCACAACACCAAGTTAAAATCGGGCACCTTTTCTTTCTGGTTTAAATGTAGAACTGTTACAGAGCAGGACTTCACCTTCCCTACTGCTCTTCATTTCTTTCCTTCTGTCCTTTCTGCAGAAATATTGTCGTCTGTTCTTGTCCTGTACTCAGGTTTTAGCTCAGCTCAGTGAAGACTCTTAAGCTGTTTTTAATCTCTGACAGATTTTATTATCAGTATGATACAGAAGTTTATCTCCAGAAGCCATCTCAACCTTTTTGCAAGAGCGGGCAAGACAATCAGAGCTGCAGGGTAAGCTGCAGGAAGCCACTGTGCAGCCACTTACCCATGACGCTGTATCCCATATGTAAGCATTTATAGAAGGAGAGCGTATTGGATTATAGTAGCTCAGAGGAATGATGGCGAAAATTGCTTTTGTATATAAGGCACCCCAGGCAGTAAATCTGCAGAAACATCCTTACCCCTCAGGTATTTCACAGAGAAAAGCCATTTACAAAACTTCTGTTGTGCTGCCCTATGTTCTGCTTTGTGTATTTTTCCTGCTGGTCCAGGTTCACTGTTTTAAATCTGTGCATGCAGACATCTTGATGCTAGAGATGCTAGCAAATACTGAAGTGGCCTTTAGGTCAGCCTCATTCCCTCTTTCATGATCTGGAGAAGCAGGGGAGTAGCCTGTGAGTTGTGCTAGTTCTGCCAAGCCTCTGAGTTGAAATATTTTAGCGATCAAATTGCAAGATGCTGCATACAGCAGGATTTGTTAACTGAGGGTGCTGCAGACGCAGCTGGCTGCCAGTTTTGGCGAAGATCTGCATTGCTGTCAGGACTTACAAGTCCTCTGCTGAAAACATACTGATCTCCCTTAGGCTTCACAACCCGTGTTGCTATGGTCAGAAACTCTTTGGAAATTTCTTTCCAGGGGATTTTTTCCCAGCTCTATCTTGTCTTTGCAGCCTAAGTGACAGGAGTTGGCAGCCTGCTGAGGTCAGGTGCAGCCTTCCTTCTTGATTGCTGAACAGCCTTTGCTTTCCGTAGCTGTTACTTGTTCTGGCTTAGCTGTAAAGTAGTCTTCTGACTCTGAATGAAGAATCTACCACCTTCACCATGCTCTGCTGGCATAAAGATCACCCAGCAGTTTTACAGGACACAGGGAGCGAAAATAGAATGTACTTCAGGATTACCGTGGTTTTGTGCGCTGCAGGAATGCATGCATCTGAACCTGTTCTCTGTGCCTGGCTGGAGCAGACTAGCGTGCAGCGAGCTTTCTGCTTCAGCAGTCCCCTTCCTGCTCTCCAGACCAGGTCTCTGCAGACCAGTTCCTTGTCACTGGCCCCTCTCGTGAGCTATTACAAGTAGTGCCCCTCTTTTTTGCTAGGAACCACAACAAAGTCCAGGGTGACGGTGTTTCAATTTCTTCTCAAAGTAGCTGGAGAAATCACATCCTGTCATGGGTTAAGGGTATGGATTTTAGGCCTGGAGTTGGCAGAAATATGGATTGTTATTTCTTGAGAGTGGTGGTTATTGCCAGCTTTTCACATAGGCTCTCATGTTTCAGAGGGGATGTTACAATAGTTCACAGTGTATTCCCAAGGTCTAAACTTTCACTAGCTGATAGGGGCATAGTCCTTGGAGACTTTGAATAAATCTGACAGGTAAGATGGAAATGGTTCACTGCCAGCCAGCCAGCTGCTCTCTCTCTTCATTTCCTGCATTTAGTTCAGTATTTGGTGTGACACAGAATCGGTTTTGTGATGTGGTGATAGATGTATTTCTTCGCTCTTTAGATGGAACCCTAAATACAAACCACAAGCATGCACAACCATGTGAATGCATCCCCACCTTTATGCTGAGCCAACCCTTTAACACAGAATATTGCCAGGGGACAGTTTTATTGTGATTTCCCACTTTCCTGGGCACTAAGGTATTTTAATCCCATCTGTTGAACTTCACCACAGAAGCTCTTCTGCAATTACTGCAGTCAAAGCTACAATGCTGAAAGCTGCCTGATTGATGGAGGAGTATTTAAAAAGAATGGCTGAATATTGTGAGGTGATTCTGATGGGGCCAATTAGTGAATTAAACTATCTGTACTTATAGTCCATTTTAGCATTGCGGTATTGGTTCTTGGTGACTGTTAAATTCATATTTCTTTACCAAGTTTAAAAGGTGATTGTGAAGCTGTAATGATGTTATAACCACTGCATTACAAGAAATGCAAAATGCTGTGGTTAGATATTAACTGCACTTCTGTTGTTGTTAATCCTTCAAGAGCTGACCATTTATTTTCTAGTGTTTAATTTTTCACTTCTGTTCTCCAGAAGAATGTAAGCTAGTTAACTTTAAGTATCTATCCTGAGCTTGGTGGTTTTTTTTGCATCAGAGCATTTTTCCATATATCATGCACTCTAGTAAGGAGTCAGGTCTCTCGTGTTTGCAGCAATACATGGTAAGAAAAAGACCACTGTTTTTTAAAAGTCCATGGTGACCAACTCTCTTGATGCCATCACGCAGTGTACACATGCCTGGCACATCTTAAGAGAACTGCCTGCATCTCTCACAGGGCTCGTCTGTGCACAGCCGAAGGCAGCAGAGCACAGCATGGCCTGAAAGCATCTCTGCCTGGAATCTGTTTAATATTTATGTGTTTATATGCACTCTTCTCACTTCATGCATGAATTGCAGAAAACATGGTTTGGAATATGGTTTCTTGCAGAAGTGTGATAATGAATTTGCACAGCCATCATGTGATTCTTATTTCCGGCCACCAGTGGGTCTGAGTGTCCTGCTGAGTCCCACTTGGGTGCTCAGGACAAGGAGAAAGGAAAGAGCTTGAAGGAGCTCAGCCTGAGGAATGCACTAGGACCTTTGCTCAGGCTGCAACCTTTAAGACTTATTGCTGGGAAGGCCGAGTGCTTATTGCTGAGAAATGTCCTGTGTGTGTTTGGCTTTGATCTTAACACAGCCTGTCCACCTGCTGCAACAGGATGAAGTGAGAGATGATCTGTGAGAGCAGGCACTGCAAGATACCCCTAAAGCCAGGAATCACACCAAAAATGGATGAGTGGACAGAGAATGCTTTGACTACAGTGTCACTCCTTGCGTTAAGTTATCTGAAAGTTCATGTCTCAATGATTCTGTCGTGCTGCACAGCCTGAACATGAGCAGTGGGCTGAGCAGTGTCTCCTTATAACCAAAAGTGGCACTCTGACAGGATTCAGTTCTCAAAAGCACTGCGTTACCAAAAATGAACATTTGCTGCTCTTCCCTGGCAAAATTCCTTTCTTTTGTTTCTGGAGAAGCTCGAACAGCCCTTTACTGTTGGTAATGGAAAGAAAAAGAAAGAGCTGAGACTTAAGGCATGCCCATTCTTAGAAAAACAAGATGCATTAGGAAGGGAACAGTCCAAGTGAAGGATGGAATTCTGTTCTTTATGGCTCTGAACCATTTGGTTGCAGTGTGCCCAGAGCCGGTGTGTTTGCGGCAGATTGTCACTGGAGTGTCTCATCGCCTGCTGCATAGGACAACTTCTTACGCATGCAGAAGTTGTGGTTGTTTTGACAACTGTATACTAAATTTATCTGGAAATAAAGGGAAAAATTTAGTCTTGCGTTGCTATGTGCGCCTCGTGTTTTATTTATAGATTGTTAGCCAAACCTGCTGACAGGATATATCTAACTGACTGCCTGGGGAATGAAGGGAGGTAGAACTGTACCAGCCGCTGCCGGGAGAAGGCATTCCAGAGGCTCTGTGAAACTTTACATGAGGCGGAAAGTGCTCAGGCAGATGGCAGCTGCTCTAATTAAGACTTACTGTCTCTGCCTTTTTTCTTGCTGCTGTGGTTTTTAAGGTCTCTCTCTTCTTTTTAACATCAGAGGAATTCTAGTAATTTATTATCCGTAAAGCATGGTTTGTATTAGATTACAGTGATAAAGGAGCTTACAACCACTGAAGTTAAATGTCTTCAATCTTCAGTAAATTGGACTATGAGATGGCAAATCTCCCATGACAGTGGCAGCGGAAGATGTGTAAATGAAGTTGCCATTTATGGTTAGCTATTACCTTTCACCAGGATCGTTTGAACTGAAGCTTATAAAACACACTAACAGTCTGCTGTGCTACAAGGTGCTAGGCAGAAGGATGGAAGCCATATAAAATTACCATTAAACGCACACATTTTGCCTGTGGGTGCCTCTGAAGCTGGGATGCTGGGGTGCCCTTAGTGCATATGTGAATCAGCTCATCTTTTTCCATGAAGTGTTGGTGGCTTTTGTTGTTGGCTGGTTTTGGAAGTGCATCCGACTTTAAGAGTGGGTAAAGGCTGCACTAATTGGGTGCCTGCTGGCAGCAATAACTGCATTGCAGGCTGGCGTATCAGAGTACTTCAGTGTCTGAACTCAGATCTGTTTCTGCTTTCCTTTCGTGCAAGGGCTTTGCCTAGGGTTTGTTCGCTGAGTTGTGAAACGAGGGTTTGTTTGGTGTTTCAGAGTTTCGGAAACTGTGGAGAAGCATTCCCATGGATTCTATAGATGAAGACAAAGTTGAAGAGTACCTGAAACGACAGGGTATTTCCTCCATGCGAGAAGCCGGACCGAGGAAAATAGTAAGAGATACAAATTGCAGATCTTTCTGAGAAATTCCCCCCCTGCTGACCCTGTGATGTTAATTCCAAAATATGTTGCTGAGCCTATGCGCAGCTGCCTTCTGTAGCTCAAGGAAATGCAACCAATTTTAAGAAGCTGCAAAAAAACAATGCTGAAGCCAGCAGCCAGTTTTTATGACTTGTTTCAGCCAGCGTAATCCCAGAAACATCAAGAAGTGGGCAAATGCCAAAAATCCCTGAGAACTCCAAAGTGGAAGCTTCTGCTTAAAGCTGTACAGTACGTTAGGAGCAAAACAATAGCAGCTCTTCTGGGAGAAGGTTTTCTCTTCCCTTTTTCTTTTCTGCTGAACAGCTTTGAAATGTTGATTTGAATTGTGTAACCTACCTCCCACTGCTCTTAGGCTGTTCCCCAGACAGAGTGCAATATGCTCATGCTTTACTGGCAGGCCAAAATGACAGCAACATCTCCAAAGATGCTTTCTTCCTGGCTTATAACAAATCTGTTGTTTTTTTCTTTTTACATTTATTGTATGTGGCATACCATCTCTTTTCTGTTCTACACCTGGCTTCAAACTGGCCTTCCACAAAGCCCTTCCACACAGGATCTGTTCCTGGTTTCTGCCATTGCTACAGTGGATGTTATAACATCTGCTGTAATGTAGGCACTTCTCTTGTGTTCTGCTTATTCTAGATCTGTCTTTGAGCACATCATTGTGACTGTGTGCTATCTACCTACTTCTATAGCTGCCTGGCAATGCTCAGAGATCCCACTTTCAAACAAATGCCAGCTTTCCTACAGCACACAAGATACCAGGAAGCTCTGCTGCATCCCCAGTGCCAATTCCCCGCCAAGATTCGAATTGAATACAGTTGCTTCCTGCATAAATAAAGACATCTCGCCTCCTGCCTACCCCCTGTTCAATCACAGCTCTCCTTTGGAGCGAGGCAGTGGCTGTGAGCGGCACAGTATCCCACATCAGGTCAGATGTCACAGCAGGAAGGCAGATCTTTTGATTACCGTTTATTTCTTCCTTTAGGCTCCTGCTCAGAGGAAGAAACCCACTTCTCAGAAGAAACGTCGATTTAAGACTCACAATGACCATTTGGCTGGAGTCTTGAAAGATTACTCTGATGTCACTTCTGGCCAACAGTGACTGGCTGAATTTTGAAGCAAACAGATGTTTTTCTACAGGCTTTTTGCCACTCAGACTCAGCGACTGCTTGCAGGAAGACTGACTGTATAGTAATGTGATGTGTTTCCTTCATCCCAGTGACTGCCGAGATGGAGCAGATCAGTTTGAGAGCAAGTTTGAACTACTAAATTTAGAGTTTAATTTAATTAGCTAATTGGAAATGTGTCTTCAAATAAAAGGTTCACTCAGATTGCCTCTTGGCATAGAGTGATAAATGGTGCTCAGCATGAAATACAGGAGTTCCTGTTCAGTGCTTAACTCTGCTTTTACGTTGCTTAATGGGTGTTTACCTGGAATTACTTAAGAGGAGCTTTTTCGTAGAATTGAATACAGCATTATTGTATGTATTGCGGGGAAGTCTATTCCTAAAATCACTGCAGGCAAGTTTCTTTTACAGTCAAATATACCCACAGTTTGTATGTTCCTGCCTTGCTATGGAGTAGAGCTTTACCGAACTGATGGTACCTGAGGCTCTGACTCAGAACAAACCCTCTCCAGAACTCCAGGCAGGTTGCAGGAGTGCACTGCAGCTGCTGCTTCACAATGCTCATCAGAAATTGCCCTCAGCTATTTCTCCTCGCTGTAGTGGATGCACCTCTGTTACACAGGCAATTTCTCCTCACTGTAGTGGATGCATCTGTGTTGCACAATTCTATTGGTGGATAGGGGAAATAAATTGACAGTGTAATACTGCAACTTCTTTTTTCTTTCTTTTTTTTTTTTTTTAAATTAATAAACTTACAGTGCTGGTTTCCAGTGTTTCTTCCTTAATGTGAGATCTCATACTTGTGTTTTCCTTTTCAAAGAGGTAAAGGAGTCTTCACTGTGTTTTAATCTTCTCAATGACTTATTGTTCTGGGCTAACACTGTCATCTTTTATCATTCTTGTTTGGGGGAGAGAGAAAACCACCTTAAAAGAAAGCTTGCTGTAGATGCCTGATGTCGGTTGCAGTACAGACAGCCTAACATGGAATGTAGCCAAATTATGTTCTCTTGAAAACTTATTTTTACATACTGAACCAAAGTCAGTCAATGCTGATATTGTTTTCGCAGTATTGCAGCAGAGGGGCTGTTCCTCAGCTCTTCTGCGGTTAGGATCAAAGATAAAACAGGTGAGTGTGATACCTGCCAACAGTTTGCTGCTGCCTGCGCATGAGCCTGTCTTGCCTGATGTATCAGGATTGGAGCAGAGGCTGCTGGATCTGGGCACACCAACAGATAAAGAATAAGGCTTTGTTGGTGGAGAGCTGAACAGTTTACATCTGCTTGGGAAAGCAGGAGAAATAAACTTCTGTAAGTGTAGCATTTATCCTTCTGTATAATCCACTGGCTTTTTAGAGAGTGCTCTTTTGTGAAACAGGCACTTTGAACATGGTACATGTCAATCCTGTGTAAAGAGATGCTCAACACCAGTAGGAGATTCCTTTTATATTTGTATGTATATATATAAAAAGCAAGCAGCACACTGGTTTTGAGACTTGTTCTTTCCCTTTTCCAGGCTAGCACAAGCGATTCATCTTGGAGCTTTTTATTTTTCCATTATAGCTCTGCTTTAAAGCACCTGTGGCACACCTGCAAAACTGTTCTCTTCTGTCATCTTCGTTCAAAGACAAAGATTCTTTTCTGTGTGTTGCATTTTTGAGCCATGATTTTTCTGGTGGTGCTGCTTGGACAAAAGCAGAGCTCTTGGTGAGCTATGAGTTGCTTTTCATGCCTTAATGTTAATGGAGTACCTTCCCAGTCATCTTGCACAGCCTGACTCTGTGCTGTGGGCTGAAGCAAGGCAGGCTGTGATGCAGTTACCTGTGCAGTTTCTCTGCTGAAGTGATTAAGAGGGAGACTAAAGATGTCTCTGGCTACTTTCAAAGATGAAAATTACATTAAGTCAAGAAATAAGAGAGCAGGAAAGGAAGATTAGTTCAGTGTGCTGTGGTGGCATTGTCAGGCTCCAAGGAATAGAATGATCCAACTGATGTCCAGTTAGGAAGACTAGACCAGTTGCTTTCTCTTTTTTTGTGCAAGTCTCTGCTGAACTAACAGGAAGGGCAAAATGGGCTTTGAAACTTGTTAGGGTAGAGTCACAAAGCTTGATAATAGCTGACAGGATGCCTACGCTAGCCCATGAGAAGAAGCAGTTAAACAGTCATGAAGAAAACACACATCCAGTAAATAAGAAAGAGCTCCTCTCTTCTCTGTGGATTTGAGAAGCTGATTTGTATTTCTGTATCAGAGGTGCTCCCAGCTGTCAGTCCTATGTCTTAAGGTTTTTGTTTGTTTTTGTTTTCCCCAATACGTCTTTAAAATGAAATGGTATATCTTGAAAATATTTCAGACAGTGCCAGCGTGAGTCTGTTTGCTGAAAGCATTAGCAGCACTCCTGTCCACTCGCTCACCTCACAGCATTATGTCCAAATCAGTTTTTTTGGTGAAGTTTAATGTAAGAGATCATAGCTGTTAAAACCTTAAGTCTATTTTATTTTCCTCCACAGTGTTCCCATCTATGTTCACCATGCAGGGTGCTGGCCTAGCTGCTGCATCAGCTTGTCTGGATTAGCAAGGCGCAAGAGGGGAGTTCAGCTCTCCTTCCGTGATGCTGATGGACATATGGACAGGGCCCTGGGGAAGAGACAGCTTTCTTTCAGTGTCATGAGCTCTCAGGTATGTCAGTACTGCCCACATCATCCTTTTGCTTGCCTCATTGAATCTTTAGCCTGTGGCTGCAAGAAGGCTGCAAGCTGTGGGGAGGAGGCATTTTGCCCTCTGTGTGGATAGCTGTAAACTGAAGTGGATCAGGCGAGGCGTGAGCTGAGCCCGATGCTGCACACAAGTGAGCATCCAGGCCGGACGCTGCTGGTTATGTGCTGCTCCTCCCCTGCCCCAGAACAAAAGTCCTCTATCTTGAAACCAGTGCAGGTGAAATAGCCACAGGGAGTCGCAGCTCTGAGCGTGGAGGTCTCTTGGCTTGTCTTCTAAAAGTCGCTCTGGTGAGGAGCTATTCCTCCTTCTGTACAATGATCATTCTGGAAGGGGGTGGAAAACAGCAGGATTTTGCATGGTTGAATGAGAAAACTGACATAAGACAGTTTGTACGAGAGCTAATCTATAATTCATCATGATCATTCCAGGCTTTTAGAGAGCAGGGCAGGGAGAGGCAGGGAGCCCTGCTGTGCAGCATAAAGCCCCCACACGTGGATGCGGCTGGCCTGCGCTGTCACTTTGATGAGCATGGGCAGGCAGTGCTGGGCCACTGGGGATGGCCAGGCCCTGCTGCCTGTGGGTGAGGAGGGGCTGCAAGCTGCAGACAACTAGAGGAAGCCTTGGTACTGACATCTCGTTATTTCCATCTTTGTTGCTTGCTTTTTGGTCGCTGCTTATGTACCAGGCCGAAATTCCTTGGTGTGTTACCGCCTCAGGGACTGCTGGCAGCTACTTTTCTGGGAAAGGGTGTCTTATAGGGCTGAGGGTGTACCCACCATCAGATGAGCATCTGATGGCTGTTGGGAAGAGGACAGCTCAGCTCTTGGTAGGCCAGGCCCGAGACCCTGCTTTTGATTCCCTCGGTGCCACCCAGCTTGCAGTAGAAGCAGGTCTTGTTACTGCTTGCTGGTCTTGTCACTGCTTGCTGGTCTTGTCTCCGCTGCTTTGGAGTGCCAGCACATGCAGCAGGTCTCAGTCAGACAGCCATGACCTTGAGAGCTTCATTTGGGACCTACGTGCTATAGACTGTGTCAGCCTTGTGGACTGAGTGTTGTGCAGAGCAGGGGAAATGATGGTGAGGGAAGAAGGTTTTGTTAATTTTTTTACTGTACCTGCCCTTCTGGGCTTACATCCAAGGCCTTGAAGTACTTGTGCGACTTCCTCCCATCTCCCTTAGTAATGTTGTATTCTCTATTCCCTCCTGAGCTAGTTATTAATTATGGAGGCTGGGGAGATGAAGTCCAGACTCTGCTAATTGTTGATTTACCCATATTGTAGAGGCAGCATTTCAGCAAGCTGCTAATGGTCCTTCTCAGCTTTAAACTCTTCCACAACTTTGGTCTCTGGCCTATGGGTGGCAGTGAGCTCAAGTCCTGCAGTCCAGCCTCAGATCTTTTGGGCCTGCCATACCTCCCTGATAGCTTCCCTCCCAGCCTGTCTCACCAGCAACTGTGCAGCCATCTCTTGGCCCCATGCTGCCTGCCTAAACCCTGGTGCCATCCCCTCTTTCTTCTCCTGGCCTTGTTTTTCCTTCACCCAACTCCAGCAGAGCCCAGTGGGAGCACTGCCACCAGGCCTCAGGGCAACCCTGTCTGCCCTTTGCCCTCCCTCCCCAGTGCTCAGTGCTGTCTGTCGGGTTTGGGGAGCCAGCAGCAGGGCTTTCCCCCTGCCCCTGCCTGGGGAGCGAGGGCGCAGGAAGTGGCTGCTCTCATCCCCTCTACCTGGCTCAGTCTTGACCACTGGGGACTGGAGAGGGAAGGTCTTGGGAAAGGGGAACTCTGAGAATGCCTCTTCTATCTCGTTTTTTCTAGTTTTGCCTGTGTGCACCCATGGGATTGTCCATGGCACTGTGTGCCAGTATTGGCCTGGGGCTCCCCAACACTGTTTTGCAATGCTGTCGGCGCGGCCTTCCTGTAGGCGTCCAGCTGTCCCAGGGGGAGCGCAGCCCCAGCCTGTGTGGTGAAAGGTCAGCGCAGGCAGAGGGGATGCCGGGCCTGGGCAGGCCCTCATCAGCAAGGGGAAGGCCAGCCAGCACAGCACCAAAAAAAACATTTTAGCATAGAGGAAACAAAAGAAGGGGCTCAGGATGTTAAATGTTTTCACCTTTTTGCAGAGCAGCTCTTGTGTGTAACCAGACAGAAGCCATCAGCTCTCTCAGCCCGAGGCTGCTCACTGCCGTGCTGCTCCTCAGCATGCTGCGCCTTGTGCTGAAAAGGCCAGGGGTACAGTGTGGGCTGGTTCCCACTGCTGTGAGCCAGGCAAGATGTGCTGCTCAGAGCGAAAGCTGTGACCTGCAGTGGCCGTGGGTGGATTAGCATCCAGTACTGAGGCCTTAACCCGTGGCTCATCTCTGCCAGCTGTGCATGGCTGAGTGACACCATGCCTTTTGCTCGCCCCAAGCAGCGAGCTGCATGTGCTCGCGTCCTTCAGATGTGCTTGTGAGACTGAGCTTGCTGCTGGCACCATGCTCCAGGAGCCTGACTGCTGGTGGGGTTCCTTGGGGGGCCACCCACAGTTATCAAGGCGGGATTGATGGAGGAGAAACTCAGAGCTTGGGCTTATGGGATGGTTTTTGAAAATTCTCAGTGTGTTAAATAATAATAATCTGGCCCATCGTCTCTAGGTTACATTTGCCTCATCTGCAGCTGAGCTCATGGAAAATCGCAGCTTAGCTCCCGCACTCTGTGCCAAGATGGGGAGTTTAGAAACAAACCGATAACATCTTTATAAACTTGGAGCGTTTCTTACAGCTTGCTGCTCCCTCTTCCTGCCTGCTGGAGCACTCCTAGAGGCTGAAGGGAGCCAGACGGCCGCCATCTACCCTGCAGGCCCTGCTGCAGTACTTGGCCAGCTGGGGGGCTGCCTTTCCCTCGAGTGTTTGCTGGGGTCCTTGGCCCTGTCCCCAGTTAGAATCACAGTACGCCACACTCCACGCTTAACTTATAATAATCACTGGCTTTATTTTTAAAAAATTACAATAGAAAAGTACCTTTAAACATATTTCCAAAAGCGGAGAAGACAACGTGGAAGCTCCTTTCCTCTCCACAAAAACAGAACAAAAAACACAGGAAACAGTTTGCTACAATAGTCCATTGCTGGGAGCGCTGTGCTGTCCCTGCAGAGCTACCTTGCTTGAGGCACCGCTGCCCAACCCGCTGCATGCTGGTGGCCCAGTGGCACCCCCTTCTTGCCCCCACCTGGGCAGCTCTAGCAGCCCTGTTCCCTGCTGCTTGTGGCCAAAGCAGAAAATGGAGAAGGGAGAGAGGCTGGGAGTTCTGCTCAGGCAATTAATGGAGATGGGGTTGACACCTTCTTTTTGAAGAAACAAATGGGTTGATATTTTTTTTTTTTTTTTGCTTTGCTTTGCTTTACTCTTCCTCATGCCAGTTTCTCCTGGTGCAAAGAGGACACCAGCATGCAGTCCCTGGATCCATCCCACCCTGTGCTACCAGCAGCCTCCCTTGGGCTCTGCTCCACACAGACATGCTCTGCAGCCAGACTGGCATCACCAGGTGCTGAAGCTGCAGTAGAGCCCTGCAGCAGTGGGTGCGTATCCCAGTCCCACCGCCTGGAGTTGGCAGGGATCAGAAAGTCCAGCTCCTTGTGCATCAGTCTGCATTGCCCTTAACATCTTGGAGCAGCCATGGAAGGAGAAGGCGAATTCTCACCTTGCTATATGTGTGGACTGTCTCTGCCCATCCCTGATGCGAGCATCACACCTTGCCGGAGCTGTGCAGCAAGCCGTTAGCATCGCGCCAAGGTAAGAAATCTGCCTGTCATGGCTGGCACCACGTGCTGCAGACAGGAAGGGAACTCCAATGCTGGCAGTGCATTGGGGTGCAGAGGCGATGCTGTCGCCGGAGCACTGTGAACAACCACAGACTGTGCTGAGGCAGCATGTGTTGTGGCCTTTGGTGTGTGGCCCGTGGATGGGGGGGCAGGCTGCTAAGGGCGTGCTGTTGGAGGTTGAGCATAAAAACTGTCATCCAGCCCAGTGTGAGATTGTCCTGTTCAGAAGTTTGATACAAAAATACTTGCTCTCGCTTTGCTTTTTTTTTTTGCAGTCTGCTTTCCTAGGGGTGTTTGAAAATACTTTTCAAACGCTACAGCAGTGCCTGTCAAACCATGCTTTCATCAGTAACACGCTCTTTCTTACAAATATACAGTGTAAAAGAGGGAAATATACTGGGTATGCTTCTCACTTTCTTCTAGGAGAACAGATGTGTGATAGAGGCTGTGGGAGAGTCTTGGAGGAATCCAAACTTGTGTGAGGTTTCTTCCTAGCCTGCAACAAGAGGGGCACAGGTTACAAACGCAGCTGGGCTGGGGAGATGACACTGCCTGGGGGAGCAGCAGCCAGCCTGCCCCTGTGCAGGCACATCTCATGGGCATGGGGCGGGCACGGCACTGGGGCATGACCGCTCAGGAGAGCAGAGTCAAGTTGTGTTGTGTGTTTAAGAGGAGTGTGACCAGTGTTGCTGTAGGGCAGGAAGCTGTATGGCAGAGAGGGGGTGGGGTGTCAGGGCAGTTGGAACTCCCACCCCCGCTGTGAATGATAAGCATGGGGACAGCCTGTGCCCGAGCACTGCGCTCCTTACCAGCACACTGTGGTTCTGTGGAGAGCGTGCGTGCCCAGCAGCCGCCGGGGGACTCTGTTCATACCCACAAGACTGACCGTCGGCCGCCATCACACACCCGAGACCTGTGGGTGGCATGGCAGGGCTCAGGGATGGGGCTGGCATATCCCCCTTTCTTCCCAAATATTGGCTGGCACCACAGGTGCACTCCAGGGAGGAGAGCCTGGGGACACTGAGCGGCTCAGGGGGCACTTACACAGCATTCAGCAGAACTGACGGGACTTCCAGCCCTGAGACCCAGCCTCGGAGGGAGGGAGCCAGCGCATCTGCAAGACATGGGGGTAGGGAGTGAGCAGGAAGAAAAACTGTGACCAACGGGAGTGTGGCTGTACCCTGGGCCTGCGGTGCTGATTCCTCCAAGAGCACAGGTGCTGCCTGTCAGCGCAGCCTCAACAGGGGAAGTATGAGGCTGCAATAATATTTACTGTTGCTCTTCCTCTGGGCAGCTGGCCCCAGAGCTCCCCTCCTCTCCCTCCCTCTAGCTCTGCCTGTGCCAAAGGCTGCAGTGGTGTGGGCCAGCAGCATTACCTGGGCATGCAGCGAAGCAGGGTATGTGAACGCAGGAGGAGGTAGAGCAGGCGCCAGCTCCGCTGGGTACAGAGGGTACGGCCCCCACACTTCAGGGCTGCCGGGGTAAAGTGCAGGCACTGTGAGCTCATCTGCAGGAAAAGGAGGAGAATTAATCCTAAAAGCAAGGGGGAGGTGGACAGCAGGTGTAAGCTCTGCCCAAATGGCACTTCTGCCCAGGCCACCATCACCTGCCCATGCATCATCCCAAGCGCAAGCAGCTGGATTCCAAACCCAAACACAGCTGCTGTGCCTCTCCAAAAGCTCCCCTGCACCCAGCTTCTAAGGTATCGCTGCCCCAACTGCTTGAGTAAGAAGGGGGCATTGCCAGGGCCACGTACTGGCAGGACCAGGGTCAGGATGCAAGCACTCACAGGGCTCCCTGGCGATGAACTGAGGTACGGTGTTGGGGAGGGGAGCGCTGGGGTTGGGAGTGCCCACCAGCTTGCTCTTGGCCATCTTGGTGTTGGCCTTGGCAAACTCCAGCCGCAGCGTCTGGGGGATCTCAGGGTCAAAGCGGATGCCCTGTGGGAAGGAACAGGGCAGCAGAGGTCAGTTAGCCTGAATCTCATGGTGGGATGCTGCTGGCATCAGAGCTGCCCCCCATTCAAAAAAGCCATTTGGACTAAAACAGCCTTGGATTTTGTCCCATTATCCCCATGGGCTGCTGGGGTGGCCGTGACCTCATGCGCTTGGCAGCGAGCATGGCCCCACGGCTCACATTCCTCTGACATCCTCGAGCTCAGCACCATATTTGGTAGTCGGTATCCCGTGCGGCCACGCTCCCAGCCAGGGATTAACAGCATTTTGCCTCAACGTGAGGATGGGGAGGGACCGGGCTTCCCCAGGAGGTCTCCACGGGGTAATAGATACTGGGATCCATCTCTTTTGGTGTGCCCCAGGGGGTCCCGGCACTTACGTTCAGTGCATTCTTGGCGGCCTCAGCCTCTGAGCGGCTGTCAAAGCTCACGAACCCCACAGGCTGCGGAAAGAGGAGGTGAGGGGCAGTCAGGGCCAGGTCCCCAGCACATCCCCAGTTGCTGAGGTCAGCCCCAGGCGGATGGGGGCACGCCGCAGCCCCTACCTGCTTGGAGGTGAGCTTGATAAGCGACCCCTCGTAGCCCTGCGGGAGAAGAGAGAAGCACCATTGGTCTCGTGTGGCCGCGGAGGCCCTCAGAGCCCCGTAGCGGGTGCAGTACCTTGAAGGGCCTGAAGAGCAGGTAGAGCTCACGGGGCTTGATGTCCAGGGGCAGGCCGCTGACAAACAGGGTTCTCACCTGCATAAGGGGCAGAGCGTCAGCTGGTCGCAGGCCTCCAGGAGGCTGCCCAGGGCCTCCAGGCCACACTCCTGCACACAGCTCTGTGTTCACGGCCTCAAGGAAGTGCCTGCTGTGAGCTGCGTTCCTGAAAGCTAAACCCGCCCGAGCCTGACTTTCCGGGTAATTTAGCCCCATGGCTGCACAGCAGATAGGAGAGATAAAGGCCTTGAAAAAAAAACCCTCCGAAATTAGGCCTCACAGAGATGCGGCTTCTCCTCGGTAATGACTTGTTTTCTCTGAAAGTTCAAATGCAGGTCGGCCAAGTCGGGCCAGCGCTGCGGTGCTCAGTGAGCAGGGAGAGAAGCGCAGATTACAGCAGGATCTTGGAGGGGAGAAATCCCATTTTGGCTTTTCCCCTATGCCCAAGAAGAGAGGACAGGCAGAGGCTGGGGAAGGAGTTGGGATGTGGCCTCCCCGGCAGGGAGCCGTGGGGAAAGTCTGCCCTACTCTGCTGCGGAGTGGGGCTGTTTCATGACCGCGACAGTGGCTCTGGAGCCTTCCTGAGGCCTCGCAGATGCCATGAGTGCAGGCCGAGGTAGGCAGTGGCAGAATGCAAGGGACAGCTCCCAAAGGGAATCCTCCACGGCAGTGGACTGACACCCTCCATAGCCCCGCCACCCTGATCCACTCAGGCTTTCTCCCCGGCTCACCTTCGCCCCTCACCACCGTTTGTCACAGCCCGGGGCTGTCACCTGGTGAGGGCGGTGGATGCGCTCCGGGGCAGCCCCGTGTCCCTGCCCACCCCACCCCACATCCTCTGTTCTTGCTGCTGCCTACGGCAGATCGGGGCTCAGTCTTGCGCGTGTTTTGTCCTCCGTGCTGTCACCACCCCGCAGGTTTTCTCTTCGCCCTGGGAAGGGGACGGCGGGGGGACCCTGGTAGGCCTCGCTCCGGCAGAGAGCGGCCCGGCGGGGGTTTGTCCCAACAGCAGCGGGCGGTGCGTGGGGCACCGGGGCAGCGCCGTCGCCCCTCGGCTGCCCCAAGGACGCGGTCACGCTCCGCCGCCCCTGCGCCGAACTCCGCCGGTCAACTCGGGCAGGAAGGGGACCGGCGGGAGGAGCGCGGTGACTCATTCACCAGGCATCCGATCACCTTCCCCAGCCCCGGATCGCTTTAATGTTCCACCAGCGGTGAGCCGCTCGGCTGCCCCCGCCCCGACCCCCGCCCGCGACCCGTTCGTGCGCCCGGGCAGTCAGGACGAGGGCGCAGCGGCGGGCACCGACCTCGTGGTGCGCCAGGAGCGGTCCCGCCAGGAGCCGAACGGGGCGATCGTCCCAGCTCCCGGCGGCCGTCCCCGGCGAGGCTGCGTGCGAGGCGGCTGTGCCACCCAACGGGGCTCCGTGCCGCCACCTCCGCTCCCGGGGGACGCGGCGGCGTGCCCGCACCCCGCGCGTGTCCGAGCGACATCCCAAGCCCCTTCCGCCGAGACGCACCCAGCTCCGGGCCGCTCCGGCCCCCCCCATCGACTTGCATCGCTTCCCGCCGAGCCCCACGCCCATGCTCACGGGACCCCGCGGACACGCGTGGGGGCCGCCCCGCTCCCGCCCCGGGACCCGGCCCACCCTCGGCGGGCCCCCCCCCCGACCCGCTACCTCCTCCTCGGGCAGGCCCGGCTCGGCGGGGCCCTCCCGCTCGGCGGCGCCGCTGCTCATGGTGCCGCCGCCGCCGCTCCGCCACCCGCCCGCGGCTGCCTCCGGCGCGGCCCTGCGGCGGGCGGGAGGGAGCGGGGCCGGGCGGGGCGGGGCCGGGCGGGCGGCCACACTGCGCTGGGGGTGGGACGCGGGGACACGGGGTGGGACGGGAGGTGGGGGCTGGACGCGGAGCTGTGTGCATGGGACGCGGGGCTAGGATGGAGGACAAAGGGCTGCGTTATGGGACGTGAAGTTCGAAATGTGGCACGTACGGCTGGGGACGCGGACGTTGGGGTTGGGACATGGGACGCGAGGTTGGGTACGTAGCACGTGGGGCTGGGGACAGCGATACGGACCATAGGGCTGGGAGCACGCTGTTGAGGACACGGCACGCAAGATGTGGGACGTGGAGCACAGGGCTGGGGGGACGGGACGTGGAACAGGGGGTCTGACAAGGCTGGGGACGGCCAGGAACGTGTGATAACGGCTGGCTTAGTAGGGTGCTCGCAGCCCCTGTTTGGGCTCAGCCTTAGGAGTGTCTGCACATCCTGATTGGGACGGCAAGGGTCAGTTCCCCGCCAAGAGCTGCAACGTACCATCTTCCCCTGCACACAGCCAAGGTGGGCCGCGCAGACCGCTCGGCACCCAGGCAGCAGCAGGGCTTACCTGCCCCGCACCCCGCTGCAATCTTGGTATCTCTGAGCAGCCTCTCGTTCCAGCTCAGCACATGGCGAGGCCCGGCTTCCCTCTGCTGGCTGCTGCGGGATCCGTCGCCACACCACAGGACTCAGGATGGTTTCTGGCCCACAGATGTGGTACAGCAGCACCACGAGGTTAAAGGTGGTGCTCAGCGCTCCTGGCAGCAGTTTGCAGCCCCCCACCATCACCCAGCCCTGAGCTTGGAGAAAAGAACGGCAACTGCACCCTGCAGCAAGAGTGGAACAACTTTATTCCCATAAAGCATGTGGAATGTTAGAGTTGGTGTGAGGGAAATGACAGGTCCAAAGCCTGTGGGGGCTATAAATAAAAGACACAAGCGAGAATTGCAGGATGCAGAGCCCAGCTGCTTCCCGGGCTGTGCGATGCCCAAAGGACAAGAGACGCCAGGCATGCAACTGATGGCAAAAGGCTTTCAGCTTTTAACAGGTGTGGAGGCAGCCTTCATTGTCTTCTTCAGGTGATGGTAATTGGGCAGGATTTTCATCAGAAAGTCCAGCTGCAGTGTCTGAGGCTGGAAAGAGAAGCACTGTCAGCAATGGGCAGCCACGAGGGGAGCCTGGGGACAGGGGGATGGCACCTACCTGTGGCCGCTCGGTCTGCACGCGGCGAAGGCAGTCGGCACCATAGATGACAGTGTTCTCAGGGATCACCTCATAGGTGTTGACATTGCAGCAGGCCCCGATGATGCAGCCGCTCGTCAGGATCACATTCCTGCCAACAAATGCTGTAAGGAGAGTCTCTGTGAGGGCCACCCTGCTTGAAGCCCCACACTGCTGCTCTAACAGCAAAAACTCCAAGCAGAACAAAGACAGTCTGAACTCACCTTTGGATTCAATTACGTTGTTATCTCCCACTTTCATTGCCTGTGAATCTACAGGTTACTGTCAAAGGAAAACCTTTTGTATTTGGTTCAAAAGGTGTGCCCCAATGCCACTTTCAAACCAAAATCTACCCCGTAAGCACCCCCAGGCTGCCCATGCCTGGGCAACATCCATGTGTTTCCCTGCAGCGCAAGGATACAGCACCCAACTTCAAAGACATTGTTGGTGCCAATGATCATGGGCTTGGGCTCCACCTCCTCAGTTTCTGGCGTGATGTTTTCTGGGTACCTGTGAGACATGTGAACGTACTTTAGGTGTTAGCAGCAGCTGCCTTCAGAGCAGGACAGGAAGAAGGCAGCCCCACACACACCCATTGATGATTAGCGCCTGCTCCTCTATCAGGTTGCCTTCCCCGATCACAATGGGCCCTGCCTCCGCGATGATCCTGGCCTTCGGGTGTATCACCGTCCTTGGCCCTGTGGAAACCGCCCCACGTCACCAGAGCCACCACCATGTACCCCAGTGGGTGACAAGGGCTGCCAGGCGCCATCCTTACCGATGGTGACATCCCCACGGATCTCGCTCTCCACACACACCACGGCTCCCGGTGCGATCTTCACGCTGCGGAGGGGACGCGCAGGTGAGTGGTGCTGGGGGCACATGGAGCGGGGACACAACGCGGGGCACGGATCGGGATCTGCAAGGAGAGCCTTTGGGGTGCAGAGCTACAGGGGGAGCAACGGGCACTGGCGTACACGAGGGGCTGCCAGGGGACACGGCAGGATGCTGGGAGATAGAGACCACCACGGCGTGCCAAGAGACCGACGGGGGCCATGAAGGGACCACGGGGACACATGGGACCGTTGTGGCATGTCAACAAGCCAGTATGGGGGCGCATGGCAGTGCTAGGGCACACCGAGGGGACGGTACGCGGATAGGCGGGACCGTCAGGGCACACGCAGGAGCGCTGTGGCGCATGGGGGGCTGCCCGGGGACAGAGTGGACCGCCGGGGCCCGAAGGCGGAGGGCGGCACTGCGGAGCGCGGGGAGGTGACCGCCAGGGCCGTTGGGGCCCGCGGGAGAAGCGGCTGCAAGGGGACGCACGGCGGCGGCAGCCCCAGCCCGGCCTCACCTCTTCTGCGCCTTCTCCGCCATGACGCTTCTGTCTGCGCAGACGCCGGGCCGCGCCGCTCCGCTCCTCCCAGCTGTAGGGCGGCCCCGCCGCCCGACGGGGCGGGATTCTCGCTCGCAGCCTTCGAGTACTCTGTTCCTGGAAGCCCTGGCCGTGGGGCTGCGTTAGCGGGCCGGACCAGGCGTGTTTCTCCGCGGTCCGCCCGGCAGCCGGTACGCCTGTCTCCGAGCTCCGCACGAGAGACGGGAGAACGCCGAGGAACGGGAGGAGCCCGAAGCTGCGGATCCCACGAAGAAGGTAGGAGCAGAAACTTTTGTCCGCCGATCGCCCGCTTCTGCTGTCGGTTTCCTCCTCGGTCTGGGCGCTCGGAGGACCCGGCTCCTCGCCCGAGCTTCCCTGCGGGACCTCTCGCCCCGGGGCCGGGCATCGCGCCTCGGCATCGCACCTGGGCCGGGAAGGAAAAGCACGGTTATGCGGTGATGGCTGCTGGGGCGGAGAATGCAGCTGAGTGAGCAGTTTGGGGATCGGCAGCACGGGTGAATTCTTGACTTGCCTGGGGCTGAAACTCAGACTCAGTGCCCTGTTTGGGGTTCGATGGAGAGATGAAATTGTCCGCCTCTAGGGGGCAGGAAATGAGGCTCTTTGGGCCGGTTTTCAGGTTGGAGGAATCGAGACTGAAGGCCTGTGGTTTGGGGTTCAAACCCAGGCTCATTTGATGGGGCTGCGGAGCTCAGAAGGAGGGACTGAGCTGTGCGTTCCCAGTGGTGTTCTACGAGCAGCTGGCAGAAGTCACGTGATTGCCAGCCTTCGTCCTCGTGGGGGACTTCAACTTTCCTGATCTATGCTGGGAATACAATGCAGCACAGAAGAAATGGTCTAGGAAGTTTCTAGGGTATATGGAATATAACTTCCTTCTGCAGCTGGTGAGAGAGCCTACTGGGGAGGTGCCCTGCTAGACCTGCCATTTACTAACAGAGAAGGTCTGGTGGGAGATGTGGAGGTCTTGGACAAAGCGACCATGAAATGGTAGGGTTCTTTATTCTTGGCAGAACTAGAAAAGGGGACAGCAAAACTGCTAATGGGGGCAAACTATGAATTGTTCAGCAGTCTAGTAGGGAGGGTCCTTTGGGATTCAGTCTTGGAGAATAAAGGGGTCCAGGAAGGCTGGTCACTCCTGAAGAAGGAAGTCTTAAAGGTACAGGAACAGGCCATCCCCCTGAGCTGCAGGATGAGCTGGTGGGGAAGAAGACCGGCATAGATGAATAGGAAGCTTCTTTGGGGCTCCAGGAGAAAAAGAGAATCTACTTCCTGTGGAAGAAGGAATGGGCACCTGGAAGAGAATATAAAGAAGTTGCTTGTTAGGATGTGCAGGGAGGAAAATTAGGCAAAAGCCCAGCTTGAACTCAACTTGGCCACTGGGGTAAAAGGAATCAAGAAATTCTTTTACAAATATATTAATAGTAAGAGGAGGACCAAGGAAAGTCTCCATTCTTTACTGGATGCTGCTGGTAATGTGACCACTGACAGTGAGGAGAAGGTAGAAGTTCTCAATGCCTTCTTAGCTTTCATCTTTAAAAGTCAGACCAGTTATCATCAGGGTACTCTACTCTCTGACTTAGAAGATGCAGATGGGGAGCAGAATAAACCCCTGATGATTCAGGAGGAAACAGTCAGAGACCTGTTATTCCACCTGGACTGCTACAAGTCCATGGGGCCAGATGAGATCCATCTGAGAGTGCTGAAGGAACTCATGGAGCCAAGCTGCTTTCTATCATCTATCAGCATTCCTGGTCAAATGGAGAGATCCTAGAAGACTGGAAGCTCATCAGTGTGACTCCATCTATAAGAAGGATCATAAGGAGGATCTGGGGAACTACAAACCTATCAGCCTGACCTCAGTGCCAAGGAGGGTTATGGAGCAGATTATATCTTAAGGGAGATGACAGGGCATGTGTGGGACAACCAAGGGATTAGGCCTAGCCAGCATATGTTCATGAGGGGCAGGTATTGCTTGACCAACCTGATCTCTTTCTATCATTCCTCCTGGTGGGTGAAGGAAAGGCTGTTGTTGTGGTCTGCCTTGTCAACACAAGCCTTTGACACTGTTGTACAGTTAATGAATATACCGATGTTATGGTATAGCAGTGTACAATTAACAAATATGCAGACGATAAGGTATAAC
This sequence comes from Meleagris gallopavo, assembly GCF_905368555.1. NCBI lineage: Eukaryota > Metazoa > Chordata > Aves > Galliformes > Phasianidae > Meleagris > Meleagris gallopavo. The sequence goes on from NC_139407.1 coordinate 14,717,651, forward strand.
AGAGAGCTTGGCTATGATGTTATTACACAGCAAGAAACAGAAATGTTAAGTACACTCACCTATAACCTGGGCTCACGTGGGAAACTCCAGTAGAGTGGATCTCCAGAAAAGGTCCTTCCCCACTCGTGGTCAGCTCTTAAATGGGTCTAGGAGAGGTGGAGCCAGGCTCCACCCCTTCTGACAGCACAAGTGAATTGCCTTCACCTGTGCTCCCGTGACTGACTCACTGCTAGCCTCAGGTGATCAGTGAGAGATTCAGTCCATGATTCAGCAGTCCCTATACAACTGTCTCCCATAGTACTCTCCTGGATAAGCTGGCAGTCTATGACTTGGATAGGTACACTCTTTTCTGGGTAAGGAGGTGGCTGGAGGGCCGGGCCCAGAGAGTGGTGACGAACGGAGTTAAATCCAGCTGGCCATTGATTATGAGTGGTGTTACCCAGGGTCAGTACTGGGGCCTAACCTGTTCATTATCTTTATTGATGACCTGAATAAGGCCATTGAGTGCACCCCCAGTAAGTTTGCAGATGATGCCAAGTTGGCAGGAGATGCTGATCTGCCTGGAGGTAGCAGAGCGGGGATTTAGACAGGCTGGATAGCTGGTGTGAAGCCAATGGGAGGAGGTTCAACAAGACCAAGTGCCTGGTCCTGCAGTTTGGCCACAAAAACCTCATGCAATGCTACAGGCTTGGGACAGAGTGGCTGGGACACTGTAAAAGAAACAGATCTGGGGGTTGTTGGTTGATGATTGGCTGAACACGAAGTAGCAGTGTGCCCATGTGGCCAAGAAGATCAATGGCATTCTGGGTTGCATCAAAAATAGTGTTGCCAGTAGGAGCAGGGAACTAATTGGACCTCTGTACTCTAGCACTGATGAGGCTGCACCTCGAGTACCAGGTTCAGTTTTAGGCCCCTCACTGCAAGAAAGACATTGAAGCCCTGGAGTGTGTCCAGAGGAGGGCAACAAAGCTGGTGAAGGGTCTGCAGCACAGGCCTTATGAGGAGCAGCTGAGGAAGCTGGGATTGTTCAGTCTGTAGAAGAGGAGGCTCAGGGGAGACATTATTGCTCTCTGTAACTACCAAAAGGGAGGCTGTAGTGAGCTGGTAGTCGGCCTCTCCTCTCATGTACCGTGAAAAGAGCGTGTTGTGCTCTTTAACATCTTTATCAATGACATTGATAATGGAATCGAGTGCACCCTCAGCAAGTTTGCTGATGACACCAAGCTGAGTGGTGCAGTTGATACAGTGGAAGGAAGGGATGCCATTCAGAGGGACCTCAGCAGACTTGAAAGGTGGGCCTGGGTGAACCTAATGAGGTTCAACACAGCAAAGTGCAAGGTTTTGCACTTGGGCCGGAGGAATCCCAGGCATCCGTACAGACTGGAAGGAGCGGTCTTTGAGAGCAGCTCTGCAGAGAAGGACCTGAGAGTCCTGGTGGATAAAAAGCTTGACATGATCCAGCATTGTGTTCTTGCAGCTAGGAAAGCAAATGGTATCCTGGGCTCCATCAGAAGAGGGGTGGCCAGCAGGGACAGGGAGGCTTGTTCAGCCTGGAAAAAAGAAGGCTGCGGGATGACCTCATTGCAGCCTTTCAGTACCTAAAGGGAGCCTACAAACAGGAGGGGAGTCAACTCTTTGAAAGAGTAGATAACAGCATGACAAGGGGAAATGGTTTTAAGTTATGGGAGGGGAGATTTAGATTGGATGTCAGGGGGAAGTTTTTTATAGAAGGAGTGGTGAGGTGCTGGAACAGGCTGCCCAGAGAGGTTGTGGATACCCCGTCCCTGGAGGTGTTCAAGGCCAGGTTGGATGGGGCCCTGGGCAGCCTGGTCTAGTATTAAATGGGGAGGTTGGTGGCCCTGCATGTGGCAGGGGGGCTGGAGATTCATGATCCTCCAGTTCCCTTCCAACCCTGGCCATTCTTTGATTCTGTGAACTATCTACAAGAGCAACATAGCTACACAATAAGCATGTTCAGTCAGAGGGCAGTGAGGCGCTGGCACAGCTGCCCAGAGAAGCTGTGCTTGCTGCCCCATCCCTGGTTGCGCTCCAGGCCAGGCGGGATGGGGCCCTGGGCAGCTGAGCCGTGGGGCAGCCCTGCCTACAGCACGATGGAGGGGCCGGGCGGGCTTCCAGCTCCCTTCCGACCCAAGCCGTTCCGCGATTCTACGGCGACGCATCAACTCCCCGCTTATTACACGCGCTATAAGGAAAGGTTTTCTTTGACGGTATTCTGCCGCCAAAGACGCACTCGGTGTAAGCTCCGGTTAAAGCTGCCCACCCCCACAAGGGCCGGGAGCAGCCCCGAGGCCGCCCGCCAGCCCTCACCCGGCTCTGCCCCGCAGCCGAGCTCCGCGGCCATGCCGTCACGCCAAAGCTCCGCCGCCCTCCCACTCCGACCAAGACATCCCCGGCGGGCGGGCGGGCGGGCAGAGAGCACCGCTCCTCTCGCCCACCCCTCCTTCCCCCCGAAGGAAAGCGACGGGCACGGCGGGCCGGTAACCGCAGCCTTCCTTCCTGGCCACACCGCCACGCCGCCGGGAAACGGTCGGCGCCGGCTCCTCCCCTAACGGGCGGCCGAGCGCAGCGCCCGGCGCCGGTCACGCGGCGGGAGGAGGGCGGAGCCGTGCCGGGTTTAAAGCTTCCGGGCGGCGGCCGCGGCCGGCTTCGTCGGGTGGGGTTGCGGTGAGCGGCCGGCGGCGCGGGGCGGTCGTCGTTGCCTTCTCCGAGAGAGCCGTGGCTTTGGGGTCGTAGGTGCGGCTGAAGTGCGTGCCCGTGCGGGTGCTGAGGTTCCCCGGCCCTTCTCGTACCTGCGGCGTTGAGGATCGCTGAAAGGGCTTCTCTTGCAGTTGTAAACGGCTCCTTTGCTCCGCGCGGTCGCCGCGTGCAGCGTAACGTGTACCAGCACGGCTCCCCCCGCGGGCTGCTGCTACCGGGGAGCGCTCGCCTCCTCCGCTGTGTCAGTCAAGCGGTGCTTTTAGACAAGCTTCTTCATTTTCTGCCTTGAGAATGATGTTAAGACTCTGAGGTACCTGTCTCCCTTTATGCGCTGATCGTTTTCCCTCAGCATCCACCATCTCACTTCTGTAAGCTTGCTGCTTGAGTTGCGGGGGGTGTTAATGGTACTCGAGGCTTCCATGGTTTCCAAAGCTATCCAAGATGTCTCGTAGCACATCTGAAATTGGTCCAGCGTAACAGAGAGAAAAAAAGGTCGACATAAAAGCTTAATTAGTTTTCACTTTATTTACATATAACCTTGTCAGAGCTGATAGTCCAGTATTTGCCTTCACCTTTTTACTGGATGTCTTCAGTCAACTGATCACTTAACGTATCGCTTTAAATCTTCGTTATGCCTCCCGCATCACCGTGTTGGGTTCTTATATCCATTTATCTCATCTTTCTCACTGCTTTGCCAGCAAACAGCATGGACTGGATGATCTCCAGAGGTCCTTTCCGACCTCAACGATGCTGTGAAATAATGCTTTTAGAACAGTGGCTTGTTCTAGAGTCCGTCTTTCTTTGTTCCTAAATAGGACTGGGAAGAATCAGTTGACTCTTTCTGGTTATGTCTGGGAGCTTTATGCTTATTTTTTCACCTTCTTAGCTGCGAGACTTTTTTTCTTAGTGAAGTTGGTGTCGGAATGGTATCTGTGTGCTTTGACAGGAACTTCTTTTCTTATTTATCTTCTGCAGAATATTAAGATGGAGTTAAGAATTGAGCACACGTGGGATGGTTTACCTGTGAGCCACGACCCAGTAGCAATTGCACTTCAGTCGTATGATGCAGGACTGCTAATGCAGGTCAGTGCTCCCTTCTTCAATGATCCTCCAGCGCCACTTGGAGCGCCAGGGAAACCCTTTAGAAAACTCTGGGACCATGAAGGTAAGTGTAACTTCTGCTGCAAGTATCTGATTTGTGAGGTTGCTGATGTTTATTGCAGTTCATAAACCTAGTCTTTATTTAAGGTTCTCTGGTTCATCCTGAGCACTCTGGAAAAGGCTGCTGGCAAAAAAACTTGGTTGTCACCACCACCACGGTTAAGAAAGCTTCTTAGGTAACATGAACATCATGTTGTATTCAACTATAAAGGTGAATCAAGAGAGAGACTCTGGTTTTCATCACACAATCGACAGCAAAGTGAACGGTCAATAAATAGAACTGTGTTGTTGTCTTCATGTTGATAGCCTTTAAAAAAGCTCTCATGGTTGGGATTACAGCACAGCTCTTGAATTAGAAAGCATCAGTAGCATGTACACAGTTAGTCAAACTCAGGGACAGCACAGGCCAAAAAGCATTGTGAAAACAATAGATTGTGAAAGTCTTGGAATGTAACAAAACTGACAATTAAAATGTTGACAGCTTGTCTCTTTAAGTTGTAGAAGCATTTTTCTTGAGTGACGGAAGTGAACAGTATCTAGAAGTTGAACTTTGTCCGTAAGTACAGCTTGCTTAAGTTGTGAATGCAATTTGTGTTCCTTGTTGTAATGCTCGTAAAGTGTACGCGTGGTGTGTTATGCAGTTTAGGCAGTGTAGGGTATGGGAATGACTTCACTATGGAGGATGTATATTGTTGTGGCAGATAAATACACTAAACTTGGCATCATGTTATGAAAGTTGTGGCACTGATTTTTGACAGCCATGGACAACACTTACTGTTGCTGCTTTCTGGTGAAAGGAGAGTGTGGAAAGTAAGTGGTCAAGGGCATTCGTAACATACAGAACCTAACTGTTTTTGGATACCTGTTGGTTGATTAAAAGATAAATAGCATTTTGTTTCCCCCCCACGTATAACAGGAAGAACTTCCCTTAGAATTCCATGTGACCAGAACGGAAACCAATTGGAAGGGTAGAGCTCATCTTCCTTGGAGTTATTTTCCACCAGGCATTAACAAGTTCAATGCCTTTGCAATCCATGGCTCAGGAGAACACAGAAAATATGAAGCACTTTATCCTGTGCCTCGACACAAACTTCAGGAAGGCCAGAAACCAGATTTGTAAGCATAAAATTAGTTCTTCTCTAATATATTTGCACGCTTCTTGGAATACTCGTAGAAGACACCACTCCGAGTGCCACTGATATTGTAACTATACTGTTCAGCCCAGATCCACTGTAGTTTGTGTAAAGAACTCCCAGATAGCAGTAATTTTAGTGCTTGATTTCTGTGTTATCCCCTAGCTGCACAGCAAATGATGCATTCAATGTAATTTGCATCTGTTATCACATTCTCATATAAATCATAGATGGTTTGTTCTTTTTTCTCCTTGCCTACAGCACTTCTTGAAGTGCTATTTAATGTTAATTGTACCAGAGTAATATCCAGCGGATCTCTTTTGCCTTACAGATGGCTCTGACTTAAGGAAAAACTAGAAAAGACGGATGAAATTGAAAGTGTAATGAAAGTATGCCCATTATCAATAGCAAAACTAGAGTATGTTTTCATTGTGCTGTGAGTGGGCTTGTTTATTTTCTGACTGAGTCTGAAACAAGTTAATACAGGCTGTTACTTGTGGGCAGTTAATGTAAATGAACTAGCTCTAGAAGACTGCTGTAGTTCTCATGAAAACTAGTTATTCAACATAGTGATAGCTGGGTAAACTGCAGAATGCCTGTTGATTTTTAGAGATGAACAGTAAATGTATTTATGTGAAGAGGTCGCTCCGTGTTGGTTTAATTGCTCTTAGCTGGTCTTTATGTTAGATGGACACTACCTATTCAGAGAATTTTGTTTACTTAAATGATGGTATCGGGTGCTCTATTTACTGTTTGGCAGCTGTTTTAAGAATAATATAGAAATTAGTAATTAATAAGAAATTAGCCTCAGTCTTCTCTCAGTTGATTCTGTTTGGCAATGTAAAGGAGAAATTCTTAGCAAGAACCAGTTCATAATGTTTAAAAGTGAGATGTGGTCTTCGAGGAGAAGAGTACTTACCAGCTTCATTACCCTGTTCTGTCTTCCTTCCTTTCTGTAAGGAGAGGATATCCTAGTGATATGACTTTCCAATTGGTCAAAAGTTGTAAACAATGTTTGGCTGGAGTGCAGATAAGTTGTAGAGCAGGTAGTCATTTTGTTTTTTGCTAACTGCATTTTTGGTCAACATAAGAGCTCACCTCTAAACTCTCCCTTTTAACTTCATACTGTGGTTCCTGTTCATAGCAAAGGATTTTGCCTTCTTTCCAGTACAAGATTTTCAGAAACAGTGTTTAACTTGCCAGAAAGGATGGGGAAAAAAACATCGGTTAAGCCTACTGAGAATGTTCTAAGATGGTACTATGGAACTTACTGGTTTTTTTCCCTTCTGTCTATAGTCATCGCCTGGAATTTTTCCAAGAATTGAATCTGAAAGAACTAATGGGAGAAGATTGGAAGCAGCCTGAATCAGATATATGGAAGTCTCACACTAAATAGCAGACTGGATTGAGGCTTAGTTTTTGATAGCATTAAGTTTGGATGCAAGTGTATGAGAACAAGTGATGTTGGGCAGAAATTGTAGGAATGGGATGTTGTTTCTGCATTAGAACTAACAAGACAAATATTTTACTAAGGAGATCTTTTCAGGGAGGTCTTTTTACTTCATCAGGGGTCTCGGTCTCTGATAGTCTTTGCATGCTCAGCAGATAGGTGAAGTAACTTACAGCCACAGAGATTAGGGAGATGGAGTAACTTACAGGTACAAAGACTGCAGCTCTAATCTGTCCAACCAATTTTTTGGAAGATATTTTTTAAACTACTATGTCTGTTTACTAAAGCAAGGAAAATTGCCTCTCCTCAGTCGCAGAGACACAGGTTATGGTGCTCGCCTTTCATTCTAATAGCAGACTATTTGGTGCAGGGCTTTGTGACTGCTTTGAAATGTACATAGTTTAAGTTCTAGATGAATCTTCCATGCAAACAAGCTGGCATACTTTGTACAGACTGTAAAACCGTAGGTCAGATGAACTGAGACAAATCTACCCTTGGAAAAGTTTAAGGGGGAGCTTCAGTTCACTTACTGTTGATGAATTATAATAAGGTAGATTTTGGCACTGAAAGTAACTCATTTTTAAAGAATTATTATAGATGATATTAAACTGTGTATAAATTGTATTAAACTATCTACTAAACCACGAAGTCTCGGTATTACTTCTTTTTTTCTTTCATAAACTGTCATTTACATAAGTAAGCTTTCTTTCAAAAGCAAGTGTCCAGGAACCGCTCGTGTAAGTTTCATAAAAAGTTCTGAACCAAAAGTAACGCATCCAAATCCTTTTTGGTTGGAAACATTGATCATCCAGGAATCAGAAATGTTAACATGTGACCAGCAGTGCTAAGAAATGAGCATGCGGAGAACCACACCAAACAGTTTCAGAAGCCCAGGGGAGATGAAGTAGTGTTAGATGTTCTAAAGAGCATCTATGCTAGAAATTTTCTGGCTTAGTCTTCCTCCAAACCTTGCTTGGCGCCATCCATTCTTACAGCATATAAAGGGCTAGAAATATGCCTCACTTACCCTGCTTTTCTGCTTTCAAGAGCAAGGAGGAGGAAGGAGGTACGTTGAGATCCCTGCATTGAGGAACTTGAAATTGTAGGGGAGAAGAAACAGCTACCTGTTTCTCCAGTTGCAAACACTGGAAAGTATGGGAAGGACTGAGGGCAGGAGGCATGTTAGGGAACAGAAGGCTTTGGGGGAGCTTCTAAGGGCTGTGAGACAAGCAGAATAAGTATTTTTACTGACACAGAGTGAAGAGATGCAGGAGAAGAGGATCTGGGACACCTGGGAAAAATGTAGATCTTTGGTGGGTAGAGGGGAGTTGTGGCAAAAAGCTGGAGAGGTGGTGAACTATGAGGTTGATGCAGGGGGGGCATGGGCTGTAGAAAGCAAGGATCTAGATGCCCTGCACTGGAATGAGCTGGAAACTGGGGCAAACAGTGAAGGGCTTTAGACTAGGAGACACTAAAATCTAGAGTGAAAGCCCTGCAGTGCAGGGAGCGTAGGGCTTCGAAGCAGGTGCCAACAGAAGGAACCTCAGCTGAGGATATTTTAAGTTAGGTATTTACTTGAGCATGTATTTAAGAATGTTTCCCATGATCTTCCTACCCACACAATCAAGTCTTCCTACTCTCACTGCCAGAGCCACAGTAGTTCTGGCTCACATATTACAATCTCTGTATTGCAGCATAAAAGCGTTATGTTTTCTCCAGCTACTGGGATTCAAGAAAATGTTCTGCTGTAGCTCAGGATCCCAAAATATATGTGAGAATCAAGCATAGATTTCAAAGAGACCAAGAGAAGGTATCAGGAAGAAAAGATGGGGAAAATGGAGAAAAGGAGGAAAATTTCTTTAGACAGTCTCAAGAGCTCTGTGTCTAAAAAAACTGCTGGAAGTTCAGATGCTGGAACTAATATTAACCATATCAAATAGCTATCAACTTGCTTTTACACCTTCAAAAAGTAATTGAAAAGAAGTCCAAAGGTACAGCTCAAGTACCTTAAGCATCCCAATTAGAAGAAGAAATTAAATCACATGCACCAAAAAATATTGTAATTCTTACAGTCTGCTTTCAGCCCTTAAGGAACCAGGCCTGCTGCTATTATAGAATCATAGAATTAGCAGGAGTTTTATCAGAATAAGACCTGCAGAATTCCATGCCACGATATTGCTATAACAAACATTAACATCTAAATTAGAGTAGATTAGGGCATTATACTATACCTTAGGGAGCATTAGGTAAATTGCCCGCTGCAGACACTGTGCAAGGAGAAGGAGGTCAGAAAGAAAGTGAGCCCCAGTAGGAAATGATGAGGAAAAGTGCCAGCCTTGAAGCTTAATGGTACTGTGCTATTCAGTTTTGCATGCTGTGAACAGCCAGCAATAAGACAGAAAGTCTGACAACAGCCATGGACAGAAGCAGGACAGAACACAGCATGCTGTCCACTCAATTAAGGTTTTTTTATTCTACAAGCTCAAATTGCTGCTTTCTTAAAGCTCCGACCCAACTACACAGCCAAAAGGGAAGGAAATGAATTATTAAAAGCTCCTTTGCAGATGAAGGAGCAGTGTGCCTACTTAAGCACGTACTGGGACACAGACAGTTTTCTAGGTCTGAGAGAAGTGAGCTAGAGAAAGGAATCTGCGTGGGCCACCTGGTGGCTGCAATTTATTTTTTACCGCTTTCGTACAGACCCTAAAAGAAGAGGGTTAGCTAGACTATGCCTTTCCCACACTACCAAAACCAGGCTACAAAGCAGACAGCTCAGTCCCATAAACCAGTGACTCCAGTAAGGAGAAAGCATAGGGTTTGCCTGTGGAGGTCGAGGGATCATCTTCCCAGCATGGGATCACAGCAGAGCCAGTACAAGTATCTGTATATTGCTGATGCCTGGCTCCTTCAGCTTCCCAGTCAGCTGAAAGGCCAGGTGTACAGAATAGGAGGGAGAGAATGATGACTATTGGCTTGCATTTCTGATAGTAAGGTGCTGCTGAGATTCTTAATAAGAAGTCCAGTTCTGCATCTATGAATTTTTAAAGGTTCAAGGTGAAAAATACAATGACAGAGTTCTCTCCTGCACGTTCACAAGCAGCTTGTTAATACTGAAGTCTTTTTCTCGCTGCACTATCTAACTTAAGCAGAAAAGCATCTATCTAGAAGCACCTCCTGCATTTGCGTGGCTTCTCCACTCACGAAGTAGCGAGCAGACGTCCCCAAAAATCAGCAAACGACTGCAAACTGTTCCGGAAAGCTTTCATACATCCCTTTCCCTCGGCAGCTCCTCCTCCGAAAGCTGAAACAATACTGCAGAGAAGCGTTCACTCTCAGGATGGTTTCAGATTTCATCCCTCTGCTTTTTCAATCAGAACACCAAGGCAGAAATCCTCATTAGCAATTTGAAAGCCCTGCACAGGCAAAGAATACTTATATTTGCCACCATGTTTGAAATATTTGCACACTGTTCTGGCGACTCGTGATTACAAAAAGGAGAAAGAGATTTGAGTCTGCCTTTCAAGCCTTGTGGCAGCGAAAGGAAGGCTGTTATCTGAAAGCTACTCATTTTCTATATGCTGTGTGCTACTTCTGCCCGTGTGCAATACAACACAGCTGCCAGATTTAGTAACCACGTCAGCCTGCTTTCTCCATTAAGCAGCAGAGATGACAGGATGAAGTAGCCAGTGTTAATCTGTAGCTATGGCTCCTTTAAGCCTTGAACGAATGTCATATTGTGAGTTTATTGTTCTTGAAGAAAAAAATAAAACCAATCAACATTACTTGCAAAATAAAACACCCAAAACACCAACAACATGCAAAAGCATTTCAGAAATTCAGAATCCATACTTGCCTTCAGTGACTTTAAAGTAACATTAAAGAAATGGCTCTTTTTTTTTTTTTTTTTTGGTCAGTTAACAAATCCTAGGACTGGAGTCAATTCCTTTTCCAGACATCCTGATCTTTAAAGATACATGTTGCCAAGCAGCATGTGCTCAGACCTCAAAAGAATGAAATCATTCACCAACAAAATAGTTGAGAATCGCTCCTCTCCGCAAGGAATTATTTACATACCTGTCTTTGCTGACTTCTCTCAGAAAAGCAGAGTTAATAAAAGGGGGAAATTCTCATTTACCGCTTAGATCCTTCCCTGCACGGCGGTTCCTAGAGATCTGGACTTTCTTACCAGATGCAATCGCTTCCATGGAGTGGGCAGAGTTTACGTGCTAAGAGAAGGTGCCAGTCATACAGTCCAAATCTATGAACTAAAAATAAACCCAGAAACGTATGGCTGAATTTACAACGCTGCAGGGATGCTGCAGAGATCACACAACATCTGTGTGCATCTCTCTCTCTCTCATTTACATTTCCCTCACTTTCCCTGAAGCACCTGTCTCAGCAAGGAGTGGTTTTTGTGGGAAATACAGACAGACGGTTTTCCCCTCAGAGAAAGTGTCACTACAGCAACCTTACACAGTGTATATGGCCAGGATTTTTCTTCATAATAAAGTAATCATCTTGAATCCACTGCCTCCACATACCCTTTCTCACAGAGGCTGGCTGACAGGAGGCAACTTCAGTACTCAAAGATTAAATATTCAACTCTACTAGCATCCAGATGAAAATTTAACCAACGTTCCCTTTTTAAAATGAGATCTTTACAGGTTATTCTAAGGTAGGATTCTTTCTGAAGCTGTTGTTCTGCTATAATGAAAGGAGTCAAGAAGAGAACAAAGATCGCTGTGTAGCTGGGCTGTTGGTTAAAGCACTAACCTAGAAAGTCCTGCATCTGCTTCAGACATTGGCTGCTCACCAAGAGTAGAACCAAGTTTCAGTATCCCTGATGGTAAAAGCATTTATGAGCTTGGTCAGAATAAGTAGAAATTAGAGTAAGAACCATCTTTTGCATGCAGAGGTACTAAAATGCAGAGAGAACGAGGAAGGTAGACAAGGCAAGTGACACTGGTTGCTCATACGCTTTTCAAATAAAACTGTTGTATTTACTTTCTATAGGCATACCTTACCATGTGTGTACTAATAACTCAGTTCTACCAGCTGTCCTTTAGTAATGGTAAGCAAACCAAACAATCTGTAGTATAGAAACGAATTCAAACATTCTCTCTCGTATCAAGCAACTTTTGCAGGTATTGCTGCAAGAAACAGTATACCCAAGCAAACAAAAAATTTAACAGAACTTCTGCTCATAAGCAAAAGGGAATTATAATCTCATTGTTGATTTGAGAGTGAAGCAGGTTGTATGGGGCTACTGAATCACAGCCTGAATCTCTGATTAATCACCTGAGGAGAGCAATGAGTCAGCCACGGCACACAGGTAAAGGCAATTCACTGTGCTGCAGGAAGGGTGGAGCCTGGCTCCACCTTTCCTAGACCTATTTAAGAGCTGAGTGCCAGTGGGGAAAGGTCTCTTGTGGATATCTGTTCTGCTGGAGTGTTTCATGTGAGTCAAGGATAGGGTGAGTGTCCTTTTTTTCTAACTCTAATATAGTGATTGCATCAACCAAACTCCTGGATATATTATATCATCTGTATATTCATTGATTGTGCACAGATAAAGAGTTTTCTATTAGCATTTCATTTGCCTTATATTTTCCCCAAAGAAAAGCCCACGGTTTTCACTTAAGTGTCTGTTTCCAATTTCTTTTTGGGCTCTTAGTACACAGTGATTTTACTCCTTTTTTAATTAAGGCAGCTCTAGCACAGATTTCCACAAAAGCATCATTTTCTTGCTATGAACAACTTGCATCTCACCATAAAATAATATCAGATTAATATTATCTAGTAAATATTCAAACTTAATTGATCTTACTTTTCTAAGCATAACAGTTGCTTCTTCAAGACCTCATTGAAAGCAACAGAGAGGGTGATAAGACACTGTCATTTCATATTCTTCCAGTCCCCTAAACCTTAATTAAAGCCTTCACTGCACACATCCATTCTGGTACCAACTGGCTCAGCATTAAACCTGGCCATCAGGACCACATTCCAAGTTACTGACTAAATGAAGATTGAGGTCATAACTGCTGCCAGATGAGCAGCTGGTTGTTGTGATCCCAAGTACAGCAGACCTGTGACCAGCAGTGCTCCCCCAGGGGTCGGTGATGGATCTGGTCTTGTTCGATGTTTTCATCAATGACCTTGATGAGGAGATAGTGTCCACTCTCAGCAAGTATGCCGATGATGCGGAGCTGGGAGGAGTGGCTGACACAACTGATGGCTGTGCTGCCATTCAGGGAGACCTGGACAGGCTGGAGAGCTGGGCAGTAAGAAACCAGATGAGGTTAAACAAAAGCAGGTGTAGAATTCTGCACCTGGAAAGAAATAACTGCAATTATCAGTAGAGGTTGTTGCATGACCTGCTAGAGAGGAACTCTGCAGAGAAGGACCTGGTGGTCCAAAGGTTGGCCGTGAGCAGCAGTGTGCCCTTGTGGCCAAGAGTGCCAATGGAATCCTGGGGTGCATTGAAAGGAGCATGGCCAGCACATCAAGAGAGGTGATCCTTCCCCTCTACTCTGCCCTGGTGAGGCCTCACCTGGATTGGGCAGGGAAAATGGCTGTTAACTGGAGCATAGGAAGTTCTGTGCCAACATGTGAAAGATGGAGGGTGATGTGAGCGCTGGAATGGGTTAACCAGAGGGGTCGTGGAGGTGTACCTGTGCAGCCTGCTGTAGGAATCCTGCTTTGGCAGGGGGCTTGGACACAATCTTTAGAGGTCCCTTCCAACCCCTACAATTCTGAGATTCTGTGATTGTAGGCATCGGGTGAGACAGTGATATGTGAATTGCATACGGTGGAAGGCTTCTTCCCAGGATGCGTTTGAAGTTTCTGAGACCAAATTGAGATCACTTTGGATTTTACAATAGCACGTATGTATCCATTATTTGGCATCATGTTTCTGTGTGCCCCTGTTAATGAAGTCTTCATGAGTTTGAATAACCTTCAACAGACTGCTATACCCGTAATCAATCAATATCAGCTTGAAGAAAATCTGTCTCTGCTATTTCTGACATAGGGCTGTTTCACAACATCTACTTACTGCTGTTGAAGTATTATTGCTGAAGCTTAGACTTCTCTGCGTTGCAGTTCTTTTCAACTAATTTGTCACTACGAATTAGTAAATTGGTTGAGAACTGGCATGTTGTGGATACCCATCAGTGGCACACACCACCGCTTGCAGAAATTGCCGTTACTCAAATGTGCAAGATTGAGATGTGCTGGGCCATGTGGCATTTGTCTTGACAAATGTGACTTGGAATGCTAAGCAGAGAACCACAACACAAAGGATCTCTGTATGATGATGGTCTTCTCTTTCTGTGTTTTGATAGGACTGTATGCTGGCTGGGACCTGCTGGACTTCTTGGAGTTTCCTCCATATTGTCTTCACACGTGCAGTGGTAGTTATGGAGCTAGATTGTCAAACAAGTGGGATTTTTATTTGAAAACTTGGTCCTAAATTTCATTATAGATAACTTGCTCACTCTGTGTATTGTGCAGCTTTTTTTTTTTTTTTTCCAGGTTAGTCTTGAAATAGAAGAAATTTATCTCCGTATGCTCTCAGGTCAGCACACAAGTGACATTAAAGACACAGCATCTATATTTTGAATAAATGCAGTGTGCTGGATATACCTTACAGCAACTATTATCGTAAGAATCATTCAGATCTTCTCAGAGAGGAACACCCTTAAAGCAGTGGTATTAAGAGAGTATACTGGTTGTGTACAGGTTGTTTACAATTTAGTGGTCTGCCAAAGAATTCTCAGGAAGTTTTATTTTCTGAAATGTAGCTCAGTGCCCTGCTATGCTCCTGAAATGCAATCGATGAGTTACTGCTGTGGTGATGCATAAAGATACATTATTCAATCGTTATGATTACTTTATGAAGACCTTTGGACTTACAAATAATACAAGTCAATGAGATTTTTTGTTGTTTGCAGATGCTGAAAACTATATTATAAGTTGCGTGAACATTAACAGCCATACGTGACAGAATTAACACTGTATAGGAATTGCTTAAATTTTCCTCGTGTAGTTAAACCTTAAAATAGCTTTGTTGCTGGAGAGGGGGAAAAAAAAAGTAGGCAGAATACCACTTAATTTATCCTAGTTATTGTACTTTTGTCAGTATGACTGGAATTGGATTCCATTAGGGTGAACTTAAACTAGAAGACAAACTCTCAGGGCCTCATCAGAGCATGAATCAGTTAACTTTGGAGTAAAATAATAGTAATAAATGTTGCGTTTTTAGTTTCTGACTGTAATGCGTAGCAGAACTGAAAAACAACCAAACCAAACAGCAGCAACAAAAACACACCTGTGCAATTGAATATAGGCACTGTCCAAAAGACATTGCTGGAGCTCTGAAACTAAGCATTAGTGCAATGATCATTAGGATGTTATTCTTTCGTGCAAATATCAAAGGTAGAACTGTTTGCCAAGGTCTTGGGAACAATCAGGTGAGAGTGACCTTCTGCCTCAACCTGTGATGATCATATCGGCAATGATAGCTAAGCACTTCAGTTTGTCATGTACTTCCTATCATTCACTTAGCTGTAAGAAGAAAGAAACTGCAACTCTGATGTGACTTTTGACTCCGGATGTCAGAAAAACATCAGCAAATTGTTCCTGCCAAGCATGCGGAGTCGTTGCTGTCGGAAGCTATGAGTTGTCTTAAGACAGACTCCTTAAACTCTGTTGATTCCAGTGGGAAATCTCACTGCAAAATTTAAGAAGCCTGATTACACTGCCCTTATTACTTGAGTCTTGCATGCCAGACAGTTCACAGGAAAGGGACAAAGAAGAGGTCTAAAAGGATTGTATCATTTTTCTAAATTGCTCTTTGTTATGCCTAAGGGAATACATCCTATCTTTAGCAAGACTTTATCATTCTGTGGAGGTTCGTCTGAAGATGTACTTGTGTTGCACAGCAGATAATAGCACTGTGGTTTTGAGATGCCTGTTCTTCTTGCCCATGATTTAAGTGGTCTTAGGAGAAGGACAAAGGTCTTGGGACATTTTAGTATCTACTGAAAGCCTCTTTACAGGTGAGTAACCCAGCTACTCTATTTGAGGGCACAGACAGCTTGAGCAACAGGACTGGGTGAACCTTCTGAGGCTCAGCCAAGTCATGTGCAAGCTTTTGCACCGTGGTTGCACTCCTCTTGCTATCCTTATGTGCCAGGGGATGGAAGGGTTGTGCGCAGCCCAGAAAGCCGACTGTATACTGGGCTGCATCAAAAGAAGCATGGCCAGCAGGGCAAGGGGGGTGGTCTTGCCCCTCCGCACTAGTGAGGCCTCACTTGGAGTTCTGTCTCCAGATGTGGAATCCTCAGTGCAGGAGAGACATGAACCTGTTGAAGCACATCCAGAGACGGGCCACAGAAACAACCCAAGGGACGGAACACCTGTACTACAAGGGACAGGCTGAGAGAGCTGGGGCCGTTAAGCCTGGAGAAGAGAAAGCTCTGAGGTGACCTGATAGCAGCCTTTCGGTATCTAACGTGGGGCAATGAGAAATAAGGGGACGGCCTCTTTAGCAGGGTCTGTTGTGATAGGAGAAGGGGAAATAGTTTGAAACTAACAGATGGATGTAGACTGGATATAAGAAAAAGGTGTTTTAAAATAAGGGTGGTGAGGCACTGGAACAGGTTATCCAGAGAGGTGGCGGATGCACCCCTTCCTGGGGACTTTCAAGATCAGGCTGGACTGGCATCTGAGCAAACCTGACCTAGCTGTAGGTATCCCTGTTCATTGCAGGGGAGCTTTAAAGGTCCCTTCTGACTCAAATGATTCCCCTGGCAATCTATGTGTTTGACTTCCTGATAATAGTTCTTATGGTGTAATTAGCATAGTAATCATCCTCCAGAATAAGAGCTATGTTCTGTTGGTTCTATTTTTCTACTTTTCCAGAGTTTGGGTCTCTAGAGAAGAGCAAGAAAGAAGTAGGCGGAATGATAGGGTGGCACGAGAAGGAGAAATCATTGCTGTTCTTCAGTATCAAAGCGTAGATGAAAAGAGGTTAGTACAGTCTTTTCTTGCGACTTTTCTGTAAAACTCTTCTACCTGAGCTCAAGTAGGTGTCATTGGAGTGAACTATTGACACTACAGCTCTGAGAAGGGTTTTTCTGCTTTGAAGTGGAAATAAGGCTGGGACATGCCCTTCACAAAGAGCATCTCTCTGGTAAGTAGGCAATGAATAGTACCAGAATATGTCCAAGCAAACCTTTAAGAGCTAGGTTACTGGTTAAGGCAGCAACATACTCTAAAAGTTTTGTGGGCAGAAGTTGATCTAACCTATGTGACAGTTAAGGACTTGAACAGTATTGTATATTCATGCAGAGTGGGAACAGACTTTGCTGGATAACCTACTGGTGCCAACAAGATTCATTTTTAAGAACAGAATCATCTATATTTCTTCTTAGTGTACAGAACTGTACTAAAATATTAAAATAAACTTCTCATGCATACTGTACTAGAATACGTTCCTCTGTATATGCGCGTTGGAGTGCTTGCCCCAGACTAGCAATGGCAGTTAATTTGAATACTAGAAGCATGCATAAATGTTGTCTGAACTTTCTCTCAGTGCCTAATCCAAGCCCAGCTGTGCTGGCCAGGGTCTGGGTGTTTACGTCTATTCTGCTGTTCACCCAACTGGCTGTCACTTTGTATCTTGAAAGTGTTTAACAGCAAATTCTGTGGACAACAAGAGTTACATTTCAGTATCTTTCCCAACACCTACTAGCCAGTGCATAATGTTCCAGTCCAAAAAAAGGCTCTTGAATTTCATGCTACTCCAGTGGATTCTGCTATTTTTTTATCAAATTAAGACTGTAGAGTACTGTGATTTTGCTGGCCCCTTGTTTTGCTTTGGTTTGTAAGTGCCCTTGAGCAGTGAAGGTCAGAATATTTGTTGGAACAATTCTTATTTTTCTTAAAAAATAAAAGCATTTATGTGGATTTCACGTAGTAGTGGCATTGACAATTGATGATTTTGTGATTTATTTTTTTTTTATATCCTCTTGGGCGAATTGATATTGCCAGTGAAAACGTGCTCAATGTTGCAGTTTGCAGGTAAAATGACAGGAGGGTGATGCTCATTGAGCATAAAGGATGCTGATGTATTCACACAACATTGACAACATTGTTTTGAAAATAATGTAAGAGTTGCCATACGCTAAGCTTTAGAAATGCACAAAGTCCTTTATCTTAAGTTGGATAACATGGTTTAACAAAACTTGTTTACAGTTTTGTAGGCGTCAAATCCGGAGATGGTTCTGCATGTGTTTCTCTCTCAGGAGGTAACTGTGCTACCATTTAGGAAAAGCCTATGACTTTGCAACTTTGGTTTGTTTGTACAGATTTGTACATGGCTTTTGCACCACGGATTCCAGTGGGTTGGGTTTTTGTAATAATTATCACTTCTGAAATTGTGCTCTGTGTTATAAAGATAGACTCTGCTTAAAGGAAGAGAAACAGTTTGCATAGAGCAAGGAGCCTTATATACAGCCTATACTTTTAAATGACGCCTAGAAAACATACTTTTTTTTTTTTTCTGCAAACAGGTAAGCTATAGGATAAATTGTCAAGGAAGTTCCTATAATTTTTGGCCTTAATAAGATCAAGGTAAGGGGAACCAAAAAGGGCTTTGGGCCAAGGGAATCACTAGAGGCTTCTAACAGTTTAGTTAGCTGCCATTGACCCCAGGGTGGTTGCAGTCTTCAGTACAGCTTGGCCCTTATTCAGGAGGGTCAAGCAGCCTTTCATTTGGTGCTAGAGAGAGGCCTGTACATAAACACGGTGTGCAGTGCAGCTCCCAGACAGATGCAGCAGTTTCTGCTGCAGCTCATGCTAGTTGTCGAGCAGGTGTCCCTGTCGGGGAAGAAGCTGTGACCCCAAAAGAGACCCAACAGGAAGACCAAGTGACATGTGGCTCTGTTACTAATTGATGTGGGGCCCTTGTGACGCAGAACAGCAAAAGGGCTGAGTACTGAATGCTTTCTTCACTCAGCTTTTCACTTGGCAAGGCTGACCTCTAGAAATGATCTCAATGGCAGTAAACGGGGAAGAGAAAAAGGAAACCTTTTCAATGTTTCTTTATACACGGTGATGTTGCTCTAGTAAAATGCTCTCTGTTGCAAGCCTTCCTTTACAACTTAGTTTGTGAACACAAAATAATGTTTAGCTGCTACGTATGTACACTCTTGTCTTGAGCTATGCAGAAATTCTGTCAGTGTTTCCAATTGGTTCTGAAATGAAGTAGATGATGAAAAACACACCATATTCACATTAATCAAATTAATTTAATGGCACCAGTAAGAGTCTGAGTACTGTATATATTACATGTTGTTGCCATGTGCCAGGTGGCAGAAGAAAAGCACTCTGACAAAATGGCGCTTGACATCCAGGAAGTCTGTACGAAGCAAAGATGTGTCACTGAATTCCTCTGTGTGGAGAAAATGGCACCGCTAGGTGCTTGCTGAACGCTTGTGAGTGTGAGCGCAGAGGGGCAGTGTGCGGTGCACTTGAGCAGTTGTGTCAGTGACTGTGGGTCACCTGTGCTGGCGCAGATTTTGATGAGCACAGCAAGCAGTCTCATGTTTATTGCAGGTAAAAATGCATAGCTAATGGTGGTGGCTGTGTCGGGGAACAGTGCTATGCAGCTGAGCATTTGCTCTATCAAACAGGGTTACTGTGCTCATTTTACCTGTTGTAGTTTCCATGAAAATAAATAGGAGGCATTACTTTTGGAGCAAATGTACATGGCCCAGGACAATTTAACTTCACTCAGTGCAGCCTAGGCAAAACAACAGGCTGCACTCTGGTGCTATACACCAGGTCCCTCGGGTCCTGGGTGCCTTTCTCCTTCAAGGTATTCCATTTGCCTGGGTTCCCTGGAGGGAACCTCTTACAGCTGAGTCATTTCTGCTGCTGCTACGTTCTGTTGTGGCTTTGGTGGGAGCGGCACATATACTCTATCCCCTGTTTTGTCTCTTCCATAGTCCCATTTTGTACGGTTGCTACAATGAGAAAGAAGGTAGCTGAGGACAGAAGGAAAGGAATTAAGCAAAGGCTGCACTGCATAGCGATCAGGTGAGCATTTCCAACCACGGTGTGTGAATGAGTTATAAAATACAAGCAGCTCTACAAAACAAGAGCATCCTGAGCTGACAAATAAATGATATCTTTTGTACATCAGCTGTCAGCTTGTTTCACCCTTAGTGATGATAGTTGTGAGCTCAGAAGGGATTTTAGCTGTAGGGGCAGAGATGGGAGGTGTCACTGGGAAGAATTCCCTAAAAAGATAGATATATATTTATTTTTTAATTAAGATGTCCACAAACTATCACTCAGGAAGGAGCCCCTAGTATATGTATGGCTGTCAAAAGAAACCCTGAAAAGAAAGGAAGGAGTTCCCCACAGCCTGCTCTGCCAGGCTCGGGGGCTGTGAGGTGAGATCACGCGTGGGACGGCTCTGCCCTGAGGGGCCGGGCGGCAACACCTGTGAGCGGGGCCCTGAGGACAGGCGACCCCAGGCCGGCCTCCGTTAGGAAGAAAGGGCGGGAACGTTGAGGAGGATGGTGAGAGAGCGGCGGGAAGAAAAGCGCGGGAAGCGACGGCAGCGTTCAGGGCTCCCATTGGCTGGCGGGCTGAAGGGACAGCTATAAAAGGTGCGCGCGCGGGCAGGTGAGTGAGACGATCTCCACAGCGTGTGAGGAGAAGCGGGGTGCTGTGAGGGAAAGGCGGCGGCGGCAAGCGATTCGCAGGGCCGAGGTGCGGCGGGGCCGGGGTGCGGCGGATCCGAGGGAAGGCGTAGCGGGGCCGGGTAGCGGTGGGGCGGGGCGGGGCGGGGGACGCTGCCGCGCGGGCTCCGACGGGTGGCAGGCGAAGCCGGGGCTGCCGCGCGGGTACCGATCGTGGATTCTCAGAACCGGGGCTGGAGCCGCGTGTTGCGCTCCGATGGCGGGAGGAGGGAGCCGGGGCTGGAGCCGCCCGCTGTACTCTGATGGAGGGCGGACGGAGCCGGGGTCTCTGAGCGCGCTCCCAGAGGAGGGGCGGAGGCGCGACAAGTGGGGCGAGTTGCCCCGTGGAAGAAGATGCTCCGAGGCAACAGCGAGCAGCAATAATAAAGCACTAATAACTGCTATCACGGTGTTGAAACGCACGGTTTTTCTCTCTGCTGACCAATAGGGTGGTGGGAATGGGGGAAGACACGAGAAGTGCATTCCTGATGAAAAGGGAGAAGAAGACAAGTAATGCTGTGGTGTTGAATAATTTAAGTGTGTGAAAGAAGCTCTCTAGGAGGAAAAGAGTGGATGCTCAGAGAAAAATAGAGGCTACAATGCCAAATTTTGTATTTACCTTAAGGCAATGCATGGCAGTAGATATTACAAGTTGAAATCTTCCTTGTAACTTCACGCCACGTTATTGCTATGAACTGGTGAAGGAGAAATGAGATAAATTTATAGGAGGTGGAATCTCAAATGAACGAGAAACATGAGGAAAAAGAACCTTCCGAGCAGACGGGCCACATAGACAATTGAGAAGTGCCAAGATGGCACAGGGGTTGACTTCATGCAGAAAAATTACTAGGACAGCTGTTGGCTTTGCAATGCAGATAGTGGATGGGGGTCCGTTCTAAGCAGGGTAGTTGACTCTTTGGATGCTGCTATTTGTATTGCCAGATAAATTTTCTAGTTTGCCCGCCTCTGTGATCCCTGCAACACCGGCTGGATGCCTGCTGTGTGTCAGTGAGGTGAGAAAAGCTGCTCAGAGCAGTTTTTGCTGGGGTGAACTGGGGAGGGGGGCTGCAAGGCCTTCCTCGGCTGGGTGGTGCTTTGCGATGTTGGGATTCCCTTTTCCTTCAGGTGGGGGGGGGCCTGCCGCTCCGCAGGTCTAACGGTGTCCCCGCTGACGTTTCAGGAGCTGCTGCGGAAGAAAGAAGAAGCAGCGGCGTGGGCACGCGGGAGGCAGGATCGAGCAAGAAGAGGATGCGGAAGCGTGCCGACGCGGGGGGGAAGGAGAGAGGCACTCTGGGCAAAGCACCTGTCCCGTTAGCGGGGCCGCAGTCCCATTTGAGTTTGAGCGTTGCCGACGCCTTGGGTGACCAGGCCGGCTTTGTGCTGGGCGACCTCCCTGTAAGCAGGGCTCGGGTCTTTGCTGTTGCTGTAGTTGGCCTTTTGCCTTGCTGCTCCTTCGGCTGCCTGGGGAGCGTGGCCCCCTGTAACGGAGGGCGAGAGCCACCTCTCCGCACCTGAGTGGGAAATGGAGCTCGCCGGACCCCGAGGCCGCCCTGTAAGCAGGGTAGTGCCATTTCCCCGCCCCTCTTCCTCCTCCGGCCCCTCGGCATCGTTGCCTGGAGGTGGCGTGTCAATGCGACGGCCCCGTACTCGGGGTGCGCGTTGCGGCATCTGGCCTTTGGCTTTAGGTGGGAAGCCCCTTGGCACGTTGAGGTCTTTGGCCTCCGTGCAGGCTAGGGACAGGTCACAGGCTCTTGTCTGTTCCTTGCGCGGGCGCGTGTTCCGCTGGCAGCGTGACAGCCCCGTTCTCGGGGCGTGTGTCCCAAGCTGCGGAGCCCTCAGTCCCCCGAGCGGCCCGCCCGCCCTGTAATCAGGTGTGGGGAGGCTGCAGCATTGCAGCCGGCTGCTCTAGCCATCCAGCTGGCGGGAGTGACCCCTCCCTGTCCCGTCAGAGGGCGCAGGTTGAGGTGCTGCTTTTGTGTGTGGGGTGACCTCCCCGCTCGGCGGGTCGAGGTTGCTCCGTGGGTTCCCAAAGACGAGAGCTTGGTGATGTTCTGGTGCAGCCGGGCGGGCCGGCCTGTAGCTCAGGCGTTGGCGGGAGCCTCGTGCTCCGCGGGGCTTCTTGGTGAGGTTGGGGGATGGGGGTACCGTCCTGTAGGCAGGGCTGTGCGTGCCCCCCATGTGTGTGCTTGGTGAGCTGCGTTCTGAGAGACCCCTGTAGTCAGGTGGGAATGTGGCCCCGGCCTTTCAGAGGCACGGGGCCGCGAGACGCGGGGTTGGGCTTGCGCCCTCCCTGGAATCGGGGCTGGGATCCCGACCGCGGCCTCTGGCCGTGTCGCCCCGCTGCCTGGCTGCTGAGAGTCGCTCCTGCCGCTGGGGGGGAAACCGAGCTCTGTGGCTCCAGGGTGTTGTCCGCCCGCCTGTAATCAGGGTCTGGGTGCGCGAGCGTTTGCGCTCAGCTGGCAGCCTGTGTGGGTGACCGCCCCGTTAGCGGGGTGCGGGCCAAGGTGCCCCCGGACTGGGAGAGAAGGAGCCTCCCTCGGCCGGTAGGGATGGGGGCTGCCCTGTAAGCCAGGGAGCAGCAGTGCCCCGCAGTCCCAGGCCTTTTGCGATGGATGCGGTGGCTGGGTGTCCCCTGTAATCAGGGAAGCCGACTCTCTGGCCGCCGCTTGTTGTGTGCCCAGCTCCATTTGCCCAGTCTGCCCGCCTCTGTGATCCCCCGCAGCACCGGCTGGATGCGCGCCGTGCGCCAGTGAGGTGAGAAAAGCTGCTCAGAGCAGTTTTTGCTGGGGTGAACTGGGGAGGGGGGCTGCAAGGCCTTCCTCGGCTGGGTGGTGCTTTGCGATGTTGGGATTCCCTTTTCCTTCAGGTGGGGGGGGGCCTGCCGCTCCGCAGGTCTAACGGTGTCCCCGCTGACGTTTCAGGAGCTGCTGCGGAAGAAAGAAGAAGCAGCGGCGTGGGCACGCGGGAGGCAGGATCGAGCAAGAAGAGGATGCGGAAGCGTGCCGACGCGGGGGGGAAGGAGAGAGGCACTCTGGGCAAAGCACCTGTCCCGTTAGCGGGGCCGCAGTCCCATTTGAGTTTGAGCGTTGCCGACGCCTTGGGTGACCAGGCCGGCTTTGTGCTGGGCGACCTCCCTGTAAGCAGGGCTCGGGTCTTTGCTGTTGCTGTAGTTGGCCTTTTGCCTTGCTGCTCCTTCGGCTGCCTGGGGAGCGTGGCCCCCTGTAACGGAGGGCGAGAGCCACCTCTCCGCACCTGAGTGGGAAATGGAGCTCGCCGGACCCCGAGGCCGCCCTGTAAGCAGGGTAGTGCCATTTCCCCGCCCCTCTTCCTCCTCCGGCCCCTCGGCATCGTTGCCTGGAGGTGGCGTGTCAATGCGACGGCCCCGTACTCGGGGTGCGCGTTGCGGCATCTGGCCTTTGGCTTTAGGTGGGAAGCCCCTTGGCACGTTGAGGTCTTTGGCCTCCGTGCAGGCTAGGGACAGGTCACAGGCTCTTGTCTGTCCTTGCGCGGGCGCGTGTTCCGCTGGCAGCGTGACAGCCCCGTTCTCGGGGCGTGTGTCCCAAGCTGCGGAGCCCTCAGTCCCCCGAGCGGCCCGCCCGCCCTGTAATCAGGTGTGGGGAGGCTGCAGCATTGCAGCCGGCTGCTCTAGCCATCCAGCTGGCGGGAGTGACCCCTCCCTGTCCCGTCAGAGGGCGCAGGTTGAGGTGCTGCTTTTGTGTGTGGGGTGACCTCCCCGCTCGGCGGGTCGAGGTTGCTCCGTGGGTTCCCAAAGACGAGAGCTTGGTGATGTTCTGGTGCAGCCGGGCGGGCCGGCCTGTAGCTCAGGCGTTGGCGGGAGCCTCGTGCTCCGCGGGGCTTCTTGATGAGGTTGGGGGATGGGGGTACCGTCCTGTAGGCAGGGCTGTGCGTGCCCCCCATGTGTGTGCTTGGTGAGCTGCGTTCTGAGAGACCCCTGTAGTCAGGTGGGAATGTGGCCCCGGCCTTTCAGAGGCACGGGGCCGCGAGACGCGAGGTTGGGCTTGCGCCCTCCCTGGAATCGGGGCTGGGATCCCGACCGCGGCCTCTGGCCGTGTCGCCCCGCTGCCTGGCTGCTGAGAGTCGCTCCTGCCGCTGGGGGGGAAACCGAGCTCTGTGGCTCCAGGGGTGTTGTCCGCCCGCCTGTAATCAGGGTCTGGGTGCGCGAGCGTTTGCGCTCAGCTGGCAGCCTGTGTGGGTGACCGCCCCGTTAGCGGGGTGCGGGCCAAGGTGCCCCCGGACTGGGAGAGAAGGAGCCTCCCTCGGCCGGTAGGGATGGGGGCTGCCCTGTAAGCCAGGGAGCAGCAGTGCCCCGCAGTCCCAGGCCTTTTGCGATGGATGCGGTGGCTGGGTGTCCCCTGTAATCAGGGAAGCCGACTCTCTGGCCGCCGCTTGTTGTGTGCCCAGCTCCATTTGCCCAGTCCGCCCGCCTCTGTGATCCCCCGCAGCACCGGCTGGATGCGCGCCGTGCGCCAGTGAGGTGAGATAAGCTGCTCAGAGCAGTTTTTGCTGGGGTGAACTGGGGAGGGGGGCTGCAAGGCCTTCCTCGGCTGGGTGGTGCTTTGCGATGTTGGGATTCCCTTTTCCTTCGGGTGGGGGGGGGCCTGCCGCTCCGCAGGTCTAACGGTGTCCCCGCTGACGTTTCAGGAGCTGCTGCGGAAGAAAGAAGAAGCAGCGGCGTGGGCACGCGGGAGGCAGGATCGAGCAAGAAGAGGATGCGGAAGCGTGCCGACGCGGGGGGGAAGGAGAGAGGCACTCTGGGCAAAGCACCTGTCCCGTTAGCGGGGCCGCAGTCCCATTTGAGTTTGAGCGTTGCCGACGCCTTGGGTGACCAGGCCGGCTTTGTGCTGGGCGACCTCCCTGTAAGCAGGGCTCGGGTCTTTGCTGTTGCTGTAGTTGGCCTTTTGCCTTGCTGCTCCTTTGGCTGCCTGGGGAGCGTGGCCCCCTGTAACGGAGGGCGAGAGCCACCTCTCCGCACCTGAGAGGGAAATGGAGCTCGCCGGACCCCGAGGCCGCCCTGTAAGCAGGGTAGTGCCATTTCCCCGCCCCTCTTCCTCCTCCGGCCCCTCGGCATCGTTGCCTGGAGGTGGCGTGTCAATGCGACGGCCCCGTACTCGGGGTGCGCGTTGCGGCATCTGGCCTTTGGCTTTAGGTGGGAAGCCCCTTGGCACGTTGAGGTCTTTGGCCTCCGTGCAGGCTAGGGACAGGTCACAGGCTCTTGTCTGTACTTGCGCGGGCGCGTGTTCCGCTGGCAGCGTGACAGCCCCGTTCTCGGGGCGTGTGTCCCAAGCTGCGGAGCCCTCAGTCCCCCGAGCGGCCCGCCCGCCCTGTAATCAGGTGTGGGGAGGCTGCAGCATTGCAGCCGGCTGCTCTAGCCATCCAGCTGGCGGGAGTGACCCCTCCCTGTCCCGTCAGAGGGCGCAGGTTGAGGTGCTGCTTTTGTGTGTGGGGTGACCTCCCCGCTCGGCGGGTCGAGGTTGCTCCGTGGGTTCCCAAAGACGAGAGGTTGGTGATGTTCTGGTGCAGCCGGGCGGGCCGGCCTGTAGCTCAGGCGTTGGCGGGAGCCTCGTGCTCCGCGGGGCTTCTTGGTGAGGTTGGGGGATGGGGGTACCGTCCTGTAGGCAGGGCTGTGCGTGCCCCCCATGTGTGTGCTTGGTGAGCTGCGTTCTGAGAGACCCCCTGTAGTCAGGTGGGAATGTGGCCCTGGCCTTTCAGAGGCACGGGGCCGCGAGACGCGAGGTTGGGCTTGCGCCCTCCCTGGAATCGGGGCTGGGATCCCGACCGCGGCCTCTGGCCGTGTCGCCCCGCTGCCTGGCTGCTGAGAGTCGCTCCTGCCGCTGGGGGGGAAACCGAGCTCTGTGGCTCCAGGGGTGTTGTCCGCCCGCCTGTAATCAGGGTCTGGGTGCGCGAGCGTTTGCGCTCAGCTGGCAGCCTGTGTGGGTGACCGCCCCGTTAGCGGGGTGCGGGCCAAGGTGCCCCCGGACTGGGAGAGAAGGAGCCTCCCTCGGCCGGTAGGGATGGGGGCTGCCCTGTAAGCCAGGGAGCAGCAGTGCCCCGCAGTCCCAGGCCTTTTGCGATGGATGCGGTGGCTGGGTGTCCCCTGTAATCAGGGAAGCCGACTCTCTGGCCGCCGCTTGTTGTGTGCCCAGCTCCATTTGCCCAGTCTGCCCGCCTCTGTGATCCCCCGCAGCACCGGCTGGATGCGCGCCGTGCGCCAGTGAGGTGAGAAAAGCTGCTCAGAGCAGTTTTTGCTGGGGTGAACTGGGGAGGGGGGCTGCAAGGCCTTCCTCGGCTGGGTGGTGCTTTGCGATGTTGGGATTCCCTTTTCCTTCGGGTGGGGGGGGGCCTGCCGCTCCGCAGGTCTAACGGTGTCCCCGCTGACGTTTCAGGAGCTGCTGCGGAAGAAAGAAGAAGCAGCGGCGTGGGCACGCGGGAGGCAGGATCGAGCAAGAAGAGGATGCGGAAGCGTGCCGACGCGGGGGGGAAGGAGAGAGGCACTCTGGGCAAAGCACCTGTCCCGTTAGCGGGGCCGCAGTCCCATTTGAGTTTGAGCGTTGCCGACGCCTTGGGTGACCAGGCCGGGTTTGTGCTGGGCGACCTCCCTGTAAGCAGGGCTCGGGTCTTTGCTGTTGCTGTAGTTGGCCTTTTGCCTTGCTGCTCCTTTGGCTGCCTGGGGAGCGTGGCCCCCTGTAACGGAGGGCGAGAGCCACCTCTCCGCACCTGAGAGGGAAATGGAGCTCGCCGGACCCCGAGGCCGCCCTGTAAGCAGGGTAGTGCCATTTCCCCGCCCCTCTTCCTCCTCCGGCCCCTCGGCATCGTTGCCTGGAGGTGGCGTGTCAATGCGACGGCCCCGTACTCGGGGTGCGCGTTGCGGCATCTGGCCTTTGGCTTTAGGTGGGAAGCCCCTTGGCACATTGAGGTCTTTGGCCTCCGTGCAGGCTAGGGACAGGTCACAGGCTCTTGTCTGTCCTTGCGCGGGCGCGTGTTCCGCTGGCAGCGTGACAGCCCCGTTCTCGGGGCGTGTGTCCCAAGCTGCGGAGCCCTCAGTCCCCCGAGCGGCCCGCCCGCCCTGTAATCAGGTGTGGGGAGGCTGCAGCATTGCAGCCGGCTGCTCTAGCCATCCAGCTGGCGGGAGTGACCCCTCCCTGTCCCGTCAGAGGGCGCAGGTTGAGGTGCTGCTTTTGTGTGTGGGGTGACCTCCCCGCTCGGCGGGTCGAGGTTGCTCCGTGGGTTCCCAAAGACGAGAGCTTGGTGATGTTCTGGTGCAGCCGGGCGGGCCGGCCTGTAGCTCAGGCGTTGGCGGGAGCCTCGTGCTCCGCGGGGCTTCTTGGTGAGGTTGGGGGATGGGGGTACCGTCCTGTAGGCAGGGCTGTGCGTGCCCCCCATGTGTGTGCTTGGTGAGCTGCGTTCTGAGAGACCCCCTGTAGTCAGGTGGGAATGTGGCCCCGGCCTTTCAGAGGCACGGGGCCGCGAGACGCGAGGTTGGGCTTGCGCCCTCCCTGGAATCGGGGCTGGGATCCCGACCGCGGCCTCTGGCCGTGTCGCCCCGCTGCCTGGCTGCTGAGAGTCGCTCCTGCCGCTGGGGGGGAAACCGAGCTCTGTGGCTCCAGGGGTGTTGTCCGCCCGCCTGTAATCAGGGTCTGGGTGCGCGAGCGTTTGCGCTCAGCTGGCAGCCTGTGTGGGTGACCGCCCCGTTAGCGGGGTGCGGGCCAAGGTGCCCCCGGACTGGGAGAGAAGGAGCCTCCCTCGGCCGGTAGGGATGGGGGCTGCCCTGTAAGCCAGGGAGCAGCAGTGCCCCGCAGTCCCAGGCCTTTTGCGATGGATGCGGTGGCTGGGTGTCCCCTGTAATCAGGGAAGCCGACTCTCTGGCCGCCGCTTGTTGTGTGCCCAGCTCCATTTGCCCAGTCTGCCCGCCTCTGTGATCCCCCGCAGCACCGGCTGGATGCGCGCCGTGCGCCAGTGAGGTGAGAAAAGCTGCTCAGAGCAGTTTTTGCTGGGGTGAACTGGGGAGGGGGGCTGCAAGGCCTTCCTCGGCTGGGTGGTGCTTTGCGATGTTGGGATTCCCTTTTCCTTCAGGTGGGGGGGGCCTGCCGCTCCGCAGGTCTAACGGTGTCCCCGCTGACGTTTCAGGAGCTGCTGCGGAAGAAAGAAGAAGCAGCGGCGTGGGCACGCGGGAGGCAGGATCGAGCAAGAAGAGGATGCGGAAGCGTGCCGACGCGGGGGGGAAGGAGAGAGGCACTCTGGGCAAAGCACCTGTCCCGTTAGCGGGGCCGCAGTCCCATTTGAGTTTGAGCGTTGCCGACGCCTTGGGTGACCAGGCCGGCTTTGTGCTGGGCGACCTCCCTGTAAGCAGGGCTCGGGTCTTTGCTGTTGCTGTAGTTGGCCTTTTGCCTTGCTGCTCCTTCGGCTGCCTGGGGAGCGTGGCCCCCTGTAACGGAGGGCGAGAGCCACCTCTCCGCACCTGAGTGGGAAATGGAGCTCGCCGGACCCCGAGGCCGCCCTGTAAGCAGGGTAGTGCCATTTCCCCGCCCCTCTTCCTCCTCCGGCCCCTCGGCATCGTTGCCTGGAGGTGGCGTGTCAATGCGACGGCCCCGTACTCGGGGTGCGCGTTGCGGCATCTGGCCTTTGGCTTTAGGTGGGAAGCCCCTTGGCACATTGAGGTCTTTGGCCTCCGTGCAGGCTAGGGACAGGTCACAGGCTCTTGTCTGTCCTTGCGCGGGCGCGTGTTCCGCTGGCAGCGTGACAGCCCCGTTCTCGGGGCGTGTGTCCCAAGCTGCGGAGCCCTCAGTCCCCCGAGCGGCCCGCCCGCCCTGTAATCAGGTGTGGGGAGGCTGCAGCATTGCAGCCGGCTGCTCTAGCCATCCAGCTGGCGGGAGTGACCCCTCCCTGTCCCGTCAGAGGGCGCAGGTTGAGGTGCTGCTTTTGTGTGTGGGGTGACCTCCCCGCTCGGCGGGTCGAGGTTGCTCCGTGGGTTCCCAAAGACGAGAGGTTGGTGATGTTCTGGTGCAGCCGGGCGGGCCGGCCTGTAGCTCAGGCGTTGGCGGGAGCCTCGTGCTCCGCGGGGCTTCTTGGTGAGGTTGGGGGATGGGGGTACCGTCCTGTAGGCAGGGCTGTGCGTGCCCCCCATGTGTGTGCTTGGTGAGCTGCGTTCTGAGAGACCCCCTGTAGTCAGGTGGGAATGTGGCCCCGGCCTTTCAGAGGCACGGGGCCGCGAGACGCGAGGTTGGGCTTGCGCCCTCCCTGGAATCGGGGCTGGGATCCCGACCGCGGCCTCTGGCCGTGTCGCCCCGCTGCCTGGCTGCTGAGAGTCGCTCCTGCCGCTGGGGGGGAAACCGAGCTCTGTGGCTCCAGGGGTGTTGTCCGCCCGCCTGTAATCAGGATCTGGGTGCGCGAGCGTTTGCGCTCAGCTGGCAGCCTGTGTGGGTGACCGCCCCGTTAGCGGGGTGCGGGCCAAGGTGCCCCCGGACTGGGAGAGAAGGAGCCTCCCTCGGCCGGTAGGGATGGGGGCTGCCCTGTAAGCCAGGGAGCAGCAGTGCCCCGCAGTCCCAGGCCTTTTGCGATGGATGCGGTGGCTGGGTGTCCCCTGTAATCAGGGAAGCCGACTCTCTGGCCGCCGCTTGTTGTGTGCCCAGCTCCATTTGCCCAGTCTGCCCGCCTCTGTGATCCCCCGCAGCACCGGCTGGATGCGCGCCGTGCGCCAGTGAGGTGAGAAAAGCTGCTCAGAGCAGTTTTTGCTGGGGTGAACTGGGGAGGGGGGCTGCAAGGCCTTCCTCGGCTGGGTGGTGCTTTGCGATGTTGGGATTCCCTTTTCCTTCAGGTGGGGGGGGGCCTGCCGCTCCGCAGGTCTAACGGTGTCCCCGCTGACGTTTCAGGAGCTGCTGCGGAAGAAAGAAGAAGCAGCGGCGTGGGCACGCGGGAGGCAGGATCGAGCAAGAAGAGGATGCGGAAGCGTGCCGACGCGGGGGGGAAGGAGAGAGGCACTCTGGGCAAAGCACCTGTCCCGTTAGCGGGGCCGCAGTCCCATTTGAGTTTGAGCGTTGCCGACGCCTTGGGTGACCAGGCCGGCTTTGTGCTGGGCGACCTCCCTGTAAGCAGGGCTCGGGTCTTTGCTGTTGCTGTAGTTGGCCTTTTGCCTTGCTGCTCCTTCGGCTGCCTGGGGAGCGTGGCCCCCTGTAACGGAGGGCGAGAGCCACCTCTCCGCACCTGAGTGGGAAATGGAGCTCGCCGGACCCCGAGGCCGCCCTGTAAGCAGGGTAGTGCCATTTCCCCGCCCCTCTTCCTCCTCCGGCCCCTCGGCATCGTTGCCTGGAGGTGGCGTGTCAATGCGACGGCCCCGTACTCGGGGTGCGCGTTGCGGCATCTGGCCTTTGGCTTTAGGTGAGAAGCCCCTTGGCACGTTGAGGTCTTTGGCCTCCGTGCAGGCTAGGGACAGGTCACAGGCTCTTGTCTGTCCTTGCGCGGGCGCGTGTTCCGCTGGCAGCGTGACAGCCCCGTTCTCGGGGCGTGTGTCCCAAGCTGCGGAGCCCTCAGTCCCCCGAGCGGCCCGCCCGCCCTGTAATCAGGTGTGGGGAGGCTGCAGCATTGCAGCCGGCTGCTCTAGCCATCCAGCTGGCGGGAGTGACCCCTCCCTGTCCCGTCAGAGGGCGCAGGTTGAGGTGCTGCTTTTGTGTGTGGGGTGACCTCCCCGCTCGGCGGGTCGAGGTTGCTCCGTGGGTTCCCAAAGACGAGAGGTTGGTGATGTTCTGGTGCAGCCGGGCGGGCCGGCCTGTAGCTCAGGCGTTGGCGGGAGCCTCGTGCTCCGCGGGGCTTCTTGGTGAGGTTGGGGGATGGGGGTACCGTCCTGTAGGCAGGGCTGTGCGTGCCCCCCATGTGTGTGCTTGGTGAGCTGCGTTCTGAGAGACCCCCTGTAGTCAGGTGGGAATGTGGCCCCGGCCTTTCAGAGGCACGGGGCCGCGAGACGCGGGGTTGGGCTTGCGCCCTCCCTGGAATCGGGGCTGGGATCCCGACCGCGGCCTCTGGCCGTGTCGCCCCGCTGCCTGGCTGCTGAGAGTCGCTCCTGCCGCTGGGGGGGAAACCGAGCTCTGTGGCTCCAGGGGTGTTGTCCGCCCGCCTGTAATCAGGGTCTGGGTGCGCGAGCGTTTGCGCTCAGCTGGCAGCCTGTGTGGGTGACCGCCCCGTTAGCGGGGTGCGGGCCAAGGTGCCCCCGGACTGGGAGAGAAGGAGCCTCCCTCGGCCGGTAGGGATGGGGGCTGCCCTGTAAGCCAGGGAGCAGCAGTGCCCCGCAGTCCCAGGCCTTTTGCGATGGATGCGGTGGCTGGGTGTCCCCTGTAATCAGGGAAGCCGACTCTCTGGCCGCCGCTTGTTGTGTGCCCAGCTCCATTTGCCCAGTCTGCCCGCCTCTGTGATCCCCCGCAGCACCGGCTGGATGCGCGCCGTGCGCCAGTGAGGTGAGAAAAGCTGCTCAGAGCAGTTTTTGCTGGGGTGAACTGGGGAGGGGGGCTGCAAGGCCTTCCTCGGCTGGGTGGTGCTTTGCGATGTTGGGATTCCCTTTTCCTTCAGGTGGGGGGGGCCTGCCGCTCCGCAGGTCTAACGGTGTCCCCGCTGACGTTTCAGGAGCTGCTGCGGAAGAAAGAAGAAGCAGCGGCGTGGGCACGCGGGAGGCAGATCGAGCAAGAAGAGGATGCGGAAGCGTGCCGACGCGGGGGGGAAGGAGAGAGGCACTCTGGGCAAAGCACCTGTCCCGTTAGCGGGGCCGCAGTCCCATTTGAGTTTGAGCGTTGCCGACGCCTTGGGTGACCAGGCCGGCTTTGTGCTGGGCGACCTCCCTGTAAGCAGGGCTCGGGTCTTTGCTGTTGCTGTAGTTGGCCTTTTGCCTTGCTGCTCCTTCGGCTGCCTGGGGAGCGTGGCCCCCTGTAACGGAGGGCGAGAGCCACCTCTCCGCACCTGAGTGGGAAATGGAGCTCGCCGGACCCCGAGGCCGCCCTGTAAGCAGGGTAGTGCCATTTCCCCGCCCCTCTTCCTCCTCCGGCCCCTCGGCATCGTTGCCTGGAGGTGGCGTGTCAATGCGACGGCCCCGTACTCGGGGTGCGCGTTGCGGCATCTGGCCTTTGGCTTTAGGTGGGAAGCCCCTTGGCACGTTGAGGTCTTTGGCCTCCGTGCAGGCTAGGGACAGGTCACAGGCTCTTGTCTGTACTTGCGCGGGCGCGTGTTCCGCTGGCAGCGTGACAGCCCCGTTCTCGGGGCGTGTGTCCCAAGCTGCGGAGCCCTCAGTCCCCCGAGCGGCCCGCCCGCCCTGTAATCAGGTGTGGGGAGGCTGCAGCATTGCAGCCGGCTGCTCTAGCCATCCAGCTGGCGGGAGTGACCCCTCCCTGTCCCGTCAGAGGGCGCAGGTTGAGGTGCTGCTTTTGTGTGTGGGGTGACCTCCCCGCTCGGCGGGTCGAGGTTGCTCCGTGGGTTCCCAAAGACGAGAGCTTGGTGATGTTCTGGTGCAGCCGGGCGGGCCGGCCTGTAGCTCAGGCGTTGGCGGGAGCCTCGTGCTCCGCGGGGCTTCTTGGTGAGGTTGGGGGATGGGGGTACCGTCCTGTAGGCAGGGCTGTGCGTGCCCCCCATGTGTGTGCTTGGTGAGCTGCGTTCTGAGAGACCCCTGTAGTCAGGTGGGAATGTGGCCCCGGCCTTTCAGAGGCACGGGGCCGCGAGACGCGAGGTTGGGCTTGCGCCCTCCCTGGAATCGGGGCTGGGATCCCGACCGCGGCCTCTGGCCGTGTCGCCCCGCTGCCTGGCTGCTGAGAGTCGCTCCTGCCGCTGGGGGGGAAACCGAGCTCTGTGGCTCCAGGGGTGTTGTCCGCCCGCCTGTAATCAGGGTCTGGGTGTGCGAGCGTTTGCGCTCAGCTGGCAGCCTGTGTGGGTGACCGCCCCGTTAGCGGGGTGCGGGCCAAGGTGCCCCCGGACTGGGAGAGAAGGAGCCTCCCTCGGCCGGTAGGGATGGGGGCTGCCCTGTAAGCCAGGGAGCAGCAGTGCCCCGCAGTCCCAGGCCTTTTGCGATGGATGCGGTGGCTGGGTGTCCCCTGTAATCAGGGAAGCCGACTCTCTGGCCGCCGCTTGTTGTGTGCCCAGCTCCATTTGCCCAGTCTGCCCGCCTCTGTGATCCCCCGCAGCACCGGCTGGATGCGCGCCGTGCGCCAGTGAGGTGAGATAAGCTGCTCAGAGCAGTTTTTGCTGGGGTGAACTGGGGAGGGGGGCTGCAAGGCCTTCCTCGGCTGGGTGGTGCTTTGCGATGTTGGGATTCCCTTTTCCTTCAGGTGGGGGGGGGCCTGCCGCTCCGCAGGTCTAACGGTGTCCCCGCTGACGTTTCAGGAGCTGCTGCGGAAGAAAGAAGAAGCAGCGGCGTGGGGACGCCAGAGGCAGTGTAGAGCAAGAAGATTCTGTTGACTGTCAGTCTTGTTCGATTGACTTGTCTTTTGGAGCCATAGTTCTAGTGTGTCTATTGCTCTTGTTTGCTCTCTGTTTCCTTCTTAGTTATTTGAGAATAAAATTTATTTACGTGTTTTTTGTTGCTGTGGTATTTCCTTTTCATCTCTGGCCTGAATTGAGTTTTTGTGTTAAGTTATGCCTCTGTTAGCATAAAGGTTCTTGTTCAATTGCCAGCCAGGCTTTTGTTTCTCTCTTCCGCCTCAAGGAATATCCCTTTTTTCTTTTCTGAGGGTTATGGTGGCCTTGCTGTGGGGTGTTGTCATTTTTTTCCAAACTATCCTTACGTGTCATGGCATAGGGTATGGAATATTGCCTTGGTCTGCTTAAGACCAAGCTTAAGCTCTCCTTTTTCTGTCTGTGCTTCCTGTGCTGCTCCAAGCCCTCTTCCTGTTCGGTAGGAGAAATCAAGAAATATGAACATCATTCACTCTGTTCACAACTATTCTATAACAATTGAAAACAGTGGATTGTTATCAGTATTGTACTTCTCCATAGCGCAGCATCATACCATCCTCTTTGAGGAATAGGTACTCTGTCCCTGCTGAAATTAAGGTCCCTTGTCCTGTCCCATTAATTTTATGCTATGGTCTTGTAATAATCTTGTATGTCCCAACTATTTACTATTTCCGGTCTTGCTTTTTGATGTTTACACACATCTTATTTCCATATCCTATGGTTCGTCCATGTGAATGCTCTGTCTGAAGTTCATTTAGTTCATGATTTGGGGCTCTGTCTGTCCTAGCAGTCCTTCCGTACAGGCTAGAGGCTCCACTGTCGGATTACCGTTTGCTAAGCTAGTTCTGACTTGAACAGAGTTCATTCCTCTGTAGTTGGGGTGGTTCTTATTGTGGTAGTGTTACCGAGGCCTGTACCAACCGTAGCGATGATGGCACGCAGTATTGTGTAGCAACTGTTTATTCTTACACAGCGTCGAATCCCACTGAGGTGCGCAGCAGACACCTACCATCCTGCTGTACCCACCACGTGCCTGCACGTCCTTTAGAAAAAGTAATCCCACAAATAGGTTTGTCTTTGAGGTAGAAATAATCCAGACTGTCTTGCTCAGCATGTTCTTTACGTGCATCACTGGGTATTTATCCCTCTTCTGTGGTACATAGAATGTTTCATTGGACAGGATCAGCCCCACTGGCAGATCCCCGAGTGTTGACTAACCAGGTGGCTTTTGAATGGAATGCACCCATGGCTCCTAAGGTAGTCTTTAATAGGCCAGTGTATCATCTGATTTTTCCAGATGCTGAGTGTGGTACGGGATGTGATATACCAACTCAGTGTTGTGTTCTTTTGCCCAGGTGATTATGAGATTGTTTCAGAAATGAGTTCTGTTGTCTGACTCAGTTCTTCCTGGGATGCCGTGTCACCAGAAGGCTTGCTTTTCGGGGCCCAGGACAGTACTTCAGGCAGTAGCAATGTGCCTGGGGCCTGTATTCCATCCATCCGGTGGTCGCTTCTACCATTGCATGTGGTGCTCGGCTGGCCAACAGCTGTTATCTTCGTGCATCTCATGGTTCACTTAAGTTAATGAACGCTTTCTCTTTCTTCTCCTCCCATTTTAGTAATGGCCCTGCTCTACCTTCATCTTATCTTGTGAGCTTCTCTTCTTATAAAACGTTCTGGCTTTTGTAGACTTTTTTTTTTTCTTCCCGCTTGCTGGGGACAGCAGTTACAAGCACTGGTTGGTTCTTTGGTTGAACTGTTGGACTTACAGGGATTGGAGTGACCACAAGGCTAGTTGTGAGGATTATGTCGGCCGTGGGGCCCTTTAGAAGGGTTACAGTACCCGCAGGTCCGTTACAAGGACTGAAGCTATTTCAGAGCCTGTTGCAGGGATTCGAGCAGCCGCAGGATGCGTTGCAAGCGTTGGAGCGGCAGCAGAGCCCATCGCAGGTCCTGGAGCGACCACGAGACCGCAGAGGCTGCAACCTGACTGTTCTTCATCATTGGGTCATCCTGCTTTGTTTTCAATTTTTGGAACTGTGATTAAATTCACTTGTAGCTATTATTAGATAATAAAAACGAATTAGAAGCTGCAGAAGTCTAGACATCCGTACTGAGTGCTTGCCTAATGTATCTGATATTTTTAAAAAGAATAATAAAAAAAAAAAAAAAATTGTTTGTTGGCCAAATACATAAAAAAGAAATCACGTTCCAAACTAGGTCCCTTGTGAGAATGTCGACTCATACTGTCTAATACTTCTCATTTATTTCCTGTAGTTATGGAACAGATACGTTTTCTAAATTAAGCTTATTAAGCTTTCTTCCAACGTTGTTGTACTTGGCACGTGTCCTCTCAAACATTTCATAGTAACTGCTTGTCGAAAGTCAGAAAGAACTTTCTCTTACATCCTCCTGCCCGCGCATACAATAAAAGATGAACGAAATGAGAAAAGACCTTCTGTTCCTTGTATGTCTATAATACGATTTGCTGAGATTTGGGAAGGCAAAATCCTTGCTGTTCGTCCTCCCATGTATATTTATGAAGCCATAAGGAATCATTACGTTAGAGCTATTGCTAGGTTTTTAATTCCAGATGGGGATCATTTTGTTCATTTAATCTGATGTCATGCATAACAGAGAAGAGGGATCTTGTCCAGGAGTGTCTGCACTGGGATTTTTTGGGAGATCTTGCCGATTGTAAATTCATGTCTTCATCGGCACGGAGGCTTTTCTTCTACTTCAGCACATAGCGATGCGGGTTTTCCTTCTGTTTTTTGTTCGATTTTAAATGTTGGATTTACTATTGCCTGATCACATAAACAAGAGAAATGTTGTTTTTCTGTTTACGTGGAAATTATTAGCAGGAAACGACCAATGTCACGTGCTTGTAAAAGATGAAAAATTCCTTGCAGTTACGAAATCACCACATACGAACTAAGTTGCTGTTGTGATTCTGGATTCCTTCGTTATCTATTTTCATTTGTTTTAGTATTTTTTTAGTATTTTTAATCCTTTAGGCTCTTGAGCTCAGTTATACCTTTTGAAAAAGGTTTCCAAAAGCAAATTGGGTTCACGTTGATAACCAGTATTATTCTCTGTTAGTTTCACTGGATGTAGCCTTCTGGAATTCTGAAGTTTTGAATTGAAATGCTAAAACTAAACCAAATGTTTAGAGCAGTTTGCAAATTCATGAACTTTAACGTATTATCTTCTGTAAGATCACTCAGATCCCATCTCTTAAAATGCAGATTTTCTGCCTGGTTATTTTCAAACTTTCTTATCGTTTAGGAATATTTTTTACTTTTGTTGTGACCAAGTCTGGTTATCCGTCCTGTATATTTTCAAGCAGAAAAATCCGTGACAGTTCTTGAAATAACTCCTTTTGAAATGTTTTCCCTGCTCCGTTCAGTACTTTGAAATACAGTTTTCTGCTCTGAGTAGTAAAAGTCACCGTTCATTCCTCTGTGGCAATTACTGAATTTCAATCCTGAGGTATTTAAATGGAGAAGGAAAAAAAAAAAAAAAGTCGAAATCATTCATTTCAGCACATACGTTGTTTTTTATTCACGTATTTTAAACGTATGTTAGCATTTCAAAATGAAACGTATACATGCGATATCATCGTTACAGTACCGGGTGTTGTATGTTAAACGCGTTATCAATTTGGGAAAATAGTGACTTTTAGAATATATCATTATTTCATTCAAAGAGGGTTTGCTCTTCTCTCCTAGTTTCTACGTAGGAAATTCTAGCAGGTGAGATACCAACTGTTACGAATAAAAAAAGATTTTAGGAATCCCGTAGTCAGATTCAAATCAGAGCTGGTTAGTTCTATAGATAGCAGAGCTGTGTTTGCCGGCCTTCTGCGCTTCGTTTCACGTGCTTGTCTTTTCAGTTAGAATCACCTAAAATCTTTTTTTTTTTTTAATGATTTTTATTCGCCGTCCAAATTGTGATCATCTTTAATACTGAAAAACGCTTAGCACATTCAAGGGCGCAGAAAACTAACCCATCTAAAAAGGGATGTTAGTCTGCTACGAAAGTTCCGTTCCGTTCTTACGTGTGAAGTCCACTACTTTTCATTCCTTTGCAGTTTTCTTTCCTTTTGTTCATTTTCTACTTTTATTAGTAGGGTACTATTTTTCTGAAGACGCTTACAGTGAGCATTTTTTATTTTTTGCTATTGTTTTCAATCTGTTGAGATTTCTATGAGTTCTCTTTTTCCATACCTGCTGTTTGCATTTGCTTGCCTCTGCTCTGTTGGCTTTTTTTTTTTTTTTTTTTTTTTTTTTTTTAACTGAAGTGGTCAGCAAAGTATTTCCTGCGTTACTTGTTTTAGCTGTGTAACTGTCTGCATCAGATATTCCTATGAAGGAGAGGCCAGTCAATCAAAGAGACTTATTTGTGGCTGATGGTACTGGAGAACTTAAAAAATGATTGTGCGAGTATTGATTGTCTCTGGTTGCTGTAGAGTTTAATATTATGGGTTCATGTGCACGTACACACAAGGGCTGCTCTGGAATGTGCCGGTGCAGATTTTGACTAGTGTGGCATGCAGGCACTTGCTCGTTGCTGGTGAAAATACACAGCTGATGTTGGTGACAACGTTAAAAAAATAGTGTTTCGTTGCCGAGAATGTGCTCTATCAAATAGTGTTTTTGCTCTCTTTGTATCCCCTGCAGTTCCCATGGCAATAAATGGGAAGCATTACTTTCGGAGCAGCCTACGTATATTTGAGATGGTTAGATAGATTCTTCGAAGTCCCCTCGTGTTTCAGTTCTGGAAGTCAACGTGTTCGAGTCACGCACATTTTGCTACTTACTGGGTGACACAGTCCAGTTGCAGCGGGAATGCTAAGTCACAGCGTGAACCAGTGATGGAGCACCTGCTGGGAAGGCAGGGCCAACCCAGAGGAACTCAGGTGCACGCGGCGCACCAGACCTCTTTTCAGGGTCGGCAGTAGAGGCGAGGGTCGCTAATCCGGAGATCCCTGCTTATCGCAGAACCCTACAGGCCTTCTGAAAGTAAATACACCTTCATTCCAAAGCGGGAAGGAAAATTGGCTTTGAGACCTAGATGTCAGCTGTGCTATTTGGCCTAGAATATTCTTTCTATAAATTT
The DNA here is from genome assembly GCF_905368555.1 of Meleagris gallopavo. Taxonomy (NCBI): domain Eukaryota; kingdom Metazoa; phylum Chordata; class Aves; order Galliformes; family Phasianidae; genus Meleagris; species Meleagris gallopavo. Next base: position 14,756,428 of record NC_139407.1, read on the forward strand.
CCATTATAACATTAGTAAATAACATCAACTACTTTAATGCTAGCTGAGACAGTGTTAATAGTATACGGGCGGTTCGGTTGTTGCAGAGCGATGAATGCACGTTACTAGCTGTCTCTTTCTTGAGTTTGTTCACTTCCGTACTTCATCGATCTGTGCACGGGGCGCGCATTCATGCCGCTTCCTCCTCTTTTTCACAGAAGAAGAGAATGAATTCGTTTGCATCTTTTAGCAAGTCAATCACTGAGAGACTACAAGCTTCCCGTAATTTTGACAACAATTAAATATCCACGTCACTGCTAAAAAAACAACAACGTAGGGATGTTCAGAGAGCGAAGCAAAAGAAAATCGACGGCCGAGGTTTACGTATAGACTTCCTTCTGAAAATGGGAGGAACTGATTTGTTATCCACCTTGCAAACGGAAAATCAGCTTAGAGATAAATATACGAGCTAAGAAGTCCTGCTATTGGAGCATCGGTGTACTCAGACTTGGGTATTCCAAATGGAGTCTTTAGTTTGTCTTTGACAGAACAATTTTGTTGTGAGAAAAAATATTCCAAGACAATAGATGGATTGCTACGTTCAGTTAACGTCAGCAGTAGAGAAGATCTGTTTGCCTCAACTGCAAGCACAAAATACTGACGTTGGAATGGGCCACCTGTTGTAGAACTCACTCGTTGACCGAGAGGAAACGGAGGGAATCCGGATTGTGTTTCTAGTTAAGTCCCAAGTTACAGGTGGTTCAACCTGGATTATATACTGCTTTTGGTTTTGTGTTTCGTTTGTTTGTTTGTTTGTTTGTTTCTGCTACTCGTATTTTGTTTGGGTTTTTTTGAGCTTCATTTCTAAAGTAGGAAAAAATATTTTCCTTAGAGAAAATCACCAGAACGCTGAAAGTAATTTCTGTTTAAATAGGTTATAAGCTTTTCCTATGGACTTTGCTTCCATACACTCTAGATAATACGAGAAGTGATTAGCCGCGTTTGAAAAGTAGCGTTTTATTCAAAATTACAAACTGCTTTTATGTTGAGTTCTCCTACACACGGCTCATTTTCACATTTTTTATGCGAATCAGTGGAACAACTGTGCAACAGTTGGTCTACAATGACATTTAACTACGTGCTCTTGACTCAAGGAGAAGACCAACCTCATCTAGCATAGCACACAGACCCCAAACTGCACGTAAGGGATGAATAAGACACTTCACAACAAGCTAGATATTAATCTAATACTACTAAAATGATACTAAGGCACGTGAAAGGTTGAAAAGGAGCAAGAGCAATTGTCCCTATGTCTTTCATACGCCGTGATCCTAGCAAAAATCCACTGGAATTTTGGCAGCTTTTCTGTTGCGAAGACAGCGCCAGTCCCTTGGAGAACTTCAGAACGCGACGACTGATGGATTTCACAAGCAACCACAGCAGTCTTTTCCTTCCTAAAGCCTATTACATCAAGATTTTAAGAGAGTACGCGTATCTCGGTGCGCTTTCCAAAATAAAGTTTGATATCGTTAAATTAACGACGTAGTGTGGGCTTTAACTCCAATTGCATCGGTCAACATACTTCACCTGTCACGCGTATCTTGACGACCCAAACCGGCCGTGGAGTTTACACAACACGTAGCGACGTTGCTCTAGACCGTGGGCGCGGGGAAAAACAAAACAGACACTTCAGAAAACCATCTACAAATGCAGAGAAACAGTAGGGTAAGCACAAGGAATGTATCGCAAGCACTAGCGAGGAAAGTCTTTTACTCCATTTTCAGGCGCGTTTCATTTCAGATAACTGGGCCGTAGAGAGTAAAAAGCTGAACCACCGGCTTTGAGTTTTTTAATATTTATGGCAGGAAGAAGCATTTAAGAAGTTTATCGAGGTCGATTAAGCACGTCAACGAAGCGGGGGAGAAGTGCGCAAAAGCCACGTGAGTGCAAACGTAATATTGCAACTGTGAAGTTATTAGATAAAACAATAAATAAAGATCAGTTCAGCTCTGTGTCACAGCTACTAAAAATGTCTACTACTGTCGATATTTTCTGTTTGCAATACTGTGCTTAAGGACTGAAAGAGTTACATTCTTAAAGAGGGTTAAGCCGGGTACATCTGGAAGTCGAGCACTAAATGCTTCCTATGCCTTTAAAAAAAAAAGAGAGAGAGAGAGAGAGAGATTAAATCTTAACTACTTGCTTCAAAACTGGCAGTCCCAAAGCGTCAAGAGAGTTCCGTTGAATAGATCTGGAGCAAAGCAATCGGACTTACTTCTTTGGCTCAGCACCGGCACTCTTTTTTTCCTGCGTACGTATACGGAAGGGCAAGGGGACATAGGGAAATTTCCTTACCTTTTAAATTTAGTACGATACATTTCTAGAATTTCTACACAGTCTACAGGAATACAAGCTAGGTAACCGGAAATTCAGATTCGGACTTAGGGCCCCAATACACGCCGTCGGCATCAAAGAACAACGGACGGGCAGAGAGCGACAATAAAGGTGCCCAAAATTATGTAAAAAAGAAAAAACGCTAAGGGCAGAAAGAACGCCACTCCGAAGGACAGATACAGAAAATCTGGCGGAACAGACAGAAATCTCTGCCAGTATTCAGTAAGGAATAATCTGCCTTCCCTCGCAATATCGCACGAGCCCAGAAAACTTCCTACTCTGCCATGCGGTATACTCCAAATTATGTTTTGCTCTACTGGCATATTCTTAAGGTTATATAAACTTCAGATAAGTACAGAGCACCGTGGGATTTATACGAAAATTCCATCTTAGGAGAATTTTTTCTTTTTTCATTTTATTTTTGTGTGTGTGTGTGTGTGGGGGGGGTGACAAGTTATCCGAAAAGTGTACTTTTGCCAACAGCAAACACTAACCTGAACAGTAAGTGCTACTATTCATCTCTGGTAGCAATGTAGACGTTTGCAAGGAGTGAGCGATCGAACCCAGAGCGCACGCAGCAAGAAGGGCTCATCCCTTGTGACATTTTGTATCTAGCGTTTTCTTTGAAGTACAGTTTGTATGCAGGCGTCCTGGTGTCGAGGACGCCTGCTGTTTGAGCACTTGAATAGATCTCGAGTATGTACGTATCTTGAGTTAGCACTCATTGCTAATCAAATGCTTTAGGTCAATTGTTCAATTAGAAATACTTAATCGTGATAACTGGGGTTAGTCAAGCTACTTCAGTTTTGCGCTACAGTAACTTAGATGCGAACGTGACCGTTACGTGAAATCCTGTTCACACTCAGCGGGTGGCACTCACTGATTTTTATGAACATATCATTTGGTTCCGCGTGCCGTAAGCGATCGCTTCGTCCAGTTTAGCGTACATAAAAGGTTGACGTTGTTCTACGAGTATTCTTTGCATCGCACTCATCTGTACTACATTTTGCGTAACGCTGTCCCTTCGGGTTACAACGTGACATGGTTTCCGGGTGTTTCACGTAACGTCGCCACGTCTCAGGCACTCGAAACGGTCTTCTGTCGTCAGCGGTTATTCTTCAGCACGGCAAAGGAGAGGGAAACGCATACGTTTGGGGGAATCCCGGGAGAGGAAGTGTCTACAGAGGAACCTCTCCGATTTCCCCGTCCTCTTCTCAAACGAAGACTGAAAAAATGAAGACTGACCTTCTGTCCGTGTCATCGAGTACTTCGGCGAAGGGAGTTTGACAGCCGTCTCTGTGACAGAGCAGATGGTGGGAGAACATTCTAGGTACATTCTTTCCCTCCGGCAGATTCTTTCATTCCGGCATCGGGTCGATGCAGAAGGGAAATTCACAGCACGAAGCGCTCACTGGGAACGTTGTTTTTTGAGAGGGAAACAACGCTTCATTATTTTTGGAGGGATTTGAAAACTGTAGAAAATATTTCTGATATTAGTCATTTGAAAGGGCATTCGGGCAAAAGAATGAAATGTTCTTTATTCCTTCACAAATTTTTGTACTCTTTAAAAAGATATGATGTAGTCAAGCACGTGGAAAGTTGGGTTTCCGCGCGGTTTCTCCTTTAGGCTTCCTCCCAGCACGACCTCGCCCGACGCTTTAAAATCGGAGATGGAGAACGGAGGACGGACGATTTAAACGTCTGAGGATACGGCAGTAGTCCTGACGAGAAAGTGAACAAACGGGCGAGCCCGAGCTACCCTCTGCGACAAGCGAGTGTCAGGACAGCGGCCAAAAGAAACGTTGCAGTTGGCCAAGAGAAGATACGACGCTAGTTTCCGTGCCGATCAAGAGACGTGTGGTTCGTCAGACCTTTTCAAAGCAGCTGGGGGTGCACAGTGAAACAAAGATCTAGTTTCAGAGGCACAAGAACGGGCTGCTTTTAAACCGCTGTGGTTGCAGTTTATTCTCCAACTATACGCAACACTGCCAACGGAGTGTTTCGATCCCACGTGCTCCCGTACAATCACCCAACCGAAGCTGGCAATCGTAGCCCTTGGCACGCAAGACGTAGTTTTGTTTCCATCTTTAGTAGACCTTTTTCTAGCTGCACATAGCATGGAGCGCAAACCTCTTTTTCATAATAAAAAAAGAGCTCCGTGCCAAAAGCCACAAGCCGTAAAACGTTAGCAAGTAATATGACGGAGATATAACGTGAAAAAAGCGTCGAATAATTATTCTCTACAAAGGGGAAATGTATGGAAATCATAAGCAACGACGAGTTAACGTAGAAGCGAATCAGAATCCGCCGCTCTAAATTTAAAGGGGTTTGAAACAGAACTACTATATGCCTAAGCCATTTTGCGAGTGGAAAGGCGGAAAAACGCACGGACGTATGCTCCGGATCACTTAAATAAATGCGGATGGAAAACACCGTGTCTGAATAAGGTCGAAAGAGAAACTTCCGTTGCAACGCTGCGGTAAGTCAATAAACATTCAGTTGTCTCGAACGTCGATGCGTGGCTTCCCGCGGTACCACAAGGTTACACTGGGCCCGGATTCAGTTCCTACCCCTACTGCAGGTTATTTTTATTAGATGTACGATATCATTTCCGTTCAGCGTACAAATATCTGACAACTGTAAAGCCAGTATTTAAAAAGTACTCTGTGGCGTGAATATGCGAAACCGCCTTTCGTGCGTTTAAGTTTGGAGTGACATGTTAGAGATGGAGAGGGGAAAAAAATAAATAATAAGGACTTTCAGTTTCCAGCTAACTATTTGAAGTGATCTTTCGGTAGCGGGTTCACGGTGTTTTGTTTTGTTTTGTTTTGTTTTGTTTGTTTTTGGCATCCAGCTTGAAAGATTTCCTCATGGTTTTGTTCTTGACCGTGTCGAACGGCCGGTGAATCTTCTGCCTCGTTCTAGCTTCGTTGTACAAAGGACTTTTTACAGCTCAAAATAGGATGGCCTTTTCAAGTGCGCGCCATGCCTCTTTCTGAGGAGAGTGAAATCTAATTCTTAATGTCTCTGAAATTCATTCAGAGCCACAGCTTTTTGCAGCGTTCCCGCAAGCCCGGAGCAACGCTGTATAACCACGTATTCCGAGCAGCCGAACGTCGCTCACGGTCAGAACTATACCACCATTTTTTTTAATGCTAAAGCGACCTTCTTTTCAGCATCTACGTTCAGTTCTCCGTTTCATACGACACATCTCGTTCTAAGCAAATACCGTGATCTACGACGCTGCAGTATTGCTAAGATACGCAAACGTTGACTTCTTATTTTTATTATTTTTCTATCAAAGGTTTGTTTAAATTTTAGCACTTTGGAAAGTCCTGCAAGAACGCTACATTCCTTCCGTACCTTGCTATTTCTAGAACGCCAAGAACCGTTTATCTCTCAGGCACCGTCGTTCCCATTGCCGATAGAGCCTTGTATTTCTTCAATAGGTCCTGACAAACTCGTGACGTCATTTCGGAGCACCGAGAAAATACAGGTACTTGAACCAGAAAAAGAAAGTTCAAGCCGGCATACCACACCCTAGGGAGCTATACAGGCAGGCCGTTAACAACGGAAGGGGAGAAGGCTGAGGTATATAACGGCATTTTTGCCTCATTCCTCATCGTCAGGTGCTCTTCACCCACGCCTCGAGAGGATCGGTTGCAAGGTGAGGACAGCATCCACCCGGCCGGAAGCGACGATCGGGTTTGCAGCCACCTGAGGAACCCGGCGGGTCCCAAAGAAACGCGTCCCGGAGCTTCGAGGGAATTGGCTTACGTAGTTGCCAAGCCACCCTCGATGATATTTCAGAAGTCATAAGTGAAGTCCGCGACGGCTGGGAAAAGGGCGACGTCACGCCCATTTTTAAGAAGGGTTAAAAGGATGCCTTGGGGAACTGCCAACCTGTCAGCCTTGTCCCTGGGCCGGAGGAGACGGCGGACGGACTCTTTCGGTCTATTGTGATAGGAAAAGGGGAAACGCTTTCAAACCATGAAGGAATTCAGTGACACACCTTTGCTTCATACACACTTCCGTATCAGGTGCTATTTTGTCAGACCGCCCCTCCGCGCCGTCCGTCACGTGGCAGCAAAGCGTAAGGGAACACCGGTGGGAAGATTCAGACTCTTCCGTCACACCACCGACATCAACCTCCGACGTCACGGGCCAAGTTCTGGGGCGGCACTTGCATATTACTATTATCGAGCTGTCTCACGGTACCTTTGGCAAAAGCGCTAGCTGAGCTCAGCGTTGCGTCGGACACTGTATATACACGTACATATTAGTGCGTATATTTATGCATCTGTTAATTAAGCTTTAGCTACTTTTCTCTCCGTGAGAACGTGCTACCGAGGCCTGTCTTTTCATTGCGACCGCTCGACCCGTAGCAGCCGCTGCGATCTTCCATTATCGCATAGGCCACCCACAGACAAGCAATACCAGCAGTACCACAGCCATTGTATACACGGGGAGCCGAAAACACGAAATGTGGGGAAGAGAAGAATCGAACTTTTGGTTACACTTTCCATTTCCATGTCAACAACGTTTCGTGATCTCTCGTGATCCATATACTGACATTCTATGAAGTAATGTTTTCCCACGAAGGATCTCGGTGCAAGTTTCCTTTCGTTACGCTCGGAAAGTGAGTTTTCATTTCATGTTGTAGCAGAAATGCTAGGTCGGGGCTCGAAGCAGCGATTGAGCACCTGGCGGGAAGGCGGGGCCAACCTCAGAGAGCTCAGGTGTATTTAATGCAGCTGAGTGACCGGAAGGGGAGGAGCCAGGATCCGCCCCTTCCCAGACCTCATTTGAGGGTTGGCAGTGGAAACGAGGGCACCTTGGCTGAGATCTTTGCACACCAGGGGCTTTCTGAAGGTAAGCAGAATTTGTTTGTTTGTTTGTTTGTGCATCTGTGGCAGTTCTTGCGTTTGGGCTTGTCTTTATTTGCTGCAGCCTAGGACTTTCCCACCCTGCCGTTGTCGCTGTACTTTCAATTGTGTTGTAGCATTACACGGACCACATAAAAAGCAGGTCTTCTTCCTGTTTATAATCTCTCTTCTATTACCAAAAGCCTCCCAGTGAGGCCTTTTTTCCTGTGAGATAAACAAGAATACATCCCTGTATTCTTCCCAGGCGACGCATCCCTGTTTTTCCCCACCCTTACTTCGTCCTTCGTTTCTCTCATTTTTCACCCAGCAGGTCACTGCTCTGTCGTGTGCTGGTTTCCTGCCTTCTGAGCTTGGTTTCTACTGCCAGGGGCTGGAGAATTCTCGCGCTCTCAGAAAGGCATCCTTAAGGAGTTCTTTTTATGCTCTTTTATAATTCAGCATGTAACAAATAGAAATGTACGTATATACGTATATTGTATATTGTATATTCTTGTCCGTTTCTGCAGGTGGTCCTTGCTGGCGTGTCTCAGTAGTCTAAATAGCTTAGACTGTAAGCACTAAGACTTGCATGACTGTAAGGTAACTGCCAAGTCAGGGCCTGATTGAGCACCTGGGAGGGGGCGGGGGGAGCACAGGTGAAGGCGATTCACCCGTGGGAATGGAAGAACCGGAGTCAGGCTCCACCCCTCTGAAGCCTCATTTAAGGGCCGATTGCCACCGAGGAAGGTTCTCTTGCAGGAGATCCCTCCTTGGTGGAGTTCTTGCGTGAGCCTAGATCTTCAGAGATGGGTGAGCATTCTTCTTTTTGCGACATCTTCTCTTTACAGCAGTCCCGGTGTAGTTACAAAGATGAAATCTGAAACCTTGTTCTTTCCTCACCTTTCCTCACCTTTTCTCCTTGTACCGCTGTTTTTTGTTGCACCGGGTACTTTCAAGCCTACGAACTGCTGAGAAAGGCTAAACCGGATAAAGAAGGTTACGAGACCTCCTGTTGTCCTTACGCGGGTTAGTTTTAGTTTTATGACTTTTCAAGTGAGAAATGCCCTTAGTTCGACTTAATTGAGTAGGCCTGGGTGGAGAAACATATCTTCTCAGTTTGGTACCCCGAGTTGACGGAGAAGGGAGAGGACTATGGCTGTTACCACACATAAGAGTAGAAACTAGAGAATTAGAGCTTCCTCAAGTGCCACGGCAGAGGTGCTCTATATAAACAGTGACAGAACCAAGGTCAAATTACTGAAACTGCTCACAATCTAATGCCATTCATCGTTGATAAGCTTACAAGAATGAAGGCTTGAGGATTTTGTTTCTGGTTTGTCATAAAAATTAAAAAAAAGGAAGGAAATAGTTTTTTTTCTTTTCACTGATGGAGGAAGACACACGCAGCCTGGGCCTCTGGCTTAAGCGAAGGCAAGGAGAGTTAATACTTGCACGTATAAGGGAAAACATTACAAAGACTGATACGCACGTCGGCAGCTCTCTTCTGAACGCAGGCACCCAGGAAATACTTTACAGACCACGAGAGGGTCTTTTTGGTGGTTTAAGGCTTTATAGCTGCAGACCGTACATCTCGCTCAGCCATTCTGCTTATTAATAGTAGGATACACACTAATAATGTGAACTGTAAACATATCCAACTTGGAGTAGGAGAGTGCCTTTCCTCATAGCTATGAATTGATTCCCGATTACAGACAGATCTTATTTCTTTCCTCTAATAGAGGGACACGTCCATTAACTTGAACTGCCTAATACATCACGACTCAGTAGTTGCTGTATCTGCTGTTTTGTAACTATTCCTCCAGGTTTATTACCGCTCAGAGCCACCCCGCCACGCAAGAGAACGCCCAGGTTACGGAAGGGAGATTGCGGTTTAGTTCCAAGCGCGTATTTTGTTTTTCAGTAGGTTGCAGTTTAGTTCGAAGAGCGTACTTTGTTTTTCAGTAGGTAAGGAAAAGACTTGTCAGGTAAGGGAACGTAGACACCACGACCAGACTCAGAACCCAGCCCTTCCTGCTCGTACCTCTTAAAACAAGGGCTCAGCCCCAAACAAAAGAGGCTCCGAACATTTGTTAGGACAAATGCAATTGCGAGAGGCTGGGAGGCAGGCACCGGTCAGATTGCAGGTTTCTTGTCAGGGCAGCGTTCTGAGGTATTTCTCAAGCGATTAGGACACAGGAGGACACAGGAGTCAAATGCGTATTTATTACATTTGCAGATTACACTTAACTTAGGAGGAGCTGCAGTCTGCCGAGGGCTAGGAAGGCTTCGCAGGGGCAGGCCGCGCAGTCGCCACCCCCATGAGGTTGGACAAAAGCAGGCACCCGGGATCAGCCCACCCCAGCTATACAAATAGGAATGAGGCCAGGGAGCTACTCCCACACGCAGGAATCTAGGGGCTGCAGCCGACAGCTAGTTCAACTTGAGCCTGCAGCACACAGCTGCAGTCAAGGAGGGCCGGGCACATCAGGCACCACAACAAAGGAAGGGATCATTCCCCCCCATATTGCGACAGCCTCGCTGTGAGCGTCACGAGCAGTTCTGGGCAAAGCAGCATAAAACAGAAAATAAATATAGGTCTCAGACAGCATTCAAGGAGGAGCTGAAACTCCCTCTGCTGCTAGCTGGAAGGAGGCTGTAGCAAGGAGGGGGTCAGCTGCTTTTTCCCTGTAACTAGCAGCAGCACGAGAGGAAACAGCCTCACGTTAGCTCACAGGAGGTCAGACGGGAGCTGAGGAAAAGCTTGTCCGAAAGAGGGGGCGAGGTATCGGAACAGGCTTTCTCCCCCGGCAGCAGGAACAGCCCAGGGCTGCCACAGTTCAGACCCGCCATTTGGAGGTCTCTCTCTCAGTACAGCTGAAGCCCGGGCAGCGCCACAGAGCGAGGAGGCAGGGATCCCTTCCGCCATGGGATGTTTTCTCAGTCTATAACCAGAAAGAGACATTTCATTGAGTTAGCATATTTGTTTCTTCACAAACTTATCCTCTCATCTCAGTAACGTACACTTTAGACACCCACCCCTGCGGTAAACATCCGGCACCTGCCGCCATCAACTTAAACTTGTGAACAAAGTAACTTCATAACTCATTGAAATTCTGTTCAAGTCACGCCCTTAGGAAATCCGCGTCACATCTTACTCATCGAACTGCTTTTTCTATCCCAAGTTCTCTGCCCGTTGCACTTTTAATTCTGCTGGTATTTATCGCTAATTGTGAAGCCAATTAATTGCAGGCTCTCACACACAGATACACTATACTACACACAGACACGTAACGCAGAGGCAGAACCCCAACGCAGTTCCATTTCTTTTGTTAAACATCTCAATACAGAGCACAGAGTGTATTTGCAATTAGCACTAGAGTTCAGGCTCAGTTTGGGACAAAGGTCCACAGGCACTAACTTACCAAGACTCCGCACTAAGGGTTTTGGCAAGAAGAACTAGCTCAGGTTACCTAGCGAGAAACCAGAGAGTTCTCTGCGAGCTCACCTTAAAAAAGGACAGCAGAAGCTCGTCTTTGCAAGACAGCCGCTGCCGCTCCGCTCTCGGGACAGCGCACCCGCCTTGGAATGCGGTAGAGCTTCTTAAGCTCAAGAAACATTTCTAGCCACCGATACAGCCACGGCGACACAAACGCCGGCAGCATACCGGGTGATTTCACTCAGGGAGTAAAGCACGTCTGACACGTACTTTTGCTGTAGGTACTGTGTAAAAAAATATTTGTTATTGATTTATGTCTCACCATTACTTTTCTTCTGCTTTTTTTTTTTTTAAACAGAGCCTGTAACACCAAATAGCCGACGGCTTCAGGGATCATTTTTCTCCCTTTTCACGTTCCCCAAGGTAAGTAACATCAGCAGCAGGAGAACAAGGCCCGAGTGCAGAAACAGGCAGCCCATTTTGTTTTGGTGGTAAGCAAGGATTTACTGTTATTTCAAGTCAGAGACAGACAGGTATTCACTCGACCACAAAAACTCAAGCTCGCTAAGCCTAGCCCTTCCACTTCAGCACAGATATTCTTAGGCATCCCAGTTCCTGCACACAACACAGAGCATTCACACCTGCAGTAGAAACAATTAAAGCCTTCCCAAGCTGCTTAATTTTTTTTTTTTTTTTTTTTTTTTTTTACAAAAGGGAAGTATGGTCACCCACTTCCCATCTTGCAGAAGCTCAGTTACCCGTACTCCAGCAGCACGCGATGAAACAAAAACAATTTTATCTCTCAGGTTTCCGCTGCTCTCTCTTCTTGCTGAAGCGAACCTGAATTGATAGATTTCTCCAAGAGAGAGACCTAGCTTTTCACTTCAGAAGCTTAGAGAATTTTTGAAGTTGCCTATGCGGCAATTCAACTGGGCGCATTTTATAGGAGGCACGCTCTTATCTACCGAGTAAGACCTTACCCACATGAAGAGAGCTTTCCACCTTTATTTATATAAAACCGAGTAGCTCCTTAGGGGAGCACTCTGATGAGGCCAAAGGCATTTCCCCCTTTTTTTAATTTTCCTGTCATGCCATTTTTCCCCCCCAGAAGGAGACGGCAAGAGGAGTCACAGAGCAGAGCAGCAACTTCGAGATGGTTAGGAAGGAGCATACTACTTCACTTGTCGATAGTGTAAACCACTCACAGCATACACAGGACATACACTGAGACACACACCACAGGAGCGCCTCACCTCCAGCTGTTTACCCAAACCCTTTTAAGAGGGAAATCCCCCCACACCCCTGCAGGTACATCAAGTCGCTACAGAGCAAGCATCCTCTTGCATCACAGAGAGGAGTCACAAACAGCTTTTCCCTGAGGTTTCAAATAAACTGAGTTTTCTCTTTCAGCAGAGCCCAGCTCCTGCCAGCTCTACCTCTTACCCTCAGGACCAGGAGCACCACCACAAGTCAGCAATCACCACACAGGAGCTCCACCAAGACCTAGGAAAGACACCCTTTCACAAGGGAGGTCTCTCCCCCACTCAGGGGGAGCCCCCTCCAGGCAGGAGGGGCTGCTCCCCCATCTCCCCCCCACTCAGGGGAAGCGCCCCCTCCAGGCAGGAGGGGCTGCTCCCCCATCTCCCCCCCACTCAGGGGGAGCGCCCCCTCCAGGCAGGAGGGGCTGCTCCCCCACCTCCCCCCCACTCAGGGGGAGCGCCCCCTCCAGGCAGGAGGGGCTGCTCCCCCATCTCCCCCACCCCACTCAGGGGGAGCGCCCCCTCCAGGCAGGAGGGGCTGCTCCCCCATCTCCCCCACCCCACTCAGGGGGAGCGCCCCCTCCAGGCAGGAGGGGCTGCTCCCCCATCTCCCCCACCCCACTCAGGGGGAGCGCCCCCTCCAGGCAGGAGGGGCTGCTCCCCCATCTCCCCCACCCCACTCAGGGGGAGCGCCCCCTCCAGGCAGGAGGGGCTGCTCCCCCATCTCCCCCACCCCACTCAGGGGGAGCGCCCCCTCCAGGCAGGAGGGGCTGCTCCCCCATCTCCCCCACCCCACTCAGGGGGAGCGCCCCCTCCAGGCAGGAGGAGCTCCCCTCAGCCCCTCCTGGGGCTGCCACACTCCACCCAGCACCAAAAAATTCCGTTACTGACCAGCACCCGCCCTCCCACCCAAAAAAAAATAATCTCTCTGAGATAGTGCAACCCCCACCACACAGCCCCTGCCCAAGGGGGGAAGGCCACAGCCCACACACCAACTGGGTGCATGGGCTGTGGCCTTCCCCCCTCACAACACTAAAAACCACTAGCACACCCCCAACACCCACCCCAGCAGGGGCACCAGGACCAACACACACCCACCACCACTCTCTACCTGGCCAGTCTCCTCCAGCACAGCTACCAGCCTAGGGCAACAACCTTCCTCTCCAGACACCAGCTGCACCAGGACCTGAGGGAAGAAAACACCCTGGCACTGCTACATAGCACCAACCAACAGCACAACACTCTGCCACAAAAAAAACAAACTCCCTGACCCCAAGCTCCCACAGAAAACAGTTGCCAGAGCCCTGCAGGCAACACCCCTCCACCTGTCACACACCTTCAGGGCTCAAATCCACATACACCGTCACCCTCAAACAAACAGAAGTTGTGTCCCCTGCCACCTGCTCACCCTGCACAAGGACACCGCTTACCTCTCGCCAGCAGGATCCCTGGGCCTGTGGGAAGAGCTCCGTGAACCACTTCCAAGGGGGCATAACTTCTTTATCACATCACCAGTCAGAACACTCCCATGCTCAGGAAGATCCTCACTGCTGCGTGCTTCGTGGTGGCACCTCACCCTGAAACAACATCATCCAGTACCCCTTACTTACCGTGCATCACCCAGGGAACCATCCACACTCCACTTCCGCATCCCCCGAAGAAGGCGACTCCTCAACCTCTGCACCGCTCTCACGTTGAAAGTATTATGACTTCTCTGATGTTTCTCTCTGTGAATGCTGCTCCCATCCAAGTCTGGACAAGCTCATCCCCATGAACTACACTCATGTACTTCACATATTTACTGACACTACTGATAAATCCCCCCCCCCTTCCCCCAACATCCACCGCCCTGGTCTCATCTAACCAGTCAAAATAACACAGAAAGCTACCACCTCAGCCCGGCACCATCTCCCCTCGCAAAATCCACAGGGACTCCTCTGAAGTACCTTCTCATCATTCAAGTTACTTACAGATATCACCTTGCTGAGGAGGGAGGCTGGGCTCAGTGCTGTCGATTGGTCTTACCAGAAGAAGAACTCCACCACCTCACCTGCCTGTCTCTCCTGTAAGGAACACGCACACACCTACGACAGCATTCCAGCCGTGCAAGCTGTCCCACCACGTAACCGTGGTAGGAACGAAATCGCACTCCTGAAGTTGCGAATTGAGCGGTGGGAAGATGGAGGGAAGGAAAAGCACGTGCTCCCACCTTGCCCTTCTAAAGAGGTCGCATAGGAGGTCGCATAGGAGCCCGGCGGCGGCAGCGCGCTGATTCCAAAGAAACGGAAGCGGCCGAGCGGTGGCCCTGCGCGAGCCCCACAAAAACGCGTCTTACCTAGTGACTCCCAAACCGCTCACCGCTTCCACCCTCTCGCCGGTTCGGGATGACTCCGCTGCAGCCTTCGGTATGTCTGCAAGAGGCGAAATATTGTTTAAGCAGCCCTTCGCGCTGCTGCTTCTTCCCAGCAGCACGGCGGCCGGAGGAATACCCTCGCTCCTACCCGTGAGATCGGGAGCGACCGAAGCTCCCGCTGAGAAGACCCGGAGAAACCGGGAGAGCGCTGGGACTCGGGGAACCGAGAGGCAGCCTCCTCCGAAAGCGCGACGGCGCTGGGCGGCGATGTCATCCGGCCCCGAGAAGCCGAAGGAGCCCGGCGGGAGCCCCGCGCCGGTCCCCGAACGGAGCGCGGCGGGAGCCCGGCGGCCTCCTGCCGCGGAGGGCGGCTCCCAGCAGCTCCCGAGCGGCGGCCGGCTCCGCGGTCTCGGCGAAGATCAGCCGAAACCGGTGAGAACGGCTCACTGGTTTCGGTGAATCTTCGCCGGGAGACATCTCGCCGCAACCTGAAACGATACAACGCAGCGGAAAACTCAGAAAGCCGAGGTCTCGTTCGAAAAGCAGCCCCGGCGGTGCGAGGACGGGACGGAGGAGCAGAGCTCACGCGAACTCACGCGGACAACGAACACCGGCAGCTCCCTCGTGACTCCCGACCGCCTCCGGCGGAGCTTAAGAGGCTTTGGGGCGGACCCGCCCCGCGCTGCGGACGAGCCGCAGCTGTGCCCGCGGTGCCGCGGCAGCTGGGAGTCGTTGCCTCGTTAGCGCCGGCTGCGCTCGTTAGGGCCGGCGGAGGACTCTGACAGCTAGACGCGTGGGCTCTGGATCTGAATTAGGGACTTCAACCGCACCTTCGATTACAGTTTGTTACGCGCTTCCCCTCACCTCGTGGCGAGATTCGCTAACGAGTCAAATAACTGCGCCTAATTCCAACGGATCGCTTCGCGTCTCACGCGACGCCCTGCCCAAGAACGTCCCCGGCCTTAACGGTCGCCAGAGGCCCCTGCTGCGTGCTGTCTCCGCAGCTAAGTTGCTAAACTTCAAGTTTAGCATTTGTTAGTTTAGCAACTAACAAGTTGCTAAAATTCAAGGACAGCTGGGCATTCCACCTTTGGAAGCCACGCTTTTCTCTGCCGGCAGCGGGAAAAATGGCATTCAGTGACGCTTCCTTTCAGCGTGAACAGAAACGGTTGTGGAAACAAACCCAATAAAATATTCAGCAATAAAATGGTAAAGTCTCTAGATAACGCATTCGTTTGGCTCTAGCGGCAAAGAATTTCTAGTGTGAAATTCTTTGGAGGTGAAGCGCGAACTGTTATTTTGGCTGTGGTGCTTTCCTGGGGAAACGCTGCCGTGAGAACTCCGTATTTCACAATGAAAGCAGTTCATTTTTTAGCTTGAATTGTGCATGCTCTTTAGTAAGGAGCCTTCTTCCTTCTTAGGTGGCACTGAATCAGCAGCCTGGCGTAGTACTTTGCTGCTTGAGGTGCCATCTTTCAGAAGACAGACTGAAAGCGAGGCCTCTTTTCTTCCTGATTTTGATGGCTCTCACAGCGATTTTCCCCCTAAATTTTGCTTGGTGCAGTCTTAATTGAATACGGTGTTCTTCTTCTCTTCCTTCCTGCCCTAATTTGTTTTCTGACATATCTGAGAGCTGTTAAATGACCACCGTGTTTCCTCCCAGACAGCTGCATTTAAGAGGTGAGTCAGATGAAGCCTGCGAATATGGTTTGTGAACCATTCCCAGAGATAGAAACACAAGATAGCTTGTGCCGATATTCACCAGGACAAACTCCAGCTTTTCTGCTCCCCTCCGGTAGCTTGTTTCATTTCTAGTTTCATCACCCAGGTGAAAACGGGGTTTTCCCTCCTCGAGAACGTGAGTCTCGTGCTTGCGAGACCTTTCTGGGTAGGCTGGTGGCTTTTATCCCTTGTCTGAAAACCTGAGTCGCCACGAGCATTCTTCCTCCCTAACAACATGAGTTAATTAGCTGCAGCGCGGGCTGGTTTGCCAGTCAGTCAGTCTGTCCTACCAGGGGAACTGCACGAGCCTCAGCCAAGTTTGCCTTGTTACACCCGGGGCTACCCTGTCGCCTGACACGTTCCGATGAGCTCTGCAGGAGTCCAAAATGTCAGAGAGTTTCTGGCTTCGGCTTCCAAAGCGGCTTTCCTGAGGAACTTCCTCGTACCTAAACTTGACACCTTGAAGTTCAGTGTTCTGACTGAGAGGAGACAGAAGCAGCGCTAAGAGAAATAACTGCTCGTAGGGTCCAGCGTGTGGACGGGGCTGGTGTGGCGGGAGTCGGGAGAGGAAGGAGCCGAGGGATCTCCTCATAATGAGAAGCGCAGCACAGCCTCTGCCGTGAAGGTCAGAGCTGCAGCTTCCCAGTCATTAACGGGGAGACCTTCCCCATGGCCCGGGAGCTGCGGCCCGCTGCCACTGCGACCCTGGAGCAGCGGAGTGTAGACAGCGCTGCGGGCTGACGACCGTCAGTGCCTCTCAAAAAGCTTCAGGACTTTCTCCTCTCCAAAGGACGCCCGAAGCAAACCAGTCCTCATCATTCCAGGGGGCTTTGAGCTAGAGCCTTTCCTGAGCGACTACCAGACTTGTGCAGACTCTTCAGCCACCAGTTCGCTAGTACTTTTCTTGTTGCAGAGGCTTTTTGTTAGGAAGTATTGAAGGAAATTCTAGCACGCTTCAGACTCTTAGCTGCTTGTCTGTTACTCTGGATAGAGAATGAAAACCTTAATCCAAGTGTTCGAGGCCTTCAAAGGATCAGTGCCCAGCCGTGCCGACGAACGGGTTATTCCTGTGCCACCTCTATTTTGGTTTGTGTAAGTGATGCGGCAGAGCTACTTTTTGAATCTTGGACTGATTTTGTGGAGAAGAGAGAGCTATTTCTGAGCCGCAGTGCTTGCAAGGCATTTTGCCAGATGAGATGTTTTACTTGCGGCAGAGAAGCTATCGTGCTTTTGCCAAAAATACCAGCCGATTGGTTTCTGATGCTCCGTGTCCACGTTTGGTGATCTCCCATCATAGCGGAAAAGAACTCTACTGCTATGCCAATCTCGCTTCTCTAGGCGGGGCTTGGATATAATCACGGGAACTTCAGAGTATTGTGTGCAAAGTGAAATAAGCATTCTGAATTGCATCATAATGACGTTTGAAATTTTCATTTTTTCCTTAAAAAGGCAACACCTCATCGAATTCCAACCAAAACTCCAGAATGTGTGTAAAATCACACGTATGTTTTGAAGGCATAATTGCTGGGTGTTCACAGCGGGCGTCTGGCTAGTAAAAACTGCTAGAAGCAGAGAGAAAAGCTGTTGATGGTGATGAAGCCTGTCAACCGAGCTATATTTTTGCTACTTTTGATCAGTTGATTGAGCCTTGATTTTATTTGGGGCAGAAAAAATAAATAGCTGCTTGTATAATAAATTCTATAGAAAGCACAGTTTTGGCTCTTTGGGTCAGCGCTAGGGATCTGTGTTATCTGAGATGGATAAGCCATTGTAATCCTTGGAAGACTGCAAATTAACCATGCGCTTAATTATTTCACTGGTGGTGCGGGAGTATATTTCTTTTGTTATCCTGATGCTAGCAAATACTATGAAGGAAAACTCAATGCAGTGTAAAGGAGTTTTGAGTTAGCTCTACATTACGCAGTACAAAAGGGAACATAGGCAGTACAATAACATGCTTGTGTCACCTGAACAACTTTTGCATTTATCTTTTGCTTTTAAATGATTAAATAAAACAAGTTCAGAGCGACTGGCGCAACAGAGAAGTAATCAGGGAATTATTTATTTATTTATTTATTTATTTATTTTTGTGGGCTTCTTATATAATGTGGATAGGAGTTCAGAAGCGTGACCGCAGCCTCAGCTGAGCTTTTAAATAGCAGCTCTTAAGTGCCGGGGAAAACATTGGATAAAGTTTCTTCAGTATTGCCTTTGTCACCGATGACAGAGCATTTAAAAATAAATAAATAAATGTCAATGATGTTGACAAAAATTCTTCTTTATTTTACATTTCTGGAGACTCAAAACTTGATCTGAAGCGTAATCCAGAAAAATGTGCTGAGATAATTTGTTCCTAAGCGTACAGTGTGTCGGCATTAAAGTTTGGTGCTTTCCATTTTGACTGAATTTGTTGGAGAAATTCTGATGACTCTCCCGACTGTGAAATTGTTAGAATTTTACTAACAGAATATTTGTAAAAATTATTTTTACTCTGATTAATAACAAGTTGAACATCAGACTGTATTTCTGTATTGTTTAGATGGAGAATACGTTGCCCTTTGGAAGCAAAGGAAATGGTAAATGAAAACTATTTTTATGTACTTATCGTGCCTTAAAGATTCA
Organism: Meleagris gallopavo; assembly: GCF_905368555.1. Classification (NCBI taxonomy): domain Eukaryota; kingdom Metazoa; phylum Chordata; class Aves; order Galliformes; family Phasianidae; genus Meleagris; species Meleagris gallopavo. The sequence continues at coordinate 14,775,058 of NC_139407.1, forward strand.
CTAGTGACTAGTCTGGAGCCTTTCGGGTTGCTAAAGAAACTGCCGCAGCCTCCAACTGCATTTCTGCCAAGACCAAATTTGCATTCGGAGTGTCATAGACTCTCTATTAACTGCAGCGCTGACAGACGAAAGCACGTTACAGGAGGAGCCGAATTAATGGTTCAATCTGATGCGTGCATCTTTCTCATAAGAAGGCTGATCCAAAAGTAACACCTCCTATTTTAGGATGTTGGCCAGCGACGTCAGAGGCGGATGTTGATGGTACGGCGATAGAGGCTGAACCCTCCCACCAATATTCCACTACGTTTTGTTGCCGTGCAATAGATAGCAGCAGAGGGGCAGTTTGACAAAACGGCATCCAACACGGGAGTGAGGATGAGACAGGGAGGTAGAGTTACATTCCTCGCTGCAGAAAAAATAGCGCCCGTGGACATTGATTGACACTTGCTGAAAGTTTCTGGAGACCAGCCAGCCCACGTGAGTACAGTGAGGTGGCGGGTGCTGCGTTTCAGCACGTGGCAACCCTGACAGTGGATCACCTCCACCGGTGCAGATTTTTGTGAGCGTGGCACGCAGGCTCTCGTTCATAGGTGGCAAAAACCAATAGCCGCTGGCGGTGACTAAGTTGAAAAAGAGTTCTTTGTAGCTGAGAATTCGCTATCTCAACTAGTGTTACTGTACTCTATTGAAATTTTCATGGAAATAAATAAGAGGCATTACTTACGGAGCTACCGCGTTTCCATATTCTTTTTCAGGTTTTCCCTTACGAGCTAGTAAAAGTCTAACATGCATTGATACCAGAGAGATGGATTTTCTTTGCTGCGGCTGCATTTGATTTTTCTAGCCTTCAGTGCCGCCGTTGGAGTAGTTGCAAGAGTCTCTTGCGCCTCTGCTTTTGTGAAAGGGACATGGAAGTGCACAGCTACCGTTTCAATAGACCTTGTAAGCTTGTGATCTCTCAGTGCCCTTCATGGTTTTTACTCGGTTGGTGTTGTTGGAAATATCCAAATAATTTTCTAAGACGGTTTCTCTGATAAAGCAGATTTTATTCGCGATTGCAATGGCGGGCCTCCTGCAAGCAGGAGCGCTTGAGAAAACGGCGCTACATCTTTTATCCCCTATTGCCCGACGCTTAGCTCTTTCTGCCCTGATTCCTCATTGGCTGAGTACTGCAGGTTCACACTCTTTCGGGACACTTCACTAATCATATCAATACCCAGTAAATGCAAATCTTTGCTCCCAGACACAAATATCTTAATTGATTATTTGCCTTCTAACAATTGCTTTCTTAACAAACGTTCGGTCGTAACTTTTGGATGTCTGTTTTACAACACAAACATAACCTCTTAATTGTTTAATTACCTACCCTAACACTTGTGCCTCTTTTACACTGGGTCATTGTTCTGGTCATCCATCTGTCCTTGCACAGAGATAAGCTCGGAAGGAGGATGGAGGGGAATATCTTGGAGCCTGTCTGTGGCATCCTAACATTCCCACAAAGTGGGATAGTTTTGCTTTGCGTAAAGGCCCTGACTCCTTTAGAAATTGTTAAATGTATTTCACTTCTGCGGGTCTAATGAACAACCTTACAATATGTTTCCTAGTTCAGAATACTATACCCACATTGTTTAGAACATTTAAAACCTATTGCAGCTTAGCGAGAAAGAATCTGTTTGGTAAATTAGGAACTATGTTTCTAAAATATGTTACTAATACGTATATGGTATTCTTACCTTCAACATCAGCAATTTCTAAGGATATATTACAGCTTAATTCTTTAGATCAACTGCCCTTTTCAATGTTCAGTGCAAAAAAAAAAAAAAAAACACTTTCGCTTTCCACAGTGTGAATCAAAGATAGGCACTTTTTTGATCAGGCCTGGTTTTAGGTCACAAATGTCCATTTATGGAAGTTGAAACCGAATATAGCTGCATGCAAAGTTCAGTAAGATTTTTTCTCTGATTTTATTTTTTGTTTTTTTTTTTATTATTTTTTTAGGTCTTTGATGGAATTTCTCCTTAAAACTAGACAGAGGACATCTCTCATTCAGCTAGCACAACCACATCTCGGACCTGTTTCCCCACTCAGCTCTCAGCATAATGCTGCTGCCAGTGAAAATACATCGTTCTCCTGATCCTGTTCTACATTTAGTGTTGGTGGACTAGATCATAGCTAGTTAACATCGTGCTCAATGGATAAAAGTTCTGAACTTAGTAAAAAGCAATTCCCCACTGTTCTCTCACACAAAAAGAGGAAAGAAAAATATCACAAGGGAGGAAGAGTGGAAGTATTGCGTGTCTTTCCATCTCTAATGTTAAGCTCTTTTTAAGCTCTGCTTTGCTTGTACGTAGTGGATAAGATATGGCAAATAGTACAACACCTTCTGTGCAGTATTTCTTTCATGGGATGTTTCCGTGTTAGTAGTAATACTGGCTCAAAGATTGATTTATACTCTCTTATTCTCATTAGAAACATTAGGGTCAGCCCACAAACCGGTGAATGGACAGGATCAGACTGATGTTGGGAATTGGGCAAAAAGAAATTTTAACAACCTCCCGCTTTAAACTTACATATCGAATACTGCTTTTAGATACTGAGCATCTGAAGACAGCTTAAATATACCTGGTTCAGCTTCTAAGCTTTTTGGATATCGGTTGGATTTTGGTATAAAATGAGTATTATTTGTTGGCTCCTGACAGACTTGAGAAGCCACATAGTTGTCGTGTCTCCAAGTCGCCCGCATGAGCTGTTTTCCAGGCAGCAGCCACGCTTTGTTTACAGAAGGCAGTGCTTGCATAGGCTTCGTAGGTGCTCAAAATTAAGACCCTGTCTCTCAGCTGAACAGACGAGTGTGTGTGTGTGTGTGTGTGTGTGTGTGTGTGTGTGTGTGTGTGTGTGTGTGGAGAGCCTGACAGTCACATACAGTTGTGAGCAGTGTTATTAAGAAGAAAAGCCTGGCAAGGAGACTGGGGCGTGCCAATAACAAGTTGGTTTTTACTGTTCTGTAGAATATATTTCAAAAGCTTTTTTTCACAAGCTGTCGTTTCTTATGATTGTTGAGGCTGTAGCCTGTTAAGCTGCTCCTATAACTGATGGTATACGCAGCTGCATGTTTAAGATGTCTTCGGGCCACACTAACTCATGCAGCTCTGGTTAAGGAATGCAGCACTCTGTTACACAGAAGTGCTTACGTTGTACCTCTGCCTTCCCTTCACGTTCTGCTCTTCCCATGACCCGGAGAAGAAGTAGGGACGCTTCTCTTTTACGGCCTTTGTGCTGTCCCTCTTGTTTGTCACACGAGCTCTAGTGCAGCTCCAGGGAGATTTCTGTTGGAAGTCTTGTGTTTCTGGGCACGAGGAAGATTAACGGCACGAGCTGCGTTTGCACCGGGCTGCTTAGCAGACAATGGAAAGAGAAAGCGTTGTAATTTACTTCAAGCTTTGATTCCTCTTTCTTCCCCTTTTCTTAGCATAACAAAGAGTGGCCTTAAAAAGGCTTTTAGATAAGTAAAAGAACCGGTCAAATGGTTCATACCTACCTCAGGCCGAAATCCTCACTGAAATAAGGAGATGGGGAGAACCAGATAGGACAAGCCATCCAGCAGGTCTCCTCTCGAGTTCTGTACCACTTTCTTGTTTGGTAACCTAACTACAGCTGCCATCTAGCAACTCCGAGCGAGACGGAAGGTAACACTGCTAAAATGCTCAAACATATAAACCTGCGTAAGCCTAAAATTTCAACATTCCTGAAATAGAGATGCAGTGATTACTTTTAATGGGCTTTCCATCTCATTACCCCCTTTTATGACCACGAAATTAATCACCAGTAAAATCTCTATTTTCTATCTTATCCCTGCTTACCTCAGTGACCACTTGAGACAATGCAATGTGCCAGCTATGTTGGTCAGTTTGCATGTCCTTGTATGGCATACAGCGGAAGTGACCGTGGACTCTACTAATAGCTGTTCTGATGTAAACAGAATCCATTTTCCCCAGTTCTGTAGTTAACGAAGCACTGTGGGAACAAACCAATCAGAAGGTTGGGAATTTTCTTCAATCCTTTGCCAATTCCCTTAGAAGAAAGACACAAAACTAGAAGGTATAAGGTAACTTACGCAACAATAATTGGATTTCTAGCATCTGTTGATATTAAATTTACTTTAAATTTGCCATCGGAGCATCTGAATTGTCATAAGTGGTCCTCCACTGACTAAGTGGTTTGGAACTTGTTGGAGAAGGCTGTAGTGGAGGCACTCAGTGACATTAGATTTACTCTGTCATAATTTCCACAATGTCCTTCGCAACAGTTCTTGTACACTTAAACTGAACGAGTATTAAATGAGAACTTGTGTCCAGAAGGTCTGTATCTGGGGTCTTCCGGCATGCGCAGGTGAACCCACTCCCCATTTGCACCTGGTTTTGAGTAGATGTCATTAGCAGAATAGCTGGCATTAACAGCAAAGTAAGTAGCCTTTTCATACTGTGCAGCTGTAGACCAAAATAAATAGATAGATAGATAGATAGATAGATAGATAGATAATAGCAACCGCTCTCAAGATATCCACAAGCTCTGGAGGTGGCAATTTTGGTTTTTGTTTGCAACATAGAGTTCTAACCAATCAAAAAGTTTTGCAGATCTACATGGATTGCATGGCAAATTATTCCTATCCCCATCCAGGGAAACGAGTAGTTCTGAAATTGACATTACTGTGCATTCCAGCATAGCTGCGGTTAAATCCATGGTTGTTAATGAAGGTTAATGACTCCACATGTCCCATGGAACAGAAACTTCTCATTATTGTTGTTGCTCTTTTTGTCATCCATCTGACACATTTTTATTTGGTAGACTTGCCACAAAGATGGGTTCTGCACCCTTTCGATCTGCAAAGTTTGAAAAGACGACATTCATTTTTTCTTGTTATGAAAAACATGGCTTAAGGGAGAAAATGTTCTGCTCTACTGAAGAAGAGAGCATGCTCACCAGGTGCTTTAGAAGACTTGTACCAAATACCTCAACTGCAACAACAAATCGATGCTGATTTAAATCAGTTAATCAGATGATACTGCTGTCACTAATCTCCTGCTCTCTGGGGGAACATCCTAAAGAAATTCTCATGCAACTTGACTGTTGAGTAGTTGGCTGCTCTGAAGAGACACTTACGTGCAGATGTACTTAGTGCCCCGTCACTCCAGGAGTAGCTCATGCTTCAAGCTCACAGCTTGAGCCCGAAAAATTTACTGGGGAACTAGATGACATCAAAAGTGGCCTCGTATAGCCAAACCAACTCAAATCGGAGCTACTCCGTTGAGGAGCGACACGCTAGCAAGCAATCTGGTGTAGGCATCTACACTGCCCGAAGTGAGCAGTCCATACTGCTGAAACAACAAATATTCGTGAAGACATTAGTAGTAACAACCTTCACTGGGAAGCTGCTTTACATTTGTTTCTGGACAGTGAATCCCCTCGGCTGGCTGAGTTTTGCTACCTGATCCAGCACCTGATTCTGTGGCCCTTCCCACTGCAGTGGGGTTAGAACTAAATGGTCTTACACGCCCTTTCCAACCGAAGCCATTCTATGAATCAGCAGAAGAGAAGAAAGCATAGTAGCTACATTAACAGAGGCAATACACATAAGCACTTTGATTAAAATTGCCATATTCTGCATTTTCTCAGCATCATAATACTTCATTTCCTAAGTAGTTTCCTATTGGGAGCAGAGATATTTTGCACCAGGTTTGAAGGTCATAAGGATCACAGGCGCTGAACAACTGTGTGGTTATTGATGGTTTTGTGCAACCCTTTCAGATAGTTACTTAAATACACACACACACACACACACACACACACACACACACACACTTAAAGTCAATTACGAAAGCAGATAAAAACTGTGCCCCTTTCTTTTGCTGTAAAGACTTGTCCAACAAATTCCAATGGAATTTATTTTTTCCACTGTTTACTAGTCATTATTCATTAGCTGTATTTATGCTTAGAAATTATTACACGCTTTTACCTTTTCAATTTTTAGATTTAATGACGGAGTGGTCTTCAGAAACCTTTCCTTCACTTGTTTGTAGTTTTTTGTATGTGGCTTCAATTCGGCTATTTTGAGCTGCTGATTTTGCATATCGTCCCATTTTTCAGGGAGTGCTGATGACTCCTGATCTGCAGAAGAAGCAAATCAATCATTTACCCATATCCGCTGCTTAAAGTGAAATATGCCTGCTACAAGCTCCTCTGAAAGCCTATACTTAGTACAGCTTATCATTATTGCCTCAAAAGCAACAACTTTTTCAGTAATAAAGGAAACATAAACAAACATCTGACTATGTGAGAATGTGTGAGGCACTGAGACGTGCACAACTACTTAAACCTGTCGACTTCTGTTTCCAAGTGTTAAATGGAAAATAAATTGATCCCAGTAAGATATAAAGTGAGCCCCTGTAAAACTGGATGACAACAGGGTGAAGAAAAGAAATCGACCAGGAAGAGTCCTGTAAGGGCAGGAGAAAGATAGCTCTTTGTAATGGAAATCACTGAAATAAAGAGAAGAGGGCCCGTCTGGAGAACAGAAATGATTTAGAACTACACCTGCTACAAGCATGTCTAATCATTGCTAGTAAGCCTGTTAAGAACCTCTAAAGGCATTATCTCTATTTCCAACAGTTTTAATTAACTGCACAATTCTGTTATTGTCTTTTCCCACTCTAACACCTTCTCTTACTATAAGGAATTTTGCTGATCTAAAGAAAAAACACGGAGGCAAAAAATGGCTAATCTGACATTTTTGACATGTTCACATTCCATCCATGATATACCCACTTCTGTGTCTGCTAGACGGAACTCCATCATCTACTGATTTTACCAACAGAGAATTACCTCCCTGGGTTTAACCAATGAGTTGCTTCACGTACCATGCTGGGGTAACAAATATTTATGGTTCTCCATAAATGAATGCATATACTATAAATAAATGTGAACCCCTGTTATCAAGAAAGAGTCAGCTTTAGAGCTCTCATACTCATCACCTACTATCTAACTGCAAAGATAAAGTTTCCAGTCTCTTCATAAGTTTCCAGTGGCGGTTTTGAAGTTCACAGTTTCTGAATATATTTTCATTAAAGAACTACCTTTCCAGATAAGCTAATTGTTTCAGCTCTGAGATCTGCAGAATTGCACATACCGAACCAGCTCAAAAAGAAGAGACTAACATGCTCCAATTGCTGGGAAGGTAACAGAGGTGTACTGCTGTAATTCACATTCATGAAGCACTTTGGAGACTGGCATTTCGATACCATATTGGGCAACATAATGGATTTTTTTTTTCCACGGCTTTGGTGTTTATATAGCCATCATTACGCTGCAAGGCTGAAACGTAAGCAAGAGTAAATAAACAATCAACAATCATTTACAACATATATATGTAGTAATTGTCATTGGGAGATAAGAAACAATGACAAGTACATCCCACGATAAGCTCCAAGTCTCTTTCCCCATGCTGATAAACGCTCCCTCTCTTTACTTTTACTTTCTGGGATTCATTTTATGATTGTGAGTTATTCGCCTCGTTTGCCAAATAAAGTTCTGTGTGCCTTCCTTTTCAAAGTTTGCTCTGCAGATGTAGAAAACTTCATGCAGACTAAGTACTACAGTCAGTCTTTACACGAGACCGCCTCTCTCCTCCATCTAATTCTTCCCTTTCATTGGTCTTGTGAGCTGACCTCCACACCAGAGACTTTCTCACTTCTGTTATCAAAAGAAGGGAAGCCTGCAAACAGGTTTTTAAGCCAAATACTTTTACATCCTTACTCCCCATTCAATCTATTTGCCGGTCACTAGCACAATTTGGTCTACAAATGCCTCTTTTAAGGCAGGAACCCAGATGCAAAGATTTTCCCTCTTAGTCATGCAGAGGACACAGTAGTGGGTTGCTACTGAAGACAACGGCAAACATTTTTTCACTCGGGGATCAGAAAAGAAGATGCAGGTAGAGAGTTACTCCCAATGAAACGTAGCTTCTCTATTAAGAGTTCTGCTAACATCATCCCCAACTCACACCTGCGTTCTCTGTGGACTTGTCTATATCCCTCAAAAGCTGTACTGGAATTAGAGGATGCAATCATAGGTAGATCTTGCCTGTTACCAAGGTTTAGATGCTCTTTCATCTCGAAAACAACTCTTCCTTTCCTTGTTAGATGTTTTACATACATCACAATAATTGATTAAAGACTAGTTGATGTAACACAGCGCATAAGACAGACAGGTGTACAGCAGGCACTGAGAAAGAATTCCACCCAACTCCCCATCATGCAAGCAAGCCTTCAGAAAGGACGGAAGAGTTGCACCATACCTACTTCAGCACATTCGTTTTCAACCATTTTCCCAGCATCTTCCAAAATTGCTTCAGAGACATCTTAAATGAGAAGAAGAATATGACTCCACGGTTACAACTGTTAATTCCACTCAAGTCCTGCCTAAGGCAGAATCAGATACTCCACGCTCTCTCTCATTTTTGGTAAAAGCACAGCATTGTTTAAATTTTAGGCTTATGCTTTTCTAGTCAAAAAAGACCTCTCGAGAAACCTGAAAAGTTTCACAGAGGTAAAAACCACAATAAGGTTCATCTCCTTTAATCTAAGAGATGTTCTGTGAAAAGATTCTATTGAAAAATTCAAGTTATTAATTTCCCTTTTCTGTAAGTCTTAAAACACATTATCCAATAGCTCAGAATAACAAGAAAGCTTCCCACTCGCCTTACCTAGTCCTCCCAACCACATACACTATTTCCACACGTAACACCAACTGAAGTACCTGTTTTGAGGTTGAAAGTTTTGTTTGATATGTTTACAATGACATCTCCAGTTTCCTTGGTAATATCACCAGAGGCCACCTGGAACTTGATGGAGCCAATTCTCATCTCATATACATCCTGTGACGGGCTTGAAATGCAACCACAGAAAGCTGTAGGACGGAAATACAGACACTGAACAGAGGAGCATTCGTGGGTACAATGCCTACAGAGACCACAGTTTGTTTCTGGACTCTACCTGTGAGAACACTGCCCGCATCAGTGATAACTTAAAATCATTCTTTCTCATGGAAGTCTAAGACCAACCTTCACTTACTCCCATTATTGCTGTTTATGCTGACAGAGTAGGAAAAAGCAAACATGTTTTTACTACACTCCTGCTATAGTGATGTTTCCTTGCAACACCTATCTGTATCAGCCTTTATGAAGCACGGAGGTACGACAGCTGCAAACTTTGCAAATCTCACTCCTTTGCTCCTGTCCTATTAGACTGGACAGCACTGAAGACAGTTCAGGTTGGTTTTGCTTTTCTCTTTCAAGTACTTTGGTGACTTTTTCTATCAGGAAATTCAGTTCTCGGACAACATTCTTCAGAATGTCTTTATGGCTTACTACAACACGTGAATCCTTGGAAAGAAATGGGATCCTCAGAAGTTCATTGCGGTTAATGCTGGTTCCCACACCTCTGCACTTACTTTAAGCTTCTCTACTTTGTACTGGCTCTCCAGTCCCCTGCTCATCTTTGTGGCTCTCCTCTGGACCCTCTCCAACTGCTCCTTGTCTTTCTTGTATTGGGGGCCCAAGATCTGGATGCAGTACTCCAGCATGGGCCTCGCAAGGGCAGAGTAGAGAGAGGCAATCATCTCCCTTGTCCCTGCTGGCCACCCCTCTTCTGATGGAGCCCAGGATACCATTTGTTTTCCTAGCTGCAAGAGCACACTGCTGGATCACGTCAAGTTTTTCATCCACCAGGACCCTCAGGTCCTTCTCTGCAGAGCTGCTCTCAAAGACCGCTCTATCCAGTCTGTGTGGATTCCTGGGATTCCTCCGGCCCAAGAGCAAAACCTTGCACTTTGCTGAGCCTCGTTAGGTTCACCCAGGCCCACCCTTCAAGTCTGCTGATGTCCCTCTGAATGGCATCCTTTCCTTCCACTGTGTCAACCGCACCCTCAGCTTGGTGTCATCGGCAGACTTGCTGAGGGTGCACTTAATTCCATTACGGATGTCATTGATAAAGATGTCCAAGAGCACTGGTCCCAAGACAGTCCTCTGGGGGGCACTGCTCGTTACTGGCCTGGACATAGAACCATTAATCACCACTATTTGTCTGTGGCCTTTCACCTCCCCTGTTAAAAGGCACGAGTCCCAAGTGACTGTTATTTTGAGTCCGAACAATACCTTGAGAGACAATTAAGCTACAGGGAGGGGTTGGATGTCCCTTTCCCCATTTTGACTCGTGCCTCAACCACTCCTGAGAAGGTCCAGAATAATGCCTGACAAAGGGTCAAGTCATGGAACGGGGCTCAGCCTCACTTTCTTTGGTTTGGCTATTGTTTGCTGTCCCAACCTATCCTGGATCAATAAGGGTTAGTAGAGATTATACCTTACCCTTCTTCTGCTGCTTCCTGTCTTCATTCTGTGGCATGCAGAATGCCCCCATCAGCAAGTATGACCCCAGATCCAAGACGTTCAAAAAGGCCATCGTTCAATTCCACTAAGTAATCTGATATCACGAGGGAAAGTGTAAAACTCATCTAATGATCAAATCTCAAGTCTTGATTGTTTCAGCAAGCACCTCACCTCCCAGCTCCCACTGAGCAATGTGCCATTGCACGTGTGATTGTAGAAACGATGAATTCCTCTGAGGTAAGCAGAAATTTTCCTTCAGGTTGCCTCCATCTTGCAGGCTCTTCTTTAATAGACAAACAAGCTTTTCAGGAGGTGCCACAAGCCTACTTTTATCTGGTGATCAAATTTTATTTGTCCTCTGAAATGCAAATGCAATGAAGACAGTCTGACAGACTCCTGAACTGTGTTTGCCCATAACAATACTTTTCAACAAGCACTGGGTAAGCAGGGTAAACATTATCTATCAGCTGAATTAGAAGTCTTACAACAAAATTGTGCTCTTCATATTTAAGAGAAATAACAAGAAGTTAACTTTAGTCCAAAATGGGTCAAAAGTAGTTACAGGTATGAAATGCTTATTATATATGGTGAAATAGAAAACAGACTTAAGCTATAGAGTAATACATATGAAGTTTCTCATTTGTCAAGGATTCTCCCATACTGGCATTTGTAGAATTACAACACACTCATAAAAGCCGGATGACCAGCTTTGTGCAAATTGAATTGAGAACTGCACTTCCAAGTGGAAAAGCAAGGAACAAATGTAAAACAGCAATGTGGGGAGAGGAGGGGAAGCAGAACTGAAGAAAGGTGAGGGTCCTTAAAAACTAGCTGTAAGAATAACTGTAGCAACACTGTTTCACAGACACATAGCAAACTGAACTGAATTCTTAACAATGAAAGGCAATAGAAGAATTTCCCAGTTGTAGCACCTACCATAAGAACTATTTGACATTCATGATGTTTATTACTGTCTTACTACGATTCATGTAAGACCTTGGAAACGTTCCCAAGTTAATGCTCTACAAAATGAAAAGAAATTCCAGCTGTATATGAGCAAAGCTGTTTCAGAATTTCAATAGAATGGACTCTACTCCCTGTAAACAATTTTGTCACAATTGGACATAAGTTTTTTTTTTTTTTTTTTTAAGACTAAAACTTGTAACACACCACAGCACTGTATCAGACTGTTTCATCTGCTGCATTAAAGGACTTGAATTACGTCAGTTTGCATTCTTCTTATTTCCACCATGCAAACAGAGACAGTATGTATCTTCAGCCACCCTTCTTTGTTATTTGAGTGAAACGTTATATATATATATATGAAGTTTTACAAACCTTGTGATGCATTTGATTTTAATGGTACAATTCCAAGTTTCTCCAGCTAGCTTCTTACCTCCAATATGGTGTGAATATTATTATTTCATCTTAAATATTTTCTAGTTTCTTCAGAGAAGTAGCCTTTTTCTTCCATGTAGTTAACGTGCTGAGCTGCAGTTTAAAAGCAGCAGATATTTTCTTAATTGTTTTTTTTTTTACTAAGAACAAAACGACAGTACAGCTTCAATACAGAAAATGTCATGAAGGAGAGGGAAAAGCTGAGATAAGTGGGAATTTGAGGTAAATAGCAGAATTTGCAAAGCGTTCTGTAGGTAATTAATTCTTGCATCTTATTTCAGATGTCAAAGATTTCCAGATGATAAAAGAGTAGGTAGCAGGAGTACTTTGAAGGTATTTACAGAGAACACACGCATTTTAAAACTGCAAACATTATTCCGTATTTGTAATTTTTTTTTTTGTTGATTCAGTATTATTAATAAGATATAATTTATAGTCTTTCAGCTAAGGACTGGTAATTTTAGTAGTTTACTACTTTCATAATGGTCTTTCTTATCAATATACTGCCCAAGCTACGGTGTACAGTAATGCAACACTGAGTAAGTCATCTTTGTCAAGCTGAGAACCCTACGTTAGCCTCGGTTTTGTTCTCCCTGCCACCTTTAAGGAGTCCTCCCCTGCTTGCTCTTCAGAAATGCTGAGTCAGCATTTAGTGGCCTCTCACCATGACATACATCAAGATAGTGAACTGAAGTAGCACTGACTGGAATCAGACACACTTTGATGGACACCCTCCAAGAGACAGGGCTAGGAATCGGCACAGTTGCTCTTTGTTATCACTGCAGTAGGTTACACCAAGCTAATAAAGGTCGTAAACAAGAGCTGCAATTATATTAAAAAAAAATATTCTGAATATAGAAATTGCGATCCACCTTCATTGTCACACTTACAACTACAAGTGTAATATGCATCCACTTAGTTTTGTAAATGAATCTGTGCTGTCAGGTCATCGTGCTTTCAGAAAGTGGCATTTAATCAAATATGCATCAGTTTGGTGATGACACATTCAAAACACAAGACTGCTGTTCAAATTAGATTAGTAATGCTGCTCGCATATGTGATCACCTCTGCCTCAGGAATAATACAAAGTGAGTACTTTTCTCATGTTCGATGGGATTTTTGTACGCACTTCGATAAAGGTTTTGTACCTTTTGTGATGCTGTAGCTGCCCTCTGTTCTGCCTGACTTAGTCGGCTTTGAAGCCTACTGATATGCTTTTGACATTCCGTCATTAATTTTTCACCCTGTGTAAATGAAGTGTACAAACCTTGCGATGCATTTGATTTTAATGTGTCTCCTGTAATTGATCAGATTTGACTTGGAGATTCTCCCTTTTGGCTTGGACCTCAGCTCGGAAACTCTCTCTCTCCAGAATAGTATTATATAGGGCGCGGTAAGCACAAGCCAAACCCCAAGTAAGTTGTACCTCCTTAGATTTATGTAAGCTGCGCTGTCCCTGACTCAAATACTGACTTAGTTTCTCAGGATCCCACAGGTGTTCAAGAGTAAAATCCCATGACATTGCGGGTCCCCATGCTTCTAAGATCTTTCCTAAACCTCTCCACATTCCCTGCCAGTCAGCATTCTCTGGTTCTGGAGGAGACTTCTTCCCTTTGTGATGGAATACAATCCAGGAAAGTAATAGCACGCACGCCAACATGAGTATTAATTCAAGGTTCGAAAACCGTGTGACAAACCGAGAAGAAAGCCTGAACATAAAATTAGCCATTCCATCTGGGATGTAAATGTCAAAATTCAAACCATACCACATTGCACTACCCAGACTAAGCAGTTCTCAAAGTTTACAAATATCCCAGAATACTGGCAGCACACCTAGTCTTTCAAGGTCAAGTTTTCCAGCACAGAAACCTAAACTACTGATAATGCTCCCTAACAAAGCTCTCTAAGAGCAAAGAGAAAGATTTGTTCTAAAAGCTAAAAAGCAGTTACTGCCCGCATTCTCCACCAAAAAATCTGTCATGGAGTTAACTAGATCAATTTATGCCTGTGACAGGGGGGCAGTAGGCCCCTGCCCTCCCCTCCCCACCCCACAAAATGGGAAGGAAGGGAGGAAAAAAAAAGAAAAACAAAAAACCCAGCGGTAACAATCTATGAAGGAAAACTTGTTTTACTAACTGTGATATCGGAATGCAAGATAAAACAATATAATACAATCTGATTGAAATTGAGACTAATAAATCAAATAAGATAGGAGAGAGAGAGTTCCCAAGACCGACTCAAACCTGAAAAGCTTGGAACGGCCAGGAAAGCACCTCCAGCACACACTGCCGGGCATTAAGAGACCGCCCCACCCGGAAGGGCCAGATCCCATGACTTCTTTAATGTATAGGGATAGGTGCCTGGAATTGGAGCATTAACACTTTAACTCCCAGTACACTACATGATGTTTTGATGCGGAATACTGAGAACCAAAAACAAACAAACAAAAAAAAACATAAAACCATGACAGAAGGCATGTTTTTGCAAACATTTCCTAAACTGCCTAAAATTGCCACATTAGTAATCTGATCAGTAATTAGTAATGACCTCACCTTTTTTTTTTCTAATAATTTGACAGCAAAGATAATGTCTTTTTGCTATTTGAATGTCAGTCAGCAAAAGCAGTTGTGTTTTACTGCTATGTCTTCTCTGTCAAATATCCTTCTTTACAAAGTTTTGTTGTTTTGTTTTTTAAATCAGAAACATACTTAATGGTCTTCTGTTAGCATGCCAACGTATTTGCATCAGATTGTAACTGAAAGCAATTGTCCTATCATTCTTACCTCAATTACTTTACTGTTTGCCATTTCCAGCTGAGCAATAAGTTCCTGATTACAGAGTTTTTGTTGACTCAGATCACTTACTGTGAAGAAAATGGAAAAGAAAACATGTAAACTTAAAAAAAAAAAAAAAAAAAGAAAAGAGAAGAAAAAAGAGAAAACCACAACCTTTTAACCTTAGTATTTCATATACATTTGTCTGATAACTGCTATATAGAATTCAAGATGTCTGTTAATATAAGGCTGCAGTATCTCTCAGTGGTAGTTTTCATTCCCTTGTTCTCTTTAACCAATCCGCAGATTAAATACCGTTAAAAAAAAAATACAAAAAACAGTTCATCTTTTCACTAGCTGCAATAAAAATGAAGATACATGGGCAGTGTTAGGAATATGAGCCAGCTACCTGGCAACCAGCATGAACTAAGATAAAAGTTTACATCATATTTGTG
This sequence comes from Meleagris gallopavo, assembly GCF_905368555.1. NCBI lineage: Eukaryota > Metazoa > Chordata > Aves > Galliformes > Phasianidae > Meleagris > Meleagris gallopavo. The sequence continues at coordinate 14,790,123 of NC_139407.1, forward strand.
CTCAAGGCAATCACATAACTCTTCTGTAGCCTCATAAATTTTTTGTGCAAATGCTCAAAAAGAACATAAGATGTGCCTCTACAAACATTTTTTCCAACTTATAAAGCTAGAGGCTTATTTCAGGCTGACTTGGATGAAGACTGCTCTGAATAATTATAAAGACAGGAGTCTTCATAATAAAAAGCTATGTTTTTCTAAACTGAGAAAGTTTTTCTCAAAAAAAAAAATGGAAAGAAGATACTCAAATTTAGTTTTTGTTATAACAAAATTCACACATGTTAACAAGATGCAAAATTTTTATGTCAGTTATTAGCTGCTAGCTTCATTAGGAGTCACGTCAGAGGGTTCTAAAGAGAACACTTTTTCTTCTGTTTGCTAGAAGCACATCATCTATTCCTTGGCCTGCTCTACCTTCCTTTCTACCATGGGTATACCCTTGTTGCAAACAGTAACTGATACAGTAACAGCAGCCAAAAAAGCAACAACAAAATTGCACTTACTTCAACTTACTGATCCTAGTATTTTTGTAGTTTCAGTAAGCACTTTTGTTTCCTCTTTCCATCTACTTGCATGTGCAAACATGCCAATGATGTATCGCTGTCAGTTTGCTCTAGCATTCAGTTTTTCTATAGGTTACTTTTTTGGACAGTATTGGAGAAGACATATACGTAGGTTACTCTGAAAGTAATGCCTCCCATTTATTTCCATGGATACTACAACAGATACAAAGAGAACAAGAATATTGTTTGATAGTGTTCTGTAGCTAAGAATATGCTCTATTTTTCAGCATAGGCACCACCCTTAGCTGTGCATTCCTGCCAGCTATGAACAAGAGCCTGCATGCCATGCCTGCAGAAGTCTGTACCTGTGGAGGACCCGCTGTGCTGCTGCTGAAATGCACCACCCACTGCCTCCCTGTGCTCACATCTGCTGTTTGGGCTCCACAAATGTTCAGCAAGTGTTAATGAATGTCAATGGGAGCCATTTTTTCCACACGGAGGAATTCAGTGACACACTTTTGCTTTGTCAGATGCCATGTTGTCAGATCAGACTGCCCCTCTGCCGCCATCTACAGCATGGCAACAACATCAAGCTTTCCACCAGTATTTTCTTACTATCTCTACTGCCTTACCACCATCAGCCACCTCTGCCATCGTGGGTCAACACAATGAAGTATGAGGCATTACTTTTGGAGCAGCCCTCATACATTTGGGACAGATCTTTGGTGTGACTCAATACGCACACGTTCCCCTGCTGCTTCCTGGAAGTTTGCAGGACTATGCACAAGTCAGTGAAGTATTTCATCAAGTCTAGGGAATTCATGAAAGCATCCCAACATTCTATCCATCTCAGGAAAACAGCACTGTGAAAGAGCAGCTTATCATTTTAATAACAATTCCAGACCCGTAAGTGATTGTTCTGTACAATAGATAGGGTTTACAATCTGAATATGTAAATGGCAAAAGCTTCTAAAAACAAAAAACAAACAAACAAAAAAACCCAACACCCTAGGCTTTTCATTCTGAGAATAACCTGACCTAAAGATGTGTATCATATTGTACTTTTTACCACTGTACTACTGAAACTGCAATAACATCTATTACTTTTAAGAACAAACCTGAAATTCAGTATGCTATGTAAACGTGGACTGTTATGTGTAGATGACTTTACAGAGTAATAATTTCTGCCTGACGATTTCAGAGAGTAACCTTTCTTACAAACAGTATTTAGACACACGGCAAGATTTCAAACAAAGTAATTTATAAAACAATGAAAATCTGAATAACCGCTGGCAGTTCTCATTTTGTAAAGGAAAGCTTTCATTCTGTGGTCTGCTGTCCCCCTTCAATACTTCTATAGTGATTTATAGTCCACTACTTACTTCATTTCCAGCAGTTTCAGTTTATGTTGTGTTGTCTGCAGACTCAGCTGCAGGTCACATTTTGTAGTCTCTGCAAGTAGATATTTCTGATGCAGTTGCTCTAGTTTTCTATCGTCAGATTCACGTCCTCCATATTCTCTGCAAATCTGAAGAATACAATTTCATGCCACATCATCTTTACCTTTCACTGGTTACTGACACAGTGACACAGTAGTAATGATTAAAGAGGCTATTCCCCACTGCCACAGATGTCGTAGTTCCAGGGATTTAAAACAAAACTGACTATAATTGAATTTCGGTGTTGCTTCTAAAGAGGTATTCCAAGATCTTGCATGCATTTAGTTTTCAGCATGCTGTGCTTAAGCTTGATTTGGAACATGTATCAGTGTTCTTTTAGATCACGTCAAATATCTCCTTTTACTTTTTACGCTTCTCAAAGAATGCTCTTTTTCAGTTCAGTATTAAAACTTTACTTTTCCAGATTAAAACTTAAAATACTGACGTGCACATTATATGTTCTGAAAATCAACTCAACCAATAAGGAAATTAAAGATCATAGCATAATCCTTCATTCTAGTGTTAGGGGAAAACATGGGAGGTGAGAAAAAAATAAAATGAAGACGTTTTCATACTGAGGATAGATCTTAAACATGATGTAAAAAGCACACAATTGCCTTACCTTTTCTAGTTCTTCTTCCACTGCTCGCTTTTCTCTAATGGCTCGTTCTATTTGACCCTGCTTTTCACCACATTCCTATTTCAAAAAGTCATTTAAATAAACGTCTCATTCATATTTTACATCTATAAATAACTCACGATAAAAATTCCACACACTACGTTACCATCTACTCTTGCTGCTTACTGCCCCTTACGCAAACAAAGCTGTACAAAAGAGATGTGAAGACACTCTATACCGGTAGTGAGGAAATTGTTACGCAGCAGTACTAAGCTGTCTGCAAACGGCACCTGTGAAGACCTGGTACAGATCCAGAGCTATAGTGGGATCTATTGGAGCTATATGAGGCCCTATAGGAGATCCTGCAGGACCTACACAGGTACATTGAAGTCTAGCTCATTCCCCTTCCCCTGACAGCACAAGAGACACAGGATAGGATCTAGTTCACTACTTACATACGTGCAGAGAACTAAAAACAGAATCGGTTCTATTCCATATACCTGCTTACTTGCCCTCATTTCTTTGCCTTAGCCTTATGGCAAATCCAGACAGGTAGAAGAGATCAGAATGGTGTGTTGTAAGAAAGTTGCTATTCACATACTTGTATCTTATAAGTGCAACACCAGGGCTACACAGTATCAGTGCCTATCAGTACACCACGTATGCACACAAATTGACACATTGCTGGGGCTGAAATGGAAGTTTCTTGTGCAATCAAAAAATATTTCTACTGGCCATAATACAAATCTAGACATAATTCCTTCCAGAAAACACTGTAAACAAAGCAATTCTAGTAAAACATCTCAAATGGGCCAAGATAGTAGTATCCCAAGCCTACCGTTATTGACCCAAGTATGCATATAAAGACATTTTGAAATTATAAAAGAAAAACATTATGATTGCTTATTTGCAACTAGTCACCAGTAACTTCTCTTTAACAATAGAGAGAAACACAAGTCCAAAGAAAGTGTATCAAAAGGGTTGACCTCATTTCTAAAACTAAGAACCCCCTCTTCACCAAACTGCTAATAATATTATGTAGGATTTTACTTGACTTACTTTTATATTTAATTAAATGTTTAATTGGATAAACAAAAGTCTCAAAAGTTTTGCTAGCGTAAATATAATGAAGAAAGTGAAAGGAGGCAAAATCAATTACACCACTGAAAAATTACAAGCCAGGTAACTGATTTACAGTGTTTTCTACTTGCAACAAAAGACACTGGCGTCACATTTATATAAGAAGACTTCCTCTGGAGTTTGTTTTAAAATAAAGCAAATCTATTTGACATGTGGATAATTGTTAAGAATCTTCAGGGAGATAAGATTAGCCTTATTTTAACTGCAGATGGGACATAAACAGAAAGCAAATTCATTTTGTGAATTGCTTGTTATCAAAAAGCTCCTAACTTTCAGCCACTTGTGAGAAGAACGAACGTTATAAAAACAGATAACTATAAAATTTTGTAGTTTCTCTACCTATTATTTATTTATTTATTTATTTCAGTGTGCTATGATACTGAGTTTTTTATAATTAGCTGTACTTCATGGAAGAGCTGTACTTCCTGTCTAAATAGAGGTATATTTTGAAGCACTGAGATGACAAAAAATGTGATCTTATAACTCAACAATTCTTATCACCTGAATTTATACAAAAAGTATCAGTAAGTTCCAAGATGAGACCACATGCTACTGAACACAATTTCTGAAATAAGTGCCTCATCTTCACCTTCTCTACAGCAGTATCTGCATAGACAGCAGTACTTGTGGTTCATGAGAGTTGTAAGAATATCATTTGGGTTAGAAGAGTACTATCTAGATGATAAGGCCAAAGAGCATAATACTGTCAGTATACTGCCCTAACTACTTACCTTATCAAAACACAAGAAAATTGCTGATGTGACCAAGCATAATATATAATGATTTGATTTTTAACTGTAAGTTCATAGTTGGTTCTTTCTAAACATCATCACTTACTGTCTTTCTAATTCTTGCAGCAGAATTGTCTGTAAGCTGATATATTTCATCTTTCAGCTTTTTTATTTCCTCTTCCTTTTGCTTCTTCTTAACTAGTGCCTAAAAAAAACAGAACAAAACAAAAAAACAAACAAAAAAAACAAATAATAATAAAAAAACAACCCACAAAACCCCCACAGAAATACTACGGATAATACTTCAGTTTTGACATCATACCTAACAACAAGAAAAGAAACCGTACGTAATAAGTGTTCAAAAGAACCCTCTGCCTTGTGCTTTAGAGCAGCTGACACCAAGACCAATAGACTAAGTCAATTACCTCCCAGAAAACTAAAAGTAAAAACCATAAACAACTAAGGAAAACATATGTAAACTCTTTAAACACTTCCACGGTAGATAACAACAAACCAAAGAGTTCTGTCTCATGAATATATGGTGGGAATTTGTATGAAAACTGCTGAATCACAGCCTGAACCTCTGACTGATCACCTGAGGCAAACAATGAGTCAGCATTGGAGCACAGGTGAAGGCAATTCAGCTGTGCTACTGGAAGGGGTGGAGCCTGGCTGCACCTATCCTAGACCCCATTTAAGTGCAGACTGTAGTGGAGAATATTGTGAGCCTACAACATTGGTAAGTATTTTCTATTTATTGTCTTCCATTGTGATAATCTTATTTAGTCTAAAACTCTGTGTGTCAATTGAATTACATTTCTATACACTTATTGATTGCGCAGAGTTAGAAAAGTGCAGTTAGGAACCCTTCCAGGAAAGAATGAAGGTAAGGCACTACTGTTTAATAGGAGATGCTGGTCAGGAAAAATTAAATAAAATAATACAGAACTCTAGCTGAAAGAGATGAAAAATCCTAGGTGGTACAGAGAACAGATATCATATAGATGGATAAAAGGAGAAATACATGAAAAAGGTCACTAGTAAATATGACTTGAGTCTGTAGAAGGTTCTCCAGTCATGACATGACGCTTTATGTGTCACATTGTCTTCAACTCCACCATTCACCTTGTGTTGTGTTTCCCAAAATACTCTAAAAAATTTTCTGATCTCATTCTGTAAACTTAACTTAAGTGCTTTACAATGTTAATATGAAAAAGGAGCACTATTGTGATAACCTGCTACTTCCTCGTATAATTTCTTACAGACCAGAGAGACCAGAGTTTAGTTAGTAATTGCATATATTAGGTTGCATTTTTTTTATTAATTCATAAAATGTCCACTTTACAAAATGAAGGATGTTTTAGCCAGAGCAATAAATTAGCAAGTATCTGCAAATCCAAAAATTTCCTCCTAGAGCATAACACGAAATTGTTGTTCATAACAAGACTCTTAACTTATTTATCTTAAATGTTCACTAACCACCTCAGAGATGTTATTTACACCTTAATTTTTATCAGGCCACTTCTTTCTGTCAAAAATGGTATGAAAAACACTGTTCTGATGTTCTAACACATAGCTAACTGAAAATGAGATTTATACGTTTTACCAATACTTTTCAAATAACAGCTTTTCTATTTTTTTTAAACTACGGGAAAAAAATACATGTATTTTTTACCTTGTATTCCTCATAGAGAGGCTTTGGGGAAATGCTTGTAAAGCTGAAAATATCTTACTAGGAAAAAGGACCTAACAAATTCTAAGGTAGCCAGCGAGAGCTGGAGGACATAAAATTAATTTCTAATTCAAATTTTGAACACAGCCTAATAAGTGAAGGGAGTTCTTGGAAATAAGAGCATAAAGCAAATGAGATGCAGAAGACTAAGAACAAATATGGAAGGGAAGTAGCATGCCAGAGAGTATCATAAATATATAAAAGTATAAGAAGAATGTCTATAACAGACAATAATCCTTTTTCGTGTAGCAAGAAGTATCACACAAATTACATGGCAGTGTGTTAACAACCAGAACCCCAGAGTTCAGTCAAGATTTTGATCCCTTCTGGAAATAGATCAGAAAGTAGCAGGAAGTCTTTAAAGTTTCAGACCCTCCTTCCAGACCGGGTCTTCCTCCTTTGTCACAGAAATGAAATCAGCAAGAGGAAAAAGGCAATGCTAACTCTTGTATTGCAAAGGGATGAAGTTATTTTAGGTTATAAAGCCATTCCTCGTGTTTGAAAAGCAACCTCAGGCTAAAAGAGAATGTTCATCTCCTTAACTGCTCAGCATGCTAGCCTGAGCAGAATAAATTCTAAGATTCCTTATTTGTTCCCACGGGCATTAAATAATCTAGACTTAATTTGCTGTTGGCTAAAGTCTGTTAGGCACATTGAAGCTCTGTCTTTTCAGCGAACAGAATTCATTAGATTGCTGGAAGCCTGATTACAGCTGAAGCTTAACATGAAAACACAGAAGCGCCCATTTCAGACACAAGTTTACCAGCCCATGCGTGCTGTCTCCTATAGGGGCAAAGAATAGATACTTTGGAAAAATGGAGAACTGGAAAAAAGGGAGTTTTTTTTATGTGTATGTGAATCAATAGATACTTTAAACCTGCTGGATTAGACCCTGCCTTTAGGAAGTCTTGGTGGATTCTTCCATTTTTGTTTGATTGTTTTTGTATTTACACTTTTGGCATAAGCATTATCCCCTAACAGTTTAATCAAATATTGTTTAAAACCTTTTATTACAGCTTCTTGTATGTGTCTTGTTGAATCCTGCACTTTTCTAGCTCTCCTGTCTCACATGAAACGTGCCAATCAAAACTGCATGTTAAGGTAAAGGTTGTTTAAAGTTTTTTTTTTTTTTTAAATTTCCCTATTAATTTTATTCATTAAACACTACTAATTTTAAAATACCACTGAGGATCACATGAGTGTATTCATAGAACCATTTTATAAAACAGTAAGTTCAGCAGCCAGCACAGCATATGTGAATTTCATCTGCCATCTAGCACACACACTCAAATCCTCTGGAAGGTTTTTTTTTCCTGACTGTAGGTTTTGCTGACTTATTACACAATCACTTTTTCAGAATTCTTCAGGATAACGCCAAGTTGAACACAAAGCTCACTCTCTTGGACCTGTCTTACATTTAAAAAAAAAAAATAAGTCTCTCCAGTTTCAACTTTCCTTTCCTAACCACTGCTAAGTCATAAATTCATAACAGGGCCTTCATTTTTATTCTGACAGCCCAGTTTGTTTTTAATTATTCAATACAATTGATACTGTATGACAAAACTAAGTGATGTGTGGTCCTATCACAAGTTTTCTCTCTTCTGCATTATTCGTTTTAGTACAACAGACGTAAAAGAAATTTGGTTATGTATGTGTGTATACCTCTACATATACATAAACAGGCACTTCATAACTGCAGGTAATGAAAGCTTTCTAGCTTCTAAGAAATGCCTTCCCTCATGACTTACCCGACTTTTTGTAAGTTAGCTTCTTCCAACAGCTGTACGCAGTCTTGGACTTCTGCAACTGCTTCATAATTCTCCCTTTCTAAATTAGCACACTTTGTCTGAAGCATTCTGATTTGTTTCTCCAGGGCTGTTCTTTCTGTTCTCATTTGTTCAGCATCTTGGACAGTAACATGTAATCTAAAACAAATGAGTAATTTTACTAATTTAACAATACAAAGCTTAATTCAAGAACTATATTTCTTTCCAACTAAGCTCACAGAAAGTAAGTTGCCAGAACTGTGTTCCCATTTAAATTTCTTTTTTTTTTTTTTTGGTAAATATCCCATTAGTAACATCCAACAACATGTCTTTACCTTGTTTCTAATTGTTTTATACTAGACTGCATTTGTTGCAAGAGTTTGTCAGATGCTGCTTCTCTTTGCTGGGCAGATACCATATCTTCTTCTTAGAAAGAACAAGCATGTTTTCCAGGCTACACCTCAGTTTCATTTATGAAAACAAAGATATACAAAATTTAATATTTTATTAAATTTAGTTTATAAATTAGAGAACAACTCGAGATTAATTTAACATCAGCAATGAAATAACTGTCTAGTCATTCAGTTGCAACAGAAAATTACCCCTTTCTCTAGAATACCTTTCTCTCCAATTGGCCTTGAAGCGTCTTTGTCAATCTGATCATTTCATCAACCTTAGCACTTGCTGTCCACCTATCTACTTTAGCTTGCCTATGTAGAGAAAACAGACTGTGAATTACACTTGAATTATTACAGGGGAGAAATCATACTCTTAAAACATTGTTGAAATGACTGTGAAGAGCAGTCAGATTTCATATAACTTCTCTGACAACAGTGTAAGAGGTTTTCCTCGTATTACGTGGAACAATGAGACAGAAACGCTGAATTAATCGTAACGTGTAAATGTGGAATAACAATTTGGGAGGACAAGGCAATCAGGAACTTAAAGTGATCCAATAATGTAAATACAGATATTTATTTTTCAGACTTTGATTTCACTTTTGAAAGCAATTTGTACTAGGAATTACAAATCATTAACCATTTCTCAAGAATTAATGGATATGCATTGTAATCTAAAAAGGCTCAACAAGAGTAGAAACAGAAAAGGAAAGAAGTTAATGTACCAGACCTTCTCCACAGTACAAAAATTCATTGCAACAAGTGCACTCCTAGTCCTCTGTCTTGGGAATAAAAAGACATATACTGCCCTCCACCAGGGCTGTAACCCAATTATCGGCTTTGTCTTCAAATTTGTCCTAATACCAATGAGTATATGTTAAAGTTAAAAACCAGCAAACAAATTAATGCAAACTGGAGCACAACTAAGTCATAAAAGGAACTAGAAAACACTTATTACTTTTAAGAATCAACTTCAAGAAAAATTCCTTACAGCAATAAAAATTACTATTTAACAGCATAAAAAGCAACAGTAAATTATGCCTATGTGAAAACGTTGATCAACATACACATAGTGCACGTGAACACAAGACTTCATCTGTTTTGGTGTCCCATCTGCCCGCAAAAATTTCAACGCTACCTTGTGCAAGCAGGGTTCAAAATGTAGAGACACAGTGCTCTCTTCTAAAGACAGCAGCACACAGCAGCAGCTTGTGTGTGATGTCAGAGATACAAAATACTTCATTTTCAAATACCTGGATTACCTTAATTTTTGTCATGGTATTGTGTTGTTTTTTTTTCCTGTCACACTGTCCTTCCCCAAGATACACTTAGCTAAGGCAACTAAGGTTACAAAAAACTCCCCCTCAGAAATACATCTTCAGTGATTAAGCCAACTCTGCACTTACAAACAGATCCTAGTCCTAACCTTACTGTACAGAAGAAACAAAAATAAACATTAAGACACAAAGCTTCTCTTTATCTAACTTCCACATAGCCTGCAGTTTAGAACAGGAGTTTTAAGTGTTGAAATTTCAACTACTTTGAATGTTCAAATTTCAAAACTGTAGAGTATTCATAATTGGATTTTATACAAATTGTATTCCAAAAACAACAAAAAAAACTTCTGTTTTGCTGATGTTTTACATCAAATATCTAGTGCTACCTATTTTAGGGACTAGAAATAACTAGAGATATTGTACTTTACCACTACTGATGTACGTTTATAGCAAGCCATTAAGAAGCCATAAACTGAAACCTTTTCAACTATCACTGTCAAGACAGTCTGCAAGATAAAAAAGGCTTATGATAGAAACTTAAGTTAGGAAAGCCTATAGAAAAGATTTTTATCATTTTTAAATTTCCTAGTTTATAACTCAGTTGTTTCTGTAGCTGCTCTAGTTCCACATTCTGTTCTGCCACAGTTTTCAGAAACTGATTGCTTTGTAAAACAAGGAGAGATTTGTAGAGATTTTTTTTGTGCTTTCATTTTACTAACAAAATATCGAAAATTCACTCACACACTGAATGTCATGAGATTTTTCTGCAGATTTCCGCAGTTTATTTCAGTTTTCATTACATTAAATACTTTAGCTTGAGGAGAGCACTGTCACCTCTTTACTAGATTTCATTTCCAGAACATTTCTAAGTATGCCGAAAACTTTAAACCTGAACGCAGCCAGGGAACGCAGTTGTTTTAGCCCTGATAAGAAACCTGACTAGTTAAACTTGCTCTCCGCTTCTAATTTTTCAGTTTTATAGGTCAAGAAAGGACGCCTTTATTCCATGACACCTTTACATCTTTGGCAAGAGACCTCGTCAAACACTTTGGAGAGGGCAGACAAACGGACAGCCTTTATCTTAACGCTGCCTCCTTCAAAGAATACACCTAGTTCACATTTCTGCCCACAGTTTCTTTCCCATATCCTGATTTTAAGCATCCAGTCATTCTGTTTCTTGATACCTCTTGCTTTGTTTATACGTAGCAGATTAGCATGCAACTTCTAAATCAAAACAACTGTTTTGAAAGCTCATGGTATTTTCTTGAGATTGCTTTTAGACAGCAATCCCTCAGCTCTAATTGTAGCTATGCTTAAAGAACAGTTGATTGAGGTTACTGACTACAAAGGATAAAAATCCCTCTCTCTAAGTGCGTTATTTTGCTATTATTAGAACTAATGAAATAGCTTGTAAACAGAACTGCTTACAAGATAAAGAGGGTTGGGTTTTTTTGTTCTGTTTTTTTTTTTTTTTTTTTTTTTTTCCTCCTCATTCTACACACTGACCGCATCCAGGACAAACATGGATTAAAAAAAATAATCACACAGGAAGCGTGTCTTACAGAGAGGAAGCTGCTCAGCTAGCAACTTCAAGTCTTTTGCCTCCTGTTTTTCTACAGTATCAAAACTGTGTTACTCTTGGAAGTCCTGGGCTAAAGCTCAATTTCAGTCTATACAACTAAAGATTGTTAGAAGGCAAAAATCTCTCAAAGGATCAGCTGTGAAAATGCTGGTGTCTACTAGGAAACTAGGACTTGCTAACACGTGGCAGAGCTAGCCTTGGTAAGACATTATTTAACTTCTTTCCCACTGAAGATGATTTTTGAACGTTTGACTGAAATACCACATGCTGAAATTCTGAGCCTACGTGGCTTCTTATAAAAAAAGGAATTGCTATAATATCAAGAGCTAACCTCTGAACCACCAAGACTTAAGTGTTCTGTCTCCAGGAAGGGAGCCGTTGCTTCTTGATTTTTGACTGGTTGCTAGACAAGCCTACAAATCTGAGTGACACAAGTTCTTTTCCAACTAGATATGCTGGAAGGATATTTTTCTTTTGGTTTGTACCTTAAAGATCCAATAGGATTAAAAAAAAAAACAACACTAGGTTATTGCTTAGGTTTTACTTACCAATTCTGTTTTCTCACTGGCTGCATGCAGGTGTGAAGTAAGCTGGTGAAAGTTAGCCAGTTGATCCTACAAAGTAGAATTCGGCTTCATAGAATCATTACCAACAAAGAACATTTAATTATCACAGTCATAGTCAACTGAAAACACTTTCAAAGAATTCATTTATGGTGCAGGAAATCCAACAAGCTTTCTTAAGTTTTAATTAGATTTCTTCTGTCTTTTGGCCTGGTAATCTGGTAAATTAGATTTACTAATGCAAAATGTATCTGAATTTCATTCAGTTACAGATTTCTAAAACCCGTGCAATTAATACCAAAATACAAAAGTAGTGCCTCTCGGAGCCACACAGATTATGGTGGTACTGCAAGTATTTTTGCTAGCACAGTAGCAGAAATGCATCCACTAAGAATTAAAACCGTGTCTGCCTGCATGAAGAGGCTTTATTTACTCTTTGCCTTATAGAACACCTACTGTCCATACAGAAAACTGTACTTAAACTCTAGCTCTGTCTTTCTAGGGAAACTTGAATAACACAAAATAGTCATCGGCAGCATACTAAGCATCTTCAGAGCACAGCCAAGAGTTAAGTCCCTCAGCTGGAATATATACTAATTGTGTAGTGTTTATACCACAGTTTCATGGCCAAATGCGTGCAAGCAACCTAATCCAACAACTAACTTCACTGTAGAGGTTGGACAGCACGAATAAGGATCTCATAGCTCATCTTTGCTTTCCGATGGATTGTGATTCTACTCAGTCTACCTCCGATGGCTATTTCCTGCTCCTCTGTTAAAAGCAAAATGTAAAGCACAGCTGATTCAGCTGAAAAATCCGTGACAGACAGGAAGTGCTTTTAAGAATCAAAGGCTGCTCAATCTCATTCTTGAGAAAATGGCATTAAAATCCACTAAGAATTTAGTCATCAGAAGTGGACTCTTAGAGCCCCTTACATCTTCAACAGCTACGATTTACCAGTGACCAACAGCGAAAAAATCCAATAACAGTAACAGAAACAGGAAGTTGGAACAACAAAGAAACTCCTCACGACTAAGTCCTCATAAGTGTTATTTGAAATAACCATAAAACTTGAGAGAACACAGCAGCTGTAGAAATGAACGTATCGCTTAGATGGACTAAAAAAATCACCAACAAATTCCTGCTACGTAGGTGAGCAATAATTACACCCACAAGGCTAACGTCCCTGAAAATGGAATGCAAATTTTATAGATGTTTGAATATAGCTGTAGTGAGCTACACGTGCACGTGAAGTCTGTGAGTTCTTTGAATACTGAACACTCTTTACAGTTCCTAGCAAAACAGCTTCTCTCAGCCTAATTTATCTTTCTGAAAGAAAATTTCCTGAAACATAAGCAGTTAACTTAGCAAGCTGAGACACTAACAAATAGCTTAAAGGCTTCCCAAGAAGCAGCTGAAGAAACGGAATGCTAAACACTAACACTAGAGTATTAGCAACCTTCATTTTTCAGCTGTTTGTTCAGCTTCTCTATTGGATGACAAAAGGTAAGTGAAACTATTTATATTTGAATTGAGCAACAGTAGGATGATCATTTATATTTGTCTATCTCGTGTACTTCTCTACATGCACCAAAACTCACACAATGCGCTCCCTAAGTTACTGCCCACATATTTGAAATCAACTTTCCAACCCCGACCGTGCATTTAACTGTTGAATCGCTGACTACATCTGACCACTCAACTTCTGATAACAACTATTACAGAAAACAATCAACAACGGGACCAGAGGAGAGCCACGAAGATGATCGGAGGGCTGGAGAACCTCTCCTATGAAAATGGACTGAAGGAGCTGGGCTTGTTCAGACTCGAGCAGAGAAAGCTGCGGGGAGACATCATTATGGCCTTTCCAGTATTTAAAGTGAGCCTATAAATATGAGCGAAATCAACTTTTACATGGGTAAATAAGTGATAGGAAAAGCAGAAATGGATTTAAACTCAAAAAGGGAAGATTTAGATGAGAATGTCAGGGGGAAGTTTTTCACTGAGCGATGAAGCGCTGGAATGGGCTGTCCAGAGAGGTTGTGGATGCCCTGTCCCTGGAGGAGTTCAAGGCCAGGTTGGATGGGGCCCTGGGCAGCCTGGTCTAGTATTAAATGTGGAGGTTGGTAGCTCTGCATGTGGCAGGGGGGTTGGAGGTTCATGATCCTTGGGGTCCCTTCCAACCCAGGCCATTTTGTGATTCTGTGTAACAGTGATAGGACTAGAGGGAATTGCCTCAAGTTATGCACGGGGAGATTCAGCCTCAATATTAGAAAATGCTGCTTTTTCGAAAGAGTGGTGAGGCGCTGGAATGGGCTGCCCAGGGAGGTGGTGCAGTCACCAACCCTGGAGGCGTTCAAGGAACTTCAGAAATTGTGTTGAGGGACATGATTTAGTGGGAACTATTGGTGATAGGTCGATGATTGGACTGGATAATCTTAGAGGTCTTTTCCAACCTTGGTGATTCTATGATTCCACGACCTCTCAAAAGCCCAGAAGCTGTACATCTAGTGCTTGAAATTCCAATCTTTCTATAACACTGTCAGTAGTTATATTGAATATATTGCATCAAACTAGTTTTCAGATGACAATAATTGCTTTTTGACTATCCAAGAGACCCTTTTCTACGCCAAAACACAAGCATACAGTCTGATTTCTGATCTTTCTTCACTGCTTATGCCTGGCTTTGAAGCTTAACAGAGAAGTCAATATTTATAAGGTCATTATTCAATGTTTATACAATGTTGAAGTATGTTATTAATATTAAGCACATGCAGTGAATAATACATGACCTGTCAGACGCCCAGCATGCTGTAAAAAATAAAAAAATAAAAAGGGGATTGTGATGAGCTGGGCAAAAAGGTACTACTAGAGCTGAAACATGAACAAACTGTTTTCAGTTTCCCCTGCTTATTGAACAACATCCATGCGACGTTTCTTGTATTTAGTAAGCAATTAGCCAAAACCAGTTAACTAAGCATTCGGTATTTTTAAACCACTTATTTGCTCCTGTGTTGTGACGCTGCATATACACGCTTACAAGCTTATGCAGCACACGTATACACATTTGCACACACACACATTGAACTCCCAGAAAGACAAACATTCACACAGATACACACACACAGAAGCACAGACACGCAGATGTGCAGGCATGCACACCCATGGATATGCACTTGCAGACACATGGAGAGATGCAAATAAACACACAGACAGACAAACACATGCATAGAAACATGTATGTGCACATGGACACGCGCAGATACAGACATGCACTCACCTCCCACCCACAGAGAAATGCATGTACAAGCATACATGGAGACATGTGAACGCAGATATGCAGATGCATAGAGGTACACCCACAGATGCACAGATGCGCACACAGGTGTACATGCGAACGTGCACGTATGTACACAGGCACACAGCTAGATGCACACATTCATACACACAGTATATACACTTTGTATATACACACACACACACACACACTACAAATTACTACTAAATTACTACTAGAAAAGCAAGGGTGTGTATGTTATATGATGAAAGGAAATGTCTATACTACCCGGAAGTCCTAGCTACTGAAGGCAGTATATATTCAGGATCATGTCTGTGCCTCTGTATGTTATGGGATGTGTTGGGCACCAGACCCCTCCCAGGTCCAATCAGTGATGTAAAAAATCCTCATTTCAGAGATGATCTGGTAAGGGGCTAGTCTGTCTGGGAGATCCGGTGCTGAGTTTTTGCAGGGAAGCTTTAGCAGAGATGGTCATCTGAGTTACTTTGTTACCTTTTTGGTGTTGCTCCTTAAGCAGGCATAGGACATCAGCTTCTGGTGCTGCTCACTGTGGCTGCTGACTGGCAGTGGTGTCCCGGAGAGTCTAGGAACCCCATCTCCCCACTCCCATTATGGCAACCCCACAGCAGCCCCTCTGGCAGAATTCACACTGGGGAGCACTGTGGCCACGGCCAAGGGCTCCGTACAGCTATGGTTGATGCTGGCTTGCATACCACTGTGCCACAACCCAGCACCCAAGGCCAAGGACTGCTGCCATATGCAGACATGGCTCTGGCTGCTTTAGAGTGCCAGGGGCACCTGTGCTGCCACCAGGACCAGATAGCAGGTAAAAAATGGTGGCTGAAGGCAGGGAGGCGCAGGGAAAGAACACTGCTGTCACGCTCTGGTAGGTTCACATTCAAACTTTACTCTGTAGCACCGTGAGATGTGACAATTCATGTCCCTTAACTGCCGTAACTACCCCAGAGAGCACCACTGTAGCAAAGGTCCCAGAGGGCTACAGCCAAGCTGCCAGCACCACAAGGCTCAGGCAGAACAAACCCCCAGGTCCCATTGAGCACTGACGCTGCAGTTTCAACTTGTATTGTAGTTTTGCTTCATTTGAAGAAGCAAATCAAGTCACTCTGCCTCTGATGTTACATAAGGATGTATTACTTCTCTTGCTTTCTTCCCTAGGGAGGTGGCAATCTGCTCCCACATCCTGCTGGCGCACACACTGTTGTGCTCAAAGCTCAACAACGTGGATTCACAAACACAATGAGTTTCCCAGAGATCACTAAAAGTACTCCAAAGTCCTGCAGGGAACTGTGGTCTCCTCCTTGTGAGGGCTGAACCAGCCCTGCCATAGGCCTGTGTCACCTTCTCCAGGGCATTTCTGCCCCTGCAGTATATCCCCCCTGCTCAAACATCAGATGGACCAGTTGTGTGTGATGCAGAAGTTCAGCTACAGGCAGAGCAGTGACCGCCTGGGCTGCTGTGCATCACACAAAGCCAGAGCTCCTCCTTTTTCATGAGAGTATAAAAATACCAGCATACTCTTACTTAGCTTTTGGTTTTTGTTTCTGTGGGGTTTTTTTCTTTTTACAGGTTATAAAAGGCTTTTACAAAACATAAGGATGCGCTCCATTAAACTTCTGTTCCGTCGTGCAAATTATTGTGGACTTTAACTTCTAAGTTCACCTGCTTCACCTTCCTGCTTTTGACACTGGAGATGCCTCCTGTTTCCCTCAGTATATTGATGTTCCTCACGGTGCAGTACTGGCTGTTCACTGCCTTCTCTGTGCCCTTGGGCAGCTCCACCTTAGTGTTCAGAGGGTGCTCCTGTGGGGCAGCTCGAACAGCCTCTCTCTTCCTCCGCAGCATCCGGCACTTCCTGGTGACAAGGCAGACTCCCAAAAGCACCAGCAACAGCAGCATGACAGCAGCAAATGCACTCCCAAGGGAAGCACCTGTCTGCGATAAGGAGGCTGCAACCACAGCTTCCTCCATCTCCAAGATCAGTGACTTCATGTTGGTGCCGTTCTTGACCTGATCACCCTCATTGTCATAGATTAAGGAGTCATCCAGCATCAGCCTGCCATCACCGTCAACCAGGTCCCTGCGGCCACGCTTCAAGTGGTGAGTAAGGGATCGCTGAACACGAGGCCCTGCAATGCTCTCTGGGCCTATTATGTAGATAACTTGAAGGTACCACTGATGTCCAGCTTCCACCTGTGAGGAAGGGAGTATGTGCATACAGGAAGTCAGATAAAATGATTTTGTTAGGTAAAGACAGAACTGGATGCATTTTTTTTTTTTCCCTTTTTTTTTGAGTCATGCAGATATCAGCAAAAATATGCAGCATAAGCACCTGCACCAATACTTATCACTAAGTTCAGTCTTCTTGCCTGTCTTTGGCAGTTGTAATGATTAATGGAGAACATTGCCAACCTGTATTTTAACTGTTCACTGAGTGCTCTGAAAAAAATCCTAACTACCAGAACATATTCTTCATCTCCATTTTCCTGTGCAGGAGTTTGATTCTGAACTGTTTCCTTTTTTAATTTATGGTGTGACCCTAGGAATGCCAAGAAGTGACTTAAGCCCATGGAGGTTGCTAGGTAGGCTAAAAAGAGGGCCTCATTGGGGAGGGATGAAAAAACTGGCAAATCAGGATCTACATAGCTGCCCTCGATTGAGAGTTTCCTTTGTGTCTCTCCCACTGTGGCAATTCCTGCTGTGGTCTGCCTGCCTCCTCCAAGTTTTGTCCTAAAGACGGCCTCTGAGCAGGGAGGGGAATCACAACCTGAGCTCTCCTGGCCCTGCCAGGGGGAAGGGGTGCGGAGTGCTCTGAGCTAGCTAATAGAGGACTTAGTTCTGGTCTATGGACATCGCTTGGTACATACCTTGTAGAGAGCATCCACCTTGAGAGTAAATCCATCCACACCAGGCATGCTGCTTACTGAGTGAAACTCAGACAGTTCAGAGGCAAAGTGGGCATCAAAAGGCACATCATGGAAATACTTATCTGTGACTTCTGGT
The DNA here is from genome assembly GCF_905368555.1 of Meleagris gallopavo. Lineage (NCBI taxonomy): Eukaryota > Metazoa > Chordata > Aves > Galliformes > Phasianidae > Meleagris > Meleagris gallopavo. The sequence continues at coordinate 14,808,189 of NC_139407.1, forward strand.
TGGTTTCGGTCCTGAAAATCAGAGCAAGAGTGCATGCCATCAACACTGTGCACCTGAATAACCAGGTGGCTTTCAAGAGCTGCTTCAGTGATACTATAAAGGAAAGCAACACTCCCAGTGTCTCTGCTTCCTTTTGCCAGAGCTGATGTTGTCTCTCCCTGAGCTCATCTCACTTTATATCCCAAGGCTTCCTCCTCTCAAATTAAATATTCCCTTAGAAGATGTCATTTCCTACTCAGAAACACTTGCTCATGCGTGGGCACAATTTTCTTAAAATTGCTCATTATTGTTTTGAAAACAAATTCTAACACATCGGGGCATTTTAAAGCTCAGCCTGACATTTCTGCACACCTTTCCAAAGGGAAGCCATAAGCTGAGTGTTCTCGGTAACACCAGAAATTAAATCTAAAGGTCCAAGTTCCACATACACACACATGTACTTTTTTTTAAATCATTATGTTTCTGCATGGGACGTATTTCTAACCTGCATGATGTTTAGGCACTTCATACTGTTTTAGCACTGAGCAGTTCAATAGTAGGTTTGTAGAGTGGAGCATCAGGAAAAAAAGCAGCCAGCTCATGCTGGCATGCACACTAGATGAACTAATAGCACTAAGGCTGCCAGTGAGGATGCTGGCAAACGTTAATTTGAAAGCTTGTAATTAGAGCTGAATGCACCTTGAGAGCATGCCATAGCAATGAAGGGGAATGCTGTGCAGCTCGTAAATAGATCTCCCTTTGTATGCTGCCTGTGCCACAGCACAAACAGAGATCAAGAGAATTTTTAAAACCTTGGTATATGTGGGTTTTGTGTTTTGTTTTTTTTTTTCTTTTTTTCTTTTTTTCCTCATTTGTTTTCTTTTGCTTTAGATTAAGAAATACTCATGGTTTAAGACTGAGGAAGATTTGGCTTTGTGTTTGCAGCTTGGACCTGTCTGCCTAGTACTACCAAAAAACTGCAGCATTTCACTTCTCATCCCTTTGTAGACAGAGCATCCAAAGCAGAAGCAGAGGACAGCACTGCAAGCACATTATTTCGGTAAGAACCTCTTACTGTTCTTCTGAACTCCCTGATGTGCAGCTTCTCCCCGCAAGCTGACACATCATTTAGTTCCCCATCTGTTAGGTTAGCAAGGGGCTAAAGAGACCAGACTTATTCAGACATGACTGCACCTAATGCCCCACATTATGGTTTTGTCCAGAGCAGAAAACTTACCAAGAGGAGAAATCTGTGTTTCAGGTGTTTGTTGGGTTGAATACAGCCATACTGAGGCCCCTCATTATAGACAGTTCCTGTTGGGTCAAAGAAGGGCACATAGCCATCCTTGCCGGTGCACAGGTAGACTTTCTCCAGCTGCAGTTTGTAAGCAGCATTTAGGTTTTGTTCAGGATTCCAGAGCACACGGCCATACAGGATTTGCCCTGAGGAGATTGGGAGGTTAAACTCTCCAAAGTACATCAAGGAAGAGATAACAAAAAGTTCAACAAGAGAACCTCTGTTAGAGCTACACACTTCCCACTACAAGCAGCTGTGCTTTTGTACATGTCCATGTGCACAGGGTATCTTGTCATGACAGAATACCCTGCCATGAGCACATTCTTGTGACATGCTCAAAGTACCAGTTGTTGCTGTACAAGAGGCAAAGCCAAGTCTGACTTATACCTTCTTTTTTCAAAGAAACCAAAGTTCTGAAAACAGAAACATTCAATACAAAAGGAACAAGAAAAAAATCGTACCTTTTGAAAAAGCCCCTTTGTAATCCATTTCTGCCAGAGACATTTCGGACTTGGTGGGATCCATCAGAAACACCTTCTCATTGTTACAGAGCTGAAACTCTGTGTTTAGGGAGTAGACAACAGGAACTGGGCGGTTTGTCTGCTGGAAGGCAATCGGGATCAAAAATCTATATTGAGACAGAAAGGGAATGGGTGAAGTTTAGTTTAGATGCATCTGAAGTTACATGCTGATGACACAAAGTTACATCTGCTTTACCATTTTCCCACTCTGCTTTCATAGCCCAGGAGACTATACTACAGCAGTATTCAGCCTAAGCTTGCCTGTTGCCTCTCACCCTGCTTGGTTTTCAAGTAACAGTATTGTGCTCCACACAACCACCTAAGGCTTTCTGACAATTACCCAGGTTTCTGCAGCCCCACGGCTGAAAACCGCTTGGCTGAGAGCCCATAAGGGTGGTTACGGCCCTTCCCTTCCTGCTCTTGTGGTGCATCCCCTGCTTCCTGGGACCATGCAAATAACCCAAAACTGGGTTCAGAGGTGAAAATGGTGACTCCTTACCGCTCAGGAGCATGAGCTGTACAGGGCAGAGGCTTGTCTCCAGGCTCTATCCATGGCTGCGTAGGCTGCACAGTACAAGGAATTAAGAGGATTGTGTACTCTCCAGAGTAGTCCTTCCTGAGAACAGACAGGAGACACCATCATCATCAAACCAAACTCCAGACCGTTCCACGCCCTGATACAGTTGCCTATCATCCACATTTTCCAAATTAGTGGAGCAAGGAGGGTTCATAGTAAGATCTAACCCAAACTCTAGAAACACTCATTTAGCAGGTGCAGGAGGAACAAATTTGATTGACAATGTTTAATTTGATCCTCAGTGCAAGGAACATAGATTAAGGAAAAGACTGAAACAGTAATAAAAAAGACGGCCTGAAGAGCTGAGCCTGTGGTCCTCACCTGTTATAAGAACTGGTTGCCCTCCAGAGCTGATAGGGAGAGTCGAAAGTCTGAGCACTCCATAGCAGCTGGAGATCAAATTCGATCCCTCCCAGATGGTCTGGAGTCATTAAAGATGACTTCACATCTGGCAAGCTGTGGTGCTCCATTACAAAGAGCCCTGTAGTGAGGACAAGGAGATGACAATAAGGCACTGGGAGATACCACAATGCACACAGCAGCACAGGGGAAGAGAGACCCCAGGTCTCTCATTAGGAGCAACTTTAGAACCTGCTCAGCACCTCAGCTATTGGTACTTCACATCCAAGTGCAGATTTTAGCTTCTGGTAAGTACACTGGCTTGAGGTGGAACCAAACTTGGGTATTTCTGCAGCCTGCTACTCCCAAATACCAATTTCCAGGCTGGCAAGGGATGCCCCTGTTCCCATGACTTGTCACTGTGCTGCTCTACTTTCTTGTTTTAGGGAATGGCTGGTGGTACAATTACAAAGACAGGCTGAAGGCGCTGGTCTTGTTCAGTCTGGAGAAAAGAAGGCTGCGGGGTGACCTCATTGCAGCCTTTCAGTACCTAAAGGGAGCCTATAATCAGGAGGGGAGTCAACTCTTTGAAAGGATAGATAACAGCAGGACGAAGGGAAAATGATTTTAAGTTGATAGAGGGAAGATTTAAGTTGGATGTCCAGGGGAAGTTCTTTGCTATGAGAGTGGTGAGGTGCTGGAACAGGCTGCCCAGAGAGGTTGTGGATGCCCCGTCCCCGGAGGTGTTCAAGGCCAGGTTGGATGGGGCCCTGGGCAGCCTGGTCTAGTATTAAATACGGAAGTTAGTGGCCCTGCATGTGGCAGGGGGGTTGGAGATTCATGATCATTGGGGTCCTCTCCAACCCGGGCCATTTTGTGATTGTGTGATAACTATGTGAGCCAACAGCAGAGGACGTGGAGCTACCCTGCCTTGGCAAGGACAAGAGAAAATGGAAAAGGCAGTCTCTATGTAAGACACCTGCTGCTAGATAAAGGCTTTTAATCTAATGGAAATAATTATATCCAAACCAACAAGGGCTTATGAGGGTCCTAGCTCAATCACTGACGTTAGGTGTAAAGTTTGTGAAGTTAAAAGTGAAAAATGTGAAGTATTTCTAAGCTGAGAGGCTAGTAAAAGGAAGAACAAATTAGCTCTTGGACAGAAATACTCTGATCATGAACACTGACCTTAGCCATAGCTTGTTCTACTACCTGCGCTTTCAAAACTGGGGCTGCATTCTCATGGTGCTCTCCTTCTTCATCAGGACTAATATTCATTCTCACCTCTGAACTTGGCCTGGGTCTTGAACTCAATAACCAGTCGGCCATCCTCACGGATGTAGATCCTGATTATCTGCAACCGGGCTGAGAGGACACTGTCCGTCTGAATCCCTGTGTGGTACAGCAAGAACAAAGTCAATGTGGAGGACACATGGCATAGTAGTCCTCACGTGGTGTCAGTCAGCCTTAGGTAGCTCCAGAAGCATCTGAGAGAGCTCCAAAAAGGAGCTGAGATCATCCTTCAGATGAGTCAGCTGTACACTTCAAGATATTGTGGGAAAGAAAAATAAATGAGCTGGAAATAGAAGACTGACAGGCAAAGGATAAACCATAAATACACACAGTGATGTTAGGTCTTGGATGTCACCAGCAGTGGAGGACAGGCGCAGTATGGGACCCACCACTGTCAGTACTGCGGTTATGACGTGAAAAAGTCAATCTGTGACAGCTAGGAGGCTGAGGATCACAACTGCAGAATTCAGTGGAAAGCATTGGAGAAACCACGCCAAATGTCCATGGGGAGCAACCTGTGCCTGGTTGTGGAGGTTCCAATGAACACCTAGCTCTTTTCCTGCACTATCTCAGTGATGACTGTTCCCATTAACAGATGCTGGGAGAAATGACAACTCCCTTACTAAGCTTTCACAAATGCAAGCACAACTGGACTGACACTGCATGCTACCCAGACTCGGGACTGTAGTGCCAGTGTAGAAACTAAGAAAAAGGGAAAACTGAGAAGAAAACAATACTCATATACACTCTCAAGTGCCTTGGACGTACCTGTCCTCCAGAGAACAGTGTCATAGAAAAAGGAGAACTCCATCTCTGTGTGATGCTCAAGAGAAGCCCAACCTCTTGGCGCTGTCACGTAAATATAGGACACATAAAGGGGAACGTGGACTGTTAAGAAGGACTGAGCAGAGTCCCGTACCTGTCAACAGAACACAAGCAGATGATTACGCAGTCTTCAAAGGAGAGACACTGGCCTGGACTTGCAGCACCCTCTTTCTTCACATTCTGCTCTGCAAATGGGGAAAAGAGCCACAGTGTCTGCAACAAAAGACTCCTATTTAGTAGAGGTGAGATGAGACCAAGCACATTGGTGCAGTCAGGGGCAAATCTTTTTCCCTTCCTTTCAACATCTGAACTATTCACTATAGGAATAAAACATCTACATCCACATTACAGACTGCAGCCCAATGAGATGTGAGACACAGACGCACAGGGGATGGTGGCACAGAGCCCTACGTGCCATGCACCTCTGTAGCTTCCTTGGTACTCCTGTGTCACACAAGCTCTGTGGTGCAGATGCGACCAGGCTGGGGAACGCTACTTTTCATATCACACAATAGAAGTATTTTTAAAAAACTTTATAAATCCGAGTGTTTTCCAGGCTGACTGCACTAACTGAATACTATCAAGCAAGCAATGTTACTTGACTACTGAAGGGCAGAATTTTAGAAAAGGCTCAACAAAGCTTCCAGGTTCACTGCTCCCATGGTGGACCCAAAATTAAGTAGGCTCTTCTGACTGTGGGAACCCTCACCAAACTTCTAGAAAGAGGGAGAAAGCTTGAGTCCAGGATCAGCTGAAAGTATATGCATCACACTTTTTTGTAGAACCCTTTAATATGTGGCTTTGAACATCTGCAGTGAACATAAAATGAAAATGCCCACAATGTTTCTGGGAAATCAGAGGCATACAAGTTTTCCACTACAATGCAGGAATTTGCATTAAAAACAATTAATTTGTAGAACATTTATCACTAGACGATAATTTGAAAAATAAATAATAAAGAACTGATGTTATAATAATATATATAATAATAAAGAAGTATACAAATAGAGAGCACTCCTCACATACTAGAAAAACCCTACAATTAGGTCAGATATTCACACATGAACCTTCTCTGCAGGTTTGACCAAAGTGCTTTCGTGTATTTTACATAAGAGCAAGTGCTAAAACACGCTGCTGTCGTTAATCCACCTAACAAAGGGAGTTGTGCTCACAGCTTTACCTCGAAAAGAGTTTCCAATTCCATGATTTAAAATGAAGCAATTCTGCTTCCTCAGAACTGCCCTGAGAACACTTGAAACAGGTCTCTGGCTCCGTATACAGCATTTATGATCTGTGGGGCACAGTCGTATTGTGCGAGCCCTCAGAGAGCTCAGAGAGACATTCCAGACTGGTTGGTGCCAGTCTCCTCATATTACATTACATAGTTGCTCAGGTCAAGGAGCATCTCTGGATTTGTGTAAATAACTGGAGCTACAGAAGTTAACAAAATATTCCAGACCAGCAGAAATTAAAACAGACTATGTTGACCATAATTTTCTGACTAGAAATTCAACAGAAGAATATAATGCCGATAAGACTCATTTGAGTGAGATGGACATTTATAATCTGTCCATGAGAGGGCAGTGAAACACGTTTGTCGTGAAAACCCCTATTTTACAAGAGAATGTTTCTGGCTTTTGATGTGATGGTAATTAATTAAGGAATTACTTTAAAATTTCAATGGCTTCTGTCCACTGAACATAGCCTCTGCTCTGTTCTTTGCTCATTCACATGGGAGAAGAATATGTTAACAGTTGTTAAAGAATAGAATGCAGGTCTCAATGTTTTGCATTTCCAGGATATCCTTATGTTAGGAAAAAAAGCACTCTAAAGAGTAAAAGAATAAAGCCTACGTTATCCCAATCAAAATAAGTGAATTATGTTTATTTCACAAATACTGTTTTTCTCTTGGTAAAGGAGGAAAAAAACGTGCTTCAGCTGTACAGAGCAGAGCAGCAGAAATACCAAGCATGTATTCATGAACACACAATGGAGGTCTGCCACAGAATGGACAAAGATCTGGATGACATGAAGAGTTCAGGATATGCCATCTTACCTGGAAATCAGCAGTTACAGAGCCTCCGCAGACATCAATTAATTCAGTCATGTCGTAATAGGCATCAAAGGTCCATATGCAGCTCTTCAGATTGAGGTGCTTGTACAGCTGGATTGTCTTTGGCTCTCTCACTGTGGGGTCGAACTGGTAAGGGCGGTCATAACCAGGACCAAGAACAATGCTTTCATATGTTACTTCATCAAGGAATCCTGCCTCTAGGGGTAAGAGATACAAGGCCTTCAGATCTTAAAGAGTTTGAGCTGGGCACTGAAGTCCCACTCGCATTCTCAAGTCATGTCAGTGATTTTTAGTATACTGAGGACTTAATGTCTCCTCTCCATCACCCTAGAGGTCAAACTGAACATACACAGATCTTCAAGGGTGAAAACGTTACAGGAATGCACTAAGAATCTTAAAAAGCAAGCTTATAAACCTATTAATTCAAGAGTGAAGTTAAATTTTAAGCTTAAAGGTAGAACAGCTTAAGCATGAAATGAAAAGTGAAATGCAACAACCCTTTGCCCTCCATAGAGCAACCATAGGCCACATTGCCCCGAATGTGAGACATAAACTGTTTATTTTTTCTAGCTCTGGCATTTACCCTAGCAACGACCTTGCTCTTGCTGCTTCTTCTTGCCAAACTGCAGAGCTCAGTGAAACAGACTTCCTGCAGATTCCCCTCTATCCACATGGATGTCAGAGACAGGTTTGAAAAGCAGAACAGTAGACTTGTAACCAGTGGTGTCCCCCAGGGGTCTGTGCTGGGTCCGGTCTTGTTCAACATCTTCATCAATGACCTTGATGAGGGGATAGTGGCCACCCTCAGCAAGTTTGCTGATGATACGAAGTTGGGAGGATTGGCTGACACGCCTGAAGGCTGCGCTGCCATTCAGCGAGACCTGGACAGGCTGGAGAGCTGGGCAGTAAGAAACCGGATGAGGTTCAACAAAAGCAGGTGTAGGGTCTTACACCTAGGGAGGAATAATTGCATGCACCAATACAGGCTGGGGAATGAGCTGCTGGAGAGGAGCTCTGCAGAGAGGGACCTGGGTGTCCTGGTGGATGACAGGTTGGCCATGAGTCAGCAGCGTGCCCTCGCGGCCAAGAAGGCCAATGGCATTCTGGGGCGCATTAAGAAGAGCGTGTCCAGCAGGTCGAGGGAGGTGATCCTCCCTCTCTACTCTGCCCTGGTAAGGCTTCATCTGGAGTACTGTGTCCAGTTCTGGGCTCCCCAGTACAAAAAAGACAGGGATCTCTTGGAAAGAGTCCAGCGGAGGGCCACAAAGATGGTGAAGGGCCTGGAGCATCTCCCCTGTGAAGAAAGGCTAAGTGAACTGGGTCTGTTTAGCCTTGAGAAAAGACGACTGAGAGGGGACCTGATCCAGGTTTATAAATATCTGAGGTGTGGCGGTGAGGCCAGTCTCTTTTCGGTGGTACGTGGAGACAGGACGAGGGGAAACGGACATAAGCTGCAGCATAGGAAGTTTCGCACGAATGTGCGTAAGAACTTCTTCACGGTGAGGGTGACGGAGCACTGGAACAGGCTGCCCAGGGAGGTTGTGGAGTCTCCTTCTCTGGAGATATTCAAGTCTCGCCTGGACGCCTACCTGTGCAACCTGGTGTAGGGAACCTGCTTTGGCAGGGGGGGTTGGTCTCGATGATCTCTAGAGGTCCCTTCCAACCCCTACAATTCTGTGATTCTGCGAACATCAGCAACATGATGTGAACCTACAGCCTCTTCAAGCAGCAATGCTGCTTAGCCCTGTTATAATTTAAACATTCCTGTGCAGTACCTCATTTTCAACAGAGCAACTCAGTTACAACAGAGCATCATTGCTATTAGCACAGGAAGGTTATTTATTACAGGAATTATTATTTCCATAATATCAACTGAGCCCAAAGGAAGACAGAGCTTGCTGTGTATTATTGTTACTGGTTTCTCTATACTCCCCTGTTGTGCAAATAAAAGCTGGTTTTAAAAGGTTACCTGAGATGCCTTTAAGGTCTCTGATGGTGACCAGGTTCGAGCAGACATGCTGGTGTCTGTAGATGGACTCAGAGAGTAGGAAATGCAGATTGTGTAGCGGCAGGGTGGAGATGAGAGGCAGCATACCATCCTGGTGCGGGATCTGAACCGAGATGTGGATCCTGGAACAAAGAGTGGATAAGAAGAAGAAAAAGCAGTGCTAGCAGGCATGGGAGCCCTGTACCACACAGCAGTGCAGAGCAGACACGGTAAGCCTGGCAGTGGCAACTCTCAGGCAAGCTCTGTCACCCCAAAAGGCCTGGCAAAGGATTGTACTCTCTTCCAGGTTTATACCTGTTGGGATGCTCCTTGTGTTTGACATCCAGGTACTTCAGAGTGGCAACAAATGACTGTGCCTGGAAGCCTCGAGCTGTCCCAGCGACCACAGGAGTGTGACAGATGGCACTGTCTGTCCCTATAGTAACTGCGTTGCTCCTCAAGGGGGTGCCCACATGGCCAGCCTTGTCCACAGCCTTGGCCACACAGCGCACGTGGAACCGCCGGCTGAAATAAATGCTGTCCAGCACCTGCAGGGAGCAAGGAGAGAGCCATGTGCTCCTGGGTCAAATGCACCAGCTCCGCGACATCTCTCCAGGTCACAATAACACTTGGAGTTTTGAAGCAGCACAGACGTGAGACAGACAACTGCATTCAGGCAAAATGGGAGCATGTGCATGCCAGTGTCTGCCTCTCTTGAGTTGAGGTTGCAACTGTGAAAGGTGCCTGAATATGCTGGGTGCTTTACAGCTGCTTAAGCCTGCCCATACACGTGATGGAAAGAGAAGAGGGAACCTGACGTGCAAAGGTCTACCTATCCCCTGCCTCCAGGGATTTGCTCGAATGTCTGAGTGTTCATAGTTGCTTCCTGCATCAATAGAAGTAATGCCTTCAGCAGGCTCAGTGAAACAGTGCTAAGTTTTCTGAAGCCCGAAGAAAAATATTTCTCTAAAGAGGCCTTCATATTTCATACTAGCTCACAAATCTGAGATTTTAATCTCTGTGTTACCAAAGCATGCACCATTCATACCTGAGTATGCATCATCTCGAAACAGACCCAAATGCTTGAAAAGAGCTGAGACACCACAGCTGGGAGAACTCAGGAAAATCCCCAGATGAAAACAGTAATTCTGCTTGTGGGGCAGGATATGAACAGTGTAGGGACAGGAAAGTCTGAGGCCACACATGGAGCAAGGCAGCAAAACGAGCGCCTGGAATAACACAGGCTAAACTAACGGAGCGATGCCTTTACTTCCACTTGAGCTGGATGGGAAGAAAGCAGACAACCCTACAGGCACAAGCTGATACTCCAGATCGCATCAGAGCATTGAGCTCCACCCTCAAGCACAGCCACTTTTCCAAGCGCCAGACTTCACAGGTGAGTGATCACACAACACACAGACTGACAGTGCTGTTCCAAGCGCTCTGCTGACTTACACCACATGCTTTTGTAGCTTGGCCACACCAGTATCTAGCCACATACCTTATGGTTGACACTGGTGAATGGTGTGTTGTCAGTGATGGTTTCAAATGGCGACCTGGCCCCATTCCCATCTGTGGGGGTTGCTACTTCCCAGCTGAACTGTATGGAAGACTGGTTGATCCCAGCCTCGCTGCAGCGCTCCTTCATGACCATGAACTTGGGGAAGTGAGGGTCACAGGGAGTGACACAGATGAGCGGATAGCCTGGAGAAGGGGATTTCTTAGCACCATTCTTGGTCGCTTCTTCCACACGGTCATAATCAGCCAGGGAGACAACCTGTATAGATGCAAGATAGGAGCATTTGCCTGGGTCTGACGGGAGTAGCACAACAGGCAATCCTTCCTACTCACTCTGAGCCTGCTGCATCATTGCAGCTCTTAATGTTTTTTTCAGAAACTGTACAAGAGTTCTGATTCTGTACTTGAAGTGTACTAAATCACATTCATTGCAATGGGCAACTCACCACAGGAGGTGCTGGCAGAATCAGGCTGCCTGATGCCTCCTGATCCAAAATAGTCACTGTTGCAGTGCTGGTATCTCCAAGAACAGCTTCTATTGGGTCATCTGGACCCAGCACCAGAGAAAAGGACTCGTGCCATTCCCGATCTTCGTTGGACATAATCTCCACCTTAAACATGATGTGGTCCACACCTGTGAGAGTAAATGCAAGAAAAACAGAGAATTCATCACTGGATATTGCTCTGAAGCTCTCATAAAAAAAAGCAGAACTCATCTATGCCGTGGCCACTGAAATACACTGATAAAATACACGTTATAAATTTTATTTCCACTCATTGCTACTAATAATTCAGCCTTTTCCACACAGGAGTTTATACATAAAACTTTAACTATGACAACTGATCTGATTGATCAAGTGATAAATTTACTAGCAGAGGCACTCTGAGGATTAATAATGCCTGCCTTATATTAGCTGTCTGTAGTAAAAGTCTATGATCCAAAGAATATCCCACCTTTGCGGTCAGCATCTCTACTCCCTCTCATACCAGTAGGCAGAACTGTTTTGTGACAGCTTTTGTTTTAGCAACATGGTCTATGCTCTTAGAGGATTCAGAAAGATCTCTGCTGAACCTCCAAGGACTGCTCTGCCAGACACCCAGTGCTTCTGGTACAGAGGACTGTTCTAAGGGCTCTTCATCCAACAAATCAGCCGGCTTGCATCACAAAGCTACAGCTGCAGCAGCACATAGGGCTGCAGCCCGGAAGAATCACACTTTTAAAATTAAGTTCTCATGTAGTATATTTGAAATACATTACCAGGGGAAAAAAAAAAAAAGCCAAAAAAACCCCATCACCACCACCACCAAAAAAACCCAGAAAAATAACCCCAGAAAACCACAAACAAAACAAATCAAGTGACAGAATGTATACAAGAGAAAACTAGGCAAGATTTGAGATGGCCTTCCCATCTTTTCATGTACTGTTAATTCCAGCAAGCAGAAATCTCAATCATCTTTCTGTCTCCTCAAGTATCTACTGCCTGCTCAGTAAAGAGCTCTGTACCTCTAGGATTTCATTCCCTCCTTCTCACTGCTCTCCTGCTTGGATAGCAGCTGAGTACTTTGCATTTTGAGCAGAGGGCACCGGTGCTCAAAGAAGCCTCTACTTTGAGGTGTTTGACCTGAGAATGATTAAGACAGCAAGGGGAGTGGGGAAATCACAGAACACTAAGGTTGGAAAAGAATGACACGTTACATTTGTTGTAAGTAAAGGGGAAAAGTTTTACACTCCACTTGTAGCAAGCTGAAGAACTGCGTGTTTTCTCCCACAAATACTGTGAAGAACCCAAGAGCAAATTCCAAATCGAATTTAAACCCCTGAATCTAAAGGTATTATTTTATCTTCTTACAGTTCATGCAGTTTACTTCAGTAGGAGCAGTTCAACTGGTGCTCTGTTGCAAGTCTAATACAACAAGTCTCTTCGTCCAAATCTAAGGTTTCCCTTCAGTGCTCCTTCCTAATATACGCTAAATATCTCTGGTGACACCACCAGCTCCCATCTGCCCTCCAAGAACTCTTTACCTGGGCTGAATTTGAGCACTCGACTCTTAGGGTAGTAATCCACTCCGGCCTGAGCTGAGCCATCACGAGTACTACAGCGCACTTTTGAGGTCCTGTTCTGATCTCCTCTCCGGACCACTTTGATATTTAAAGCAGTGACGCCCTCTGGTCCAGGTGGCTCCCGTACTTGGTATGCAGCTTCCTCAAACTCAATGGTGGGTGCTATAAAGAAACGGCAGTGAAGAAAAAAACCCACATTTGCACCGCAGCTTTTTACAAATGAACTAACTGTACTCAGCAACTGGGCTGAGCCAAGTCCAGCTCCTTTTAGACTGTATCTACATGCCTTCAGAGCAGGGGGCTCCTCAAAGCAGGGGCCAAAGGTGCAGCTGTAAGGGTTGGATGTGAACTAGGGCAAAGAGTGGGGTAAAGCCCCATTCCTATGCTTTGCGCTTCAGAGTATGGCACAAAAATCTTACGCCCCTGCCTTCCATGGAACCATATGTATTCAATCCATTCCATGCAGTGGCTCTATAGCCTCCATTCCATATCACCCCTGGCAGCCCCTTTCTTTCATCGTGGGTCTCTCCAGGCTGAGACACTGGAGAAAAGGCAACATCTCCCAGAAGAAGTACAGCTGTGACCTATACAATTGCAGGAGCTTGGGACAAACTGAATCAAATTGGGTGTTACTTGATCTCTCCCATACGATTAGACCAGTGCACAAAGCCCCAACTCCAGTGACCACGTGATGGTCTAGCATACAAGTCTGTAGTTCTCCAGCAGACAAATTGGTATTTCCATAAGAAATAACAAAATAGATCTGCTGGAACCATGTGATTGAAGGAGTTCATGTAATTAGAGAATGAGCTTGATGAGACTGTGTTAATGGCCCTGGAACCGTACCCTAAACCACAGCTCCCACAACCTTGCTGAGCCTACTCTTTTACCGTCTTCATCATTGGTGATGGTCACAGTTGCCATGTCTGTCTTCCCAATCCTAGCTCCACTCCAATGGTTTCCAAGCGGACTACCAAGATAAACATGGAACTGCTCCTCTGGTTCAAAGGCAGAGTCATCTCTGATGTAAACACTGCAGTTTTTCACCTAAAGCCAAGTGGAGACAATAGAAGACACTGATAAATTCCCTGAAGCCACTGGAAGACGACTCTGTTTCCTCACTGTCTGGATTTAATGTCTGAGTACTGTCAGTCAGTTGGAAGAGGCACCCTTCTATTTTTAAGGCTACTCCGTGTGGAGAAACGCAATTACGTGACAAGACAGAGTACAGAAAACATCTACTTCCACAAATCCATCCTTGTTTGCTACAACAACTCTGAGTCTGATTGACAGAGGATTTGCATTTCACATCTTAAACAGTTTTGTTATGAAACAAAGACCTTCATTCAGAGACAAGTCATATTTCCAGAACCAGAACGATTTATGAACGTAAGCATCTACAAAACCAGTTCTGACAGCCACTGTCAGCTCCTTCTAACAATGCAGAGTCAAGGAGGAGATCTGCACCACTCCTTTCAGAGGTTCTTCACTCTCCCTGTAAGCCAGGTTCAGCTCACCTTCTCCCCTTTCAAGAAAGTGATACGGGACTCGTCTGCATTTCTCCTCTCTGCAAAGTCCTCCATGACTTCTGCTGTCTGGCTCTGGGTGTAGCACCTCACAGAGGACTCATAGCTCAGGTCGCCGGTGCGGAAGATGGGGATGTGTAGTGCACCCTCCTTTTCCCTCACTGTGAACACATCCTTGGTGAACTGCATGCTTGGTACTGCACAAAGCACACACACACACACATACACACACACACAAAAAAAAAAAAAAAAAAAAAAAGTCAGGCAATGCTGAAATCCCAGAGTGACAAGTCAGCTCCACAGTGCCAGGAAGTGAACAAGGCATATAGAGCCTAGGAGAATTGCTGCACAGTCTGACAGACAAAGAATGAAATGGCAGCTTTATTATGACTCAGTAAAGGATTTCATTTCAACAAGTGATCATGACTGCTACCTGCCTTCCTAAGAGCACAGGGCTAGCTGACCCCACAGCAAAAATGTCCCTATTCATAGCCTTTAAGTCACTTATTTCAGTGGCTCCTGAAACCTGCTCCTTCTCTAACACTGTGGTGCTGTTCCAATGTGCTGAAGAGCAAGACAGGGCTGGCAGTGCAGGGATTGTGTTTGGGGGGGCATGTCAAGAAGGGGTTACATAAGGACTCAGTACTGAAATATGTGCTAGGTCTCAAAACATTATCCTACTGTCTGTTAACAGACATAGAAGATATAGCTATAGCAGCATAAAGGAGCACAAAGTTAGATTATACAGTGTGTGCTGTCCTTAAAGAAGCAAACATGAGAGAGGAACAGAAACAGGAGATGAGAGGAATGAAGAGAAACAACAAACAGGAGATGAAACATCCTCACATAGTTACATAGAAAGTACATAGAAAGTACATAGAAAGCATGAAGGAGAATGGAGCTCTGTGCAGAGGACTGTGGCTAAAAGTGAGTGAATGCTACAGCAGAATTCATGTTCTGCACTTCTGAAGTGTCCAAGCTCATGTGGACAGTGATGCATGGACAGAAACAGGGCATCCAAATGGAACGAGAGGATCCCAGGAAAACAGGTTAAATCAGACCTAGGAGTAACCTCACTTGGACTAGCTTCTTGCTGCATGCAAGTGTTAAGTAAGAGGAGAGGTGGACCAGACAGAACTGCGTTATCAACTTACCATCTTGGATGATGTCATTAATGGCCACAATTGCTTGGAAGGGCTTTATCAGCTCAGCTCCATGGGGTGAGCTGAGATAAACAACAAATGTCTCCAGCCCTTCTATCACTGGGTACTGAGCATCATCCAGGATTGTCAGAGTGCAGAACTAGAAGGAAAGCAGAAGTCCCACTTTCAAAAATGTGAAACTGTCATCCTTTCTGGCACTTGTTTTTGGCTGTCTAAAGCTGAAATTATGTCAGACCTCTTCTAACATTGCTAATCAATGGCAACAACGCTCTAGATAAACTGGGCATATCAGTTCAGAGAAAAGGGAAGAGACGACCTTTATCCTAGGAGAGGCTGTCTGACTATCTCTTCTAGCTGGAATGCTAATCTGATGGGAATCTGCATAGCAGTTTCATTTACAATTCTCAGGTGGCCTCCAGAGCATTTTCAAAATGGTCAAATGGCAAATACAGAGTGTGCACATACATGAGAGAGAAGAAGCATCCTCAGACAGAGCACACTCATCAGGAGACTAAGTGGCTCCTCACCTCTTCCGTCTTGCCTGGCCTGAACTCTATTTTTCTGGAGCTGGGGACATAATCAACTCCTGGGCTGGCAGATGGAGGGTCTGATGTCCGAGTGGCACACCACACTGAGGTGGGTGTTGAAAGATCAGGTCCATGCCGGAGAACTGGAATTTCAATGTTTCCTGCATCATGAGAGACAACCAAGATCAGAAAACAGGCTCATACAACAAAAAACACTCCTCAATCTTCAGCGGGTGCTTTTCTCACCACTGCTGGCCCTTGTGGAACACAGGCTGTTGCAGAGAACAACTCTCAGCCCACTCCACTCAGGGCAGGAAGGAAATATCATAACCTTCCACAGATGTTATACGACGCTGCTCCTGTGCTGCAAATCACACTTTCTGACACCTGATCCTCGTGAAAGCCCCTACCACTTTTCACCTGCAGCCTCGCTGACGGTGAATGTGGCATTTCCCAGGAACACTGTTGAGGCATCATTTGGACCACTGATGAAAACGCTGGCTGAAGCCCGGCTTCCAATGCGTGTGTTTTCCGAAGCATCGGCCAATACTATCTCGAACTCCTCTTCTTCTTCATATTCACTGTCATCGATCAGCATGACATCACACGTTGACATGGTAACACCTGGTCCGAAAACTATGCGGCTGTCTTCTGTCATCCCTCGGGACTTGAAGTCAGAGCCAGACTCCAGCATATAAAGGCTGCTTCCCTTAGCTGATTTGGGGACAGTGTAGCAGACAGCAGACACAGTGCTTCCAGCATCTCCTAAAATGCAACAGAAGAAAATGTAACTTTATGGAAACACTCTATTTGGTAGAAGAAATCAGATGTTGACTTAAATAACAAAGCGGCATTTGCTACAGTAAGTGGGAAGAACACCATCCCTGTTCCTAAAATTGCACCAAAGCTGCCTCAGACCTCACTTCCAGGCACACTCCAAATCTGAACTCCTGGTTACTATGACCAGGAAATAGATGGCACTTTGGCACCTGCCTATGGAAGAACGTAGGGCACAGTGATAGGGTCCACACAAAACATGGTATCTAGATCACAGAGAAGCAGTAAATAAATACAAAGGTCTGCTCCTGCTCATGCTGAGAGGAGAGATGGATTCAAGAGCAGGGAGCTTTAACTTGTTGGGTGAATATTAAAAGCAGAGCTGGGGAATAAAAAAAATTAAGCCACCTCTCGTGCGCTATTTCTTGTCTTCTGAGTTGTACCACAAAGCTACTTCACAGCCTGTTCACAGGTACCTCATGTATCCCTGTCCCCTCTTGGCTATCATCTCCAGGGCTCCTCATCCACCTTCTGGCAGGGTGGATTCAGATTCAACCCACCTTTCCTTTCAACAGGTGCAGAGAGAAACCCAGTGCTCTCACTGACGTGGTACGTCTTCCTGTCGAACTGCAGCATGGGCTCATCCTCAGTGTCTGTGATGGTGACTGTGGCCTGGGTGATGTTTCCCAGCAGAGCATAGGCTGGCATGCTGAGCTCCACAGTGAAGCTCTCGGTGCTCTCAAAGACGTCATCATCGTTAATGACGATGGTGCAGGCCTTGGTGTCTTCCCACTCCTCAAACTGCACCTGGAAGGCAGCAAGTGGTCTGTAGGAGACTGAAAATTTCCTGCCCCTTCTGCCTTACCCTTTCCTCAGGTACACACCCTGTGCATGAAGCACTACACACACCAACCTTAGCCAACGATAAATGTCTAGGAGAGGTCAAAGGCAGCAGCTAATGCAGTGTGTAGGCAAGCCCTGAGGCCTTCTGCTCTCAGTCATGCTTTCGGACTTTTGCATGACTCTAAGTGACATTCCTATCCAGGCAAGCACACTATCTTTCAAAAAAGAAATAGAATCTCCTTAATGTTTTTATCAGCTCCACTGGGAATCTTAAAATCACAGGGACTATAAACTTCACCAAGCCACAGAGGTCCCGTGAATGAGCACTTTGTGAACTTCACTCGTGGCCACGAAAGTTCCTTAAACTGAAATTAGTATTGCTGAAATATGCTCAAAATTATGGCAACACTTCTATCAGACTAGCAACTGCTGTAAAACCCAGGAATTTACACAGTGCAGGACAAGAGAGAAAGAGTTAATCAGCAGGAAAAGTGGGCTTTCTGAAAGTTTCCAAGGAGCCTCTGGGTAAAAAGATGACTATAAATTCCCAGTGCTTTGCTGAGGATGATTAATGCAGTCCTTAACTGCATAAAAAAAAACACAGTGAAAGGATGGAGGTAACAATCCCATGCACAGCACTGGGAAGACAGTGGAATTCTACACAAAATCCTGGTGTCTCTCTTATAAAGATTGCGGAGAAAGAAATGGCTGGAGTTAGAGAACAGTCCTAAAAACTATATATACAACTACTGTGCAGCCAAATCTTCAAGAGTTTCAGCTCCTGGAGATGAAGGCAAAAAGAGTGCTGCCTAAGCAAAAAACACACAGCACTGCATGATGTTTCCATCTGGAGGAACAGGAAAAAACACAAAATATGGATGGGAAGCTCATGCCCAACAGCTGCAATGACCAACTGTAGGAACAATGTAATAAGAGTATTCTTCCAACTCAGATGCTTTTCTAAAAGAAGTATTATAGATGCCACTGTGTTTAAATGCAGACTAATGATTTAGATGACAGCTGCATCACTTTTCAGCCTTACAAGAAGCACAGAAATTATTCAATTTGCATCATGCTCCATCTTTGAAGTGCTGGGCCCTGCTTCTCCATCCTCCTCACCCTCACTATGCATCAATCACACAACATCAGGGAGCTGTCAGGGTAAAAAAAATAAAATCATAACAGCAATGTCCAGGCATTCCATACTGGGGAACAGGTGAAAACGTAACCCAATTTATAAGCTTAGCCATAATGATTAGAATCAAGCTGCTGCTCTCCACCAGTTTCCCAGCGTGCCCTGCCTTCACTGTCACTCCAGTGACAGTATGTACAGACAGAGTGTTTAGTTCGTTCTTCCCTCCTCTGCCCCATCCCCAGCTTACCTGCCCTGCGTACTCCACATAGTCCTGCTCTCCAGACTGTGAACCAGAGCTGGAAGTGGCTGTTCCCTGCTCGGTGCGGCACAAGACAATGGCATACTGGTTGAGGTTACCAATCCGCCGCACGGTGACACTCACAGAGCCAGCACTCTCACTGACGTTGTAGCTGGAAATGTATTGGGCAGAGACATATAACAGTCACTACTTAATGCACAAGCTGAGGGCACTGGCATCCTACAGGAACACGGGCAAGATGCTCAGGCTGGAGAGCAACTGTGTGTTTATACTAACACCAACAAACTCAAGCTGACTGTTGTCTGCACAGAAAATCCACAGGATGCCAACAACCAGGGACTTGGGCAGATGGCAGCTATTCAGCAATCCTGCACCAGGGTGTAACCCAGCACCAGTAGGTGCCTCTCCTCACTGAAACATGTGGTTGGCTCCCCCAACACATCTACAAATCAGCAGCACGACTGCTGTGTGTGGTGCAACATCAGTCCTGATCAGGCATCAGGAAAAAGGTATATTTGATGGTAACTGCCCCAGAATTCTATTCTCATGCTGTGGGCCCATCACATATTAGAGTTCTGCCTGCCCCAATCCTGATAAGACCCAATCTGTCAGCAGATTGCTGTAAGCCCCATGCCCTTTACCTGCTGTACGTAAAGCTGAGGAGAGACCACTGGATGTGGAAGACATTGCCACGGACCACATTGGGTTTGCTGTCCTTCACGAGGAACTGAAAACTGTCTGTAGTTTCCTGAACCTTCTCCTCATGCAACACATACCAAATGAGGCCCTGGTTCACATCCTCTGTGGGAGGAGACATCCAATGAGCCCATGCAGAACATGAGCACTTTTATAAGTGAGTAGCACAGACGTGCAGCCACACAGCCACAGCATCAGGATCTCCACAGGCCCTTTATGCTGCTACATACTAACTTCCACATCCCTGGCAAAAGCCAGCCTAAAAGAGGCAACAAGTCACCTCCTTGTTTAGTCTTTATTTGCAATATTTAAAAAAACCTAAAGCAGTTTTAATCAAATGCACGGAATATGAATTTGCTTGTGCAGCAGGTTTCAGCTCTTTTCCATAAGCTGGAATGTCCTAGCAGGGCTTCTCACTGCTGAGATGGTTCCAGCTCTAAAATAACATAGGTATTTTCCTCTTTTTTTCCCTTTTTATTTTCCCACTTTTTTTTTCCTGAGCACACAGGACACCAGGCTTGGCTGGCTGATGACAAAGAACTGCTGACTGCATTTGTACAGGACCTTGTGCAGCATGGCGCAAGGCTCCACAAACTGCAGTACCAGAAATGCTAAAGGCTGTGCTGCCCGTTCACTCTCATCCTGCCTAGGGGAGGCTGGAGGGAGCAATGAGAAAGAGCACAGTGGGTAGGAAGCAGAGTTACACTCTCACCTCTTGTTGCTAATGGAGGACCCATAGTCCCGGAAGAGTGAACTTTTTACATGCTGTTGACTTTGCACTGCTGGATAAACATTTCCTTGACCTTAGGATCACATGCAAAATCTACAACCTATTATGTTCCAAGCCAAGCCTCTAGCTCTAACCTGGAGAAAGAGGGCATATTACAGGACACAGGATGGCAAAAGTTACAGGATTTCTGCAATCAACAAGAAGTGAAGTTCACTTCTTATTTTTGGACAAAATTTGGAGACTTCAAAAGAGAGCACCACTCTCCTGATCAGGCAGTGAGTCTACCCTGTAGTCAGTAATATGATTTTACTCCTTGTCTTCGTCCTTCCCACCATTTCTTCCCCCCATATATAGACTATTTTGATAAACAGAAGCAGTTGAAGGAAAAAAGCAACAACACATAGCCCATCTTCCATACCCTGAGAAAATGTGGTCACAGTTGTTCCTGGTTTCAGCTTGTTCTCCACATAACCATTCCTGGGATCATTTGTTATCTCATAGATCAGCTGTTTGTCATCTGTGTCGGGATCTGTGGTCAATAATTCCTTCTTAGTGATTAGATTGGTTGCCTGGATTAAAGCCAAACCAATGGAGTTAAACTGTGAAGAACAAGCAGTGCAAGTCTTTTTAACCAGTCATCCAAAAAGACCTACCATCCTGCAATGCTCCATGAGAGAGGTTTATAACCATAGAACAGAGTGGCCTTGGACACACAGAGGGTGTGGAGCCCTTAGCTACACCCCGCATGAAGTTTGACAGCATAGGAAGAACTCAAATTTTGCCTCAGATCTGGCTTAATAATAATAATTAAAAAACTTCTGGTTCAAAGAAAAGCAAATTCAAAGCACGCTGCCAAGACCTACCTAGTTGTGGCTAAAAGCTATGACAAATCTTCCAGTTTCAACTGGAAACCATCACTCTACGGACTCAATGATGCTGAGGTGAGCCCTGATCTTGACAAAAGCATTTGCAAACAGTCTCCATTTTAACGCTGCACTCAGGACAGTTCATGCTGCTTTAGTCAGCTTATAGTAACCCACTTTCAAATGACTTCAAACAGACGTGACTCAGTTCCACCACATTTTGCTCTCTTTTTAAAAAGAAAACACCTTTAAAAGCAGGAGAAAATAAGAGAGAGAATTCAACTGCCCAAGACTGTAGGATTGCTTTTACTGAAGTCAGGAATTTGAGCTGAGAAAGCCATTTTTAAATGCAGTTTCCTAATGCAGAGCCTTCAAATTCTTTTTCCTAGGAAAAACTCAAGTACTTTCCTAGGAAGAACTGAAGTTTTCAATTAACAGTGAGTCCTCAAAAACGAGCACAAGATAACGTTCCCTGTGGTTTTGTTTAGACTTTAGCAAAACAAAGGCATGCCACAGCAAGAAATTCCTGTATCTTGAAAGCCATACATCTTCAATGCAGCTGTTGCAGCACATGATCACAGATTCCTTGCCATCAGCAAAACTGAAGATATACTGCCCTGGGGAGGAGAGACAAGAGGCAGGACATCTCTGCCTGGTAAGGTGCACAGGAGCTGTACTGAGCCAGACAGCATGTACAAAAGCCTGCTGATGTAAGGGAAGGAAGTAATTTTGTGCTCTGGAGCCACATCGTCTGGATGGAGCCACAGTGCAGGCATCCCTGCACACTTCTGTCTTTTCCAAGAATACAGAGGGGCTCCTGCAGTCTATCACAAGAACAAAAATGCCAAAGGATCACAGTGTTCTCCTGTGAAGTTCCTTCTTCTGAAACAACTTGAGAAACAATCTAATCCAAACCCAGACAACCAGTTACCTTGCCATCCACGTACTCCAGCCATTGCAAACCCTGGTTGGTGACCACCCTGGGTGTCCCATCATCCACAGGGAGAATGTCCATTCTGAAGCGCTGTGGTGCTGCTGTCATAACCTGACAAAGTTTCAGAGAGACAGCTGTTACTTTGGGAGTCAAAGCCTTGGCCACCATATTCTGAGCCTGACTTCCCTTCTGCCTCATTAGGATCAAGATCCCAGAGCAAATTTGCATTCACAAATCTTGCCATTACAGCACTGAACAAGCATAAAGCATCACATAACCAAGAATATTCAGCATTTATCTTCTGCGGAGTAGCGGCAGCCAAATCTGCCTCCTCTTAGAGGAGGTAGCTTTCTATCATCTATTTCTGTGGTCTCTCTCACCTCCCTTTGTCCCTTTACCTTTTTCCCCCCATCCTCCATAATGAAGAAGGGATTGGTCCCATCAGACACAGTGAAAGCAAAGCGATCCTTCAGCGAGTTGCTTCCATCGTGACTGTAGCTGATGCGGTTCTGGTAAATGTCATCCATTGTGAAGGTGGTGGTTTGGTGGTAATGCTGCCCATTGCTGGTGTGTTCAATCAGGCCGTGTCGAGGGGGCTGCACAACTGTGAATGTAATTGCCTCAGCCTGCACGAAGGAGACAGGGTGATAAAGCTGATGAACCTGAATTGATTCACCCTGCGCTCTGCCTGTCCTCATCTCTCCCCCAAAGCCAGACCCAGAAGGAGCAGGAGGAAATGCCATTTTCATAGCATAAACTTGGTATCAAGACCTAAGCTCAGGTTAGATCCACCGTGTTTGGAGAGGGACAAGGGTAAGCTCTGATGATAACGTCTAAGCATTTTGCATGCAAGTTTGCTGTATGTGTCTCAAAGATATCCCAGATGAAGCACGTATTTCTCAAGCCAGGGCATTGTTTTGTTCAGTCATTCATCTATTTATATACAAACTGGGCCTCCCACAAGCTCTTTGATGTTATCAGATGGGGTATGAGCAGGGAGGGATAAGACTCACTGCAATCTCTCTCTTCGAACACAAGCCCACTTTTCTGATATCCCACATGTGCAGCAGAGAAGGGGAGGGAGGAGCCTTACCTTTGTGTCAGCGTCTGTTGCTTTAAGCTCAAACTCTGTGATGGTTTTTCTCACACCTTCCTGAACTCTCATCCCAAGGCTTTGCACTACAGGTAAGGAATCATCCACAGGATTTATGGTGATGTCAAATGTCTGGCTGACCTGGAACAGGAGGAAAAGTCTCTCTTGATGAATTCAGTTCAACAAGAGCACAACTCCATTCAAACAGTAACACTGTAAGGAAACCACAATGACCCACTGAGTTTGGGTCACTTCCTTCTGGCGTTATTTAGTGAGTGAACATGAGCTTCTAAGCTTAGATCACATAAACATGACCTCTTATATCCCTCCTCACTATATCTTCTGCTTTCTGAGACGTTTGAAGACACTCACTCTTCTCTCCATCACTCACTCTACTTTGTTCCCTTCTCTCTATTTGCAGCTACAATTTTTCCCTTTTAGAAAGTAGGAAGCAGATCTTGAGGGTATAACTGTGCTTCTGAGTGCTTTATCAGTGCACTGAATCAAAGCTGATCTCGACGAGCAAGTGGTAATCAAAAGAAAATGAGATGTTGGTAATTCAGTCTCATGGGCCTACACCTCAGGTAGCTGCCCCTCCCTTCACAGAGCTCTTAACTCTCCCTGTGGCACATAACATCTCTCACAGCAGGGAAGAGGAACCACCATTGCTAAATTACAAGCTTATGTATGGCTTTTTTCACTTCCTATGCTACATGCATCTCTCTCTTGAAAGGACACGAGGATAACAGAATCCCAGTACATCCTACAGAATCAATAGTCTGCTCAGACTCGGGAAAATTCATGCTCGGACCTACCTCATTTGTTCCATCAGACACAGAGAAGGTGAAGGCATCTGTATGCTTTTCAGTGTCACTAGTGTGAACATATTGGATGCTGCGAGAGGCCAAGTCTGTCTGGCTGAAAGAACTGATTTTTGTCCCTAGGAAAAGAACAATAGGGGATAACGCATATAGAAAGAGCGAGGAAGGGAAAAATGCAGGGCGTTGGACATATGTAGCCTTAAGTATTCAGTCTTCACTTGCTATGCTCTAATTCAGGCTGTACCTCATAAACACTCTGTTCAACAACTTCTAAACGAAAAAAGGCACTTCTACAAACAGAACTATAAACTTCTTTACAGACTTTACAACACCTCTCACTGCTGGCATACCCTATTCAGGATGAGCTGCTTGTTATAGAACAAGAGAAAAAATGGTGCAAAAATAGGAGCTGTTTCGATCTTCTTTCATTCTCACTGCCATGAAGGATTGATCTAACCTCGGTATCACTGACCATGGGCAGAAGATTCCCAGCCTCACTGCTTACAAAAATATCCTCAAACTCTCTGCTTTATTTTCCCCTTCTTGTACCCCAGCATGTAGAACAGACTAAGCTCCATTTTCCACACTGACTTATACTGACACTTTTGCAGGTCCTTACGTGTGACACACACAGAAAGGTAGCCAAAACACATTTTAAAAAGCATTCGAGCCTTTAACCCTTACTGCTGCATTTGCCAAGTTTTCCTGCTCTTATCAACAACAAAAACCCAGAAAAAAGGTTTTTGCTAGTTTATCATGTTAAATGGCTGCAAGCAACTATCCCACATAGCTAAGATAGAGAGATCTGGCTTAAATAGATGACCCAGGAATGGTTGATTAGCCAAGGTTTCCCTTGAGCTCATTAGCTTTAAAGGTTTGTGTTCTCTTTTGAGCACTTCAGAACTCTCTCCTTAGGTTTAGGTCATTTCAATCATGAGAACAACTCTTTCAGATTGTACAACCCTCTACCTTTGTCCATTGTGGACACAAAAAAGCACAAAAATCCAAATTGTCACATCTTAAGTAACAAGGGGAATAAAATCCTTAATCCATCTATTTCAGATTTCAAAAGAACCAGATCTATCAATTAGTTTGCAACTCAGACAAAAGCACTGCTTTTTAATTTTCTCCCAGCAGGGAATTTATTTATTTAAATCTTTCATTCATTATTCCTAGTCTGTCAACACGTGTGTCAGAGTACATCTTACACAGTGAGGCTATGACGCAAACCATACACTGAAAATGTGCTATACAGGAACTGACTGCATCCTGAAAACACAGCAAACACACCTTAATGTCTTGTCAAGAAGAAATCCAATTCTAAGAATTCTAATTCAAAGAAGAAATGTATCTTAGGTGAGTATAATCTACATTAGAAGAGCATATTTTATGACAGAACAGATGTAAACTAATTCAGCAAAAAGGCATATAATACTCATACGCTTTGTGGATAACTGAGCATGCAAAGCAACTCTGAAATTCAGATCATATTTGCATGGAATTGTTTTCTGAGTTTCACAGGATTGATCGAAACCCCCCTGAACTACCAGACTTCATTAGCTAGCGGATCCATCATGCCACAGAAAGAACTCACTGCATAATTCCCTTCTTCTCTCCAGAGCATAGCTGAAGATGAGGCGGGAGTTGAAGGACCAAGTAGCACCGTGGTCACGAGGGAGACGAAGGAAGGTGACTGTTCATCAGTGTGGGCTCTATTACCATGGTCATTAGGGGATGGATTCTTTAGGGCACTGCACTCTTTGTGGTCACAGAGAAGGCTGAAGGTTTGCCTGTCACGCTGAAGCAGCAGTCAGTATTGAAAGAGGAGATTCACACAGTGCGCTGGCCTGATCTGCTAAGTCCACCAGGCAAGGCATGGGATATATATTCATTCAGCAGCTGAATATACCCTCATCTGCAATTATCAGGCTGCTGTGCCTCCATGCACCTTATCCTCCAGCTCTTTGAGCTAATGACCATCAATTGCTAACAGGAACCATAATTTTTCAGCTGCCTCCATGCTCATTTTTCCTGAAGTGAATCTTTAGGACTCAAGAGGTCTGCAGTGCTTTGCTGTTAGGATCACCCAACCAAGTAAAATGTCATCCTGCTAACCTGGGGAGTCCGCATGCTCCAGGTGCCCCAGCTGTGGCTGCTTGGTGAGCTTGTACTGGAGTTGGGTTGGCTCACTGTCCTGGTCAGTAGCAGAGAGCTGCAGTGTTGTGATCTTCTTTGCAGAATTCTCATCTAAGACCAGCCCTGTGTTAGTGATGATGGAGGGAGGGAATCTGTCCTCTGCAAGGGTTAAATACAAAGCAGAGTTAGGAGAGATGGTCTCTTTCCATTCCTCGGTGTTATTCCCACTGGGTACTAGCTCACAAGCAAAAGACAGTAGTCACACACACCATCCTCAGAAGAGAACCCCCCCAGAGTGGTAATTTCAAAATGAGTATTCTGGGACTTGTCATTAACAGAGGGACAGTAATGTAATGTCTCGAAGACAATCTAGACAGAATGAAGACATTACAGGGAATTCTTATGTATTTATGTCTTTTTCAGTGAAGTTTGTCAGAGGCCAAAGAACTTATCTTTGCAGCCACAAACCCTCTCCGTGCCCCAAACTTCAAAGGCCTTCAAAATGACAGAGAATCAAAGCTGCATCTCAGGAATTCCATCTTAATTTGCTGTACATGTGGAATGGGCATCTATAAAGCTTTGCAGCAATGAAAATATAACTTTAGACTACTGTTTACCTAATACACTAATATGAAAAAACTGGTCCATCAGTCTGTTGCCATCTGCATCAATCACATCAAAGGTGAAGGCAAAATTTCCACCAGGATCCCCCTTCTTGTGACTGTAAACCACTTGCTCTGGAGAAAGGGAAAGGAGAAAAGAGGCACTGCGTTACAGGTAACTTCATGTAACTCCCAGTTTGGAAGCAGGCTGACAAATATAAGCCAAAGGACCTGGAGCTTGACAGAGCTCCTGGATTCAGGTTTCATTGCTTTTTCTCTTAATTCTTTTTCTCATGCTGAGAGAGACTTTTTAATACTTAGTAAATGGTAGTGATTCTACCATAACAACCTTATCTTACCTTCTTCCTTGTCCCTTTTCTTTTTCAAATCATCCTTCCCCATAAAGGAACAGCCATATTTTACTTGCCATGATTACCTGAAGTCATTCTCACCTTTCTTTATATCAGCCTGGGTAAAACTTTTGACAGGCCCTCTGACAGAGATCTCGACTGGATTATCAGTATCAGTCAACTGCAAACGGCCCACGCTGGGATCTCTCTTCACGACAAATCTGATCATTGTGTCATCTGGATACACAGCTGCTGCTTTCAAGTGTTGATCTGTGATGTGTGCTGCAGAACCTGAACCAGAGAAAGAAAAAGCTCACAAACAGCTTCAGCCAATCCAGCTAAGTGATCTGTCTAGACTGGACCACACTGTATAAATAGCAGCTCACATTTTACAGAACCAGGATATGGTACTTCTGGGGGAGAAAGGAGAACCCCACCATAAGTAAAACAGAGGCCTCATCTACAAGGATCTTCCACCTGAACGTCCAGTGTGGCACAGCAGTGTCCCAGGCATGTGGTTTGTTCCTGCTCAACTGCCTGCTCACTAGGCTTGCTGGAATGCCCTGGAATGAAAACTGTGTGGGCACTGCACTGCCATGGAAAAGTGGCTTTCAGCCTTGCATGATGTCATACTTAACCAGACCTGCACAACAGAGACATAACAGCTTAAGTAGAGCTGACACATTTTCAGAAATGTGAACTAAAGCTGTATAGACAAAGCTTCTGAAAAGCCGGCAGCTATCTGTCAGAACTGAGGTTAGATGCTCTCACATGTTCCTCCTCAACTAACAAATACAAAGCTCTGAAATTGTTTTTGGGAGGCAGTGCTTAACTACAGCATGCATAAAAATATCTATGCCTGTAATTCCTTTTCCCCTGTCCCTTTACCTTTCAACAGACAACTGATCCTGGCTCCATTATGAGGAGATTATTTGGAAAAGACCTCCCCAGTCAAACAAAAGGCGTAAGTTCACACCTACACCTTGCCATTACATTCAGCAGGAGATGAAGAATTTCTCCCACAGGGCTGCCTGAACAAGTGACACCATTCCACCCTCTCTTCCCATACCAGTGGGGAGCTGCAGGACTCTGTTGACAGTCAATGTGGGCAGCTGCTTATTTGGCAGCTCCATGGAGAACTCCAGCTTCCCTGTCTGCATGTAGAGACCATCTGTGATTGAGAAGCCAAACTCATCCGTCTGCGCTGCTGCACCGCTCTGAGAATAAACAATCAGCTCATCCAAAATGTCCTGGTAGGTGAAGGACGAGCCCAGAGACAGCACTTGTCCATGCTCTGGGGGCTCCACAGCTGTCTGCCTCCTGCGAAGGTGACCTGACAAACAACAGGTGCATCAAAATTATGAAGAGGACATGGCACCCTTTGCATGCAGGCTCCCAGTAGGATGCATGGAAGTGGACATGGTTTTACTAAAAGAACTGATGGAAGTTTTTTGCATATTGCCTTCACTGTACACCCTGCCTTTTCTTTATCATTGCAAGATGCTCTGTTCTTCGGAACTGAACCCCACAATGGGGAAATGGGATAACACAAAAGGGAGCTTTCCAGAGAAGTGGGTGCAGTCTGTTTTTTCCCTCTCTCACAAATTGGGAAAGCTATCAAAGAGCAAGTCTGCCCTGAAGTGCGATTGCTATGCCACTGCTGGTCTAAATGTGCTTTATACAAATGTAGCAGGCTTCCCTCTCACATCAGGGGCTATTACAGATACAGACACACACACACACAACAACACACATATTCATGCTCCCACCCCAGCTTGTCAGGACTTACCATGTTCAGGACTTTTGGTAACCACAATGACAAGCTCACTATTCTGGGTGTCCAGGTCCTGCAGGTTGAGTGAGGAGTTGGTAACAACCGCACTAGAGCTCTCATGCACTCTGACAGGCTCCAACACCATCTTTGGGGGCTCATCATTCCGCCGCTGCACAGATCCCAAAGTCAAACAAGGGAAAAGGCCAAGGAGAAATGAGCACTTTGTGACAGTAGTGGTGCTAATACCAACAGATGGACTACAGCAGACTCTCCAAATTTCCCCAGTAACGTGGCTGCTTCTAAGAGGATGAATACACCTGAGAAATAAGCCCTGGGGAAGAGTCTGCAATGCACAACCCTTCTCTGGTGTGGCAGAGGATATATGCTCCTGTACAAGGGGAAGGAAATAGTTCAGAGGAAGGAAACTCTCTAATCCCCTACACATGTATTATAAAGGTGTGAGGAAAGCTCACAACTAGAAGGTGCTGTACTTCAGAAAGTCAAGTGTCTATGCGAAAAGAGAGGGTTCTTGCAGCCAGAAAGAACAGGTGTACCTGAATGGTGATGTTGATGCTGTGCACCTCAGACTGGCTGAAGCCATCGCTCACGTAAAAGCTGAAAACATCACTTGTTGGCTCAATGCTTTCGTGGACACTCTGAAAGTAGTAAATGCTGTTCTCTAGAACATCTTGAATGGAAAAAGATGCATCTGTGGTAACAGCACTCTGTGGTCCAAAACTCTCACCTGCAAAACATAATGCTTCTGGTAAAAAAGTGTTCAAGTCACTGATAAACTAAACATAGAAGCAGCAGGATTAAGAGAAGAATGATACACTGAAGGATGCAAGATGTTCATTCCTAAAACATGACTTCTGTCATCTTGTGACCTTTGTAGAAAGCAACATCTGCCGCATTAGAGCAGGCATTAAGAAAGCTGCAGTTCTATGCACAGTAAAAGCAAGCCCCCATCTCAGAATTACAACATTCTTCAGTGATGAGACAATGGCTAATGTGCCATCTGGCACCAGTACAATCACTATATCAAACTGCACCTTGCAGAAGTCTGCTCCCCCAAGAAAACCAACCAGTCGTGGCCCATTCAAGGATGGAGGCTCTCCATTACTTAAATGGCAAGAGCTGAGAACTATTAGGAGGAATGATGTGTGGTGGTTAGCAAACCACGTACTCCAGAAGAAGGGCAGTATCTGCTGCAACAAGCTGTGACACTACCAGCCCACGGTGATATTTTACCAAGGGAAGCTGTAATTTGAGTAAAATGATTTATGTTATTGCTAGGATCACCCCTGAGTATAACTAAGCAAACAGTCCTCCTGGATGAGTAACTCTGGACAGTCCAGCATAGATTCTACTTTTTCTTGGAAATACAATGACATAAAAGAGTGTTACCAGAGACGCTATTCCACAGCTCTCCCAGCCTTCAAGCTCACTGTAACATTTAGAGGAATTCAGTAGAATTTGTTCTGTAGAACAAGAGCAGTCAAAATAAAGCATGATGAAAACAGAATGTTTGAAAAAGCTCTTATTGCCCCAGTCTCACAGCTTGTACCAGCCTCCAATTGAGAACTAGAAAGTAATGCTCTCCAGAGACAGTTTATCTCGTAATGCTGACCACTGCACAGAGGAACCATGATGAGGGAAACTAGAATCTGCAATTTCTATGTTTCCTTTCAGTAGCCAGGAGGAAGAAGAGAGAGCCAGGCACTTTACCTGTCTTAGTGTTTTCAATGTAGCCATACACAGGTAGAGTGATAACTGTGACCCTCAGATCTTCCTTGGCAGCAGTATCATAATCAGCAGTTAAGTGGTGATGAGCCAGAAGTGGGACCCTGCCCCCTTCATCCACCTGGAAAACAAAAGTGCATGACAAAGTACAGCCCACGCACACAGCAATGGATGAGTCATGACTGAACAAGTGTATCACCAGCCCACGTAGGAGAATTTTCTGGTCCTCACAGTGCTCATTTCTCTGAAGTCCTGTCCCATCCTCCCTCAGATCTGTCCACCATGAGATCAGCTGGGAGGTGAGGTAGAATGATAAGAACGAAACCTGCCTGGCCCCCAAGAGAAGCCTGTGAATGTTTTATCAGCGAAAAAAAAAAGGACTGGCAGAGTCATGCTGACCTCTTAGAAGGCAAAATCTGCTTTACTTGTTGAGGAGAATCTTTTGAAGGCGAGGAAGGGTGAACTCCAAGCTAGAAAAGAGGGAGATGACTTCAAAAGGCTTTGCTAAAGAGTCTGAAATGCCAGGTATCTGAAAACAACGGGTGTTTTCAGACTCTTTCATCTTCTGCTCACCTTTTACATACAAGCTGGTGAAATAAGGGGCCAAATACTAAACAAGGTAAATTTGACTTGTTCTACTGATATCAATGGGACACCCTAGGAAGAACCTAGCTCCTGACTAGAATAGAAGTAAGCAGATGAAGTTCAGGAATGCAACAGTACACTCAGTCTCCTCTGGCCTCCAAGTAATTTCTTAACCTTCTGCACTCACAAGATTGCATATGTAACACCATGTTTCTGCAGTGATTTGCCCTCAGTCCAGAAAAACTGTCTGATTCCCCACATGTAAGAAATTCTTATCATTGTTTCCAATATCTTGGGTAGCCACTTACAGTGATATGGTCAGCAAACACAATGAGTGATGGTACTGCCTGGGCAGACGTGATGGTGATGGTAAACATCTGTCTGTCAAGCCGGTTATTATCAGCATCAAAAACAGTGAAGTGAAAGACATCCGTAACTGGCTGATTGCTCGTCTCAAACACAGTTGAGTAACTGCAAGTCAAAACACAAGCTGTGTCAGGGAGTCTCACTGACAGCTAGGCTAAAACACCTCATCCAAGCACATCTCTTGGAACAGAAGTGGTATTTCAGTTCCCAAACCCAGGCATTTCCTGAACTCTTTGAAATCACATCTTTTACACTGCCTACCTAAAGTATCACCATGACATTGCACAGAAAAAAATTCTCATAATTTCAACCAACTACCTTTCAGATACGCGTAAACACCTAATTCTGTACAAAGGAAATGCTCTCATTTATAGTCTCACAGGTCACAATTGCCAAGAAAATACTATCTTGGATACCTTTCACCATCCTAATACAGTCCTGAGTTCCCTGTGGAAAGCCCACCGAGCTTTTAACTAGTATGACTTAGAAGGAGAATAGCTATTTGACACCTGATCCTCTGGTTGTTGATGTCTTCCATGGTGAAGTTATAAACCCTAGAAAGCTCTTCAGCATGAGAGCCAGACGTCCGTAAAAGGGTGCCGTACGTGGGCAGAGATATTAACTGGATTCTTATCTCTGAGTCAGGAGAATTGTTGTCCTAAACATGAAGGAAAAATAAAATAAAATAAAAAAAAAACACAAAACAGGGTTAGCGTTTGCTTCCATCCATTGAAAATGGAAGGATGAAGAAAATATTGTTTTAGGGGAATATATCAAACCAACAGGGTCAGACCTTCAGCTGATGAACAATGAATGAAGCTCTAATGATGAGAAAAGTCAATTAGGTGGACATTCCCAGTACCTGCTACAAAACGTATTTTCCTTTTCTCTCAGTTCAGAGAGGTTCTCCTTCTGTCCTTGTATTACACCAACAAATTCCCAAAGCTAAAACCAGTACTTCTATTTTCAAATTACTTTACATTCCCAGAGGACTGGGTCATTTATGTAATATGCTCTTCCCAACTCCAGAAAAAATGAGCCAAAAAGACACCCTGCAGAGGGAGTAACTGTTGCCCACTAATGCTTCAGAGGCACTCTCTGTTCAGTTCTTAGTAAAAGTGGTGTGGAGCAATGCTTCAAAAGCCTGTTTCGTATTACGCAAGAAGTTGTTCCTGGCTCTTTTTAACTTTGTTAGGTACAATCACTTCTGTGACATAATGACTCATATGTCATCTTTCTAATAAAAGCTTTTCTTGGTTGCCAGAAAGATAAAACCCAAGGCAGAAATCATATTCTCAGGATATGGATCAGGAAATAAATCCTCTTTTCTGTGACTGTTGTGTTCTTGACATTAAACCTGAACAGCTCCCTTGTCGACCTTCTTCTTCATAAGGAGAATGGGACAGATCCCTGACTTTTATCCAGGCAGATCCTTTGGAAAAAAACATTTGCCTGCTTTCTTATTCTACCTAACTGCAGTTTTCTAACCATCTCTCTGACAGCCACTATCTTAGGTCTCTCCAGACTCACATGTGCACTGCAATCTCTTCAACCTCCTCTCTAAAAGGAGCGTATCTGCACACCTGAAATCCACTGCCAGTGTCTTCGCTGAGAAACCAACTGGGAGAACACCTTTCTCTGAATTTTGCCAGTAGGACAATGCATACAACAACACAAACACTGGAATCAACTCAAAGCTACATCAGGGAGCACAGAATCTTGGTTTGCTCAAAAAAAACCAAAAAAACAACACAACAACAACAACCCTTGAAGCTTGTGCAGAAAAGAACCAGACAATTTCACAATTGTGTGAGGAGGAAGAAATTGTCATGGACTTATCAGCTTGAAAATACAGATGTGTTGTTAGGGAGTCTGTTTGATACAAAAATCTGGGATTAACTCAGTTCTCGTCTTAGCATGGCAGTTTCAGGCAAGCAGGGATAGCCTTAAAACCCTGCTGGAAGAAAGAGTCTGTTGTCCCCTTTTTGGCAGGACACAGTCAAAAGCTGAGCCCTTTGCCAAGAATCCACACTAACTGCAAAGAGTGTGGGTGGCAAAGGGTTTGTGTGGGGATTAGGCATGGGATGGTGGCAACATTCACTGGGTTTAGAAATAGACAAAAGCTTACAGTGTAAGCAAGGTGCAATCGAGAGAGAGTTGCAGAGCTTTTACTAGCCACAGTGATTGCCAACAGGCAGCCTGGAGCCAGCTGTGGACCGTTGTTATCCAGCAGGGACACTTCCACCCTCAGCACTGTGGTCACTGTGGTGATGCCATCGGTGACAGAGATTTCCATGCTGTCTTCTGCTGCTGCTGAGCCATCATGCACGTACTGCAGAGCATTTCGAGTGACATCCTCATAGGTGAAGGTGTCACCTTCCCAGAAAGAAATACAGAAGTTAGGAAAACTGCTAGTGCACCAATCCAGTTCAAACGGCCTAAGGCCCCAATTTAGCAACAGATTTAATCACACGCCTACCTGGCATTTAATACCATCCCTACAGAGTGTGAGTTACGAAAACATTTTTAAGGACGTAATATATGTGTAGGGCAAAGGAAAAGCTGTAACCTCGTCTATTTTACAGACACAGTGACAATTCTCTGTAAGTGCACAGATCCTCCTTTCTTCCCAGGTGCTTTGTAAACTCAGGCCTGTCATAACTAGATAAGGCTTCCCTCTCCACATCTGTTTGCACTACTGTCTTACAGACAATATTTGTTCATCTGTTAATACACTAGAAACTGCTGCCACCAAAATCTCCACAGAAGGCCTTGACTGCTGCATCACCACAGATTATGCAGACTTCAGCAGAAATGTTCACTAAGTATTATTTCACATGTAATTTATCATGTAAAGCAAAAGGTCTCTTCTGATTAGCAGCTGGTACTCTTATCACAGTAGAGTGACTGCCCATCAGCCCACATACGTGTTATTGAAATTATCTCGGCCAGGAAGTAAACATCAAACAGGAAATGATCTTTCACATACTCTCTCCTGCAGTCACACACTTCCAGTCAAAGAATTCAACACATCTGTGGCTGCAGCTGTATCTTTTAGAGGCATCTGTCTCCTCCTACCCAATGAAACCAGTTGAATGAATAGGTAGAAGCTGGATGTGAGTAGAAGACTGTGCTGAAGAAGACTTCTGCTCAATTCACCTGCTCTCATGTGCTCCTGCACACCTGCACCACGCTTGAGCATGATGCCATGATGGGGAGGTTTCACCAGCTCAAAGAAGAGGTCCTCAGGAGCTGTATCTGTGTCGCTCACAGCCAACTGGATCCCTGTGCCAGAGATATAGAACAGAGGCTTCAGCATCCTTACACACTGCTCTGGTAACGTCCCTAAACTCTGTCATCTGTTTTTGTGAACAGAGACAAAAAATTTTAATTTAGTCAGTACCTGAAAAGTCAAATAATTCTGGAGCATCCCTAGCCCAAGGGCTTGCTGCCTTCATGGAAATAATTAGTCCCATGATAATGTTTGGATCGGATATTGATTCAGAGAACTTACTGCCAGTGACTCACAGTATTTCTAGTATGACAGCTACACAAACCTTCAGTTTTTAAGAGAGAGAGATGTGCGTATGTCCACATATTAGAGTGATATTTATAAAAACTCCAACAAGCATCCTGACACCACCGGAAAGTGGCTTACGAGAAAAAACTCTGCTGCCCCATCCTTTCCAGCCTACTCACCAATGGTGGCCTTGCCCCCCTGGCTGACCTCCAGGAAAGGAGCTGTGATCTGGAAGACTGGAGGATGCTGCTCTGCAGAGAGCAAGTGAATGACAAACACCATCTCTGGGGTTGTGTGCTCTCCACCTGACACTAGACACAGACAAAAA
The DNA here is from genome assembly GCF_905368555.1 of Meleagris gallopavo. NCBI lineage: Eukaryota > Metazoa > Chordata > Aves > Galliformes > Phasianidae > Meleagris > Meleagris gallopavo. The sequence goes on from NC_139407.1 coordinate 14,843,432, forward strand.
CAACAACTGAGCATAGGGATGTGCTTTCAGAGATTCACAAATCTACAGATCTGTGTGGGCGTAAACATACAACTCACACCTATCCAGAGGTATTTATCTTTGTCCCTAACTCATTTTCTAGCACAAAAAGTATAACTTGTAAAAATCAGAGCATGTGTGTGTGCATACTATCTTCCATTTATCTACCAAGCGTACCCATAAGTCTCCTTGCAAGTGTATCACTTTGCATACCTGTGCTAGATAGTACATGGAAAGGGAAACATATTAGATAAGTAAGAAGCAGCTAATTACTAGCAATTCAATGGTGGAAATATTTTCACGGTATATTTAAAAAAAAACATAAAAACCATAAAAAACAAAACAAAAGAAAACCAAACAAACAAAAAAACCCAACAAATTGAAACACTGATGTCCCTGTTCAGACAGAGGAAAAACAGGAATGAACATGAATTTATGACACATTCCAGGGAACTACTGGAAAAAAGGTGCCTACTCAACTGCATCTTAACTTGTATAAAACACTGCTGGGACAGAGGGAATGAACATTCCTTGGGCACATGTATTTCTAGAAGTTCCTACCGGGTGCCCACAGATGTCCCTTCAGAAAGGCCAAGGAGTAACAGGCAGCGTGAAGGGCACAGGAAGGAAAACTTTGGCCAGGAAACAGCAAATGGTTTGCATACCTGTGAATCGGAAGTTCACTGACTCTGGGAGACCTGATGGATAAATACAAGCACAGAGTAATTGTAGTTAGCAGAGGACAGTTCATACTGACATGGATTTGAACAGCTTTTGGAGAAAGCAAGTGCAGACATTCAACCAGACTGGAGACTATCCTTAAAAAGGGATGCACTCTTTTCTACACTTTCTTTCCAGGTAGTGACAAAAAACACGCTGTCTCCTCCAGACTGTGAAACTCCTCTGGGTGTCAGCGCAGGGCATGGCAATGTGTAGAACTGCATCTCCCATATACTGTCATTTCATCACATAATCCCATACACCAACTGGTCCAACATGTTTGAAGTTTTTCCTATTTTTCCTCCTCTACCTCTTGCTCCCGACTGTTACCCTCCTGATGGCAGAAATCTAATATCCTGGCTAAATTGATTCAGTTCACACTCATCAGTTCTTGTCTGAACCTAAAGACTGCTGGAGCCAGTACTCAAGCATGGGAAGCGCAACAGTTTCTAGCCACAGGGCACCAGATCAACAGTTTGACCAGTGCCACATCCAGTATGAGTGTCAATAATGTTAAACGCTGCAGAGAACACAGTCACACCCCAACAATTCCCTGAAAACTGATATACTGAACAAGAGGCAAAAAAATCATTTCAAGAATTGACTGAACTTCTGAAGTGTTCCCACAAGGCAGATTCCCACGTCTGTTGCATTATTCAATGACTAGCCACAAGATCATTCCAGAACTGGAGTAGAACCAGCAGTCTGACTTGGCACTGCAAAGAGCATTCAGTTCATTACCTGCAAATGAAAATGCAATAATCTCTCGCAAGTGTGGAGCTGCAGTTGGTGGACGATAAGCAATCTTGCCATGGTTTATATCTGCTTGAGTGAAATACCTGACTGGGGAGAGAGGTCTGTCTCTATGCTCCACAATACCTACAGAAACAGAGTTCAGTATTAAGAGAAGGAATCTATTTATTTTTAAAACAAGACACCATAGAGGACGGCTTCTTTTTATCTTCCCAAGTACTTCCTTCTATACCTTCAGCTGTTGCTAAATGAGTCAGATGTCTGAAACTGCACCCAGTATGGGTCCTACAGAGCAATACAGGACATGAGAAATTAGAACAAATTCTTCATTTGCTTTTTTCTTTGAATACCTCTCACTAAAGAGGCTAGAAGCAGAAAGCCACAGTGCAACATTCAATGTCTTCCAGTCAATCATAAGAAAAATATCTGTGCACTGCAGCATACTCTTAAACAAGCCAAAGAAACAAGATGTTAGAATGCTAATGAAGGGGGCCAAATAGTTTAGCAAATACTTTCACAGAACAATATACAGTGAAAAAAAACATAAAATGTGCTCAAAGAAGCATACCAATTAATTCAAGCTGCCATGTTCTGAACAGGTACACTTGCCTTGGCCAGGAAGGAGAGGGACAGTCACGTTGAACAGGATTTTCTCACTGGGAATCTCTGGGTCTACAAAGGAGAGGTGATGAGGCTCAATCACTGTCACGCGGTCCTCCAGAACCTCAATAAACATATCAGAGCAAGAGCATCAACACAAGAGACATGGAAAGACAGACAAAAATACAACAAAAAAGAATTTGCTTTGCTATAAAAGATAAGGTAGACTTTGAATGTAAAGGTCTGGCTCTTAGACATAAAACTGACGAAGAACAGGAGCTGAACCCTTACCAAGTTCCTCAAACTTCTACTAAATAAGGACTAATTGGGATGAAATTACAGAGGAAAATAAAGCTTAACAGTAGTCCAATTAGCTTTTAGGGACATCTAAACTCATTTTCAACTCATCTAAAATCCAAATCGAACATGTAACACAGAAGCTGAGTACTATTATGCTCAACAGAAGATGTCACTACACAGGCCTACTCCCAGTAAGTCCTTGCTGGGCAATTACAACGGGCTTATAACTTTGGAAAAATAAGAATCAAATGCCTCCTCCTTCCTGTTACCATGATCTCACCCCCACTTTGAGACTGTCCATGAGAGTGGCAGGATTTTTAGCACACTCTTTCTCCTGCAGATGCTGGACCACCTCAGGGAGAGAAGCTTCATTTTTCTGCCTACAGGAACCAATAACAGATAAAGAAAAATCTGTTTTGATCAAACACTCCCTGGACAATTGTATAATTCACTGCCTACCTACTCTTCCAGTCCAATCTGATGTGGCTGGACTGGATTTGCTCTTAAAAGAAATCTTGAAAATGTTTCAGTCATTTCCATACAAATACAGAAGAATCAAAGCTTTCCTTTTTGTTTTAAGCCTGTCTAAAAATGGCCTGATCTTTCCATTACAAGATCATAATTAGTCAAGGGTGGTCAGTATGTTACAAGAATTATGGTGTTGTATGAATAGACGTAAGTGGTCAAGGACAGTTAACTTGCATGAATTTATGAACCTTAACCTTGCAGAAATAATGGCCATGAGAAATCACCGAAACAAATGAAGTCCAGCTGAGTATGAAAAATATCTAGCTCATTTCATAATCACTAACAAAATACGGGGAGTACAAGTCAAATTAGGGAAAGTGCAATTAATTAACCTCTGTTGGAACATCAGATTATCAGGTTCAGGAACAAATTACAGGTTTCCACCCACCACATCATGTGCAGCTCACTGAATGGTTTTAAGTCCACCCTATCAAACCTGTGTCCCATCCTGCAACCCAGGCTGCCCAGAGAAGCTGCAAATGCCCCACACCTGAAGGTGCTCAAGGCCAAGCTTGATGGATTCCCAGGCAGTCTGATCTACTGACTGCCAATACTGCCCATGGCAGGGAAGCTGGAACTAGATGATCTTTGAGGTACCTTCCAACTTTTTATTCTATGATTCTAAGACCCTCGAGACCCAGTCTGGACACTGAGGGAAGGTAGGGTTCCTTGACGACAGCTCAAAACATCACAAATGTCACCAAACCCACACTTCATTTCTCTTCAGTATTTTCACGCAAACACATCAGAAGAGAAACCATAGCTTAATCTATGAATGTCTGTTGCGAAGCAGCAAATAAAAGCTCGACAACCCATCTTAGATGTGGAACAGTCACGTATATAGCTGGAACCAAGAGCCATGAAGTTCATTTGCGATATCAACATACACGTGATACATACGTGTGATATCTACATACAGCCTCCGTGCAAAAACTCCAGGCTTCAATGTAACAGCGGTGATCCTTTCATGCCATCCAAGGAAGCAAGAACCCCCCTTTTCAGACGCTTACAAAAACTGCCTCCTTCACAAACCCAAATTCTGTTTGCATTCAGCTCGTGTGTAGCTTAGGCTCCTGTTATCAATGTTATCAGTGTGGTGGAAACAGGTAACGCGAATAAAAAACAAGTAGTATAGATGTTTGTCCAGTCTAACTACCCAAGTGTCATCAAATTTTCTCTGACTTTTCTTGGAAGGACACTCAAAGAGACATGGTTTACAGGTATAGGAATACTTAACATTTTGTGCTTGCTTTTCAGCTGAAGCCAGAATGACTCTAAAGGAGTTTGAAGATGAATGAACAGAACTCAATCATGCTGATGCAAGGAAGTGCAATTTCATGATGAAAAGATTTAAGATTATAGTTTCTTCATAGTTGCCCTCCAAGGCCTATTTGTCTCTCCCACAGGTAGGGCTTGCAGGTTGTGAGGCGCCCCTCCGTAAAATGTGTTTTATGGCACTATTGAATTTTGTGGTGTGTAATTAGCTATAAAATCCAGCGCAGCATGGCTTAGTCAGACACCTCTCCCATCAATTTTACCAGTAATGGCAACAACAAAAAGTCAAGAGAACAAAGACACATTGCAGGCTATTGCTCCACGTAGCAATCTGAACATGTTTTATTAGTACCTGTGAAAGGTCAACACTATTTTAAACCCTGACAAGGTCCTTGTATCATGGAATTTTCACCAACTCCTCTCCCATTGCTTCCTTTGGTCTTTCCTGGCAAAGACCCATACTCTCCTCCAGCACAGGCACACAGGATTCCTCCTTATAGAGCAGGAAAAGGAAAGCTAGACTATTCCCGTATACGTGATGGGGGCTTGTGCAGAAGGCATGCACTGAAGTAGGAGGGCTCACAAAACCAACTCTAGTCTTTGAAATTAACACAATCAAGGAAATGACTAAGTTAGAGGTACTGCTGTTATCAAAATGGTTATTCCTTGAGTCAAAGCTCCAAGATAAGGTAGTTCAGCCCATGCATGTGGATACAACAAGGCTTGTCTGAATAGTTTACAAATGCATTATAATCCGTGTTCCTAACATCGTAACAATAAATGACAACTTACTAATGTAGAAGGGTAAGTAAGTTTGCAGTGGAATTACTGGCAAGATCTATTCATTGCAGTCTCTATAAACAGTTTCTTCACTCTTCCTACTCCTAAAGGCTTCTCAGGAAATGGTATTTTGAAAATGCTAAGAATTCAATAAAAATATTTAAAATAGTTTATCTTTTCCCTCTCCTTTCAAGTTTATAAATTCGTTGCTTCTAACACTGAATTTTTCAACTTGTTTTTTGGTATTTTTTTTTCCCCAATCATTTCCACTTTTAGCCTATCTAGCTTTTTGTTTGTTTGTTTTCCTCCCATTTCTACCCTCATTATCTATGTGGTACATACGTCTGATCCCTTGGATCAGTAATGAACATGGAAAACAGCAGTCAGTGGTGTCAGACACTTACAGCCATGTGCAAAGAGGAGCCAAGGGAAAGCTGAGGTGCTCTGGGTGTCTGCGGGAGCACAGCAACGTTGAACATGTGGCTTTCCAAGCTAGCTTGGGGACTGACAGAGCTGGACACCTGCAAAAGGAAGATCAGATGAATGGAAACCTGTCGGAGGACATGACTGCATTTCTAGATAAGTTTCTTAATTTTCTTCTCCTCTTCTGCAGATCTATGAAGGCAAAGACATAAATTGCTCCATGGCGTACCAACCCAGCGCTGCAGGGAACTAAGGCTTTTAAATAAGAATCAGTTTCTCCGTTATTGCCTCTACAGTCTGTTCACAAGTTCTCTACCCCCCACTTGCTCATTCCTGCCTGTGCTGGACACTTCTTCCATTTTGCCAGGTTTTACTTCAGCTGGCTGTGTATTTTAGTGGAACTCTTCATCACGAGAACAGAAAACAAACATAATGCACTTTTAAACCGTCCTTCCACACCCAAAATGACAACCCACTGTGCTGGTTTTCCAACAATGGCACCGCCTTAACAGTGACTCCCTGTGATCCCAACATCTTCCAAGACAGTCTGTGCTCATGTTTCAGAAAGACCCATAAAGATTTCTCAGATGCCACTCCAACACCAAAATTAAGTCAACTGCATCTACCTTACCATAACAAACTCACAGTGACAACGTATGAAGCAAATCATACTACATTTGTAAAAATTCAAAGAACCAAAACCCTGTTCCGTAGGGATACGCCCATAAGTTTTCACAGCAACCCTGGGAGGCAAGTGCCTCTGTTACAGATTTATCTGTCAGCAGGTATGGAAGCCCACGCTTGATTTCAACAGAGCCCTCTGTGAGTCAGAATAGACCTCAGCTCACAATTTCAAGAAAATGCTTGAAAATGCTCTGCTCGCTTGAAAGCAGTTATTTTAACCATCTGCTGGACCTCTTCTGAGTTCCTGTCATCTGAACATTGACTATCAAAATACTGATGAAAACAACATGTCAGCTTCATCTGAGCTGCCCCAATCCATAGCCTAACGCTCAAATGTGTTACCGCCTCCTGATGTCACCCAGGTAACCACAGCTTCCTTTCTTACTTAGTATGGCAGTCTGTACAATTACTGCTACCATTTCAAGACCCTAAAATCAATCATTTAGCTCATGCAAAATGCATACTCTGTAAGAAGAACATGGCAATTAAGCTACAGATTAGCTTGTTCAACATCGACACTCACAAATTCCTCATTATCACTTATGTTAATTACTTTAGAAATTACCTTAATTGCCTCTCCAGTGCTACAGCAACACCTTCTGAGTTTTAAACCAGATGTAAAAAATACTGCATACAAGTGTTTATGTTGGCTGGGTATTATGGGATATTGTTAAATCTTCCACACAAACAGAAAGGACCAATTTAAAGATTTTTTTTGGCCATTAAAACTGTGGGGAGGTGGGACTTACTTTATTGTTACATCTGCTGGAGAATATTTATATCTTTTTGTCTGCTTGCAAGAGGAATTACTGGAGGGCAAAAATTAATGATTAACTGAACCACTGCAGAAATCAGGAGGGTTGCACCCAGAGCAAATATTATAGGTTTTAGGAAAGGGTGCTGTAATTACCGTATGGTACCAAGGAGTCAAACCTACTGCTTGACATGCAAATAGCCCAACATAAAAACTGCCAAGATATGAGCTACAGTAAGATAGCTCGCATGCAGAAGCCTTTTCACAAAGGTCTGGACTTAAGGAATATCCTAGGAGAGCATGGGCTAGAAGACTTCTGCAAGCATCTCCTCGTGCAGATTTGTTACCCAGCCAAAAGATCCCAAGGGCAGCCAAACACGTGGCTATTTGAAACCACATCCCTGCTTCTCCCTCCTCCTATGGGATTAGCCTCATCTCAAAGAAAGCTGGGAGATGGGAGACATCACATTACAAAGAAGGATGGGAATACAGTAATGAAGTGTATCCATCCTGGTACATAAACTCATGCACATTCATTCACCAACACCACACACCTACATACACATAAGCCTGTATGTAAGCATGAAAATGCCCACAGAACTTCTCTGTGAATAAGACGAGAAGTACCTGAAAATGGAAGGAGTCACTCTCCACTTGAGTTCCAGAGTGCCTGTACCACACAATGCCATTGTTGATGTCCTGCTGGGTAAAAGAGGTTGTAGGTGAGGCTGCTCTTCCATCAGGCAAAAGCTGCCATGACTCTGCTGGGCCATCTGCTGGCATTGGGACCAGAAGCACAACTTCACCTGGGAAAGCAAAGATAAACAATCGGGGCACAACTCATGAGAAAACAAGATGATGATGCCCTTTCACCAATTAACAAGCAACCAAAGGTAAATGCCCACCAACTCTACATTTTTTTCCATCTAGAGTGATGAAAAGATACTGCAATAAAGCTCCTAAAAATCGCTAATGAACCTTCCAACATTGAGGTTATACAAGGAAATTTTATTTACTGTCTTAGCAAAAGGCAGGTTAAACAGTTTGTGCAAGGACACGGAGAAATACATGGCCAAGCAAAGAACAGGATCTGCAAGTTCACACTTCTCAAGTGTATTTCTGCTCAATGACCAACACACGTCAACCTTGAGATCTGCCTGTCTGATAAACTGAGCAGAAAAACACTTCTTAGAGCTCCTGTGAAGGGACAAGACAAGCAAGACACAATCAGGGTTAAAAAGCATTGCAGCACAGTATCCATCTTCCCCCTCAAGGATATAACTTAAGCATCAGAATACAGCATACTAATTTTTTCAAGGTCAGATTTTTTTTCTAACTCTTTTTGGTACTTATTATGCCAAAAAGTATCCTCGACAGACTTCTCTGAACAGAAAAATTCAATTGTAGAGCTCCTGAACCAACACAGTGAAAAAAAACCTCTGTATCATAGGCTGTACAGAAAGTCTATATGCTCTGGTGTGTAGCTTCTGTATCCGTAAAATTCTGCTCATTTCTGATTTCTGTATTGAGAAACAAGTTCTCAACTGGGCTGAAGGTCACTGGCACCACAGCAGATGTAAGAGGTGTGCAGGATGGGGGAACATCCCATTGCTTATCAGCTTTCCTCACGTATACCTACAAAGATTTTGATGTCGCCACTGAAATTCCAACGACTTTAATCTAAAAACATTATTTAAATACAATTAATCAAAAGTGCTGTGTGCCAGAAGAAGAGCATTGAAACCATGGTCATCAGTTTCACTGAGCCACACAAAACATGAATGCTTTTACAAACTACTTATATAAGTGAAATAAAAACCTGACAAAGAGCTATATGATCCAAATACATGGTGTATTTTTCTGTTCTACAACACAACTTAATTGTCTGGGAGTTAGCACAATCTATGAAAAAGTGTATGTTTCCCCAGTCTTTACTATTCTTGCTTATATACAACTTATCTGCTCCGGATAACTTTTTACTTGAGTATTGTTCTTCTTTACTCATCTTAGAAAGTATCCCTCATGGCTACTAATTCAGAAGCTGTCTTTATTATAAATCACCTTCCTTACAGCTTTAATCATTCTGTTATGCAAAATACTCATCATAAGCTCTCTCAGTTCATTTCCCAAAACCACTCAGTAAAACCACACAGTAAAAAAATAATTCAAACTGAAATAATATACTTCCACTTTATAATCAAACTCTATGCTAATATTCCCTTCCCAGTGAAATCCACTGCCCGAACTACTTTCCCAAGCTGATGCTTTTGGTGCATGGGAATTCAACCCTTGAATATCATGCACCGTTTCTAGAGATGCTAATCAAATCTCCAAAGGTGTTAGGGCCTGCATCACCCCTCCCAAAGTAAAAGAAGAAACAATCAGAACATACAGCAGCTTTAAGCATGCCTGTGTGTGTCTTATAAATTAATATTTAATTCAATCAGAAAGAAAAGCTCTTTTGTTTGCTTACATAGTTTACAAACTTCATTTCATTGGAATCAAACTATTTTTAAACAGAAAGCTATCTGTTGATAGGTTACACACAGGATTGTACAGCTTGTGTACACTCAGGCAATTTCTTGGAATATATCAGGAATCATAGGATGGCCAGGGTTGAAAAGGACCCAATGATCATCTAGTTTCAACCCCCTGCTTTGTGCATGGTCGCCAACCATCAGACCAGGTTGCCCAGGGCCATATCCAGCCTGCCTCCAGGGATGGGGCATCCACAGCCTCCTTGGGCACCCTGTTCCAGTGCATCACCACCCTCTGGGTGAAAAACTTCCTCCTAATACCTAACCTAAACCTCCCCTGCCTTAGTTTAAAACCATTTCATCCTCTAAGAATGTATACCGCACACAGCAGTTTATGGTTTAACAATACCTGCTCTAAGAAGAGAATTTTTTTTTTTTTTTTTTTTTTTTTTTTCCAAGTTACAGAGCTATATTAAGGATCCTCTGTGCTGGGAGAAGAGACAGAGAAGATAGCAGTTCCATTTCTAGGGACAAAATTAGGTTCAGCATAAACAGATCCTTAGAAAGATCAACTGTTTACTGAAAAGCAGCCGTAGAGAACCTGTCAACCCCTGCAAATGGAGGGGATCTGGACAGGGAACTTCCTTCCCTAATTACACCCTTTCTGTTGGGTTTCAGGGTCTTGAAATAAAGGACAAGCATTCTTTGTCCACACCATTGTCTACAGAAATATGGAGGTTAATTCTAAAGTGGGTTTACATCCCAAATTTTGTACAGGTATGAATATTTTTTCTATTAGTCAAATACTAAGATAGACACAAAAGCCTTCCTTAATTAAGAATTCATTTTCTACATTACTGATTTTTTCCTCTCATTCTATGAAATAATATTTTATATGAAACTTTGAAGATCATGAATTTCCACTGCACATTCCTCACTTGAAGCTACAAACTCATTTGTGTTACTGCAATTAATTGCAGTAGAGATAATTATGGTGATACAAATTCAAGATTATAAATTTTGGTTAGGGTTAGGTGGCAGGAGACGAACTCCTTGGGGGAAAATTCTTGTTTTCATTTAAATGCTTATTAAAAATGAAAAGAGAGTATGTCAGCAGCAGAAGAGAATACAAATTAATTGTTTCTCTTCTAAATTGCAAAAATTAACATAACGTATGTCTCCAACAGGCACTGGCAGCTGTTAAAGAAACCGGCCTATCCTAACAGCAAAAGGTAAAACCACAGCACTTACATTGCTAGCGTGACCCTCTAATTTCATTCAGCTCAACAGGTTAAAGTCAACAATAGCATTTCATAAAAGTACAAGTATTACTTATAGACATGGTCCTAATGAAGAAAACAGTGATAGTGACGGGGAAAACGTCATTTCTCTTTTTCTGTTTACATTTCCTTTCCCACTGCATATGATGCCTTCTCCTTTCTACGCTGATTCTCTGAACTTCTATCTCAGTCACAAATGTTAGCACCTTCCCCACTCCTTAGCAGAAGTACAGAGGATACTCTGAAAGTTGCAGTCCTAAGTAGGGGGATGCTCGTGAAAGCCATTACCCAGAGAGACAAAAGCCTCTCACAAGGAATTTGGGGACAATAATTATACATGGAAGCAAATGTCACCAACTTGTGTTTGAGCCAATAACCTGTATTCCATCAGTAGAAATTAATTCAGATGTAATGAAGTTTAGGGAGCTCTCCAATTCTTCAACGTAAACTTTTGCTCAACTGTTTCTAGAGATAGATACTACTTTATGCTGCTCTTTACCTAGACTTAAGTTATGGGATATTATCTTCTGGCAGAGAGAGAGACTCAGCTCTCACAAGGCTCTAAATTTACCAAGATTTCACTACTCTTAGAGAAACACAGACAGGCAGGTTACTAGACAGAATCATAGTGCTTCACTACTTTGCATTACATCTGAACTGGAAACAGAGGTTAGTAGCACTTATTCAGCATAGTATTACAAAGAAATATTCCCTCAAATGCAACTGGTTTTGGGAAAATGCCAATGAAGGATCAACTCTGGTATGTCTGTGAAGAACATTCTCTTCCCCACAAGTAACCTGAACACTGTACTTTCATTTAGCAATTGGAGACTTGGACACGTGCAGGGTGAAGAGCAACACACTCCACAGCTGCTTTTTGACAATAAAACTCCAGAGAAATTCACCATGTCTTGGTTGGTCCTTGATGTTGTAGGTTATCTCAGAGTCACGAGCTCCAGGTACCTCAGCGTGCAGAATTGTCTTGGAGATCTGCAGCATGCCTCCTTGGGGCACCCAGACCAGGGAATTTGTCACCAGCCGAGGGCTTCTGTAACTCTGCATGTGAAGGGGACAGTGCATAGAGACTTAGCTGAACGTCACCAATACTGCACTAGTGGAAACAGATTTAAAGTGAAAAGAACAGCAATTATTTTGTAGCTTTTTAGACATTCAACCCTGTTCAAGACATTCTTGTCATTTAGACATTCTTGTCTGTTCAAGAAATGGATGTGCATTTTTCACCTGTATGCCTTGGACCCAATTCTAACCCTGCAGGACTGATCTTGCTCTAAAGCGTTTTTCATTTCCTGTATCCTACTCTGGACCTTCCCAATTTCAGCCTCCCTCCATAATTTTGTCTTGTACTGCCATCCTCATTCTCTCTCCTTCTGACACATCTTGACAGAATTTATCTCCTTGTCACAGTGGAAAATTCATTATCATCATCATTGAAAAAAAATGTGTCCAGTATCCAATGGGCACTTGAAAAGTATCCGACACCTTAATGGCCACTTTCTCTCACCTCTCCTTATTTTATTTCTAAAAATAGACACTGTGCTTATAGAACAAACAGAAAAATTTCTCTATGGCACCTCCAGTATCCTCACACACATCCCTGTTATCATGAGAAAAAACAGATTCAAAATCAACCCCATGCTTTTCTAAAAGAAAATGGGGATCATTCTTGCAGCTTTTTGCCAAATCATTTTTTATCCAATATTCCTTCATTTTTGAAATCCTTATGTCAGGACTGGATGCAGTCATAGTTTCCTGACTAACATATTTCACTAACCCCTACTCCGGCATTCAAAGGCTATATTAAAGCCCTTTGGAGCTCTACATAACTTTGTTAGCTCATGCTCTGTTGGACAGCCCACCAAAATCTGTATCCACTTCAGTGCCATGGCTCTTATGAACTCCCTTGCACATTTGAAGCGTGACTTCTGCTCTTGATTTCTCAGAATTCACCTTGAAACTGGTTGTGCTGAACTGCATAATCAATCAAAATCTGGCAGCTTCATTTAAGTGATCATCTTCCTCCTCATCGCTGTCCCGCATAATAATGCGTGACCCAAAAGAACTGATGAAAAACCTCACTATTATTTTCTTCCAAAACTGCAATGGAGACACTCGAAAGGCTTAAAAAACTTATATGAAAAATTACAACATTAAAGGACGATCTCACAGCTCCATTTTGACATTTGTCTGCCAAGCATTTTTCATCCATTTAGTTTGTGCTTATTTTGAAGGATTAATTTTTAAATGCCACATGATATTGAATTGTATCAGGTCAACAGCTTCGCAGCATAACGGCTGCTTTATCTTTTTAGAAAACAACTGAAAATAAGCCAGACCGAGTGCCAGTCAAAAGAACCCTGCCAACATACGCAAGTTATGTTTTTTTTTGTACTGGTGCCTTAGGACACAATTAATTAAGAGTATGAATGAAGTTACTGCTCAAGAAAAGCACTTTCAGAGAGCTGGCAGAGGCCAACATCCTTCCTGACCCATGCTACTTGCCCCAGGGAAGGTAAGATGCAGCACACTGCAAATGAGCTAGACTGCCTACCTGAAACTCTTAGAGTGGTCCAAGGACTAGTCAAGTCTTTGAGTTCAGTCTTTGCAGGTGTGTACACTAAGCCACTGCACCTGGCAGTGACTGCAATTAGCAGTGCAACTGCAGAAGCAGCTAAGATTTAGTAGATCTTGCACACTGTGAAGACCTCAGGTTTTATGAAGTGAATGGAAACAACCTGCCCATTCAATATGACCTAACACACACTCCAGAATCAACTATGTCTTGTCCTTTTCCTCCATTCATGCCAACCTCTTAGGAAGAAAAGGCATCCGTACCCAATAGAAATAGGCATATCACATGTGAGTTGGTCTGACCTCATCTGACTTACAATACACAGCCTGTGATCATATTTTCTAGGACACAGGCTCACAATACTCCACGGGAGCACCACTGGTGGTTCTCTGCCAGAAATGGAGCACCCGCAGGCCTCAAATTAACTTCACAGAAACTGTAATTATTAAAGAACATCAACAGAAACATACAGCAGAGCAAGTCATTATTAAGAGTTCTCAGAACAGAGGCTGGCTATTCGGACCGCAGTAGGTCAAATTAAGTGTTTCAACAGGGGTAAATAGTGAAAAGAAAGCTGTTAGCAACCAAAGGGACTAAAAAAACAACCAAACACCTTGCAGAAGACTAGGCACCCCTTGTGAACAGACACAACCCTCTAATTCATAATACTTAGAAGGTTCTGTCATGCTTTCATGTTTTCGCACTTTTACCACAGTGGATTAATGTCTGAAAATTATACTGTCTGAGCCTATCAAATAGGAATCCTAGACATGTCCTTTCACAACAGGACTTATTAAATAAAACCATCCAGCAATACATTATAAAAAGCTTCATGTACTTTGATAAGTAGCTTGGTTTAAAAACCACCCCTCAAACTCCCACTCCTCCAGCCAGGGTTCTACCAGGCTCTTCAGCAATCTCTAGATGTAAATCAAGGACAGAGAAAAGGGTCTTTGCAGGCTTGTCTCAACAATATATTTTCAGAAAGAAACCCTGCATCCAGTTCAGCTCCCAAGGCTACTTCACAAAGATGGTAATTAGGATGAGGCAGAAGCTGGGTGTCTGCCAGCTCTACTCTCATGCTAAAAGCTGTTCCACTCTCACCTCTGTCACCACCTTAATTCCCCTCTGTAGTTAAGCACTGCACGTAGAGACTTGGAAAGATAATGAGAGACAAGGGAGCACAAAATCAGCTAATGGGAGAAACCGTAACACAGCGATTCACCCTCACTGGCACTTACAACAAGAACCTGCTTAATCAATCGGAAATAAAACAACAAAGTTACAAACAACAGAGTGGTGTCCAAGTATTTTATAGTTCTTCTGATCTTGACTGCTCAGGGCCACACAAGGGTAAAGAAACCATCGGTGGGTCTGCTCTTATTCTGTGACTCTAAAAACTCAGTATCAGCCTCATAAACAATCCTTTTTGATTTGCAGGCAGATCATGTCACTAATTACCATTAACTACTACATTTCAGATTTAGGAGCACTCTCAGGGTCCAAATGGGATCACTCCTTCCTTGTGTGTAAGTAAGTGTAACTACACATGGGCATAAGTACAGCTTGCAAACTCTCCTCAAGATTTTCATGCCCAAAGCACTGCAAAAGACATCGAATACGGCAGAGGGTAAAAGAAGGATAATAGAATTTCCTCTTAACTTCTTTTTATGGAGTGGAAGCACACAAAGATTATGTAATTCTCAGATCCATATATAAAGAAGACTGTGAAAAGTGTTCCACGTTGACTAAGTAAAGTGGTTTTTGTTTGTTTGTTTTTTTCCCCTTCTGTTTTATTACAGAAGCTCAATACCAGAATTGAAAAGCTTGCAAGAACTCCAGCACCTTTATTTATTTATTTTTTTAAGACTCCATCATACAAATGGTTTTGTTGGCTGGCGTTAGCTCCTCCAAAAACAGACAGATGAAGCACCACTGTTTCTAAATTTTACTGCTGTAAGCCTTGTAAAATTTAATACAGCGTCCCACTTCATGTCCAGATACAGAAGACAAACAGCTATTTTTATGTATTTTTATATATTTTTAACAGCTATGAACTGCAATAAAAGTAAGAAACAAAAATTTAAATACTGATTAATGATTACTGAATATAGGTCTCCATGCCCCATCATTTGGGAATTTACCATACAGAAGCATCAGATGAGAGGTTTCAATGGAGTCTGACCCTAGGAGACACCAATGTACCCAAAATACACCCTCTCTCTGTCAGCCTAGTAGCACCTTCATTGTCCCCATTGCTTCAGCCCAGGGAGCAGTTTGACCATCTCACCAGCCCTCTTTCTCTCCATCCACTCTTTCTCCAACTTACCACCCTTATCAGGACAAAACTCTCACCTGCAACTTCAGAACATATACTTAAATTTTTAAATCTCTGAAATGCAAACCTTAAGTTTTTGAAGGTGCACAACCTGAGCTGAACCATTCCCACCGCAAACCAAAAATTCCTGCTAACTTTAATCAACCCACTCCTTTCTCCTGTCTCTGACCATGGGCTGACATGGGATTAGTGACATCTCAGGGATCTAGCAGTATTTCTCCAGTTTGCTCATTTGCTTGCAAGGATTTATGTCACAGCAAGTACCTTGGGAGCAATCTTAATGTGGAAGAGGATGTTCTGGAAGTGGTACCCATCGTTCACTTGCAGAAGAACCGCATCATCCTGGGTGTCAGAGCCATCATGAGCGTAACGTAGCAGTCCACCAGCAAGGTCATTGAGGTGGAACATGTAGATTGAAGAAGCTGAGTCCCTGGGAGGTTTGATCAGCTGACCATGACGTGGAGGCTCTAAAACCATCAACATGACATCCTGAGGATTGTCACCATCTCTCACATCAAGCAACAGGTCTGTTATAGTTCCAATTTCCCCTCTGCGGACAAGGAGAGCCTCATTTCTCAGCAGATAAGGGGCCTGAAACACAAAAGCAGCTCTTAGCTGTTTGCTAAACCTTAGTGATTTAACCAAATCTGGAAAGAAAAATGTGGTGTTGAAGAGATGAATTCGGTTCGTCTCTGGAAGCCTTCTATATCTCAGCAGCAGAGGATCACTCTCCATTCCCCGCCTTCCCTCCTCCCCCCCAGCCAGTAGGAAGATCTAATAATATCTAGTAGTTTAGACTGATTTAGGATTCTCATGCCAGAGCAAGCTTACCAAGGCAAAATACTCAGGACATTTATAACGAAAGCAATTTAGTTATCAGCCAGAGACTGTATTCCCTCGCTGTCTGCATGGAAAAGAAACAAGGGACATAACTTTAATACCACCCACGGAAATTCAAATGGAAATGTGGACTTGAACTATTTTGGAAGGGCTACATTTCACACGTATGTCAGCAGGCCCACCTGAAACACAGACATCTCAGATGCTAAAGATTCATGTATGTGAGCAGCAAGTTTTGAGCTGGGGTGGGGATGGAGACATATCACATTTTCCCCATGTAGAGCCTACAGCTTTCATAACTTAGATACCTTTCTCACGCTTGAAAATAGGACCCCCACAATGTGCATATGTAGGCTGTCTGTCTAAAATGAGCTCCAGAGAGGGAAGAAAGGAAACAAAGAATTCTGATGGTGAGCCAAACTGAGAGGCAGATCTTCAATTAATACTTCTAAGCAGAAATAAGTTCATCAGCTAACACTGAAGGATGTACTTTTACTTGTCTTGAACTAAATCCACCTCGAAGACAGCTAAACTGGGTGTCATCATCACCATTACCTATTTTTCTTTGAAGACGCCTCACAGACTCACAGCATGCTAGAAAGAAAACCAGCTAGAGTCCACATTCCTGCTGATTCAAATTAGTTCTCTAGTTCTTCACCATCAACAATATTCAAAACTGCAGTCTCTATTGATCACAATAAACATCATCTGCCATCAGTAACACCTTGCCTCAGGAGGTGGGCGATCCTGTAGAGACAAAGTCAAAGACCTGGGGACATTCATCAGAACTAACTGCTGCCATCTCACCTGCCTACAACTTATGAGGGTTATTAACCATCGACAGACAAAATTCCTATTATTGAACCTCACTTAGGTATTCTGGGGCAGTGACTGTAGCTGTTACTTAGGTGGATATCCTACTGAGATGAACAAGAGATTAGACTAAGAAAAGATTTCAGCACTGGCCAGACTCAATAGACATAGAACAGAATCAATAGACATGGCTTTTCTTACACTAGAAGTCAAATCAGAACAATTTATATGTTATCGAGTGACTAATATGAAGTATGATTAAAAGCAACGCAATGCAATTATATATTTAATGCCTAAGATTCCTTAGGATAATTCCTAAAGAACATTAAATACATTAAAATAGGACACACACACACACATAAGAGTACAGATGTAGTGGTCAAGTAAGTAGCTCACCATATTTTTGGGCTATTGTTACAATCCGACTACAACCAGCATGAAGCACAGAAAAGCACCTTCCAGACACAAATCCACCCACAATAGCAATGATTAGAAGAGATACATTTCTTAAATCAATCATTCTGAGGATAGATGTTGAGTCAGGCTTGTAAGCAGGTAATCTGCACTAACAGACAAACAAAGATTTATTTCCAGTTAAAGTTTTAACAAGCCACTTAATGCCTCACTGAAGGTGTAAATGGACCTTAAGAGTTGATGATACCATTTGCACTTTTCATAACTGAAGAACAGGTCAAGTAGCCACAACAACTTCAGTTCACATCTATTTGACAAGCTTCCAATTTGACAGTTTTTCCGACAAAAAGAGTTTAGTGCAGGCTGTAGTCATCTTGGAAACACGGGTCCCACTCTACCAAGTGAGCCCAGCCCATGGTGAACATACTTCCACCACAATCAGCAGTCAGCAAGGAACTATGCCTGGGCAGCTGCAGCACATCTGCAGCATTCTGCAATGTCATGCGCTCACAATTTGCAACTTGCACACCTCTTCATGTCTGGCCTTAAGAAGCCTAGCTTTAGAAAATGATTCATGAATGTATTTCCTGTTTAGAATCTCCTGGTGATGCTCTCCCACAGAATGATGCTACAGATTTTAAATAACAATAAATAGAGACGTGGACACTTAGCAGCACCATCAACTTGACTAGAAATGGAGAGCAGTTGAAGAGAGACACTGTAAATAGCCTGTGTTCATTTAATTCCCAGCTATCCTACAAGAGAACATTTAAGTAAAAGCTACTGTCAAGGCATCCCTACCATAAGAATCAATCATCATTCAATCACCCTGCAGTAAGAGACTGAAGTAGACCATCTGCTGATCCAAAGAATAATTAAAATGGCTGAGACTCCTTAGCCCTCCCTGATAATGGTTCTATCTAACATATGGTTCTGTGCGATCACTCTACAAGCAAAGTTAGATGGGCCAGCTTCTTCAGTCACTTTACCCAAGTCCAGTTCTTCCAGATTACTCTGGCCACCTCTCAACAAAACGAGAGTTGAGCCTCACTTGCCTGAGCTGAACACCAGCTTGAGTATTGCTCAGCTCCTTTGTTACCACTGCAAGAAAGCAGGGCTCCAAATGGTAAAAAAAAAAAAAAAAAAATGAGGTTGTTCCCAAGCTTGGTTACATTACCTGTGTTGAAAATGCTTGAATGTTGATCACCTCAGAATGGGAGAACTGCTGATCGCTGACCCTCAAGGAAAGCTGTCCTTTCCTAAAGAAGTTCCCAACAAGCCAAAATACAAGGTAATATAAATGAAGTAATCTCACAGGACCCAGTAAATATATCATTTGTATTTTAAAATATTAACTATTCAGCAAAAATTATTAACTTAGCAAGAGATGCTTTAGATAAAGGTTTTGCAATTCTGGTTTTATGGAACTTTTTCCTGAAGAGTAACAAAAGTCTCAACATGTAATGAATACCTTTAACTATGAAATAATATACCCTCATTTCCCTTTAATTAATGGTACCCACATAGGATGGTGCTTCCAGGATTAAGTACTGATTCTAAATGTCAGCTATTCTCAGCTAAAGAAAAATGACACTTATGCAGCTTTGAAACAGAAACTCCCGCTCTTCAGCACTTTTGTTTCTTATTTATTTTTCAATAAGGCCACCAAGAGCTTTGTACATAACGTTTCTCATGATATAATCTTCATGTTTCATTGTGACTACCAGGTACAAAAACAGAGCATGATACAGAAACTGATAATGCTGCTTCAATCTGGTGAACATGAGCTAACCCTTACATCAGAAGGACACCCAGAAAATCTTATTGAAATCAGTGATCAAAGAACACCCTAATATCTACAGGCAGAAATTTAGAGCAACTCTGTGGGCATCTGTCTGGGCGAAGGCTTTATGGTGATGTAAATCAAGTGTGAAATTTGGCAGGATGACTGGCTCACTGCCTGGCAGCAAGAGAAATCTGCTTTCTTGCAACCTACTTGCACTGTGAGCGCTGCCAGATGCTAATCACTGCTAATTGTCCCAGAACACTAACAGGGCTCATGCTGTAGGCAAAGTTATGATGACTGAATGCAGGCTATGCTGCAGAGCAAATCAGTAACAACATTTGAGCATTTTCCTTACAGTTTCAGAGAACTGTTGTAAGAACCAGCATGATACACCAGTTCTAAACCCACAGGAGACCGTTATGTTTAAGACGGAATCCTGCATCACAATTCAGGCATATGGATTACCGTTACCCCTTACATCATTACGGGAAGTTTCGGACCACCATTTCCACTATGGCACAGTATCTCAAAAATACAATGAAAATATATCTAGTAGCAGTGGGAAGCGTGCTTCAATGTAAGAATGTTTCCAACAGACAAAGGAATACCTGTTTTCAAGATAAATAAATTTTCTTAAGGCAAGGCTTAGAAAAAGTGTTCATGCAGTTATACCTGGATTTCTCTCTGCTGTGCACAAAGCGGACTCTATTCTCCTTCACATCCTTGAAGCTGAAGTGGTCACCTTTGCTCAGCTGCACTTCTTTCCCATTCACCACCATCACTAGCCTGCCATTGGAGGGAGTGCTGTCAATATGGAACAAGAGCTGTCCTGTGTCACCATCCAGATCGCGCACATCCAGTAAGGAGAGGTCTAGGAGCTTTATCCCACCAATCCCTACTGTGAGGGTACTGTTTACACGGAAGCTTGAAGGATGCCTGCTGACTAAAGTGAAAAAAAAAAAAAAAAAGAAGAAGAAGAAAAAAAACACAAAAAAAGAGAAAGAAATATTACTGAATCTATGTTCTAAGTAAAGACAGCACTAAGAAAATTATGCACATCTGCATTTTATGAAGTAAAATGCTGAAGAAAAGTAGCAGCCAGCTTTTAACAGCCACCACAAAACAGCACAAAACTGAGTTCCAAAAACACCTCTGACTGCACATTACTTCTGGTCTTAAAATCTCAACTCTTTACAAAGATAGATAACAGTTGGACAAGGGGAAACAGTTTTAAGTTGAATG
The DNA here is from genome assembly GCF_905368555.1 of Meleagris gallopavo. Classification (NCBI taxonomy): domain Eukaryota; kingdom Metazoa; phylum Chordata; class Aves; order Galliformes; family Phasianidae; genus Meleagris; species Meleagris gallopavo. Next base: position 14,864,047 of record NC_139407.1, read on the forward strand.
AAGGAAGATTCAGGTTGGATATCGGGGAAGTTCTTTACAGAGAGAGTGGTCAGGCACTGGAACAGGCTGCCCAGAGAGGTTGTGGATGCCCCGTCCCTGGAGGTGTTCAAGGCCAGATTGGATGGGGACCTGGGCAGCCTGGTCTAGTATTAGATATGGAGGTGGGTAGCCCCGCATGCAACAAGGGAGTTGGAGCTTTGTGATCCTTGAGATCCCTTCCAACCCAAGCCATTTTATGATTCAATGAAATCTGCTAGAAGCCTGCCAGCTTAGATGCCTCATAAGGAAAGACACTCACCTTCACACTCTCTGGTCCACTTGTTGCCATAGAATCCCTGTCCACAGGCAGAAATACAAATCTTGTTTTTCAGAAAGGTGTTGCTGTCACAGAGGTGGCAAAGACTGTCACTGTCACACTCCAAGCATCCATGAGGACAAGCTGCATTAGATACAATTAGACACAAAATGCAACCCTGAGACACAATTAAAACAGTGCAAATGCTGGTGTGCAGAGCTGTCCTCCAGGTCAAGATGCTAAACATCACTGTCTTACCAACTTGACAAAATCAAAGGGAATGGACAAACTGCTTAGATAAAATAGCTGTTGAGAAGTTCCTTCCTCATTTGACCAGCATTTTGCACTGACTACAGAGAACCTGACACAATCTTCCAGTTGGAAGACACATACTTTTAAGTTACTGTTCTATCAATTTGAATAAAAGTACTCCAAATATGTATTTATGACCTAGCTTCCTAACCCACAAATACAACTGAAACCTTTCTAACAATGTATTTTTAATACTGAGCTTCTATGGACAGTGTATCTACACGGTATTTCATTACTCCAGCATTAGACATATGTAAACACAGATGCAGCCTGTTATTTAATACTCAGGTTGACTGCATTATCTCAACAGTGAGCTAAGACAGCATCGAAGTGCTTCCTCTTCACTTCAGCCTTGCACAGTACACAGAACACAGCCTACAACTTTGGTTCCTCTCCATCACATCGCACTCACTTTGCTTACCTATGCATTTTCGCTGTGCGTGGTCTGCATAATATCCCTTCCTACACTTATAAACACACTGAGTGTCCAAGAGGAAAAATGGAGCTTCACAAAGGCTGCACTCATTTGGTTGGTGACACTGAAGGCAATGCTGATCACACCCTAAAAAACACATGCAAGGAATGAATTCAGAATCCCCTTCCTGATTGTTTCCCATACTATAGTGTAAAGTCCCCAAGCACCACAGCTCCATGGTATGCAAGTGGTGGATAGCAGCAAGAGATGTGACATGTGAGCACATCTTCCATGTGCATCAGCTGGAGACAACAGGGCAACCCACTGGTATAAGTGGTAAGTGGTAACACTCAAGAACTTACTCTGGCACGTGTCCGACTCCTTGTAGAAAGCTGTGGGGCACTGTTCCACACAAGCTCCTTCGTGGAGAACACTGCTCTCCATACACTGCAGGCAGTCGGTCCTCAAGGGGCCTTTACAAGCATTACAGCTCCAGTCACACTCTGGAAGAAAAAATGTCCACAGCCCTCTCTAGGTGAATAGTTCACTGTATACATAAACAGCCTAGCACAGTAAACTTAGTAAAATAAAAACTGTTAAAGATATACTAAAAACAAATAAACAAACAAACCCCTAACATGCTTAGTACTGATTCACTTACTACACAGGATACATATTTCTTCTTCCTCTCTTGAACCTAACATGTCCCAGCTATGTCAAATTTGTGTCAACTCAGCTCTCATTCAACATTAGCAGGGGGGTTGGATTAGATTTCCAGAGGTCCCTTCCAAACCCTACAATTCTGTGATTCTGTAATTCAGACCTGCTATCACTGGCATAGGCTTCCTGCCCATAAAGCCTGACTAACACGTGAGTATAAATGCTCCTTCTCTGCAAACAATGTGTTTGTTGCTCACAATTATCCGCCCTCTTCACCAATCTCATCCTTTCATTTGACTGTGACCAAAAGAAAATGCAACTGTTGCCCCTCACTGTCCAAATACGTGACTGGAAAACAGAAAACCTCCAGATCAAGACAGGATCAGATCTGTCTTCAGATGCCCCTGCAAGTCTCTTCCCTTCAGTCTCTGTAACAGAGTCCCAAAGATACACCTGTGCCAAAGGGCTACTGGAGCTGCTAATATTACTGTTCGTATCTTGGTGGCACTGAAAGGGTCTTTATCAGTCATTAATGACAGATGCATTCAGGTAATGAGACAAACAGACAAGACGAATAGAGGGGAAACAAAGACTTACTGAAATGAGCCCACACAGCATGTCCATGGCAAAGACAAAAAAGGCATCCTGCCCCATTCCAACACATTCAACACTAGATAATGCTACCCCTTTGAACAACTGCAGTGTTAAAAGGTTGATGTTACTTAGTTCAGGTAATTGAGAGAGCTAGTCAGAAATGAACACTAAGCACTCCTCTGTATTATATCATCACATGGTAGTGGTAGCACACAATAAAGCCACGTTATCCTCACTGATTTCCATTATGGAACACTCTCCTTGGAAGTTTTGGAAATCCTTCAAGCTATGTGTTTTTTAAATCACTCAAAATTCATTTTTTGCAGTCATTCAGTGACGCAGTATTTAATAAGACAGAAAGAAGCAGGTAAGTACACAAGGCCCTATAAGCACTCTAAAACAGATTTACACTGCTAAGCTTCCTCATTATTCAGCTGACCCATGACTAAATCAATTCCAGGCTCTGACCATTAAAAAGTTTGCCAGCTCACTTACTAAATCATTTACAAGAGAAGGATTTGCAATAATCTTGTTTTTCACTGAAAGGCTGGAAAATATGACTGATGACTGCTGAAAAAGAGGAAAAGTGTAAAAATCTCACAAGTTATCTGTCACTGAACAACTCTCCTCCCTCTACACATATTTGAAAGCAGGCTACCCTTCAGATCATGCTGCAATAACAGATTATTAGTCAAGCAACTCGCATTTTTTTTCTTTAAATCAGCATTACATTTTCACCTTTGCAAGTCTTGGTTGAAAAGTCCAGATAATACTGCTGAGCGCAGCTCTCATACTGGCATTCTCCAAATAAGAGGACCTTAGCTGGATCTCTGCAAGACGTACAGCCCGTAGCTGATTCACAGTTCAGGCACTGGCTGTTGCAAGCTGCGGAAAACCAAAGACAAAGACAATTACTCTAATTACTGGTGCACCAGCCAATTGTGCAAATAAAAGTGATATAAAACCTGCAGTCGCTCTACTCAAGGACTTCATTGGAGACACTAAAGAAGACTTCAGAATTCTTCCTTCTTATGTTCCTTCTCACACCCTTAAAAACACAAAATGCCTTCTTGCATTTGAAAAAGACTGTAATGCCTCCTTACAGAATCTTATGCTGCTTCTTTCTCTCTTCTGAGAAGATCAGGATAAAAGAATGTATGGGAACTGCTGAATCACTGAATCCTGAACCTCTGATTAATCACCTGAGGCAAGCACTGAGTCAGTCATGGGAGCACAGGTGAAGGCAATTCACCTGTGCAGCTGGAAGGGGTGGAGCCTGGCTGCACCTCTCCTAGACCCATTTAAGAGCTGATTACTTGGGGAAAGGATCTCTTCTGGAGATCCCTCCTCTGGAGTTTTGCTATAAGCCCAGGATGTAGGTAAGCTTTCTATTCTCTTTTTGTCATTATAATCTGCTTTGTCTAACTCTCCTGTTTATTTCATAATTATAACATCTTCATATTTACTGACTATACAAAAATAAATGTGTATTCAAATCCCCGGGGTAACTGTCTTCCCTAACTCTGTCATAGTCTCTTTTAAGCAAAATGTGCCTTACACAATTCCGGACTTAACTCATAAATGCACAAATTTAGGGATCATAATGGACTACTAAAATCCAGTTTTTTAGCCCTGGTAGGACCAAAGGCCTTTTAAATTTTTCTTGCTGCTGCTTCCTTTTTGTTTGCATGGTTTAAAATTTTGGAGTTCTAGGGTGCAAATAAAATGATGGGGGGGAAAAAAAAAAAGTAATCAGGTTTACTGAATCCAGGACCAAAAGTCAGAGATTCAGATTACTTCAGCTCAGTCCTTTGATGTCCTTAGTCTAAACTTGTAAAAATCCATTTTCATTTGCTTTTAAATAAAATTAGACTTCTACAATCAACAAAAATTCCAAATACAGAAGTGTGAAAACGAAGATGTTTTTCTTCTCAAAACGAGACCTAGTGTTCTTCAGAATTACTTGTTTTATCTCAAAAATATCACCAGAAGTCTCTATCTTATTGTGATGCAAATGAATTTCCAACAAAATGTTTATCTGAAGAATCTAGTAACAATTTTCAGTGACTCCGATACCAGTTCCATTTCACCTAACATACAAATAATACGTGGAATATTTACTATTTGTCCAATGCTATGTAAAGACAACTATTGAAAGTACAGCAAAATACGCAACGAGGTCAAAATGTTTAGAAAGTAGGTTTCCCAAGAAGGTATGCCAGAACAGTAAGCAAAAGTGTTTCCAAAAGCAATTCTGTCTGTTAGCTGTATCATCACAACTCTAACTGCTTTTTTTACTAAATCCAAAAATAACTTTCAAAATTTAGCACTGCTCTGCGGACAGATAATTAAAAGCATCTTAAGAACACACATGAATGCACTCAGCACCTCTCTGAACTTCAGTACTAACACAAGTTTCTCAATAGTGTGGGGTGACTAAAATAAACTTTGAAGAGGGACCAAACTTCCTCTGCTGAACTGCCGACCTCTGATTAAATAACTTTCATTACCTCTGAGTGGCAGTTGCTCAGGAGCCTGATATCCAGACAGTTGATATCTACATGGCTTATAAGCAGTACTTCACTTGAAAAGGCATGAGTGACACTTGGAATGAAAAAAATCCAGTGCACCAACACACTTTGCCTTGAGTCTCCTGCCACAGTGAATACATACACTTCTCAAAAAGCCATTTGTAAATGAAGAGATTAGACATGGCACATAGTAGCTGACCTTGCGTGCAAAAATCTATTTGCATTTGAGCTACTGAACCAAATTCAGGAAGGGCAAGTCCTTAAAAACATTCCATTTCTACCAAGAAGTCCTAACGGAAGAGGGTAAGTAGGTTCTCATTAGAAAAGGCCATTCTGGTATAGTCAGCAATAAAAGAATCCATGCAGGAAAGAACAGTGAACATGCTGTAGAGTTTTTAGGAAACTAGCCAGGACAGTGAGATTCTCATGATGCGTTTTCTATTCTTTTTCTAATTCCTTTCCCTTTTTTTAACTTCCATTATTATTATTCTAGAGTCTTTTTAAGTCAACTAAAGAATGGTACAAACTCTTCCAGTTATTTCTTTGAACTCATGCAAGACATCTGCATTTTCACTGGTAAGCTGGAAATGATAGTTTCAAGAGAGTTGTGTATTTCAACAAAAAGCAGGTAAAGCTGACAAACGTATCAGCTTCTTCCTATAGGACCTCATCAGTAAAGAAATGTCATCTAGATGGGATGACAGTGGTACATATATTAACTGCAGTGCAACACAGTTATTCTATCACAAATCAGGGTAACTTAAATCAGGGTAATACAGGCAACAAATTTAAGTGTTCAGGTTCAGATCAACCAAGTCCTTTAAATGCTCATTCATTTTTAGGTATGCATATTATAATGGTTCAATTCAAGTGAGGGTTTTAATATATACATTTTTAATGTCTCTGGGCCATAATTTTGGCATTTTGAAACAAGTCCAATAATTATGTGAGGAATAACTCAATTGATATCAAGGTCAAAGTAAACACAGAACAATAGAAGGAAAGAGAGGCCCTGAGAGATTAACAAGGGATAGCATGAGTAGAATGAAATATTACTAGACTTAACAACAGATCAATCGTATCAAATAATCAGAAGGCGAAAATATCATAGCTCTACTAAGTCAGCTGGGAATTGCCTAAAAACTGTACTTTGTTCTACTGAGGTTTCACACGTGGGGAAAAATGTGGCAGAAATGCTCAGGTTGTATTACAGCTTCCACAGCAGATACTGGCAGTAAGGAGTGGAAGCAGTCTAAGAATTAATATAACTCTTCTAAACTTTCAAGTTTTCACAAAGCACACAATCTACCTGCATGTTTAGCCCCTTCTCTATGTACCACTTAGATGATTTCACAAGAAAGCCAATGCAAGCTCTACTGCAGATTCTTACTATGGGACCCCAAATCCTCCTGTCTTTGAAGCCAATAACAAAACTGCAACAGTTCAAATTCAAACCACGCTGTAAAACCACGCTGTAGGCTCTGTTTCTAAGGCAGCTAATCGCTTCTGTCAACTCACATTACATTTTTAGGCACTCGAAACTTTCCTTCTCCTGGCAATAGGAACAGTAAATGAAGAAGCAAGAAAAGATGTGTCAGTGAAAACACTGTGAAAAGCACATATGGCTTGGAGGGAGACACTCACGTTTGCAGGTCTGGCTCTCATCCTTGTAGTATCCTGGAGAACAGACTGTAACGCACATGTTGGTGTGGGACAGAACCAGGCTGGTATTGCAGGAGGAGCAGGAAAGAGGACCACTACCTCTGCAGGTTTTACATGAAGGATGACATCCTGCAGGGACAGGAAGAGCAAATGTTTCTATTCAAGCAAAAATAGATTTTCAAGACAATTCCAAAGTGTTTAGCAGCTGTATTCTTAGAGATTCAGTGCCAAAAGTCTCTATCAAAGCTTACTGGTGCTCAAGGCTCAGGTGCAGAACCACAAGCATCCCATCTTGTGAAACATGGCTTAAATAGATTCAGTTAAGCTCTCTCATTTCTCTCTCTTTTTACCCATTCCTTTTTACTTCAATCTTCCCTTCCCCTTAAGAAGAACCCTACAAGACCTGGCCAAGAAGCATCTATCAGAAAACAGCAAGGATAGGGAAAACAAGTGTCAGTACCCCTTCTCATGCTATCTCTCAACTATTTTCACGTCAGACACTCCTGAGCCCAAAGTACACTGTCTGTTTAGAATCCCCCCTGACAGAACCACCAAGTGCTTTTCTAACAGCTTTACTCATCTCTGAAGATTTATATCCACCTCTTCAATAGGAATTGCACCAGCTACAATCTATTTCAAGAGCCAACACTAAAAGAGAGTTAACAGTCCATATCACAGAATCACAGGAGTTGGAAGGGACTTCAAAAGATCACAAACTCTCCTGTTCCAGTGCTCTGTCACCCTTATCACACAGAAGATCTTCTGCATGTTAATAGGGAACTTCCTAAACACAAGTTTTAGGCTGTTCCTCCTGTCCTATTACTACACAGCACCAAGAAGAGCCTGGCCCCACCCATTCATCTCTCACCTCCCTTCAGATATCCATGCATTCTCTCTGTATTTCATTAACGACTTTGTAGGCCTCCATCACATTCCTTTCTCCTAAGGTCTCCCATTTTCCAAGTTGAAGAACTTGAGTCTGCTTGGTTGTTCACTGTACAAAAGACATTTGTTGTCCCCTTCCAGCTTTCCTCCCTTCCACTTTGAGAAGGGCAGAACTGCTCACAGCATGCAGCACCTATAGTCAGCAGTAGAACAAGTTCTTTTGCTTTCCTTTCATAGTAGGTCCTAACAGTTTATTTGATTTTGCAATATTGCTGAACACTGAGACAGCATTTGCATAGATTTCAAGATTAGAGCAAAGATGCCATCATTTTGTACATGAGTCTAGAATCAGTTATCTTTGCATCAATGCAACTGCCCACATCAAACTTCCACCTCTTGCTGCATTGACCAGACCCAGTTTTACACGGCCCTTCTGCTTTACAGCCAACAAATCCACTGTCTGTCTCATGTAAGAAAGTACATTACAACCATTCTTTTTCCCTGCATTTTTGAAGAGATATTTTTTTGCCACATCTCTTGTTTATCTTCCCTGTTTTGTTTATTCTCTTTCTGCTTCTTAGTTTGGCTTAGAGTTTTAAAAAACCACAGCAGAGGCCAATAGATCCTACCAATTTCTTGAAAGGGGATACAAACACAAAAAATTGTTAGTCTATTTTATTTCTTGATACACCTTTACCTAAAGAATGATGTCATCATTACACCTATCAGGCCAAATTAATCACAAGCAAGAGCAGGCAAAGGAATCAGAGAAATGACTGCACTACATCATGATGGAGATCTTAAATGCCAGACAAACTGTAATATAAGCTTTGACACAGTCTGAATAATGTAAAACTTCTTTTAAATGAAACCTTTATAGCAAAAGGAAGAAATATTATCCCTAGGCTTAAATTTCTAGGAAGGTAAAATATCTCTCTCAGGGGTCTTTTCTATTAAATGACACTGAATATATTTCATAAGTCTCTGAGATTTCATTTGTCAAAAACCAAGTAAATAGACAGCTCCCAGTATGCTTGAGAATAGCTTCAAAACATTAATCATGAGCAGTCAGACTGGATTAGAAAATGTTACTTCCTGTAAAAGGTGCAGTTTCGGCACCTACATCTTAATTCTAATGCGCAGAATTTCTTGTTTAATTTTCTTCTCTTAAAATAAACTGCAGTACTCTTTGCTTTGTGTAGGATGTTTTAACATGTCTCCATTGGCCACATAACAAAAGCAGCCTACTTACTTCTAAGAGCTCAGGAATGGTAAAGCAGCTCAGACACAGTGTGGAACAACATGAAAACTGAAGGAAATACTCAGATAATAAAGAAACAGAGAAACAGAAGGCTGGATAACAAAATATTTTGGTGCTCCTTCCCCTATACAGATGAAAAGCTGAGTCTACCATACCAGCCTACCTGTGAAGTTAAATGGCTTTAGAACATCCTAGAGACTTTTGGACCATTACTGTAGCAAGACAAAAACTGAAAGATTATAAATGTGGAAGGGGATGATACTCCGCTTTAGGTAGCAGACTTCCTGAGAAGTTCCTACCATCAAGAGTTCTATTTTCTGAGCAGAATTTGCACGGTACTTCGTGGAACACACACTGAAAGCATTTTCAGTGTCTGCATCCTGTAACAGTGCAGGTACACAAACTGGAGACCTGGTAACAGGCATATGGAATATCTCTGTTTTAAATTATCCCTAATTATATTTAAGTAGCTCACTTATTCACAGAATCGACCTCAGGGTAGCCATCTCTAAACAGAACATTGTGCACTGTCATTCTATTCCCTGTGCCACCACCTTTGGGAGGTAGGATTTCCCACATAGACAGAAAATCTGCCCCTCACCTCCTCCTCACAAATATAGCCCTACCTGCTACTCATTATAATCACGTTGTAATAGTTGGATAAGTCCCACTAGCCTCAGCATGTGCTCAAGACAGTGGAGCACTGTGGATAAAACAATATGTCACAAGGATCTCTGCCATCCTGCTGCTACTTGAGGTTTCTACAGGGACTACTCACGTTTGCAGGCGCCGCTCTCTGTGTAGTACCCCGCCGGACAGTCAGGAACGCAGTGATCCCCTAGGAGCAAGTGACGGGCGTTCTGGCACTTGAGACAGAGGCTGCCAGTGTCCCACAGGTTGGCCACACACTGACGGCACAAAGGATGGCAGTCTAAAGGAAGCAGGAGATAACGGATACTGTCATCACAAGTGGACACAACAGAGCTGCTACTGGGGAACACTGCCAACAACTCAAGGAAGGCATTACAGACAAAATTTTCAGAGCCTCTTACCTCTTAACTGGTACACAAGGGCAAGATGTTGAGCACTGCACTCCCTAATGTCCCCAGTCTATTCCTCAAGCTCTCAGCAATGTGTTTTCCCAAAGCGAAAACACCGCGATGCTCAGGAAGAGCACATGATGGGGATGAGGGCAAGAGGAGAAGAATGCTGCTTGAATGTGGCAATTTCTGATTGCTCTCCTTTTAAACATGCACTCCCGGATGTTTGCAAGAGAGGGGATCAGAAACTATCACATTCATCCTGTGCTCTTCCTGAGCATCATGTCTTCACTCCTCCTCAGAATTTCTCTGCATCTCTCCTGTCCTATTCCAGCACGTTCCATTCCATTTGCCCTTAAGTGAGCATGAGAAAGCTTTGTACCAAAGCCAGTGCAAAGGTTTTTGTTTCTCCCAAGCCCTTCTCTGATTTTAGGTGCTTCTACCAATGGATTCACCTTTAACAAACACCTCCTTTTGAAGAACAAAGAGCACAACCTGTACAGCTGTACAATCTTCTCCAGTGGTTAGTTCCTCCTGTTCAGATCTTCCCACACAAATGAGACATCCATACCCTGAAGAGGCCACGGCAGACCTCAAAGCCAACAGCAGCATTTAGAGTGCATATGAGAGAGCCTCTAAACCTTTACCTTTTCCTCTTTTTTTCCCAGCAGCACATGAACTCATGTCTCCTGACCTTTCCCTGAACCTAGGCACATCAAAAGATTTTATAACAAACCTTTTGTATGCACAATGGGGCAGTGTAAGGCAACCTGGAGGCCAAATTAATCCTCATTATGTTAATTCAGAAAGTTATAAAGGAAATGACGACTGTCTTGAAAGAAATGTAATTATGAGGCTTGATTCCAGTACCTGGCCTCTTGTCAGATTTCTACCAAAGGATCAACTTTCTGTCTTTTGTCTGTTATGAAAGCATTACTACAGATTGTCAGGCAATCTAAATTTACAAACTGAAGACAGGTTCACATTGGAGTCTGGGGGAATTCTGCATCCATACCTGCAAGAGAATAATTGCAAATGTTGTCTAAATCCGATCTAATTTCTTCTATACGTTACATGCATGATCCCCACTAAACAGTGATGGAAAAGCACAAATGCAGCTCAGGAATCAGTACAATCCAGACTGCACACAGGATTCAAGGCTCTTAAAGCAGCTGCCTCCTTCACCACTTGATGTTACTCAAGATGTCTAATCTGCCTAGTATCTGCCCACACTCCCAACCTTTCAGATGGGAAATTAACAGCCAGACAGGAGATGAAGGTGAGCAAAATGAAAGAGTATGCTTAAGACAGTGACCCTCTGAGTTCTCAATTCATCACTGTCAGGACAGTGGTAAGAAGAACAAAGCAGTACGTGAGGACACCCTTAAACTCAGTGATAGACCCCCAAACCTGCTTAAAGGGGTTACTGTATTGCAGATTCCTAACTCTCTACAGAAGAGCTTAATTTAACCAGTGCATCATCCTAAAGAGCATATACATCTTTTCTGTCAAAGCAAGTCAAGGTCCCAAACCTGCCCTGCCATCACTAGGGAGACCTGTCATCTTATCTGCAGCCCCACTGAACTAAGAAGGGATTGCAAACAGCTTGCCATAGAATACAGTGCCTCATATCATATAATATAATATAATATAATATAATATCATATCATATCATATCATATCATATCATATCATATCATATCATATCATATCATCCAAAGGTCCCTGAGTATGTGATGTAATTGTATGTATAGAGCTGGAGGTAGGGGGAAAAGTTTTACGTACTCATATTCAATAAATTAACAAATTCAAATAGTTTCTCATGCTTCCAAGTTCAGCTTCCAAGCTCAAAATAATACCCCTCGAGTTTAATCTCCTTCTGGAACCATTGGTCTCTATCATAGAGAAAATTTTGGCAAGAGGCAGTAAGTAATTGAACCCTGCAACTGTTTTTCAGTGACTGTGAACAAGGGATTCCTATGTATGGTCAACAGGTTCCACGAGCAGAGAATAAAAATGGGACAGTGAAAAGCCAGTGTGCCCAAAGAACTAGTATCTTCTATAAATAACTAGGCTCTCCCAAACTATTGCTTAAAAATGTACGTATCTACAAAATCAGGTACTGCCACACTGCTGCAGTAAAGTCTCCTCTTTATGGCCTCTGTTTACTCCTAACGTGTTGAAAGAGATCTTTTCCTCAGCTACTGCTTTATAAGAAATCAGCCTCATCACTCTCTTCCTTCTTTGTAAATCTACGGATCAAAGAACTCACAACACCAAAAAAAAAAGAAAACCTCCAGATGCTCACGGTGAATTTGAGGGACATTGGGAAACTAGTGACAGAGTAAAGGAAGAACTGAAATACTTTGTTTTGGAAAAGATTATTTAAATTTTTCACAGCAGGCTCCCTCTGACATGAGGATGAAAAGAAGTAGAGTATTTTCTTTATGCTTCTCAATAACAACTCATACTGGTATCTGTTTCCTGCTTCTGCCTTCTTCCTGTCCATCCTCAATCCAGCTCCAGTAGGCAAGTTACTGTTCGAGTGCTCTGAGATTTCAGAGGCTTTTATTGCAAGTCAGCGTGAGGTGACTACCCAATTCCATCAGACTTCTTTCAGAACCCAAACTGCATTCTTCAGAGCAGCACGTTACCACCTTGCTCACAGTCAAAAAGAGTTTCCCTTTCTCATTCCCCTTCTTGTTTAATATCTTTATTGATGACCTAGATGAAGGGACTGAGTGTACCCTCAGTAAGTTTGCAGATGACACCAGGTTGGAGGTAGTGTCAATCTGCCTGAGGGTAGGCAGGCCCTTCAGAGAGATCTAATAAGCTGGATCGCTGGGTTTCGGCCTCTTCTCCCAGGCAACAAACCAAACCCGAGGAAATGGCCAGAAGCTGTACCAGAGAAGGTTTAAGTTAGACATAAGGAAGAACTTTTTCTCTCAGAGAGCGGTCAGGCACTCACATGGCTGCCCAGGGAGGTGGTGTAGTTACTGTCTATGGCAGTGTTCAACAGGTGTCTGGATGAGGAGCTGTGAGATACGGTTTAGTGCTTGTGGTAGCAATGGTAATGGGAGGGTGGTTGGACTAGATGATGTTGTAGGTTGTTTCCAACTTTACGATTCTATGATTCTATGATTCATCTTTTTGAGATTACTGACCTGCCTCCCACTATCTAAACAAAACTTTATCCTGCTACCTGTTCAGCTGGATCTAATTTTGCACTCAGTTCAATGTTCTATGCAAAAAAAAACCAACCAAACAAAAAAACCAAACCACAAAACTTAGCTATCTCTGATATTCCTATAAAGCAACTTTCAATGTGAAGTATGATACAATTTCTTACAATGATTTCAATTTCCAGAGTTACATTATTTCCACACCTTCCTTATCAAGTAAAGAAAACAAACAAACAAAAAAAAACCTGTGCCAGAAAATTATCTACTTTATACTGGTTCCTTGCCTGTAAATATACAAACGACTGGAAAAAATAATCTCTAAAGTATTTGTGAATACTCATAAAGGAAACTACCTCACAGTTCCATAATTTGCTAAGCAATCAACCACTTGTAATGTTTAAATGTGTCTTTCTTCTTAAGGGCTCTTTAGAAAAAAAGTTTCCCTGATGCAAGTTCTGTATTATACTCTAAGGTAAGGCGTTAGGCTTGCAACAGAGCAGTACTTTAAATACCCATGTCATTTACAGGCATATCAGTAAGTAAACATCTCTGGAGTAAATCCAGAAAGAAAATCAGTATGATTGATTCAAAAGGACATTCAGCACTGACAAGGGTTTTGTGAAAGGTTTGCCTCTCCCTTTAAAGCTCCGACAGGGACTTTGTCACACAAACAGGCGAGGTAAATTTCATGTTTGCAGGCAGCTGCCTGCATCTTCTGAACGGGCTGGGAGCTTCTCTGGGCAGCAAAGGGGGGGAAATCCATCTAGAGGGAACCTGGCAGAAACAAACCCAGTCCCAAGTAGGGAAATTATCTTTAATCTTCCTCATCTGCCAATTCAGCTTTTGATTTCTGTAGGAGTTTGCATGCCAGTGATTAAGTGGACCTACGCTACCAATTTTCTTTTTGCTCTACTTAGAGAAACTCCAGCTCTTTGTAGTGATATCAATGTCTTTCTAAGAGTAGGGCAATAGCCCATTAATTTTACAAGGAGCTGAGTGTATTTCTTGTTGTCAGTATGTCCCTTCTGGAATTTTAAGAGCAAGGCAGAAAGGCTTGTTATCGGCATTCTCCTGCATAAGCTCTTCTGGTTTATTTTTGAACATTTTCACAACTGCACACAGCATAAGAATGCAAAGGCCCAAGCAGCTGAACACAGGGACTCAGAGTTTCCTTGCAAGGAAGATGATTTTTTCTAACTACTTTCGCACCAAGTCAGGAAAAGATCAATGATGAAGCCCTAAGACAAGCAGATGACCTATCCAAATTAGAAAAGCTAGTGCTGGTCTTCCTAAGCCAGACAGGAGTTTTAGCAATCGTGCTATTTTTTAAACTGATGCCTGCAACAACATCCAGAAGCTAAATTGGATAAGCAGCTGAAAGAGGAAGAGAAACAAAAGAGCTAAAAAACAAAGTATAGAGAAGCCTTGAAACTCAGCAGGGAACTGCTAAAGCCACAAATGTGTTCCTGTACATGCACTTTAGATAAGAAATGATGTTTGTGAACTAGGCATTCTAAAGAAAACTGACACAAATTCAGTGCCCAAGTTGGAAAGACACTGATCCATTGAAACTCATGGCCATTTCAACTTTCTTTTGCTAACATTTGAAATTCTTATTTGGTTAAATGTTATAAACAAGACCCTTTTCTATTAACAAGGCAAATGTTCCAATTCTCATTCAGGTAACATGTACAATAGTGACATAAATTCATAGGCAATGGCTTCAAGTGACAGTTTGTTTTCTCTGCCCTATGAAATATTTATCCTGCATGTCTCCATAAAGTATGACAGGCAGCTGCATTGCATAGCAGTCCCTGTAAGTCAGAACACGGTTCTGCCTGGAGGGTCAGAAATTAGACACAAATGGGAAGATAATTGTTTAAAAAAAACAAACAAAAAAAAAAAAAAAACTGCCTTGGGAAGCAAAGGAAAATCTTTGTTAGATTCTGATGCATATTATATATTATGGAAGTGTCAGGGGTTTTAATGCTTTGTTTTATGAGACAGCTGCTCTTTAAATAGTAATTTATAACTTGCAAGGGAAAACTTAGTAGTTCAATCAGTGCTGAATTAAGAGAAGCAGTGAAATTTAACAATCTGGATCTGGAGCTCTTTTGCTCATAGCAGAATTGGCGACACACATCCTTTTCATAATCATCAGACATAAATTTGGCACAAAAATCAACACACCTAGAACTGCAGATCCAAGACCAAAGCACAATTTTATTTATTATTTATTTTGTATGGCAATAAATGACTGTCCTCCAAGGATTTTTAAGACTTCAGTTAGATAAAGAAGCATCACTGCATCTACCTGCAAGATCCCATGGATGTAAAGAGTCCATATGATACAAAGACCAAGTGAGAATACATACTGCCCTCTAAGGCAGGACAAGCACACAAGTCACAGAGCGAGAGCAAAATCAGAGCTGATAGGAGGAAGTGTCTCCTTATGTTCTTACTATGTTGGAGCTGCAAATCCTTTCCTGTTTTGGGGTTATAGATCCAAGCATTATCGACACTCAATGATACCAGGCATTATGAATCTAACCTTGCAAACACATTTCTAGCTTGAGAAGACAACTCTCCAAACAGTGAATCCCATTCAGGGTTTCATGCTCGAAAGTAAACTCTGCCATTTTGTAAGGAGAGGCTGCATCACCAGGACAAAGCTTGTTAATTTGCAAGGAACGGATGCATCACTGGATTGCAGTTCTGCTGGAGACCAGAAAGCCAAGCAAGGTTCTCTGCAGGTGATTCATCGCTGTCAGAGTAACAAGCCTGGAGGTCAAACCGTGCCCTCCACATTGCTTGCGTGACCACACAGTTTGCAACTTCTTCTCCTCATAATTGTCAGGCATTGTGATGTTTACCTATTCACTTGGGAGCATGCTTATTGCTTCGTGGTATTTCTAAAACTTATAGGAAGCAGTCATATAAAAGAAATAATTAAAGCACATAGCATGCATCCAGCAGCAGAGAAAACATTCCTGAGAGAGAATCCTGGTTTATGATAAATAGTGTGTATATACATAATTTATTTTTTTTTTTTTTAAATAAAACTTACAGCTATAAGATCATGTTTCCAGCAGCCTTCTTCATAGGAAACATAATGCAAAGTAATGGAAAAAAAAAAAAAAAAGTGGAAGATATAAAGTGCATACAGCTATGATATTACAGGACATTAATGAGCATCATTACAACCACTGAAATTTTACAGGGCAGAAATAGCTCATCACACTAAAATTACTTTCTAAATTACTTTCTGAATTACTTCCATAGTGTAATTACTTGACTACATGAAACATCTTGACTCCCCACTCTCACTTTCTGTATATCTAGGAATTTCAGGGGATGTTTTCCTCTCCTCAGATATTCTGTTCTGCATCCCTTCTTAGACAAAACAGTAACTGTTATTTACAAGGAAGGTGAAAATAAAATAATCTTCAGAGAGGAAAGAAATAAGCATTTCATTAAAAAGAAAACAAAATTCAAGAACACAAAGTGTAAGCAAAAATAAGTCCCTGTGAAAGTGTGAAAGGGAACCATCTAGATTAAATTGAGAATGATAGCCTCTCAGTGGATACATTTACTACATTTATTGCATTTTTCCCTTTTCTTAGGATTCTTTATCTCATATGGAACTGTTCAACCTAGCATAAGCCTCACATACTGAATCTTTTATTGATAAAGAAAAAAATGGCTTGATAAAGCTCAGAAATTGCTGGAGCTCTTCCCAGGATATGTTTATATGCGTCTGTGTGATGGATTAAAAGTGATTTTTCTTTTTAAACAAGTAAATGCAATCAGTGGCTTTTGATGATAGGCTTAAGTGCAGGCACCAAGCACCCACAGTGTATAACCCCTGTGCATAAATCCTATTATCTCTCAAAGATGCACACAGCAATCCTAGCTGTGCCAATTTTTCTTTAGAGCCCCCAGAAATTGCTTCTCTAAATCACAAACGTTTCCTTAGCTCACTTTAGTGAAGCTCTGTGCAGGACCTAAGCAGCCTTCATTGCTCTGGGCCCATCAGGGACCCATGCCTCTGTGAAGAGACCCCAGCCCTGGTAACAGCCAGCTAGCATTCCCCGGTGTTACCCGAATTACCCGAGGCTGCTCCATTCCAGGCAAAACCAGTGCCAGCCTGCTGCAGAGAGAATTCAGGGAAGGAGAAAAGCAAGCATCATGCCTTTAATAAGCACAGGGTGCTCTCACAGACTGGAAGGACGAGGAATGCAATGATAAACCCAGTGTAAAAACCAGACTGCAGCAAGATATAGTTAAACACTCGGCCTGGCAAATGCAGCTGCAGCCCATCCTACTCTTAAGAACCTATTCATTAAGTTATTATTAACCATATGAATGCTCTATTGATTGCCAGGTATACCAGTCTGTACACGTGATATCAAATCTTCAAACCAGCAGCAAGTCTGGCAGAAGGGCACCTGACTCCCCCTCCCACCAGCTTTATACAATTTGCAATTAATTTCATGTAGCTCACAAAAGACGTGTACAGCAGGAACGGCCAGAGGCTTTGCTATGTACTATGCATGCTGGAGAGTTTCCCAATGGTATCTGTGTGACATTTCACCCACAACAGGCATTTTGATTTCTTCCTGGTGTGTTCCTGAGTAGCTGGCAAATGCTACAGATAGACCATCCCTATGTATGACCCAAGGCCATCTCCTTTTACTTACCCACACAGTATCCCACCAAGTTGAGATACTTCTCTTCCTTGCAGCTAGTCCTGCACCTTCCAGCAGCCAGAGTTGCGTGGGGATGGCAGGTTAAGCACTCCAAGTCAGAAGGGCCATGGCACGTCTTGCATGATGGATGGCAGGCTGGGTAAGAAAATCATAATTGTTGTAATGCTTTTGGTGTAGTCTATCTTGTACTCTTCGCCCCCCAGGAAAACAGCCTTTACAATAATCATTTTCTCCTACAAAACATGGACATAAAACAACACTCAAAGCATCAGTGACTGGCGAGTTGTGGTTTGGAAGGCTCTTATAACCACACTTTGACTAAATGAGATGAAAACAAAAAGTTGAAAACTGAAAAGAAAAAAAAAAAGCATTTATTCTCTGTGTTAGTCAAAGTATAGATGTACACAAAATACAAATAGATTATCCCTTTTATTCCTCCCCCTCTAGCATATGCAGCTACATATAAGACAGAGTGGGACCGTGCAAAAATTATACTGGGTTTGATACACGCAAGTGGGGAAATGCAGAAGTTATTTCTGCACAACCCCCTCCCAAAGTGAAACCAATAAAAGGTGAATGCTGTGCCAGCTCATTAGTTACTCTGTCTCCCAAAAGCTAAACAAAAGCATTGCAAAACAAGCAATTAAGATTGCTCAAAAGTATTTCATTCAGACTGTTTTCGTATCTTTCCATCTTTATAGCCAGATGCCATATTTCCATGATTTCCACACTAGATCTGAGGGAAACAGAAATACTACAGCTAATGATCTGTAAAAATCTCTTAGAAATTACTTTAGAAACTTTTCCATGAGTAAAAGCAAACAACTTCAAAGACTCCCACCTCAGGACTCCCCCAGGCTACGTACAATTGCTCACTCCCCGCATAGAAGCTGAGCTTTTCACAGCTGCCATAGCATACAGCTCCAGTGTTTAAGACCTAATGCACCAAGTCCCACTACCTTCTCAGCTTCTCAGAGATAATGCCTGTGAATTGAGCGTTTAAAAAGAGTAAATTTTCTAGACAAACCTCTATTAACTGAGCTTCACTGTTCAAAAACTGCCAGAGATACAAGCTGGCAACATAAAGATATCACTTCCCTGACACTGAAATTTTGTTTCTAAGACATTTACTTAAACTGGGATCCTGACTCGCATAATACAGCAGTCACCTCAGCTCTAAGGTAGCAAAGCACAGCCTCAAAATTGATGAAACTTTATAACGATAAATACATTTACAAGAAATGAATACATTTACTCGTCAGACTGTTTTTCCTTGGACAAACAAATTGAATAAACACAGCCATGGACTATAGAAAGGGTTTCCACCCCTAAACTCGAGCCCTCCAAAGGCAGAAACAAATAGAACTTCAGCAAATTTATCCTACTGCCAAAACAGATGCAGGAAAGCCTTACTCAATTAATCTATTGCAAGACAACAGACAGCTTTCAAATAACCCTGAGGAGATAAATCAGATTTCAAATGCCTGCATTTCCCCATCCACTGTGCTTAAAAGTTAGTAATGAATGGCACACCCCAAAGGCCACAAATTTCTGCAAGCAGCATAGAAGATATAATTGTTGCAGTCACTTGGAAGGTCAGAAGTCAAAGCTATCTGTTTAAATGAGATCACATAGCATGATTGAGAAGGCCACTAGCTGACCAGTGGTAAGGCACAAATAACACTGTACTTGCTACTGGTCAAACACATCCATAGAGGTAATGGCTTTTCTCCTGTATCTGCAGAATTCCTTCTTTTTAAACCCTGCCTTATACAAGCAGTGGATTAAAAATGAATCTAAAGCTAATTCAATGTGCTTATCTAGCCTAAGAAAAGTAGACCACGTCTCAGAGCTGGCCAGTAAGATCTTTTCTACAACAGTGCTGGCTAAGAACTTCATCTAAGCCTAGTGAAATGAAAAGCAAAATATTTTCAGGGAAGCTGTCCACGGGAGTAAAACTGATTATAATTTATGATTCAATGTGTATGCTTCCCTTCCGTTTGGAAGAGATTCCATTTCTCAAAATCGAACCACTCTATTCTCCCCTGAAAATACTTAAATAGCCTCATATAAATCTGACAGCATCTCTAATTACATTTAGAAATGCATTACAGAACGTGCACGCAATGAAATTCAGCAGTATAAGCTGCAGGTGCCCACATTGTGCACTTACAGGAGCAGTGATCTTGCTGGTTGAACAACCCCTCTGGGCACTTGGAGAGGCACCTGCCCTCGAGCAGGATGTGTGAAGACAGACAGGCTGTACAGTCCTGGGAAGTGTTCCCTATGCAGCCTGCACAGGAGGAGTGGCACTCTGCAGGAAAGCAAAAAACAAAAAGACAGAAGCGAAAAATCAATTTAGCTCTCTCTCTGTTGCTACTGTCCTTGAGTACAGCAAGATTATTTTGTTCCCAAAGAGAATAGGAAGGTGTTTCCTTCACAGGATTATCTGTTTTATGAAAGGTAGAAAGGGCAAGAATGCAGGAAGACTGTACAGAACGTTTCTTCAAGAAAGAAGATAGGAGCAACCACAGATACCTGCATACTTAATTGCTTCGCACCCACGCAGTTCATCTCCAAAATGGAAAGCTGACACACAATAACACAATATCATTCTCCTCCCTCTAAGAGCTCTGAGTCTTGCAGACACAGAGTCCAAAAATCATCTTTTGCTATCACCCTACAGTTATCCCAGGAAGGATTTTCCATCCAGCACTGGTGGGTAGTTATCATCAGTCATTCTGGAGCAGTCAGAGTTGGGTTGGCCTCCTGACTTTACAGCTAGCAAAGTGAATGTTCATTAAAAGGATTCAGCAAGAAGGAAGAGAGTGCAGTTAAAATTTTAAGACTTCCTCACTTTAGCCTTCACTGGTACTCATTCTAAAACAAGTCAGTTTAAACTAAATAATCTGCTGAAATAAAAATGCAAACTGATTATCTAAAAAGCCCTACTCATTTTTAAGAGTAGTGGCTCAAGAACACAGGTTCCACTGTGTTAAACACAACAGAAAACTTCCTGCCACCTACGGAGATAAGACAAACACAGGGTTGGAGAGAATAAAAGAAAGTACATGATTTATACAAGTACTGTTAGCTGCCTGTCAGAGTCATCACAAATGCTCTGTCTTTAGGACTGTCTCTGGCTCAATGGACTCAAATCAAATCAGATAGAAATTTCTTAGTTTCAGCAGGGAAACCTGCTTTAAAACCATGGACAGAAATATTTCTGTAGATTGGTTAGAAATTTACAAGTAAAAAATTCAAAACCAACATTGTAACCTACAATTCTTTTTTTCCTGCATAGATAACATAGGCATGTAACGTCTGCTGTGGTTTTGCATTTTCAAAAAGATGGATCTGTAAAATTTGTATGAGAATTTAGATGGGTAGCTCGAAGTCTGAAATGGTGAATATTCACATCCTTCTGCAATAAAACAAATTACTACTCTAATCCCTTTACTAATACAGAAGAGCTAATAAAGTGAGGTTGTGCTCAGTGACATAATTCAGTGCTGTCACCGAACTCTGCTCAGGCCTGTTTGTGCAGGTCTGTTCACCCACTTGAGGCAACGGTATATGGATTTATTTATTTCGTTTCTGTACCATAACCTGGATTCAGACAAAAAAACCCATTCCCTGCCAAGAGACAGCCACTGCATGAATTGGGAGGCTCTGCATTAATGCCTTCAGGAACCAGTCCAAAGCACTGAAACTTTTGTAGCTTGTATAGGTCACTGATAAAGGACAGAACCATTCCATAAGGAAAAGACATTTCTTCCTTTTTAAGAGCCACTAAGGCAAAAAACAAAAACAATAACAAAAACCCACACAAAAAAAAAACAACCACAAACTCCCATCAATTTGATAAAACACAAATTAAAATAAATTTATGTTGTGTCCACTTCCAAAAATATTTTTGACCAGGAAGAAACAGCCATCAGTAGTGCTACTGCTGATGTTGTTATTGCTGTTCCATCATTCAAGTGCGGTAGAGTCACTGTCTCCTCGATGGCTCTTTTCACATAGGGAAATCATTTCCTCCCACTAACTTGTTTCTCCTTTGCCTTCTGGTGGTCTGTGTAGCTGTGAGAGATTCTGTCTCATTCAGCCTGAATCCATGTGCACTATTTTCAAGATACAGCAATGAGTTTGTTGTACTGACGTTCCATATGGATGCACAGGCTCTGTATAGTCCAACTGAATGACTAGCTGATACACTGAGACAATATTCTTCAGTGACATTTCACAATAGTGGGAAGGCATGCATATCCTAGTGAACACATCTTAGCCTCTCTTCTAAACTGCAGCCTTCATGGAAATGCTTCCTACTTGTCATTTCAGGAGCAGTGCTAGGACACGTGCTGCGGGACATTCATCAGAAGAACTTTCACAAAAGAAAAGACTGCTGAGGGATGTTTAGACCAGCTACAGGGCTAGAAGTGGAGAAAGCTCAGTCTTTTCTGAACAACAGTTAACAACTGATTCTGCTTAAAAATAATCATTGATAAAAATCTTACACTCAAATTGAAAGAAAAGAAAGCTACGCTAAGGTGGCAAGACTGGAATCAAATCATTAACAGAAAAAAAAAAACAACCAACAACAACTGAATCCTTTATATACAAATTACATGCAGAGTATATTTTCCTCCAAAAGTGTTACAGAGGAACTCAAAGCATACTAGAAGCAAACATAGTACGAAGTGACCGGAAATATAAAATCCAGCACAGTCTTGTGCTTAAAGCCTCAAAGAACAGTTTCCATTCTCAACTCACGTCTGCAGACTCCTGTGACATCCAGGTAGAACTGAGCCTGGCAGTGTGAGAGGCAAAAGCCATGCACAGCTCCTTCCACAGGTTGATGGGGTTGCAGCACATGTTCTGGTGCCCAGCACTGTAGGCAATGAGAGGCCTCTGGGCCGACGCACGTACGGCAGGATGGGTGGCAACCTGTGCATGTGTAAAGAGAGCAGTCAGAGACACAGCTCTGAGGCGAGATGTCTCACAGAGATGGACAAGGCCTAATAACCATGCAAAGTCAGGCATCTTGTAAACATGAAATTGGGGAAAAAACTGGTTCAAGCACTGTGGTCCTCTTTCCAGTTTTGCACTGCGGTAAACAGTTTGACAGTCAAAGAGCTAACCAAGCAGCCATGTCTTGCAGCAACTCACATGCTAAGGAATTTGTTCCATAAACAGACAGAGTACTGTATCATCTATGATGGAACAGGGAAATACTTTGCTGTCATACCTTCAAAAGAACAGCTCTTCCCTTCAATAAAGTTGACAAACACAGTTGGAAAAAAAAAAAACCAACAACCTTGATTGCTTGTGGCACAGTATTACAAGGTTCCTTTAATTTCTGGAGCTGGAAACATTAACATAATCTCACCATTAAGATAGCTAGAAATAACAGTATGATGGGCTCAAAGGAAGCAGAAATCCATATCCTGAATTTTCAGGTTTTCCACTGTTGCAAAGTATATTAAGTATGTGTATTTTATTCACCTTTTCAATTGTATCAAGAAAATTTTGGAATTGATAGCAATGTGTGCTTATTTCAAGAGCATGGAGAAGAAAAACATCCCCAAGATCAGTAAATCTTGAAGGTGTAAAACTACAATGTATTTGAGAACATTTGATTTTTCTCAAAATGGAAAACAATCAGTAAGCAAACATGGAAATTACTCATTCCTTGACCAGCAATAAGAATCAGTGTCACAGCTGAATGCTCCGAGCACAGCCAACAAAAGCCAGTACAAATACATCAACTCTCAGCAGGTGAGGAATTGACTCAAATTACAGAGCTTACCCCTGCAAATGTTGTGATCCTGATAAAAGCCCTCTCCACAGCTCTGCAGGCACTGGCCCTGATGCAAAGCCAGAGGAAGGGAACAGGAGGTGCAGTGAGTGGCCAGAGGTCCCTCACACGTGGAGCACGAATCATGACAAGCTGATAAAAGAAACAAGCATATGGAACTGAAATATTCTGTTTTCCCTCCTTGCAAATTGTGTTGCTGACTACAGCATCCTCCAGCCAACAGTGGAAACTCCCAGCTGGCAAGATATTCAGCTGTGTGAACTAATGAGAGCAGAAGTGCACTACTAATAACCAGTAACACAGTAATAACTCCTACTCATACTGCATTGCAAACATTTATCTCAGTTTGTCTTAATATGTTTCACAAGGCAGAGGTTATTTAAAACAATCCATCATAAAAAAAACCCTGAAGAAAATAATAAATGACGTTCCCCATGCTCAATTCTGCGATCTTAAAATTTCCTCCCCAAAGGCAAACATTTGAGGAACAGAATACGTGGAGAGTTCCTTCAGAGTCTTAAGGAAATTCATGCAAATATGCCTCTTACCCCTGCATCTTCCGTTGCTGCCTGGGAAATATCCACCTGGGCACTGTGAAATGCACTTCCCGTTGTGTAACACCTTATCTGAAGCACAGGTTAAACAATTGGGCTGGGCTGCACTGCACGTTTCACAGGACCGGTCACAAACTACCAAAGAGGGGAGCTCATTAATGAAACACACTCAATATGCTAGTAACAGACACATCAAACCAACCTGATAAATAAACCACCCCTCATCTTTTAAGTTGCACCTTTTAAATGATCCTCTCCAGCACTAGCAGCCTTTCACTTTCTTGGAATAAGTAGCGACATTCACAGAGGGAGACATGCATGTATAGACATGTATTCACTGACCTATATAGTGTCCAGGACTCCTAAGTACTAGCAATAGCTCCATAGCCAGGCTCCCTCTTTGCATTTGCTGCCTACACGGAGGAATGCTTGGATGAATTATGGAAAGGAAACCTTATAAATCCCATCAGGCTTCTGTTCTCTATAAGCAGCTATTTGGAGTGAAAGGTTTGCATTTTCATGCCTAGATCCAACTGCTACCACTGCAGGTTGTTTCTGGTATTACACCCAGCAGAGGGAAGGGGGGTGGAGGATCTCACTGCTGCCTTACAACTTCCGTCACCCTGCTTGCACCAGACTTACCTTCTATTTGGTCAGCACACTCTCCAG
The DNA here is from genome assembly GCF_905368555.1 of Meleagris gallopavo. Taxonomy (NCBI): domain Eukaryota; kingdom Metazoa; phylum Chordata; class Aves; order Galliformes; family Phasianidae; genus Meleagris; species Meleagris gallopavo. The sequence goes on from NC_139407.1 coordinate 14,888,634, forward strand.
ATCCAAAAGAGTTTTCATCTCAACAGCAACGTTATCAGCTAGGTTGCTGAGGCACAATTATATTAATTCTCTGACAATCACTGTAAAGGACTCTGCCCACCTGTAACTTTTGTATAAGCAATGCTTTAAGCTGAAAATGGACACCAACTTTGCATAACTGCACGCAGATCAGACACTAAAATCTCTTATTTTCTCTTTACTAATAAAAACCTCAAACAACTACTCAGTGAACCAAGAAGTTTACATGTCCTGGGACATACAGAAAAAGACTCTCCAGCTAGTGTTAGATTTTTCTTTCCTGTTCACCAGTGGGCCTACAAATAAACCATCTCACAAATGTACATAACTGTAAAACAAACATCAGTTCTCAGACTCTTCAGGAAGTAAAAGATGGAAGAAAAGTTGAGCAAGAATTTACCATTTCCCTCCCTCTTCCTCTCTCCTACAAATCAAAGCTACAAGCATGAAATTGCATCTAAAATCAAGCAAGATAACGTTCCTAATCAATTTCTGTGATCTTTATTTTCCCAGGCAGTCAGTTCTGAAGTTAACTGACCTATTCTTCAAGAGAAGCAGTATGAAGCTCTGGCTTCCTTAAGTCAGCAGCACCACCGCTGCTGTGTATTCAGCAGGGCCAAGAACTGTACTTGACTAATTTTTGTTTATTTTCACCAGTAATACAGCTTCACTTTAAAATAGCTTACAGGTCTCCAGCTGGATATCAGAATCTGTGCTTTTGGAAGATGATAAAAAGCCTGAGTTCTGGTGGGTGTGAGGAACAGCTACATAGTTTTAAAGGTTTTTTTTATTGCACTGGCAATAGGAATAACAAAAATGATTAAGCTGCACCTGGGTAAAATTTCACTTGGAGCTTACATAATTTTTAGCTACAGAAGCAAGATTTCAATTCTGCACATTTCAAAACACACGTGTTTAACATTTACTGGGGCAGTGGCCCAAATTTTGTCAATGTGCCACCAGTTTTAGGCTTTCCCCCTAGCTAGCTATGCCATAGCTAGCAACATTACTGACTATGCTGGCAAGAAGAAGCTGGAGGTAGCTGCCAGTAGAAATACATGCTTGGCCCAAATGGTTGTACCAAATTTTAGGTTATTTATTTGAGGGCTTTTTTCCCCCTTTGTGATCTGTTCAGTTGAGGTTTTGATTTTTGCCTCCAACCTTCTGTTCCTCCTCTTCTCAGCAAACCTTCCTAGCTCCCAAGTCTTATCCATTGTTCAGGTATTAGTTACTGTGATGCTGAATTACAATCAAATTTACAGAAATCTGCTGGCAAGGGCCATTTTTCTTTCCGCATATAAATGGATTTGTCAAGCCCTCAAAAACAACTCAGTTAGGCTTTCAAGCTGTTCAGTGAGAGAAAAAACCTTAAACCTTTCAGCATCTGATTAGCTTAAATGAATTAATAATCTTACAAACAAACAGCAGCTTTCCTTATCTGATATTTATGCACAAGGTGCATCTGGCTTCTTAAACATGAATAAAATCACAACTGCTGCATGGCTGAATGAAATATTGATTCCATTTTTGCAAAGCATTTCTCAAACTTCTTACAATGGAAAAAGAAAACAGGCACTTACCATTGCAGATTCCATCCTTCTCATAAAATCCCTTTCCACAGCTGGCCACACACAGCCCTGCTTTTAGCACATGTGACGTGTCCTTGCAGGAGAAACAATTGTTGACAGCAGGTCCCCAACATGAGGAACAGGACTCATGACAAACTGCAGGAAAGAAAGGTAAAAGATTAACAAATGATGAACTTCCAATCTTCTTTTTAAACTGAAGAATTTGCAGCAATTCATTTTTCTGCAATTCTTCCCCTTGAATTTAAAGGCATCACTGCTTCAGAAAAGAATAAAGAAAGATTTCTGCTCTTCCTATGTTAGTATTTTCATCCATCTCAAGGGTTTGATTTACATCACCATTTTGTACACGCACTGTGACACCTAACATGCATCAGTATTGTCTCTATAGCTGTAATCAGACTAGAAGAGTGTTTGTCCTGTTCATCATCATGCTGGAGAGAAGAGGCATCCCTTTACTAAGAAGGAATACTGGTAGCATTTCTCCCTGTGTGAGCCATGTATCATGGCTGGGATACAGCAGTGTTTTGCCTATGTCTGAAGTCTTATCACATCCCTGAATGAAGGAAAGTCAAAATGCCCTTTTTCAGGCACAAGGGCACAGCAACATGTAGGACAAAAAGTGATCCTCAACCACAATAATGTCTTGCAATTCAAGTCATAGCTGTATGGAAATCAACTCTGCCTACCAACGCACATGCTGAATGAGCCACCTTATTCAAAATTCTGCAAGTTCAACTATGAGGAAAATACAGCCCATTATGGTTCCCGTTTATGAAATTTGTGAAGCAGATGCACATTAAATCCCATGCTACCAGTGCTTACATGAACTGTATGAATTACAATTCTTTTAGAGATCAGATTTTTTTTTTCATTATTACATCCCAAAGCGTTCTTAAGATGTTTATTCTTTCACAATGAGGCAGGTTCATGAGGACCACAATAGATAGGAGAAAATAGCATTGTATGACATTTGCTCTGTATCAGTGAACATGTCTGAAGTTGCAGTTCCACAAGAAAATCTCATCAGTGAGTAGGCAGGAATCAGCAGGTGCACCAGCAGCTGGTCAGTGAAAATTCTAGCTTCCCAGAGAATGCTAAATCCACATAATTAAAAGTATGCTTAAATGTGGAGCAGTGACAAAAGCAAACATCTTCCTGCCAAAATAAACCCCCTAAATGAGTGACAATGCATCTTCTCCCCAGTAACAGGTGAAAATGAAGTGCTTCCCTTCCAAGACCATGCCTAATATTTCTGGGCAAGGGCAGAAGAGAGGAGGAATGATTATGCAGGACAGCACACGGCTGTAAACATGTTTACAGCAAACAAGCAATCACCAGTATTCCCCTCTTGCTCCTGTTCTGCGTGATTCTTATGCTTCTTCTGTCTGCCTGAGGCTATAATTGCTCTTGTGGTTTGTTAATTAATGAGACAGAGCACCTATGTTTGTGCTTATATATGAGTCACACTGCCCAGAAGATAAACACCCTATCTTAGTGTATCTCATTACTCCCCGAGGCAGGGAAGCGTTATCATCTCCATCTCATAGACAGGCAACTGAAACACAGATGTGACATGACACACACAGGGTTGGAAAAGGGAGTGTTTAGGGGCTAAGATACAGGATACACATCCAGCATTTGGTCTTTTGACCTTCTGCGTGCTTCCTTCTCCATACTTCTACCTTTGTTTAAGTTTACATTTTCTCATCATTTTCTTTTATTGCCTTATAATTAGCTGTTTGCTTTCTCCCTTCTCACCTTCCTTCATGTTTTCCCCTGCATTATGCCAGATTTCTTCACAATGCTCTGACTATTCTGTCTGAATATTTCTATGCGAGAAGTCTGTCATAAGGATGCTGGGCATTTTGCACCTGATAGGATCTCTCCCACTGACTGCTACAGCAAGGTAAACTAGCACATATGCCATGACTATCAAGTGCATCTAATTGTGGATGAATCACAATGCATTGAATATCAGACATCCCGTCTGAAGGCAAAGATTGTGCACATTTTTTTGCTCCAGTCGATAATTTACTTTGCTGACGAAAAGCTTCATCTCATTCCAGTTTGGATGATTCTCAGGGCATGTTCACACTCGCAAATTATCTTCAGATATGAGTTCATGCTGTAAATTCCTAGATACTGAATCGTCCTCACTTCACCTTCCAATCAGGACTATTTTGCTCCTCTAAGCTCACTGTTACTTTCAACACTTATCTGAAAGGATGGACACAAGGACTCCATCTTCTAATAATACACTCCCCACTGCACAGCTTGACTTCTTCACTATTAACCAGCCTAAATTTGTTAACACATCTGAAGTTACCCAGTTATTTTCAGAAATTCTCATGTTATTTCTGTAAACACCATTCCTTTCCAAGAAAGGCTACTCCCTCCTGGCAGCCTGGCCTCCAAACTCTGTTTAAAAACAGACAGCCTTGCACACAACTGTATTAAAAATGCCCTTTTTTATTACAGTAAGGTCAACTAGGCATCTGTAATTTGGCTCTAAGACTGTCCTCCCACTGGGCACCATTCACTGCCTGTAGCAGACCAAGTGCTCCTGAGTACCTCCTCACTTCTATATATTCTCCCAAGCAGATGCCCTAAGCTGTGCTATGTGTAGGGCAAAATAAAGTCGTGGCCTCCTTCTAGAGACACACATTTTGCTGAGTAACTCTTACCATAAACAGCACCATGCTGGGAAAGCTGTTTGGTATGGTTGGAGTTACATTCCAGGCTCTTCTCTGGAGCTAGGTCCCAGCAGGACCGCCTCTGTCAAGTCTGCATACAGATGTTATGCTGGGCTTTTGTCACCACTACCACTGCTCTCACCTACACCTGAGCATGGTGCTTTCTCCCAGCTCACCTCCCCTTCTGGCTCTGGCCATCTTAAGCCCTACTACAGACATGGCTATAGAGCTAACAGAGCAGCCGACAGTTCAGAAAAGTTTCAAAAGAAATTCACTATAAATGTTACTTTAAACACAGCCAGCAGGAAAGGGACGGAGATAAGAATGAAGGATATTTTACACAAGGGAGCTAACAGCATTCCCAATGCCACACTTCTAGTGGGAAACCTGTAATGCCTAGACTTGAGCCAGGTAATGATAAACTGCAGCCTGTCTGAGTCTGCAGCCTGGATGAGTTTAGGATCTTACTTCACTCTCTCTCTCCAGTTCCCAGTTGGTTGTCACAGCTCTCTGTACTCATCCTCCAAAACTACTTCAGTGTATCACAGCAGCTTTCAGGCCCTTTAATGAGGCAGCTGTTGTTTTGAAATCATAGAATCATAGAATTGCTCAGGTTGGAAAAGATCTTAAAGATCAAGTCCAACCACAACCTAACCATACTACTCTAACAACCCTCCGCTAAATCATGTCCCGTATCACCACATCCAAACGGTTTTTCAACACATCCAGGGATGGTGACTCAACCACCTCCCTGGGGAGCCTATTCCAGTGCTTAACAACCCTTTCAGTAAAGAAGTTTTTCCTGATATCCAACCTAAACTTACCTCGGTGCAACTCAAGGCCATTTCCCCTTGTCCTGTCACCTGTCACCAGTGAGAAGAGACCAACCCTGCTCTTGCTGTAAGCACCTTTCAGGTATTGGAGGAGAGCAGTAAGGTCTGCCCTCAGCCTCCTCTTCCCCAGACTAAACTGTCTCTGTTCTTTCAATCTCTCCTTGTATGGCATGTTCTCCAAGCCCTTCACAAGCCTTGTTGCATTCCTAGAAGGGAAATGACTTCTGTAGTTTCTCAGCTACAGTGAGAGAAATGAAGTACATCCTACTGGAGGTCATCACACCTGAAAACTCATAATGGATTTGATAAAATGCTTGGAAACAGATCCTCTGGAATCCAACCTACACAACACTGACCAGACCCATATGATTTCTTTCAAGCAGGAGATGTAAGAACTGAGGTTTGGAAGAAGGCATGGAAAGGAGAAGGAATGCAACTCTATTTCAGCAAGAGAGACCTATGTAGCATTTGGGAGAACAGCAAATGACTCAAAGCAGAAGATCAGTGACTATTTCCTCAGTTTGGCCTACAAAAGAAAACAGGTTTGCAGTAAGCCTCAGCTCTGCTTTGCAAGCCCTCCCTGCAATCATGCTCCACAGGCTCTTTTGATACAGCCATATCTGTATGCAAAGTGGCACATGGCTCCAGGAGGTATCAGTTAACAGTTTCCAGATGACAAACAAGCAGAGCCTTATTCCTGCTCCTACAGATACAATCCTACACTTCTGCTTGCAGCAAAAGGCATTATTTCCATGTCTTGAGGATCATTTCAACACAAGTGCAGCAGCTACCTAACTTCTTTGTTCTCTTTGCCATCAGATGGCACAGCCATAGCTGGATCTGTTGGTGTGGCTGACACAGCAATACAATCCCACTCCTGCCCCGTGTTTTTATGTACTTGTACACACCCAGCCTGCAGAGGCTTTGCTCTTTCAGCGCTAGATCACTGCCAGACTCCACAGCTGCTTGTTGCCCAAACAGCCAGTCACCAGACTCTCTGAAAAAGCAGCTTAGTAACAGATCTAGCATGGAAATATTTCTTAGTAACTGTCAAGGAGATTGCGAGACTAGGATGCTCAAGCAATACATAACTAGGAGAGACGATAATGTGTGCCATGGAAAAGGTGTATAACTGTGTATTTTGCTGACAAGGTTCACATTTTCACTCTTGCTCCTGGAGGGTGCAAAATGCCATTGAAACTGTGAATATAGTACAATGCTTCACAAAGATTCTTGCCAGAGTCGAATTTGTTGGCTGAGAGTATTTCTCACATTGCTGCTGAAGAAAAGAAATTTTAAAGATTACATCTGATCTTCTTGCAACTGGATGCACAATTCTATGCCTCAACTGACACAATGGTATTCATTAAGCTGCAGTGAAATATCTTTTCAGGAAATCAATGCTAAACAGACAGAACTTCAGGAAGCACTTATTTTCCGTGCAGGTGACAAGAGCACTGGCACAGGTAGCCTGGAGAAACTGTGGAGTATCACAGTATTAAAAGTCAGCTAGGCGGTTGGCCCTGGGCAATCAGCTTGAGCAGGGCATTGGACCAGAGGACCTCCAGAGGTCCTTTCCAACGCAAGCCGTTCTATGATTCTGCGAGTCTGTCTTCTCTTGTGAAAGCAAGAGCACCCTGGTGGCTCCTGAGCCAGTGAGTGCCCTTCTCTGATCTTACTCAGGGCACTGAGAAAATGAGAGGTCCTGCAAAGTGATATTTCTGTTCTTTCTCCATTGACTAGAAATCAGACAGTGACTTAACAATCCACTTATCAAACTATCTCTTATCCACATAAGCACAGGTGTAATATTGCCCAGCTTGATGACAGCAGAAGGGCTAATGCAAATGGCATTCCAGCAAGAATACAGTAAGAAATCACTGGCTGATTTTGGTAAAGGAAAGAGAGGTCCGTGTTCTGTGCTACACAGCATCAGTAACCACCTCTAACCTGTGAGCTGGGAATTTGCTTAGCTTAGGCACATTCGGTCACTAACTCTCAAGGTGAGCCTCTGCAGTCAGGATACAGCAAAGAAAAACAACAGGCTGTGAATAAAAATTCAAGGGCTTTGCTACAGTGCAAGCTGGGACTTCTAGTATCAAGTTACACATCTCAACATTTGCACTCTGGGAGATCAAAGCACAAATACTTGTGTTCTGCCTAAGTTTTTGAATAATCTTGAAAAACATAAATAATTAAGTTAGAAAAATGTAAGGAGAGAACTGAATACTACAAGTCCTTTGAGCCCTTCCACTCTATCAGGCAGACATCTTGTATTTTTGCTTCACTTTGCTTTGCCTTTGGTGTAGGCTTAACTGTTTCCATGACCTATTTCTTAAAGGGAAGCCTTCATCTGCCACACTGTTCCAAGCCCAATTCAAAGTGAACCACGATTTCTAAGTACACCAAAATAGGTTCTCAACTTTACATTCTCTTAGTGGTTTTAACACTTTAAATAAATAGGTGTGGGGGGAAAGGCATGAAACCACATTGATGTAAGACTAAAACTGGGAAGACATCAAGAAATAACTGTCTTCCAAAATTCAAAATACATTCAGTTAAACCAGATGTCATAAAACATGAAAAAAAGGAAAGACTAATTAATTGTCTTTTGTTGCAATGCACAACAGGTGTCTCAGAAACCTGTTTTTATAGGTGTTTTTCATCTCCAGAGTGAATTCCTCAAGCGAGACTTTACTGGAACGGTAACATTAACACAGTATAGTTCATTCTTCTTATGATTTTGGAACATGCTTATCGCAGTTGTTAAAACGATTATGAGAAAAATATTCCTGAACAGCCTAAAGCCCATCTGGGCAATCAGATTACAGATCTGTAAAAATGAAGAAAATACAAAGAAAGAGTGAATGGAAATGAATTATGGACTGTATCTGAAATTTAAGAGTTATTCCACCAGTTTTACTTTATGCAGAAAAAACAGCCAAGCAGAACTAAAGCAAATCAGTTTAATTCCCCTGAGGAAACGGGAACAAATTTTCCCAGCGACTTTCAGCTACAAGCACGCGTGACTGCAAATTCGGATGGAATGTACAATCAGTAATCTACAAACCAGTAATATAATGAAACATTAGTCTTTCCCTCCTGCTTCAGCAGTACATGGGCACTGCCAATTAAAATACTGGTAGCAGGTGGAAAGCAAATGGTAAAATAAAACCAAACAAAGTAGAAGACTATTTGATACTTAAGACTGTAAATTCTTTTGGATTGGGTCTCTTTTTTTCTCTTCATCCATGCACAAAGGGGCCCTAGTCTGCAGTCAGTGCTGAAAGATAGAGGTTTGTCAGACTTTCAAATCCTGAAACAAACGGTGAGCTCTTCAATGCTAGCCGCTTTAGAAAAGGAATCCGGACTTAGAATCTCAAGTGCTTTCCCTTGAAATGTGCCAAATGCCCTATGTTTTTGTTTTTCCTTGGAAAAAAGGAGCTAGGCTAGTTTCAAAGAAATTAAAATAGTGGCTCAAGAAGTTGAGCATGTGCTCCACACTGTTGTTGAATTAGAGCTGGAGATATAATCAGAAGCCTTTGAAAAAAGGCCAACATCAAGAGGAGAAAAGTAGTAACTTTAGGGAAAACAAACTGTCATGATGAAAAAGCTGCTGCATTACAGTTTGGGAAAAATACAAATATTTCGAAGGAGCAGGAGAAGCTCATAAAAATACTATTATAGTCCCATCAAATAGGAAACTGTAATACTGCTATCTTAATATCAGTCTTGGAAACACTATGGTTTAGGATTTAGACACGCACCAGATGCCTTGTGGAATTACTAATTTACTTGGTAAATATTCTTCTCAAGAACAGTCAGCCCTACCAACTATCATGAAGAGAGAGCAACATATGAAACGAACAATGGCAGAACAGAACAAAAAATATTTTTAACAAGTCTTTACTGTGAGTTTTTCTGGTCCTATAAATCCTCCATCCCTACAAGCAATTTATACACCTCGAAGTACTGACTTCTCATAGGTTAAGCATTAGCAGCTACAGCTTAGTCCACACTAAGCTAAAAACTCCTACGGAAATCAGATTGTCAGATACAGTTCAGGGTGTTAAATCCTCAACACCACAAGAAACACAGTCATGTTTCCAGAAGAGAATTCTGAATCGTAAGAGGACTCTGGTGGAAATCTGAAACTGGAGTCTTCTAAAGCAGAGAGTTTTATACCTACCAGACTCATCAGCTCAGGAATTTCAGTGAGTATTTCCCCAACCAGTAATCAGTTTTATACCATACGACTTGGTTCCTTTGATCACTCCTCACTTCACTCTCAGGTGAACATTAACACCTGTGTCAACAGCAAGTCCCCCAACAGAGTGTATATCTAATCATTTGGGTACCACTTTGTCTGTCATTTTGCTATTACAAAGCACCGCAATCTTTTTTTGCTTCAAGTTACCTGCACATATGAGTTGATCCTGAAAGAATCCCTTCCCACATGAAGTCACACACTGCCTATTCTTCATCAGCAGTGATGTCTGGCATGAGGAACACTCAAAACCATTCATACAGGCTGAGCATGTTTCATTGCAAGCTTCCAAGAGAGGAAAAGAAAGATGCATTAATTCCAAAGGTCTTGATGCAGCACAACACCTCTGCTCTGTTGAAGAGACAATTTGGTCTCACTGTGGCAAAAAAAAAATTAAGAATTCACTCTCATATGAAACCTCTTAAAGTCCAAAGCCTATGGCTACTACTCAGTATTGTGCCTGAATACTTTTCCCAACAGAGCTTGACAATCTGTATGGATTAAGCCTGTGGGATTCCGCAAACAAATGCAAAGCAAGCCACAGGAAAACACAGTCATTTGGTAGTGTACATTCCCTGCAGAGATTACCTAAGCAAGTCCCCCCATTCTGATAGAAGCCTGACCCACATGACTCCACACAGCGCCCATTCTGCAGCCGCTTCTTCACATCACGGCAGGCAATACAGTGATCAAACGACTGAGAGCAGGTCAAACAGTCTGGGTGACACTTCCCTGGTGCAAAGAAAAAACAAGGGCAAAAACCATCAGCCAGCAGTGTTTTCAGACGAAAAGAGAAAAAGAAATGCATAATCCAAAATCAAAGTAAAATTAATTACTAGCTCATCTTGCTGGTACATGTTTTGTCAATTTTTGAATGGTTTTCTTCCAAACAAGCATGCAAAAGGCTAAATATTATATTGTTGTGTCCTAATATGTGGGACGGTATTGTAAAGACTCTGGTTTCCTAGGCTATTGATAAAACAGAAATTTCTTGACCACACTGTTGTACAACAGTAAAAATCATGAGCAATCAGGAATTAATAGCCCAAAATAACCTAAATTTTAGTTTCCCTTATGCAAACTCTGCAATAAGTCACCCGATGCATCCATATCAGGTCAAAGTATAGTGGCAGACCACATCCCCTCCAGTCAGAAGCTTTATGTCACAGCGCTGTAGAAGAATTTCTTGACAACAGTTATTTCCTCAAAAGATAAGTCCAGTCTCTCTGCAGAGACCAGGAAAAAAGCCTATTTTTTCTTTATTACTGTGCTACTTCTGCTTGCTGGAAGAAAAGCTGTCTGCTCCTTTCTGACAAGTCAGGAAAAGGACCTCACTACTGAAAACACTCTATTTACACTAAATTTAAGTTTCCAGGGAGCTGTATCTAAGGAAAGAATTGGGAATTTCTTACCAGTAACTTCCCAATGGTACATCCAGCTCCATCCTCACAGACTGACAACAAACTGACTGCTCAGAGAGGTACAGAATGGACAATCTTTCTTTAAGTACAAAAAAAAAAAAAAAAACCCTCTGCTCCAACTAAAATGTTCTTAGTGAGTGGACATATTTGCTGTTTTTTTGTTTGTTTGTTTGTTTGTTTAAACACAACTATGCTTGGGGCTAGATGCTCTACAGTGGATGAGAATAAATGGGTTCTGTCTGCCTGCTTCCCCCAGCACATCAGTGAGAAGTAGCAATAAATTTTTACTGGCTTAAAGGACGCAGATGTGTTAGGAGCTGATGCTCTGGGTTCACAAGTCAAACTGCTGCAGGCTGGGCTTTTTATTTGTTTCTCATAGCCTCCAGTGCAAAACAGAAAAAGAGGGAAAACTCTCGGTTTCAGTAAAGGAAATGTCCATTCACATTTTAGGATACAAAAATGCAGGTTTGCTCTGTAAATCCAATACCATGACTTCAAAGTATGCATTTTCCAGAGCACCACCACTGCAGAAGTGAAAAAGAAGAGGCCAGGATTTACAAGGGTTACCGGTACACTGGTACCTCTCGATAAGAAAGACAAGAGGTAGATCCAGGGAGCATTTTTATATAATCTGTCACCTCCCTTGGAGTTAGCGAGGATGCTGTTCCCTTTTGAAAATCTAGGACAATTTTATCTCAACTGCCCCAAACCCATTTTCCTCACTTTTCAATTTGCAGTGCTTTGCATTTTTATTAGCATACAGTAAATAACAAGCTTTAACACATTAATATGGCAAATGTGCCAAACCACTCCTGCAAACGACAGTATAATTAAACAGTGAAGCTATTTTCTTTTTACATAGATAAACCATTAACTGGAGCTCTGTGATAAAACCATAGTTAGATGAATACAACAAGAACAGCTACCAAAACAAAAAATTAGCAAACCACAGATAAAGGCCTATTCAACTACAAAATGTAAAGCCTACTAAATGCGATGTGTAAATGAAGGAGAATGAAAACATCCTGGGGAAAAAAATGAATTTATATGTAAAATTAACCTATGGCTAAGGCTATTCTGATTTTTCCAAACAATTATTGACTGGCACCTGTTCTGCTCCAGGTGAGCCTGTGGCACTGTAAGCATATTCTTTTTCTCTTCACACTCCCAAGAAATAATCATGAGCCCATAAACTCCAAAACTCTTGTTAAGATTTGGAAAGACAGTGATCTGCATTATAAAATTTGTGTTGAGAAAAAAGAGAAAACACTGTCAAAACACCACCTCCAAGAAGAGTCTTGACAAAGGAACGCTATGATCTAAAGCAAAAAAAGTCAGTAGGACTGACTTCGATTCTTAGGATGGAGCCCTATGCCTCTCCAGCAAACTGAATTACAGAAACCAGTTAATTTGCAGCTGCAGATTGAAGCCGAGTTAAAATTCACTGCGTGTGTCAGACCAGCACAAGAGAGACAAGGGACAGCCGGGTTCCCAAGATGTGCCCTGCGTCAGATGAGTGCATGATGCATGTGCTCCCACCCAAAAAAGAGTGACAAGAGAGATAAAGGAGTAATGTAAGTGATAAAGCACAATAACAGATACTGGGTCCATACCTGGCTGGCAGCGCGGACAGCAATCACCCTTCTCCCTGACAGCCATGCTGCCCGGTGGGCAGGGCAGACAGGAGCGCTGAAAGCAGACCACCTCTGCGTTGCGACATTCACACTCTCTGCACAGCCCTTCCTTCCATGTGTCTCCGCTCTGCATAATATGACACCCAACAGTCAGGATTAGTGCTGTACAGCACCAGCACAGCTGCTCTACAGTCAAACCAAATCAAGATACTGCCTCAGCAGTAACGCCTGGTCTGCCACCCAGCAGGGATTCCCTGCTGCTTACTGCCTCTGTGGTAAAGGAGAGTCTCTGCATAAAAAAGGTGTTTTTCTCACGCATAGAAGTCCCCAGATAAACTTCAAGGCTACATCAGTGACTGCAGTAAGCTAAACATCTCTGCGGCTGTTTCAGCTCTGAGGCCAGTTGTCATGAGACTATGCATCTCTATACCTCTTGCCCTCTTTATATTTCCAAATCAAGGCAATCTGCAAAGTGCTCACAGAAAACAGTCCATGGCCTGTGACCTCCTGATCACATTCCCTCCACAGGGGGATGTTTTTCAGTTAGCACTAAGTCGTTTCTGCTTTTAACGCTTACCTCCCTTTTCTCCAACTCAAAGCACTTCCTTGTGTCTCCAAATTTTGCTGCCTCACTCTTCCACTTTTTTTTCCCCACAGTTCAGAAGCATGTGTTTGAGAAGATATCCTTAATGTTCTGGATCTGAATCTACTTATTTGCATAATGACCTTCTTGTCATACTTTAAACCTCCTTCTAACCCTGAAAGTATTATACTTTCCTTACTCCTCTCTTCCGTTGCCTTATTCTACTTTAAAAGAACTGGCCACACAGACTGAGGTGGTACAATTTGCTTTCCTTAGAACTAACCATCCCATCTGACACTGCCAGCTGCCTGGTAAATGGAGGAGAGAGATCTCTGACCCCCCCTGCAATTTGCATCTTTGGGTCTGCACCAAAGCTGCCCCTGATGGCTGAAGCTCTGCTGGTACCATGTGAAAAAGTAAAAAAGCAGAAACGAGTCAGCAAGCATTTTAAATGCTTGTGAAGCTTTTGTGGCAGTTCCTCTTGAAGAGAATAAAGCACAAACTGGAATAAACCTAACATCTTAATATATTTTATCTCACTTGGGTCAGAGAGAGATCCAAGAAAGCAAAGTAAAGTATTAGCATTAAAAACCAAAACAACAACAACAACAAAAGTGCATTAAATTTTTCACTTCTCAATTCTGTTGACAAACAGCAGCCATAAATCAGGTCTGACTCTCATCTACCAGAGCAGTAAGACCACCAGTACTGGTATATTTTAACCACTTTGTTTTCATTCTGTACAATGTAAGAAGGAAAGTTCTTTGAAAATATTTGTAAAATAATGAGCTCAACTCATGTCATGGTGAATGTTGCGTTAAATGATACAGGCAGAATCTTATACATTGCCTCTGCTATACAGCCTCTACCAAAGCGGTCAAAAGTAAGGTATCTTTACCTCTACTAGATGCATGGGAAACCAGTGAGTACAGAGATTAAATTTTAATGGGAAATGATTAATTATACTGCAGAAAGGGAAACAAGGCGAATCTTCTCTGTAGCAGATGAACACAATATAAATAATATAAATTTAACAAATTTCGTACATTTTAAAAGCAATCTGCAGATAATATTAAGAGATTATTTTTCTGCTGCACTGAAAACAATATCCTTCTTGGGAGAGTCACTTCTCCAAACCTTCACAAGCAGGATTCTCTATTACTGCTCCAAAGTATCATGATACTTACAGCTTTGTTATGTTCTTTGTAAACACAATAACCATTATTTGAAATACATTCAGGACAGCACTTCCCATCTAAGTGAATTAATTCTTCACCCTGTGAAGAGAAAGTTTGCAGCAATTCAAATGAAATCAACAATACCAAAAATACTGTGGAATGCAGAGGCAGAGCAGCTCTTAGCCTGGAATGCAATCTTCAGTCTCTATTTCACGTTATCTTTTCTGCATCCTATTTTATCTCTATAAGCACAGTTTGAAAAATGTGCTTAATGAATACTGAATTGCAGAACAAACTTCAGAAAAGGCTAGGGAACTCAGTGATAAGACCATACCTAAATCTTGCTGAGAAAGAATACCTGAGCGTAATCCACTGCAGATATAGAGAGCAGGAACACCATTTTTTACTGTCCTTCTCCAGGACTTTACTAGACTACTGTCAAGATCTGAATGCATAAGCATTCAAATGAAGGTAATTTGATTTCCAATACTCTGCTTTTTTTGTCCAGTAGAGTTTCAAAGCACATGCTCCATTTATGCCAAATGGAAAAATCCTATACTTCATTATAACTGCAGAACTCCACAGGTTACACTTACATAACCAATAACTCTGGTCTGGAGATGCTAATTTATCATTAGAAGGAGGAAATGAAGTGCCCTGACTGGTCAGAACTTCTTATGCTTAAATGGAAACTGATCATTCTGGAAAAGAAGACTCTGTTTTAAGGAATTAGAACACAGCTCAAAAGAAACAGCTTCTATTTCCTGATATAAGTTGTTTCTATACACCAGATTCTCAAACACTGCAAACGTAGGCAAAGTGATACATGCCAGTCATAAAACAGACGTAAGTCTACAAAACCACTACAATAAAGAAATTACAAATGAATGACTAAAGTAGATTCATTAAGTGTTTGCAAGGAGCTCACATACCCTAAGAAATTCCACAGATGTTGTTGGTTTCCCTTTCAGCATGTCGCTTGTTTTTTTGGCTGGTTCACAAAATTCAACTCCGCACCAAAGTTTAATAAACAGCTTTGCTGCTTTACACCAGCCAGGCACGCGTTCCAGCACAGTCACTCCAAGATATTTTTCACCTTACCACCAATATCTGTATGTGATCTACTTTACATACAGATGGGACAATAATGACACTAGTTATTCATCAATGTCAACAACTAGTCCCAGCCACACTCTGGTAAAATCTCAGGCATTTCTAAGAAGGTTGTATGAGAACTACTGAATCACAGCCTGAACCTCTGATTGATCACCTGAGGCGGGCAATGAGTCAGTCACGGGAGCACAGCTGAAGGCAATTCACCTGTGCTACTGGAAGGGGTGGAGCCTGGCTGCACCTCTCCTAGACCCATTTAAGAGCTGACTGCCAGTAGGGAAGGATCTCTTTTTGGAGATCCCACCTTTTGGAGTTTTCCAGTAAGCCCAGGACCAGGGTAAGCCCTTTATCTATTCTTTTTGGTGTAATAACCTGTTTAATCAAACTCTCTCATATATTTATTAATTATAAGACCTGCATATTCATTGATTATACAGAAGATACAGGAAAAGAAAAAAATAGTAGTGTTTGAGGACCACCCACAACTAAAATCTTTTTGCTGGTTATATATATTTTGGCTACTTAAATCATTACTTCAAATTGCTTTTGACAATGTTGAACTTCATGTCATTATTATGGATTGTAAACTCTCCCATCCTCATTCCTATCTACATCCCCACCCACACACATAAACACAAAGTACAGGAAAACTGAGAACAACTAGTTAAGGAACATGGCTATCTTATTCCACAAAAAAACAAAACAAAAACCAAAACAACCCTACAAGCACATTGCTCTGCCAAGGCTCAGAAAAGAGAATGGCTGTGGGAAATATTCCTCAGATGTATACCTGAGCATTGTCACCAGAGTGCTCAATGAAAGGCTACTAGAAAGTACTCCAGCAGGACTTTGTGATGCTGAGTTTTAGTGGTCTTGGTTGAGTGCATCTGTTTCTACATCCAAAACTATCCCAGCCTGCCATGTAACTTGTATCCCTAGCTTACCAGTACCCTTCTGAAAATGGCTTTCTGAAGATTAGGTCAGAATCCCTGCAGACACTTTCATATGGCAGTTCTGTACAAGTCTCTTTGAAGAGGTTTAAAAGCTAAGCTTCCACTCTACCCTCACATAATGCTACTATACTATGTCGAGCTGCCTAGGATTTGCAGTTCATATCTGTGGCATCACACTTTAAACAGGATGATGTGACCAGAAAATTAATAGTGCCTTAATGAAGGGAATCCAAATGTTCCCAGCTTTAAAACAGATTTGTTAATGCAGGTTCCTAACTTTGGAAAAAAAAAGGAGGAAAGGAGAAAAATATTTTATTTGCTTTTTGAGTGAATATTTTATTCCAGTTAATTAATATGTACATTGTACTACTTATGTAAACTGTGACTATATCTAACTTGAGGAAACTATTCTAAGAGAAACTATGTAAGATCATAAATTCTCATGCAAATGTATCAAGAGGGAACAAAACTCCTGTCTGCAGGAAAGGACACTGCCTTCCTGCCTCTGTCCCCTAGCAATTACATTTCATTCAATTTGAAATTGCAGCAGCTCATACTCTGACAATTTGTATCACTATGAGATGCTCAGGCTTTGAGCTGGATGGTTACTTTTCAGAACCTAAGTTTGAAAAAGAGCTGCATGAGCGATTATGTTCACACTTGGGAATCCTTCATTTTGAACCTTGTGTCATCATCTCCTACTATCATCCTGTAAAATATCCCTGGCTTTTCTGCATAATGGATTCTTTGTCAGAACCCAAGATATGAGCATCAATATTAAATAATTTTCCCTACTGAGCCAAGACAGTATGCCATCATCGTTAGTGTAGGTGATCCAGTTCACAGCCAAAAGCATGCAGGAAGCTGACTGAAACAGATGCCAAGTGTTCAAGATTTTATGACAATCACAACTTTCCATCCAGAAAAATCTCTCCATGCACCTTAAGGTCATATGATAATCATCACCACTACACCACAGACAAGAGTTTCAGTTGATGCATTTTTGGTTTTTTTATCTCAGATAACATATGAATCTATCCCACACGCACAAAAAAAGCTCCAAAAAACATATGAATCTATCCCTTGCTACATCCTCTCTGCACGACACACCATCTGGAACCCTGTATGCAAACTCTAACTTTTCTGAACATGTAAACAATCTAATCTGGTGAGCCCATTATGTGCAGTATGCAGACTTCAGGCACAACCCAAGCGTATTACCACTCAAAATACAGCATGCAGGCAGTCACCAGGAAAGCACTGTTACAGAGAGAAAACTCAGATTGCTACAGTTCTGTGGAGTAGCTGGTATAAACCAAGTACCAGCCCACTAATTAAAATAGACACAGAGAATGGAGGTAGAAATCTTACTGCACTGCAAAAAGGCAATTCAAAATGTGTGTCTTTGCACAGGAGTGTGAGTATAAGAAACATTTAAATCTACATAATGCATTTTCCATATCCATTGTAGGGTAACTGTAACATAATCTGTCAGGGTATTTAGGGTAAACAGCTTGGGAATAAAACACCAGCTTCACTACTATGCCCAGAATGGCATGGAAAAAATGGAGAAAAACAGAATGCTCAACCACCTTACTAAAAGCCACTGCAGCATTCAGAATTGTGAAGACAGGAGTTGGATTCAGTAATCCTTGTCAGTCCCTTCCAACTCGGGTTGTCTTATGATTTCTTTAACTGTTAACTATTTCTACCCTGTGCACATTAAGCTCCGCGTGAAGGCAGTTGTCACTAAAATTAGATGTCTGTAACATTAGCAGGCAAACAGCAAAGTGGGAGATAACCCAAGTTAAATGAACCACTGATTCAGCCTGCCTTGCTTCACAACGCAAACCTCATGAGCGGTCAACCTTGCATAGAATATCCTTAGTTCATTTTCCTTTTCTGTGAAGCATTTTCAAGGTAAACACACAAAAACAACTCCAAAACAAGGGCAGCTTTTTTTGTCTCCAAACATCAGCTTTGGAAGGAAAAAAAGGGAGTAAAACAATCACTTAATTGGTACATTTTCAAAGAAGAAAACTTTTCTTACCTTGGCACATTCCACTTTGGCACACTCTGCTTTGTGACAAGTCACTTGGCCTTCATCACACACACAGAAGTCACAGCGAGTAATATTCCACATTTCACCATGGTACCTGATAGTGCCATCGTACAAGCAGTTTTTCTTGGAAGACGTGCACTCCTCACAGCACTTCCCAGAACGCTGCACTTTGATCTGCCCCTACAAAGCATCAAAAACTGCTAAGAGGAAACTCTTAGCCATGCTCACTAGGACTCTAAGGCACATGTGCAAAGTGACATACGCAGTCAAGGTAGCAGAACTGAATGATTTTCAACTACCTTCTCACAAATAACAGAGTCGCAGGTTTCTCTCAGACATCTGACTGCCCCTCTATGACACACACATGCACTGCAGGCATTTTTTTTCCACTGTTCGCCGTGCTGCTCAAAAAGAAGAGATGTATACAACAGTTAAATATTCATAAATAACAAAGTTCATTCCAGAAATCTATGCAACCTATTCAGTACAACTCTTTCTGTATATCTGTACTCAATGCCAAACTCTTAAGAAATGTTACCTCCACACCATCAGCAAATACACAGAAGAGACATGAGATCTCAATGACGTGGTGGTGTGTACTTCTTATTAATTACAAGCTAGTGAGGGCCTCACCACTGTCACTATCATGATTAGCAAAAAATAGTTCTTAGCAGAAAATCACACATGCTAAAAATACTTTGACCTTCACTAGTGCTTTCTTCTTTCCTCCATCAAAATTGTGTGAAAAGATAAGTGTCTAATCTGTTTCACCGCACAAACTTCCTTTCTGCTTGTCAGCAATTTCTTATCTAGCCCTAATTTCTTTCAACTTTTCTGGCTGTCCAGGAAGAGAAAAAAAAGATGTTTATACTATGCTATTAGTGTTGGCAGAAAGTCAGGCATGAGGGAGAAGGAAAAAAGGTAGTGCCAGAACGTGTGAGGAGTTGGCTCTTGGTATAGCTCATCAGAGGTTACCTGGTACACCTTTCCTGACACTGAGCAGGACTTTGGAACACATTCTGGACAGCATTTTCCAGGAGACATAACCAAAACTTCATCCTAAATAGAAAGCAGCAGAGACACATAAAATAAGCATATGAAAAGTTAACACAGAATTCAGCATCACTATCTGGAATTTCAGGCATTTAATATCTGTGTGATAAGCCACAGTCACTCAAGGCTTGGTTTTGGCTCCAAAGTCTGCGGCCCGTCTTCACTGTATGAGTTCAACGAATGTTTCCTTCTTCCCATTTTCTGGGCTTCTTTGGATGGCAACTGAGATCCGGACTTGTGGATAGGTATACAGATAATGATACATACATACACGACAGAAATGCAGATGCATATACCCAGGTACACAGATACACGGACAAAATATATATGTATATAAAGTTATATAAAAAAACACACTAAAGCATAAGATTGAGGTATTGGCTTTAAAAACTTGTCATCTCAGGAGTGCTGTACACAGGTGTCTGCACTGTACTTGCTAAATCCATACAGTACAGCTGTCTGTACAGGTGTAAAATTATAGAATCACAGAATCATTTGAGTTGGAAGAGACCCAAAACGATCATCTAGTCCAACTCTCCTGCAATGATCAGAGACATCTACAGTTAGATAAGGTTGCTCAGAGCCCTGTCCAGCCTGATCCTGAACGAGGCAACCACCACTTCTCTGGGCAACCTGTTCCAGTGCCTCACTGCCCTTACTGTAAAAAATTTCTGCATTATGTCCAATCTAAATCTCCTCTCTTTTAGTTTGAAACCATTTCCCCTTGTTCTAAGCCCTGCTAAAGAGTCTGTTCCCTTCTTTCTTATAGTCTCTCTTTAGATACTGAAACACCATTATCATGTATCTCCACAGAGACATCTCTTCTCCAGACTGCACAGCCCCAGCTCTCTCAGCTTGTCCTCCCAAGGCAAGTACCCCATCCCTTGGGTTTTTTTGTGGTCCTTCTCTGGATGCATGCCAACAGGTCTATGTCCCTCCTGTAATGAGGAGTTCAATTCTGAACACAGAAATCCAGGTGAGGCCTCACCAGCACAGAGTAGAGGGGCAGGATCACCTCCCTTGACATGCTGGCCACACTTCTTGTGACGTAGCCTAGGATATGGTTGGCTTTCCAGGCTTCAAGGGCTCACGTCCAGCTTGCCATCCACCAGTACACTCAAATCCCCTTTAGGACTGCACTCTACCCTTACATCTCCCAGTTTGTACTGATAGCAGGATTGCCACAACCTGCACTTGGCTTTGCTGAACCTCATGAGATTCACCTGGGCCCACTACTGGATCCTGTCTAGATGTCTCTGGATGGTATCCCATCCCTTAGGCATGTCGACCTCACCACACATTTTGGTGTCCTCCATAAAGTTGCTGAGAGTGCACAATTATGCTTAAAATTAGACTTAAAACTAGAGTATTCCAATTTAAACTTTTTCATTACTTATTCACATCATGTTGAAATAAGTTGGCACTTCGCATCAATGTAACAATTCCTTCATTCTACAAATTCCACCAGTTCTAAACCAGGTCCCCTGCTACAATTTCACATACGTGCAATGATTTGGAATGGGTATAGTATTGTTCACCAGCACCTCCCTTTAGCCACATCAGGATGACTACATTGGAAACAGCATAGAAATGCGAAGAACTATTATCTCACCTCCTTTTTTAATCAAATCACTAGCTTTCAAAGAAAAAGTAGACAACTTCATATAAAAGTTTGCAACTGCAGGTTTCCCTGTAGAGTTAAAAGTGCTCATTCACCATGGATTTTGTTGGACAGCATAATTAAGACCTTCTGTTTGGCTCTTCTTGTGGCTTACTGCGCAGAGATAACTAGCAGTAAAGTTCCCTGCAGACAAGTACACAGAGTGAGCTCATTTTGCACTGGAAGCAAGAAATGAGGAGGGCAGATTTGAGGAACTTGTACATTCAAAGGATGCAAACACATAGAAAGCACGTTCCTAAAAAGTTAGGACCTGCCCTGCCTCTCAGATCCTCTTCTCCTATTGTGGGACATACTCAGGTGCCCTTTTGTGTGCAACAAGCATTTTTGATGTTATTCTCACTCAGCTCTAAGGGAAAGGTACAGCTTCAATCTGAATGATGGAAGATCAGTGTTTAATAATTGTGCCAACTCTGCTGGGAGAAGTTATTCATTTGCATTTGATGGGGAGTAAAGAAAGAAAAAAGGGATAAAGGAATATGCAAGAAAATGTTCGGTATGATTGAGAGCAGAACAGAATCCCTGCACATCCTGCACACTCCTTCCAAGGCACCCGGGTTGGGAATAAGTAGAGCACTACCAGAATTGGCTTCCTGCTGCATTAACATGGAAGATCACAGCTGATTGTTCTCTGATACATCACAGCAACAGCACAGTCATTTCTGTTTCCACTAATTAAATTCTAATAAATAGCTGATAAACATTAGTGCAATCAGTCAGCAGGTTAACATCAGTCCGTTTGTAGTGGGGAAGAGAGGATGTAAGGCAGGCATAAATTTGTTTTAATGCACAGTACTTAAGTCAACTAATAGCAATTGAGTATCTCAGAAAAAAACAATTAGCATGCAGAGAAACAGGTATTTTTTCCTTCTATCAAAAAAACCCCAACAACACATATGGTCCACTAACAGAAACGTGAGTAAGCGTGAGTAGGAAGGAAGGTTTATGACTACTGCTTTTGTTCTTCTCAGTGCTACAGGGAAGTGTGCTCAGCTGAAGGAAACATTTCAAGGGAATTTGATTTAACATTTGAGCACATCAGTAGATAAAAGCATGGACAATGGTAGTCCCTACAAAACAAATTCAAGGTCAGAAAAAGACAATCCTTGAAAGCCAGTTCCTGTATTTCAAAGATATCCTTAGCACTGCATACTGTGGTAAAGGAGTACACTGAGGTGCCTAAGAAAACTGGTACAGTGGTCCCAAGGAAAAGAAATCCAAAGAGTGTCAACATTCTCTCAAGCACTTCCAGTATGCAAAGCAATAAGCAGAACTCGAAAAAATAATCAAGTCACTTGCATAGAGTACACAGTATTGTGCATAGCTGTCCTTACTAACCGGCATGTTAACGCTGTATACAATTCCTTAATGTGTTGGCTGGTTTTATCACTGCTTAAGTGCTAAGAACTCATAATCTGTCCACAGCATAGACCTCAGAGACAGAAATGTCCCACTTGGGCTAAAACAGTGACTCACTGCATGAGCTTGGTTAAGCTACCTTACTTGTTTTATTCATTTCTAAGTAGATGTAAGAAAAGACTTCTGTTTCATCTTACACCTAAGGGGAATTTTATCAGCATTTGACTTGTGAAGTTTGACTGATATTTTCAACTGCATTTCTAGATTGCTTGGGAAAAATAAATATGGTAAGCAAAACCTGCCAGCTAAATTCTTAGACCCATGAAGATAACTCTCACCAAAATCTTGTGCTTTCATTCCTTCCCCCAAAAATATTTTCTGATCGATTCTACTTTTTTTTTTTTTTAAATAAAACCAAAATCCCCATTTCTTTGGAGGATACTTGTGCTGAATCAGCCAGCATATAAGTGATATAAATAAGTTGGTGGGAAAATAACGTACAGCATGTTTACAGTGAAAGACTCATTCATCATTCCACATACAAATACTCCTTTTTTCAAATCACCCAAATCTCCCTGCTAACTTGTACTCTTGCCAAGGGAAAGAAGACAGTCATGAGTAGTGTCCCAGAAGGCTGCTGAGTCCTGACCTGTTTGCACAGAACAGCCTCGCAGGAAGCTGTGAAGCACTGAGTCATTCCATCCCTGCAGACACACTTGGAGCACCGACCAAGGCGCCACTCCTCACCATCCCGGAACAAATGGCCATCAAAGTAGCAGGGTTCTAAGAAATAATAACATGTCAGGGTTGTTTTTTTTTTTTTTTTTTTTTTTTTTTTTTCCCCTTTCCTTCACCCGTAATTAAAAAATAAACTTTATGCATCTTGGAACTCAAAATTTTCTTTTGTCAAACCAGAAAATAAAAGTAATAATTTCAACAGTTCTCAAGGGGTTTAGATTTGTGAATTAAGAGCTCTGGATGCACTTCCACAACTGGATTTTAATAAGATAAAGTATCCAATAGCTTAGACATTTTTGGAACTTTCAGCCCAAGTTTTCAGGTGCATCAACTGCCCTTGTTATATAGTAAATATCTTTTATATCTTTAAGATTATCTTAAGAATATCTTTAAGAATATAAGTATTCTTTTTCCAGATTGCAATATCCAAAACAAAGACATACTAGGCGCACCAGCTTACTGCTGCAATCTTACTACTTGCTATTGACCTGTGGGTGAAACTGTTAAAAATACAAATATGGTAGGAAGATGGAAAGAGAATAAAGCAAAACACTTGACCCCAGTGTCTTTTCAATGGAACTGAACACAAAAAGAAAAGCTTTCTAAATTTGCGACCAGAAGGATATTTCCAGCCAGGGAGATACTACTTGGATCACTGGAGCCAGAGTGTAGCCTGTTCACACATGATACTCACCACCAAGGCCCACACACGAGGGACAACATTCTCCCTGGGCAATGTATGGCATCTCACCTCTTCCACAAGTGAGGACTGGGCAGGCTATGGGTGTGCAGCTCACCTTCCCATGGGCACAGGAGCACAGGACACATCCAGAGCTGGCCCACTGCGTGCCGTGCTGCAGAACAGAACATAAGAGATGGCAAAGAAAATACATGCATTAATCCAGCTACCAGTGAGCCCTATAAATGCATCTTCTCTCTTTCAAGCCCTCCATACTAGTATTTAACTTCACTCTTCTATCAGCCCAGTCAAGCATTATCAACTGTCGCTCTTACTTCTGCCCGTGCTGCTAAGGCAAAAAATAGGTTAAAAATGGTGAAGAAGCAAACCTGCAGATCATCTTAGTTTTTTCTTCCTCATGCAGAGAGACGTCTAGCAGTAAAACCCTACCAAAGACCCAGTCTAATGGATATATCTCCTCTCCATTATAGTTTCTATAGGGTGGATACGCTCTCTTCAAAAAATATTCAACAGGGGCCCCAGCACACACCTGACAACAATGAACACCCTGTGCCCCACATAGTTAAGCTCTTCACTATGAATAAAATCTCATTAGCTTTGCTATTCATTAATGCAGCAACAAATATCTCTGCCCTAAGGCTATGTGAGGCAACACCAAGCCTGAGAAAAAACATGTTGGTGGGTTACAACGCTCTCCAACAAACAGAAAATGCTTATTTTTACAAAATATGAAGTAATTCACTAGGCAGGGAGAAAAAAAGCTCTTGCCAGATCCAGGGAACATTTTCTCCAATGTAGCCACCACTAGGGCCACTGTTGTTAGCTAAATACTTGCAGAAAGAACTCATAAAGCACTATGCTGGCTTAATGATAAAAGAAAAAACTTCCTCCTTCAGGCCAATCTGTGCTAACCATCAGGAGAAGACTGTGTACTGCCAAGAGAAATTTTTTTGATGTTCACCTCACACTGGAACTTGGGTGTGACATTCAGCAAATGCAGAGATATGCCTGCAGTCCCCATGGGCGGGCATACTTGTTCTCCTGACTTACCTACAAAAGGACAGACTTGCAAAGAACCAAATGTAAAAAGTTGCAGCAAGAGTACAGGAGAATAAAATACACCCATTGCAACAAGAAATACAATGTAATACAACGTAGCATCAGCCAAACCACAGGTACAGAGAAATAATCGAAAATGATAGATGTGCTAGATCTCTGACTCCAGTCTCAGTCCAGCTTGCAACAACTCTACACTGGTTGTGCCCCATGATGCTGAAAGACTGTTACAAAAGTATCTGGACTCCAAGGTCCAGATACATAAAAATATACTTTTAAATATATGCTAGGAATTGCAGCATATTTCTTAAGATTTGGACCTGAACTTCATCTTGTCAAACAGAAAAGTCTGTAGGAGTGCAGACATATGACCTGGGTTCCCTGTTAAGCCATTTTTCTTTCGCGTGCCTACTGTTCAACATGGTTCACTATCATCCATGAATCTTTTTTTCTTATTTGTAGACATTTATACTTACTATTTTGGCTTTTCAGATTCCCTAGGTGAAACCACATGCTGCAACCTGATTCTTGAGTAATTCAGAATTATGAAACCCAAGCTGCATGATAGAAATCAGTCTCTATCTGCACACATGGCTACTGATAGAAAGTCTTCTTTCAGGGAAGCTAATAAGCCAAGTTCAAAGTGTTTTGCTTCTCCTAACATTACTATACTGTTTCAGTCATTCACAGAACAGCAATGTGAATGAGTAAGTGGGAAAGGAAACTTTCTCCCTTTAAGCCAAGCAGGACATGATATTCATAGAATCAGAGAATAGCTTAGGTTGGAGGGAACCTCAAAGATCATCTAGCTCCAACCCCCTTGCCATGGGCAGGGCTGCCGACCACTAGGTCTGGCTACCCAGGATCCCATCCAATCTGATTTTGAATGCCTCCAGGGACGGATCCACAGCCTCTCTGGGCAATCTGTTTCTGCATCTCATCATACTCTGACTAAACAACTTCTGCATAATATCTAGCCTACATCTTTCCTCGTATAACTTAAAGCCATTCCCCCATCTCCTGTCACTACCAGACTGTGTAAAATGTTAAGTCACCCTCTCTCCAAGTACTGTAAGACCACAGTGAGGCACCCCTCTTTTCATGCAGCCCAGGATATTGCTGGCCTTCTAGGCTGCAAGAGCACACTGCTGGCTCATGTCCAGCTTTTCATCTACCGAGACCCCCCAAGCCCTTCTCTACAGGGCTGCTCTCAATGAGTTCTTCTCCTAGTCTGTACTCGTATCTGGGTACTGCAGTGACACACTCAATTTTTGCAAACCTTGCAGACCAAAATCCCATTATATCATCTGATAGTAACAGAATACAGCTCCAGTAAGCCATCCTTCTTCCTCACATCCGAAAAGCATCCTACGCTGCTATGAAACAATCAGAGAGCTAAGAACAGGAACGGATCATCCTCATCAAAGACCATGGCAGAGTACTCACGCTGTGGATCTGTCCTTCATGCTGGCAATATCCTTCAGTTTGTGAGACACACTCAGGGCAACATTTGTTTGGGGCTATTTGGAGCACTTCTCCCTGGAAAGATACAAGAATCTGATAAGCAGTGCACATGAAATGGAAAATTTAACATGAAGGGAATGATATGGGGTTTGGCTATACTCAGTGCTTTCATTTTGAAGAGAGAATGTATTAAATAAAACATATAATGCTACTACATAAGGCTCCTCATTGAAAACTACCTCATTTTGCTGTATTTGCCATTTTTACCTTCAAATCAACAGGAAGGTAATTTACACGTCTAACAGTGCAATTGGTAAATCCTGAGCAGGAATAGTTTTCAAACCAGAATAAAGAATAACTGGAAAGCAAATATCCAAAACAACAAACAGGATTATTCACTGATTGTTATCTGAGGAATGTGGTAGAGCCAATTTTTTTTTCAACACATAACACGTTCTCTACATGTCAGAATGGACCTCAGTCTAACATTTAGCCACACCAGAAGCTCAAGCTGGCTGGCAGAATCCATCACCTGAATATCTTTGGTTTAATAATCAGCATTCTTTAATAACACTATCTGAAAATTAACTGAAAACTACTGAGCACTTCTAACCACAGCACAGTCTGGTAACACTGCTACCACTTCGCTTTGCACATTCTAGGGGCTTAGCAAGCTGACTGCATGCTGCATCCTGATCAGCAGCAAGGAAATAGATGATGCTGATGGAAGCAACTCACTGCATGAAAGGAAAAACAGTACAAACATCAGCTAACACTGAGAAAGATCCTAGCCTTCTGTCCTTGAAAAATCTCCATGGACTTTCCAAAGCAATGCTTTCATGTTCATCACAGCTGCATGTTAGATCTCACTGTGAAAGGGTGTCTGTCACTGATGGCAGCACATCGGGAGGCCCCTGGCACCACCTGACTACAGGATTTTTCTCCCACAACTAATAAAAGGCCAAGACAAATTTGCTATAATCCAAAATGCAATGCACCAAATTGTCCTAACCCTAACCCTATCTCCCATTATGAGCTTTACAGTTACCACCTTTTCATTTATCCTTCTTTTCCATTTGTTTAAATGAACAACACATTCTCTAGTCCATCCACTATTAGGTGTACCATAACAGCACTCTGTTGGTTTTTTTTTTTATTTCTCTCTTTAGCACAAAAATTCCTAGTACTTCAGTCTTGCTTTAATCAACACACAGTGATAACTCTGGAAAACATTGAGGATCAGAATTATTACCCTGTTAATACTGTCATACTGGAAAATACTTCAACCTGGTTTATAAAGCCATATAATTATCATATTGGCAGTGCTTCTTTAAAGCATTAATTTTCATTGTCATTCATGGATTCTACCCTAGTAATCCAGATGCTAATGCAACACCAGTTCCATGGCTAATTACATATAACCATTAATGAAGTCTCAGACAGAGAAAGATAAACAGGAAACAATGAAACTCAACAATCATCACAAGGCACAAGAAAGTGAAAGACAGTCTCTGCTATGTTGCTGTTCACCAGAGTGGAAAGCGTCCATCTGCCTGCCTGACAGTGACCCAACTCCATCTTCAAATGAAAGGTGACTGGAAGCTGGGCTCATGCTAGGAGGTCCCAGCTCAGTTCAGGAGCCTTCTTTGGGCACCAGACTGCCCTGAGAGCACCAGCAGTCTGCAAGCTGTTGTACCACCAAGTTTCCGGCTGTAGGAACAGTCAGAGGTGGTGCACCACCGTGCTACAGCCAGAGGCTTCACACACTGGGTTCTGCCTGTGTGTTTCTTCCACAGACTTTCATCAATGAAGAGTAATGAACACAAAGATTGTTCCTGACCCTGGGCAGCCCCTGGGAGGGAAAACATGAATTCACTGCTCCCTACTGTGTACCCCAAATCCTGCTGTGAATCAGATTCTCAGGTTCAAATGGAGCTGTATGGAAGCAGCCAAACACAGAAGTTTGCTACAGTGAATGCCACAGTGCTGCACAGAGATAAGAAGCACCTAAACTCTGCTCGTTTGTCCTGGGAAAAACTTCATGTTAAATCCTCTTCTTGTCCCTACCTAAAATAAGAGTTTTTACCTCCACAGGGACTGCAGGACCTATGCCCTCCACTATACCTTTATGTGCACTGTGTGTATACCCACATGACAATTTAACAAGTCACTATTCCAGGAGTTTAAAGCAGAAGAGGGCTGGCAACTCCAGCGATCGGCTGGTGCTTGGATGGCTACAGCCCCTTACCTTCTCAAAGTCACAATGAGGATGTTTGCAGACAGTAGGCTCACAGGTGACAACATTGCTTTGGCAACTGCAGTCTTGGCAAGAATCTGGCTTCCAAATTGTGTTATTCTGCAAACAAACAGAAGTTTAAAATTGGACCCATACAGTATGATGTGTGCACTATTTCATGAAACAACAAATGTTTCATACCACTCAAAACAGACTCTAAGCACAAAGCCTGCAATGGACAACATCCCCCCCCCATATGCTTATCAGTCATAACTTTGGTACCGTTCACTCAATAAATTCCAACATACAGTTGAAAGACACAAGCACGCACAGCAAATTACCAACTCCAACAGCAAGACAGTTGATAGGAAATAACCTCCATAAACCTTGAGGTGTCTACTGCATTTTTGCGACACCTCCCAAAAGCTTGAGGTTATCCAAACTGCAGCTACTGTGACAATCGCAGCTCATGTTAAGGCTCCTGAGCTCGCTTTGACGCTAACACATCCCTGGACTGATCTCTGGGGCAGCACACAGCATAGCATGCACTGGTGGGAAATAGATAGGATCTTACTGAAACCCTTGATTTCAAGTCAGTTCTCAGCTCTTGAACACAATATTCCGAATTTTGAGCCTGCGAGAGTGCAGAAGGAAGGGTGCTCAAGTTGAAATCATGATTTAAATTAAGCACATTACATTAAGCTGTTAAATGGAAGTAAAGGTCTAAAGAGCATAAGATGCAATTAAACTGGTTTAGTCAAAAATGCTGAACGCATGGCCAGCTATGAAGAGGCTCTACCTAGTCACATCTATCCAAAACAACATGGAAGAAGAGAACTCTAACCAAGCGGGGGGTCCAACAGATTTAGAAATAGCTGTCACCACCACTTGATCAGTGCATCCGTCTGGAACACTCACAGCTAATTTGCAAAGGTTTTCACCACCCCTGCTTGACCCCTTCCCATTCCCTCCACGCTGAGGTCATGATCCCACGCTGCTACAGCACTTTCATAGGCCATCTCAGGCTCCTGTCCAGGTGCTTTTACACTTCGCAGACATTGCCTTCCTTCCCAACAGTTTCTCCAAGGTCTGAGCAGCCACCTGGGACACATTACTTTTGGCAAGATGCTTGGAAAACAAAGCTTTACTCCTCTTTACCCCTGAACACCAACTTCAACCCATCCTGACGCTAAACAGCAGCAGAATCCCAGAGAAGCAGCCAAGGCTCCTGCCTTCCTATGAACATGGGCACGGTGAATAACAACTGCCTTAAGAGTAGGGAAGCTTGAGGCACAAGATTGGAGGGAACAGACTACTTGATAGCACTAGGATGCTTTTGCAGAGGAGATAACAGCCTATGGATCAGAAGGCTTGCACCGTGGCATCCCTCAGAGCAGGGTGCACAGTTGGTGCAGGCAGGGTATTGGGCAATCCTCCTCACTTTTAGCCAGCATAATCACAGTGCTAGGAACAATGGGTATTCTAAGTGCGGGATGCAGGTGGGCTGTAATTGGCTGCTGGGTCAGATTTGTCTGGCAAGGAGATTCAGCACTACAAAACAATTTGTGTCTGAGCACAAAGGACGATCTCCCACTAAGAGTGCTGTGCCTTGTTATAAGCAGTGAGTTGTTGGCATTAACATCACTCAAAGGCTTCCTCAAAATGCCACAGCAGTGCAAATGGAAATGAGTCCTCAGCCTTGTAATGAGGAGAAAGAGGAAAATGAGGGAAGGAACCTATCTTTCATTTATCATGAGTAAAGCTTCAAGTTTAATGGCTGAATTTGCCTGTTCTTACAGAGTCTCAGTGACTTACTAAGACAACTCAGAGAAGCAACAGTTTGCTATTAGGATATTTACTGGGGAAACCACAGGGTCAGTGATTTCCAGCCTTGTTTCAGAAATCTTTCCTCTTGCCTGTACCAGGCTCCTTTGCAGTTCTCAGTTCTCCCATGTCAAGTTCCCTTTCTCAGCAGTTTAAAAAAAGCAACCAGTAGCTACATACTGAGGTATTACAAATGATATATCAATTGCTATATCCATATTTAATTATCTGCTTCTAAAAGTCTAAAGAAAATGCAAAGAAGAATATCAGTTTCTTATAGGAAAAACTCTTCTACATTAGACAGCCATTAAGCATGCACGAGGCTACATTTATGCCATGAAAGAGATTTTCCTGCATAGTACAGATTGATGTTATCCAAGCCATCACTTCAAATTGATCTGAAAGATGGCCAGACTCTACATGGTGTCGTGATTTACTCCACTGAGTCACTTGACGTACTGCACAGCTAAAATGAGAAAGGAAAACATGATCACTAGTTTACCAGCAAGAATGCATTTAGGGCTAGCTACAAAACAGTCTCTGCTAATGATGCTGGCAGCACCTCGTTAAGGCAAGAGATGGCAGTAAGAGGTATTAACAAGACAGAGAGAAGGTAGTTTCTGCTCTGGTCGTGCAGCTGGGACCCCTATGACACACACAGCCATGGCTGTAGAGCAGAAACCTAGAAACCACCTCTGCCAACAGATTTACTGCACAACTACAGAATAAATTTGGGTTAAGTTATAAATGTGCAAAGCTTTAGCTAATACATGCTGTTGTTAAACCCATTCTGCTCTCTTCAGATACTCAGATCCACCCTAAGACTCGAATACTGCGGTAACATACAGAACACCTAACATCTTTCCGCTGGCAAAAAGTGACAGTTAATCATCAAAACCATTTGATGTATCTATTGATCTATTCACATACTTGTTTATTTCCAGCTGGAGGAGAATTCCAAAACAGCAGGTGGCAGATGAGAAAAATCTGTGCACAAGTGATGTCAGCACTGAGAAGCAGACCGATTTTAAACTTGGCCACTCACTGCAGGGTGAGGCTGCAGCCTCAGAAGCCACGAAAGGGTGAGCACTGGGCATGGGAGAGGGAAAGGAAGAGCTGGCTGAGTGCATCCTTTAGGCGTGTACATATTGCTGCTTTCAAGTGAGCAGGTGAGACTCTCCTAAGTCTTCACTCCAGAGGCTTCTCCCTTTTATTAAATAAGTAGTATTTCTACGGTGGGCTGGTGGCCAAAGGACTCGTATGGCAATCCACCTTTACATTCTGAGGTCCAAACGCTCTGGTTTCCGACAAAATCAACCTTCTATCTTCTTCCTCTCCTGTTTCCTACCATAGCCTAAGTGAGCTGGCTGCTACCCGGAGGCTCATCCAGCTTTTTCCAAATCCACTTTGGGTGAGAATCCGAGCTGGATTCCAAGGCTGGAACCAATCCACAGGTGACTTTCATTGCTAGGTATCAGAAATCACTGCAATGGTTTTGGGAATTCATAAACCTACCACCTGATTTTTCAGGTGGGAGAGTCTTCCAAGCAGCTCACAGATCTCAGTGTTCAGCTTTTGTTCAGGATTCCCGGCTATGGAGCAACAGACCTGAAATCAAATTTGAACATCTGACTCCTGACAACAATTAATTTTACTGATTCCTCTATAGGGAGGAGGAGGAGTAACGCTACTGAATGTCTGAATGTTATATTCATGGTAAATTAAGCAAAATGCAATGCTCTGGTTACAAGCCATTTGAAGTGCAAGCCACTTAATTCCTTTGAGGTCAGACAGAAAGGCAGGACGTGTGCTTCATGGACAGTGAAAATACACAAAAGAAGTAGGAGTTCAGTGCAACAAGGACTTTTCCATGGTATTGCTGGGTACTATGTCACGATCATATTTAAAACTAATTCTAACACACTCCCTGTGTGTACTGCTAAGCATATGGCTAACAGTCACTAATAAAGAAAAGCATAAAAAGATTGATCAGTGCATATGTAGAACTTTTATGACCTGGAGAATGCAGACTGTAATCACTGCTGGTATTTTCATTGCTCTTTTCTTCTTTTCCATTTCAGACCTGACTCTCTGGTTAAGGCAATCAAACAGAGGCCAGCAGCTTGTTCATGTTCTTCCTCCAGCTAACCCTGAGATCTCAGAGAGCTCATGCTAGGGTAACATCCTCAAAGCAATGCAGAGGCAAGGAAAGGCTCCCAAGTCACTCTGTTGATAGCAATCAAAATAACAAGCAACCAATTGCAAAACAAGGATCTCACCAACCTGCACTCCACAGCGCAAGGTTTCCTTAGTATCCACATAGGACTAACAAAGAAACTTGACAAATCCCAGATACTACTATTTATAACAGAAAGCTGTAGACGCTTAAAGAACTACTGTAAATTCACACTATATCTTCTCTAAGGCACTGAATCTCAGTGGATAAATTATCTGCAACAATTAAGCGCCAAATTTCTATCCCGTTAAGAGTGCACTTTTATCAATGACACTTAAAGAGGCTTTTTCCTTACAAGTGCTAATATAATTAACAGTATAAATAATGAAATACTGTGCACAGAGCACTTTGAAGATGGAAAGCACTCCTTATGAACCAAGTAATAATAACTAATTAATGGTTTGGAGTTCCCTACATCAGAAGAATAAATGATATCTAATTCGATTGAACCTTAAATGCCACGCTGCAAAAGGAGATGGATGCGTTCCACTTGTTTGGTTTGCAGGATGGGGCCCAGAAAAGCAATATGTGCTCCCAGGCATTCAGAGCTTGCGGGCACCTAGACACAAGGCAAAGCAAAATAAAACCCAAGACACTGGAGCACAGCACAAGCATGTTGTGGGTTTGGAGAATATTGATGTAGAGGAAAAGGTAGGAGAGAAAGCATAATAGTTGTACATTAAAAAAAGACCAAGAAGAGATGAATGCAAGAAAGCAACCGGCAGTTAGAGTACAAAAGGCCTGAAGCAAAGCATCATCTGAAGGGACAAAGAGCAGAGAGTGGATATGGAAGCTCAGGGCAGCTGGAAGCTCTCTTGGGTTGCTGCTGCCACACTCCCACATTAACCAGAGCACAGAGTGACCTAAATCTCTTTGGACGTGCCCTTTTTGAGCAGTCTTCCTAACCTCATACAGCTGCACCTGTTCCTTCTCTATCTCAGTTAAAAAATAATAATAATAATAATTGGAGTTTGCTATTAATATCTAAAAAGCCTCAGTAACCTGATCAGATGCAGCTTGGCATGAGCTCTCACAGCACTGGATGACAATCCATGCTCTATTCTGGTGCAGTGACTGTGTAAATAAGGCGCGTGCAACAGCTGCTTTGTCTCCCTCCCTCTTCCCACGGTTTCATGGCAATGCTTTGCCAACCCATAAATGCCGCAGGATGCTGGATTCCCCACGCAGCACAGCAGGGTCATCTGCTTGGGGGCATCGCTGCAATTACAAAGCAGAGAGAAAGCAGCTGAAGCTTTTTAGTTGTATCCAAGAATCAGGCTTGGGTTTTTTAGTATCAGGCTGCAAACTACATGGTTGTTGTAAAATGTGACATAACCATCTCACAACAGGGCTGCTCTGTCCTCGGGCGCACACAAGAGTGGTTGCTGCATTTTGGGGAGTGAAGGACCTCACCACAACTCTTTGTGTTCTGAAGGGCTGCGGCTCAGCTGGCAGCAATGCTCCTGCGAGGCCGGCCGGAACGGACCTCCCGTGTGGTTCTCCAGCAAGGAAGGCAGGTATCAGGTGTCCCACAGCAGCAATATGAGGCTGCTTTGTTGAAACCCTGGGCAGAGCCCAGAGCAATTACACTGTGGTAACAATTACCAGCATCACCCACCAGCTGCCAAGTGAGGAGACCTGGCAACTCAATAATAGTTCTTTCATTCATCATTTCCACTCCAATTAGCTGACAATATCGGGCAACTGGCAGAATAAACCCAGGCGTAAGGGAAGCTGAGCACTACGCGGTCTGCAGGATGGATCTGTGAGCGGAGCAATGAAGAGATGGAAGGAATTCACAGATGTAAAGGACTTCTGGTCCCCATCCACATATAGATTATGTTTTTTCTCTTGTAATAGGAAGCTGCTGCCAATGCCAAGTGCATTTTCCATCTGGCACACGCTTGTGTGTAACAACCACTAGCAAATGGTCTCTTGGGTTTACAGCAGCACACTCATGGGCAGAACACCACAGGAATGGCTCAGGTTCAGAAACCAAAGGGAAGTGCAGTTGAGCTCAACAGAAATGGGTGCAGGCCCACACTCCTAGGAGAGAACAGAACAGGATTGGCAACACAGCACGGTAAGCACATCGCTTTGTTGGGAATTCAGAACTAATATTTCCCCTCTTATAATTAGGGAGTTAAAAAATTATGCATTAAACCAAGCTGCTATTTTCAAGCATGGTTCACTAGTCAGATGCTTTCTGCAACTTCTAGTTCAGTGTTATGTCTTTTACCAGTCATCCAAGCCTTTTAAAAAACAAAAGTCTGCAAACAGAACTTCCCCACAGGCGTGAGAGGCTGCAGAGCAGGGAGGACTGTGGAGCTGATTTCTTCAGTCACCGGGGTGCTGCTGCAAGCTTTATCTGCCTCTTACGGCTCAAAGCAGTGGAATTCTCTGTGACCAAACAATGACAGACGAATTAAAACAGATTTTGTAATTCATCAGCTCTAATCATGATTTAAATCAGCACACAGAAACCTTTGTTTAGACCAACAAGACAATTATTTTTAAGCAGCACTGTTCCTACATAAAGGTTAATGTGTTCTGGTTGCTAACCACTCAAGTACATTCATCTGTGCTCAGGCATATCCTTGTCACTAAACGCTGCCTGTTATTTTCCTGGTTGGAAAAAAATCTCCTACTTTACTGACAACCCCTTCAGTGACTGTAGTTTGCCACATTTTTATTCCAATTTTTACACATTCCTCACCTATTGTCATCGACTCCTAGCAGTACTTCTATAAAACAAAAATCCAACAGCAGTACCATTTCTGAGTACTCTCTATTAGTTAAATAATTTCCTCTGTAATTAAAAAAAAAAAATAAAGGAGAACATTTTCTTTTTAAAACAGTGAATTCAAAGTACTTTGGATGCATCACAGAACATTTTCAGAACTTGATGACCTCAGCCAAAATTTTAATGTTGAAACAGGGTTTCTTCCCTGTGCTTTTAACCTTTGCTTTTTAGATTTAAAGGAAAAAGGATGAACTGCTTAAATAAACTGAAACTAATTATTTCCTTGGCTCGTGAACAGAAGGCACCTATTGCCAGAACTTGACTTAGCACTACGTTCCTACTTTATTGAAAAAATAATCCAGAAGTTCAACAGATTGACTTAAAATAAACAACAACAGAAATGATTGTAAATACACGCTGCTTGCTTTTTTGCAATAATGTAAATCTGACAAAAAAAAATTCTTAGTGATTGTCAGAATTTCAAATGTATTTTTTCAAAACAAATTTAAGTGAACAGATCTGTTCCAATTTTGCATCTTGCTATCCACGGGTTTTCTGCTCTGATTCTGCTTTTAATTCTTTTTACATTTAGGAATGGAGATATCTGACATCCAGCCGAAAACGTCAAACATACCACATTAAGCAAGTGTTCAACACTAGCACCAATAAACAATGGGTATTTATTTGGAAAATCATGTGTCATTTGCTCACACACATCCCCTTCTGCACATACGTCCCAAATCCAAGCACATACAAGGGCTTTACACTTCTGGCCATCATATTTTTATTTCATCTCTTTTCTGGAAGCAGTAATTTTTATGTGTCTTTGGTTATCTCATAAAACCAGGTTCTTTTAACCCCACCATAAAATCAGTACCAGAAGAAGCAGAGCAGAAAAAAAAGCTCTGAGTTTCTCTTTTTGCTGGGCAAAACAGTCCCTTGTGTAACTTGGGATCATGAGCATTTTTTTTTTTTTTTTTTCTCTTTTTTTTTTTTTTCTTAAGCTGTGCAGAGGAAAGTGGGTTTCCTGACGAAGCAGCAAAAGCCGTGTGCCAAGAGAGAAACACCTGATGAGATGCAGGTGCTCTCCATGCAAACACAGTACTAAGCCAGCTGACAATGCAGCAGCCCAACACACTGCACTGTGTTCAATTTTCTTGGCTGGGAGCACAACTTCCCAGACCTGCCAGGAACAAAACACTGCACACAGTCAAAGAGATGCAATGAAAGCATTACCCCAGAGAGAGGACTCTGATGTCCTTTCCTATTGCCAAGTTCCCTCTCCCTCCTGAATAAAACTGTCATTTGCATTCAACAGAGAAGTTTGAAAGAAAACAAACAAACAAAAAAACCAAGCCAGATTAAATCCCACCAATTTTAATAACATCCCTCAAACCAAAAGCTTGGAGTCCTGAGATGCTGAGGTTTTCTTGAAGGGACAAAGTTGGCTCCATTTTGAAGCTTTTATCCAGAGGCAAAGCAAGCTGGTTTTCTTTTCATTTTTTTGAGCTGAAATCATAAATTATTTCTGATTCTCAAGCCTTCAGTAATAGGGCACCTCTTATCTAATCAAACATTCCAAAAAAATAATGGTATCTGGTAACAGGGAGTTGTTTAATGGTTTTGCACCAGTACAAACCCCCCACACAAAGCCCATGAGCACTGCCAGAGCAAAGCAGCCCAAGGTTCAGACCTAACTACAGACAACACACCCTGCTTCATATAGAATTACAGGGGCTAAGAAGGGAAGGGCTGGAATGCTTACACAGAGTCATTTTTGCACAGATCCATTACTCCTCAACTTGACTTCTTATAAAAACATTTTCCAGATCACCAACAGTCAGGCAGGATAAGGAAAGACTAGCCTAGTACAGCTTGAAGCTTCCTTGCAAGCTGCCTTTACACACTGGGCACCTCTCTAAGAGGACACAGTGAACAACAAGAAGTAAAACCAATTCTCAGAAGCAAAGAGATTGCAACCTTAATAGCACTGCACTCACTGAGAACAAAGATCCATCCTGCCTTTGACAACACCCAAAGTCAGGTGAGAATACAAATATGGACAACAGTGTTTCTTCCAGAAATACTCTCCATGCAGTTTACAGTTCAGAGACTTACTAAGCCAGAAGTCGTGTTTCTGCATTTAATAATTCTCAAGGCCGTCTCCACTGTGAATTTGTCCACTCCTTGAACTCACGGAAACTTTAAGCACTGACATTTTACAGCAAGGTTTTAGCACTTAACCACATGTGGAGCGAGAAAAAGCATCTCCCTTGCTGAGACGCAAAGCCAGGACTGTGCTGCTCTGAAAGGGGCACAAACAGAGGTCAGGCAAATAAACGGTAGGATAACACACCAGGTCCTTGCATTTCCCAGGATGGCAGCTGAGAATAGCTTAGGGCAAGGAAGGATCAAAAAAAGGGAATAAAAAGGAAAACTTAAAGGACTTGCTGCTCTCCCATTTCTGCAGATGACTACCGAGACCTGAGGTGAGATTTTTCTCTCTATTGTGCTTGCACTACACTTTCCATCCTGTGTCTGTCTGGCAGTCTTTCTGGCACTGAGACCAGTCTTTCTTACCCCTTTTTCAGCATTGGCATCATGTGCCCCAATCTGAAGGCCTTGAAAAATGCAGTGGTTTCTGATCTGAGCCAGCCAGGAAATGGCAGTGCTACTGATCCATGTCCATCATCACTGACGCCATCAAGCTGCGAACAAAGCCCTTGGGCATAGGTCTTAGCTACAGTGAACATGGAAAGGGTGCACAGAGAGAGCATCCTTAAAGCAAGAAAGGTTTCTTCCATTTAGCTGCTTTTGCTGCAGATCTTTTCCATGCCCAATTATATGTTAAGTTTGATGGATCACACACACCAGTAACTCTCCTTAGTATCAAAAAAAAAAGTGCTTTTTTTTCCCCTCCTTTACTCAATATTTCTGATCAATTGCAAACATCCTCTCCCAAATGACTTCTGAATAAATATCAAATCCATAAAGTTTGATTGAACAGCTTTTGGAAAGAAAGGAGGTAAGAGATGGATTTAACCTCAACTTGATCGTAGCTTTAATTATAGCATTTATGATGATATTATGGCCACGATCTCTGGAGCAGCAGGAGTCAGAATCTCTGGTGTGTGACAGTATACACATATTGTGCAGGTGCATCTCAATGCAAAGTGCGGGTTTACCTGCCCAGGAGCAACAGGGAGGTTTTATTCTGTTTCATGGAAAGGCTGCTGCTCATTTGAGA
Organism: Meleagris gallopavo; assembly: GCF_905368555.1. NCBI lineage: Eukaryota > Metazoa > Chordata > Aves > Galliformes > Phasianidae > Meleagris > Meleagris gallopavo. Next base: position 14,927,312 of record NC_139407.1, read on the forward strand.
ACTGAACATGTAAAAGCTGCCAGCACTTTAGCAGCCATCAAGCACTACAGGCAGCAGAACCGCAGGCAATCACTGTCACTATTGTGCACAGAACCACAGCTTGGAAAAAAAAAAAAAAATCACAGATTTTAAATTGGCCATTAAACCAATTTGATCTAGTGCATATGTTACCAGAGATGCCCTACAGAGCACAGTCTTACTCTGCTTTCTAGGAAACACTGCTGGCCTTTTGAGCACTTGTCAATGTTTTCCAAGGGAGGACTTTGTAGTCCCAACACAGATAGGTCAAATGATGCAGGAATATTGCCAATAGGATGCATAATTTCAAATTCATCCTGCCATGCTTCTGAAAGGCAGGCAACACGGGGCCAAGTGCTTCAACGTTAACTGTATCTAAGCAAGGCAACATGAACAAGACAGGCTAAGCCTTTTATCCCACTCAGAATAAAAGGATAAGTATCAGGGTATGAAAATAATTGCAGCTCAGTCAGCTGACTCAGCAGAGAAAGAAAAGCTCTTTCGGTAAAACTCATTTGCAGTAGCCCCTCTGAACTGGGTGAAACATGGCTCTATTTTCACTTCTTGAAGGCATCAATACACTCTAGGGCAATTCTGCAAGCCACTTTAGCAAATACATAGATATTTCCAATTCCAAGCTGGATATTCAGCTTGCAATTGGAAAATTGGATATTCCATAGTATCCTTTGAAAGTGCAAAGCAAGGAAAAATGTGCTTGAATCCTACCATTGTTACCATAGATCCAAGCACAGCAATCTCTCACACAGTTCCCAGAAAATACAACCCTTTATGTCCTTATCTTTAATCTGAGCTCCCCATGCAACAGATTAATAAACCATTTCTCTTTCCATCAAAGGGGGCAGAGGACCTCTGCAAAAGTCCTACAGAGTCATTAATCTCCCTGGACAAAGGCTTCATTACTGTGCAAAAATGATTAGGAAAGGCCTATAGAAAAGGAGATTTCTTAGGCAGTCCTCATGTCTTCTGGTATTGTTTCAAGAGCCTCTGGTTCACTGGTAGCTGTCAAGATTTAATAAGGTGGTCATTTTATGACTAAAGTAACTGAAATTAATGGCAGCAGAAGGTAGGTAACAGCTCAGTATTTTACTTGAATACATAGGCTCCATGCTGCCTAACCTTACAAACAGTTAAATTGATTGATTTTGGCACACAGAAGCTCCAGGCTTGAAAACAAAATTAGGCTTAAAATATCCTAGAAAAGTTAATGATGACTTAAGCATTTGTGTTCTTCTTGTAAGAAAAGAAGCCTCTGTGACCTTTTCTGATAGCCAAGATATATTAAAACCCACTATTTTTAAACGCTTCTCAGCATCCGTCTTTTGTCTATTTTATCCCAAACTTTCTGCAGTCATGTTTAGCATTCCTCCACCTCAATGTCCCATGCTCACCAGGTAACACCAGCAGGTTTTTCTTTCTTTTTGCCCCACAGGAGAGGAACTACCCCGCAAGACTCATCTTTGATGTAATAAAAACCTCTGACTGGATTCGTAACTACAAAAGACAACTCAATCCATTAAATATGACTGTCCAGATTCAAACTCCAGCTCCTAAAGGCTTCCAGCTGCCAGTTAACAGCAATGGGGAGAAGCCTCATACTTGCACTTTCCTGTATCAAGCAAAAAGAGAGGAATTTCAGTCAAGCAGTCAGCTTAACAACTGTATTTGTGCCAAAGCACAGCATCAGGCAAAGGCTGCAGAGGCAGATACGGCATTTGCCTGACAGAACAACAGAGTACGAGGCTCAGGCAAATGGAGAAATACAGTTTTCCCAAATGATCAGCCTAAAATCCTACAGTGACGCTACTTCCTCTATTAAGTGGAAAGGAAACGTTCTGGAAGGAAAAACTAGGACTCACAGGCGTACTATCTTATGATATGTTGCTGTCAACGCTCTCCATGCACACCTGAAGAACAGAAACTTTCCAGCAGTACATTTTTTTGTTATTATTGTTTGATAATATCTCTCCAGTTACCATCAACATTATCAGCACACTCAACCATCTGGAGAGTGTGAAAAGAAAACATAACACACAACAATTTCACCTTGACATATGCCAGAACTGACTGATTGAAGAAAAAAAGGGTATTGTAAGTTGAGATCGTAACTCACTGTACAATTATCGCTAAAAAAGAAGGGAGACACGAAGAGAGATTTTCTTGTCCTCATTCCTCCATCTCTGCACATCACTATGAAACAAGCTACTCTTTCACACAAATGCCACGTAAATAAAAATTACATGTGCTTATAATTGCAGGTCAAACTGTTTCTAAAACTCTTCTTTGACTCTGAGGCAGTAAATGACTGTCAGGACAGATAAAGAGTAATAGGACCTCTTACAGTCTTTATGGTGAGATAAAGGAGAGAATAAACTGCTAAGTTAAGCAATATGGTCCCTACTGTTCACCAGGTCACGTGTGCTCTGAAAACAATCCTTTTTTGCAGTAACAGTAAGCTGTATCCCACGCAAAACAAGCTGAAGGGTACAGTCAATTATCTCTTGCTCTACTTAAGAAATTCCACCGGTATAAGGTTACCCCGTTGTTTTGTCATTTCCTCCACAAACATCTCAGTTAATAGGAGATTTTCTTAGTGAACTCATGGCAAGCCAAGTATTGTTCTTTATTACAGTTATGAACTCATCCACATCCAAAGCCAAGTATCATTTTTCTTTGGAACAAACCCATAAGCCTTATTACAATGCCAAAAGTGCCTTCCATCAGGATTTTCCCAAAAATAAAGGGAGTCTAATTCACAATACAAGAAGCACCACCAAGACCCTGCCAGATATGATCTACAACCTTAACTTCATGCTGGCACCAGGGAGTTCACAACAGAAAAAACAAGGACTGAAGAGGAAGAGCACAGATTCAAAGCACTTGAAAATGTCTATAGGGGAGCAGATTTGATAGCAGGAAGAAATAACTTCAGGACTAGAGAGGGCAGTCACCTGAACCACAAGTCACTGCTTTTCAGGGAGGCTGAGACAAGAAACATCATATAAGGCATTTAACTCCAGCCTGTGAGTCAGGTAAAACAAAAGTTTAAAAAAAAAAAAAAAAAAAAAAAAAAACAGGGCACAGTTGGTCTCTGCAGGGGAAGCATGGTGGTGGTAATGAGCACGACTGGCTGTTAGCCAGAAATAAATCGTATTATACATTGGTAAGTGGCAGCATTCAAAAAGAGGTAAATTGCAGCTGCCTTTGGACTCGTGTTGGAACACTTCATTTTGCTTTCATTATTCAGAAGCAGTGCATGAAAGGTCATGGCAAAAATATATATGTTTATTTAAAGTTCAAGCGCTGTAATCGTATCTAAAGTGTATTTATTTTTTTGATGCATAGGAATGTGTACACTGTGATTCCATGAACTACTCTTGCAGTATTAACACCAGACATGTCAGGGGTTGCTCTAAAAATAAATGCAATCCATACTTAGCACCCCAATTTGCACTCTCTACTACATTTTTCCTCTATTGAAAAGCCAATTTTACAAAACTTGACTATCCAGAATAGAAGCAAGCTAAGGGACAAAGATTAACATGACCTCTAAAGCTCATTCATGTTACTTTTTTTTTTTCCCCCCTCTCACTCTCTTCTCAGAACTTAACATCTTGCTCAGAAGAAATCTGTGGTAAAAAAATGAGGAATAATTTATATGGCAAGTCCATAATGGCAGCAAGAGCAATCAAGGTAAGAAACAGCAAGCATAAGCACTTATTTAGACCCTCCTGAAAACAGACTGGGTGGTCCTTAAATCTCTTTGATACTCACAGTTTACAGGAAGGACAGCTTTACATTACACCATTTTATTTCTTCACTGTAGCACTGAATCTACAAGAGCTCTCTATGAAAGATTTAGCAGAGGCAAAACATTTGCATCCCTTAAGATTCAGGCTGAGGAATAAAACGCATCTCCCCTCATCCTCAGGCACGCTAGAATGGGCTGAATATTACTGAAAATAACACCTGAAAATTTGCTTTTGTTAAACTTCTGCTAGAACTATCTTAATTCTGTTTCCATAATAAGCTTAAATGAATGCTTGCTAATGTGTTTTTTTCCAAGCACATCTCTTGGATGTATAAAGCCCCAGGCTTCAATGTCCAGATGCATTCAGAGATGAGAGACTCACAGAGCTTTCATCACATCCCTCTCAGTGCTGCCATGGATATTTGCCAGTCTGAAGATTGCTCACTGACAGGGTGTGAGCTAATTCTTGTCATGCTGCTTCACGCTTGGCTAGGAATAATTGCTGCCTCATTACGAATTTAATAACAACACCATGATATGGTATAACTCTTCTTTGCAATTTTATTCTTTTTCCTTTTTTTTTTTTTCTTGTAATGTTCTTAAAGAAGATACGAAACAGATTAACTGTTATAGAGTTCAATGATTTTTAATTAATTTTTTTCCCTCAAAAAAGGTAACTTGATTTTTCAAGTTTTTGCTCAGGTAGCTTTTACAAAGTTTTGGAAACACATCCACGATGTTTTTAACTCTAAGTTCCTGAAGGATCTTGAAAGGGTTTCTGCTTTTCCTTCATCTGCATCTACTTTGAGAAAGCTTGATATGCCCTGAAAGATGCTCAGCTTTTCTGAACAATCACGAGATTTAGGAAGAGTGGCACAAAAAAACCTCTTTAAGGAATCAAATGGGCTGAGAATGACAAGCACAACATGGAGAGTGCATTTCCCATTCCATCCCCCTTTTACGAACCTGCTTCCAGAGTGAAACACAGCCTGGAACTGCAACAAATAAGGAAAGCAGGACATTATATCTACCATGCAACTCTACCACAGCCAGCTGTGGACTGTAAGAGAGTCACAGAGAAGAACAGCAACCACACTCATTCTGGATGCAGGGAAAGATAGGATTCTGCAGGTAAACACACACAGCCAAAAAAAAACCGATAAGCTGAGAAAAGGTTCTGGTGGAGGATGGTTCCCTGCTGTCTTTTCCAAGTGCATGCACAGGTAACACCATTTCAAGAGTCTCAACAAAAACTAGGCTTATTCTCTTGTTGCAGAGGTAATTGCCTCAGCATTCTGTTCCGCTTGCCATTGCTCAGGTACTCAGAATAAGAAATTTGGAATTATCATCCTGATGCACTTTAAAAATCTATTTTCAATTATTTTGCCTCTTTCAAGCATTGGCCGGTTTCTTTCTGATCCAAGTTTCTGCTAACTCAGTATGCACAGAGCAGCCAGTTTTTGTAGAGTATTTCACCACTATGACAGGGTGCACCTTATCCACTACCAGGCACGCTGTTAAGCTGCTGTTTGGAGGCCAAACCTGTCCTCACCGAACAGGGAAAGTGGTTTTGGCTGGCCACATGCCACACAGTTGGGGAAACGCTACATTTTTAGGAAGGTTTAATCCTCTGACGTCACCACCTGCAAATGAAACATGGAGAAGGAAGTAAAGCCAGAGGTCAGTCCAACTCAGGTACAGCAAATATCACCAGGCAGTCCCAAGTGAAGGACAAGGCACCCACAGCCAGCAGAATGCTGATCTCATTTTGCAATCCCAGCACATGGTCTGCTTCAAAGACTTCCTTCAGCAATGACTTCCATCCAGAGCCGAGTAATATGAAGTGGGGGGGAAGAGGAGTGTTAATGTGGCACTACTCCTTTATAATTTGTGGGGACATAATTTTCTGGGAGTTCTTAAAAACTCTCTGAACAGTACACCTTGAAAAACTCACTGGTTTCATTTGTTGTTCTGGCCAGTCTGAACGACAGTGGGAGGGAGGTTTGAGCTTCCCATCCACAAAACTATTCCTTGAGGGATTGTTTCACAGCCTCACTTCCTCACTTCCCTCTTGCTCACTGTGTCCTAAAAGCAGCTGACATTATCAGCAGCCTGGAGACTTCCTATAGCTATGATAATCCCACAAAAGGTCTGAAAATGACCAACCTGACTGCATTGGTAAACTCAGTTACAAGGAAGAAGACCTCCAAAGAAAAACCTTTGCTGCACAAGATCAGTATCTACAAGCACTGCAGTGAGACACAAAAGAATATTCCCAGAGCCATGAGACCTGACAAGTCCTTTCAACAGTTTGAATCACAAGCCTGACTCTAGTGCATCCATTTCTCCCAATGACCTTAGCGATGGAAGTTCCAACCATCAAGGCCTCCAAGAGTCTGTCTACAGTTTATTTCTCAAGCTTTTCAAACAATAATACATATATGAAGTACAACCTGACAATAAAAGGGTTAATACACTAGAAAATTATTCTGTTATACTTTTCCTTCTCCTACTTCTTTTCCACCAGTAAATAAATTAAGCAGAATTGGGAGATGCAAGATTACTCAACAAACATTCTTTTTTGTAGACTATTTCCCCATGGCCATCAGGCAGCCTGGAAGGGGAGAAACAAAGCCCCAGCACACATGTAAGTGTTGATTTGAGCCTGAAAACACAAGTCCAATAGACTGAACACTGCTAAAACAAAACATACTCTGGGTTTCAATAAGGTACACTGTAAAGACAAAATAACAAATTACAGTTGAGAATGCAAGGAATCCTGGAAAGAAGGCAACATATAATCAACCATCTATTATCATGAGACACCTGGAAGCACATGCCAGGGACTGTAATTAACACAGGTGAAGAGCTGCAGAGACAATGCAGGGCATGTGTGACTGCAACACTGTTTGAGTTCACGGTGCTGTGAGCAGAATAGACGACACAACTCTGGGGAGAAAGCCACACAATATTAATGATGATAGGGTTAGCTCAAGAGTAATGACTCTATTTTACTACAAATATCAGAGACAAGGAAGAAGGCAAGCTATCCTCCCCAGCACTGCTCCTTCACTCTACTGCTCTACTGTGCTGCTAGACTTTCAAAGAGGTCTATGCATATGGCATGATGGATTTTCCAAACAGCTGCATTCATCATTTGATTCTGACCTCCACAGGCCACGTCCTTTCCTGAAACTTTAGTTAGCTTTACCTTAAACAGAAAAAAAAAAAAAAGAAAAAAAAAGGAATGTAACATGGATCACAGGAGTGAAGATAACAGCTGTAACCGGTCTGGGTAACATCAAGCATTCCAGTGCTCTATTCTATCCTGCAGTAAATATTGTGCTTTAAATTCATGCAACAGGTGTTTAAGTCCTGCTGTTCGTCTTACTTTTGGGTTCCGTGAGCTGAAGTATAGGTTTATGAGTTTATTCTGCAAGCTGAAAGCCCGAAAGAAGCTACTATAAACGAAACACCCACCAATTACTGAATAAGAACATTTCTGCACATGGTACACGTTGTTCTTTCTATTATTTCTTTGCTGGAATTCAAGCGATCACCCCTGACAAGCCAAAATATTAAAAAAACAACAAAACCCATAGCTCTGCATATAATATCCCGGAGTTGGGTTTATATTACGTTTCTGTGGCTGCATGCAAGTTTGGAACAAGCTGCAATCACAGGCATGGTTTGGTAGCAATGGTACAAAAGGCTATACCATACCCATCTGGCAGGGTTGACTCTCCAGTTTCAATTATGAATGTTGTATCTGCAGGAATACAGAACTTGCTCTGCGCAAAGACTTAAATATTGAATGGAAGTTGTGTAGTGACAGATGAGTGGAAAGTGGCTGCATTATCACCTTCCAGGACAAACAAATGTAAATTGCATCTGTGAAGCCTGAGTGCAGCCATCTAAAATACTGCCCCAGCAAACATGCACCAGGCAGCTTGAAATTGAGAACAGACTCATCAAAACACAAAGGATTACTGAAAGTAAACCTGTACACTAAAAATTCTTCAGTTTCCCTCTCACCTTCAAAGTAATATCAGTCTTTTTGAAGCCTAAAAAGCACAGCATGTCACTGAGAGAGGATGCCTATGAGCACCACCTCTTCTTTCAGATGAGGAAAAATGCCTGAGGGGAGCCAGGGCTCTCTCTGCACAAGCCGAGTGCAGAAGGGAAAAGCCAAGTGCTCTGTGCTGCCCTCCCTATCACACGCCAGCCCCCACCACGTTGAGACAAGGAGACAGTCAAGCCACACCATGCCTTGAACACAGGATAATAAACTGTTCCTTATCCCACGATCAACTGTCAGGGATCTCCTCAAGAGGAACAAAGAGATACAAAATTTCAGAGTTCATCTCAGAGAGTACCTGGCATGAAAGCAACCAAAGACTTGAACAACTCTTAACTGTATGATTAATCTGGGTACCACTCCCAGCTCCGCAGGCACAGTATACCAAAATGAAAAAAGATCTACATAAACAAGTCCTATCACATCCTCCCCACCCGTTCCCACCCACCAATATGCACTGTGGTGAAAGAGTTTTATAAGACAGTGTGTCTCCTATCTAGAAAGAGGACGAGTCACTCCCGTATAACTTCTATAGCCATCATTCATGCATCGTTGGAGTTACATTTACAGGCTTTAACTACAAGTATTACAAAAAAAATGTCAGCATGCCAGGAAAGGATAGATTATTGCTTAAGTTGCCATGCTGAAGTGGACACATCTAGATCCAAAGCATCATTCCAGCAGAAAGACAGAATAGATGGGGCAAAAGGACAGCAGACAGCACGCAAGTTCCCTGCTGGCTCTCCAGGCCACAACCAGAGTAAATAAAAGGAGCCAGCACTTTGGATAAGTTCCACTGGCTGCACCACCTGCTAGGAATCATCAGCACATGGCTCCCAACACACGCTATGGGATAAGAAAAGATCACAAAGAATGTCCAACAGTGAGAGCCTGAGAAGAATGTTAATCCAACCAGTGAGCCCATGCACGCTCAAGGACCCAAACTGTAATTCAGATGCCTGACAAGGTGATGGTTTGGAAAAAGGGAAAACGTCTTCACTTCTCCTTCAATCTTATTGACACAAAACATTAAAATCTAAATATTCAAGCCATTTTACTTCATCTGTCCTTTCCCATTTGTAGCTGTACTTGCTTTTCTTTTATCGGTCAGCTCTGATCCCTTCTTTATGCTTTTCAAAACTCTCCTGGATGGAGAAAGTCACACTGTGACAAAAAGAAAAACCACATTATGCCACCCAGCATAAACTCATTATTCAAATGTCTACGAAGATGACATCATCTTATTTTTATGTTTTTATACTTACCCAGAATGCAAGAACGTTCTTAAAAAAAAACAAAACAAAACAAAAACAAAAACAAACCCACCACATTTTAGTGGTGATTTTAAATGCCCCTGAGGAAAAGGATATTTACCTATTCCAGAGAAATGTTTTGTCTCGGGAAAGCATTTGTTTCCAGAATCTAAAATGAAAATCATTTCGGACAGTACTGAATGCAACTTTATTAATGCCTAGCACAGAGTTAAGCCCATCAGTTCCTAGTCTGCAATCATTCTGCAATTTTGGTGTAGCCAATTATTCATACAAATAGCTAAACTAAAAATGCATGCAGCTGAAGCAACTGCCACCATAATGCCTGCCACAGCTGGCAGCCAACAACTCTGACAGGACCGTAAGGGAGACTCAAGCCTGGAAGCTTTGCTGAGCCTAAACACAAGGACTGCAAGTAGTCACCTCTCCCAGAGAAAAAAAAATCAGCAACCAGTTTAACACTAGAGAAAGATTTAAACCTCAAACACTCTTTGGGAAAAAAATAATATTGCTTTTTCTCTGAAAAATATCTCCCGTGGAAGTTGTGCCCTACTTTTCAGCTGGTCACACACGCCATCCCATGAGTTGAGATTTTGATTCTATCAATGTCAATGTAATGTAAAACAACTTAAATATTTCAGGTGGATGGGCCTGGTAAATCCCTTCCTTCCAGATGTCATTTAAATTTTATGGAGAGGCATAAGAAAAGTGATTTATGCAAGATGGAAATCCTAGGAGGAGCAGCCTGTCACACACAATTCTCATACTATGTCCATTGTTCCACTCTAACAGCAAATTGCACAAATTCAAAGGAAGGAGACAGCAGGGAACCATACCTCTTAGGAGACAGGCAGAAATGCAGAGCTTTCCACTTTTGTGTCAGCAAGTTGGTAATGAATGACGCTCCCTTGTGTTTGGTGGCCTTCATAAAATGAACCCATGGTGTTTTTACTCCTATGTGGTCACATGTCTAAACGGCATCTGGAAATTAGGGTCACTTAAAGGACACTTTCAGTAAAATAGACAAAAAAGTGAATTGAGCTTGGATCGCACAAATCAATTCCATCCACACAGACAGCAGCTGCCAAAACTAAGCTATGTATGGATGGTTTGGCTGCAGTGTGCCCCATCTTAGCACTTTCTGAAAACAAGAGTACTAGGCATCCATGACTTTCTAGTATTCTCTTACACATCTTGCTTTCTTAGTCCAAACTGCCTCCAGGAGCCAGGCCTGTTTGCTGTCCCCACAATGAGAACACAGGCTGTTGAGTACAGCAAAGCACTGAGCACGGAGGTAATACACAAGAGTGAGCAAAATCACTCTCCTCATAAAGAGATTTCCATTACCCCAATCCAGAAAAACCTTCCAGTAAAACTACCAAGAGGAATAGGATAAAGTGCTCCACAAAAAAATAAAAAAATCTTCAGAAGTCCTGGGTAATGGCAGACAGCTACCTTACTACAGGCCATTTTTGCATTTCTCAATGTGCAATCCAGAAATAAAGCCATAATTCCTCATTTTGTAAATATTGCTGTCTGACAAACTCAGCAGAAGCGCATCCTTTATTTTAGTGGCAGGTTTTCATCTTCTCCCACTAAAACAATTATTTTCTGTTCGCACAGGTAGGCTCTCTGCCCTCAATTTCCAGCTAAGGAATGGAAAACAAAAGCTGCATTTAACCAAAGACACATCTGATCCTGCATCAAAGCTGTACCTTGCCCTGTTTTGATTCTCCCATGGACAAAAAAAAGAAAACAAGTTTCTGGGCTGGAAGTGGTTCATCTCACCCCATCCTTCGGGCAAACTGAACTTCAGTCCTGCTAAGGATGGGTGCACCAGAAATGCCCTTGTGCAGACACTTGGCTTGTCTTTATTACTTGATCTTTGTGCACTCAGCATTTTGCAGACACATCTGCAAGTATAGCTTTTTCCTCTGTTTTTTTCTTTTTTTCTTCCCACTCTTTCCCTCTTCATGTTTTTTTTTTAAATTCAGGAAAAGTAATCTTCAGTTAGAAGCTGAGCTACAGCATGTTGCAGGGAAATATGTGAAGTGTCTGCCTTTGTCTCCAGCAAATGAGGGAATCATTATCATCTATCCAGTTGTCACAGGGATTTGTATCATATGGCTAGGCCATTATGATTTAATTCTTTCACATGGTATCTAGAAGCCATTTACTTCCAGCAGCTTGCAGTTAAACAGACCACACCAGTCACTGTTGTACAAGTTGCAACATTCATTATCACACTCGTTTGTCAGCCCTCAAACAGGTTCCCATAATTTTATCTGAGCAAGTACTCAGCAATTTATGCTGGACGAAGGCATAGGTCGATTTGATCTGAAGCTGGTCAAACTTCAAACGTGCAGCTGAGATCAATAAGACTCTCTGTAACTCCATCTATGACTGACAGAAGACTACTAAATATTTATACAAAACAGCTTCCAATACTAACTGCAAGGTCTCCAAAATCACCTGGCTGTCCTGATAAATCCCATTTCGGTTGTGGGTGAGGAGTTACACACTGTGACTTCAGTGGACAGAAAGTCAAATGCTCGCATACAGTCCATGCAACACCACACTGCATTCCTTGAACATTTTCTGCCACCAAAACATCAGGAAAGATCTCAAGTTTTACACAAGGCTTTCCTCTGCTAAGCAGTCACAGGATGTTTTTAACTCACAGAACCCTGAATGTAACTAAGTCAGAGGTATGAGCTACAGGGACCCTCTCTGGGTAGGATAATAGATTTGAAAGTTTTTCAGCACATATCCATTTGAAAAGCACCATGCAATAATATTATACATTTCATCTCAGGGATGTCAGTGCCATGCAGTATCTGTCTGCGTGTGGTACGTACAGCTATCTTGTGGAAGAAACAAAAAGATTATCTGGAAAAAAATCTGAACTGGAAACACTAGATTCAGGTACAGAGACATTCAGGTCACAGTTGGTTGTCAAATGTAACTTCTTGCAACAGCTTTTCCAAAAAGGTAGAGCTTATTATTGTCTGCTCCTAATGCCTAAGATAATTTCTCAGTGTTGGCTTTACCAAAGAGAAAGATCTACAGAAGTAACCCAAACAAACAAAAAGGATGCCCAATAAATGAATCCATCTCCTAGAAATCACAGCTATGAAATACAGAAGCTTTCTCAGATGCTTTCTTGCTTTTTGCTTGATCAGAATTGCATAGGAAGCAAAAGTTTCTGAACCTGAAATGTCTCTGACGCTCACCAACAGCCAAGGGTAGTCTTAAAATGCAAGACGGCATGATTCGCTCCCATGCAAACGTAATATTCTGATTTTGCTTAGTCTGATCTGTTCCTCAGAAACTTGAAATATTTCCTTGATAATAACGAAAACTTTTGCACTTCACAATCAGGAACACCCACTCCTTCAGCTAGGTTTCCTTTTAAGATTTACACGATTATGTTCTGCAGGGAAATGCACTAAATCATGACTGAAAAAGCAAGGCAAAGTACTCCTAAGTGAAATCTGATGTGCATGGCAGCCCCCCTTTTTGGTATGTTTGCCCCGATGAGAGAGCTTTACCTGTGACCCCATTCACGGTTCTCAATAAGAGCACACTGCAGTCTGACTCAGATTTTAATTTAAGTCTCAGCTTTCCACTGAAGAGATGCCAATATCTGTAAGCTGACCCTACATCCTTCATTTTATTCTGTCATCTGCTAATTGCACAAGACATTTTACAAAGCACTTTCTCAAAGAGCAAGCAATGAGCAGAATTTATTAGATACAACAGCTCTGCTCACAGAGTAATGTCTCAAACCATTTGGTGCTGTTCCTGTTACCTAATCAAAGAATCAAATCTCAGCACACAAATGGGCCGCTCATATTTCACAAGATGCAGCTACTTCCCACTGTGAGGAAAGAAAATACACAGCAACTAGCCAAAAACTAAGGGAAGTCTTATGGAAGAATTTTCTGTAATACTGAATACCCCTGAGACGAAGCACTTGATATGAGAACAAAAAGACAGAGAAAGTTCTACAGTTCTTGTAAATAATTTAAGTACAAGAAAATGCTCTTCTTGGAAGACACCTCTTCTGAGCAAGCACATTTTATAACGATAGAGATAACTCCAAGTAACAGAAAGGAAAAGGTGTTAAATAGGTGATGATAAAACTGAAGATTTCTCCAGGAACATTCCTTCTTAGTGCATCTACAAAACAGTACTTGTTAGGCTTGACGAAGACCTTGCACACAAAACAAATACCTTGGCAAATGGGAATACAGCATTACTGCACCAAGTGCTTGCTTCAAGATGGCCAGATCAGAATGCATCCTTGATCCTAACCCTAACTCCTCCACATTTCTCCAAAGAGAAGAGGCATCTTTCTCACACAGTAATAATTATTTCTCTCAAAGGCACCACGGCTTTCTCACCAGCTGTGGAATTCTACACTTATTCCTCAAGAGCTGGTATCATTGGATTTTTCTGCCAGCTGTTACAGCTACTGAAACACTCAAGTGTTTCCAGTCACCAAGGGAAATGGCCTTTTTCTCCAGCAGCCACAGACACCGCCAGAAATTCTCCAAGCCACAAAATAAATGATGTCATTTGGCTCGGAGACACATTTTCAGAAAATTGTGTACTGGAACATAAAATGTGCCTAGTTGACACCAGACAAGATGCAAATCGAACGCTCCCTGGCTCACTGAATGTAATCGATCAGCTATGCAACAATTCTGGACAAGGCTGGTACTTTTGGTGGCAGTGTTTAGAAGCAGAACAGTCACAAAGTCCCTCGTAACAGGCAGCAACACTACCTTCAATGAAGTGACTTCAGTAGCAAATGGTTTGTTCAGCTGGAGTTACCCAGCCACACAACTGACAAGCAAGGAGCAGGACTGCAGCCCTGTCCCCTGTGGCTCAGACAGTAACATCTGCCAAAAAGATGTCAGTATTCACCATCCATTCCCACATTTCAATTTGTATCTATTTTCCCTCCAGTGCTTATTGGCCTTTTCTCCATTTCAGCATAGAACACACAAAAAAGAAATGCAGGAGACAAAATGTTTGCACATGCTGCTCTGTCATCCATTTCTGTCCTCTTTGCCTACTTAACTGTCATAGATGTACCCTTATTTCCTTGTTCACTCCACCTTCTGTGAGTTTAGTGTCTGTATCTGTTTCCTAAAGCTTGTGAAACAAAATCTAAAGTTACACATAACTTAATCAAGTCTAGAAAGCAATTTATTTGCTTACATACATATAAAACGCTATGCTTTTTCCTTACAATGGCTTTAAATATGATTTAATCATCTTCCGTTTTGCAATTACATCTCTGCGATCTGACAATATATTCAAGGAAAAAGCAGCTGAGAACAGATGTGTTTCATAATCCCCACAACCTATAAATGATGCGTGTCTTCCTTTGAAGAAAGTCAGTCTTCTCTGGCTTTCTCATACTGATTCATGTTTGTAGTTCACGTAAGGAATCCTCCGTGTTCAAGAACCATTCTGAGTTTCCTGGACCCACAGCAAGCGCCCATATGGTGCTTTGTTCATCCTCCTGCCCACTTCAGGATGGGGCTGGTCTCACTCCAACAGCTTAGCTACAGTTTCAACACATAGTATCAAGCAGCAGCAACATGACACAATGTGAACTGCAGACTGAACTGAAAAGAAATAACAAAGCCATTTTTAACAGCCCTGGTGCAAACAGAGCCCTGCCTGGGGACACCTACTTCCTGGGCAATCCTGTTTAATGCTACTCCAATACAAAGGGTGACTTCTTTGCTGAAACTTCATCAAACAAGACTATCAACCCTGCAAGGAACAGAAAGATCCATTTCTTTGAAAAAGAAATTGAATGAAGACCTTTCCATCATTACAGCCTTGAATAGCTTTGAATCTAAAAGTAAAACATTCAGACCGAGCAGAAACCACAGCCACAGTGTAAGAAGTATTATCATATCTACTGGAGCAGGAGTTTTGCTCTGAAAACAAGCATCCTCCTGCAAACAGTGATTTGAGGTAAAACTGCCTCTGCTCTTGTTATTTATTGAATTCAAGTACTTGCTAGTGTTTATACAGTAGAGACAATAATTCAAGCCATTACAGTCTCCTGTGCTTGCCAACAAGGATGTTATTGTTTCTTAGCATTCTTAAAATGTATCATTTTATCTCAGCTTTAGTAGAAATAATGATTACAAAGGGACAATCTCCACCAGGCAAGAGCCTTGTTTAAGAGCAATCTGTCCTGCAGCCGTGCCTAGAGACCACGTGCTAATAATGCAGAACATCCCAGCAACATACACAATAAAAACAGAAGGCTTTGTAAACCCACAGAACGGCACGAGAGCCAGAATAAAGGTAAAATCCCTCATCCCTTTAGGGAAAAAAAACCTCCATGCAGTTTATCACTTCACACATGCATGCACAGAAATGACACAATCATAAAAAGCCTGGGTGGAAGAGGTCAAGGAAATATGAGTGAAGGCTGCAGAGTGGAGCAGCAGTTAGAGGGAAAACAGGTTTGCAACTCCATCGCAAGCTACAAGGTGTCTTTGGGCAAATCACTCAGTGTCTCAGCATAGCACCTGCAGAACAGGATGATCTGGAGATGTCACAGTAACAGCCATGGGGGAAAAAAATAGAAGATAAAATTCTGAAGAAAAAAAAAAAAAACACAAAACCACAACACCTTCACTTTGGCTAAAGCTCAGGATCATTCAAAGCCGTTCACAATTCCACTGGGTTTGGACTTGCATATTTTATTACTTTTGGTTCTTGACTCAACTGGCAGCCTGCCTGACTCTCAGCCTTTGGGAAGCCATGTCTCTTGCTGCTGAAAAACAGAGATCCCATTGATACACATTGGCTGTGCAGAACTACTCAAGTTTAATCATCCACAGGGAACAAAACACAACCGGGCTTCCTGGGCCATACCTAAGGAGAGTCCAAGAGAGGGAACAACAGTCAGCATTCAGCTGTTCTTACACATGGCATGCTGCACAAACGTGCCGATTCCTACCAAAAGAAGCACAGCCAATGTAGCAGGGCATTTTTTTTTTTTAACAGGACAGAGGACTTTACCTCAGTGGAATAGTTTCAAGAGTAAAAGAAAAAGGAGTTTTGTAGCATTCGATGACAAATGATAAACATGCCAACACTTCCCTCAAGGCATATGCTTGACCTGCTCAACACAGGCACTGAATCACGTTGTCTGATGAGGCCCAAAGGCCAAAAAATCTCTTCAACTGTATCTAGCCTCTGGGGAACCAGAAGTGATTCCTATCAGCACTAAACAACAGGCCACCGAAGGGGGACCTCTTTTCAGTCCTGAATACCTTAAAGGAGACTTTTAAGACATGAAAGAGAAAATAATTTTGTTTCCTCAAATTTACTCTCATTAACTGGTCCAACATTTTTACTGGCTTCCTATATTGAAAATAAACATGCAAAAGTGATTTCTCTTTTGAAGCCTTCCCAGCAACTCAACATTTTCTGAAGCAGGTGCTTAAAGTTGAGCCCTCAAACCTACATTTATGCAGTTATGCATCAAAATATTCAGTGTTATTCTCAAAAAAAGAAAAAAAATACCATACTCAGTTGAGCCTCCAGAAGCTGAGGGTAGCCACCATACAGCTAGAGCAGCTGCAAAATGAATCAATACATCATCACAGGCCCTGCATCTACAACCTAGCTTCAGCCTTCCGATTTTCCAAGAGCTGTACAAGTCATGATTTAAACAGTTGCCTGCAGGCAAGGATTTGGGAGAAGAAGGAAAAGTCAGGGCTATCCTGGGGGAACATCTGGAAAAAAAAAAATCCTACTGGGTATTAGATATACTATAGCTCCTTTAAGGACAAGCCATTATCAGCGTATAATTCTTCTGAATGGGCAAAGAGGCACAGCTCCGAGCATAAATACTCAGAAATGTCTAATATGATGCCACCTTCTGAATTAAAAGCAAGCAAAACATATAATCGTTCAGTGCTGGCAACCAAGACATAGCATACAAGTAGAAGCACTTTGGAATAATTCCCCTGCCTGGAAAATAAAAGTCCAGTTAATTTAATCAACCTTTCAGTTCCTCATCATTGCAATGACTAAATTGTCAAGGCTGAAATTATGAGTTACAGATGAACTAATCCTGTGGCCTCTTTTATCACCTCCCTCCCCTGACACATCCTTCTTCCTGCCCTGCTTCCCAGCATCTATGGGACTTTCTGCTGTGCAGATGCCACCTGCTAAATCAGCAGAAAATTCAGCATTTTTCCCCCATTCAGGTGTCTGCCTCTGAGGGAGGCAGGAGGAAACACGACCAGGCCTTTCTGCAACAGCACACAGTTAACTACCTCACATTGCCAGCGATAGCTGATATGCTGAACTTGCATTTGTTGGATCTTTCTTTAAATCAGAAAATTAGCACTTATGGTATCAACACACAGCAATGCTTAACTTTTTACTGTAAAACATTAACTTGCACAGTCAGTGTTAGTCATCAAGCCTCCTAAAAACCCAGTATCATAATCAAACATAGCAGCCAAACAAAATGGGTCTTCTATGCTTTTCTTTCTCAGATTTCCACACACAAGAAAGAACCTATCAGATACATTTCACTGTAGAATATCAGGAACAACTTAGCGTATCAGATACAACAGGACCTGCTGACTAAGAGGAACCCAGCAGTCATTAGCAGAGAATTTTCTTAATTCAAGCTGCTGGGGCTTTACCAGATAAGAAGTTTAAAAGCTTGTGGTTTAAAATTCCACCACTGAAGAGGTAGAAGAAATTGCTTCAGCAGATTTAGACACTGAAGAGATTTCTAAACTTCCTACACAATATTTTCATTTTCTTTCCTCATCATCCTATCCCATTTCTCATAGATTACAGTGCAGCTACTGAGTCTGCTTAATGTGGTTTACACAACATTATAGGTACTTGATTTAGCTGTCACAGCTACCATCTGTAATTAATCCTCCCAGGAGCTAGCACGCTGCACAGCTTGTTCCCATACTCTGTATTTCTCATGTGGTGCAACTTACAACCTCTATAATTCTCATCTCACATCAGTTTTATGCCACTGTAACTTCTATGCACTCATTTGGCCACTTAGACCAGCCAGTGGAGAACACCACCCACAGGAAGAATCTGTAAGGAAGCTGGATCATAGCAACAGCAGGAAGCAAGAGGGAGCTCCTTTTCCCCTTCCTTCTCCCCTTTTCCCTTCTTTTTCCCCTTTTCCCTTTTCTTTCCTAGAATCATAGAATATCCTGAGTTGGAAGAATCCCACAAGGACCATCGAGTTCAACTCCTGGCCCCTCACAGGACATCCAAAATTCAGTGCCTTGAGCATTGTCCAAAAACTTTTCAAACTCTGTCAGGCTTAGTGCCATGATTCACTGGGGAGCCTGTTCCAGTGCCTGACCATCCCCACTCAGTGAAGAACCTCTTCCTGATGTCCGCCTGCCAGAAGACACAAGTATGTCCAGGAACATCCAATCTTGTTAAGTTCAGATACCTCCAAAAAGAGACTGCAGCCCCTCTGGACATCTATTCTGTCTGATCATCCTAGTGGGGACAAACTTTTCATCAACTCCCAAGGACTTCCTTCAGTGATCTGCTGCTGTTCTTTGTTCACCATCATGGAGGATCTGGCTTCACTTTCCAGCATCCACTAGATAGTCTTCCCATCTTCAGGCTGAGACATCCCACCTCCAGGACCCAAGGCTCCCTGTAGCTCTCTGAGGGGAGCCTGTTGCCATCACGATGCAGCAGCCCAAAGGAAGCCAAGTCCACGTTTGCCTTCTGGAGGCTGGAAGAATTTGTTCTTGGAGACAAGTGGAGGGTAAACAAATAGGAAACAGGCAAAAACCTGAATACCCAAAGACCCGAAAT
Source organism: Meleagris gallopavo (assembly GCF_905368555.1). Classification (NCBI taxonomy): domain Eukaryota; kingdom Metazoa; phylum Chordata; class Aves; order Galliformes; family Phasianidae; genus Meleagris; species Meleagris gallopavo. Next base: position 14,946,318 of record NC_139407.1, read on the forward strand.
GTTTGTTCTACTGGAATTCATCTCTGCCTGGAGCCAGTTGTTTGGCACCAGAAACAAAAGCATGCAGCTGCTCCTGGCTGCTGGTACAAGATAAGAGGAAACAAATGCTTCTGTGGTAGGTTCCCAAGATAAACTGTTATACGTGCACAAAGGAGTAATGTACAAACGTGTTAATACACATACAACAGATTCTTACTTTCCAAAGCAAATACCTCCTAGTACTTCTAGTTCACAAACCTGTTTGAGATAGGCAGTGAAAAGGAATCCCTATGCTTTAACTTCTCCATAGTTTGTTCACTTGAATGAGTGAGATTTCCTCTCCCTAGGGTTGTCAAATGGTTCCACGCTGAATATACACTTAATGTGCATGGCACAAGGTTCAGAATGGATCTCCCTCCACTAACATGTCAAAGGAAAAACTACTGCCCTCTCAAACCACTGAAAGATACTGAAACAGAAACAAACATCTATGTAAGGGGCTGTACCAGATCAGTACCTTGTTAACAGAGGTACAGGTGCTTAAATATTAAAAGGGGAGGGAGGAGAGGAAATATAAAAGAACTAAGCAGTAAAAAGAAATGTGTAGGACAACTTCAGTTCTAATAAAAGCACCAAAGAATGACAAAAATAAACACCGTTGCTCATAACTTGTCCCCAACAACTTATACTAATAATTTTTACTCAGTCTAGGAGCCCCAGACCATCTCAGGGTCCCTCAGTCTATGTGACCTGGTACTGTAAGTGTCAGTTCCCATTATCACAGCAGAGATAACCTAAAGCTGAGAGAAAGCAAGCCAGTCTGGCTTGAAGCTGGCACAGGCTTTTTCTCAGTTACTGCGGGAGGTTGGTGACAAAGTGATGGTAAAAGCATTTGCTTCTCTTCATACCACATTCATCCACAGCCCCAGTAAAGGCTGGTGATATATTTACCAGAGTTATCTAAATACTGAACCAAATGCTTTCAGTTTAAAAACATTTTTGAAACAAACAAAAAAAATCTTTCTGTGCAGCCTTTTTTATTTGATATATTCTGTAGGATTTTTTAAATTTTATTCCAACAAACTACCCAAAGATCGTGTTTACCAACAACCACATTTCAGATTTTGTATGCACAAAACAAGCCTAGCAAAAGCTCAAGCAGGAAACAAACCTCCAGAGGCACAAAAATACAATCACTCACTTTTTTGATCAGCCTCCAAGCTGTTTTTCTCAAGGGTACTCACTTCTTTCCCAGAAACCTGGCACACAACACACATACCTGCTTTTAACACTTCAAAGGTGCAGGGTACTTTCCCTGACTCATGCCAGCTGTTGTGGATATCCTCAAGCACTTGCTTTTGTTCAGAGCAGACCCACCTGTCTGAGAGCTGTCTAGAGGACCAGACAAGGAGGAAATGTTTCAGTCCCTTGGACACTGCAGAATGGGGTTCAAGACCTAAGAGAGAGGCTTCAGGTTCATCTTCTGCACAGAACACAATTTCATCAGTAAGGCACTGCAGAGTAGCTTTATAGAGTCAAAATACTTTCCCACAAGCAGAAAATAGGCAATGGATTAAGAAAAAAAAAAACAAACAACAACAAAAAAAAACAAAACACACTGTATACATATGAGCAACACATTACCAATTTTCTTCCCCTTTCTTTGGATCCCTACTAAAGATGAATTGCAGCTATGAAACACAGGATGATGCCTGACAGATGGATTTTAAGCACTAAAGTTCTCTGTGCTTCATATTAGCCTTTACTTCAACTCATACAACTTACTGAATAAATTCTGAATGGGGTTTCAAACAGAGGTGTACAACCTATCTACACGAAAACATGCCCTGAATTGAGTGGAATGTGGCATGTAAATTACTTCAATTAATAGCCTTGATTCAGAACAGCAATTTAAGTAAACACTTAAAAGAAATCCCCTTCAGGAAAGACATCAAATATTTGCTTACTTTCTAAAACAACTGAACAAAAACCTGTTCTTTTCATCTGCTAACTTTTTAGATTTCTGAACATCAGCAAAATCACAGCAAAGCTTTCAGAAACTATTCAAAACCAATTCACTCTGGGTACACAAATCACTCAGCAGCATGGAGCATACCATAAACCCTCACTGGCTGTCCCCTCATCTCCTGCAGCACTTTTCCTTGTGAATTACTTCCTTTCAGCCCTCTTCTTGGCCTGAAATAAACCTAAAGGTCCTTGAAGACTTGAACATGGTAAAGTCCCTCAACTCAACCAATTTTTAGCGTCTCACAACTAGTTTCAGTTATTTTTTTAAACACGTTCTCTTTCTTTGTGCCTATAAACCCACATCTCCCCCATCAGCAGTGCATCTCACAAGGGAAGGTTTGTTCTATATTCCTGCTCTACTTCTACACACTTTCACAATTCACTTATATGGCTAGTTTAAAAAGATTGCTCTGTTATTTACCAAATGGACCTTCTGGACATTTTTTCTATGAGTTTTTCCTGAGATGGAAGGTCACAACAGAGCAATAGAGTCACCCATAAACTCAGCCCTCCAGTCCCCTACACAGGCTGTTCATTTCCACCCTACACCAGCAGAAATAGATCAGAAGCTTATTGAAGCTGGGTATCACAAATCCTTCCCTCTGATGAGGGAATGAAGGACTCTGCAGACAGAAATCAGCTTTGGTGCTTTTTAACTTCCAGATGAACTACTGCCTTCCAACGTCCACTTCACTGCAGTTTTGAATGGAACAAATGGTTGGAAGGCAACTCAGCTGAACAGGTTTTTTCCCTCAAGTGGATGTTTGAAAGATGATTCCATGCGTCTCCTCCTTTCCCCAGATCAGCTCAATGAAATGTTATTTCAGCACTGTTGCACGGACAACATCCATGACTCTGCACATGAGCTCCTTCTAACTCAGGTATCCCTCCTGTAAGATTCCAGCCCAAGTACTGCTACAATGCTCTTTTTTGAACCCATCTACTCCTAAGGGACTTAAACCCTGGCCTCCACTGAGTGTCTGAAGTCCACAGCTCAGAGTGGAGAGGCTTTTTGCTTTTCTAAGTCTGTAACAAAATTTAATAAAATTGTTAACAGGTTCCTTTAAGTGTAGTTATTAAGACGCACTGCAAAAACATACAATGCCTGCAGGAGCTTTTATTTATTCGTGTACATTCTCATATTAAAAGGCGAGTGAAAACACTGGGAGAAAGAGAGCAGGAGATGGGAAGTATCCTAGAAACTTCCCTTTTAAAAACCTGTGTCACTGATCAATTTTAACGATCTTGTATGTGCTATGGATAGCGAGAGACTCCAGCATAACAGTTGTGCATAACATCAACCTACAGACAATGCAGTCAATAAACTAGCAATTGGAACAGAAGAAAGCCAAAAGCTCATCAGAAAATCCTCTGAAAGTCTGTATAAAATAATGATTAAGAGAAAGAGGAAATTAAGGTGAGGAGAGAGAGAAATAGTTTTCTTTGGATTCCTAAGACAGCATCTTCTGATTCCTTCAGACACATTGGGATCATTACCTTCCCAGCAACCAAACTGACTGTTCCAAGAAAGAGAACACACAACAGAAGCTTTCTCAGCAGTAACAGCAACTGCCTTGATGGTAACACAAAGCAGAGCCAGCAGCTGCTCCCAGGTAAGCCAGAGGCAGAGCACGGATGGATTTCCAACACTGAAAGTGCCTCATAAGGCAAAGATAACAGTTTTTGATCAGCGTAAGAGTAACCCCACTGGAACTACTGCAGAAACACACACACAGTACAGAATACAGCCCTTTCTGTCCAACTTACAGCCACAAGAACCCCAGCAGGTTGCAGACCATACCCTTGGTGAGGACAGCAGGGTGGGTGAAGGGAGAGTCTATCCAAGGGCTCTCAGATCCAGTGGCGAGCTACCAGGATCATGACTTCTGGTGCCAAGGCTTGTTGCTCAGGACACACCATCATCAGCTCCAGACTTACTGCAGGGGAGGGAGTAACTCATATCTCAGCACACACTGGTAACTCACAGGTGATACTGTAACAGGCAGTGAGGCAATACCCATAAGCAACTCTTGGGGGAGTCCAGCCTATAACCCTTCATCCACACACAACCAGCTAAGGGGATACCTTACTGCTCTCTACGACTGGGTCTTTTTGTAAAAATGCAGCTATGCAGGAGAAAGCAGTCAGTTTCTCCTCAATTAGGTTTTAGTGATGTTTTCTCAGGCAATGTATGTAAAGTATCCATTGTCACCATCAAGCACAAGTTCACAAGCCGAGCTGTATGAGCTTTACCAAGATCAAATGCCAGCTCCTACACTTTGGTCCCAATAACCCTGTGCATCATTGCAGGCTTGGGGCAGACTGGCTGGCAAGCTGTGTGGAGGAAAAGGATCTGGGGGTGTTAGTTGACAGTTGACTGAACATGAGCTAGCAGCATACACAGGTGATCAGGGAAGCCAATGGCATCCTGGCTTGTATGGGAAATAGTGTTGTCAGTGGGACTAGGGAGGTGATCCTGCCTCTTTAATTGGCATTGGTGAGGTGGCACTTCAAGTAGTGCATTCAGTTTGGGGCCCCTCACTATAAGGAAGACACTGAGGGCCTGGAGTGTGTCCAGAGAAGGGCAGTGCAGCTGGTGAAGGGTCTAGAACATGAGTCTTAAAGAGAAGTGGCTGAGGGAACCGGGATTGTTTAGTGTGGATACCAGCTTAAAGTTGGTATCTCCATAGAGCCTGTATCTAAACAGAGACAACGTATGGCACAGAGGGAGAAGGGACAAATTAATGAGCAACTTCTCTCCTTCCTCCTACCAGCTGCACACTAGGACAGATCTCACAGATGGTCAATCTTGCAGTCTCTTAAGATCATTACTATCATTGTGTGGGTACACCTACAATTTATTTGGGGGGGGGGAAACAATCAAAAAAAGAATTACTAAATGGCTATCACCATCCCTCACCCGGAACCAGCCAGCACAAAAGCAAGATGTGGAACTGCCATTCCCCATAGGGTCAGCTAAGACTAGGGATGTCCAGAGATGGCCAAGTGAAGGGAATCTCGGTTCCACTATCAGCTTATCTGCTTCAAAACGTCCCCCAGTGCCAGCAGCCTCTGTAACCACATACTCACATCCAATACTAAATCATTTATTTGTAAGAAATCTTAAATTTGGTTCAAAGGAAGGAGTCAAAACTTCATGTATAGGACCCAAAATGTGGAAAGAACAAGACATAAGACAGAAAAAGACACTAAGTGATAAACCAGCTCTCATCTTGCAGCCTTACTTCAAATACTAAATAAACTCAGTGGCTTGAAGGCTGACTGCCAGTGTTCGGGTCAAACGCCCAGCTGGTAAAATGCCCAGTTCCATCAACATCAAAGCAGATAAGCCATTTACAGTAGCTGAGACCCAGTCCTCTGAAGTTGGAATTTGGGCTCCTCAAAACAGAAATCCTGATCATTTCCAAAAGCAAGTCTGGCAACACCTCCAATTTCTCTGCAACACTGAAAACTGGTCTACAATCACTACCTCAATTGCACCAGTATCATTTCCAGAGAATCAAAGACAGAAATCAGCTCTCCATGTCAGCACAAGACAGGTATTTCTCAGCTCTCTGACCTGCCCAACAATCCTTGCGCAACTGAGCTCTGTCACTCCAGACATATGTTTCTGTCAACACAGTCAGAGATTTCCAAAAACAAATGTCAACAAATTGTAGCTTTCTCACTTACACATTAGTTTTTAGTCGGGTTAGCCTGTAAGAAAAACAGCCCTATTTCATACCAGTAGGAGAGAGAGTATTGGAAAACAGCCACTGCACACAACCCTACAAAGCCCCAGGAAGACAAGGGAACACAATTCCTCCACGGACCATACTGAAATAGAAACAACAAAGGAAAGAATGAAAGGCCAACGTTGTTACTCATCCCATTCTAAAGAGGGGCAGTAGAAAATGGTTCACAGAAAACAGAGCATGTCCTGCATGGCAGAAATCTTCAGGGATGACAGGACTCATTGTGAAGGGGCAGGAGAGGAGGTCAGAAGATCCAGGGCTAGACAAGCTGTTTGGCAGTAAGTGAAGAATTAAGTGAGAGCTATGGACCGCAAAACTCAAGGGACAAACCAAGCAAAGAAACAGCCAGCCGTGCTTATCAAGGTGTCCAGGTCAGGCTAAGCCTAAACCAGACTGGTTAAGAAATGATGCAGCATCTCCATCAACCCGTTCATATTTGAGGGGGGGAGAGGAAAGGTTATAATGCAGCCAGGAAGGAATGAAATTCTTACCCAACCCTCAGCTTAGTACAGGCCATGTAAGACATTTTCTTCCTAGACAAGACTTCTATCCTGTACTATAACCCTGTCCCTATTTGGACTGAAGTGCTGAATTCATCACTTGTGCAATTGCTTACAGACTGATCTGGAATGCCACAAACACTAGATGACTCCAAAAAGGAAGAAAAAAATAAACAAAAATCAAAGCTCCCAGATATATTCTTTTCTATGTTACATTAAAATATGAGGTTATAAGCAGAGCTTCCTGGAAGTACGTGTAAGCTGAAACGCGTCCCTGTTTTTACAGCTCCCATAGCTAACTTATGCTGCCTCCATCACAGAAAAGCACAGTGGTGATACTTAAGGCACTCTGATTATATCAAATATCTAAAGCTTTTCAAATATCGGTGCAGCCACGTAAAGGGGAAAAGGCTCAATTACCACGACTATCTTTCCTATTGCATCAAACTGAGAATAACTCTTAAGAGGTTGTTCTACAAGATGTGGTGAGTTCAACCAGATGCTCTCATCATTTCTACTGCAGTGCTTGAAAAAAAATAGCTTCTATAAATACACTTAAAAAAGCCAATGAATTACAGAAGCATGAAATGACTTCAGCAAGGTTAAAAAATTGCTGGCATCATACAGAAAGCACTGAAAATATTATGTTCAGAGACCTCAGTGCAGCTCCTACAGAGACAGCACTGCTGGTTTTAACAAGGAGATTACTTACTGAAGCGGCAATATGAGAAACAATCATCTCCTCAGTGTGAACATGTGGATTTATCAGTTATTTCTAGATGCTAAAGAAGGCATCTGTGTAAACAGGACACTGTGCAGAAGATACGACCTTGAAAACGAGATCAACCACCTCGCAGGTACCTTCAACACAAAATACGCATTCACAAACAAGACAAAAGAGAGATGATGATATTATTAACAAATTACTGTGGTTCACTTTGCTAGACTTCCATATAAGCAAAGGGTCTAACAACCCATATCTCACCTATCACAGAAATGTCACAATTCTCAGTTGAAACAAACTACAAAGGCTGAGACCAGTTTCTAAATGAGAGCTGCCTGCATCTTGCATATTCATAGCAAAGCCACATGCTGAAAAGCATCAAGCATTGCTTGCCAATTCCTAAGAAATGGAAGCCTAGCAAAATATTCCTCTTACCAGGCATATTTCCTAGTTCATTTTTGATACAAAATACTTCCTATTTTTAGTAGGAAATAAACATCAAAATAATAATAATTTTAAAAAACCCACACAACCAAACAACCTGAGAAGGTTCCACATTATAAATCAGTGCTTCTGGCAGCCTTGCCAGATATGTTAAGCATGACACAGGAAGCACCCATACCCACCTATAACTAAACATAAATGCCACACCAATGGGAAACTGGACAATAGGACACTAAGCACAGCAGAAAATGCAGTTTAGCAGCACCACCCTATCCAAAGATGCAAAATGTCACCGATTATGCCTTTTTGTAGAGATTTCAAGAGGCTTGTCCCTCTGGTCTCAGACATTTCTGTCTGAAGCAAGAACTGACGCTCCTACATCTTGTCAAAAGACACAGTGCAATAAGGACAGATAAGAAGAGATGGAAATATCTATGATAAACCCAGCACACTCCTCTCCGAAGCCTGAGATGCTAAGGAGTTGTGACTCTTCTACAGCCAGTGAAACCTGCTGAAACTCACAGGAAAGCATCCCATGACCTTATGGGGACAGGCTGTTGCTAAAATGACACAGAACTGCTGGACAAACAGAACCGTATGCTGAAACACCAAAGGACAGACGTGGCATTGGTAAGTTGTATCTTCCAAAAGAAGTAGCAGCAGCAGCATTTTCCTAAGTCATCTCTGATAAATCACAGTACTAGTGGACCAAACAGAAGGAAAAAAGAACAATACAGATTTACTATTAAACTATTACAATTTACTATTAAACTCAGTTCTGCTTTTTAGCATATCAGTGTGTCTTGGATATGCTGTATCATCACAGCCACATCCATTCATCGGATTACACTGAGTTGTTCAATAACTTCTTAGGAAGTAAAATTGCAGGGGTTTTTTTCCTCTTCGTTTTGGTTTGGTTTTTGTAACACAGTAAAACAAAAAACTGCAGCCATGCCTAAACTTCTAAGTTATAAGACCTACTACTGTTAGGTGACAGGGCTTAGAGCCACATTCACTGTGGCCACAGAAGCAGGATGGTTTTGACAGAAAACGTCCACATGATGTTACTTATCTCGGTGTCACCTTCAGCTGGCTAAATATCATCAACAGGAGTAAGATGAGAGCATCCTGCTTAAAGGCAAGACCTGTGCCAGGACACAGCATTCAAGTATGGAACACACTTCTGATGGAACACTGCATAAACAGAGAAAGAGATATGGGTCTACAGTCTCCAGAAAACCACCCTTGCTTTTTCTCTCTTGCAGAAGGGAGAACTGCTCTCCTACTTAAAACCCTGGAAGGCCAATACACAGCTTGTTTTGCTACAGCATTTTCAAACATCATCTAATTTTGCTTCCAGCACAAAACCTTACTATTCCTTTCAATGCTTTGCCATTAATTTCTAGCAGAAAAGCCAAGATGTTCCTGACAATGTTTACATTCCCAAAAGAAAGCCTATGACATACAATTCCTCACTAAATCAACCTGAAAGCACTGAGCTTTCCCAGTGCAAACACAGCCCACCTGTGGTGACTGAGAAGTCACACATACTGAACACACACACACACACACACACACACACAGCTCATGGGCAGAGGGAGAGCCTGATGGACCTGCAAGTTTAAGCCACTCTTGCTCTGTAACACTGAACCTCAGCATTTCTGTGGACTACAACCAAGCTTTGTTGGTAATAAGCACATAAAGAGAATTAATTTTATCTGCCTAGGTAATGCAAACTTAAATACTGGGACAAATTCTGCTCAATTTATACTTGATTCTAACTCTATTATCTCCATTTTATCTAGCAGGATGTCCCAAAAGTCTTTAAGAGTCTTTAAGAGTAACATATTCACCTTTCTTTTGTCTTAAGTATTTCATTATTTTTTTTTAACAGATTTTTACTACGTTTACTGTTCATTCTGTGAATCCATGTTTTAAATAAAACATGGAAAAGAGATCTAAGAATTACTCTTTGAGTCATTAAATGGAAGCACATAATTCACTTTCGTTTTGGAAACATTCCCACTGATTGAGGCACTGTCAGCTTCCTTTTCTGTATATGCAAGGATCCTGCAGCCCTGAGGACTGAGGAGCCGAGACAGAAAGCAGTAGACACAACTTTTAGGAGCATCTAAACTAAGATAAAACTTAGGTTTTCAAAACAGAACACTTCTCAAATTCTGATTCTTTAAAACAAAGCAAAACAAAATCCAGTGGCATAAAAATGCAGCGTTACGTTTACTCTGTAACACTGAAAATTTAACTGTAAGTTAACTCCTTAAACACTGAAGAAAATAACGTATTTTACATATATAGAAGCTTCTATAAAACTGCTAGTAAGTTTGCTCACATTTTCACCTGAAATCATACTACCAGGCTACCACACTACCATGCATACAAGGATTTACTGTACCCACTAACTCCGAAGTGGTCATTAGTGTGTCAATAGTGACAGCTCTTTCTAAACGAGGGCAGGTGTGCAAGGCTATAAGCAAATAACTGAATCTGTATTTCCTCTGAAAACACGGATACCGCAAACCATGGAAGAAGAAACAACTTACACCATATTGGGCAAAATTAACTTTGGTTTCATGCTGGCTAACCACACAAAAATCAACCATTCCCATATGACTATGACCATATCCACTGAAGTAGAGCAATATATGAATCCTCAAGAAGCAAAAGGGTTAAAAGTTTCAGGAGATTTCAAGTTTGATAACTGTAACAAATGGGTGTATATATATATAGCCGCAAGGTCCAAAATTTCTTATCTTTGTCATCTTGCTGCAATACCTTCATTTCAGCTTCCACTGAAATCACACTCAATACCAACTTAAACTGATCAAATTAAAATTTTCTTTTCGATTTTGAGTCTGCAAAAAGTTCAGTATTGATCTAACTAAAACACACAAAGAAGTTCATGACACTTCTGGAGTCTTTTGAGCAAGTAAACATCTAGCTCAAAATACTACCAAGTAATACCTGAAGAAGTAAGATATGGTCATGATTCCTCATCTGGAACAGGAAGGGGAGCTTGTTTTCCCCACTAACCCTCAGAAATATAGTTAAGGATGTCTGTAAATGCCTAAGACTCTCCTTTAGCCACAATATTCTACCTGGTAATATATCTGATGCCAAGGTCACAGGGACAGTTAGAGGATTAATTACTGGAAGATACTGAAGCAGCTATAGTGATTACAAAATTGAGTAAGTGCTGCATATCTTCTTCTAATAAGTCTCCCTAATCTATGGCTCAACAACAAATCATAGCAGTAAGAGAATTACAGTGGCCTTCCAGTGCAAGTCTGCTGCATATATTCACACTAGAAATGAATTTTAGTGTGCATGATAGAAATGCAGATATCCCAGCATCATAAACTCCAGTGCATCATAGCCTCACTTGCCTCTCTACAGCTATTTTCAAGGGTGACAGATCTGAGATGTGGTATTAAAGCAATGAGCACATCTGGAAGATGTGTATTTTTATCTTTTCAATTAATTATATGTCTCCTGAAAGTATCAGGGAATATCTCGGACTCCTTGTGATACTCAGCAGTTAAAACAACAACTACTGGAACATCTGAACAGCAACTGAAACATCTCAGTTAATGTTTTATCCTGGTCAATTTTGACTCAATTTATTTAACAAGCCTATTAAACAACTGTAATGCTGAGAGGGAGTTTCATACTGGTATTTCTGATGGAGATATTAAGTACTGAAAGGAAAAAAAGAAAAAAAATGCATGAAATCAACTTTGAAGATAAAAATTTCAACATGGGACCTCTGTCCAGATGTAGCAGCCCAATTCTGCTTTAGGACTGACAAAGACATTAATATCTATTTCAAAATACCAAGCAGGCACTGACCACTTCATTTGGAATTTGTTTGCCAAAGATGTTCTGAGGTTGAGAAATGAGATTCTGAACACAGCCTAGGCTAGCAAATGTGCAAATGTAGCCTGGCTCTGGCACAATGCAAAGCTGACTCTCCCTAAAGCTCTTTGACATACGGCAAGTAGGAGCCATCGATCAGTTGAAAAGATCACATCCTAACTATCTTTTACATATATATCTGCTATTACTTGGTGATGTACAAACCCATCTAAATGTGGCTGTTCCACTCGCCTTGACCCACTCTTGTGTCAAGCGTTAGACATCCTAAGGGCACAGCAAGCTGTTTATAGGACATAAAGAAGAAATTCAATCCATACTAACAGTTTAATTAATAAACAAAACAACTTCTAGGCTTAGTTTTATATAGAGAGAACATTTCTTCTTGACGCGTACCAATGCCTCCATCACTCCCACTGAAAAACAAGCTAGGATCTTTCTATATCCTCACAAGAAAAGGTGTCCAATTTCCACCGTTTATCAGTTGCCTCACAAAAATTATCCAGAAGTTCTCTAGAGATCATAAAAAATTTATAGCAAATTTCTACTAGTCCTAGGCACCCATAGCAAGCACCAATTATTTCTCAAACTACTGAAAAAACCCTAGCCCAAAAGACCTTGGTATGACATCCAATGTCATTCAAAAGAAAACTTCATGGTTGAGATACAAACCTACGATGACTGGTACTAAACAAAAATTGAAAGCACTGACAGAATGCACAAAGAAGCACTCTCAGCTTTGAAAAACTGCAGTGGTGTTTACAGCATCTTTCTCAGATTCCATACATGATTGCTTCCCTCCAGCAGAATACCAACAGCAGAATGAAACAGCTGAAGTTCACAGATCACAGCAGTCTACAATGAGACCTGCCTGGGTGTGTGCAGCAATACACAGAATGCACATGAATATGCAGGAAGTTGAAAGAACATCTCAGTCACAGGAGGGCAATTGCTTGCTCCTGCAGGCCACAACAAACAAAGAACACAAACATTTTAAGCTCTTTTCCTAAAGTGACCTGTTCTCAAAGCAGAGAGGCTGCCAGGCAAAACTCCCATCTCCCTTCAGGGAGAGGCAATCCTCTCCCCACCATCTGCCGGGCAAGGGAAATGCCTACATGTTCCCTCAGTGTATGCAGCAGTCACAGTAACACAGTCATCCCATACCCCACATGGAAACAAGAAAGACATATGCAAAGAAACTGCTGCATCACAGAGACTGGCAAGCATGCATGGGTGGGGTAGATGCTGGCAAAAAAGCGAGACTGAAAACAGATCCTCCCCCTCTTTCAGCTACAAGCAAGCAAGCTTAAGCCATTCTTCGTAGGTTCCTTTTTTGACAATGCCCTTCCATATTTCTTTCCAATAAAAGACCTTTTTGTTTCTTTTCTAACATAAAATATGAACCACAAATTCTGATTTTTTTGCTCCTGCCTTCTGTCTTCATTTCCTTACTCCTAAAGCTGCTAATATACAGACATACTCAGAGTGACAACTCTGCTTCTGTAAAATCCTGCCTGGGAATAATTAAAACTATATTGCTTTCTTGTTAAGTTCAAAGACCTTAAAAAGTAATCTAGTGAACATTAATATTATAGCTTAGGAATACGATTATAGATTTTTCAGTAGTCCATAAAAGCTATAAGATAACCGCATCCAGAACTGCAGCCTGCTGGCTGATTCCTGCCGCTAACAATTATTGGGCTGAAGAGAAGGGAAGTCAGTTGTCACAAACAACTCCACAAAGAAAGATGAAATGCAAGTTCTGACTGTTGAAATCTAAAATCATATTGTAGCACATTTTGCCCACAGAATGATAAAAATGAAATCCCTTCTCGAAAAGTGCTGATTCCCAACCTGAATACCCTCTTGAATCTTCTGCTTGTGGCACTGTGACACTGTGACACTGCACACACCCACTTCCAACCTGATTTTGGCTTCCTCTAACCCTGCTCAAGTGATAGTCACCAGCAATGGTTGTGATGGCTGCATCTGACTTCAGCAAATAACCATCAGTTGGATGTGACTGGCCGTGACAGTGGTATCTGGCCCCAGATGGATTTGTGGGAAACATAAAGCAATAGCTGAAGGATAATTTACGGCTGCACGCTCACTGAACCCACAGTGCTGGTCAATGTCAGACTCAAGCCAAGTTTGGAACAATGACCAACTCATGACAATTTCAACAGAAACAGACAGTAGTTTGTAATTAGTAAACAAATATGACTATGAATGAACCATCTTATCCCATAAACACTGAGCAGCCCAAGAGCCCCTCAAGATCTCTTGTACGGCAGCAGGCTGCCCAACAAGATCTCCCTTCATTAGGGACCCATCTTGAGGTTATGCCTGCTGCACAAGCCCTTTCAGCCTGGATATCAAGAGATTCCTTGACACTACAGATCGTCAGTAAAAGACTAACAGCTTGCTAAGCTTTGTAAGCTTTGCTAGGATTATATCCTTGATTGACGGTGCACATATAATCCCTGAGATATAAACCACTGACCAAGCCTGGGACTTGGATATAGCCGTACCTAGGCTCCTTATCTCTTTGGGACTGGGAGTCTGAAAGCACAATGGGAGGGTCTCCTGGATGAGTGCGTTTAACTCTATCCTCTATGCATTAAATAATAACTGGACCTTGCCTTCTCAAATCTTGTTAAGTCGCTGTCTTATTTATGATTAAGCTGAGTCAAATAACTATTTCATATCAATAAATATATTGCTGCTTCTCTCTGACGAGTGCATAATTCTACAACAGGCACACAGATCTGTCACTGCCAGACACAAATGAAAGTCTCAGACACATGAATATGCTCACAAACCTACTTGTACCAACCCCACCGAACAGAACAGCTTTGTACCCAAAATGTAGGCACATTCCACTGCTCCACAAAGTGTGTCTTCGTACACACTGATAGATCATAATACGTTTAAAGATTCAATGACTACCACTTTCCATCCCCACTTTCACCAAGCAGCCAGTATTTTTTTTTCACCTAGCATTTTTACCAGCTGTAGGACATCACCTCCAGCTCCAAAGCTGGCACTTACAGAACCAGAGCTTTCACAGCAGGGCCCAGGTTAGGCATACATACCAATACAACAGAGTTTCTTGCCTATGCCAACTCAATTAGAAACTACATTTGAGACAGGTCCCCAGGTGATGTAAGCTGTCACCTTTCTATAGCTTCCCACACTGCTTTGTTCTGTTCACAAGCCTTTCATTTGAAAGCTTTGCAAGCATTTTCCACCAGCAGAAACTGTTTTCTGTAACTTCTTTTAACAATTAACAGGACATTACAAGCTGTATTCCAAAGAGAAAACAAACAAGAACCCTGATCAAGGTTTTGAGAGGATTGAAGAGAGGGAAGGAATGAGGAAAAACAACCTGTTTGTGAAGTAAAACAGCAATTTTTCATGTGAGGAATTTAGGAAGAAAAACTAAAAGACAAATTACAAGGAATCACTTACTCAAGAAGGCTCTTCCAGTGCCTATAGAGAGCTAGAAGACAAAATGATTTGTGAAATTCATAAATGACTAATAACTGTTGAATTGTTGCACTGGTAAATGAACCTTTGAGAAATTTACCATCTCCTGCCAAGGCTTTGGCATATAGCTCCTGTAACCGTGACATTAAACGTTAATCATCTACCTAAAGATCATGTTTGTGGATGAATAGCTGCCATCCAGGAAGATCACTGAAATGGCAAATACACAGCAGGACAGCTCTTGTAAGGACTCCAATCTCCAAACAGAGCTGATCCAGAATCAGCTCTCACAACACAATAAAGATGAAAGCACGAGCCTTTTGCCTGCCCACGCAAAGAACATGACAACCAGCAGATTCTCAGTAGTTGCAAGGTAAAAATACACAAGTTGCAGAAAGCCCAGCATCTCTAATTAAAGCTCAAAAGCCTCAAGAAAATGCAGAACTACCTTTAAGCTCAATAATTTGACTACATTTCTTTTAGTTCTTTTCTGCCCACTGCAGAGAGAGCTGTGAGGTATCCATTTCAGGGCATGCAATGACACAAGCTTTGCTTGTGCTGCATCAAGTAAAATATTAAAGCACAGAAACGCCAGCACCACTACTGTAGTTATTTTGTGGAAAGGGACGTCACCCCCTCAGAGAGTGGAGTGCAAGACACAAGTCCCTGTGCTCTTCCTGTGCTACGTCTCTTGGTCTTCTCTTGCATCAAATGCAGGACAATGCATAGGCAGCTGTTAACAGTGCTAGTGGCCTATAAATTCATATGTATCATTCATATATATCATAGAAGACCCTTTGGTTGCCAGTGGAATTGGTTACCGGTGTCTCCACTTAGACAAGCACATAGAAAGGGTGGTATTTACCCTATCTCTCTTTTATGACATGTTAGTATCTTGTCAGCACTTCTGAAACATGAAAGCCCCTCTAAAGCATAGCTCATACAGAGCCATTACAGGTCGGATGCTGAACCTTCCATCTGAAGCATAACTTCTCTCTCCTACCAGTATGGCAGAGGTGTAGTGCAAGCAGAGCCTGCCAGCTTTTCAAGAGGATCTTACAGTAAACTCCCAGGATTTCATCTCTGCAGGAGTGAATTGAGGGGATAATCACACAGTGGTGTTAGAGCTCCACAATTGCTTTTCAGAGGTAAAAAATGAGAAGTAAAAAACAGACTGATGTGCAAAGCTATGCTGATCACCTTTATATACTATGTCATACTCATTACCCTGACATAAAACTAACGTATATAGATTATGAGGTTCTAATTCCATGTTATTTATTATTGAGAACAAGTTTAGTTTCAAGTTCCTACAAACAGAACAAGCATAATAATACTGGAAGATATCAGCACTCAGCTCTGCTACTGGCTTTCTTTGTAAAATTGGTGTTTATAGTCCTAGCCAAAAAAATTACATGTCTTATAGTATAGTGGTTTTCATATCGAAAAAAATTATTGCATCATACTAAAATGTGTGCCTTGATCCACCAAGTAGTAACTCTTAACTGAAGAAGAGATGAGATTTCAGTACATCCTCAGGAGAATACTCTTCATCTCACATCTAAGCTTTTTACCTCATGCCATAAAAAAAAAATGAAGCCTACCCACATTCCTCCATATTATGCTATTATTATCAGGAACACAAAGAACATGAGCAGCACCTGTATCATTAAAAAAAAAAAACAACCACACAACACTTTTCAAGTAGATACTTTCGTCTTTTTTATTTTCCATCTTCAGTTCATCTCAGCACTCTGAAATCCTTGTGGAAGGCATTTCCTATGTAAGAAGTGTCTCATTAATAAAGCTGAACGGCACACAATTCATGTAAATTGAGAGAGATATTTTCCATCACCTTGCACTTCCATTCACAGCCACACAATGCAAGGATAAATCGGATATTAGGCACCACACATAAAACATTATTTAGTGTTATGCACTTGCCCTAAGATGTGAGAGGCTAGACAACAGCACTGCAGAATCAGTACCCTGTTACACCAAAATCACCCTCAGCTCTGACCTTTCCATCATTAGCTGGGAGAATGATGATATCTAATTGTACCTGTTCAATAAGTAAATGTTATCACAGGGCATCATTCAGATCTTATCTCTACAAGAATATAAGAACCTGCAATAGCAGGAAAAAGCTACCTCAATCTCACGAGTCTCCCACACATAACTCATGACCTCCTTAACACTCACGGCAAAATGGGCAACTGCAGAAGAGCAAACTGAGAATGCAGAATTGCTCCAAGAGGAAAACCCCTCCCCCCCAGCAAAAAGAGCAACAGAACGTTCTGTAAAACATTCATTTGCACATTACACAGCAGAGATTCATGCTGCTGTAAACTAGAGTTTATAGCTACAAAATGTTATATGCATGTTGTAAACACGAGTTTATAGTTTTATACTCTGGAGGAGCTGAGGATGTAACCCTCAGGCTAAGTGGGAGCAATTAAATCACATTATTTATATCATCCATTTTCAACATCTTAAAAGTTACCAAGAAAAATTTCAACTGATATCACTGATTCTCATCTTGTTTTTCCAGTATTAACTTGCTATCCCTCTAAAAAAAAAAAAAAAAAACATTTAAAAAGAGGTTGCTACCTCTTTTTTTTTTTTTTACATCACTGCTACTCTGTCTTGTTATGTTTCCTAACCAGAAATGGTCTGCATCTTCTAAAGATTTATTTCAAATAGTCACTTAAGTTAATTAGAATAGAAGCTATCCAGAATGGGATGTATTACTTCATGTTTGAAGAAGCATTTTCTATTTATACTTCCCCTTGCACTTTTGACTCAAATTACGGATGGATACAGAAAAAAAAGCAACTTGATATCAAACTTTCTTTAGAGTTTATATAACAACACACCCATGCAAGTTCCAGATTTTTTAATTTTATCAATTTTTTTTTTCCCATTTACAAAGGAAAATGATTACATTAGGAACTGAAATGGATGAAATAAACAAAACATAATCCCGATTTAAAGAAAAGCCTTCGGGCTTGCTGTGTAAGAGGCTGATTCTAGCTCATTCATCTCTATGTCTGCATTTCTTCTCCCCTACGTTTTTCTAATGCCTTCCCCTATTGGTCCAACTCCTTGCAAGCAGTTACCATTAAAGCACAGGTTGAGTTGATGGTCTAATTAAAACACAGCTGATGGAAGAAGTCGTATTTATACAACAAATGTTGGGCAACCTGTGATTTTTATTTTTATGCCCTTTTCCATGACTGATTTCAGAACAGAAGGATTAAAAGCTCAGCTATCAGAACTGCTGGTAGACAGGCTCTTCCCTTTTCTGGAAAAGGCGCAATTGCTAAACTCAAGTCTCTCATTTCAAGACATTCAAGTCAATTACGAACTTTACTTACCTTGTATCCTTTTTTAGATTTTAGATTTAGCTTTCAAAATGAAAATGGGAAAGTTAATTTTTGGTAGAAGTGCAAGAACAGTAAAATTTGCTGTGGGAGTTAGGTTAGGGCTTTTTATTCTTATTGTTGTGATTTCCACTCGAACTTCAAGATTAAAACCACATTTCATTTCAAGAGAAGTTGCTGCTTTATAGTATTAGACAAGTGCTATACATGTTATCTGGAAACTTCCCAATGAATGTGTCTATGTACCCAGTTCACCCTGCATCCATTACCAGCAGCTATCGCAACAAACCATGCCCTTGTTTTAATAAAACCAGAAATAAAAGCTAACTGGACACGGCTCAGATGGACTTGTCCTTAGTTAGCAGACACAAAGTGTAACTTATAAAACCACACTTTGCATTTAACCCAAACATCACCTTAATTCATGACCCCATTACTCCCCCCTCATCTGGCTGAAAACTCTTCTTGGCATAAGCCAGTCGGAAGAACAGTGCAGACAGACTTTATCAGTACCTCCTCCAAGCATCTTCTTTTACTGGGGCATGACAGTCTCCTCATCCCCACCAACACCATCCTCCAGAACAACACACAGCATGTAGTTTCTTCTTTGCTAAACAAGGGAAATGGCTGCATGGACCTGAAAACTCCCTCAAAGGTGAAGAAAGAGGGAATAACACAAACCTCCTCAGCACAGTTGGAAACAAAACATAAAAATGTGTTTTTCCTCAGAGGAAATGCATGAATTGACCCTTGACATACAATCAGCTAAGTCACTCAAGCAAGATGCAGAATGCTCTTCCCAATGTTAAGGATTCAAGTAACTCTGCAATAGTGGCATTCACTCTATGTGAATATTTGATTTATGCTCCAAGGATTTTGTAAGTGACTTAAGAGTTCGGGTTTGCAACAGAAGCAAAACAGCTATGTGCCATTAAGCAAGACCTGCAGCAAGTAGAGTTCCCATAACAACCCAGCAACAGCTCACTCACAGCTACTTGTATATGATACATCAAAAGAAACCAAAAAAAAAAGAAAAAGAAACCCCGAGTAGCATGAGGCTGAAAGGAAAAAAAGGTTTCTAACCATAATTTAAGGAAGATTCTTCAGATATGTTTGCAAGGAGGAGTGAACAACTCTTTCAGTACCACAGGCACACTGCAGGGCAGCCACTGCAGCCGACAGACATCAGGTGAGGTTGCAAAGTTTGGCTTGATGCCTCCTTGTCATTCAGAAAAGCCGTCCTCTCTGTTAGTAAATGGTTTTAAATAAATACAGCACAAGTAAAGGCACATTCCTCTTCTGCAACAAATACTATAGGGATAATATCCCTAGTCTGCAGGTTTGCCCTGCACTGGGATTTCTTCAATAAAGATGTTTCTTTATATTCAACTTCCTAAAGTCATATACAAATGCTAAAACCACAAAGTTATTCCCTAATGTGCTCTGCTCCCTTCTGGGCACACAGCACCATCACTAGTGAGGAATCCTACACCCCAATTCTGCTATCAGACTCATCTGACAGAACAGATGAGAATCTCACACAGTCCCAGGCTAGGATGGTGCCTGTTCTTGCTTTTCTCCTGCTTTTTGGAGTGCAGACAAATTCACAAGGCTGGCATAGGGAGCACCTCTGGTACAACCAAACTCACTTGGTTCTACTGGTGTCATCTACTCCAGATAAATCACACGAGGCGAATCAATCACGTACTGTTCTGACAGTGCTGCTGTTTCTCTGGCAAGAGATGGGAATAGGAACTTATTTTAAGAATGACAAGCCTGAGCTGTTCCAGTTTTACTGTATTATAAATGTCATCTGCATTAATATTTTTAAATATAATTTATTAATGTTTTTTACTTTAGCAGAATCTAGTGTGATAGGACAAGGGAAAATGGTTTCAAACTAAAAGAGGAAAATTTTAGTTTAAATACATTGCTTTTTTTTTTTTTTTTTTTTTTTCTCTCCACAATAAAGGTGGTGAGGCTCTGGAACAGGTCACCCAAAGAAATGGTAGATGCCCTGATCCTTGGATACATTCAAGGTCAGGCTGGATCAGGCTCTGAGCAACCTGATCTAGCTGTAGATGTCCCTGATCACCGCAAGAGAGTTGGACTAGACTACCTTTAAAGGTTCTTTCCAACTCAAATGATACTATGAAGTCAAGAGTATTGTAAGCAAGTTCTTTAAAAAAGACACACGTACATATACACATATACAAGATATCCCACAGTCTTCATGTACAAAATTTATGTAAGGATATCAAGATCTGCACTAGCATTTCAAACATACAGCCGCAGAAGAATAGGGAAAGAACTTCAGAACAACAAAAACACAAATAGCAAAAAAAAACTTGCGACTGACACATCAGTAAGAAGTGGAACTGCCCTCACTGAGCTGCACTGCTCAGAAGAAAGTGATCTGTCATACAGTTCGTTAAAGTTGGAGTCCAGACACTTTCCAATCGCTTTTGAAAGACTGAAGCTCCGCATTCCATTTCTAACAGAAGCAAACTCATTTGGCCTCATATGGCTTTCCCCAAAACACTCACAGAAAACATTCACCCCCAGCAATTTGCCCTACCTTTCCCTCTTCAGGCAAAATAACGTCCTAGACCAAAGGTCAGGACAGAAGGACAAAACCTACACAGGGGTCACATGTATTTTGCACACAGCACATGTCCAGCCTGGCAAAAGAGCTCTACAAGAAATGTAAAGACTCAGTTTTTCCTGTATACTGCTGCATGCTGCTTCCCAAACTAGAGCAACATATCTCTGAGCAGATCAGCTGTGGGATCAGAGGTTGGAACAGAAGCATTCCAGAAAAGCAAGCTTTTAGACCATTTTCTTTTAGCGCCAAGTACCTCTGCAAGAAGGACGTGATCCAGGTTTTACAAGAAGCACAGACTTTTACTATTCATGAAGTTATTCATTGATTAAGTGCTTGAGTAAGACTATAAAACAAAATACTTCGGGTTTAGGAAGAAGAGTCAAGGTACATATTACTTACCACAATTAGCTGAAAGAAAAATAACTGTTAAACTGCCATCATTAACATCCCATTAATTTAAGGAAAAAAAGAAAAAACCAAACAACTGAACACAGAATGTACCTAATATTACTGAGACACTTTACAGGAAACTACTCTGTCCTGCTTAGGACTGTGTGCTTACAATTTATATCTTCCAGGAACCACAAAATCTCATACAAATAAAGATATGGAGAATGGCTGGGTTCACAAAGACCTAGTGAGAATTTTTGACTGCCCTGAGGGCAGTTTTTGTTTTGCTGTTCTTTTCCCTGCAGGCTCACAGCTCTACGACCTGCTTTAAGTTCACCCATCCCCCAGTGGCAGAGGTGACAAAATCAGCAGTCAGACTCCAGATCAACAGGATTTTCTCAAACCCTTTCCCCAGCATTAACACATTCAAGCTTACCTACCTCAAACAACAAGCCTTGATAGACACAGGCACCTGCAGGACAAAACCAGAAAACGGATTAGAATTAAAAAAAACACAAATAACAACGCTGCCCAGTCATACAGGTGGTACCTTACAGCCCAGTAAGCATTAGACAGAATAAAGTGCACTGAAACTGGGAGAGACATTAACCTTAAAAGGATCAAACTGCACCATCACCAAGCCACCCAATTTTTGCTTTTATTTTTGAACGGGTCGATCTATTCCCATAGCAACCTTACGCCCTCTCAGGCGGGGGACAAAATCCTACATTTGGTGCCACTCAGGTGAGGGGCACATCTTCTCTCCCTTTGCTGCCATAACAACAGCTGCCTCCTCTAAGGTAGAAATTCTCACAATACACATATCAGATGGAGCTTATGATTGCATTTACTATGATTCATGGCCGGAGCTCTCTCTGAAATAACAGGGAAGCCACTTCTATCCAAGGCAAAATACAACCCTTAAAAACGCAGAGTTACATGGTTACATGGCATTTAATTTGCATGCTAAAGAGCAGCCCCTTCTGCGTGTGCTGCTATAAATCCCTTTATCGTTTATGGGAGAAACAAATAAGCACATGAATATCCACATAAAAACATGACGACTGTGAGAAGAGCTGGCATGAATTCCTGCTCCTAAATCACTCCACATGCAACAGGGGACATTTCCCCTATTGACAGGCTCACTGAACTGTCCTTCAGGCTTCCTAGTTCTCACTACTGACATCACTGGATGAGGGAAAGCATCTCCAAGCAAGCAATAGGGAGATCTGCACCCATTCAAGCACATTGCATACACTGTACTTCAATAAATCAAATAAGAAGTTAGAAAATAAAACCACGAATAAGTTGAATGACAGTTCTGTCACTGATTTTCTGGGAAACTGCCATTCTCAAACAACAGCACATATCAGTCTAGTGAAAATGTGAGAAGAATGTGAAATCAAAAGCAACCCAAGGAATTCAAAAGATGAAAAGCTGCCTCAAGGGACCACGCAGACAACTAAGAATTTCCTTGTTGAAGTATTTTTTCCCCCAAAAAAAGCAGATTAGACAAATTTGTACAGAAAACCTCAGAGCTACACTGCTTCAGATCAAGAGCTCCTCCTTTGAGCTGGTCCTCAGCTCAGCAACAAGAGGCTGCAAAGGCACCATCAGGAATTACTTTCCCTCAATGAGGAGATGAGCCGCAAAAGCCCAGTCATGTTTCTTTCAAACCCAGCAGGAAGCTTTCTGCCCATGCTGACAAGAGACAAATCAAGCCCTATCCATCACACACACTGACTGAGCGCAGGAAGAGAACCATGTGCTGAAACCCTGCCTTTGCACGGTGCCCCACACAGCATGCTGAGCTATGTAGTTACCTGGCATTTGGAAAACGAGTTCTGCATTTTCGGAGTGGTGTCAAGGTACTCAAGTGCAACTAAGACTATCTGCAATTACCTGTTCATTCATTTACTTCAATCTCATAGCAACTCAGGTTAGACTTAGCCAAATCTCGATTTCATGATACTGCATTTGCTTTCTCGAAATAACAGTTATCTTCCTGCCCCTTCACACCTCTTCCTCCACACTCTCCTCTGAGAAGAGATAATTTAAAAGTTCATCATCCTGCTGCAATTCAAAATTCAGTGCAAAACACTACAAGGTCACTAACTGCTGGAAGGCACATGAGAAATAATACTTAACACCAATTATTTAAAGCCTGGATGTTTTATTCTTGAAAAGGGTTCACTGTCCTTCTTTTTATGCTCACTTAGCAGCTATAGTTCCTTAAAAGAACCAAAATGATAATTAAACATCCTAAAAGATGAATTATTGAGTCAAAGGCCTCACTAAGGACCTGATGTCCTTAAAAAAAAAAAAAAAAAAAAAAAGAGCGGAGAGAGAAAAGAAAAAAGAAAAAAAAAATAATCACCAGCATTCCCCATTTCAAGAGGGTCTAATTACATGTAGGACCATTGGTGCCTGGCCCTGTAAATACCCTGCATGAGAACAGTTTTGAGCCAAGGAACTCTTCGTGTCTACAGCATAGAGTAAGGCACAGGGTGAGAGTAGCTGCCTGAATGGCACACCTACTGCCTCCACTGCACTCTGCACACAGGCTCACCTCAGCCCACGTGCCAGTACAAAGCAAAGAGAGCCTGTTTCTTCCTCTCTCTATTAAGGGCATATTTTACTCCCTCACCAGTTATGAAGGACACTCAGATACAATAAATCTTTACAAGGCTTGGTAAATCCTCAGTTTCACATACATCGCAGCTTGTTATTATTGTTGTTCCCAATTCTTCCTGTCATTCCAACGTCCCACCCAGCAGCTTTGCTCTGAGTCCAGGAGCTCACAACACGCACAATGAGTAACAGCACACTTTGCATCATCCTAGTTTTCCGCACAACTCCACATCACCAGCACGATAAATGGCTGTTTGCAAATCTGATCCTGACAGGTTTCCCAAAAGAACAGCGTTTTCCATATACTGAATGAGCTAGGGAAGAAACCCCAAAAGTTTTAGTCTAGTTGTTGGGCACACCGGATACCGGTGGTTGATGGGGGCAGGGGGACAAGTCTCTCAGAAGGCACCACTCCATAGGTTAATTACATCTACATTCACGTCTGACAGTTCCTCCATTCACAATCACGCACGCAGCTATTAACTACTTCTGCTCGTGAGGACAACCGCACGTGTGGCACCCGGTGTTACACTGGGAGCCGCATTCAGAGAGTCGGTCGCGTTGGGAACAACCAACCTGCATCGTCAAAGCCCAGATCGGACAGGGCACGCACCTTTGCCCTCTATCACCACGGCCACCCGCGTCGGGGGGTGGGACAGGGAGCTCTCTCCCCTTCCACGCTCGGGCTTTCGAAACCCACCGTTCTAAGGAACGCGAGCCCCCCTAAGAAGCCTGCTCCGGAAAAACCCACCCGCAGCTTAGCGGTGATCCGCAGCGGTTCTCTCCGCACCCTCAGACGCCCAACACCCCGAGGCGAATCCCGCAACCCCAGCCTCACGAAAGCACCTCTGGGAGGCAGCCGCAGGAGCACCGCCCCAGCTCCCCGCGCTCCGCAATGGGGCGGCGGGACGGGGCGCACCGCCCGCGGAGAGGCCGCCAAAATGGCGGGGGGCGGCAGGCAGACCCCCGCCCGGGCCGGCGGGAAGACGCCCCGACGGAAAAGGCCGGGGGACTTCTCTTAAGCGCACCGGCCTTCCCCGGGGGAACGACCGGAGCTGGGAGGGAGCCGGGAAAGGGGCCCCGCGCGGGGCAGCGACTCACCTGAGGCGGCGGCCAGCGCAGCGCTGAGCAGGCACAGCGGCAGCCAGGCACCCATGGCCGGCCGCGAGCGAGCGAGAGGAGCGTGCTGCAGGGAGGGGAGGCGGCGCCGCGCCGGAGATAGGCGTCCCGCCGCCCCTCGGCAGGTGCCGGGGCCGCGCCTCGCCGCCAAACTTTCCCGCAGACAAAGCGGCCCCGCTCCGCAGCCCGCCCGCCGCTCCTCGCTCTCCCGCCCCCGGCGGCGAGCGGCGCGGGGCGAACAGGCACGAGCGCCCGAGAGCGGGGCTGAGCCTCGGCGGCGCCTCCGCCCCCGGCCTTGCGGGTGCCCAGCTGTGCCGCTCGGGGACGGCGCGGGGAGCGAGCCGCGAGACCGCGCCTGGCGACACGGTGGGGGAGGGAATGGAGAGGGTCGGAAGGCGCCCGGTGGGGTGGCTGGTGCGGGTACGCTCAGCTGGATACGCCTTCAAAGCGCCCCACTCAGAATTCGGCCTGCTTTGCTCTGCACCGGCACATTGCTCGAGGAAAAAAAATAATCGAACGACAGCAGGAAGAACAAACCGAACGTCCAGATCTTGACAGAAGCTAACGAGGTGCCCCAGATCGGATTTTCTTTTTTAGGCACTTCCCCGGCTCCTGCCCTGGCACTACGAGCTGCTCCGCTCTCCCGCGCCACGTGCGCAGCAGGAGAGCACTGTGAGAATGGGGCTCTCTTAGGGCAGGGGATAGAAATATCTGAAAGCAAAGAGCAAAAAAAATTGACCCCACTTTTATTAGCCTGTGAGTTAAGTCATCTTCGGTTCCTTTCAGTGCACCTACTTCATAGCAATATCCCAGTTACAAACCAGCAGCTCCATCACTTACACAGTGCCCGACCACTGATGTGTTTTATTTGTTTAACCCTCCTGCTTGCTTCCAGCACAGCTTGTCTGATTAAATGCAGCTATGCCAGCTAATTTACTAGCACTCCCTCATGGTAACTCAATCTGCTCAATTCTGATCACTTGCTAATGAACACCACTGTTTTGATCTCGGAGTTAGAGGTCACTTTTTTTCAGAACTGTATGCCATTAATTACTGTAACAACTCCAGCACCAAATGTGAGAAATAAGATGTGCAGCATGGCACTGCTCCGAGTTCCAAACACTAATCTGCACTCTGAGCTTATGACTGCCATACCAATACTACTCATTAGCTGCTAGCAGGAAAAACTTGCACAAAAACAAGGAGCAGAGAGACATCTAACCACCAGTACACATATAAACACTACCCAAACAAATATTTAGAAACAATTAAGGGAGCAAACACATGGGCCTTAATTCCCTCTTAATCAAATAAAAAAATCAGTACAGCTTAGCTGAACTCAAAGGAGCATGAGCCAGGCAAAGCAGGTGGAAATAGCTAAGGAGAGCCAGGCATTCAGTGTCCATTAACTTTATAGCTGTGCAAAGCCCTGGAGGTTCCTACCATGTAGAGGCACTTCTGTACCAGGTGCACATTTAACAATCAAACTGTTTAGAACATTCCTGGCTGCTTGCTGTGCTTGTTTTCTGTTAACCAGTGGTATAAACAAAGCAACCAAACACTGTCACAATATTTTCTTGTCATACAACCACCTTCCCAAAAACACACAGCATCTTTCAAATTACTGCTGCGGAGCAGTCTGCCTGTTAGCTTTGAATCATACAAAGCTGTACAGAAACACAGCTTCTGACGTGTTCAGTATTTCATTCAGTGCAGGAGAATAGCTCAAGACAATGTCATCTAGTGAATAAGGTGTTTTGACAGATTTCATTCCAAAAAACATTTGAAAACAAGATAATTTGTCACCTGCTCATGATCTTGGTGCGATTTAGCTTATTTTAAGCATTGGTTTGAATTCAAGTGAGTCCTTTCTTTGTACATGATACAGAAAGAAATGGTCAGGAAAAATAAAGTAATTACTAAGGAATGCCAACAGTATTTGGAAAGTCAATCTGTTAATCTTTTGCTTTTGCATGTATTCTTATTGCTGTGCTCAACTGCATCCCAATATTTTGTTCTGCTGTGTCCAGGAGAAAGAGATGGAGAATTGGCACAAAGAACAAGTTGCTTATCTACACGTTCTTAGATTATTTCATGTTTCTGTCTATCTTTCCTCTACAATTCTGTGTCCTTTTACAATTTCCCCCTTTTCAGCTGCAGCCTCCTCTTATTTCTTCTGTCTTCCTGTTTACTGTTCTCATTTTGGTTCTCCTTCCCTCTTTCTTCTTCCCCATCTCCAGAGTGCTGACCTGCTGACCATTCTCATGCTACTACCTTGCTTTTGTCATTTCTCCAGCTTTCTTCCGACACATCCTACAGGGCAACTCACAGTTGCTGACTCACCTGTGAAGCAACCAGTTTTTGCTCCTTTGGCAAGAAATGCTTTTCTCCATACCTAAACTTCATTTAAAAAAAAAAAAAGAAGACAAGCTGAGGAAGTCAGATTTATTATCCTTTCTTCTACTTTGCATGTTATTAGCTGTATTTATCCTTACAGTAGGGTCTCTCTGCTATCAGGGCCACCCCTTCTCTAATACTCTATACTCCAGTTCTTACCTATGCCTACAATCTCCAGCTCTCCTATTCTGAAGCATTTTACTCCCTTCTATATCCTGGGCCCTCTACTACACTTTAACACTTAATTTTAAGAAAACCAAGGGGCTTGAAAAGGAAATTCTAAATTCAATGCCAAAGGCAGCTCCTTAAGGTATGTATGACCAGTCTGCAAGCAGAAGCAGCTGAAAATCTAAGCTGAGCAAAAGAAAAAACATGGTCCTTGGACAAGTCGATTTCTACACTCCATGCAACACAGAGGAAGAGCTAAGGTTTAAGTCTGTTTCTGTCCATCTCACACAGAATGAAGGAAAGCACTTCTTTGCTGTTGTTAGAATCCTTACCATTCTGGTCTCACCAGACTCGAGTATGTGGACTTTTAATAACATTAAGAGAGAATCTATTTCACTATTCAACAGTCAAGGCAGATAGCATTACAAGTTTTAACTCACTCAAGATTACCATGAAAGTAGCTTATACTAACATTATTCCAAAGAAGCTGTTAAAGTCAGTCAAAGAATTCAAGACAATTTCAAATACGTAGTCATTCTAGGAGACTGCTCTTCATTAGGTTCCTGGAAAATTTAAGATATTTAAAAGAAAATATCCCAAGTTTTGCACCAAGGCCTCATAAATTCTATGTTTTATATAGTCTTCTCTTCCATATCTGCATATTTTTTTTTTTCCAACTCCTAATTCAATACAAAACCAACTTTTCTGTTTCGAGTCTATTTACCATTTAACAGCAATGTAATTAACAGGACTATCTAGAGAAATGGGATTTTATTAAGACTGGAAGTACACATCTTGTAAAGCAGTAACCCAACTGTCATCTGGAGCCACATATCTCACAAACAGCAGCACAAAAATCCATGGAGATTTTAAGCATGTGTGTTTTTTTTTTTTTTTAAGCATACTTCCATCAGATCTCTAATCTGAGGTCAGTTCTCTATGCATTTGTCTTTAAGCACCATTTTGGAATTAGGCATGCAAATCACTAGTTTGTATCAGATGAGTCATGACTTACGTCCATTGAAAACTGAGCACATAGTGGCACATACACACATAACAGCTTTAAGAGGCTGAAGACTCTTCTCAGACTTGTTGAATTTCTTGGAGCTTAGCCCACGTGGTCCAGACTTGGAAATCTGCGAGTTACACCTTCCAAAGATGACTGCAACCTCCATCTAGGAACTTGCTAAATTAATAGAAGTCGCCTATCAAGCCAGTTGCTTTTTGGAATAACTCAAGAAGCAGCACGTAGACAACTATGAAAGATTTTTTGGTTTTGCAATACCCGATTTTCAATTTGAGGGAGAGGGGGAGGCCAACTTCGGTCTATTTCTTCTGTCCTCTCTGAAAATAATTTGACCTGATAAAGTCAGAGAGCAGTAAAATAAATTGACCTTCAGACAAGAACAGTCTCACTACTGTGCTTGCACAAATCAGAGGTTTTAGAGTCTCTAGGTGAAAAAAATAAATTCCATAGAGAAAATTGAGCAAGAAACCAATGGCTACAAGTACAAACAAACCACAATGAAATTACACTCTATCTCCTTCCCTTCCCTGGAGTGAAAAAGCATACATCCGATGCAACTCTCCTAACAAATATTAAATGGCAAAAACGATTCATCTTTGATAACAGTGCTGTGCTGAATTCCAAGCAGCAACCCTGTCAAAATTCAGCAGAAATCACTACCAGTAGATATTTTTCTTGGCATAGAACAGTAATGTGCCAGAGGCTGTAACTGTGCCCTGAGTAAATCACAGTTCTCACATGCAAAATAAACACAAGTGGTATTAAGTGGCACAAAGTTTTTTGGGGGAGAGGACTTAACTTCATTCCCTAACATGTTGAGACACTCCATTGACAAGAAGCTTGGCTTGACTTTGTGTTCTTTAAAGGATTCTTTCTAACCTAAGTTAGAGACGAAGCACTGAATAGGTTTTACCGGACAAAGGAAAAAAAAAGACAGCTTCCTTTCATAATATTCTGATGCTGTGATAAAGCTAGGAGGTGAAACTTGCTCTCACACAGCACAAAGCCTGCCATCTTTGACTACTACGTGTTTTATTTCAGTCTTGGTAAATAAATAAAGCAATTTTGCTCATCTAAATACGTATACTTGGAGAGGACAGAAGTATTTTTAACATGGTGACTAAGCGTGGCCCAACAGACTGGGGTACAAAACCTGTCCTTGATTTCAGTTCCAAGTTTTCCAGCTTTTGTAGCCTTTCCAATACCCTTACATAAAGGTTTTTGTAAGGAAATGACAGTTAGAATGCCAGTCTAATAAGCTTTAAGAAGAATCTTCATTTCAGGGTCTGGAATTTCAGTATAGTATACGTGTTAATCATTCACAGTATCCAATATATATAATATCCAAGACCACAGATTATCACTGGAACAAAGGAAATCCAATCTTTTCTCAATGTCACTGCACACAGAGAAGGACTAATGAGAGATTACTTTTGTACACTATGCATAGAGAAGCTTTTTTAACCAAAGTCTTCAAAAATACATTGAGGTTATGCTTTAAGATAACACACATCTCAAGCCACTATAGTTGAATGCTAAATTATTTTGAAGATTTTGAAAAAACACATTTCAGTAGTATTTTTTCTGAAAAACGAAAAACTTAAGCTTTTATTGCCTCCCTGTCAATGCACAATCCTGTCAGAAAACTCCAGTGAAAGGAGGAAAAGCATTTCCCAAACAGAGTACCCAACCAAGTGCCCTCACTTCTCTTTACAGGTGTGCCTGCATTTCAGCTAGGGATAGCCTGCACAGGTGTGATACACATGTTGAACAGCGCACACACACACACACACACCTGCACTTCAGCTTCGATGAAGCATTTGATTGTTTACACTCATTCAGAACAGCTCTTCAGCACAACTGCAGTCAGTCCAGCAGCACCTGGGTAGCAAAGTACAGAGGCCATCAAACAGTACAGTGGAAACCATTCTAGCAGGCACTTTGCAGAAGCCTCAGAAAAATGTCTTTCTACTACACAGAACTTGTATGTACTCTGTGCCAGCTAGAAATCTGTTTTTCTTCTAGTCCCCAAAATCCACTCCTCTTCCCCAGTAAACCCTGAAAGAGGAAATTAAGTACGCCTGGGAAATCCTTGTGAAAGAAAATGCAATGGTTCAGAGCCCCTGAAATAAAGTTTTTCCACTGGGCACCTCTGCTGTAAAGTCAGAAT
Source organism: Meleagris gallopavo (assembly GCF_905368555.1). NCBI lineage: Eukaryota > Metazoa > Chordata > Aves > Galliformes > Phasianidae > Meleagris > Meleagris gallopavo. Next base: position 14,977,018 of record NC_139407.1, read on the forward strand.
GCCATCTCTTCTGAATGCTATCTGCAGGTCCCTGCCAGTTTTTTTCTTCTCATAACCAGACTTCACTTATATTGGAAAACAGTATTTTACTGGCCTCCTACAAGGAAGCATATTAAAAGAAACTGAAATACTGTTTGCCTTACTGCTCCCTTATTTTCATTCCAGTCAGTTCTCCTATGGTCTTGCTGCACTGTAATCACAGGACTCCTCCTGCTGGAAAGACAGATGAAACTTTCAAGGAAGAACATACCTGTTAATCACTACCCTTTCTATTGGAAAAATAATGTGCACTTCAGGGGTAGATTTTTTTGTTAAGCTTTCTTTAGCTAGGTGAACAATCATCCTAATGTTCCTCCACTTTAACAATACCTACAAACACTATTCACACTGGAGTTTTAATGAAAACCTGCAGCACAGGTACATCATATAAAGATACAAGCCTCAAGGAGCTGGGCTCTAAAGAGCCCTGTTCCCCCAAAGAGGGTCACACCAAGCAAGCTCTCCCACTGCCACAGCCCTCAAGCTCTCACAAGTGACCAAGATGATGAGGCATTGCACAATAACCACCTGCAGTAACTCATCTTAATTCAGAATTTCCTTCTTCGCAGCAATTTTGGAAGAACATGGTTCTCCGCTTGTTTTCCAAGTACTCTTGGAGCTAGAAAACTTCACCTCATGTTTAACTTCGGATTGTACAGTAGGAAACTCCATACTTTCTTGATTACTTCTACATTTTTCACAAGCTGTTCTAGCAGAAAGCCTGATCTTCGTTCTCAAAACCCTCCCCAGTGAGTACCCATCTCTGCTATGTGATAGAGCACGCCCCACTGTGGGTAAACGCAACCATAGAACAACCAACCTCTTTTGAAAGCCACTGATGAAAGGCAGTACTAAGTCTTAGATGTTAATGAGCATACCTAAAAATCAACTCTGTTGTTAGTCAAGAAGTTAACTAATGACAGAATTTCCTTGACCTTTTTACTGTTTCTATGCATGTCGTGTTACAAATTAAGTCTGCCTCAGAATTTAGAAAGTCCTTACTCCCTGCAGGCACAATTTGATGTTTGCACAATACTTGACCAGTGACATGATCTGGATAAGCAGCATACCGTTCCCAGATCTTACCAAGCAGTTTCGTAGGCTTCAAATGAAGTGCTCACTGTGTTATCTTATACAAGCCTTCCTATAAGATACACTTAAAGTGTAACTTGGCAGCTCTTATTCTGGAAAAATTCGCAAGAATGTCAATTTCAGGATGCATACAAGGCCAACATTTCTTGACATTATGGACATTTCTGCTATTACAGTACAACAGAACAGCAACTGTGAGACTAGTGCTACTTCCAGCTGTGAGCAGCCTGGAAAAATTCCCAGTGGGTATGGAGCAGCTAGCCTTCCTTGCATCAGGTTTAACACTGTATTTGCAATATCCTATCCTGCTGTAACTTCACTTCCATCCCATAGTTTACAGCAAAAGCTCTGAACTCAGTTTGACCTCCACAGATTGAAACTTTCTCGAGTGCAACTAATTCCCATACAAGTCCAGGTTTAGGCTGTGAGCCTAAACCCTTCATTCCCCATAACTACATGCATATTTCCATCACAATTTCTTCCTTGTTTGGGCACATACTTCTGTAAGTATCAACTGTGAATTTCAGTTCTTTCCCTGTTTCTCCTTAGTTAAAGTAACAGCAGCCTCATATACAGTAATTTATAAAGCAATCGTACATCATTTGCATTGCTAAGTGTATTGCAGCACTCCCTTATTTCCACAAGGAACATTTCTCAATACTCAAGTAGTGGTTATTCCAAGTTCCATTCATCGCCTTCTGGTTTCTTACACTCATAACACACTTGTGGAAGGAAAGAGAGAATGATCTTAAATTTAGTAACCTGATTCTTCCTAAATACGTATTTTTGGCTGGAATGCAGTTGCCAACCAAATTCAGCATAGCTTGGATTATGCTAAGCAAAGTTGGACAGGATAGAGTGAAGAACAGAAAACACTTTGGGAGAAGAACTGCATACTCTGGTGAGTATTCTTTACTTAAGCAGCGTAATTTAAGATGGCCTTGTCCTTCTATCCACTTTCCCAACAATCTCTTCCTTCTTGCTGACAGCAATACATGCACAGCAAAGTATGGTTTGTTAACAGAAAAAACCATTTAGAGACATATCAGTTGCTCTACAGCAACCAAACGTAGCTGCTCTCATGTCTAACTTTGTACTAAGTTTACTTGGAGTGCCCTTCATTAAAGACTTACTTGTGTTTGTACTTACTGCAAGTAACATCACAAAAACAGTGCAGACAGGTTATTGCCTTGTAACACATCTCTTGCTTTGCCTTGCATTTCTGTAGGCCAAGACTGCATTAATGCAGTTTTACTTTTGATAGAAGATCTGCGCTCTGTTCACCTACCAAAGGAGGTATCAAGCATTCATTAACAGAATATCTGGTAAAAGGTTGCCTTTTACCTTACTTGACTTCCATTAACTTAACATTTAGGGCAGATAACCAGTTTCATGTACTGCTGTAACTAATCAGAAACCACTAAGGCACTACAAAAACAAACTGAGCACTTACTACTAGTACACTAATATTCATTTCAAGAAGCAGGAAATGCCGTCTTAGTTATGCTTGCTTTAGCAATTAAATGGATTTCTAAGGCATACTGGCACAAGAAACACATGCACAATTCCCAGTCCGCATGTTTTTAGACTAAGCTTGTTAAATGGGAATAACTACATGTTGTCTTCCTTCTTATCATTTCTTTCGTTCCAATAAAGCATTTCAGGATAAAATCACAATATTACACAACATTATTAGCATAATGCCATTTCAGTATTCCACAAACTAGGGACATGGTTACTGCATCAATTGGTAACATTACAACATGCAAAGGTCATACCTGAATAAATGCAGCTGAAAGTTAGATGAGTTCATTAGCTTTTTTTTCTTCACCTGACCTCTGGAGATTCACATTTTTAGTACTGCCACAGCATTCAAAATTTTGAAGTATGCCTTCTTACAGGAATACACATATTCCATGTTTTTAATTCTCTGAAAGTACCCTCAGCAGTCAAAGGCTGAGGTAAGTTCACCTGTATATTTATGTTTGAATATCACTTAAAAAAAAAAACAAACGTCCAATTTCTAAACCACACATCTAGACCTTATAAAATATCCCTTTTTTCCCCCCCTAAAATTCCAAGTGTCACTCAGTTGTTCATGATCCATTTGAGATGCACTGAAGCTTAAGAGACACATCCTCAAAACAAAGCACACTTCCCATGCTTCGCTCTTCCCTGCTCATACAAGCACATACTCTCAACAATCTCCAAATGAAAAAAGGTTAGAGTATAAATGATGTAGCTGTACACAGTGCTATACTTGAGCTAATGAAACCAGACATAGTGCAGGCATGGAGCTTGCAGAACACAATTTAAGAAAAGCTTGGCAGAAGTCAAAGTCTTTCGCTGCAGTTTAAGTTGCTCTTCTACTGTAAGCTGGCATAAGCTAGACTTAACCACACACAGCCACCAGTGATAAACACAGCAGCTCTTTAAAACATAGGGTAGAGAGAAAAAAATTCCTTAAACTTTAAAAAAAAATTCAACTCTTGAAAAAACTGCCTTTCTTGATTACACATCCTCCCTTGTCTTCAGAAACTTGTCTTCTCTGTCTCAGTTGATCAGAAATACACACATTTCTGTAGGGACAAGTAACCATCTCCCGGTACAACATCTCAATTCTTTTTAAGTTGAATCAGACCGAACAGGATGTTTAGGTCAAGTAGCATTACTGAATACATTCAACACAACATTCTTGCTAGTTGCACCAACTCTTCACTTCCATAACCAACACTGGTTGAATTTTATTTTTTTTTCCTACAAGGAATAGGAGGACAGCCCACAGCCAAAAAAAAAGTATGTTGTAAGGCTGTGTGTATCCATAAGTCAGCTCAAGTCAGGATGAAGCCTTCCTTTATCCTTAAGACAATTTTCTGATAAAACTGTGTAAAGCACTCCACATATTTAAAAATATAGCAGTGTCACCTAAGAGCAATGCATCAAGCATCCTTCCTGACAGCAGCAAAATGCTTCAGATGGGGATGCAACAACTGCAAAGCAGACATGTGTAACCACATTAGAAAAGAGACAAGCCACACCCTTACCTCCAGTAAGAGGAATTATTTAAAGCCCCAAAAACAAACAAAGGTATGAAGTTCGGATAACCTCTTTCACATAGTTGATCCTTCTTGGACTCGTATTTTTTTTTTTTTGGATGCATTTCTACTAGCACATGTCTAATAAGTAAGAATGAAAAAATCATTGAGAAACACTTTCTCTAAGAAAGAGAGGGAACAAGAATGCCACCTGCTGGAAACAACATGAAGAAAGCTTGGAAACATTCCACAATGAGCTGGAAAAAACACACCGTTTCAGACAGCTAGATGTCTTCTCTAGTCTTCAGTTTATATTTAAGAAGGCTGGAAAAAAACAAGTAGATACAATAACAAGTCAAAGTAATTGCCACACAGCTGTAGTTAAAGTCAGCAGAACAACAGTATTATGTTAGAAGCATAGTGATTACTACCTGTTGCAGAAAAAGTAGTTTTGGTTTTACCACACCAACTAGACCCGAAGAACAAAAAGTCAAATATATTTGAAGGCTCAACTTGGCAGCATTTAAGAGCTCAATCCTCATCAAGAGGATAATTAATAGTAAGGTAAACTAGCACATCAGATTTTGCTATTCCTAACAAAGTCCTCTGTTTCAGTTAATAAGTCTTCGCTTTCAACATTTTCCATCAAATCTAAGTGGAATTTGCAGATATTAAGAGTCAGAGGAACAAGTTAAGCTATGAATGAATAAAAGGGACTCCACAGCCTTTCTCCCCCACTTCTGCATACATTGGCTGGATGGGGAGCCTCTATCTACAGGGGCCATTGCACCTCCACATTAACTAACCAAGCACACAGGCCCTACACCCCTTAACGACTCACTGCTCCTCTCACAGGCTTTCCATCCCCATACAGAAACACAATAAATCCTCATAAAGCATCAGTCAGCATTTTTAGGCAAACTCTTAACATGAAGCATAGGACAGGAATATTCCTATGAGTTACCTGTACAGAAGGATCCATCATTGTTGTGAAGCCTTCTTAACTTCAAACCCACTCACTTACCCCCAAGCAGTTGTTTGCAAGGCTGTCAAAAGTGCTTCTCTACCTTCATGGCAGATAAAAAAAATCAACACAACTTTCGGATCTTCACTCAGGTTTCACCCTAAAGTAGTTCAGTATATGACAGTTAGAGGAAGGTCAAGTTGGGTGTTAGGAAAAGGTTCTTCACCAGAGGTGATCGGACACTAGATGAGGCTCCCTACGGCAGTGGTCACAGCACCACGCTGCCAGAGTTGAAAGAGCCTTTGAACAACGCTCTCAAAAATAAGGTTTAAATTTTAGGTGCTCCTGAGTAAAGCCAGGACTGGATTCGATGATTCTACCAACTCAGGATATTCTATGATTCTAGCATTAACTCTTTATTGCGTATTACAAACACTAACTAGATTCCCTCAGAGGCATAATCAGTTACAGAGGGATTAAATGTTATTAGAAAAATGTAGCACAATCACTCCTCTCACATAAGCCATTTTTTTCAGAAGGGAAAAAAATGTATCAACTAATACAGTATGTCACAAAGACTATCCTGCATTCAGAAACATTAAGTAGTTTCAGAGTGCCTAGTGAAGCAGCAGTTCTCTATATATTATTTTAGTATCTATATTTATATTAAATGAAAACAAAGTTGGATACCACAAGCACCAGGAAGATGCAACTCCCATCAACTCAAAAGCAAATTCATCCCTGATGCTGCAGAAAATAGGACAGTAAATTAAAACCTAGCTTCCTTCTCTTTGTAAGTTATACAGCAGCTTCCCACAAGGAACTGCATTCGTTTCTCTGTGTGGGTCTGAGTCTAATGCACAGAAATACTGAACATTAGGTGATTTCCACAAAGTAGAAAACTCAGCACTATGAATATAAGGTGTACCAGTCTTTCAGCTCTAACTGTGGAAATTAGATGGTGATAACTCAGAGTTTATACTACAAAATTTATTAGACTAGGAATTATCACATGCCAAGACAAAACTACACACAAATTAGGAAGCTTTCAGCTACCAACAGAAAAAGCCTAAGACATCTTCAGTTTTGACAACATATTCCTGTTTCTGACAATTTCTTGTCACACAGAATTTTAAAAATGAAAGTCACAGATCTATTTTTTTTTTTTCACAGAATATGATTTGAACAACAGCATTTGCTTTTCAAACTTGATCATCAGATGCACAAGGAAAGGCATCAGGTACTAACAGATTCTTGAACAGGTTTTTCTTCATCATCTTCTGCAGTTTCTTCTTTTTCTTCCACTTTCTCTGCCTCAGGGAGAAGTCCATCAAGGTTCAACAGTAAGCCCTCACTGGTTGAAGATCTAATAACCAGCTTCTTCACAAAAGGACCTAAGAAAACAAAGAATACCAGCTATTCAGTCATCCACCAATTTTCATGTCTCCATACTGATTTATCTTAATACTAATCCAGATTTTGTCAGTGTATGACCTGAAGCAGAACCACGCAAGTAGATCAAAATACTGAGACAGAATTAAGATTGTAGATAAACTAACAATGCATTCTTCCTACACACAGCAAACTTAAAATTCTCTATGGTAAACCCCTTATCTTCATTCTGTCAATACCATCTCTACACAGCTTGGCTTCCAAGTGTTTACAATTCCTTATTTACAACTATTAAGCCTTCTTCCTAACAATATAATTCTAGTCAAAACGATCACATGGGCACAAATGTATGCTCCAAAATACATTACAATTGCTTTTCCTTTATTTGCAGCTTCATGAAAATTAACTAGGCACTTGCTGATCACAGAAATACTCATACATGACAGAGGGCATAGAAGAAACCTATACTATTTCAGGATCCTACCACCAAATGCTGAGTGAGTCTTTTGACAAGAGCAACTACATATATAGTCCAGTTTCTTAGTGGAAGTTTATCTACATATACTCCAAGAACATATGCCTGGTAGTATTTTGAGTCTTCCAATAGATTAAGTGATTTGCAGAGGAATGCTGTTTTAGTGCTAATTGCACAGCTGCATGAAGACATGCGAGCACATATGGATAATCTGAAAGAATCAAACTTGTAGCTAAGTGATTGATAGTTAGCAAGCCTACATAGATTCCATTGTTATAAAGATACTTTAAGGAACACGCCTGCATCCTACACATAGCAAATATTTTTTAAACTAGTAAAAACAATCAAACAAAGGCTCACAGCATAAGCTAGATACCACAAAGGAGGCAAAATACTATGAAAATAGCTCACCGTTAGTTAACTAAGTTAGTGTAGTTCATGAATAAATCCCATTAATTAAAAGGTGCAGCATACCTTCAGGCAGGTAGCTAGCATCAGAGTAATATCAACTGAAGCAACTCTTGAGTAACCAAAGGTGGATTCTGTGATTTTGAGTTTAAATACTTTGTGCTGAGTTCCAGAAGGGTCATGCCAGGGGGCAAAAACAATCCACACAGACTCTGAAGGTCTTTATGACTTATGCAGATTTCACTGTATGGCTATAAGCTATTTAAAAAAAAATCTTGCAAACTAAGCTTTGCGCATCACTCTCCTTTCATCACACAGTTCTATGTGCAACAAGAGCTGACATCAGAAGTGCACACTCTATCAATGCCCTCATGGACTATCCAGTTCTTAAGTTATGATTCACGAAGTTACCCATCCAAAGCAGAAAAAGCAGTGATGTCATTAATTACATCCTGGTTAACATTTGCTTCTTCATTTTGATTCAACAGCTTCAACAAGTAGATACAAAAAATAGCTGCTTACCAGCACTTGATGGTTTGAACTTGCAGATATCCTCAATAATTGTTTTTAGATTGGCAACGATCTGCTCAGTAGGCATATCCAGCTGAAAAAACAATAACACAGAATTGGCCATGATGCTCTTAAAACCTACACAGATATATCTGAAAGTGCTGGATATATATGAATTCTGTGTTTGGATAATTATTTTTTTTCCCCCCACTGGGAACATCAAGCTATTTCCCTAGGATATCAAGGTAAGTGGGTCCAAAGGAAGGCCACAAAAATGATCAGAGGGCTGGAGCGCCTCCCTTATAAAGACAGGCTGAGGAAACTGAGGCTCTTCAACCTGGGGAAGAGAATGCTCCAGGGGGACCTTACAGCAGCCTTCCAGTACCTGAAGGGGGCCTACAAGATAGCTGGAGAGGGGCTTTTTTTTTTTTTAATAAAGGTATGAAGCAACAGGATGAGGGAGTATGTTTTTAAACTAGAAGAGGGTAGATTTAGACTAGATATTAGGATGATTTTTACTGTGAGGGCGGTGAGACACTGGAACAGGTTTCCCAGTGAGGTTATAGATGCGTCCTCACTGGAGGCATTCAAGGCCAGGCTGGATGGGGCTGTGAGCAACCTGTCTACTGGAGGTGCCCCTGCATATAACAGGGGGTTGGAAGTAGATGATCTTTAACATCCCTTCCAATCCAAACCATCCTATTATTCTGTATTCCTGTTAAAGAGTTAGACGTCCCATTAACAGCCTTATCAAAGTGTCTCAGAAGTATTCTGTAAGGTTGCATGGTTTTCATTATTTCCCATCTTTCTGTACATGACATTCAAGAATTACACTTCCATAGCTCCATACACATGTAGCCTTACTGATGTTCTAAAAACAATGCACATATGCACTTTCTCAAAATTACAAGGAAATACAATATTTGAAGAAATAAGCATCAAGAAATAGCCATCAAAACACAAAACAGATCATCTCCAAAAAAAACAAAAGTACTTCAAATTGAAGGCATTAAGATACACAACTGAACAAAAGAAATCATTAAAAAACACAAAAACTTGGAGTTCTGCTTCATTTTTACTTTCCCATTTCAACATAATACAACTTGCAGCTTGTGTACTGAGCACAAAGCACAGACCAGTTTGCAACTACCCTTTTTATAGACTTCAGTTCCCATCCACAGCTTTTTTGATCTTCCAACCAAAACCATCAACTGGTGGCTCCTCATTCTGCACATTCTGCAAGACTTACTCATTGCTTCAGCTACATAAGCAGTCCTCACTGGATTGATCCTAAGTATTCTGGAGCAAACCAGCACCACTACCAAAGTTGTATTATTTCCTCAGATATTAAACACCTCAAATCACAACTTCCATTCATCTCTATGGACACTATTAACAACGAGCAACTCACAAGGAAGAGACAAACCCAAACATCCTGGGTTCAAATAAATCCAGAGCCACAGCTCTTGATACACTGAATACACATTACCCAGACTTAATGTTCTGGAAGCATAATGTCCTGCAATGTCATGTCATCTGCCCTCTGGTTTCACCCATACAATCCAAAAATCTTCACCTGTATGAAAGTCAGTATTTACTTTCCTAGAAATTTCAGAAATGGAAGAGAAAATAGCATTTTTCTTACAGAAAGAACTCCACTTCAGTGGACGGTACAGTAATCACTGAGGTCTCATCTTTCTCTCCAACTCCTCCCAGTGCAGCATAAGCAGATTTCATTAACATCTCACTTACCCATAAACATATTCATTGCAATAGATATGCTGTTAAGCTTCAGTCGTCTCCTCCCAGATTTGGTCCATTAATCTCTTTATATGCACTTCAGGCAAACTTCTAATCTAAACACCATTCCTCTGCTACACAGACCAGTAGTCATTCATTTTTATTACTGCTATGCTGATTGCAAAGCTTGATGATAAACCTGTCACAAATTAACAGATGTAGAAGTTTGTTCACTAATGCTGAACGTATCATTTCACTGACTGACTGATCACGCTTGAAGGAATTAAAAAATAAAGGAATACTCGGAACAATTTAAACAATTTAACACTAATAGCTAATTAGAAATTATACTTCAAATTAAGGTTTGAGTAATATTTGCTTCCAAATCTTGCACTGTGTTCATGTCTCGAGTAAGCCTTCATTTGTACAGCTTGATAAGTGTTAAGTTACTTATTCATCCGTAACCAAGTCTAGAACTCAAAAGAAACAGAATTTTCAAGTTTCTCTAAGTAATACATTGCAATTCTAAGAACTTAAGACTACAACACATTATGAGAGAAGGCAATTATCTCAAAACACAGAGACATCTGCTACCATTCCATATTTGATACTATTAGAAAACAGGGCAAAGTAAGTTACATTCCATCAGATAACATGACACATCCCAACAGCCTGTGTGCCATAATTTTCTTGAGATGTCCGTGGCACCATAATGAAGACATATAATTCCCAAAGGGCTCTGAATATTTCAAAATAGTTTCCACATCCACACAGTAGGTATCCCACAGTATGTCTTGATGTGTCACTGTGTTTCAGCACTTAGATATTTAAGGTTAATTTTAGGCTTACTAAGCTGACAAAAACACTCCAGACCAGACCTAAAGCTGTGCAAGCCACATAGCAGATTGATCTAGCAGGAATTGGTCTTTAGGTCTTTAAGTCTTGAGTCACTCTGGCAAATAATAAAGTCTACAAAAGGAACAACTATGAATCTAATTCTAGTCCATTTTGTATAAAACAACTTAAACACAAAGTAGCTTAGAAAACTGATAGTACATACTACGACTGGAACACAAAACTGAAGTTCTTCTTGCTTACTCTTTCAAGTTTAGGACATCACTCTCTAGAGTAGCACTAGGTGCTGTAAGGAGGGTCAGCAAAGTTCATTCTTCCTTATTGGTACGAAACATGCTTCTTCAATAAGGTCTCTCACTGCCTCTGCTGAGACTCCACAAATGGAGTTTTAAACATCACCTTTTCGGGAATCTTTAGAAATAAGCAACTGAATACACAGAAAAGGCACTTGCCTATTTGCTGGCTACATCTACAAATAAAGAACTAAAAGATGCCCTACTATTAAAAAAAAAAATTGAGTTGTTTTCCTGAACTGCTCTTGGGAGTCATATCCTGAGATTGGTCATGGCAGAATCTGTGCTACTGATGTAACCACTGTCTGTTACATGTAACACACACAGAGGAAATGCCAGCCATGGCAGAAAAACCAGGGGAAGGCCAAGAGAGCCTTTTCTTCTCCCTCCTCTGCACATCTACCAGTCGCTTTCAGTTCAGACAACAGTAATTTCACATCACATTCAAAAAATATACAGGAGCTATAAAGCTTGAGCCTCCATCTCACTCTTGCACTGTCTCTTCTTCCAGCTGTCAATATAAAGAAAATATGCAATAACATAATATTCCTAAAATACTGCCATCCCAAGAGCCTTGTACAGCTAAGCACATCAGTCCACCCTCCACTCCCAGAACCAATTATGCCCTCTTGTGAGGGAGCCAGAACATGCATTAGCACTGATCCACCAACACATTTTTCAGCCTCTTCTTGAACTTGCTCAGCCTCTTTCCCACCTCAAGCCAGCCACAGGACTGAGGCTCCTACATTAAATGCTGCAACAATCCAGAAATTATAGTTTCAGCACTTATACTCAAAACTCAAGTTCCACTTACTAAAAAAAGTCTTACAGCACAATACAGTCAATAATTATCTGTTCCAAAACTGCAACTGGAATTGTTACAGCTTTATCTCATGGCATGTAAGGGACCTGGGCTGGCCAGTAGCCATTCAACCATAAAGCTGAATCAGTTCTCAAAGCACTTAAACTGGGCTTAAAGCTGCAGTATCTAAGAGGAAATTTAAAAAGAAAGTTATCCCCAAATCCCCTATTACAATCCTTCTAAGACAACTAACAAGAATAGAAAACCCATCAACAACAGCATTCCAAGTCTGCCTTCTTCAGGTGCAAGATCCAGAATTCCAGTTACCTATAATGAATAAAAATGTACTGCAGTCAACTGCAAAACAAGAAATAAGCTCAAAGGGAAGCATGAGTTCACAGTTCTGAGTTCCCTTTGTCTCCTAGTGCTAATAAGAAATGAACAGCAATGCATTTCACCTTTTAGTTCATATGAATAGGGAGAAATTTCAGGAGCACAGTAAGGTGTCAAGTAATTAACAAAGGTACTGTGACTGGCATCCTGTAATAATACATGACCTCTGCACATCTCTGCACTATTCAAGTAAAACCACTTCTACTATTTCAAGAGAAAACACTTGGCTTGGCTGAACTCCAAGAACTGTTCCTCAGAGGCCTCTATAGAAAAATGTTAAGAAAACCTCTTTAGTACAGGTTTAGCTACTCCTAACATTTTATTTTGAGTAGGATCAGCATAAGAAAACTGCATTTCATCATTACTCAGAGTCGAATGTCTTTCAGTACACAGCAAGAGCAGAAACCAGAGCTTCTCTTCTTTCGAGAGCAGAAGACCGACCCCAAACCAATAGCTAAGTGCTGACACACATGGCAGATGAATGTTCCTGTAAGAACATCTGGAGGACAGCCAGTATCAGTTAGAGAAGAGCACTGACCTATTTCGTGCTGTCTTGCTTTCCACAGGCTTCTGCTTAGTTATAAATCTTACTGAGAAAGTCAGCAAGAAGAAAAGGAAAAAGCAAAAAAAAAATCCTAAACCAAAACAGAGCTCTTAGTAGGAAACTAAACTAACACAGACCCTGTAGATCCCGTCTTCTCATCCTGGCACTGAAGTGGAAAGCATTTCAGAGGTAGTAGCTGTAATACTGCTGCTTCACAGATAATAGTAGCAAAGGCAAAAATGCAGGCTAGAGCAACCCTTATTGTGGCTGTACCCCTGGTCCTCGCAGTTGTCAAGTACTATTTTTCCTAGTTCTAATTCAGCTTGCTACAATTTCCTCCACACCTCCAATTCCTCATTTTGTTCCAAATTCAAGCTGTTTGCCAGTAATTGATGACAAATAGAACATCATTCTCAGGACTGTGCAAACTATCAGGATCTGTACGAGACTTAATTCTCACTAGATAGACAGACTCACTAGGTAGGTAACAGAAGGCTGAATGGCCCTAACACCCTGGACCTACCCAAAGCTTGATTTGCTCAGAAACAGTTCCTTCAACATCCTACCTCTAATGTAGACTGGCATTTCTGTTCCCCATCTTATCATAGACTTCACTCACTTATATATCCCATATACCAAATTGCAGAAATCTCCAATTCAGTCTCACCTCTCTGTACTTATAACCCTACAAATGAAATAGTCCTTCTGTACAAACCATTCACAAAAGGTATACAATATGCTTCCTAAAACAAACAATTCTCACCTCTCAGTATCATCTTGCTCTGTTTCACAGGAGAACCATTTCCCAGGCAGCTCTCTGCATAGACAGGAAAACAAACTGGAAACTTCTTTCTGGTGTCACATTTATTTCCATTCTGATTTTTCTAAGCATCTACAACTCAGGAGAAAAAAATAGTAGCACTCTATCTACATTCAAAAGCAATGTCAAAATCCTCAATAAAAATGACTTTAAGCTGCCCTCTTCAGATAGCATGATTTTGAAGAGGATATCTTGAGCATTCTCATTTTGCCTCCCTTCTGCTTTAAGCTCCATGTCTCGAAAGAACATTTTACATTCTGTTTCACAACTCCAGATCTACTAATTAAATCTAACACTGCCAACTCCCAGGCTTCTCAAAGACATCTCAATTACTTACAAAATAAGAAAACACCATTAAGGCTGCTGACTTATGTGGGAGTACAGCACAACTTCAAGCTATTGGCCGTAATTGAACTAACAGGCAACATAAGACAGCAGCACTAAAAGGAAAACATCTCTTTGAGAAACGCCAGCTTGGCAGAGTCCCAGAAACATCTACGCTACCACCTGGAAAACAGCAATATATCTTCACATCTCCATGCAATTCACAAATGATTATTTTCCTCATTGGCAAGGCTTAAATGTAAAGAGCTCTAGATTTAGTGGTGAGCAGACATGCATAACCACGCAAAGCTCCCAGAGCCTTGCCTAGAGCAGATTGCCTCCCAGCGCTGCTGCACAAACAGCACAACTAGGTCAGGCAAAGGAGAGCAGCTACAGAGGGTGGAGACACTTTATGCAAGCTGTAGCCACAGACATCCTTCTGCATACAGCTCTCTGAACACGTCACATGTGCTGTGCTGGAGTCACCTCTGCCACGTAGCTTACAGTATCTTGCCACAGCTCGACTGTGCGCAAGAAAATCCCCATCATACTACTTCCAAACCAAGATTAAGAGCTCATTGACAATAACCCGCTATTTACCATGCGGCACAGGTGAGGCCGCACCTCGAGTACTGTGTTCAGTTTTGGGCCCCTCACTACAGGAAAGATATTGAGGCCCTGGAGCGTGCCCAGAGAAGGGCAACGAAACTGGTGACGGGTCTGGAGCACAGAGGAGCTGCTCCTATGAGGAGCAGCTGAGGGAGCTGGGATTGTTTAGTCTGGAGAAGAGGAGGCTCAGGGGAGACCTCATAACACCCTACAACTTCCCAAAGGGAGGCTGGGATAAAGAAGAGTTTGGCCTTTTCTCCCAGGCAACGGACAGGACCCAGGGAGATGGCCGCAAGTTGTATCAGAGGAGGTTTAGGTTAGACACGAGGAAAAACTTTTTCTCTCACAAGGTGGTCAGGCACTGGAACGGTTGCCCAGAGAGGTCATGGAGTTGCCGTCCCTGGCAGTGTTCAAGAGGCGTCTGGATGGGGAGCTACGAGATATGGTTTAGTAGCTTGTGGTAGCAGTGGTAGTGAGAAGATGGTTGGACTAGATGATCTTATAGGTTGTTCCCAACCTTGTGATTCTGCGATTACTAACTAAAAATCAAAAAATAAAAAATGACATCTCAGGCTGCACCCAGAACTTAAGTTGCCTTGTAGCACCAGCATCTTATATCATTAACACAACACAGTTTCAGACACTCTGACCACAACAGTAAGAAGGTACAATAAGTAAAACCAACTGCAATTACTTCAAATGCTATCAAACCATCTGAGTTCTTCAGTCACTTTCATTCAGACCTGTGGTTTTTTAATGCTTTATAAAAAAGTGAATAGAAAAAAAGAACCTTAATTTCAAGGTATTTTAAAGGCTGATCTACAATACAAGATGAGCAAAGTTAAAGGACTAAAATTTAATCCAAACCAAAAGCAACATGAAATATGTTCAAAATGCTGGAAAAAAAGACAGCTATGGATTTGTGGTGCTTCATGTAGTCACTTAGACTTGCATACAGATAAAGATGTAACTTGTCTGTATGAAAATGAAATACATTCCATATTCTAGGAGAACAATTCTGAAAACCTCAGTTTTGAGTACTGTATATAAGAACAGGTCCTTTAAATTCACATGCACAACTCACAGGAGCTAGCCAAAATTAACAAGCTTGGTTATCTCTACCACCACCAGACAAAACTGCAGAGATTAGAAGTCTCATAAACTTCCTTTCCACACCAGTATCAGTTAATGGAAAGTTAAATATAGGCAGGATTACAAACAGACTTAACAGAATGGAAGCAAAACAATTCAGAACAAAAAAAAAATTCTTAAGGAAAAGGATTAAAAGCCTGTAAGAGAAGAAAAAATACTTTTCTAGAACTCAGTTTCTTACATGGCAGTAGTTAAAGCACAGATTAATTTTATGGTATTTAAGGCATGGTGCAATGAAGTTTTTTTTTCTGCCCTGAACCAGGATCGAAGTTTTTAAAATTAAACTAGGTCTGAAAATTTCAAAATGAAAACAGTCCTTAATTATTAGGGTCAAGTGAATACATTCTGTTCCCCTTGTGCATACTCTACAAACTTATAACCCACAAATCATTAATTACATAAATAACACTTCGCTTTCTTCACATAGAATTGTTGGGGTTGTGGAAGTAAGCATTAAAAGCTAAAACACTACAGGGATTGCTAGGAATAGGGCACATTTTGTATTCGAGTTGCATCTTATTTTGTTCATTATTACAATTCACCGCCAATAGAACAACAATCACAGATCCTATTCTCAGCATCCTTAACTTCTCAGCATTAGATATGTATCACTCCCAGTCTAAGTGGAACCATCTTCCATCATTGTACTTTAATGACATATAGTGCTCACATCAACTGAAGACACTACACAAAACAGACTGAAGTTTCATTTACTTCATGGGTCAGTAAATAATAATTAAAAATCGTGGGAATGCACAGGACAAAAACTGTTTTCTTCTCTGTTTCCATACTAACTTCAGCTCTATTGAGCAGGGCAATTAAGAACTCTCCATTACCACTTACTCTTGCTATCCTTGTCTTGATTAGACGCTCATCTTGTACCATGTACTCAAGACCTTCCCTGAAGAACTGAAGCATTTTGGGAATATCATGACCCAGGGAATCTAATTAAAAAAAAAGACAAAAGTTAATACTTACTCGGAGGGCAGAACATACTATTAAAAAAGGGAGAATTCAGTGTTTCACCTTAAAGCAATTAAGCACCAAACAAAAATGCCGTTTCCATATTTTCTATTAAAATCTCCCTCCATATTCCCTCGTCCTTAATTAATCAGATATTCACAGATTATATAGTAAAATAATTCAATATGCAACTCAGATCTCACTTCAATTTTAAAAAATTGTGAAAAGCATACATACGTAGTCTTTGTTACCTAGTATAATAGTTTGGAAGACTGGGATCTACTACTGGTTCAACTCAAAACCATCTCCAAGCATCTGCCTTGGAAACAGTATACAACTGTGAAATAGCAAGATTACACTCTACCTGAAACACTCTGGCCCAGTGCAGCCACTGCAAAAGTAAAGACAGCTGGTTTTGTTATCTCAGCTGCAGAAGCTTATTTAACAGATTTACAACATCACTCAATTGCTTCAACTGCAAGTATTATTTCTCCCACATGTCTTTGGATGGCTCCAAGATAAATCAACCATCAGGAACCCACAAACTAATCAAGTTCATAATGAAATAATACAGCTTTCATTTTTACAGAAACATCTGGAGTATTCTGTTGTAATGC
Organism: Meleagris gallopavo; assembly: GCF_905368555.1. Lineage (NCBI taxonomy): Eukaryota > Metazoa > Chordata > Aves > Galliformes > Phasianidae > Meleagris > Meleagris gallopavo. The sequence continues at coordinate 14,994,045 of NC_139407.1, forward strand.
TTTGGACAGGCTAATATATTTTTTGCTGCAAACATACTGGCAGCTAAGAGCAGTGCCTGCAGCTTGTGAATGCATTGTTAAGACAGCTGGGAGAAGGTAAGTGATAATCTGAGTCAAGATTTACTGCTTTAAGAAGCTGACACATCTATGTAAGAAACACCCCTAAAACACATCTAAAATAAGCACGGGAGATCAAAAATATTTAGAGACTGACATTTGATGCTTACAGAATCTGACCTGAATAAAAAGTTCCTCGTGCATAATAAAAAGGTAATGACATGCAAATAAGTGAACAAATTATACTAACAAAAAGCATGAAGAACATTGTTATTCAGAAGCACAAACACAATGAGCAGTGATGAAGATGGGATCCACTAACTGTTAAACATCATAACTACCTCAGTGAACACACTTAACAAGCTGCTTCTATTTTCTTAAGTTTGCCACACAAAGTTCACAGTACTATTAGAGCTCATCATATACAGAATGATATGCACAGCTAGTTGACAAACTAACATCAACTGTAATCCCAACGTTTGTGTTGTAGGAGAAAGGGGCAAGGCACAGCACCAGCTTCCTAAAGCAACTCTCCTAAGACAAAACATGCGGCTCAGTCACATCAGCAAAATACTTAATGCAATTCTATGTGCTCAACAAAAAAGTCACCTCAAGAGTTCAATCTTGTTTCAGTACTTAGATTTATAAAATAGATTTTGCTTCTTACTTCTTTTTGTGCTGGGGTATTTTTGTTTTAGCTTGCTCCTTAATGGTATCAGTTTAGGCATTATTGCAGGAACAGCTATGTAGAAATCCATTTTAATTTCTTCTTCCAAAATCTACAGTAAAACAAATGCAAATATATTTAGGAATACAATGAATTACCCAAGTACACAAATTCTAACTACCAACATGTTAGAACACACAAAGCAGTATTTCACTGTTCATATTGGCTGCTAACTTATAGCTAGAGCTTTTTGGACATAAAATTTCTTGTTCCTTCCCCATCAGTCACTATGGCAAATTAAAATGCTTAATTTACTTAATTAAAAAATAAATACCCATTTGATTAATTCAATGCCTCCCACAACAGCAGCTCCATTCTCTCGAGCTATTTCAGCTTCTTGCTCATTCTGTTGGAAGGAAAAAAAAAAAACAAGCATATTAACATCAGTACAACTGATTGCTCTGTATCAACAGCAAAGGAATGTCTTAAAACTAATCCAAAATACCCCATACTGGAGATTTAACACTGGAGCAGCAACTCCAGCTCACTCCACTCAATTCCAGTCCCAGTAAGAAGCAATAGGCTCATCTTCAGTCCTCTCCTGGTGAATTATGAGGGAAAAAAAAATACATCATCCCACTTGGGAAAAGCTCGGTCTCAAGCCCTTTCTCTCCTATCACCATCTTTTGAACGTCACAGACAACCACCCACTACAGAGAGACAACATTTACTAAATGCTACAAGAAAAGCATGGAGAATGCTACTTAAAATCACTACAAAATAAGGCTATTTACCTCTGCTATTAAAATTTTGCTTCAAATAGCATTTAGAATACAACTTCATTTTTCTTCTGTGAGACTTAGCTGTTAACATACTTTGAAACACTGAATAATAGCAAGAATCATGTTTTGGCTCAAGGTTTTTGAAAACGTAAATACTCCTGACCAAGAGTCAAAACAAGGTTTCCCTCAGAAGAAAGAGCTGACTAGCTTCACCCTTCCACATGAAAGTGGTGTCATGTGACTGGAGCCCCTCAATCTTCATCCACATACACATCTTCAGAACACACGGGGTCTCCTACCCTGATTGAATTTGAGTTTAAGAGAGGTTTCAAGACACTGCAACACAGAACCTGGCATGCTTGTCAGGCCTCAGTTCTATAGGAGGATTCTCACCTCGCAGCTTACGTAGAAAATCTATCAAAAGTCAGTTCAAAGGGTCATAAATTCAGTTCAAGGCACATCTCTAGGATAATCTCATATTGATTATACGTAACTATTCTGTTAGAAAAATTAACGGGCAAAGGACAACAGCAGAGAGCCTGTACTAGCGTCATTCAGATAAGACAAAGGCTCCACACATCATATCATACTAGTGAACTCCTACAACAGAGGATGAAGGATTTGCGGGGAAGGCTGTTTTGTTAATTTCATTGGCTGCTTGCTTAGGGTTTTTTTTTTTTTAAAGTTACTCCCTACCACTATCACATGCATTCTGTTCCAGTACAAGCTATGGTGAATAACAAACACTTCTAGTTTGCACTGTCTACTAAGGCTTAAGACAGTAAGGATGGGAATGATTGCTGCACCAAAATGTCCATCTTTATTACAGAATGATCAAAATCTTCAACCCTATAGAAGACTTTACTCATCCCTCTCCTTTAGTCACACCCATGCAGATGTTTTCTCCTTAAGTGCACTGCTAAAATGAACCAAATATGTAAAGATAACATGACATAGGAAACACAAGATGCATATTAACATGTTAAGACACTGTTGAAGACGTATCCCTGAAAGACTTGTAAGTTCCGTAAAGCATTTGAAGAGTCTTCTCAATGCCAAGTACCATACATACAACACAACTAGTTCTTACACAAGAGCGTGCTGGGTTCATGACACACATAAATAAGTAATTCAGGCTTACTGACCTCCGTGAAAACCAAGACCTTATTCGTTTCATCTGTAAAGCGGTATGGAAGAAGAACAATGCTTGTAAACTGATCCACTTTTTTCTAAAAAGAGAAAAAGAAAAATTGAAACAAATCACGACTAAACAAAGTCATATTAAGTAACTTTGTCCCACACAAATGCAGCCACCTGACAAAAACATGAGTACTTAGCCTATACTTACATATAGTAAACGAAAAAAAAACATACAAAGCATAGATTGTGACTGCTTTTGTATGTCCGCTGTAGAATACAATCGTAACTTCACCAACTTAAAAATGTATGAGTTCTTCATGATGCTATTTGCTCAAGAGAAAGGAGCTGGGGTCACTGTCTCCCATGTGTAGGACTGCTACACTCAGGTGGCATCAGTAACAATCACTGAGACCCTGTCACAGCTTATCACAATTATGTTACCAATTTAGTAGACAGTGCAAAACAATCACAAGAAACATATCTCTTGCCAAGGCATAAACATACTACACAACTACTAAAAACAGTTGCACAAGGTCTGTGTTGCTTGAAGTATGAACTTAGCTAGCTCTAAGAGCCACCGGTATGCTAAAGATGATATTTAGTTAGACACAGAAGGAAATAAACTTTTAAGAAGCCAAACTGCTTTTTATCTATGGAGGAAGCAGAATATCTTAATGTAAGGCTCAACTGGGCTAGACACCTTTGAAATGACAAAATGGATGACCCTTTGCAGGGTGACAAGAAAAATGCACCAAGACAACACTCAGACCAGAGTCCTAATAACCTCTTAAGCAGCTGAGAGGGCAATAAACATCACATAGAAAAGAAACTGTCTATGCTTTTTCTTCATTTCTTCATCTGCATCTTTTGAAGACTTGCAAAGACACCATCCACTTCTAGTTTGGTGAGGAAGGCTCACACTGACATACTCACTCAACATGACCAGGTTGTTAACCCAAACAAGGAAATGAGATGGCCATGGCACTCCTCTAAGAACAATAGCTTTACAGCAACTTAACAGTAGTCCTAGCTCTCATGCACTTCAAAGTAACATAGGGAGTTCTGCTTTGGATTCAAGTCCAGTCTGTCACACTTTGGAAGCTGGCATCATCTGTGGTCATGCAACGTGAAGCCATCTTCCAGTAATTGCTGAGGATATCAGCAGCTCCACAAGAATTTAACAGGGCTTGTGGATGAATTCCAAGGGTTCCAAGGAAATAAACAATGAAATAAGTTTTGTTAAATAAATAAATAGATGCTTCCCTTTCACACAGAAGCGCCCTCACTCCAACCGTGCCCATAAAAAAAATCATAAGCAAACATGTACTAACATACTTCCACAGAGCATGACAAAAACAGAAATTAAAACATGGTGGGAAGCAGAGATGAAAAGAAGCTAGACTAAGACCTTTCCCTATAACATCATCCCAGAACAAAACACGCGTCTAAGGTAATAATCTAGGTGGAAAGCTCAAGGAGGTGTAAACCTTAGTTTGACCAGCTCTGTCTGAACCTGAATTTCAGACACATAATAGCCCATCTTCATAATTCCTGAAGATTCTTATCTTCACCCCAAGTACTTAAACTACATTAAATAAGCATACACACAATAAAAGAATTAAGTCACCTGCAAACACAAACAGCGCTCCAACACTCAGTCAGAGCATCTGCAAGAGGCAGATGAGAAGACGACTAGTAACATTTACTCTAAACTTAAAACACAGCTACTCATATTTTAATAAGAAAATATAAGAATTAATAGCCACTTCCCACTTACCTTCTTCTGTAGTTCCATATCTAGGGTCACATTAATATACACAAACTGTTTTGGGTATGTGAAGTCCAGTTCCTGAAATTTCTTTAACATACCCACAGCTTCTTCTACATTGTAGGATGGTCGCTCATAGTACCACGTCAAGTACACATCATCCACAGGCTTGCTCAGCAACGGCCGCCTGCCACGTCCTTTTTTCTTCTGGGCTTCTTCCTGCTTGGCCTTTTGTGAGCTGCCTCTTTTAGCATTTCTGACACATGAAACACAGAAAACAATAAAAACCCAGCTATCATCAACCATAGAAAGTTACTTACTTTAAGAGAAAGAAATAGCTACTGTTAAGTAACTGTAAATCAGCAAACAGTTAGAAAGGTAGGTTCTACATTCAACAAGCAGCATCCCTAAATTAACTCTAATTAATTCCCTCCAATGGCCAAGCCAGAAAACCAACTTCCAGCACAGTTAACAAGTGAGCCCCAATCCTTGAATAATCCTACCTGCCTTATCAGGCTCTCAAATCATTGAGAAAAATACTTCAGGCAGAGAAAGATACTATTTCGCTAATAATAAGAATGCAAAAAGTGAGAAATTAACTGCTCTTCAGAGCTCTCAGCATATTGCGCGCTCCACTGTTCTGTACACTGAGCTCATTTTTTCCCCTTTTCTACTTAGACAGTAGGATCCGACTTTAAGAAACAACAAAATAAACGTCAGAATCTGAAGAACGAGATGTGAGAGGAGCAGCTGAAACACCTCGGTTCACTCAGCTCAGAGAAGGCCGAGGGATGCCTCGCGGCGGCCTCCGGCTCCTCGCAAGTAACGGAGGGCAGCGCCTACAGCCCCCAGCACGCACTCACTTGGCGGCCGCGGCGTAGAGGCGGGCAGGCGGCGCGGCGCTCAGCGGGCAGGCGGCGGGACGCTGCTGGAGCCCGGGCAAGGCCCATCGGCGGCACGGGGTCAGCACTGCGGAGAAAAGCACGCACGGCTTCAGACGGGCGCCCGGCCCCGCGGGGAGCCCTCCCGCCTCCCTTCCCCGCTCCTCCCGGGCCCGGTAGCGGCGGCCGAGCGCCTTCACCTCGCCGCAGTAACAAGCCTGCGGGCGCCGCCATCTTGCGCAGCCGCCGCGGTGCAACGCAAAAGACGTCCGCCGGGCGCTGTGCTTGCCGAGCCCCGGCTTAAAGCCGCTGCGCGCACCTGGGGACCGCGGCGCAGCTGCTTGACGTTTACATTTCCTGCTCCGTTCCTAAATACGGCAGGAGCCTCTTGGACTACAATTGTTATTTTTAAATCGGAGTAGCTGATGTTACGTGCATATGGAAAACGCAGCATAACAAACCTAACAGGCGGTTCTTCAATGCAACTTACCTACGTGTCCTGGAAAGGGATCAAGGAAAGTGGGAAGGCTTGAGGGACACAGGAAGAAATAACTGGCCTAGTTAAAGAGTCTTGGTGACCAGTGTGGAAAGGCACAAACTCAAAATGCAGAGTTACAGCAGATTGGGGAAAAGAGGTTTCTTTTTTTATGGACATTAAGCAACTATGTATATACTAAAGCTGTGGCAAATGTAATGCAAGACCTACCACATGAGTGCTTAAAGAGTGCCTATGATGGGGTAATAACCCGCATCCTCCATCCTGTTCCTCCAAAACTTCTGAATCCACTCTGAGTTCCCCATTTGTCAGAGCATCACTGCTCCAGACCATGCATTTTGGCCCCATGCGGGATGCACTGGCTCACAGATAATTTGTTAATAATCCTTCTGTATTACAGCACAGCGAGGAACCGAGATGTAATAACAAATGTATTCTGCAGAGGAAGCAGGGCCTTGGGGAGGCTGCAGTGTGCCATACAAGTGCCCCGGGAGACGCTGGTCCAGCCAGCAGTGACCCCAGGCAGGCCACTAGCAGAACCTGGATTCTCAGTTATGCTTCCTTTTGAGAAGAGAGGGAAACAATACCTGAGGTGAGGGTGGCGAGGCCCTGGCCTGTAATGGGAGCTGGGAGATGTACAGAATGATTAACCTTAGCAATAGGAGAAGGGAAGGCACAATCCTCCTTCACTGATCCATTTGGTGGGTTTGTTTTCAGGAGAGCAAATGACCGGAACAGCTAAAGGCACACTCAGATCAAAGAAGTCAGTGCCAATGCCTTTCCAAGCCAACACATGACTTTTCTCCTATAAAAACACATCCCAGTAAAGAAGATTTTTTTCTTTCTTTCTCTCTCACTCTGCCCCCCTCTGTGCATCTGTGCACCCACTCCCAACCACTCATTTACTGGAGACCGTTAGCTGTCTGAACTCTTTGCTCTACCATGGAGGCTCCTTCTGTGCTCCTCGTTCTCTGAGCACCCATGAGCATCTCTGGTCCCACGGGTCAGCGTACAACAACCTGCACTTTCTCTGCCCTTGCTTATTTGTTTTTGTTTTTTTTTTTCCCCTTTTATAATTCACTTTCCCTCACTCTACGCCCACGTATTTTCTTTTAGAACTTAGGAACGGTCCCCGCAGGAAGGCCACCTCCACCTCCGGTATGCCCAGCTGGAGAACACCGCGCTCCAATGCCGGCACACCATTTACCTGCCCCGTCCGCCCTCTGACACGGGTCTGCGGAGAGACGGCGCGGGTTTCGCAGCAGGGGGACACCTCCCGTGGAGAAAGAGGCGATGGCAGACAAGACCTACGCCCCCACAGGCTTACGCTCAGCGCGGGGCCCCGTCACCCCGACACCTGAGTCACTTCCTCAGCCTGCCTGCGACCGCCGGAGGCCTTTCGCGGGGCGACCTGCTCCTCACGTACGCCCTGTCAGACGCCTCTCTCTGTAATTAACGGCAATTAGCCACGGAGGGCTCTTTTCCCTCCCTAGGATCGGGGCCCCACTGGCGTCCCCAGGAGCAGCCGCCGCCCCGCAGGGCCCGCCGGGGGCTCCACGCCACCGCCCCGGGGTCCCGGCACCGCCCCGGGGTCCCTGCGCCGCCCGCCCCGCTCCCGCCGCCTCCTCCTCCCGTCCCCACCTCCCGCTCCCCCGCCCTCCGCGCCGCCCGAGCCCCGGCCCGCTCCTCCCCGCCGCCGCCGCCGCCGCCGCCGCCGCCGCCCCGTTCCCCGTCCCCGGCGGGCCGCCGCCTGCATGTCGTTGCTGCCCGCCGCCCCGCCGCCGCCGCCCCGCCGCCAGCCGCCGCCGCGCCGGATGCAGGTGAGCGCCGCGGCCCGCCGGGGCCTGGCGGGGATCGGGGCCGCCATGTCGGGGCCTGCGCCGCCCGCCAGCACCGGGGCCAGCGGCTGGCCGGGCGGCTGCGGGGCGATGGGCCTGCCCGGGAGAGGAGGGAGGCCGCGCTGAGGGGATGAGGGGCGGCGGGGGGACCGCGCGTCTTCCCCGATCCAGGGCCCGGGCGCGGCCGTGCGGGCGCCGCGGGCCCACCGCCGGGACGGCCAGCCGCTCACCTGGGCATCGTGCGGCGGGGAGCGCTGGTTCTCTCCGGGGGGTTTCAGCTGCCGCAGCACCGCGCTCGGGTGCTGGCAGAGGCGAGGACGGGCACGAACGTCCGAGTTTGTGCAAGCAGCCCGGGGGCTTGCTTCATAAACTTCTCGGTGGAACATGGCGGAGCGTGTTCCGCCGTGTGCTGTCCGACTGCCCGAAACCTCGGCCACGTTCTGTCTGATCTCCTAGAAGCTCAGGGTGAGCAGCTTCGTCCGTCTGCTGCTGAAACTTGGAGGAGACTGAGTGCCCGCTTTTGGGAGCCACAAGTTGTGTTGACTGGCCACTGCTGGGACGGGAGGCCCGTGGCCAAACGCAGTCTGTGGGGAGGGCATTTTGCCCCTGCTGTGCCGAGCGCAGCTGCGTGCCCCTCATCCCGAGCCAACCTGGAGGGGAGCACCTCGTCTTGAGTTGCTCCTGGCGTGTGTAGACATGGCCGATAATGAAAGTAAGGATAACACAGCTATTTTTAGTGTCTGCCATTCCTTTGAGATGTTTTTGCCCCAGTGGAAGTTTTTTAACAAAGAAATACAAAGTGTGTTGTGTCCAATAAGAGCGTCATCCCTGTGATGAAAGCCTAGGAGTTCCTAGAAGCAGAACCCACATGTGGAGGGCCAAAGGGCTTTGGCAGGGCTGGAGTGTGGCCTTTACAAACACAGCACCGCTAGCGTTTTCCTCCCTGTCTCTCTCTCTCCCAAAACGTGATGTGATGGTGAACTTTGTACTGAGAGTACTATCCATCCACTGGGCCTGGCTGTGCACTGGCAGCACTCCAGACTGACAGAGGCGGCTCTGCATGCACGGGTCCCTGCGTGGCCCCTTCCATTTCCACTGCACCATGCTCCAGGCCAGTGTGTACCTTATCAAAGCTCTCAAAATTGAGGGCTGTGGAACTGCAAATGCATCAAGCTCTCTGTGCCCTGCCAAGGGTAGTGAGACATTACTACTTGGTTGTGTCATTTTGCTCCGGAGTAGATGAGTAGTGTGTGCTGATGACATCGTGCTGCTCCATTCCTTGTCGTGTCTGTGCATCACCATATGCGTGGCCCACAGTACTGTGTTGATTCATCCGAACAGAGCTTATGTTCCAATATCTACTCAGGTGTGAAATCTCCTTGCCCACTGTCTTCAGAGATGGTTGGGGATGATAGAAGGCCCGTGACCACCAGTTTGGGCAGAGTGGTGGGAATTCTGCAGCACTGTGCTGCCCACTAAGTAAACCTCGTTAAACACTTTCAGTTTTGTTCTTTTCTCGCTACGAAAAGTGAGGAGCTGTAGCACTACGAGTGCTGAAGTACAACAGAACAGAAATTATTCTGTTTTGCCTTTTCTTTCTGCAAGGGCTCTTGCTTTCTAATTTAGTCGGTGAATTTCATTGAAGCATAAAGTACAATGTAAGTGGATGATAAGTACTGCCACATCCTTGGGCTGAGGTTAGGTTTCCTTTCCCCTCAGAAACTGAGATGCCGACATGCCCATGACAAAGGAGTAGGAATACCCATTATCAGACTGCTGGAAAAAGTTTGTTTGGCAGCAGTATGAAAAACGTGAAACTTTGCAGATTCATTTAGAGCCACTGAGCTTCACACCGGGCCTATATGGCAAACTTCTGCTGGCACAGCTCTGTCTGTGAGCGCTGTGACGAGGTGTGACCCGTGACTGACATAGCTGTGCCAGCAGAAGTCCCTGCTGTAGATGCAGTTATCTGCAGAAGTGCGTTTTTACTGATAGGGCTTGTTTTCGTTTTTAAGGGTGTTTTTTTCCCTGTAGTGGTGGCGGTGTCATTGCCAGCAAAGCACAGCACCTTTAGGGTGAGAGGAGTTGGTGTGTCTGGCTCAGAGGGGACACCACCAGCCTGTGCTCTGTGCGGGCGGCTCTCCTCTCCCAGCCCCAGGTATCAGGAGCTCGGGAACGCCTGCAGTAGCAATTCTCTTGCTGAAGTAAGTGGTGTTATGACTGCTCCTTGTTTTCTTTCCTCACAAGGATCTTTGTAAAGCTTCATTTCGGGCGATAAGCTGGTGGGTTTTTTTTATTGTTTGGATTCTGGCTGTTTTTCCTTACTGGTCTTGCTTTTATAAAAAGCAGGGCAGGCTTTGCTCTGAGCCTGCCAAGCACAGCAGTATTCTGCTCTCACACCAGTCTCGTAGAAATCAGCCAGAACACGATCCCAACGCGTCTGTGGACTGTGGAGGTAAAATGAAAGGGAGCCATTGGAGAAAAGTTAATTAATTTGCAGACTGGGGTGAGTCTTTACTTAATTTAAACCTAAAGCATTGCAAAGAAAATCTTACATTGAGGTAGGTTTCTGCAGCTGCTGTCTTCCTTGTTCAGAGTCAGTGTGCAAAAATGGGGAGGTGCTTTTTTATTTTTTCTGAGAACATTTTGCTTTCAGAGGTAGCATCGGTCATAAGCACAACTCTTGAGCAAATTTCCTGTAACAGAACAGAACTAGTGCTTAGATCAGCCTTATGGAGACTTTTAGGTTGCTGAAGTTTAGAAGGGGGGATACATACAAATGAATGGTTTGCTTTCTGGGAAGAGATCTGTGAGTTCTGAGGGCCTGTGAGGCGTTGGGTGTCATCTGCTCTGCAGGGATCCAGGAGCCAGCATCGTGTTGGATGCATTGTTAGAGAGCATAAGACAGCACTCGAGAGGCCTTTAAAAACTAAGTTAAATACCTCTTATGCATACCTTCTGAATCTAATTCAGGAGGATTTGCTGTGGATTTGCTACTTAAAGCGTTAAATACTAAGCCTCTGCTAATATTTTTTTAAATTCAGTGCTTCTTTTGACAATAGCCTGTAACAAAGCTTGTGTACTTGTTAACTGCTTTGCTTTCTTCAGTCTCCAAGGCTATTGCACATGTGGCTGCTCTCTTCTGCATTTGTCTGCTCTTTTCTGCATTTGTCTGCGTCCCACCAGAGGCACAGGGCAGTGGAGCGAGCTGCCTGGGTACTCCTGCGTGAACACATTTGCCTTGTCAGGTCTTCCGTCATTCCAGCCAATTGCGTAGAAATTGAGAGCAATCCTAAGAGCTATGAGTTCTCCCCCATTTATCAGGTTGTAAATTAACTTGGGTGTCAAAATGTGCAGGCTATTTTGAGAGGCAGCTGCCTTAGCTGAGCTGATTGTGCCGTGTTGGTGCCAGAAAGGGAAGTCCTGCTTTGCTCCCAGCCCTGACACGTGTCGTACCCTCTGCTGAACCAGTTTCCCTTGCTCACCTGGTGGCAAACAGATAAACAGCATGGGAGGCAGAGGCTGCTGGGTGCTGTTAGATCATCACGAGGTACTGTGTAACTTCACCTACTGAGGAGGCCTTTGGCTCTCATGCACAGCTTCTGCATCTCATCTGTACTAATAAAAGCAGAGGGTGTTTTAGGACATTTCTGTATCAGATGACAGCATTTCTGCACCTTAAAAGACTCATGCATCTCAGTCTATGTCAGTAAACTTGACGCATGTACCTCCCATCTCCCCTGAAAACAAGTAAGCAGCTCAGAAGGGACAAAGCCAACTTTTGAGTACCCTGCAGGAGATGGCAGAAAGACTTTGTATGCAGGGGTTTCACTGGGTCCGTTTGTGTCTCTTTCAGGAGTGCCTTGGAGTAGACCTCGAGGTGCAGAGGTAGCTGTAGGGTTGTAGCAAAACACACAGCCTGGTTTTGTTAGAAGCTTAGTAGACTCACAGAAGTGCAGTGTGATGGCACTGTACTGGATGTGACTTGGTTCCTGTTATTTGGGAGATAACTTTTCTTCCAGATTAGCACTGAAAACAACAACAACAAAAAACCATCTGAGATTATTCTTAAGGAAAAATCAAATGCATTAGAGGAGAATCTCATCTGAGAAGTTGCTCTGGAATCCTGTTAAGCAGAACTTTTTCATCCACTTGCGCATCTACAGCAGAGGATCAAGAAGTGGTTACATGGTGTTCAGACACTACTAGGAAGCTTTCCCTCCAGGTTTCTGAAGATAGTCATTTAAAATATGTTTAAAGCTAGGCAGAAATGCCTTTTATGATGTTCTCCAATAAACAATTTTTTAGCACCTTCCCTTAGAAGGTATAATTAGTTTAGACAAAAATTCCACAAGATTAAGAAAAAGCAGCTACAAACAATTTTAGATGCTACTTGTGCAGTCAGTGGACACAGATTTTGAAGTTAAACAAGATCAGCACCCAAGGCTGAGCAGCAGAACCCCATTTACCCATTGCATGCCATGCAAACAGCTAATTTAACCAAAGCGTGTAACCTGTATGTGTACACAGGGAGCAGATAAGGTTGTGTGTTCTCCCTTACTTTGGCATTTCCTGATGTAAATCATTAATGGCATTGTATGATTGCATGGCATTGTAGCTGTTCATGCTTAATATTTAGCTGAAGAGTTTTATTGTCTTTCTGCTTGCCTGTTAGGGAGCTTTATGCATAATATTTTTCTGGGAAAGGTATATAAAATGAGCCTAAAAGGGCTGTAGGACTCTCTCAGCATATTTCCTGGGAAGTGAGGTCTGTGGTACAGTTGTATGTTTTAAATAAAGTTAACACTGTGTGTACATTGTTTGCAGACAGATTTCACAGATTTACAGCACTGCAGCACAGTCATGTTGACAGACGAGTTCAGACAGCCATAGGCTAGGAGAGGAGTGAAATACTTTTCCCTTTTTTTTTTGTCAAAGTAAACACATTGGGGAACGTGAAACACTGCCACTTGGAGCACAGTGTTGTGAGTAGGACTGGGGGAGGGAGGAAGAGGGGGGATTTTTGCTCATTACTTCTCTGCTGAAAGCTGGATGAAACTGTCTTGTGACATTGATGGTTAAAAGTGGCAGCATCAAAAATAGTCAGCTCAAGCTCAAAACAGTAGCAGGCTGGCTTCAATTTGGGTACGTCCATGGGAACTCTTGTGCAGCTTTACTTTTTCCATCAAATTATCTGCCTTGCCCACAGCCATCAGCAGTGCTTGTTCTTGGGGGAAAAGTTGCTGGAGGCAGCGAGGCTGACATGGGAATAAAGATGCCAACCCCACAGACCGAGCAAACCCTTTCTGAATCCATGCAGTTTTGGCACATCAGATGGAATTGTTGTCTTGTCCTTTTTTTTTTTGCCCATTTGCAGCTTGGTGGTTAGACTGTTTTCAGGCCCAAACCACCCAATCCCGCGGTCATCCCTACTGATGAACAGGGAGACTGAGGTGAAGCAGGGTTGGTCATTACCCTACGTGAAGAGTAGAGGAAAACCCACTGTGCTTGCAGCTAGAAGCAGCAGGAATTTTTGCAGCTGGGAAGTCAGAGGCAGCACTCCTCCACAGAGCCCCAGGCCTTCGTCCTTCCCGACATGCACACACACGCGGGGTTTCCAGAGGCCAATGTGGGCAGTGGGAACACTGCCTACGGACCCTTCATCCTGGCCATTAGGTCTTCCATAGACATGACTGCAAGTCACAAGCTGTCCCATTCCTGCTTGTGGCCACTTGCATTGGTGGTCAGCACAGGAAGCGAGGCTGAGAGGGAGCTGTGTTCTGTGTGGTGATGAACGTGCCGCATCTCACAAACAGAAGGGATGCATAGCCTTCACCTTTTAGATCGCAGAACAGAAAAGGGAGCTTCATCCAAGGACATTGTGTATTAGTTTTAAGACATTTTAACAACTCTGGGGACCTGCTTTACTGACAGATCATTCTGAAAGGGAGGTTTTCATGGACAGCTAAGGAAAGTTTTGTGAAAGCTGATAAGTATGTCTTTTGGTTACATTTGAAACCCACAACACGTTTGGAGCAGTAAGCCAAGTGACCCCCTCTTCCTTTATTCTTTAGGCTTTTCTCTGATGACAGGATTTATCCAATATAATTTTTTCAGTTCAGCAGATTTTATAAATGTGAAGAAAATTACAAAAACATCCACTTTTGGTCAAGCTGTTAATAATAGTCAGGATTTGTAGACAGTGCTTGAGTTTGCTGTTTACCCTCTAGGGCAGCTTTTCAGGAATGCTTCCATCTGACTGAACTTCTTTGTGTCTTCTAATCAAAAATTAGTTTTGCTTTTTTTCCTTCCCAATAAATCAGTATAAAAGCTCTCTCAAAAGGTTCTTGCATTACTTTGAGTTCTTAGAGAAGCATGTTGAGGAATACGTTCTTCTCCAGATTTCTAGCTATTCTTTTCCCACACAGTACTCACAGGAAGATTGAGGAAGGAGATAAACAGAAAACTTATTTTGTATGTTTTGCTCGGTATTATGGTCCTGTATTCTGTAAACAACAGAGTGGAGAAATCTTGCAGGTTTACAATTATGTGCAACTGTTCGTGCTTCTGGTGCTCACCATGAAGATTTTTCTCATGGCCAAAAAAGGTATTTCAGAGTTTTCCATGGAAAGGCCCAATTTAAGCACTGCGGAAACATTTCTCTCTTCCACAGAAGCTGGGGAGTTTGCTCTTGGGAGGTGGAGGTGAATGGATATCCGAGACTTGTTCATCCCACCTACCTTGTGTTGAACTTGAATGAAGTTAATAAGCTTTCTGATGGCTCTGGGATGAGGGAATCTTCCCAAAAGAAATGTTTCTGTCTTTCTTCTCAAGCAGCCTCCACATGTGGGGAATATCTTTAGTCTTTCCTATTGCTCTGGACTTAGAGAGCTGGAGCAGAATTACAGTGCTGGGAGGAAAGTGTCATGTTATCACCTGGTCGTCTGCAGGGAGAGACATGGATAGGAACAGCTGCCAGTGCTGTGAAACTGTGAGTGTTTCCTGGCTTTTTGAATGGGGTTTGTTTGCTTGCTTCTTGTCAGAGCATGTATTGGTATGCACCACTCAGCTCTTGCACAAATGGCACAGGCTGCTTCTAAACAGAGTTTCCTGCTGATAAAGACGAATGTGAAACTTAAAACACGTTTTTGCAGCACACAAAGGCTGAGTATTTGTCCAAAAACTGTTCTCTTTAGGCTAGAGAGAACAGTCCTCTTGACATTTTGTTAGACTAGAGGAACTGACAAGGGCAGGGAAAGGCCAACTGGGACAGTGGTGAAAGTAATTCCAGAGAACTGGTGATACGTCCTTACTAGCTTCCTCTATGCCTTTAAAATTCAATTTGTATTTATCTTGTTACATGAATTTACAACTGGCCCTGGAAATGGGAGAGAGCTAGCACAGGATGAATTATCCACCCAGAAGAAATTTCCACTTGTGAACGCCTTTCCTGTAATCCCTTTTTGTTTTGGAAAGTTAAGAAAGCAAAAGGAAAACAGGGCTAGGCAACTTTTCACATGCCAGAATACAGTGGAGTGCCAGAGTTCTGACTGTCACATAGCTCTTGGCTTGCATTTTTTCCTTCAGACACATTAGGCCTTGCCATTGGGAGCACTTAAATCTTCAGATATATTTTTTTTTTACCTGCACAATGACCCTCATCCTCCTTCTTGAAGTAGGGTGAACGTTGATGAAGGAGGGGAGCTTGTCAGATGTAGTAGGAATATTTTGAGTAGATGAGAGAAGCACATGTACTAAGTATTTAAAACCTAGACAGTGCTATAGTATTCCTGAATCTGTTACCTGTTCCTTCCGTGTACTTTAGGTGCTTTAGACACTGCTTCTACAAAGCAGTGGTTTGTATGCAGTGCAGAGGTGAGCGATGCTTGGTAGGACCCATGTCCTAGATTGAGCTTCTTTTCTTTAACTTCTTTTAGAGATCATCTTTTTTGCAGGCTTATACAGCAGTTGGTATAATGAGTATTTGGGTGCCCTTACAACTCAGTTTGTTGTCACACTATCAGTGCTATGGTTTGCCCAGTGGCTTGTGTTGGTCTGAATTCATGGTGAAGGACCATGACCAAAATTCAGCATGATGAGGATAGAAGGGATCATGCAAGGAGGTCTTTCCAGACACAAATTTTAGGCACTTCTTGAATCACTTTCTTCTGTGCTCACATGTAAACCAAGAACAGAAAACTGAGCTGCTTGTAACACTTCAGCAAAAATTGCCAAAGGTATTCCCTGATTACGTATTTAATGCACGTCGGATGAAATCCCTTTAGGTGGCAGAACAGAGGAACCACCCAAATTTAACTTATCTTTTGGCAGAGGAGTGAGAGGAACTCACTCTTGGCTGCACCCCTTGGTAGGCAACATGTACCATGGAGTCAAATCCATTTAGCCATTTCACTTTGATAGACCAGGAGTGAGCATCACAGTGGTCATTCTGGGCTACAGAATTAGACTTACACTAATTCTTACTCAGAGACCAGCATGCAACAAGTATTGGGCAGCATCTTTACCCCCTGGAGATCCCAGCTCTTGTACATTTTGCTGCAGTCAGATTTTGTGGATGCTTATAGCAAGTTAACCTTCAGATGAGTCAAGTCTAATTTTTTGCTAGATGGGAGTTTCTTTCTTGGTCCCAAGAGATATCTTGGGTTAATGTTGGCATAATTTCTCATTTTCCAACATTCTTGAACACAGCTAGAAGGGTGTATGTTAATTGTTTACCTTGCTTTTAAAACTAAATTTAGTATTTGGAAATTAAGTATGGTCTAAGTGTGCAAAGGAAAGATTTGAAATACTGAATGCAGAAGCCAAACTATTTTTTAACACTTGAATAATCATGCTTTTTTCTGGCTATCAGGCAAACTTTTTTACTTCTTCAGTTAAAAATGTAAAGTACATTTCTATGCACCCTGTAAAGAAACTAATTGATGCCTAGAAACTGCTTTATTTTTTAAAAAATCTCTTTTATTTCTCCTCCTCTTTTGGGCAGCCTAGCGCAACATCCTGTGCCTGGGGGAAACCAGACTGTAGTCTGAAAGGGCTACTTTATTCCATCAGTGATTGCAAAACGGTTTCCACTATTGGTTTACTTTTTTTTCTTTTGGCTTTTACTTTTACTCTTGTCTATTCGACTAGTCAAAATCTACCTGTAGCTGAACAGGGCAGGCCTTGTAACTTTAAAGCTGTTTGAAGCATTCTTTCTGGTGGCAGATTTTCACGTTGTTAATTATTTCTGCAAAGAACAGATTGTGAGAGATAAGCTGGCTGTTACCTTCCTATGGTATAAGGAGTGTAGCTGAAGTGCTGCTGGGCTCTGCTTATTTTGTTAATGCGTTGGCAGCCTACCACGTAAAGGTTAAGATAGCATTGTAGCCACGGAAATAATCTCATTTATTCTTTTCTCCCAGCTCAAACTTTCTTTGAAGGATGAAAGGTTGTTGATGATTGGACTCGTGTTATAAAGAAAGGGATAAATGTTTATTGAGCAGATCACTTCAGAGTTGCTGCAGTGGAGTGTGCCAATTAATAATTCTGGTGTAGTTTTGTTCAAAGGACAGATCGATAGCTGACTTCTCTCCAGGTATTGATCCCGAGGAGTTGAATGAGCCAAGGTGTTGGCTCAGGGCAACCTGAACAAAGTCTTTATTTCTAAGTGAGTGACTGAATGAGCCGAGGTAGAGGATTAGGTTTGTCAATAGAAGAGTCCCTTCCCAGAGTCTTGGAGGGATGGTAGAAAACTACAGAACTTAAAACTTACTCAGTGCTCAGTTTTCCCATGTCCTTGATCCTATCAGTGTCACACTGGAACTAAGAACACCTCCTGCTCTAAGTTCATCGCTGCTTTTCTTCTCAGCCCACCATCCAGAACAGCATTCGGTGCTGATGTTTGCCACAGATCAGGCTGTCACAGCGACTGCTTCCTTCCCCGGGCTCCTGATGACCTCAGCCCTTAATCCTTTAAGCCACTCTGTCCTGCATCTCATTAAAAGACCAGCACTCTCCAGGGGATGGGGCAGCACTGCAAATGGGTCACTGCTTTGTACTGGTGGGGGATACTCCTGTAAATAAACATAGTCCCTCTGGGGGCTTCTGGTGAGATTTATTTACTGGCTGTCTGTTGAAACTGTCCTCTTGCCCTGTAACAGATCCAGGCATACATTTCTGGTGAGCAAAGCTTTACTTTTGAGGAGATACCTGCTGTGTGTTTGCATGTAAACTGGTGCTTGAGAACTCTGCTTCAAGTTGCAGGTATAAAATGCATCCGCAGACAAAGGCAGGTATTACTGTACAACTGGATGCACATCCTCAAGCAGTCATGTCCACAAAGAGAGGTAACAGGCTATTTCTCATAGGGCAGAAACTGTTCTTTGTAAGTTAGAAGTGAAACGTTAACACAGAAGTTAAAATAACTACTTGGTGCTGTGTCGTACTTCCGTGCAGCAAACAGTTCAGCTGTTCTTGTGAAGGGGGCCGTGACACAGAGGAAAAGGAAGGGTGGAAACCTGCGTTTGCTTGTGTCACCTGTGATTTAAGAAAAGCCTCTCTTCTTCATTTAAAGGAGATGATGGAACAGGGTGTATGTCAGTAGGACAATTAGCATTTCCATCAAGTGCCAGTTGGCTCTGAAATTAATAGAATACTGCTAGCTCCCTCCCTTCCCACTCCTCCATTTGGATCTTGGTGATTTTTTCAGGGTTTGCAGTGACTTACTCTTGGCTTTGATGCTTTTTGCTGAAGCAATCACGTGAAGCCCCCTGGGATCCCATTGCCATTGAAGTTACTGTAGGCTGCAGTGCCCTGGGTACCTCCTGTGTTCTGTGTTCCCTCATGCAGAAGAATTTAGCTGTGCTCAGACTTGGGCTAGGTGTGGAGGCAAGTAACGTTAGGGATGAGTAGGGGGTGGGAAGCCTTGCAGGATGCAGTTGTGAACATCATTGCATCTAGCTGTACATCTCATTTGCTTGTCTATCGAGGCTCGATGGCCCATAGACAGCAAACCCACGTGAGCAGAGTCAAGCACTGATGGGCCTGCCAGGCGCAGGTAGTTCTGTGCTGGAAGCAAAGCAAGCGGTGTGGCTGGGGTGGTGCAGAGCTGCTAATGAACGAAGCGAGGATTGGCTGTTAAACAGAGCATGTGAAACTTGAATAGCCTCCTCTTGCTGAGCCTAATCTAAGAACCACATGGCATAAGAACTGAAGCAAGGTTTGGACAAATTCCACCGTATTGTTGCTGTGCCGGTTGCTGACCTTGTCACCACACTTTGGGGTTTGCTAGCAGGTGGGTGAGTGCGAGTCCGAAACCCTGGCGGTGTCTGGCAGAGCTACCACCACCCTGGTGAGGCCCGCAGCACTTACCAAGCTGTCAGCCCAAGACAGCAGTTACCCCACCGAGATGCCTCCTGCCAGTTTCAGTGCTGGTGGGTGTCTGAGAGTTCCTGCTGACTTCAAGAGAGGTGACACTGTTAGGCATAGGCAGCAGGCATCCACTCCCTTCTGCTTCTCAGCACCAAGTCACCTCCTGACGGTAAAGCATGGTGGAACAGCTAGTCATCCTCTCAGCATCAGGATGGAGATCCCACGGCTTATTCTTCCGCTTGTTTTGCACTCCCCTTATGTGGGTACAAGATTGTGTCAGCTGTGAGACAAAGCTTCGCTCTGGTCCGTGAAGGAATTCTGCCAGAGGAGGCCTTGGTAGCTGTGAGTAAGGCCAAAGGAAGGCGCTTCTGAAGCTTGTTTAGTTGAAATATCTTCTATGTCTAATATCTATCTTGATCGTGTAGTGGAGGTTAGTGTTTTGGTGAAATGTTCAACTCGTAATGGCTGTAAGGACTTCCTACGAGTTTCAAGTTAAAGAAGTAGTGGAGGTAGAAGCAACGAAGGTATCTTAACAGTCATGAAGCACATTTGCTTGCAGATGCTTATGACTGATGTGGTCCAAAAAAAACATCTGTATTACCTTGCTGGATTGTTCACTACATTAGGATTCGAGAAGAGCAAGCAGAGGCAGCTTGCTAACAGCATTACGCAAGCAAGCTCCTGTCTCACCCCCACTTGGAGCACAGATCATTGAAAAAAAAAAAAACAACCTTGTGCTGAGGTTCTGTCTATCAGTTACTGTTGGAAGCAAAGTAACTGTTGCTACAGACTTGAAAGACAGAAGTAAATGACCTTAAATGCTGAGGGTTACCAATGTTCCCCTGGCTTTATGCTTTTCCACTTTTTCTGCTATAGAAAAGATTGCTGATGAGTGGAGACGTATAGTCCTACTGACTTAATGTAGAGGAGCCCTTTGTTTTGCAGAGTCAGTGTGTCATCTCATGAGAAACAATTTCCTTCAGTGAGGGATAGGAAAATAAATACATATTTTTATAGATTTATATAAAGTTGTTTTTCTTTTCAGTTGCTCTTGTGGACTGCATAGTTTGTTGCTAGCTCCGTGGTACTAAGCTTGAATGCTTAGCTGTTTTTACTTAAATTTATTTTGACTTCAGATTTGCTCTTTTGTCTTGGGATTTTTTCCACTTTTTTTTAAGCTGTCCTCTAGTTGGTAGGATATTTATGCGTGTTCAAGTAGCCCCTATTTATTTATTTTGTTTGTATTTGCAGAGATTGTTTCAAACCTCAGCTTTGGCAAATGGCTAACAGAAATCTTATTTTTCTTACAATTAAAAACATGATGAGGTATTTTAATTGGTTTCACCAATAATCTCTATTTCCAATCGGATTGCTTGGGAGAAGAAATTGAAGAGAGTCTGTAGCTGTGCTGACAGACTCACAGCATTTGTTGAACTCTTGATGGAGGTGGCTGAACACGTTCCTGCAGGATTGCACAAGGAGAAAATTCAGATCCAAGTAAAGACTGTCACAAGTTCTCCATGCATGTTTTCTTGCTAGTATTTGTACTGGACATACTGATAGACCTTAACATAACACATCTGTACATGTACTATCAGTTATGTTTTAAACCCTCATAACATACCATTAAGCAACCACTGTATTTTTTTTTTTATTTTCACCTCAAAATAAGTCAATTTTTGTCTTTGTGGGTACTGGCTGTACTTTCCCTTCTCCTTAGGGAGATGAAGATGTTGTCTGACACTCGTATGAAAACAGTGAGCTTATTACAGAGCAGCAGCCTTCCTTTATACACTTTGCAACCACTTATTCCTGTTTACAAAATACATAGATTAAAAATGGCTCTGCTTTGCAGCTTGTGATCCAACTTTTCAGTGCTAAATAACATGTGCCTGTGTGTATATACGCACACATACACATGTACACCCTGGGCTTGTCAGCCAGCAAGGTTTTGAATTCTGGTGAGGGATCATCACCATCTGGAAGTGAACAGTAAGCTGTTCCTGTGCAGAGGAAGGAGAAATGATTCAGGGCTGTCTGCTGGATAGTTTTCAGGATGCTTTGGCAGTTTGACTCATATACAGACAGACTGAAAATCAGAAAGAACGTCACTCTGCTGGAGGCCAGTGTTTTGAGTTGTACCACTGCATGCATGAATGCAGGGCAGCAAGGAGATGAAGTTACAGCCCTCTTCTAGTTACTTCTCAATTTCGACCCTTATTACATATAGACAACTTATTTATCCATTGGGTTACAAAAGAATGTAAATGGAGCAACATTATAGTAACTGTCACTTAAGAAATGCATCTTTTAAACTCTCTGGTGAAGGACCTGGTCATCATTTTGGAACAACACACAGCTCTGAGGGACCTTGACCTATCAAAGTCCTTCTGCGACACAGATGCCAAATAATCTGAACAGCTTTATGCAGCGTTTTTCTTTCCAGTGAACATATGTTAATCCTTCTGCGTTACGTGGCGTATTTACCTTCAGAAGGAGAGATCTGACTTTATTAAAAATGATACCATTTATAGGACTGCCTTCAGCTTTTCTCTTGGGGAAGTCACACTTAGTAATTCATACCGCTAACTACATCTTCCTTATCTCGTGTCCTCTACACCTATTTAACTTGAGAAGATCTCAGACAGGTATAGAAGAGCAGTGCTCTTTCCTGTTGTTTCCTCTTATTTTTTTGTTACCCAAAACATCTCCTGAGAGTAAAAGCCTGCACTACAGTAAAAGCCTGCTTGACACTTCCTTCCTCAACAGACCGCACTCTTCACATCTCCCCTGTTGTTACTACGTTATGCCTTTTTTTGTTGTTTTAGTTGATAATCTATGCACTATGCTCTCAGATCCAGACTTTCTTTATGCACTATTGGGGTCATTTTTACATTTTTAGTGGAGAGCACACTTTAATAGCTTCAAAACTTTCCCAAGGGAATTCTTTGGAAGAAAAGGAGTCAAGGATTTTTTTTTTTGTCCCTCTTCAAAAGAAAAGAAACTGAGTGCACATGTCCTGCTCGTATCACAGCCCAATTAACTGAGTTTCAGCAAAGGCCTCACTGAACTCACCCACAGCTCAGGCTGACCCGAACCTGTGCTGCTTCCGTCCCACTTTCTCCTTTTGATGACACTGGTGCTCATCCAATTCTGGGGTTAAATGATGCAAGGAACTTGGTCCCTGAAGGCTGAGCAAAAATAGATTAGGATTTTTTGGTACTGGTTTAGTTCCAGGACAAGCAGAGAGGGAGATGGGAACCAGCGGAGCTGGGAACCCAGGCAAAATTCATTTTTGCTTCAAAAAAAATACATGCAGTGGCTTTCAAGTCTAGCTTCATGTAGCTACTATGCCAAAGAAACAAGCGTGTTTGATTTAGGCTTGTTTTCCCTTTTCTGTAACTGTGGAAATCACATTGATCCTCGTTTGACTCACAACTATTTCAAAATAACATTACAGTGACTAACATCTGAAAAATGTGCGTGGCATTTGACTCGCAGTTCAGGCCTTATTTCATTGGAGGGCCTTCGACTGCCACAAATTGCTTTAAATTGGCAGAGCTCTTCTCATAACAAGCAATATTTCAACATAATTGAATTGGGTTCCCTTCCCAAGAGGAAGCAGTACTCCCAAAGCTTTCTGGAGATGTCACCCCGTCTGTGATCACTTCCTGGCCCACGGGCAGGTATGGGTGCTCATGGGGTGACTCAGCCAGCCTTGCCATGAAGGCCCTTGCATGTTTGTTCGACTTCTGCCTGGTGGAGAGGAGTGGAGCTGGTGGAGTACTTTACGGAGCTTATAAACAGGAGGGAGACTGACTTTTTACTTGGGTAGATAGTGATAGGACAAGGGAAAATGGTTTTTAACTAAAAGAGGAGAGATTTAGGTTAGATGTTAGGAGGAAAACTCCTTACTTGGGGGATGGTGAGGCACTAGCACAGGCTGCCCAGAGAAGCTGTGGATATCCGTTCCCTGTATATGATCAAGCCAGGCTGGAAGGGGCCCTGGGCAGCCCTGTGTGCTGAGTGGCAGCTCTGCCCACAGTGGTGGAATGGGAACTGGATGGGCTTCGAGGTCCTTCCAACTCAAGCCAGTCTGTGATTCTGTGACCCAGCAGGGGCTGCCAGCCCTGCTCTGCTCTGCAGCAGGGCTGCTTGGCAGCTGGGGCAGCCCCCAAGCTGCTTGCGGACTGTGATTCAGTGCTTATGACAGCAAGGTCCCACAGCTGGACCCAGCCTGCCCAAGCTGCCGGCCATCTGTGTCTGGCTAGCGATGAAACGGCAAGCAAACAATTCATTCAATACAAGTCATTCCCTGCTTGCCTTTTTAGCTGGCAAGGTGCCTTGAAACTCATAGGAAGCAGCCGTGTCCAGACCTTTGGCCAGCAGCATGCAGCAGGGTGGGTGGGTGTATTCCACATGCAGATTCTTAGATTTCAGTCTCTCTGGGTCTGCTATTGCTATAACATTATGCTGAACCAAATGGGAATGCAAAAGCCAGGTGAGCACAGCCCATATCATAGAGCATTCATTCAAGTGCTGTTCGGAAGCAGAGTTTGTGATACTGCGGCTGTCTCGGGGAGAAGTAGGGTTTGTTTTCAGAGACGACAGATTAGGAAGCAGAATGAGGATCCATCCTGGTTCAATTCAAATACTTGATGATTAAGACTTAAAGTTCCCAAAAGCTCTCTCCTGCCATAAGCCCTTAATCCTTTGTTGGTATTCCACTTGATTTTCACTGCATAGCCTTTCAATTCCCCTCCTTATAATCCACACTGTGCCTTACAGATGAAATACATGCTGCCAGGTAATGAAATCTCATTTTCTGTTAAAGGATCATTGCGGGTAATCCTGTGACAGTGACAGGACAGTGTTACCCACTGCAAAACCAGCTGGCTGCTTTTTGGCATGGATGGATTTGCTCTCTTGATGCAGTGCCTGAATTGTTAGGGCTGTGGTCCTGCTCTGGGCATATATCCTATAAAATCTCTTTGTGAGGCCAGGGGCTTCTGCATGTCCATGTGTTTAACAGTGAAAATAAATCCTGTGAACATGATAACTGGAAATTTAGGACTACCAAAGCACAACCAGTACCTGCAGCTGTGTTGGGCAGTGCTGCTCCTGATTTTGGGATTTAAGCCTTTCAGGTCAGATCCTAATCTCTTTCATTCATCTCCTCAGACTGCATTGCTACAGCCAAGCAGTGTGAGCAAAGAATCCTCTTACGCCACAGCTCTTGTTGCCATCTGACTTCACCTGTAAATAGCAAGCTGCTATGATTAGCACCATGCCTTGTGTCTGTCCCTGGAAACAGGCAGTCTGAATTCAGCATGGGTGGGATTCTCTCGAGTGATCATTGGGGATCAAGAATGTAGGCCTTTAACTGGAACTGCTCAAGAAGGGCAGCTCTTCTGTCTCTGTGAGATCTCTACTGTTTGAAAAAACAGCAGTGCTTTAAGCTCAGCTCAAAAAGGAGATGTGTGGTTTTCAAGGAATCACAGAATGGTTCGGTTGGAAGGGAGCTGAAAGCCCGCCCAGTCCCTCCATCGTACTGTAGGCAGGGCTGCCCCACGGCTCAGCTGCCCAGGGCCCCATCCTGCCTAGCCTGGAATGCACCCAGGGATGGGGCAGCAAGCACAGCTTCTCTGGGCAGCTGTGCCAGTGCCTCACTGCCCTCCAAGAAAACCTAACCAAACTGTCTTCTGTTAGTTTTAAAATCATTCTGCCTTGTTCTGTCACTATCTGCCTGTGTAAAAAGTCAGTCTCCCTCCTGTTTATAAGCTCAGATTTTTGTGTTCGGGCACAAAATGAGCTGAAAAAAACTTGGATGAGTTTCCTCAAATTCTTCCTAGGTTTCTGCCTTGTCAGTTCAGCAAACGAAACCAGTTACAGTTATTTTAAGTTATTCACAGCTATTGGAGCCCATTGTAAAAGAGACATGTATGAGGAAAAAATGCATTCTGGAGACCAGCTGCTTTGGATTTGTGTAGAATTGAGGTTTGTGTATTTTGTGTGCCTGGGGAGGAAGAGCAGGGGATGAGAAAACCAGTGACAACAGAATTCAGCTAATCTTGTGCTTTTAAACCAAACAACTCCTCTCCCCCTAAGAATTCTTAGCGCAATGATCTGATGAGGGATCGAGAGGAACCTCTCTGTGTCATCCATAAAGTGCACAGCTTTTGATTTCTTTTGCCGAGAATCTGGAAAGTGAGATCACTTGGATGTGTGTGTGCAGGGTCACGCTGTAGGCACAAGTACCTGGACAGTTCAGATTTTGGGTTGGGCTGAATCCCCATTCGTATAACTGAGAAAGGGAATTTTACCCAAACTTATTTTGGATCCCCGGCCATTAGGAGTAAAAAGGTCTTGATTGATAAGAACTTGGAAAAGCATAGAGCAGAAAAGATAGGTGGTTAATGGAAAAAAATAAGAGCTAATTCCCCTTTTCTGTAAGTGGATGGAAAAGGAGGACTTTGCATGTTGAAAATAATTGCTGTAAAAACAAATTTTTTGTTTCTTGTGAAAATGAGGTGAGGGAAAAGTCTGCTCAGGTGAATGAGTGGAATGCCATCACCTTGTCTACACATTCTGCACACAGCAAGTAACTCAGTGATGATGTAGGTCATGCTTTGGTTTGGGACATAAACTAAAAATCCAGAAATTCTGCATTGGAGAGGTACAAGGGAACACTGCAGAAAACCAAACTTTGTGGGAAAAATGCTTTTTTCCATTACAGAGTCCATATTCTGCATTGATCTGAGCACCTGCTAAGCTCCATGCCCTGGCCAGTTGGGCTGGCATCAACGTAATATTTGTTGTACATGAACACCAGGCTGTCTGGGGAGTGTAAAAATGCTGGAAATGACAAAATGTTGCTAAGTGACAGGCAGTCACGGTTGTCATTGTCTTTCAGACTAACAGTGATGCCAAAGGAAAAATATGATCCTCCCGATCCTCGCCGAATTTACACCATCATGTCAGCAGAAGAGGTAGCCAATGGGAAGAAGTCTCACTGGGCTGAATTAGAGATCTCGGGTGAGTTGGTTTGGGTTTGAATTTTAGTTTGTTAGTGTTTTTGAATTTAAGAGCTTCACAGCCCAAGAACTGCATCAGCCACTCTCAGGTAGGGGATCCTGCAGTGAGAACAGTTTTTCTACATTGAGAAGAAGCATTAATTAACTTACCAGATTGCCTTCAAGCTTTCATGTAAAACACAAACTGAAACTGGATGTGAGGTCTTAGCAACACATTGATGTCCCAAACCTCTATCTCTGTCTCTGCCCTTTTAACCAGGAGCGTCAGGAAATTGCTTAAGAGCTGCTTGTGGATGAGATGCATGCAGATATCTTCTGCATGCTTCATTGAAGTAGCAGGGTATTCTCATGTCCCACGTGGTTTGTTTGTAATGGTTGGAGGGAGTAAAGCTGACTGAGGTGCTTGGTTTTCTTTTTTAGGTAGAGTGCGGAGCTTAAGTACGTCGCTTTGGTCACTGACGCACTTGACTGCTCTACACCTCAATGACAATAATCTTACTCGCATTCCACCTGATATTGCCAAGCTTCATAATCTGGTTTACCTGGATCTGTCATCCAACAAACTCAGAAGTTTACCAGCAGAACTAGGAAACATGGTGTCTCTCAGGTAAGAGAAAGCATTTGGGTTAAATTTAAAAAAAAAAGTCTGTATTCTGAGGTTAGGACTGAGACATTTTACTTGGATTCATTCTTGTTTACTATTAACAATTTAACGATTTAACAATAAACTATTAACAGTTTAACAATTCTTGGATTTAAAACCTGAGAAAAATCAAGGTTGATACAAATGTTCAGTTCTAGCAATTACTTCTGGTTTTATAATTCTGTTTTTCTGATCTCTACAGATACCTATCCATAAGTTGGGTAGCGTTCTGCTCTGAAGCATTCTCACTTTGAGGCTTTGTGATTGCCCACTGCTTAAGTAGTGTCTGATTTTATTTTGCTGGTTGTTTGTTGTTGGGATTTTTTTTTTTTTTTTTCTTTGTTTTGTTCTGTGTCGTTTTGTTTTCCTGATGCATTTCAGTTGTGCTTCGAAGATTTGCATGTCTTTGCATAACACAAAAAATTCAGGGTGAAAAGTGCCATCTTTGAAGATGAGCAGCATCATGCTTTAAGAGTTTTCTTCTGAAGTGACACTCATCAAAAGTGTTTTTTGCATTGTTGCAGGGAATTGCTTTTAAATAACAATCTATTACGGGTTTTGCCTTACGAACTTGGACGGCTCTTCCAGCTACAAACCCTAGGTTTGAAAGGTGAGTGAGTTCTTTACAGCTAAATATTTCTCAGAGCACTCGACTTACTGAGGGAGTTGGGCTCAGAAGCTTTGTGCATTACCTCAACGTTTTCTTACAGTTTCAGATATTAAGCAGCAATGACTAACCAGTTTGGAAAATAATGCTTTTTCTAACGGTATTAAGCTGCATTATGAACCTATTTTAAATCTGTAAGTGCATAGACAAACCCCATAACTTACTCTATTTATTGATTGAGGTGAATCAAAAGAAAAAAAGTCTTGTGTACCTGCTATTTCTATAGCATCTGTTACCGTGGTATTCAAGAGTTACAAGCTAAGCAATCTAAATACCTTCTGGGTCAATTTGTCTGTTCTCATTATGGGAGATTTTCTTTTATTGGAAAGCCTCAGGAAAGTCAGGCAGCTAATCACCCAGTTGTTCTGTGTTGTTGGCAGGCAATCCTTTATCACAAGATATTCTCAGCCTCTACCAAGATCCAGACGGAACTCGAAAGCTACTGAACTACATGCTTGACAATCTAGCAGGTGACAGACCTACAAATCTTGATTGACAGAAATGGTTTAAAAGCATGCATGTCTGACAGTATTTGCCACTAAAGCAAGAAAGTGAACCACAGAGGGGAGAGCATTTTCTAACTGCGTTTGTGTTTTTGTCAAGCAGTTCTAGCCATACACACACACACAAAGGAAGAGGTTCGTATATACTGTCCAAGCTTTTCACGGGTTACCCAGCCAGTTGTTCTCACTGCGGTTTGAAACCCTTCAGTTTCCATAAAGTCTTCCTTGCTAAAGCCATTTCAATACTTTCCCCTTGAAATTATAATGCAAACAGAAGCAGAATGTCAAACTTGGAAATGTGATTCTGATTAAGAATATCAAGTACCTGCGTCATGGTTCTGTAACTGAGTTTTCTGTTTTGCCACTTGATCTCTCGTGTGGTAAAACAGAACAAACTTCTGCCTCTGCTCTAAGGTTCCACAGATGGAATTTTAAATGGTCTTGGGGTCAGCTCACAGCTGAGCTTTACAGTGTTGTAAAACAGCCGTGGTTTGAGGTGGCACATATTATGCCAACTCATAGCAATCTCCAACTTTGTAAATGGAGAGTGTGCATTACAGGAACCATGGATGTACGGCAGAGTTCTCGGAGAGGGGAGTATAGGATGTCTGAACCACTGCAAGATTTACGACTTCTTCCTCAACAATATTTTCAAGGTGCATGTGTATATCACAGAATCACAGAATCACAGAATTGTAGGGGTTGGAAGGGACCTCTAGGGATCATCGAGACCAACCCCCCTGCCAAAGCAGGTTCCCTACACCAGGTCGCACAGGTAGGCGTCCAGGCGAGACTTGAATATCTCCAGAGAAGGAGACTCCACAACCTCCCTGGGCAGCCTGTTCCAGTGCTCCGTCACCCTCACCGTGAAGAAGTTCTTACGCACATTCGTGCGAAACTTCCTGTGCTGCAGCTTATGTCTGTTTCCCCTCGTCCTGTCTCCACGTACCACTGAAAAGAGACTGGCCTCACCGCTATGGCCGCCACACCTCAGATATTTATAAACCTGGATCAGGTCCCCTCTCAGTCTTCTTTTCTCAAGGCTAAACAGACCCAGTTCACTTAGCCTTTCTTCATAGGGGAGATGCTCCAGGCCCTTCACCATCTTTGTGGCCCTCCGCTGGACTCTTTCCAAGAGATCCCTGTCTTTTTTGTACCGGGGAGCCCAGAATTGGACACAGTACTCCAGATGAGGCCTTACCAGGGCAGAGTAGAGGGGGAGGATCACCTCCCTTGACCCGCTGGACACGCTCTTCTTAATGCGCCCCAGAATGCCATTGGCCTTTTTGGCCACGAGGGCACGCTGCTGGCTCATGGCCAACCTCTCGTCCACCAGGACGCCCAGGTCCCTCTCTGCAGAGCTCCTCTCCAGCAGCTCATCCCCCAGCCTGTATTGGTGCATGCAATTATTCCTCCCTAGGTGTAAGACCCTACACTTGCTTTTGTTAAACCTCATCCGGTTTCTTACTGCCCAGCTCTCCAGCCTGTCCAGGTCTCGCTGAATGGCAGCGCAGCCTTCAGGCGTGTCAGCCAATCCTCCCAACTTCGTATCATCAGCAAACTTGCTGAGGGTGGCCACTATCCCCTCATCAAGGTCATTGATGAAGATGTTGAACAAGACCGGACCCAGCACAGACCCCTGGGGGACACCACTGGTTACAGGCCTCCAGCCAGACTCTGCACCACCAACGACGACCCTCTGCGCTCTGCCAGTCAGCCAGTTCTCAACCCACCTCACTGTCCACTCGTCTATCCCACACTTCCTCAGCTTTGTTATAAGGATGTCGTGGGAGACAGTATCAAATGCCTTTCTAAAATCAAGGTAGACTACATCAACCGGTCTTCCCCCATCCACCCAGCATGTGACAGCATCATAGAAGGCCACCAGGTTGGTCGAGCACGACCTCCCCTTGGTGAACCCATGCTGACTACTCCTGATAACTCCTAACTCCTAACTACTCCTTTTCTCCTAGTTGTCTGGAGATGGTATCCAGCACAAGCTGTTCCATCACCTTTCCAGGGATGGAGGTGAGGCTGACAGGCCTATAATTACCCGGATCTTCCTTCTTGCCCTTTTTGAAGACCGGAGTGACCTTGGCTATCCTCCAGTCTTCAGGGACCTCCCCTGTTATCCAAGACCTCTCAAAAATGATGGAGAGCGGTTCGGCAATGACCTCCGCCAGCTCCCTCAGCACACGTGGATGCACCCCATCAGGTCCCATGAACTTGTGGACCTTAGTACTGCCTAGGCGCTCACGCACGTCCTCTTTCCTGACTAAAGGGAAGTCTCCCATTCCCCAGACCCTCTCACTAACCTCCAGGGTGTGGGAAACCTGAGGGAGAGCCTTTTCACTGAAGACGGAAGTAAAGAAGGCATTCAGTATCTCTGCCTTCTCAGCATCCCCCGTTACCAGAACCCCCCCCTCACTTAGTAAGGGGCCCACATTCTCTCTAGTTTTCCTTTTGCTGTTAACATACTTGAAGAAGCCTTTTTTATTATCCTTTATCACTTTAGCCAGATTCAATTCCAGGCGGGCTTTAGCCTTCCTCATTGCATCCCTGCAGGCCCTGACTACATTCCTATATTCTTCCCAAGTGGTCAGACCGTTTTTCCACATTTCATGGGCCTTCTTCTTTCCTTTGAGTTTGCGCATGAGCTCCTTGCTCATCCACACAGGTCTCCTGCCACCTTTTCCCTATTTCTTGCTCACAGGGACGCACTGATCCTGAGCTTGGAAGAAGAGCTGTTTAAATGCTGACCAGCTCTCAGAGGCCCCCTTACCTTCTAACACCCGAGCCCACGGGATAGCTCCAAGTAGGTCCCGGAAGAGATTGAAGTTGACTCTCTTAAAGTCCAGGGTAGCAATCCTACTTATTGCTTTGCTTCTTCCACTCAGGATCTTGAACTCCACCATCTCATGATCACTACAACCCAAACTGCCCCCAACCTTTACTTCCTTAACAAGTCCATCCCTGTTGGTGAGAATAAGATCCAGTAACGCCCCTCCCTGCGTTGGTTCCTCCACCACCTGCATTAGAAAGTTGTCTTTAACGCACTGCAAGAACCGTCTGGACCGTGCGTGCCTGGCCATGTTGGTCGTCCAGCAAATATCTGGATAATTGAAGTCCCCTATAAGCACCGGTGCCTGGGAACGTGACGCTACATCCATTTGCTTTTGGAAGGCCTCATCAGCCTCCTCATCCTGATCAGGGGGCCTGTAGTACACACCCACAACAGTGTCACCCTTCCCAGCCTGCCCCTTGATTCTCACCCATAAGCTCTCCACTGCTATATCCTTGTCTCCCATGGAGCTTAAAAAGGCATGGGGAATTGGTGTTGCGAAGTACAGTATGGGACATTATTGTTCATTCATCTGTTTGATTTAGAATTTGCAGCTGAGTTAATTATTATTTCTTTGTGTTGCTTTTATTTTTAGTTCATCCAGAGCAGCTGCCTCCAAGGCCATGGATTACTTTGAAAGAGCGAGACCAAATTCTGCCCTCAGGTAAAACTGTGGTTCTTTTCCCTATGTTCAAACAGTGATGTGCTGAAGAGCTTTTCTTTGTCTTTTTTTTCAAAGCGGTCTCCTGACTTACATGGATCAGATGTAAGATAGCAATTTGTGTTAATTCATATTAAATAATTAACACGTGTCTGTGCTGTAAATACCACTTTTATAATTCAGACGGAATGCTGGTCATTTCTTCTTTGTGTTAGGCTTTTTTGTATTATTTAATTTCCTGGCCACCGATGTCCAAGCAAAAGAATAAGCAAAAGAATATTTTTTTAAAGTCTTTTCACAGAAGTAGCAAGAACTGTGAAATAACTGCATACAGATGCCGTATCCTAGCATAGGCAGACTAGGGTGAGACTTGGAGAAGTCTGTCCGCAAAAGAAGAGACAGAACGAGTGGTACTGAAGTTAGTGTAACGCCCTCTATTGTTGATTTTGATGAAGTTCATGAGGCAACCTACAGTCTACAAATCCAATGCCTCTTCCCCTGAAGTCTTGAATGTAATCCTCAAGAAGCATCTAAGAGCTTTTGTAAAGAACAAAAATGCTACTATTGTTATAGGAGAAGATCAGATTAATAATCAGCCCAAACTTAACTCAGTAGTGTTTTAGGGATGGTGACCTTAGCTGGTGCTAAGATCACGTGTGCCTTTTTTAAATTAAAGAACAATACAAATCAGAAAAAAAAAATAGTAAGAAAGGGGAGAGGTACCAAAAGTCTTGGAAGCCACCACTACATTAAGTTCTGCATTTCCATTTTAAATTCCTTAACAAATCAGCATCTCACTGCAGTTTTTAATCCAATTTCCTTAGCACAAACACAGTTTAGAAGCCACTAGACAACACTGCATCAGCTGAGTGAGCTGCAGGATATTTCATGGTAAAAACTGCAGTAAGCAATTGGTTGTGAATGGCATGAAATCAGTTGTATAAAATTGAAACAACTGAGCACCAATCTCATTTGACTACATGCAGAAAAAATACAGCTGTGAGGTAACCTCACAGTAAAACCTCACTTCTTTTTCTGCAAGGATGAGCAGTCTTGTTGAAAAATTAAAGAGAGTTGAGAATTTTGTATGTGAAAGAAGAGTGTGTCAGTCTGAACTGTCAGCTGCATGCTGACTTCTCTCTTTTCTTCTTTAATGTCACCAAATAATATATAAAGTGCTTGCTCATTCATTACTTCATTTCTCTTTCTCTTCCTTGCCTTCACCCAGTGCAGAAATGGCTGCTCCTTTCCATCTCCAACCCCCAGACCTGGAGAGATTGTTGCTAATTGTTGCCTTCCTTCATTCCCAAAAGAAATAAAGATTAAACTGCAAAATGGGATTGTATTGCTTTGCTACGTGTATTAAGCAGTCTCATTTTGGTAGTAATGCTGATTATTTTTAGGAAGAGTTTAGCCTTATGTGATAACTGCTGGCTCAGCGGGGCCTTTGTTAGTCCTGTTAATGAAACTCTCAGTGGAATAAGCCCACGTGCATTCAGTAGGCCCTCCAGAATAGGCTGTACAAGATTGAGTGTTTTCACTCTGCAAGTTCAGCATGTGCTGCCTTCAGAGATTGGTAATATTTCCTTTTCTTTGTTTCTTTCTAGCTTCATTCACAGTTATGTGTTACAATGTGTTGTGTGATAAATATGCCACCCGGCAGCTCTATGGCTACTGCCCATCCTGGGCACTGAATTGGGAGTACAGAAAAAAGGGAATCATGGAAGAAATCGTCAACTGCGATGCAGATATCATTAGTCTGCAGGTAACTGGAAAATTATTTTTCACTAGAAACAGAAAATGCCACTGTTCCTGCTTGGTATAGAAGTTAGCATCTCAAAAATAATCTCACTAGAAAATGAGGGAACTGGCATGTCGAAGTTAAATATTGATTGTCATTGGTACACATATACCGTTGTTACGAAAAATCCATTGTCAGTGTTCAGAGCAGTTGAGTACTTCTGCCTTAAACTGATACTTCAGTTTCTAAGCAAGGTCTGTATGAGTAAAAATCATGCACAAGAGAATATTTATCTCAGTACAGAAACCTCAAGAGAGTACTCGTGGAGATGAAAAGTTATTACAAAGAAAATGTGTTGCTACAGAACAAGGAGAGACCCTGCTGCGATAGAGCTCTCAAGGTTAAATATTAACTGCTGCTGATACCTGTCATCCTGCACAAAGTTTTAATCTAGGACAGTACCCACACTCAGATGTCAAAAGCAGCAGAGTAATCTGTTGCTCTTCAAAGTACACCCGTCACTTTCCCTTTCAAGGGGATTCCAAGATATCCAGGAGTGCAAATCTGATTCCATCAGGCCATTAGTCGAAGAAGTGACATGACTTGGACAAACAGAAGCTTTTGACTTTAGTGAGGGCTTCTGATTGCAAGCCAAGACAAGCAATAGCTGTCACACTGGAAGGGTTTACTTGACTTTGTTAGCCTAAAGTATTTGTTTTCTATTTTAGGAAGTGGAAACGGAGCAATACTTCACTCTTTTTCTGCCAGCCTTGAAAGAACGAGGATACGATGGATTCTTTTCTCCGAAGTCACGTGCCAAAATCATGTCTGAGCAGGAGAAAAAGCATGTGGATGGCTGTGCTATATTCTTCAAAACTGAAAAGTAAGAAGCAGCTCTTCTTAAATACATCAAAAGTAGTTTAATTTAGTGTCATAGTTTTATGTTTTTTTGTTTCTGGTTCTCAGTATTGTAGATTGATCTCGTTAACTCCGTGACATTTAGGTCTCAAAGTCTCCTTCTCTCAGTGGGCATCAGTGACAAAATTACTGTGCTATAAAACAGAAGATAAAGTTCAGTACTGAGAATGATATACCGAGAATGATACTCCTTCTCGTTTTGCTGCTCTGACTATTTGCAGCAGGCCTTCCCTTTTTTTTTTCACGCTGTGAACAAAGCTACAACTTAAGGAACATGAAAGTTGAAGGGAAGATAGTATGACCGAAAACATACATGCTTTATGTGTGTATTTGTTGGCTGATATAATCAATGCCTCACCTTCTTTACAAATTCTGTCTTGCTGAACAAGTCTCACCCCTCTAAGATTAATGTTTAAAGGTCTTTAATCTGGCTTAATCTTCTGGTATTAAAAGGTGTATTGCTGCCACAGGATTACTGAATACTCTGCTGTAATGTGGTTGCATTATTGAACACCTGCTCTATAAAGTTTCGCTGCACTAAAAGCATCAGACTATTGGGAAGGCAAGAGAGGTGATGGCATTCACACTATTCACACTTCTTTTTTGTGTGAACTGCTCATGGAGCCACACCTCTGTTGTACCTCATGGGCATCCTTCTGAATATTCCCTCAGAACAGATGTCAGTAATTAGAATGGAAGCTTCACAAAGCCTTAGCTCCCTTTCAAAGCTTTCATTGTTTCCAGAAACAAAAATATCCCATGTTTAAAATGAGATGAACTGGTTTTGAACAGGGGATGTCAGTGAAAACCAACAACTGATGTTTTTAAACCTTGATACTGAGGAAGGGTATATAGTGAACTGCTAATTACATTTTGGCTCTCACAGTAAGAAGAACAGAAGATAGCTAATAATTGTTTTACTTTCTTCAATATTATTATTTTGTTAGAGGACAGAAACAAAAAAAAATTCCTTTCACTTTGTCCTGAAGCGAGGCACTTTGAAGCATCCTAATTTTGGAAAGGAATGAACAAAACTGATGGTGATGGCTAGGGGTTAGAAAGAAGCTGTTTTTTAATAATACATTTGCCCAAAGCAAAAACAAGCCTTTAATTATCAATTTTTTGCCTAGAACACTCCAGAGCTGGTGCAGTAACCTCTGTACATTGCCTTGAATAGTCCTCTCAGAATGTGGCATGGAAACAAGTAGACAAGTACTCATCTTCCAGAAGAGTACTTCACTTGCCAGACAGGCAGCCCTTACTTGGCTGGAAGAATAATTCTTAGAATTCTTTCTGCTTTAGGAAATGAGAGAACAAAAGGAACATGCCTTATCCTGTCTTGTAGGCTTTGTCCTTGGATGTGGTCTTCCAGGCAGCTGTTTGTCACACATAGTCACACGTGATTCTGTTTGTTTAATCAGATTTTCACTGGTGCAGAAGCATACAGTGGAGTTCAACCAGGTGGCAATGGCTAACTCTGAAGGTTCAGAAGCTATGTTAAATAGAGTGATGACAAAAGACAACATCGGAGTTGCTGTGGTGTTAGAAGTGCACAAAGAATTATTTGGAGCAAGTAAGTATGAACATGGTTATCTCATAGATTGACTCTGAGTTTCACCTGAAGGCATGACCTACTCCTTAGGTAATGCATCTCTGTGTAATATTATTGCCATTGGCTGAGGTCACCAAATACTTGCAAATAAGCAAGCACAGTTTTCTGTGCTAATTTGAGAAAGGGTGGCCCGTTGGTGGGTAAGACTGGACACAGGTGTCTTGATTTCCTGTCCTAGTTGTACTTTCATCCAGATGCCCAGCATTCAGCTTTCTCCTTTCGAGCTTTTGTCTTTGTTTAGTTAGAATACAAAATTCTGCTTGACAAGTAAGGATTTTTCAAGGCCACTGTGTTTGCATGTCTACGCTCTTACCAGTATTGTTGCTACTGCTCAACTTTTATTTTCCAGTCTCTTTTTTTTTCCCTTGACTGAATTCTTCCATCCTCTCCTAGTGATTACACGACAGTGCTGAGGTTCTGATGTGGAAGGGTGATATTATCAGGTATCTTTTGATGCCACTTGATTGACTGGCTGTCATACTTTTGTTATGTTTGGTCAGTTGCAGAAGACAATTTCAGGATACTTAGAATTGCCATTCTGCTCTGTCTGTATCTCTGCTTTTTGATCACTGGTTTCTAATACGTACTTTTCAAAGGAGCAGGATGTCCAGATTGCAGGACAGCAAGAAGCTGCTTTATGCCACACCTTTCAGAGTATTGTTTCTCAGATAAATAGTAGCAGCAGCTGTAGTATTTTCCAACAACTAGGTTCATGCTTCATTTATTTGAGCAGGTTTGAGTTTTCCCCAAGGGAACAATTTTCCATGTTGTGGCAGCTAAGAGTCAAGAAACTCTCTTGTGGTGTAAACAATGAGTAGAGATGCGTGGTTTAAAAGTCAAGTGATAACTACCTTCACTGTGAAATTCATAATACTCCGTAGTTGACTGCACATTGGAAAATGTCATTGAGAAAGTCTGTCCTAGAGATGTGGAAATGAAGAGAAAGGGAGAACATTCAGAAGATGCTAAGAAAAGCAGTGAAGCAGTAAAGAAGGAATACAACTGTAATTCTGTTGGATCATGTTGATTATGCATTTCCTGTGGCGAGTTTTGGTGAAGTAGTGTAAAGTAACAGTGGTTCAAGTAACACTTTTTTCTCAGCAGTGAAAGCAGTGAAAGTATATCCGTCTCCTGGTGTGTGTCCCTTCAAGTCCTTAGTAGTTACACTCTGATCGTAATGGGAGAGAAATCTGCTGTGTTCACACAGTCAGCCTTGTCACTGAAAGAAGTGTATTTCTCTGTCTAGGTATTAAATCTCTTCATGTGGACAAACAGCTGCTCATTGTGGCTAATGCCCACATGCACTGGGACCCCGAATATTCAGATGTGAAACTCATTCAGACTATGATGTTTGTCTCAGAACTGAAAAATATCCTTGAGAAAGCCTCAAGCAGGCCTGGTAGCCCAACAGCAGATCCTAATTCTATTCCCCTGGTGCTTTGTGCGGATCTTAACTCATTGCCTGATTCAGGTAAGGCTGATTACTGTGTCTTAATTTTTAACTTAACCTTTTTAGATTCCCTTTTTTCTGCTGAGGGACACTGGGTACCCTCAGTACTGCCCTGGGTAGGCGTTCTGGAAAGCTTTCTTACTAACAATTGTTTTCCAAAATTTGAATGAAGAAAATGCAGGTCCCCAGCTGTGTAGCTTGCTTTTCGTGATCTGTTGTATTCTGTAAGAAGTTAGTCGTGCTTCAAAAGATGCATAGAGAAGCACAAATAGATCTTAAATAAAATTCTTAAATAAAAAGCAATGCCTTGAGCAGCAGTAGTAAGTAGGATGGACATGCATTCATGACATAACGTGAAAATTTCCTACAGAGATGCCCTTGCTTTAGTAATTATGACGTTTGATACTGTAATAACAGGAGTATGTATGAAAGCTGCCTCCTTGGCACCCCTTGTGTCACATACACATTACAATACACATACTTTGGTTTTACTGCAGCAGAAGAACTGTAGCAGCAGTGATGGAGCACCTGTGTTCTGTGGCTGCCTGTCAGAAAGGTGTAAATGCATCAGATGTGGGCAAGATCACTGTGCTGGTTGATGCTTAAATGGAAAGCTCTTTTTTTCCTGATTTCACGTGGTCTCTCGTTGATGTTTCCATTAATTCCAAGGTCAAAATTTCATGAATCTTGTATGTTAAAGCAACTGCCTGAATCCTTTCCTTTGCAAACAGGTGTAGTGGAGTACTTAAGCAATGGCATAGTAGCTGACAACCACAAGGACTTCAAGGAGTTGCGTTACAATGAGTGTCTCATGAACTTCAGCGGCAGTGGAAAGAACGGGGCTTCTGAAGGAAGAATTACACATGGCTTCCAACTCAAGAGCGCCTATGAAAACAACTTGATGCCTTACACCAATTACACTTTTGATTTCAAAGTAAGCAGTGATTTTTCTGAAATGGCAGACATTGACCTGGTCTCTCCAGGATGCTATCTTAATTTTCTGACCATTTCTCTCTGTCCCTGTAAGTGCTTCATCACTGGCTCCTACACTTGCTGGACGCTTTCCTACCACCCTAAAGTCCTTGATTTGCTGGCATTTGTAAGCTTCTGACCTGGCTCTGGTCAGAGTCTTAATGAAAACGGATGCAGCACTTTGAGTGCAAAGTAGCGTGCACATCAGTTACCCTAGTGGCAGTGCTGTGCATCTTCCTGGGAATCGCAGCAAGCAGCCAGTCGAGTTGAGGTTACCAGAACCGAGGTCTGTTCTCACTTTCGTGTTTCTCTTTCTCCCTAGGGTGTGATTGACTACATTTTCTATTCCAACACTCATATGAACGTGCTTGGTGTCCTGGGGCCTTTGGACCCTCAGTGGCTGGTTGAGAACAACATCACTGGGTGTCCACACCCTCACATCCCTTCAGACCACTTCTCACTGTTAACACAACTCGAACTCCATCCTCCGCTCCTGCCTCTTGTCAACGGTGTGCACTTGCCTAACAGGAGGTAGTGGAGCCCTGCCCCTTTGAGGGCAAGGACCTGTTGTTATGGACCTGTACAGTTGTAAATCAAAGTATATAGGAGTGAAGTATGGCCAACCTTAAGCTGCTTCTTCAAGCTCCTTTCCTTATGTGTTTGATATGAGATTTTGCACATTTTGGTGCATACTGGTATCATTTGGCACTAGGGCTGGAACCAAAGTATTATTCCCTTTCCAGGTTTTTAATTTAATTTTTTTTTTTTAACTGGCAAGTTTTTTCTTTTTGGTAAGAAGCTGCACTTAGAAATGGACAAATGAGATTAAAAACTTACATATTAACATATTTAAAGGTAATGCTTTTTTTTCCAGAACATGGTAAAATGAGCCAACCTTTTAGGAGAAAAGCCTTTTAGAAAAAAAAAACCAAGAATAGAAGTGATTGCTTTGTAGGAAGAACATTAGAAATTCTGTTTGAACCCAAAGTGAAGACTGAGCTCTGTGTCCAAAATAAATTTTGCACATTAGCAAAGCACTTAATACCTGACTATAAATTATTAGCAATGTGGCCCTGCCCATTATCTAATACTAGAAAACCAAAGATGGCTTCATATCTGCGAAAAAATTTGAGGTCTAAATTCTGATGCAATTCCGTTTACAACCAAAATTCCAATGAACCTACTTCTCACGAGAATCCATACGTGAGCATTGCATGCCATTACGGAGTGCTTGCTTGGCAGACGTGACAGTAACCTTGTTTTGGAGCTCTGAAGAGCCTGATTCTTTCTGGGTAAGGTGTTCAGGAATCCAAACAGTCTCTGCTTTGGCAAGCCAAGACAACATGCTGGTCAGCAGAATAGTTCGGGAGCAGGATTTGGAAAGGATTTGCACTTAAAGCAAGCCATTGCAAGTCTTTGAGAATGGAGAAGTTCCAGATCTGCTCTAGGTTCCCTTTTCCAAAGGTCTTTTGCAAAGATTAGAGGCATTGGGTGAAGTGGTTATGCTTAGGGTACAGGAAAAAGCTGCTGGAAATGATCACACTTCTGTCTCCACAGCACGTGTGAAGCAGCCTTTCCACAGGGGGAAGAGAGTGGTAGCTGTTATCATTCCCTGCATTATTTTTCCTGACCCTAGTTGCCAAATTGCCGTCAGATGTTTTGAGTAATCTTTCATTTCTGTTGTTGGTCAGGGTTGAATTAAAAACCTTCTGGTTCATTCTCAGCTGTTAATGC
Organism: Meleagris gallopavo; assembly: GCF_905368555.1. NCBI lineage: Eukaryota > Metazoa > Chordata > Aves > Galliformes > Phasianidae > Meleagris > Meleagris gallopavo. The sequence continues at coordinate 15,033,821 of NC_139407.1, forward strand.
TCTTGAGACGTGTCAGAAATCCTTTTTTTCTTTTTATGCTCTTGGTGGCCAGTTCCAAATCTTTGCCTCAAGGGGCATTAAACTTTATGTAGTTTTCTGGAAGAAAATTGGTTGGCTGCTTAATGTTAAAAGAAAAATGGCACAGTAATAGGAAAAGGTTGTGTCTGTGTTTTTAAGTTTTTCTTTATTCTGCTTTTTTGCTGCTATAAGATTTTCTTGAATTTATATTTTAAACTTTTCATGCACTTTACTGTTTCTAGTCTCAAAATGTGATATTTTTAATAAATGAAAAATTTTCCATTATCTGAATGCAATTTTTAAACAGATTGATAGCCTATATTTATGTCTCATTCGTATACTTAAAAGTCAAATTTAAATTGTTAAATAATTAGTTTAAATGCTAAGGAGCCATCTTTTGTCTCTCAGAACTGACAAGTCAGGCTGTTCCTCTACTCTTTGATACTCCGTTTCCTTTGTTGTTTTGTATGTAGGAAATTATCCATAGGAAAAATCAATTGGACCCAGAGTAGAAATATTCCCTGACTTCTGCTGAGGGGGACGGGACAGGAGTGGGGCAGAATGCTGAGATGAGTTCAGTGAAAAGACAGCTCCCTTTTAAAGAAGTGCCTAAAACTGGAGACGTCATCTATTGTCTGATACAAATTGGAAATTACCATCGCTGAGTGAAATTAACGGATGTAAATTGCTTTGTGCAGCACCAAAAAAGCCCTTTCTAAAGAATTTTCCTCTAGGTGCAGGTATCTCCTTTTTAATATACCTCAGCGTTCAACACCTAGCCATGCAGGTAAATTGAGACAGCAATTGAGTATAGTACTGGAAAGTAGAATAGCATGAAAAACTTAATTTTGTGGACATTACCTTTCTGTAATCAGCTACTGTATCTCTTCTGGAGGGGTTCTCTGCTCTGGAGGTGTGCACTAACAACCATTCTCCTCCTGTCCTGCACGCATGTTAACTAGCAACGTGAGCAATAGTTCCACCATACTTCACTCCCAATATTTTTTGAGATGTTTGTATAAAATGGAATTTAAAGTTCACCTATGATTGTATATGAACTGCAGAGGAGCCCATTTATTAATAAAAAGAAAAAACGGCAACAATCTTTTGTAATATCAGGGTGGGAGAGGGTGGGTTGAAACAACAGCACCTGGTAAACATTATAAACCGCTATGTTGTACTTTCCTTGGCTTTATAACTGACTGAAGTGTTCTGTTGCAGGAAGGTGTTTAATTGGATTTTCTCTGCTTCAAAATGCACTTCAGAACCTTCATTATGCTGTGTGATTTTTAAAATGCTGTTTAAACAGATGTTGCACAGAACCTCTGGATTTTAAAAAAATCTCTAGAACTCTGTTTTTGTTTCAGTCGATGCACATAACCAGGGCATGTTTACCCACCTCACACATGCCTGGCTCCCTCCCTCTTTTCCTCTGGTTTCTCCCCCTTTCCTACAAAAGGAGCAGTAAGGGGTTGTGCTTTTTTTCCAGCTGAGTAGAACTGCTGCTCTTCATAGAGCTCTGCCCTGAGACAAGAAGAAGCATGGAGCCATCAGCCAAGAGCCACTTGCGTGGGATGAGATCTGTTTCACAATCATCTGCAGCATCCAGATGGTGACACTCATTTTCTTTTGACCCAGATAGAGGCTGACAGTGCCTCCTAGGGTATGTTATAGGGGAGAGGGAGGGAAGTAATAGAGATCAAAATATCCCTAACTGTAAACACATTAATGGGAAACCAGTGGTTCTCTTGTTTCCCATGCTTAGGCACTGGGCACCTCACAGTGCCCTCACCACCCGTGCTTAGGAAAAAGCCCTCAGCCCCTTCCTGCTCCTTGCTTTCTTGGTTGGGTTTCAATGATATCGTGCCTGGTGTCAACTTCTAAGCAGCAGCACTGCCTAAAGCAAGCAGAGAAAAAAAATCCAGCACCATTCTACAAGCAACTTTTTAAAATTCAATATGGTAAATCTGTTAGATACGGGGTTTTGTGTGTGTATATATATATATATATATATATATAAAAGAGAATTTTGTACATTGTAGCTGAATATTTTGGTTTCCTTATTTTGATGTAAGGGGTGTGAACATTTGCGTACCATGCGCTGAAGTCAGGTTTGGCACAATGAGCTTTGAAAGCAGCTCTTCTTCCCATTGGCCTCGTTAAAAGCTTTTTGCATCGGTCTTTCACATCTATATTCAGAAAATACTTCATTTTATCCATAAGCTTTCTATGTGTGTTTGAAGCCACTCTCTTCTGTCTGCAGAACCTTTCAGAAAAGTTCTTGTTGGTCTCAACCCCTTGCTGTCCTGTGTTTTACCAACTATATAGCCCAGAGTTTTGGAGCCAAACCTGTTGAGGAGTTTTTGCCACTGACCTTTCAGAACCATTCCGTGGTGTTTAGAGCTGTGACAGTGCCGTGGACCACTGGGGCCTCCCACTTTGCAGCTTTGCTGTGGGGTCTCCTAAACTCATGCCCAATCCGTGCTTGTGCACCCAGAGCCCGTGGCCTGGTTTACAAAGGTGCCGAGCACTCGCAGCTTCCAAATCCCGAATACAGGGCTGGATTTCTTATGGTCTATCAGCGTGGCTTTCGAGGGCCAGCTTTTCTTACCTAGCTTGGGTTTGAAGTGCAAGGAAGCATTGGAGATGTGGAAAGTTCACATCACTTGTTCTCTACGAGGTGGCTAAAAGCCCTTCAGAGGTTCCTAGAGCACAAGCACAGTAATGATGCCTTCCTGGTAGGAGCAGGGCTGACAGTCCTTCATGTCAAAGATCAGATTTAAGCCCAGTCATGCACTCTTCGTTTTTCCCGATGTGTTTTAAGTTTCTTGCTTGAAAACTTTCCCTTGGCATGAAATTTAACATAGTGGGATGATGTGAAAGATTTTTTTAATTCTATCCACACCAAGTCAATAGCCTGCAAGAGAAAGAACACGAAAGTGCAATCTGCACCCTTACCTGGGTGTGAGAGGGAATAGCAGTTGTTATCCCCTGGTGACCTCCGCTTTGTGCTTAATTACCATTTGCCTGTTCTTGGCTGCTATGCATTTCTTAACAGATGTTTTTCTTGTAATGATATTAAAGACCAAAGGCCAAATTGAACATAAGGAATGATGCTTTCCCTGTCGCACCTCTTCGACAGACACTCCTTACAGCCCCTCGACACGATAGCAAAGTGCTAGAAGTGTCTCACTGTTTTACATCGGCTTGTTGTTCTTTTGCAATGGATCCAGGGTTTTTTTGGTAATAATCACAGAATTCCTTTCCTCACTTCATGCCAGTATAGCAGATGGTGTTGCATGTAGGTGGATTTGAAGGGGGCAGACTTCAGAGCCTGCTGTGTGCTACATTACTGCTAATTGACAGGGGAAGAGAAAGGGAAAGGAAGGGAATGGAAAAGGGAAAGGAATCTGCTGAAGCTCACATTGGCTTCAGAATTGGGAAGATTTTGACTGTCAGATTTCCTATGCCTGAAAAGGATCCGAACTGCTTGGTTGCAGAGTTTTATACAGATGAGAGACTGGAAAATAAATGTACGCTATGTGCAGAGGGGTTTGGATTTTTCTAAGATATGTTCTTATTAGCTGAATCTCTTCATATCATAACGAGGAAAGGCATCTTGGATTATGCAGCTCATCTTTTTTTTTAAATGAGTACAGAAGTATTGTAGCACACCCTCCCTTTATCTCCCTTCAGTGTTCAAAAGCAGCATAAAACCCAAGAAGACCAGATGAAAACCATTCATTTCCTACATTTCTATGCCAAGTGTCAGCCCAGAAAGCACTTTAAGGTTAAAAATCAATTTCAAAGGAGATTGTAAAGCTTTAGATACAGGCAAAGCCATAGGTGACATAGTATCTCCTCTTGTGATAATATTTGCACCGATACTGACCACAGGTTTTCTGTTCTGAGAAATGGAGCTGGGACAAAAGGCAGAGCTGGTGAGATAGGCACAGGTATGACACATTCAGAAAAGTGACAAAATTGCACCATCAAGAAAGTGACAAAACTAGCACCTTTTAAGGACTCGAGAAAAGTCATTTGACTCTATGATGGGTCTTCAGATGTGACAAAGTTTGCAGATTTGGCTGTATTGGAAGGTGATGGACTTCAGGAGTAGTTCCTTGACATATGTCTGAAAATAAACAGGAAGCTAGAGCTAGAGCTCGTGCACTTTGGTACAGGGTTTTTCAAGCATCATTGATGGCAAAGCATGCCAAGTGACATGACTCCTTCCTTCCCCCAGTCCTGCAATAATACAAGGTATTTAGCTTAGAAAACCTCTCACTGGTGAGGGTGAGGGTTTGAGTGATTCTGGTACTTGGTCTTGTTCTCTTTGTTGAACAGTTTCTAAAACTTAGGCATTTACCAAATTTGCGTTTGTCTGTATTTGTCTTTGTTCCAAAGCAAAAAAGAAATCATGGTGGCTCTCTTTACAAGTGACATATTACATGACTTTGGCTTTGTTTTCAATTTTTAATTATTGCATCATGTGTTTCCTTTTGAAGCAATTAAAGTGTTTGTGTGCACCACTTTAGCTAAAGATGCCCTTAATTCATAAACTCACAGTGTGGCCGCCCCCCTGCCCCTTCCTGCAGTTCTCCTTTGGGGAGGCTGGGTGCTTTTCAGCCAGACCTCTTTCTTGTGCTTCGTTTCTGCAACAGCCGTGTCCTCCCCCCAGAAGGTGGAACTGCACACGGAGAATTGGGAAGCAGTGGTGTCACTGGGACATGCTTACAGTGAAGTTTTAAGGGGATTTCCTTTGCGCTTTGTGCAAATGGAATTGGGAGGTTGCTGTGAGCAGAGGCTCCTCTGGCCTCTTGGCCACCTGGAGCTGAGCGGGAGGCTAGGAGTTGCCCTCTGTTCCCCCATGCCCTCAGACTATGTGCCAGCCCTGGGAGCCACCAGCCCCATACCGACATATTGCGAGTCTTCCAGGCATTTCCATGCCTGACACCAGCCCTGAGGTCCTCAGTTGCAAGAGCAGCACTCTTGGACAGAAACATAGCAACATGCTTATTCCACATTTCCCACAGGAATAAGTAGTAAGGAATTCTTTCTGCTCATTTCCCACTTGCAGTAATTGATGCGCTATTAAAAGGGAACGCCAGCTCCACTTGCACAAGATGATTCTTCCTACACACTGAAAAGTCTCAGTTATAGACAATGTGCCATTTCCAACAATCTCTTGTTGGTGTTCCTGGGACACAAGAGGGAAGGTACAAAGGTACCATCCAGGGCTATTCCTCACCAGAGATGTTCAGAGACCATCTCCACCAGTTTTTGGGAAATCTCCCACACCCTCCTATTTCTCCATGCTCACACAGCTGAGAGGCAGCACTGCTGCCACCAGCACTGAGCTTTTCAGAGGTCAGACCACGTCTTACTCACAGCACACACCACTCAGGATCCTTCCTTTGGCGCAGGAAAATGCACAAAGAAGCACAAAACCTCCAGGTCCTTGGGGCAGAGAAAAGGCAGCACACATAGGAAACACCCTGCAGCCCTGCCTGTCGGCTTCGCATCTAACCCATCCTGGAGCTGCATGCAATGGAAACATGATATTCACATAAATCTTCATGGAAAGAGTCAAGGGCAGAGCACTCAGAGTTTAATTGAGCCCTGGGTGGGCATCATGCGTGGGGAGAGTAGAATCATCAAAATGTAGGGCAACACCAGGGTCTGGCAAGACCACCTGGTTTTGGGAAGGTTGGAGGGGAAGAAAGTCTCCTGCCTCCAGCCAAAACCAGGGCTGGACAGAGGGAGGGACAGGCAGTGCTGGGGAAGGGATGCAGGTCCTGCTATGGGGCCGGTGGCTGTCTCCCCGCTTCCCCCCGTGACCGAGCGACTGCCGCCACTTCTTTTTTGGTGACATCCTTCTGCGTCAGCTTGTGGATGAGCAGCTGGATCCAGGGTGCCTCAGGGGCCACACACACCTTCTTGTTCCTCTTCAGGGTGAGGCTGCAAGGAGACCAGACCCACTCAGCCCCTCCCCACAGCTCTCCTGACCCAAGACCTTCTGTGCTCCAGTATGCATACAGGGGAGCACACACCCTGACACTTTGCTGCGAGAGAGACAAGTTTAGGGGTCTTCAGCCTCCATTCCGTGAGGTAATCCCCCTTACAACAAGTGGCAGCACCCTCTGAGAGAGCGCAGGCCTTGCGAGAGGCACCACACAGCTTTGCAAAGGATGCAAGCGCCCAGGGATTTTTGCCAGGCTCCAGACTTTCACTTACATGATCTCCTTCCTCCGGCAGTGAATACCCGGTGGCGTCACGTCAATGGCGAGGATGAGCCCCAGGCCGATGACCTGGGCAGTCACTTTGACACACTTGCACCTCTTGTTGGTCAGCAGGCTCTCCAGTGACAGACCTGCACCACAGCAGTCCACAGCTGGCGCTCAGCCCCCAACCTCCCCATATCCCGCCCCCCATGGGACACATGCAGGCATTAGCATGTGCAGGGACAATCTCTCCCGAAGCAGCTCCAAGTATTTTATATCACGCCTACAGCAGGGGTTTGGAAGACGTAACCAACATTCTCAGAACTAAACCATGTGTTGCCCACTTGCAAAGCACTCAAGCTTTACACGATCTGAGAAGACATGCAGCCTGAAGACCTCAGGCAAATCCCACCCCTTCAGCTTGAAAGAAAAGATGAAACTTGAGTTCAGAGAGAGCCAGAAGCAGAAAGCCAAAAGCTCAGAGAAGCCCATGGGCCCACTGCCCCCACCCAGAGTTCACAGGGGGTCCCCAGGTCCCTCACTCACCATCCCCTGGCAGCAGGCTGCTCAGCAGCAGGCCCAGGGCCAGTGCCGCCTGCAGCGCCCGCATCCTCACTGCCCCCGAGCCACTGCTGGGCTGCTTTATAGCCAACCCAGTGGGGATTTCATAGGCTGGGAAACACTGGGGAAAAGCATCTGCCCTGTGCCCATGAATTTGACTTCCCTGCCATTGCTTCCCCTCCAGCACGTGGCCTGAAGCACCTCCTGCCCAGTGCAGAAACCAGCAGAGCCCCATCCTACAAGCACAGCTCACATGACGGCAGGAAAGGGAGTGATGAGCAGGAGGCTCTGCCCCATGGCATGCTGCAGGGACAACAGTGATGGTAAATGAGGGAGGGCTGCTGCCTTTATTAGACCTCAGTGTCTTGTGCTCAGAGGGGACATCTCACTTGTTGCTGACGGTGGGGGGCTGCGGGATGCATCACTGTGGAGCTGGGGAAAAGCCTCTTCCTTTCCACAGGTGCATAACAGGGGAAAATGCCCTCTGGGCTGGGGGAGAAGCAGTGTTGGGGAGCAGAGTATCCAGCCATGAGTGTAGCCATGGGGCCATCGTGTCAGGCCTCACTGGGGAGCAGCTTTCTTCCTCCTGTCAGGAGCAGAAGGGGAAAACATGCAAAGAGGAGGGCCGAGGTATGGCTCAGGAACCCAGGTCTTGCTCTGCTTGCCCCTCAGGTCAGGGCCAGGATGCTTACAGCTTCGGGAGGTCCTGCAGGAGCTTCCTCACCCAGAGAGTGTTGGGATCCACACAGATCCTCTCGAGGGTTTTTAGTTTAATCCTAGAAAACACGCAGGGCTTCAGTCCCTTTCCCTCCAGAGGGGAGGCTCAAGGGACTGAGCCCCTATTGTCCCCCTATAAGGAAGAGAATCACAGAACCAAGTAGTTGACAGAGGGGGACCAGCCCCCTCACTGCCATGGGAGCCACTTACAGCACCTCCAGGCGCCGGCAGCTGCTCCCCGCTGGCCGCACCTCAATGCTCTCATACTTGCGCAGGGGAATGAAGGCAGTGGTGGTCTTGGCGCAGCGGCAGTTCAGGTTGCCGTTGGCTTCCAGGAGGGCTGGGGGGAACACGGCCATAACTCACACACCACCTGAAAACCCACCTTCCCAACTGCCTCCAAAAACATTTCCAAGCACTGCATCCCCCCCACCCCCACATCCCTTCAAAGCCAGCGCATCTGCCTCTGAAGACCCTTAAGAAACACTTCAGCCCCTGACAGCAACAAGATGCTGCCTCCAAAAATGATGCCCAGCCCTGTGCATTGCCTCCCCTTGCCTCACCTGCATCCCCAGAGCACAGGACCACCAGCAGCAGCCCCAGCAGCAGGGTTGCCCGCATTGCCATACCGACAGGACCTGGCCCCAGCCCAGCAGCATCCCCTATTTGAGCCAGGGAATAGGAGAAGTGTGGCAGCGCACGGGAGGCCCCGGGGTTGGGGGTGGTTTTCACCCATTGCCCTTTCCTGCTGACAGTGCTGGCTGGGTTTGTAATGCTGATAATAAAAAGTGGCCTGAGGCCACACAGGGGCATAGTCTTCCTGAAACTGGCTCAGTTTTCTTTTTCCAAAGAAGCTGGGTCTGGTAACAGTAGCTGTCATTTCCCCCACTGCTAGTTCCTAGCTCATGCAGCCATGCAAACCTGGAGTTTTTGGAGTGTTTGTTCTTCTTGTGTGGTCAGATGTTAACTGTTTCTCTACAGTCACTATTTGCATGTCAGCTGTAGCAGCCATCCCATCTCATAAAGATGCCCCACTCCATTCATATATACAGGACACACCATCCCATCCATAAAAGATGCACAGTTTACTACAGAGATACTAATAATTAGTGGGATAAAAGTTAATCAAGCAACGCTGAATGGCAGCAGGTATATGACACATGCATCCTACGAGCAGCTCTCCCCTTGAAAACAACATCTTGAGCTTTGGCATACTTGCCCTTGCTCCTTCCCCCAAGCCCTATTATCCCAATTCTGTAGTAAACAGACTCACACCAGCCCCAGGATGTCTCTATTTGCCTTTTGCTGCTTATAAAAGCCCTACAGCTGCCTGCAGACCCCATACCCACTGTGAACACCTGCACTTGGATGCGAATGCATGTGCTGAATCTGTGAGAAATCTGGTGCCCCCACCCCCTAACACACCTGACCTACAGCAACAACACTGTGTGCACAAAGCAACATGTAGTGCCTGCTGCACCTCTGTGAAAGGATATCAATCACAGAGCACCAGGCACAGGCAGCAGTGATTTCAGCACCAGGAAAGCAACAGAAGTGAGGTTGATGAACGCTCAATGAAGTCTCTTAAAATCCAGTTCAAGGGAAAACACAAGGGAAGAAAAACCCAAATTTTATTTGACTTGAGGTCTCGAGACAGAACACACCATCCCTTCCGAACACCAACTTCCTTAGCAGGAAACTTATCTTTTCTTCCTGCAAAAAGCAGAAGGAGGAGGAACTCATGAATGGCGCAGGGCTCTGGGGGAGGAAGCTCCCGTCAGAGCTGAAGGAAGTCACCATCATTCCCCCAGGGCTGATGTCACCCACAGGAACAGCCTGGCAACCCTTCTGCTGTGCCGGGAGCTGGAGCACCCTGCAGAAAGACACAGCTAACCCCAGGAGTCCTGGTTCCCTAAAGTGGGCCCTGGGACTGCAGGTACTGGATGCTGCCTGAGGGAACATTGCTTACCCCAGACCAAGGGTTTTCATCAAAGAAACTTACATGCCGGCAATGCGCTTCAGCAGTTTCTTTACCCAAGGGGCATCAGGGTTCACACACACTTTTGCTGAGGATTTCAGTTTAATGCTGAAATGCAAGGGATGGTTATGAGCATCACGCTCCCTCTAGAGGGAGGGATTTGAACAGACAGAGCAGAACTGCAGGAACCAGCTTCCATTCACAGCACTGCAAGCAAGAAGCTGCAGAACGCTGCTTGCGAGAGAGGGGAGCCACAGGACAGCTGGAAAAGGGGAAGAAGCAGGAGGCAGCGCGCTCCTGCACTGGGCACAGACTGCTGCTGTTCAAAGAGTTTTTTTCTGTAGTTTTGCACTCGTGCTGCTGAGATGGCCAGCATTTTTTGGAAGGCTTTAGCTTTCAGAAGGGAAGCAGAGAAGTATGGTGGTTGCAGAGGAAAATGTTCAGTGCTGGCCCTGCTGCTGGAGAGAAGAGCATCTCTGCCTCATAGCTATGGCCAAGCACTCACGGCACTTACATGATTTCCGTGCGCCTGCAAGTGCTTCCCACAGGCCTCAACTCAATGCTGTCGTATCTCTTAGGGCTGATGTAGTCTGAAGTTGTCTTTACGCACCTACAGCTCAGGTTTCCATTTACTTCCAGGATGGCTGAGAAAGAGAGAAGGTGGCAACTTACAAAAGCAAACAGTATTATTTAGAGGCTCAGCGATCCTAAAATTCAGCAAGCTTAAGAAGTTGTCCCTTTACATGCTTTCACCGACAATGCTTTCAGGGCCAGCATAAGGAGTTATCTGTGACCATACCCTTGCACCCTGCTCTCAACAGCTAAACCAGCTCCTAGCACAGGAGGAATGGAGAGCTACTCCCTCTGCTATAGGAGAAACCCTGTGTTAGGCAGTCAGGAGGGATCTCTACCTCCTCTGGGCCGTCGTGATAAAAGACGAAGGCTTTTCATCCACCCCTGCTGAGGTTATCTATACAAAGGCACCAGGAGCTCACCTGCTTGGGACACTGACATCATCACCAACACCAGCAGCAGCACCATCCATGGGAGCGCAGCAGCTCCTGTCCCACCCCACGCCAGTGCTCGCATCCTCACAGTGGCTGCAGCCTCAGGGACGACGTGGGGAGCCGGGGGGAAGACACACCTCTATTTATTTGGCAGTGTCACGCTCTGACACAAGCAGCAAGAGGCAGACTGCAGCAGTCACACACGACAAATGGACCGTAAAAAAGTGACATCATTTCTCGGCTGCTCACCGCAGCCGGATCAGAAGCCCCACATGCAGCACTATTGACAAAAGTCAGCTATCGGGATGAAGGGTGGATTTGAATTTCTCACATTATCTCTACCTCCCTCAATCCTTTCTCATTAGTTGGGTCTGTGTAAATGTCATCAACATTCATTCCCCCCAGTGTTTACTCTTCAACCACAAAGAGAACCCAAAATACATCCGAACGCAAACCCCATGCAAGGGGGTTTTTATTGCAGTCAGATATTTACATATTTGGGGCTATAATTCCCCACACTATTTTTTGCTCTCTCTTACATCAGCAAAAAAGCACTGTACAGTGGAAAATAATAATGATCTCCACAATATATTTCCACTCATAACCTTCAAATCAAGCACTTCCCTGTGCTAAGAAAAACATCCAGGAAATGCAAAAAGTTACTGGTACGGCAGTAGCAGCAGAAGGGAAACTATCCCTATGCATTTGTAAATTCGTGGCTAAATGCTGATGTGTGCATTTTGTGTCAGCTTGCTACATACCAGCAAAGTGGGAGCGAAACTGAGGGATGTCTGACATTGGTGGGGGGAACTTGGCACAACTGCTTCCCTTGCGCACAAGCACTCTGTATGTTAGATTCAGATCGTTCTATGGCACACGGATCAAATCTCCACTTGGATGAGCCAAGATCCAGCGCTCCTCCTACTTAGCCCCTTAGGCACCATAGGATCCCACAAAGCCAGCAGCTCCTGCTCTGACAAAGGAGGATCACTTTCAGCTGGCGCTGCGAAGTGGTGCCCACAGCAGTGCCCTGCGCTCTCAGGTTATGCTGGGGCTTGGGCTGCTCCAAATGAGGTAAAGTCACCAGCCAGGGAGCAATAGGGAAAAGGAACACGTGGCCAGGAACAAGGTGAGGAGAAAGGCAGAAGGCAGTAGAAAGACAATGTGGTTATGTGATAACATTGTAATTGAGAGCTTTCAAATCACATCGGTGTTTTATATAGTAAAATTTGAGTCTTCCATTCAAATACAGGAGCCCCTTCTCTTTCCCTTAGAATCTTATTTTTCTCTGAGACAGGTGCAAAAATCTTGCAAAGTCTTTTTTTCAGGAGATCAGTGTAAAAGCCGAGTGAATGAGAAGTTCATCTCCCTTTGCACTGGAGTCCCAGAGAGTCCGGGAACAGTTTCCACTTCTATTAAATGACTGAAGTTCCATCTCAGACTTATCCCCTTGATTCATGTTCAAACACATATTTTCATAGCAAAGCCCAGATTTTGCTCAGTCACAGGAGTTATGTGCTTGGGTTTTCCCCAGAATGTCAGGCAGTTGGGTTAATCCCTGCTACATCACATCAGAACAAGCACATTTGCCTGCCTGGCCCCAGAGCTGTAAGAAGTTTCTACTTTGGGTAGGAAAAGTGAAATAGATAGGATGCACCTAGAAAGGAGAACTTGACAGAGATGCTGTAATCCCAGGGTTTTTTAATTGCCTATATAGTAGTTGTGGTGGTTTTGATGACTAATGCATACATTGATAAATGCTGCGGTGCTTTCTCAGGAAGGAAAGGCTTGCAGTCACTGCTGGTCACTGGTATCTGTACATGTAGAGTGGTAATTCTGAGAACGGAGAAGGAGGGTGAGGATGTAGCCTAGGACTATACATGTATATAAGCTAACCACTTCCCAGATGCCAGTAATTCAGAAAAGTGGTCCCAGTATTTCGAACAGTGGACTTATCCATTTCATCATCAACATGTTAAAAATATCCTAACAGCTTCTGCATTTTCTGCAGCAGCTGCACCTTTACAGGAGGAGCTTTAGTCTAAATCTCTTTTGGTTTGTTTCCTCTCCCCCTCAGCTTTTCTACCCACTGGATCCTCCAGAAATCTTTTCTATGTCACTTGAACTGGAAACCTACACTGATGCAGTGCAAACATCTCCCAGGGGATACAAATACAGCAGAGAAGTGACCTGTTGCTCTGCTGTGCTTCTGCTGCCACCGAACAGCTTAAGATTTTGCAATTCAGGGACATCAAGATACAGAAGACCTCAATCCTGTTCATGAAGGTCAAAGATTTCCTTGAAAACACTGAAAAACATATGATGTGAAAGAAGAATTGAGGCAGGTGAGCCATTTGTGGCAAGGAGAAGGAAACTCACACTTCTTGGCAGAGGGAGACTCTAAAAAAGAAATAATCATAGAAGCATTTGAGTAGGAAGGGACCCTTTAAAGTAATCTAGTCCAGCTCTTTGGATGGTATCCCATTCCTCACCTCTGTCAGCATCACCACACAGCTTGGTATAATCTGCAAACTTCCTGGGAGTGCACTTAATCCTGCTGATAATGTCACTGATGACCAATTAAAGAACATCTGCCCCAGCACTCACCCCTGAGGGACACCACTCAGCACTAATCTCCATTTGGACATTGAACCACACTCTCTGAGTACAACCTTGCAACCAGTTTCTCATCCACTGAAAAATCCGCCCATCAAATTGTTATCTTTCTTGTTTGGAGAGAAGGATGTTATGAGGGAGACTGTAACAAAGGCCTTACTGAAGTCGATACAGATGATATTAGTGGCTCTTCCTTTGCTCACTGATGCAGTTAGGCCATCCCAGAATGCCACTATGTTAAGCAGGTAGGACTTGCCCTTGATGAAGCTATGCTGGTTGTTCTGTATCACCTCCTTCTCTTCCATGTGCCTTAGCACAGCTTCTGGGAGGATTTGTTCCATAATCTTCCTCAGCACAGATGTGAGGCTGACAGGTCAGTAATTTCCCAGGGTGTCCTTGCTACCCTTTTTAAATAGGAGTACAACAAATGAGAGATGAAAGCCTGTCACAGCACTTCCAAGTACGTAAACCAGGGACTTGGCTGCACTGAAACCCACTGTGTTTGTTTAGAATGAAAGCGAACTTTCAGCATACTCCTCCTCCATCCACAATTTGCAAGCACTCTTTGCATGAGACATCAAAACTATTTTAAAGAGAAAAAAAAGTCCCCCCAATTGCAGTGAACACTCACTGCTGTGGTTTGTGGTGCAACTGCTTCAAAGATGGATACACAGATACCTCCTGCAGAAACCTGACAGAATTGCATGAACACCTGTTTCAGTATTACCCAGTTGAGCACCACATAAAAACCCCCTTGGACGCCACTAGAACCTGATTACAGTACTGATGTCTCAGTTACCACAGAAAAAGCACCCCAGCAATTTCCAGCTGTACCTGACCTCCAGCCTAGGATGCCTTTGATCACCTCTTCCCATCCTGGCCAACTCAGATGTCTTCTGTCACCCTGTGCTTCTGGCAGCCTTAAAATACTAGCCTGTATTCATTTACCCACTTATGAAGTTACTTGTAGGTTGAGTTGCTCTGGCTTTCCTTACATCTCCTCTCTTTGTCACATTTTATTGAAATAATTCATTTATACCATGACTTGATTTTTCTTCCAGGCCTCCTGTTTTTATCTTAGGCTTCTGCAAATAACACCATAAGCTCTGCTAACCTGTCACATTGTTCCATTCCCATTTATCATGATTAGAAAGAATGATGGAACTCACAGAGGACATAGCTGATTGTCATTACTATCATTAGTGGGTTTTCACATCTCTTCCCCCCAGCACCCCCCTGAAGGTATCTGGCTGTCATGCCGTGAGCTACAGACCAAGGAAGGTGCTCCAAAGGAGCAACACAAGTATCTTACTCCAAAATTGTTGAAGAGCTAGAGTAAACTCCACATAATTATATATATGATCCCAAGAAGGAAAGCAAACAAAAGCCCACTCCACTGGGAGCTACTGCACACCTTGCCCTTCCTAAACACGGTTTCTCTGGCTGGTGCCTATTCCAGCTGAAAATCTGCTTTCCCTCCAGTGTGGATCGGAACCTAGGGTTGGAAAATCACGAGCTCAAACCCATCCAAAACAACACTGCCACAAGGGTGCAGTTCAGGGGAAAGGAACAAGCAATCTCATCTGATCCTAAAGTCCTACCTTACATGAAAAGAACTAGTGAAAAAAGGACTTAAAAAAGGGATTAAGCATTTCCTCTGCTTGAGGACCAAAGAAAAGGGGCACAGACAGATAAGAGGGAGATTTAAAAGAGAAAGTTTGAGGAGGAGGGAGAACAGCTTAGAACAAGAACAAAAGCTCAACTGGGAACCAGGGTGAGAGAAATTAAGGAGAACCTTAAGGAATTGGAACAGTTGGGCACCGAGGGTAGACAAACACCATGACCAGCCTTACCCAATTTCTCCTTTATAATCAAAGTTGTGAGGCCCTACTTATCGACAGAGCTGGCTGCAGCACTGATATTCAGGGCCCCAATCCATCCTCAATCACAGGACCTGCGAAGCAAGGACCATGCTTTTGGGTACTTTTTACTAAAGGGAAAGCACAGCGTTCTTTGTGTAGGGCATTAGAGAATGACACCCAGCTTGAGGGCAGAGACTCTGGGACTGCCCGTCCACCCCACAGATGCAAATAGTACCAAGAAAGCGTGGGAGAAAATCCCCGGACTATGGTGCTAGTTCACACTTGTCGCTAGGAAAACCCAGCACCCCTACACTTCAGCACCAAGAGCTCTCATCTGCATTGTTTCAGATATGAGTTAACCCCCTATAAATCTCATATGAAGCAGAGAAGCAGTGTTGTACCAGTCAGTCGTACCACCCACATCCTGGAAAAGCACAGCATAGTACAAAATGGGTGTGGCAGAAATGAAGTCATGAAGCCCTGGCAACAATGGCAGGGCTGAGGACTTAGTGCTCATTCCCTGCACATTTGCATGAAGAGGAACCAGGTCAGACATTGCAGGTGCTGCAGCAAAGCGTTGGCAATTTGCATGGGAGGCTCATGTAACAGAGATGGTCTGGCCTTCCTTTTTTTCCAGGGCAAGCATTGAAGATGCTGCAACACCAGCAATGATGCTCCAGAACTTGGAAGCACTCACACTGAGTGCATCAGAGAAGGTAAAACCAGAACGGCAAGACACAACAGGACAAGAAGGAATGTCGAGTTGTACCAGGGAAGGTTCAGATTGGATATTAGGAAAAATTTCTTCTCCAGAAGAGCGGTCATGCGCTGGAATGGGCTGGTGGAGTCTCTGTCCTTGGAGGTGTTCAGGTGTTCACATTTAGATGTGGCACTGAGGGAAATGGTTTAGTAGGCAATACTGGTGGTAGGTGGATGATTGAACTAGATGGTTATAGAGGTCTTATCCAACCTTAATGACTCTATGATTCTACAGTAACACTGCTCATTTGTCCCATGGTGCCATGGATCCAGCCAAGTTGGAGGCACTGAAAATGCTGCCAAGGTCAAAAATACAATAAAGCTGCCGATACTCAGAGTGCTGCAGGACATCCCCTTCCCTACCGGAGAAAGCAGCCTCCTGAAGGTGCACCTTCATTCTCTGAGATGAATGAAATCACTGAATTGCATCCCACTCCTGTCACTTATTTAGGCAAACAGCTAAGGAGTGCTGTGGCAAGGACTCTCCTCTCCTCAGAGTCTGACATCTCAATAAAAGCAACTAGAGGTTTGAAGTGAATTTTTCACCCCCAAAATATTAGTAGTTTCCATTTGAGTTGAGTCAGTAATTAAACCATCTCCATATCATTTGGCTTGCAGAACAATGCATGCCTTATTTCTTGCGTAACTGAACATGGTTTTAACCTATTTTCTGATTGTTAACTCGAGATATTTGAGGAGGAGTATTAAGAATGTGATAATGTGCTCTCAAGTGGCAGTGCCACTTTCTAGCTCAATGGAGACTTCTCCAACCACAACAAAAAGTCTCCCCAATGCCTAATGGCACATCTCCGCTTCGTGTTGCCATGAATGACTCATTTCAATACAAATATCATCTCTTTCCAGACTATCTGCTACTGATTGCCACATCATGGCTGACATTTGTCTCTGCTGTTTTCTGCCTGTTCAAAGCGTTATTTACCAACATTGTGCTTGCAGGATCCCGACATTTACAGCCCAACGGAGCAACGTTACATTTCTGCACTCCACTTTACAAGTTCATTAAGCACACAGAGCGACTGTTCTCTAGCAGCTAGTACAAGTGCAGATGGCAAGGAGGGGAAATCCAAGCCTCCACTGAGACGGAACCACTCTTCTGCCACACAAATGCCTTTTGGGGAGATGAGCAGCCCCTCCCGGCTCAGAAAAATCCCCTCTGCACACTCTCACTGCCGTAGGGCTCAGCACCCCTGGATCAACACTTCAGGCATCAGGAGACAGCATGGCTACTTTTAGCTGCCCTCAGCTGAAAGGGAGAAATTTGAGGCCAGCTTCTGCTTGGGAACCCAATCTCACCAGCTGAGAGAAACGAAACTGCAAGAGTTATCTTGCAGCTAAAATAAACCAATGTTGCTCCAGGTTTGGGGGTGTAGTTTGGTAGAGCCTACAAGCCTGAAGCAGGAAGACTGCAACATTCTCACCCATGGCCTGGCAGCAGGCAGGGCAGAGATGGGATGCAGAGAAGGCAGCACTCTGGCAAAAGATGCTGAAAAGTGAAAAATAAGATGCAAAAACCCATTGAAATAATGAAATCTGCTTTGATCTTTCCTCGGCTTTTATCTCAGTTGTTGCTTACAAAACATGCCCTGAGAACTGATAAAACCCAAAAGGTCTCTCCTGTCACAGGGCACATGTGTTGGATCAATAATGTTCCTGAAGCTGACGCATGCATCTTCTCCCTCTCATACCCCACCTTTCTGGGGCTGCCTCTGACAAGCATGAAGCCTTCTGCCCCACTAGCTAAACACAAGTGGAAAACAAAAACTAAAATCAGGTTTTAACCAACCAGATTGATTTTTGTCATGTGTATGCAGCAAGGAGGCTGATCTAAGGAGGAAAACTCACTGTTTGACCTGAGCCTCCAGAAGAGAGGTATTTTGGTCAACTGTTACTGGTTTGGGACAGAGTAACTGAAAGCACAGCCACAAGTGAATTCCCTACTGGATCTCCAACCTATAAGCCCCACACTGACAGGTGCTTAATGCTGCCAGATTCTTGTTCCTAACACAGTCTAGCCTGGTCCCACAGGCTGAATGAATATTCAGAATAGGTTGGCCTGTACTCAGTGCGCTTCTTTGTCTGGTTTAGTTTCACTGGAAGAGAACAGAGTTCATGCTCTCCATAACATTAATCCCACATGTGTATGCAAATGTATTTATAGATTATACATTGCTATTGTAGAATAAGAGAAGGCTACTGCATATAAAGCAGTGAATCAGCTTCCCTGAGGAGGCAAATCAACCAGTTGTGAAATCCTTGGCACCACAACAAAGCACGCTCTTGCTACATGGGGGAAAATTACACAGCTTGAGGTAATGGACCGCTAACTTGGTCAGCACAGCTAAGCAGCTTTACAGGCTGCTCAAGAAGGAGCAATATTTAAGCACCTTCTGGGCTTTTTTGGGTTCATTCCCGTCTTAGAAACATTTGCAAATAAAAAAGAATCTGGTGTCTTGTTATGTGGATTTGGCTTAAACTTCAGCCAAACATATTCTGTAGCAAATAGAGACGCTTACTCGGGGTCAGTACAGGTGTGCACATAAACATATGTGATACTTCAAAACGAAGATGTCAGTAGAGTTTGTACAAAGCTATAGGTTAATTCGGAGGCTGTGATAGTGAGGATCAAGTACTGGAGGTGAGACACTTGGCTTTCCTTACATCCTTCACTGCACTATAGACCTGCTGTCTGATTGAAGAAGACCTAAGAGGGCAGTGAGATCCATCACATTTCTCCAATTTGAAAAATGTAAACACTAAAAAATGCTCAAAGATGCACTTGTAAAGGTCCAGAGACAAAGGAAAGTGCTGAATACGCAGTAGTTTGAAATAACTCTTTGAAATACATTGGGATCTACTCCAGAGATTTTCCAGGGCTCCAAAAACCTTTATTAAGCAAATGACATTGCTGTTCAGCTACTTAAACTTTTTAATCACTTCTTGTCCAAATATAAACCCAATTGCTTCAGAAGCTGAGATGGGCACAGGGATGGAGCCTCAGGGCCAGAGGGAAGTGAGACGCAGGCAGAAAGCGAGTGCATACCCTGACACCTCCTGGTGCCTTCAGGCATAACGGGGCTGCTCGTGGTGTACTGTACAGAGACTGCTAGCTGGGAAACACACCTTCTTGAAGCAGAAGTATTAACTATAATTACCATGTCGAATTAACAATAACTGAATATCAAATCTCACCAGTTTCCTGAGTGAACACTGATGTTTCTGAAAGCCTGACACAATTGAGACCTGAGGAAAACTTATTTTAATCTGTTTCAGTAAGTCTTTTACCTTTTTCTGCTGCTGAGCGTGTTACAGATAATTTACAAGAAACTCTCAACATTGCCTGCATCTGGATTTGTACAAAAGCAGCCTCTTCCTTTTCTCTGTGTGCTAAGGAAGGATGGAGATGAACAGACAGCAGAGAAGAAAAATAGAAACAATGTCCTATAAAAAACCTGGGTTCTTTGACACATCAACTACTTGAACACATCTTTCTTTTTTGGGGTCTATTTTTCCCATTCAAACAACAACATAAAAAGCTAAAATTGTCCAGGGACTGCGGTAATTTGAAGGACAAGTTTTAAAGCTTCACAGATGAGATGTACAGTGACATGATCCAAGCTAAGCTTCCCAAAATTTATTTGATTATGGTCCCATGCTGAAGTACAGTTTCCGACAAAATGAGTGGCTCATAACATGCACTTCTGGCTTCAAACAATTGAGATTGGTGCTCAAATTGAGTTTGGAATTGTATTTAGGATTTGTATTTTAGTTCTGCGCTTATGAGAGGATGAGTATTCACTAACAGATTGGTTCGAATTAAAATTCCAGCTCCTTTCTCTATTAGATTCCCCATTATCTTCACAGACATCTCCAGTGAGTTGCAGGTTATATTCCATTTTTTACCTCTGAAGTTGTGACTTCTCTTCTACACAGCAAAACAGAACAGGCTGCCAGAAAGGGCAATCTCTTCTTGTGCTCACCCAAGGTAAGTAGCCTTCCTCTCTGCCAACACAGACTACAGCACAACAGAGCTAGGCCATGCTGCAGAAACTACAAGTAGAGAGCCAGGGCAGTAGGACATTAAGGATAGAAAGTGGCTTTCCTTTTCTAGACAGGAGATTTACCTTCCACTGTGTTTGTTGAGGACATTTGATCAGATATTGATAGCACTGGAGGCAGCCTGCTGTAGCCATTTGTCACAGCAGTTTTGGCTGCATGGGAGGTGGAAGTGGTACATGCAGGAGGTGCTTAGCAAGGCATTTCTCCCACATGAAATAATATGTCCACACAACACATTCGCATAGCGGAACAAGGGACTTTCCTTCTCCCTCTGATCATGGGACAGAGGAAGATGTGCAGCTACAATACCCACATCACGTAGACACAGGACTTAGATTTGCAAGGGCAGAACTAAGCTCTATAAAAAAAAAAAAGGCACCAGCAAGGTTCTCACTCAGCAGTGACACCACTGGATTAACAAGCAGATCAGCGTTTCCAGTAAATACATGTCTCAAAGTCCTAGTTACTGGTTTATTCCATTGCACCAGTCTTGGGCAGGGAATGTAAAGACAGCACACATTGATGTCTCTACTTCACCCTTTCCAATGATGTGTCCAAATTCAGCAGCTCTGAGAAGAGCTGCAGCCAAGCAGGACTCCCTGCAAGCCTCAGCACCACTAGAGAGCGACAGGCACACACGCTGCAGGCAGCAATGTAACAGCAGAGTTACAAAAAGAAAACAGAGTGGGAAACCCAGCTTTATATGGCCTGGGAGGAACAGAAGTGACCATACCAGAGGCAGAAGGTCATGGTCGTAGCAGATGGACTGTATGGGTGATATTTTAATATATCTTAAGTGCTAAAGAAAAGGAAAGGAAAAGAGGAAAGAAAGAGAGGAGTTGAGGAGGAGAAGCCCTCCTTTTACTTTTACACCCAGCTCAGAGCTCTTTGCTCAATTCCCAGGCAGGAACACATGCAACCCGTGGAACTGGCTTGTCTTGATGTTCTGCTGCAAAGCAAGGTTCAGGGAAGGTTTTTTTTGGGTGGGGAGAGGCACAGAGGCATGCTGGAAATCTAGAAATGCCTGTCAGACCCCCACAGAACCTGCAGCAACAATCAAGGACCTTCCTCTGAGGGAAGGTTGAAAAAGACAAATGCAGTTGTCCCAGCAGATGAAAAGAATCTGTAGACAGAAAAGCTCCCTCTCCTCTATGCTGCCGTAGGGCTGGCTGAAGGTCACAGGATAATAAAACAGCCAAGGAAAACAGCCTGCTGTCAACACATAGCCCTAGTGACAGACATCGATTGGCTGCAGGCAGCACTGCTTTGAGCTCTGAAACCCAGGTTTCTCTTCAAAGCACCCTAATTCACAGGTATGCCTGGAAACCTTTGCAGGTGTGACTGCTGCAGCACACGAGTTTGGAAGCAGCCTAAAATACCAGAGTTGTTTCTGAGTTCACCAGAACAAACATTTATGGTATGCATGGCCTGAAACAATATCAGTCTAGTTGTGTGCCCTAACTGTAATCGGCAAGACTAAGTAACATATACTGTAAGGACTGCTTCTGCTGACCTATGCTGTGATACTGGATGCAACAGAAACTTCAGTACTAAAAGGACAGTCAGATAGGAAAGCAGAACTGCTGTTTTATCCCAGTCCAGAGAGATTTCTTACCAATATACCTTGAATACTGTTAAAAGCATGAAAAAGCTAGTGCACGTCTAACACCTGTTCTCTTTCTCTCTATATTTATATACATATATTCACACACAGACTGTATTACTAGCTGGAAAGTCCACCCATTAAATAATCATGAGATGAAATGTGTGACCATCCAGCTGCACACCTGGAAATCACCAGAACATGTTAGTGCCATTGGCAGTCGTTGTGTAGAATATAAGAGAACTTCTGCAGTGCCTGAGGCTTCCCACAGGGAACAACTGGAGAGCCAGAGCAGAGCTTTCATTGCATTTGTGTCTAAACGCCAGGAGAGCATACATTTGGGATCTCCAACAGGCATGCTTCTCCCAGTATGTTAGATACTGATTTACTAAACAGTACCACAGACAAAAGCCTGCAGTGCAAGACTTCCAGAGATGAAAGATAAAGGAGGCAAAGGCACAATACCATTACCCTAATGGCTATGTCTGTGGGCCTTATAAGAAACTTCTAAGTTACTCCAAAGTCCTCTGTTTCCCAACAGTTACCGAGATTTGTCCCTGCACAGTGCAAACAGCAGGCAGCAAGCATGGGTGGAGGAAATGCATTTTCATACATAATATCTTCAAAAGCCAGAATTTTTTGTACTTTGGAAAAAAAAATAATGAAATAAAGCTAATAGTTAAGCAGTGCTTCAGTCTATTGCACAGGAAGCCTTCTCTGCTTCAGTACTTGTCAAGCCTTAGTACAAACTGAAATGGATTCTCCCAGCTGTTTTGCCTTGTCATTCTAAGGCAGACAATGTTTACCTGCCCTGAGCTCAGCGATTGGGACAAGAAGGTCACACCATGCAGTAGGCAACATCACAACAGCATGATTCATTGCAGATCTATGCTGGGCCTCGCCTCACCCCAGGTGTTTTCTGTAGCTGACTTGCATAAGACTGGGCAAGAGTGTAAAGGTCATAGTGCTCAATACCTCTTAAAGGACTCCTTCCTATATCAGCACCAGGAGTACATTCAAGTGCACACGTACAACTAAAAGCCAGGTGTAAGCAAGTGGCTCACTGTTTGCTCTTTCCCCTGGTGTGGTATCAGCTCAAGTCATCATCATAAACCACATCAGCAGCACTACAGAAGGCAAGTACTGTATGCTGTATGGAAAAAAAAGGGCTCCCCTATATGTACCTCTACCCTAGAAGATATGAGCAGGGACAAACTGAGGCAAAGGCAAAGTCTGGTCACACCCCTGTGTCACACTCATCAGCTCTCAAACAAACAGAAACTGAGACAGTCATCATTTCCATCCCGTCACAGACAAGGCCACTGCTATTCGTCCTACTCATCTGAGATTTCCATGTGTATTTCCTCACTTTCTGAGGTGCGGAGGCATTTTCTGATTTGCTTGAGCTGGAGGGCTACTCACAGAAACACCAGCATACTCATGCCTTCCTGCTCACCTTTTTCTGGGTTAGTCATCAACCTGCCTCACCTCAGCCTAATCTGTGAGCAGGAGCCTCCTTCACTACCACTCTTAGGGAAAAACTCCTCTTTGGAGTTGTAACTTCACTCCCCACAGCAGCAACACAATCATGAAGATCTACATAGTAATAGGTCTCCAGCTAGCACTGGTTTAAGCAAACTGTGTGCTAGCTTGTACTCCCACACCTACCACTATGGTGTCAAAAGCCTCTTCGCCATCTTGCAATGCAGAAATGCCATGGAGATTTCCACCTTGCAGCATTTCACAGAGCACAACAGACTTCTTAGTGTTGTTATAAGAGCCTGAGTGAATTTATTTGTTATTCACAAAATCCCAGCTCTTCATCATTATTTTCGCAACTGAGATATGCTAGCTTTTTCTGAAAGGCTAGCTACCTTGCTGTACTCTAAAGGCAATGGGATTCTCACAGTTCATTTCTGCTTTGAAATGCATGGAAGAAGGTGCAGTTTCTTGCAAAACTAAGCAAAGTTTAACATGACTCCCCTTCTCACTCTAGATAGGTCTTAGAACCTGCCAAGCTCTCAATGAGAACAGTGATATGTATTCATTACCTGCATTAGCATGTTTGTGAATTTACTTCAAGATACAAGTACTTAACATGAAGTAAAAACATTCATCATCTTCAACCAAAACCTCTGCTGTGCACGTACTTGTTTTTCACCAAGACAGACAAACAGGTTCAATGACACCAACAAATGCTTCATAAATGAAAAGTAGGAATCTGGAACAAGAAAAATAGAACATGGATTTCAAAGATGCAGAACTTCTTTCCTCCTCCAAGAACCCAAACATCCTGGGCTCTGGCTTATCCCCCCAAAGCCCAAAGACTGTCCAACGCAGTAAGTTTTTTTCCCAGCTCTGTTTAAACAGTTACAGGCCTCCAAAGGTAACACTGAGTGCCCTTCCTGTGCTTTGAGATGATTCAGAAGGAAGAACACTGCTTCCCCGCCCCCTCCCACTTTCCTGTCCCCAGCTCCCAAGATTTGGTTGGAAAAAGCAGTTTCTGGGTAATTCCTCCACAGCAAAAACAAAATTGCAACACGTTTGTTTATCAGTGCTTTCAGCCAACAGCCCTCTACCTGAAGTGTGAAGGGAGTGTTATTTTAATAGGATGCTGTTTTAAGCCCTTGAAGTAGTCCCATTCTTAAAAACTTCTAAAATGAAGGTGAAGATGTTCGTGCAATTCCTGGGGGCATTGAAGCCTTAAATCCAGCAATCTTTTGGGGTCAGATATAGAGAAACCTAAAGGCAACGCTGTCTACATGAGACTACCCAGTTCCTGGCCACTCATTTCCTTAGGTGTACCAGCTTTGCTCCCTCCTCCATCCATTCCTTTCTTACTCCTCTACTTTTGTTTTTGAGCCAAGCCCTGCTTGACAAATAACACATTATGGCATACCACTGTCCAGGAAAAACAAGCCAGAAACAACCCATAACGCTATTGCTATGGATTCAGAACAGATACAAACTGCCCTCATTGATGCATCTTTCTCTTGCCTTGATGTAATTAGAGAAAACATACCCTCCTTTTCCCAGAAGTGTCTTTTCCACCATTTAGAAAACTGCTAAATTGAGCACTGTTACAAAGCTTCTATGCAACTAGCAAATTCCAATTCTAGTGCTTGTCAGCCAAATTTTATCAACACCAATGTGTTTGCATTCTTTGGAAGGCCACAATCAGCACCTTACCCTCACACTTCACAACAGGTAGCTGAAAGAAAGGCCCCCCCACTGAGTAAAGAGATGTTTCCACTTGCATCAGGAAGAAGGCAGAGATAAGGTGTACTGCTATAAATAAATAAATAAATGCCTATTCAAATTAAATAGCAACATTACTGAAAAAATAACTTGTAAAACAGTTGGAAAAAACACACATATTTATCTATTGAAGTCTACATCCCATCAGTAGCTGTGAAAAGACAAACAAAACAAGAATCCTGACCTCTCCATGTTTCTGCAGCTCAGCTCCTAGGGCCTCTCTGCTAACAAAATGGTCCCAGGTCTTCTTGCTATCTGTAGGGACTGGCTCCACCTGGGCTCTGACAGCTGCCAATCGCTTGTTGAGTCCTTCCATCTAGGAGGCAAGGAAGGTGATTGAGGCGCCTGCTCACTTTGATGCATTCCTCAGCTGTCTAGTGATTGACACCAAATAGGAAAGCTGAACTGAGTTTATCAGAAGACAGAAGCAAGTTTATGATATTTACCCCCTGACTACTTCCCTTCCATCTTTTATCATCCCTTTTCTGTAGTAATTTCCAGGCTTTAACTTCATAAGCCCTGAGCAATATGTCGGTTTGCAGAAGTGCATAACTTGTAAGGAGGATATGTGTTTTCTCTTTACTGCAGATTCCATCATGTAATCGCAAATGCTGGGACAACAGGACTATGCCAAACCTTCCCAGCCACAAGCAAGGTAACTTTGGGCTTTTCCTCTGAAAAACAAGGGCAGAATGCTAAGGAAACTCCAGAAGAGCATGATGAGTTTCCTTCATCATGTAGAAAATTGCTTCCACAAAGTGTTAGCGAAGTGGGAACACATTTCCAGAAATCCCCAGATGTCTCAGTAAAGCACTGTTTCATTCAGAGGCAGACAATATCAGCTTCTCTCTCTTCTCTCTGTAGCAAAGCTTTGAGGATGCATCAATCCCTCAAGAAAGTAGTTTAACATTAAGTTTGCGCTCAAGGATCAAAAAAACCCTAGGATTAATGGCTTCTCCCCTCCTTTTATTTCTGCTTGCACAATTGCAGTGACCCATTTTACAAAGCCTTGAGGGTGAATGGACTCTGCAGACAATTTTGCTACTTGTTAGCATTTCAGCACATAGGCAGCCCTGAGCTTGCTTTTTCTTGACCATGATTAAGAGGATGCAGACTGCAAGGATTCATTGTTTATGCTGCTTCATGGCAGGCTATGCAGAACACCCTTATAATAAAATAGTAAGGAATAGACATTAAGTAAGAAAAAATGCCTTTTGTACTTTCTTATTAGTTGTTGAAGCCAATTCTCTGAAAAAGTTAATGAAACCACAATATAAAACATATGACTCGAATGAAATTATTTTCCTTCCTAGCCTCAGGAGACTTTATTTTTCTTAGTACAGATAACACTCATTCTTACAAAAGCTTTCGCAAGTCCTTGCTAGGAAAGCCCTACTGTAGGCATAACCGTGTCTGGAGACACTGAGTTTATCAGTGGATTTGGATCAGGTAAAATTCATCTGCAGTTCAATACCCCACAAATGCAATACCTCCCTTTTAAACAGTCCTCTCATGGGCTACAAGCAAAGGCTTGTCGAGTTGCAGGTGCCCTGCAGGCTGTAATTTAAACACCTCTGTCCTAGATGATTTATCTGGCTGGCAGGCAGGCTCTTCCCCCCTCGGCTCTCCCTATTTGCTGGTTATTTTCATTAGAGGAAGTTTCACCTCTGCCAATGCTAATGAAGCTGAGCACAAGAAAGCTCTGATTTCTATCAAGCCCTCTCCTCCCTAGAGATTTGGTGTGAAGTTGGCTAAGAAATAATTTCCCTCAACATCTATTATCTTCCTACAATCTCTTCTCTAATGAGATTTTCTACAGGAAAGCACTTCCCTGCTATTTCCTATCAACTGCAAACAGTAGAACAGAAAAAAACGTGCCATTTGCCTAGTCTTTGTCTTGACTCCATGCACTTCCACCCAGTCTTTCCCAAATTAGTTGCTGTTATTTATGAATTAGAAAGCCATATCTCCCTCTTCTAAATTTAAACAATGGAATATCTTAATGGTTTATCCTTGTCCCTTCCTCCCCCTGCTCCCAACAGGCTATTTTGTAGGCTTGTGACAGATGTTCAGCCTTTCTCCTTTCTCGCGCAATCACAGGCTTTGCCGTACTCCCAGAGGCTTTGCCTTTCCATCTCTTTGTGGGAGCACTGGAGAAAGTCAGGGAGATGGAAAAATAACTGGAAAAAGACAGCAGATCTTTCACAGGGCTAGATGCAGACACCATGGGCAGCGTGAGATACGGTATGTCTCGCTCACTTCCTTTATGGCTAAGAGAAAAGCAGTATCCTGTAGGGCTACATCTGTTGCAGCAAAAGTATCTGTTGGCAAGAGTTCATTGCTCAGCAACTACCCCTTGTGTTGATCAACAAAAAATTACAAATCCTTTCTCTGAGCTTTGGTTTCTGATGAATAAAAACAGGCCAAAAATGTGGAAACAGATAAGCCTGATGGCTCACCTGTGACAAGTGCAGGTGTATTGTCATTATCTAACTAATACATAAATAACAAATGTTTTATTGTTTTTTTTTTTTTTTTTCCTGGTGTGTAGGAATCTGTTTTCTGAGAACACCACTTCTGGCTCCACCTCTTGCAGCATATTTCCTCTCTGAAATGAAAATGGGAAGACCAGCTCTGACTCAAAGTGCAGATTTGAATTTGCAACTTCCTGAACTTCAGGAGTATTCTGTCTTTGTTTTAATTCAGCCTGCAGTAAGGTAGGACAGTTTTGCTTGCTAGTTTTCAAAACCTATAGCTAAGATAAAGTCTTATGTCAGCATTTGCAAAAGTCAGGTGTTTGTTAGGTAATTCGTATCTAAGTTTTTTCTCCTGGCCACTTCTCTGATGTAAATGACCCGAACTGTGGAGCTTATGAATCTCCCCAGTTCCTTTGGGAAGCACGGGCAGCTGGAGCTGTTCACCTGCTGTGCTCTTGGCAGAGGTGGAAAGATGCTGCTCCTGTTTCACATCCAAATAAGCTCTGTAAGTCTCCTCTGCTAGGTACTTTGAGTTGTACTAAAGCACTACTTTTCAGGGAGTTATAACATGCATATGTCGATTTGAAGGAGCAGTCTGCTTCACACAGCCAGACATGCGATTTCAGCCCTGTCTGTATCAGCACTGGAGGAGGCCAGTGATGTGCCACCCCTCCAATGGTCGCAGGATCCAAGGAAGACGGACTGATCGGGGCAACGCTGGCCATGCTTCAGCCTTAAATTGTTGTGAATTTGTTACACAAACTGTAACATTTCTCACTACTTACTAACCACGCCTTTTTGGCTCAACTTCTCCAGAAACAGTGAATCTTGGTTATCCTTGAATGGTACAGTAACACAAAGATTAGTTACATCCCTGCGTCATTTTGTAGGCACTTTGGTGCTACCAGACTGAGCCTGACACATGCGATACTGAGAGCCCAGGGATGTGCAGCTGCTCTCATACAGAACTGCTTGCCTTGTGAACTACCAGGCGAAGTTTTGTGTACTGATGCAAGGGGTTTTCCAACCAGACAGGCAAGTGGCTTTACTCGGCTGGGTAAATTTCCATGGTATAAACACGCTTCTCAACAAATAGCCTCTTGAGGTCATGTTTGAAGCATGGGCAAGAAGTACAGAAAAATGTGTACTGCTGTTAGCTACTTGAAAAAGGGCTTTGATCTCCTGTGCTGACAACTGAATACATCCAAGAGGCAATACATTTCACAAAGCATTCTATTTGCCTTTTGTATAATGTAAGACAAGCAGGCCATTACATACAAGTACCAGATACAGAGCGTTGTTGCCTGCTAAAGAAAAAATAAAATCCTGTTAACAGCTGAAGAAATAATGCCAAAAGATGTAGTCTCAACACAGAACAGCAACATCAAGCCCCAGCCAGCACAGACCTAAATGTGCCACACTCCAGAGTCTGAAAAATGGACTGGAAAGATCTAAAAGAAGCAACAACGTAAAAGCTGGAACCTGAGTAAAGAAGAAAATGATTTATGACCAGAATTAGTGTGGATTTATCTTTGAGGGTTGAAAGTTGTACACAAAAAAAGAGTTCAATATATCAGGGGGAAAAAAAAAAAAAAAAGAAAAGAAAAAAAAGGAAAGAACTGAGAGATTTTACAGATTTTACAAGATAATTCAATGCCACGTAGTCAGAAGCTGCTTTTCTACCTGGACAGCAACCACCTGCTACTCTGAGATGGTGACAAGAAATGGCACAAAGGACATCCTCAGTTCCCCTCAGGGTATGCCTGCAAGGCTCAGGCCTCTCCAGGGCTGCAGCATGTGTTTGCTGGCTTCCTTCTCACCCCAAGAGCCCTTTGAAATACCACATGCCAAGATCTTCATCCAGACTGCTGAAGTGTCACAGAAAGGCCTCACATTCACATCCTTGATACACTCACACCAGTGGCCCTGCCTCTCCTGATGCTCCCAACATGGCGCCCTGAGATGCAGCCACAGCCTGCTGTACCCTTAGGCCCAGAACTAAGTGGTGATTGCTTTTAATAGCTGTGTAGAGCGGTCAAATGACATAAATCCAGCAGCCCCCTCTGCCACCTATGCCATAAAGGAAATAAATGTCCCCTAAAGGAGCTAATGGGATGTAGATGAGCCATCTGCAAGTCTCTGTCTTAGGAAGACACCATCTCTGTTTGGAGAGACTGATGAGAAGGAAGCAAAGCAGTTCATTCAGGAAGAGAGAGGTGATATCCCAAGGAACTGTACTCCAAAACTGGATATTAAACAGCAGTGGTCTGGATGGAAATGGCTGGCCCCACTTCCTGCTTAATGGCACCTAATTCCCAAAACATTTGTGCATACCTTCTTGCTGCATGAGCAGCTGCCACCAACCTAGCTGATCAAATCAGGAACAGGCCTCCTCTACAGCACCCTTCTCTCACCACCAGACAGGTCAATTGCCTGCTTTCTTTAAATACACATCTTTTCTTTAACTACACATCTAAGAACCTGTGTAATGCCTTGTAACTCTGGCCTGGCAAGTTAAAAGTGTATTATGAACTATCCAGAGCTAAATCCCAAAAAGCTATTTGCTGCTGAGTGCAGAAGACAACCATAGCAGCAGGTTCAAACCCTGTTCAGGCAGCTAAGTGTCAGGTTTAATCTCTCTGAGGTCTTCATGTCCTGGGAATGTTGAACTACCTCTGCAGAACAAAGGAAGCTGGGGACAAGAAAAAAGCACTGGCCCCAGCTCCTGATGTCTTTGGTGGATGAAAGGAGGAGGCCAGCAGTGGAGGGTGCACAAGGACACATTTCCAGGAGCTGTTGGCTAAAACCCTTGGTGCTAAATCAATCCAGAAAAGAAAAGCTGAAGGATTATGCTTAACTGTCAGCATTCAGGAGTTAAGTGGTACTGGCAGGAGAAAGCAAAGGAGCAGAGGCACTGTCACAGAGATCAGACAACAGTGGAAATTAAAGTCACGGTTATTTCCCCAGAAGGAATTGATCTGTATTCACGCCAGGGACCTGAGAAGAGTGCTAAGCACTACCACAGAAATTGTTTATTAAACCAGCTAGTAGATGAGAGGATAAGAAACCTCAGAGTATTATAGCCAGCAAAATAAACATCAATTATAGTGAGCTTTTGTGTGTTAGCAGTATCTGAAAGTACCAGGTGAGATCTTTACTATTGCTAAGTGCAAATGGTAATTGGATACACTACAGTAACATGCCAATAATGACAACAAAAAAGACAATGGGGAAATATTCTCATTTTGCAAAGGGGGCACCAATAAGCTGAACCCCTATTGGGTGGGACTTGCCTTACTAGCTCTTGAGACAAATAATGCTGAACTAATGTGGAACTGCATTAACTCAGCTCGGGTATTCAAGGAGCAGTATACACTTTAAGGACAGACCACATCCTGCTCATAAGAATGGAATAACAATCTTTGCTAGCTACTCCTAAATTGTCCTTAACATGAAGTACTGGGAAAGTATAATAAATAAAGAACGGCTTTAGACAGTCCCAGTATTGATACTACAGCTACCTTGTTCAAAAACAGAGAAATAAAACTGTATTTATTTCTGGCCGTACTTTTGAGCAAATCCATCAGGCATGCTCTGTTTATTCATCCAGAAAATATAATCTCAGGGCCCACACCCACACCCCCAGATGGCAAGCCCCCTACATGCCCAATGTTCATACCACACATTGCTCTCAGAGCGCATCCCCTGTTTGATGTGCCTTGGGCAAAGGCATCTCCCATCCAAATGATAAACAAGTAGCTGTCTAGCACTCAGCTAACTATGAACAAATGTTCATTGCATTTGTGATTGTACATACCTCTCTGCTTAGCTGGAGAAAGTGCACCTTTTTTTTCCTTTGAAAAAGAAACCCAGAATTTAGTAAGCATTAACAGCCACGGAGTATACATGTGTGTACAGGTCAGAGCAATTTATGTGATTCCTCATCATCATTTGCTTGATGTTAAAGCAAACAATTCCCTGAGAACTCATGAGGATTTAGTGAGCTTGGGATACAGGAGTGAGTCCCTAATTTGGGCTCTAAGGAATACTACATTAGCTATCCAGTGGTAATGGGAGGTTGTGGAGGGAACAGAAGTACACATCCTGACAGAGCAATTACAAATTCTTGCTACTGAGTCATGTTTGATTGCATAACTCAGGTAAGTAGCTGCCTTATTTTGCAACGACAGCACAGTGGTTTGCCCCAGCTGGCCAGACAGGCAAAAGATAGCAGGGTTATATCTCTTAAAACAATCTAAGCTCAGAAAAGCAATGGACAGAAGGCAGATGACCTCTGGATGCACTAGACAGTGATTCTCACATGAAGGCACAGCTAAATTGGGAAAATGGCATTCTGAGGAGAGGTGTGTGCTACTTTGCTCTTTTTCACAAACCAAATTTTCTGTCCTGTTCATCTGACAGTGTGCAAATATCTTGAGCAAGAGGTTGGCATGTCATCTGCACCTGGCTTCTTATCATCTGCACCATAAACAAAATGAGGCTACTGGCCATTGCTTTTGTAATCTTGGAACAAAAGGATGCCAAGAACAGAGTTCACCTCAAGTCCTTTTGCCCCTTAACAGTTAATATTCGAGCTCTGGGTGAAGAACAGTCCACAGATCCCTGGCTCAAACACTGAACATGAGAAGACAAATGCAGACCACAGTAATGTTTTCCAAAGTTCTTTGGAGACTTGGGTTAACCTTTGAAAAATTGTACCCCCAGCCACATGAAATTCTCAGAGAACAAGCTTACAGGCCCTTGTAAAGTAAATAGAGATGTTGCATGTCAGCTGTTGCATAACTTGAACAGCCTCTCATTAGCTTGGTGCATGTGTAATGCATGGTGGGTGAAGCTCAAGGCGTACACGCAAGGCTGTTGAAGAAACAGTACCCTTGAAACTACAGCACAGGACCTTTCCTGCTACCATGGGGTATCTGTCCTAACAAAACATTGAAGGATGATGAGGTTACCAATCATCTTCACACCAGTCCTGCTAGGCAAGGCAAAGACAGGATTACACCTAAGCGCCCCACTAGGAAGAAACTAGTGGCCTAATTCCATTCGCACTACATTAATAAGCTCTGCTTTCTCTTGGATGCTTACACATACTGCTTTTCCACAACAGTTTTGCAGTTCTGTTTTCAGCTTATTTATCCTTGACAACAGTTATACAGTAGGGAGCTATTCCTATCTTTGTTCTACTGAGGAGGAACAAAGAAGTGAGAGATTC
This sequence comes from Meleagris gallopavo, assembly GCF_905368555.1. NCBI lineage: Eukaryota > Metazoa > Chordata > Aves > Galliformes > Phasianidae > Meleagris > Meleagris gallopavo. The sequence continues at coordinate 15,066,211 of NC_139407.1, forward strand.
AGTAATGCACAGAAGGTCAAGAAGGAAGCGTGAGACAGAGCAAGGAGATGAATTTGACTTTCTAAGTCCAGGATAAGGTTTCTCACCGTATTCTCCCATTCACTTCACTGGGTGGAACTGAAGCCAGCACACCAAGCGCTCTGGGAATCCCATCGTGACTGCTTTCTTCATTTGGATATTTTAATAGTGATTACATCTCCAATGAAGATGTACACACTGCAGCAGAAAAAACCCCACCAGCACCCTTTGAAGCATTTCAATGAAATGCTTCATTAATTCAATAGTTGTTGAGATTGCAAATCGGGAACAGAACATACAGGTCTAGAGGCACGATCACTAATAATTCATGAGCAAAACGTTATGTTTATGCAACATTAAGGATGAGATTTTAATTGCTTATTACTGTAAATGATTTCATTCAGTTATTATGGCAACTTTCTTCCTTTAGTATATGCACTACACTAGATTGCTAAAGTTTAAGCCATAAAATGAGGCTATGCGACACAACACAGCTGCAACGTGTACTGTAAGACAAACACTGATTATTTACTCATATGATACGGAGTAGATGAAGAATGTAGTTAAGACTGTCTAACAACTTCTATTCTAATATTATCACATGCTGATAAATTTCAGTTCCATCCATCTGTCCCAGCCAACATCTTATGTTCTTACCTCCAGCAGTAACTATTCTTGGTTTTCACTACTTTGTGTTCTACTTGAGCAGTAACAATTCTGCCATTTTGTTAAGCTAGTTAGTAACAGCAGCTTTGTCAGTACATGTTAGGCATTTAGTTGTATTTTGATGCTTATCCAAAATAGCTTTTATAAATCGGGAGTTCAGAGCAAGAGCTGGAAACTTGACAGTTGAGACTATAAGTCAAATCATGCCTTTTGCCATCTAGGAGAAAGCATTAAGTTCAGTTGAACAACACCAACTGGCACAGGCTTTGCTCAGCTCCTGCTGTCACCCAGTGATGGTGAAATTACTAAACATGCCCCTACTCTCATGCATTGCAAAACAGAGCTTGCTCTGTGAGCCACAAATTGCTGGCCCCTGAAGTACTGGAACTTAAAATCCCTTCAGTATCTTAAACTCATCAAATCTCTGTGACTTGTCAGTCTCAGGCGCAACAGACTTCAGGGGAACTGAACACAGCAGCTGCAAGTCAGACAGTGCTTGAAAACGGAAACAGAAATGTTTTCTTTTTTGAAGGCCCTGTGTAATGTGCATTGAATGGAGAACTGCAGAGGCAGGCTTCTGCTCTTGCCGCTAGCATATTTCACATTTCACTGAACTTCAAAGGCTAACGTGTATCGCAGAAATCTAACAGCCATTCATCTAACAGTCCTGCCCCTGTTCAGGCTTGAACATACTGATTGATGCTGCAAATTTTTACTCTTCCATGTAGCTTGCTGTTAAATTGTGTGGTAAAGAATTCGAGTTTCCTGTTTCAAAGCCCATTATTAATTATTGTGTGACAATTCACGTGAATAGAAACTGTTCCACTGCTAATTCCTTGTGGCCCACTCAAAGCCACAGGAGAGTGGGTTTGAAAGGTGAGCAATGTAATAACATGAGATCCCATCAGAAACCAGGGCTGGTCCACAATGATGACAACTGCCAGCTTTAGACTTGATGTAGGTTAGGCAATAACTATTTCACAAAGGCTCAAGGCTTTGTGAACAGAGGAACATCCTGGAGCTCATACAGAAACTGCACAGACAGAAGCAGTCCCACAGTGATGCTTTTCATACAGAAATATTTTCTTTCAGCCTTCTGCTCCCACCCAAACCTGCCATCGTGATAGTGCAGTTAGGAATGAGATTGCATTTCAGCCCTTGAGATGGCAAGCATTCAAAGCTTCACCTAATGCAAGAAAGCCTAAAACAGCATTTAGAAAGTATACATTGCTCTGCTGTTAAAAATAGACCAACCACCCATTCTTTGAACAAAGCCAGGCAAGCCTCCTTTGAGGGATACACCTCTATCTGACCCAGCAAAATCAAAGCGATGTCCAAATTATCAAACCACAGAAGTAAGCCTAGCAACATTCTCGAGCAAATCTCTCCTCAAGCTGGGGACCAACTTGAAATCAGTTGTATGGCACAACCCAAGCTTTATTGAACAGACCAATCTCATTAGCTATCGTTAACCCAAGGCCTGTGGCCACCCGCACTCAAAACAGCTCACCCACAACATGCTGTGTGCATGATCTGCCAGCTCCCAAGCAAGGCTCTTGCTGTACTGAAGCAACCTGAGTGGGCATCTTTGGAGTAGGAACTGAAAATCTTTGCTGCAGCAGCTTTCACGTTCAAAGTTGTCACAGCTGACAGCAAGGAAGCTTCAAGTGTTAGAACGAACATTGCCAAGATCCATTATGTAACTGGCTTTTAGTCGTGCATGTGAGCTACAGAACATAGAAGGAAATCTCATAGAGCTCTTTCAGATATCAGGTGCCCATTCCTCTTCTAGCATATGTGGGAAGTGAGAAGCCTCAGTGTGCTCCTATATTTTAGATAACTACAAAGGCCATGAAGAATCCGAGAACTGCCATTGTTTCTCTCGGTGGATTATGTTAACAACAGCACAAACCCTGTGCTTCCCACGCACACATTGCCAATACGCATCCTACTCTTCTCCAGACCCTACCCCCAGAATCCCATAACTGAACATCCAGGGTCACGTGTCTCCCCCCACAGCATTTAGAGCTGGAGAGAACAAGCTGCCCCAGGAGAAGGAACACCTTGTTTTCTCTTGCACAAGAAAGAAAAGGACAAAGAAAAGGAAAGATCTGGATCAAGCTCCAAGGCACACCCTACGGTGATGTTTTGAGCCATCTCAGCCCATCTAGATCTTGGGTCACCCTTTCAGTTCTTCCTGCAAGAGCCATTTAGGGCCAGTTATCCATTATTTTGTAAAAGACGCTGGAACTACTTCCTAAGATGGGCAGAACAAGAGGGCAATTGTTTAAGCTGGTTTTTTTTTGTGGTTTTTTTTTTTTTTAAGTTAAAGTTAAGTACTTTTAACTGTAGAAATGAAGAAGCATCAAGAGACCAAGCTTCATCTCGAAGACTGGGAATAGCTGCAAGCATAAATCCAGCAAAACCCAGAACACTCATCCTACAATGAGCCCTAACTTTACCTCTAATGGGAGATCCCATTTGCCAGAAGCGGAAACGGACCATTTGCAGAACTTATCCCAGCACCACAGCAGAGCTGAGTGGATAAGCAGAGACACCTCACAGCAGCCTTCAAAACGGATAGCAGCAAAATTGAGAAAAGCTTCACATCCAGCAGGAAGCTGCACATGAAAGACTCTTTTTTTTTTTTTGCAAAGAGCTTATCAAAACTTTTGGAGGATCCAAGCAGCAGCTTGGATGCCACATAAGTTTAACAGCAAAGAAGAAAGGAAACAAAATATACTTCCAGTACAATCAACTGTAACTCATTGCATTTAACAAATACAATTTATTTTTATTCTTAAGTGAAACAAGACCCAGTAGGTTTATCACACACTCAAGGTACTCTATTTCAGAATGGAGCTCCCAGGTACAGAAGTAAGAAGTTTGAGTGTACAGTATTTGTATCATACAGAGTACACAATAAATTAATATCTACATGCAACATACCTACAAAAAGTTACATACAAGGTAAAAAAATACAGTATTTTCTGCTCATTTTTTGTTTTAAATTTTTTTCTGTACATTTTTTAAATTTACATTTTTATTTACATTTTTTTTGTAAACTTTTTGTATTTTTATAAAAGTGAAATCATGTAACAGTTACAAACTTACGGCACCGCTCATATCCTAAAACAATACTTACATCTACAAAACAGCCTTTAGATTGCTCCTTCATTTCTACTTTGGCACCACCACACTTCACACCATTATTCTGAGTTAATTCATCCGCTTACTACCTAGCCATATTCTCAATACAGAGAAATGCAATCACACTTCAGTTCGTGTGCTTTTTTAAGTTCAAAAAACCCATTACATTAACTACTTCATCAACATCACATTTACCGGATATTACTGCATAATATCAACTTTTCCTGCACTAACTGCTTTACATAAGCATGCAAACAAGTCTGATTATGACTCAATCAATAACATGAATATACTGAAATAAACTACAAGGGGTAAATATTAAAAGGAACGTAGGCATATCAAGAATAACCGTGTCAATAAATCTAAGCTGATAGTATGGGCCGACATTTTAACACTAAATCTAAACGCTGTGGTTTTCAGCATAAGCTAATTTTTTATTAAAGAAAATATGAAAAGTAAGCCCTGTCACGAACTACCATTTTCAGTAAAAGCTTGTATTGACTAGAACCTTCCACTCCTACCATGCACACTCAGTTCAGAACAGGGGTTCCTTAAGTTTATGAAAAACTAAGCCTTAAATAAGAAGCATTTGAAATACACAGGAACCTGCTGAAAAGGAGCACAGCACATGAAGTGTTAAAGCAGTTTCAGTATTCAAAAAGCCCATTTGACTGTGAATCATCACCTCAGCACGGTACTATATATGCAATAATTCCACTCAGCCAATTTGATTTAACCACAAAACACTGAAGAGCGGAGGGACTCTCACAACAGGGCTCTGTTCTAATCTCCTGCCCAAAGGAGCACCAATACTGAATTTTGATCTTGCTGCTCAAGGTCTCATCACGAACCCTGAAAACCTCCCAAGACAAAGTCTACACAGCTCTTCTTAGTCCATCTTATGCTTGACTGTATCCATGGAACAAGTTTTCCATTGCTTTAACTGAAAGCCTCCTATTACAATTTATACATGGCATTGCTCATTCTTGCTCCATGCGTCTACGTCAAAAACTGAAATGATCTTCTCAGCAACCCTCTCTTACACACTAGAAAGGCTGCTCCTCAAATCCTACCACACACCCTCTTTGCCAAGCTGCATTAAACCACAGATCTCTCAACCTCTCCTCACAGATCCTGTGCCCCAAATCCCTTGAACATCCTAGCAGCTCCATGGCAGATTGAAACAGGTGACCAATATCTTGGACCAAGAACTGGACAGTGTTCCAAGCAAGAATGAATGTCAAGCAAAGAAAAACCCCTACAGTTCCCTCAATCTTGTTCATCTGTTCAAGCAACCCAGTAAGTCATCAGCTTTCACTGCTGCCATGACACTCTGCTGCTTATGTTAGCTGCTAAGCACCAAGGAACACCAGGTACAGGACTGCATTTATCCTCAAGGACAACAAGACTAGACAACTTTTTTTTTTGCTGAAATGAGACCTGAATTAGAACCACAAGGCAGGCATTCAAAGCATTGCAGTATCACAGCAGCTCTTGCCTTAATACAGTTTACAGAATACCACAATTTCATTTATTATTGCCAAAAGATAAGGGTGCATTAAAAATCTTAACCTACTACAATCAAGACTTAATGCAAAGACTGAGAATTAAGAGTTTGCCACTTTGTTTTAGGCTTGAGTTGAAAGAAGAAGGTGCCTTCCAGATCACTAGGAGGAGAACTGCTAAGGCTTTCTTCTCCACTGCTCATATCTTCACAGGAGTCTTCACTAAAAGGAACAGTAGGAAAGATTAGCATTTCCAGATAATGGGAACACCCCACAGTTTAAATGCCTGGAAAGTATAACCAACCTTTCGCTTTCATTGAAACAGCCACCCTCTGGTATTGTTGGCAACTCAGGAACGCTGTAGTAACTGTTCTGCAGATTCTGGGCTGTGCGCCTTGAAACAATCCAAACTAGCTTTTTATGATCAGGCTTGCAACATTCAGCGGAAGAATAGTCTGCCAGGCATTTTGAGACCAGTTCCCTCCAGTAAAGCAGGTCACAATCACTTATCTGAAAAGTGAAGTAACAACTTATTGATATCAAAATACAGCCACTCCACTTTACCTTAAAGAAATGACTTCATGAAAAAGATTCCCAGATCTCGAAGCTTTGCTGCTTTTGAAGGTGAACTCCTATATACCTCCTAGAAATGCCTCTGAATTAATTAACAGTTGGCCTGTCAGTGGTTGTCAACATTTAAATCATACCCAAATGAAAAATAACTGCTGTTTAATGAAGACGAAAAGCATTTTGATACTTCATATTAACATCATACAGCAGAACTAACAAGACCATATAAGAGGGTCCTACTTGGAGATGTTTTACTGCTATGTAATAATGCCATCTTCATAAAATGCTTTAAGGAACTACTTCCATCCCCCAAGGCACTGGGTTAGTTCAATTTGACTACAACTGTTTTAGATTATGGCCAGTTACAACACGCAGCTAGAAGCAGCAAATTCTGTTACTGGGGCAAAAAGAACCAGCCCAGTAGACATTTTGGTCATACAAATGGAATGGAAGCCTCTCTAGAACACGTTAAATCAGCTGCCTGTTAGAACATGTGTAAAATGAGAAGAACTGCTAATCTAATACAGAACACATTTAACCTAGTTTTTAAACTGTAATCCTTTTACATGTCATGTAGTTGCCAATGACTACTTGACCTCAATCACTATGAAGCAGCAGTTACTTGTATTTGGCATTCTACCAGTGAAACAGTATTAGAAGAGTTTCAGACCTGCTTAAAGGCCTGTTTCATTGCTTGTTTTAGCTGATGCCAAACACTACCTGTTGAAGACTGTACACTGACAGAGGTGCCTTAAACATAACACCAAATACTAGCCATACCCGTTCCAACAACTGCAGAATTAACCTCAAAACATTTACCTTTGAGTGCTTTTGAACACGCAGAAGTATCTCTAACAGCTCAACAGATTTCAAAGATTGAACTTCAAGAGTGAGAAGGCACAAGGCCAAGACAGAAGGCTAGAAAAACAAAAAAAAAACTGCTGCTCAGCATACTTTAATTGAAGCCTAAATGGAAGTCAAAGAAAAACTATTTTTACTTACTTTCGCTTTAGAAAACACAAGACGACAGTTGCAAGCTTTTAGCTGTGCTTCCAATTTGTCAAGATTCAATACTTCTTTCCTATAAAACACCCAAGAGAAGAAGCAGTCATATCAACAAGCACTAACATATCAGGAAACCACAAATAAGGAGTAGCCTCCTCTTCAGCCAATATCATTTTAAGACACAGCTGAAGAGGAAAAAGGCCTTTGCAAACTGAATATCAACACGCAACTCAACTCACCTTTCTGAGGTATGACAGAGTACAATAGTATGGTACAAGTGCAAGAAGGTTAAGGCAGTAGTAGCTTTAAATTCAAAGTGCAACTTTTCTGAAATTATCTTTTCCATCCGTTTCAGGTCGGACACAGTGCATTTACATTGGCTGATTCGGATAATCTCATGAGCAGATGGAATATTGCATTCTTCTTCAACCACTCGGGCAGCCAGTTGAAAACAACAAACTCCAATGCAAGATAAATGCTTCGGTTTCACCTAAAAATAAGAGTAAACACTGAGTGCCTCCCACCCACTGTGCTATGCTTATCTAACAGGGAAATAAACATATCACCCAGCCTAGGTGAGCAATTTTGAAATATTTGCATTTCAACAGAGGTAGTTCCTCATCTAAACTTGATGGCTTGTTTGAGTTGACTGCTGTCATTCCAATTGTTTCATCACTTAAATCTCAACAAAACACAGCTGGCACAGCCAATAAAGCAGTATCAATCCATTACAGGTGAATTGAAGGTAGGTACAACAGCCGAGCACCCTCTACCGAAGTTGTTCTTCCTCACTACACTACAAAGAAATTACAGTGAGAACTGTAGTACCTCATTTCTCCAACCGGCAGTGCTCACCTACCCTCCTCTCAAGTCTACACAAATCCGGTCTGAGCTTGTTCTAGGCAGTCCTAGCCCCCCACAGCTCACTCCTAACCCTGCTATTCTCTGCCATATGATAGGATAATGTTTCGCACAACCTGGAAGACTGTCAGACCAGACAACTCCAGGCATTAATTTGGCCAGCTTGGTAATTGGCAACTGATTCCTGTTGGAATTGTCTGCCACAAAGCAGTGCAAACAAAAGAACAACCAGAAAATGATCTTTTGGCTTTAGATCCAGCTCTAAGCCAAGCTTTGGCACAGTACCTACTGTGTTTTTAAACACAAATTGCTTGTTTTGTTCTTAATTATCTCCTTCTCTCTCCATCTTCTACATCTATCTGGTGAAGGCTACTGACTTAATGGGGCAAACAAGCTGTGTTGCTACTTATCTTTAAAGACAAAGTGAAGCCATAGCAAATATATAACAAATATATCACCACATTTCATGCAACAACTACTGACTTCAAACCTTAAACAGAAACACTTGGTATAATACAATTAAATAAGCACAGTTCTCTCCTAACTCACAACTTTTCCCTCTTTTGCTAATAAGGGAAGTTCAGACAGAACCTCTGTGTTTCCAGCAACACCGCACCAGGCCCTCTTCCCCCCAAAATACCTTCATAAGAGCCAGGAATCTGTCCAGGATGTTAACAGCCAAAACGAATGTTTCAGTTGCAAAACCAAAGAAGTTGGTCAGACTCCAGAGATCTTCCACCTTAGCATTCCTTTGTCTCGGGCACAGAGTGTTTTCATTCTACAGCAAGAAAAGTCAAAATGTAATAGCAGTGACAGTGAAGACTGCCAAGCCTCCCAGTTCTACTTAAGTCAAAGCTAAGTTTTTTTTTAAATCTTCCCGTAAATGCTTTCTATGACTTTCTGTTAACAATAGAACTCCACTTAACGCACCTGAGGCTCGGAACAGCCCCGAGGTGCGCAGACACCGCCATGCCCCATTGCCACCGATGAAATACCCAGCACATTCACACCGCTGGGCACAAACTCCTTCCCAGATGACAATTCTCACGGCCGTGCCCACACCGACACCCAGCCTTAGGAAAGATACGACCAAATCCAGCTTACACTCCCTCTCTGCCCGTCAAGGAGCGAGATGCTCTGCCTCCAAACCCAGCCCGCGGGCCCGGCACACCGCCGCCCCCCGGCCCCTCACCTCGGCCGCGCACTCGATGAGGCTGAGCCCCCTCTCGCGGGGCTGGAAGCGGTCCTCCAATTCCAGATGGAGGTTCAGCTGCCGGAACAGCCGCAGCGCCTCGCTGCCCATCTCCGAGCCGGCCGGGCGGCGAGGGCCTCGGGAGACGCGGACAAAGGGAACCGGGCGCCCGCCCCTCGCCGAGGGGCGATCCCGCAGCGCCGGGGACGCGAACCGCGGGCCCCGGGGGCTCCTCGGCGGCAGGGAGAGGGAGCCCGGTTCCCGTCACCGCACGGACGCGGGTGGGCTCCGCCGCGGGCACCGCATCCAGGCAGGGCGGCCCGCGCCTCCGCCGGCGGCCGGCCCCGCTCGCCACCCCGCAGCGAGTCACGGCGCTGCCCGCGGCACCGACACCATCCCCGGCCCTGCGGAGCTCCCGTCGCCGCCGCCCCGGCCCCACATCAAAATGGAGGCGGTGCGGCCCCGCCCCCGTGTTTTTGTTCTGCCGGCCTGCAGATGGCTCCGCGCGGAGCGCTACCGGCGAGGCCCGGCCAGCGAAGCGCCGCGCGGAGGTAAAATAGTCCGCGCGCAGCCGCGCTCCCTAGCGGAACCCTGAAAGGCTCCGGAGACCAGAATCCGCTGTGATCACCCAGCGGCTCCTCCTGTCACTGGAACCTGGGCAGAACAGAGCTCCTTGGGAAGGATTGCTGAGCCCTAGCGGAAGAATACACCGCAGAGTCACATCGCTCCTTTAAAGGGCCCCGGGACCTTTGTGCCACTTTCTCCGATTTTAAAAAGTCCGCCCAAACGTTCCCCCATTCTGATTGGCCCGCGCTGCTCGTCGGTTGATTGGCTGGCGGCTCTGCTTCTCTCCTCCCCTTCCTTATCCATGGCGTTGTTGTTTACCGTCGGCGATTGGTCGCCGAGCGAGGGTGTGTCTCTCCTGATTGGCCGGGAGAGCGCTACCTCTGCCCCGCCTGCAGCTGCCGGCCTTAGCAACCGTCACGGGGCCGGGCGTGTGCTATCGCCAGCTGCCCGGCAGGACACGGGGGGCTGCTTGTGGTTGGCGGCTGTGCTGGTGCCTGTCTGCTCCTTAGCTAACGGCTGAGTAGCTCCAGCACCAATTTGGCAGTCTACTAAAACACATAGACTTACGTAATTGGAGGAGGAGAGGTCATGCAAAAAATAACAAATGATAATAAAACCACCCCGAAGATCTTTAATTTAAACAGTGTACTCACCAGCATCGTGTTAGGGATGAGCCATTTTTGGGGTTGAAAAAGACCACGGTGATCATCTGGTTCCAACCCCCTGCTATGTGCAGGGTCACCAACCACCAGACCAGGCTGCCCAGAGCCACATCCAGCCTGGCCCTGAATGCATCCATGGATGGGGCATCCACAGCCTCCTTGGGCAACCTGTTCCAGTGTGTCGTATGTAGAACATATTTTATTTATTCTCCAACATGTCGTGCTTTACAGAAGAGCAGTTCCTTCCTGACATTGTTTGGGAACTTACGAAGCAGTGAATGAAGAATTATGCGTTCCTTAGCTGTAGGTGCAGTGACATTCGTCTGGTTGGGAACAGTGATGCTATTCTTTGAGGAGGAATTCTTGGTTTATGCTGCCCTACAAGACTGGTGCAACAGCAACAATAACAGTAACAATAACAGCAACAAAAGAATTAAAACTCGAGGGAAAACCATACAAAATCTTTAGAGATCCTAATGTAAGCAAAGACTTATGGCAAAGCTTTAACTTAAAAGCTGCACATTTTCCAAGACAAGTTTTAAACTAAAAGAAAGAATTCTTCCTTATTTGTTGTGATGCAAACCTGTTAAATGCCATCAAATGGCATTAGTTGTACCTTAACATGGTAATAATATTTTACCTAGCCTTGATAAACTATCTCCCAGTCTGACTTGACGAAGTGTGCCCAGCAATTCATCAAGAATAGCTGTGTTTGGACTCACCAGTTGTATCAGAGATGTCATCTGGGCTTCCTGGTATGAGGGTTTTCAAAATGAAATGAGATTACAAACCTTCACAATTAAGGGACGTGTGGTAACTGGCTCTCCAGACAACACATGGAACTTTTTACTCAGAACCCAAGTCATCCAGGTAAGAACAAAGGGGTCATTTGGAACGGTGGTTTTGTTTGAACCACTTAAACAAAGAGCAGCTGGTAATTAACCTAAGTGCCCTACTGCAATCCGTTACACTGGTAAGGAGTGCAGTGACACCAGGAAAGCAGCAGAACTGCTAAATCTGGTCGGCAAAAAACACTGGAGTTGTGACTATCTTTCTGAGACCAAACTGCTGCTGTATGATGAATAGGAACTTAGCCTAATTCTGGGGGAAAAACACGTCCAGTTTAGCCAACATGCATTTTTCTGCAATGACGCAGGAGGCAACTGCTCATGCATGACTTAGTATATTCATCAAGCATAATTCAAGCTCATTTGAGAATACGAGTCCCTCTATTTTAATTACATGGAATGATTTGACAGTTGTGTGGTTGTTTTTTAGCAGAGTGGAGTGAAGTGAAGTAGGTCCTGTAAGGAAATAAAACACCCTTTAAGGAAATAAAATACACTCAGTGTGTATATTATTATATTAGAAAATGTATCTAATGGCTTTGTCTATGTGCCTCAGAAATATTTTGCAGATTCTGTTGCTTTCAGAAGCAGTGAAACCAGATCCTGGTGATAAAAGCTTTCAAACCTGAAGCCTTTGTATGGGTTCTGCTCACCAGGCCCTTTAAACAGGAACTGCTCCAGAGATAAAATGTCTCACAAGTCTTCTAGAATTTAAAATTTCTTCATCTGACAGCTCCTACGGGACAATGCCACTTGATTCTCTAGTAGGAGTAAATGTCCCCATGGGTACAGCTCCTCAGTACAGAAGGATGCAATTTCACTTTTCACCTCGTGCTAATGGCAGTTGGTCAAGCTCAGAATTCACAAATAAATGAATTTATTCAGATTTATTACATGCTTTCTTAACAAAAGAGTGCAAGATTGCCAATCAAGACAATATGATGCTGCTGCTAAGGAAAAAAGTTGGCTGGCAACATGAGCGCATACAGAGACAAGTAAAGACAGTACATAGAAGTCTCAGTGACCCTATTCCAAGTTCAAAATAGCTGTTGAAATTAGGAAGGGAGGGTGCAGAAAAAATAGAGACCCAGTTTATTCCAGTTTATTTGCTCAGGAGAAGGGAGCTATACTTAGCAGAAAATAATTTGAGCAGACAAGATCCGAACACAAAAACCGATGGAGACAGGATAAGTTTAGAACAGACTAAATGCTTTTAGCGATGGTGATTTTGTTTTGCTGCTGCAACATGTGGCAGAGCATCTGACAATACTGATGGCTGAGTGGGAGGAACTTTTATAAGAGGAAGCTTACCACAAAGGGAAATGCAAGTTGGTCTACGCAAGAGCACTTATAACAGCATAGCTCTGTTGTTTAGGTGCAATTACTTTGTTTTACAAAGACAAAGCTCACATGTTTTTGGATGGGCAGCCTGACACGCTTTTCGTACCTATCCCCACAGTGATCCTGGAAGCTCGGTTTCTTTATGTGGACATTTATCTAAGCTGCAAGGCCTGGCACACACAGCTGACTGCAGGGCACCCTCAGCAAACGAGCTTACATTTCTGGGACAGGCCAAATGCAAAGAACCCTGTCTATATCCAGAGCTGGTCATATACAGAACTCCAGTATGTATACACAGAAAGCCTTTATCATTTGTGTATATTTTAGACAGTCCTGTGTACTTAACATTATGAATGCTTTCAAGCTGGTATACAGCTGCTATGTTCTGATACCACATACTTTGTTTCCTGAAAAAGAGCAACTCTACTAACACAACTTACAAGTGCTCCTCTACCAGCGCAGCTGTGTTGAAATTCTAGGACAAGACGAAGGGAGTCATCATACCTTAAATCACAAATCTTCCTAGTATAAACTAAGCCTAAATAATATATAGTACTACAGCTCACAACCAAGGGAACTGCCACAGACCTTTGGAGATGATGAAATGATGACGTGCAGTGCTGAAGATGACTACTTTGCACTTCGGTTTTCACTGCCTTCATTAACATTTGGCTTCAGAGTAGCTCTGTTTTCAACCTAATAGTGCTGCTTTAAGGTTCTCTTCCCTGCCTATATGATCTGGTTTCATTGGAGATAAACTGTCTCAAAAGGGTTTTGTGAGTCCTGACAACAGAAACTTCACTTCTGACTTCCAAGAGGTTACTAGAAGACAGGCATCAAAAAGCCTGTGAGGAAACACATCACTTTTAGAAAATGTTTGTGTTCCCTGTACAATGGCTAGTATAACTCTTGTAAAACACAAGTAAAAATTGAATTGCTTGTAGCAAGTGCCTAGTGCTAAAATCTTGTTTCATGAAGAAAATTCAAGTCCTCAGTTGATAATTTGCACTGATAGGAAAAGATTTTGTTCCAGGAATAACTCAGTGGAAAGGCCTGTATCAGTTATTTCATAGCTCCGAGCACAACAGTATATGGTATGCTGGTATGGTATGACGGAAATCTATCATCCTTCATACTGCAGCACTAGAAAATGGCCAGACAAGGGGAAAGCTACTCAGTGATCCTGATTCTTTCCTATGGTTTTGTGAAGATATCTCTACATGGAGTTGTAAATTCTATGCTGGTGTTAAGGAGACAACTGCCAACCTTACCAACACAGCTCCCAGTGCAACCTACTTCTATAGTGTTATCTAAATCATTTCCAGGGCATTGAAAATGGTTCTGGCAAAGAAGAGGAAGGTGGAACCACACCCACACATCGGGGCAGACCCTCTGGTAAAGTTAAAAAGGGAAGGCATATGTCATTGACTTCACCCGTGGCCGTGTAGAGAGTATTTGCAGTTCTGCTGCTCATAGCTGCTCACTGCTGCCCCGCAAATTGTTCAAATTTCCTTCCGCATAACAAGGAAAATGGAAGGAACACAGGAAGACTCCCAGTCTGTGACGCATTTGATTGCTTACCCAGTTAGTAAAATTATTATTCATGATCTCTGTGTTGAGTGTGTTTAGGCACTCTTTGTATTAGTCCCACTGCAGCTCCTTTGTGAGCCAGCTCAGTCTCACTGATTTCCATTACAGCTATTGGCAGAAATCTATATTCCAACTGAAAGTCAATTAGAATATTGCTTCCTGGTTTTGTTTGTTTGTTTGTTTTTAATAATAATATCAAATGCATACATCAATTTCCTGCAGGCAAACAGCACAGGGAGTATTTGTAACAGCAGCTGAAGATGCAGACCTGGTTCTGCTCCTTCTGACATAGCAGTGCAGCAAGGGTAATCTTTTAGGAGCCAATAATTACACCGAATGTCTAAGCAACGTGCTTCAGTGCTTTTATGGCAATAATTTGCCTTCAGTGCAAGTTAAATTGTCTGAAAGGAAGCTGTACGTTTCAATGACCTTGTGCTTGTCTAAGCATGACCACATAACTAGCAGTTTGCTTAAAGGTCTCTTAATAACAGTTTGTAACTGGAAGGTGTGTTTTATTCACTATATATCCTTGTCACTTATTTCAAGTGGGTTCTTTTATTTAATTGACAAGATAATTCTAGGCAATGTTGTACTTAAGGCTTTTAAAAGTGGTTTTTTTTCTTTTTCTTTTCCTTTTTTTTTTTTTTTTCCAGAAAGGTGGTTGTGCATAATTTCCAAAGGCAGTTTCAAAATCACATGGATTCTGCTTAAATGGAATTTAAATTAGTCATTAAAAGTTAAGCCAAGAAAAAAGAGCAGTCACCTTTCTGACTGCACCACCAGTGAGCTGTTGAGTTAAATTTCTAGTAGGCATGCTGCTATAGTACTTCCAGAGGGTTTCTTAAGCATATCTCCTTGTATGCCTTTGGCTAGAATTGAATTGTTTGGGACAATGTCTTCTATACTTTGCATAGAGAGAAGAATTAACTGTAGATCACAGAATCACATAATGGCCCGGGTTGGAAGGGACCTTAAGGATCATGAATCTCCAACCCCCCTGCCACATGCAGGGCCACCAACCTCCCCACTTAATACTAGACCAGGCTGCCCAGGACCCCATCCAACCTGGCCCTGAACACCTCCAGGGACGGGGCATCCACAACCTCTCTGGGCAGCCTGTTCCAGCACCTCACCACTCTCATAGTAAAGAACTTCCCCCGACATCCAACCCAAGTCTTTCCTCCTCCAACTTAGAACCATTTCCCCTTGTCCTGCTGTTATCTACCCTTTCAAAGAGTTGACTCCCAAATAACAAATCATGTCAACCTGTATTTTTTTTCCCTTTATCAGACTACTGCTGCACCTTTATTCACTTCAAGTTCATTGGTGCATAATATCCTTCTCATATTTTCCACCAATAGTTTGTTTTGAGATTAATTGCTCTGCACTGAACTGAGATGTACAAATTTCCATGCACGGAACCATAAACGTTTTCCAAAACAGCTGCAGGAGCATTTGCAGCATAGCTCTATCCTAAGCTCCTGAATCCAGGCGCATTTCACTAACATTCTCTCAATGCTTGCCAGAAGAAGTAATGCAGATGTACAGTCAGTATGTGGCTGTGCTGGACATGTCTAGCTCAAGAGTTCAGACTGCATAACCTTGTATTTAGGATCATATACAATGGTTAAATCCAGAGCCTTGCTTGATTGGCATCTGCTCTCCTCCTGCTGTCATTGCAACCCAGAGCAAAGCTCCCATCGCCTTCTGTGGCAGAAAACTCGGGGTATAGCAGCCGGGGTTCTGGAGCTGGTACTCTCCAGCCACAATCATTAGCTCAGTTTAAGAAATCGGAGGCGCGGGAGAAACCAAACGGGGGCCTTTCCCACTCGGCACCACCCGCGGCAGGCGACGGCGGGCAGGGCTACCCGAGCACGGCCAGCTTTCGGTTTCCATTTCCCCAGCGGGGCGGGGCGGGCAGCCCGGGAGCTGTCCGCAGGGAAGCGACAGTCGGGCTCCGGCAGGTCGGCGTCGCGGGATGGCGGGAGCGCGGCAGCGGCAGCGGCAGGCCAGGCGGCGGCAGAAAGGGCGGCGGAGCGGGACCCCGCGGAGGCCGCCTGATGCCGGAGGTGAGCTGCGGGGTGACTGAAGGGACTGGGACGGGGCATGGTGTGCATGAGGGGTGATCGCTTTTAGAGCCGGTGGCACGGCAGACAGAGATGGCGAAGTGTCTTCTAGTTGTTGCCGGAGGGGTCGGCTGATGTGCAGCAAAGTGGGATGTTGAAGCCCCAGGGGACGTGAGAAAATACTGCTTAGGAGGGAGCAGAAATGACTAAGGAGCCCCACGATGTGCTCATCTCTGCTTGGTCTGCAGAACGCATGCAGGTAAAGGAAAAAGAGATGGTGTGGTGTTCGAACTGCGATGAGACACATGTTCTCATTTACTCCAGTAATGGGAAGCTTTATGAACAGTGGACCACGGCTCCAGACAAAATCTCTAAATCAAGGTAAGAAGCTTTCACAGGGCAGTGGTCAGAGAAAATGGCCCACTGTTCCTAAAAGTAATGTTCAAGAAACTTAGGCATAATCCTAATCTAAAGAGGAAACTCTCAGGCTCCTAGAACCCAAAACTTTCTCTTCATTTTTGTTCAGCAAGAATTCTCTGACTCTGAGATTAACACCAAGATCTGAGCTGACTGAGATGCAGTTGTTACAGGTTCCTCTCATAACTTAGTAACAGTTGGTAGATGTACCAGTCCAACAGATGACATGTAAATGACATTTAGGTTAAACATGAAGAAAAACTTTTTCTCTCAGAGAGTAGTCAGGCACTGGAATGGCCTACCCAGAGAGGTCATGGAGTTACCATCCTTGGCAGTGTTCAAGAGGCATCTGGATGAGGAGCTGTGAGATATGGTTTAGTAGCTTGTGGTAGCAATGGTAATGAGAGGATGGTTGGACTAGATGGTTGATTTCAACCTTGTGATTTTATGATTCTATGATTCTATGTGGCTTGGGAAAGCTGTGTGTGAAAGACCCAAACCCACCTGAACCTTGCCACTGGTCTATGAGGTTGACCAGCTTGTAAAACTGGTAAAGCTGCTGGCTTGTTGGATGGTGCCGTTCAAGCTTCCTCTGGTGCAAACCATGATCAAATCAGTTTGTGCAGCTGAAGGAGGATGGAGTAGGAGCAGAGTGAATCGACTGAGAGACAACCAATATTTTTCTGTGTAAATACTTCTAAACATGCTAGGACATGGTGAGCAAAATATTTTCTTCTTTTACTTTGTCTGATGGCACAACGTCTGTTTTGATTTGGTATTTTTTCCTTATCTTTTGTAGTCTGGTGAAAGAACTGGAAAACCACAGTATTGTTCAAATAGCCTGTGGAGACCATCATTCCATGGCACTGTCCACAGGTAGCCTCTTTTATGCGCTCTTTTCCTCCAAATGAAAGTTGCAATTGCCAGGCTTGTTCAGAAGGGAATGTTTGAACTACATCCAGTAGTCAGTGACACCATCCGTGAGCAATTAGCAATAGGCAGGAGACACAAAGTGTTATTGCTGTCAGGTATCTTTCCTTCGCTCTTGGTGAATTATATAGGCTGCATGGGTCTGTCTTGAAGGGGACGGAAGGACACAGGGAGATGTAAATACTGACTGTGGTCTCACCTAGGAGCTAGATCTCTGAAACCAGCACTGATTCTCACTCTCAAAGTACTAAGACTCAAAGAAGGCAATTATATGGTGATTTTTTTTGTTGTTATGTTGTTATGTTGTTCTGCATGCATGAAGGAGGGGCCCTCTTTACCTGGGGCCGGAATACCCATGGACAGCTTGGAGTAGGGAGCCAAGACCCACTCATCTCCAACCCACAGCTGGTGAAAGGCCTACAGGGCATCCCACTTGCTCAAATTGCTGCTGGAGGAGCTCACAGTGTTGTTGTGTCACTCTCTGGAGCTGTGTACTCCTGGGGAAAGAACAATTTTGGACAGCTGGGACTTGGACACACAGAAGGTATGAAAAGAAAGCAGTTTGAAAGCAGCAGGAAGACTGATGATTTTTTTCACAGGCACAGGAATGGTTCAGGAATGCTAAGACTGTTTGGAACAGCAGTGGGCAGCAGAGACTTGGGAAGAAAGTATAGCTGGATAAGTTTTTTCTTTTGAAGCTGTTGCATATTGACCAGGAAATGCATGCAGAGACAAGAGATTTATGGGTTATATCTCTGCAGAAAATTTGCCAGCTTCCTCACAAGGGCAGCACTGATCTCTGCTTTCTGGTGTCAGCAACAAGACCCAAGGGAACAGCATGGGACTGTGTCAGGGAAGGATTAGGTTGGGGATTATGAAAAGGTTCTTCACCAGAGGGTGGTTAGGCCCTGGAACAGACAGCCTGGGGCTGTGGTTGTCTCCACGCTGCCAGAGTTCAGGAAGTGATTACGCTTTCAGATATGGCATTTGATTTTTGAGTAGTCCTGCATGGAGCCAGGAGTTGGACACGATGATCCTTGTGGGTCCCTTCCAGCTTGGGAGATCCTGTGATTCTACGATCATTTTATATGGACAAGTGAATAGGCTGGGACCATAAAACTATATGTCTCAGAGATCTCTTTTCTGGCCTATTATATCTCCAGGCAATCTTGCATGAAATACATTTCTTTAATTTTCTGTGAATACAGGGTGAGAGAAGAATTTGTCTTCAAGTGTAGAAGGCTACTGCAGAATTCCCTTAGCCAGAACCTGAATAGAACCTGAAATTACTGGAATATCAGTATGTCCATCTTTGGGAAAATCAGATAAGCCAAGTACCTTTCGACAAACAAATGTGAAAGTGCTGCATTTTATTTCAAACTTAGTTAAACTGAATAGAAAAAGTACTATGAACAAGACAGAATATGATGAGAAAGGGTTTGTTGTAGTGAAGGGTAGAAAACAACTCAAAATGAAGTCATAAATACGTGAATTGCTGTAAAATAGCAGTGTAAAATGCTAAAATGTATTTACTAAATCTTTATTTGTGTGAGACATCTCAGTACATTTTCACTTTAGCTATGCTGTGTTTTCTTTCCAGATAGGGACTGCCCATCATACGTTGAAGCATTAGAGCACTGGAAGGCTGTATTTATCTCATGTGGGACAGACCACACTGCAGTTCTCTCCAAGGTGAGTCTGAAATTGAAACTCGCAGAGGAATTGAAACAGCAGCTCCTGCTTGCATTGGTCTGGAGACAATCAACAAAGAGTGCTAACTGTGGTAGTGGGAAAATTGGCCTTTGCTCAGATTCACCTGCATACAAGCTCTCACTGAGAGATGATAAATGAGAATCCTGCATTAAAGGGGTACAGTTCAACTCTCTGTACTTTCTGAACATACTTTCTTTTTCCATAACATGCCAGAGACTTAAGAAAATGTGAATAATAGCTAATTCACAAGGGTTTGCTAATAGACGTAAAATTCTTAAGCAACAGGGAGTTATTTTCAGGAGTTAAATGGTTTTTCTCAGAAGTTAAAGGATTTGGACATAAATACAATGTAAGATTATGTTTGATGCAAAGTGAACTCTTTTTCTGTTTGAATCAGGGATGTTTCTGAGGCCACGCCCGTACAACATGTTATGTATTGCTGGGTCTCACTCTTAATGGTGATCATTTGAATGCCATTAATAACGCAGTTATTTGTTTCTTCACCTACAAGGATGGCTTGGTGTATACCTTTGGAGCAGGAGGGGCTGGCCAGCTTGGTCACAACTCCACCCGGAATGAATTAACTCCTCGTGTGGTGGCTGAACTGTGGGGAGCAAGAGTTTCACAGGTTGCCTGTGGAAGGTGGGAAAGTACCTTAATAAAATGCCTTCTAGGTCAGAGTCTCAGATGAATCATTGAAGAACAATAGGGAGGGAAATTACCAACATGCTTAAATCCCTGTATTCCAGTAGGTCAGTTCTGTCATTGTCTTGTCCATTCTTCACTCACAATCTGCCCTCCTGTCACAGCTCATGTGGAAGGAGAACCCTCAGCCAAAACCAAGTGTGGGGAAAGAGTTGAAAAAAACACCAGGAGCCCTTGGCTTTTGGTATTTCTAGAAACAAAGGGTGTACTGGGTTCCAAAGGACAGAAGGCTATTGAAAGGCTGAGTGAGAAAAGTCACTATTCACTTCAACAGACATGGGTCCTTAGAAAGAACCAAGGAACAGTGAAAACTATTGTTTCATTCTACCTTTCTGGAACTGAGACATAAAAAGTCTCCAGTTGACTTTCCTGGATTTTAAGGCTCAGCAACGTAGAAGTTTCACTTGGAAAAAAGTGGAAGAAAACTAGCAAGGCCTAGTGGTTTAATTTTGTATGCAGAGCCAGGGTAAATCACAAACATTAGAGGATAGTATAGGAAATTGGAGTCTGTATTTTTTTTCTGCAGAACATTTATACAAGTAAGGGTTCTGTGACTTCAGTTAAAGAGACTATAGTTGGACGACCCCACTTTTAAAGACTAGCCTCAGCTATCCCCTCTGAAAATGTGTCTGTAAATTTTATTCTGACTATTTTACTGATATTAACTTATTGTGATAATATTCTTTTTCTGAACAGGCAGCACACCTTGGTCTATGTCCCATCTTTGGACAAAGTCTATTCGTTTGGTTCTTATCAAGGACAGCTGGAAAGTGAGAGAAAAGCTAATCAGTTGATACCACTGCCCATCAATTCACCAGAGGATAATGGGAAATTCTGTCAGGGTAATGATGGCTATAGATGTGTATGAACTGTATTACTTTCTTCCACATCAGGCAATGGGAAGGTGTTTGCTTTCTTGATTTCTTGTTCACATTGAAAAACTGATGGCCTCCAGTGGCTTACACTATATCTTATGCTTGCTTAATTGTCCCAACACAGTCTAGCAACGTGTAAATCTATTTGCTATTTGATTTATCATCATGAGTAATGGCCACATAGGATCAATTTTAGACCAACAGCTGAGTTTTTTTTTTTTTTAAATATGCCACTTCTGGGCACTGACCTCTATGCAGTAATGACTGTGTCTTCAGATGTTCATATTAAAATTTTTTTACACTTTCACAGAAAACACATCACAAAACATGATTAAAACTACTGCAGAAGAAAAGGAAAGTATCATTGGTCTTCTCTTTGAGAAAAAGGTATGTGTATATTTTTTTACAACTTCAGTTTTTGACTACTGTTCACATTCCTTATGGAAACTTTTTATTTTTCTATACTGCCTTTAGTGCTCCAACTTAAAATATGTCTCTTTGCACTTTGCGTCCTTAAGACCAGAAACTGACTTGTATTGCAAATATAAATTTGTTTTTTGCATCTGGATCATGCTGGGACACTATTAATTTTTTTCATATTTAGGCTGATATGTTATCATGGTAATTAGCTTTAAAAAAGCTAATCTGCTAGATCTTTAATCTCATTGTATGTTCATGCATTTCATGCAGAATTCCTATCCTTTGAATGGAATTGCCACTCTGAAGACGAAAGAAGTGAATGCATGGATTTCTAATTCCAGTTCACAACAGTGGAAGACTATAAAAAAGTAAGTTAGAACTCTTGTGACTTTTTTTTCCCCCAATACATGATTTTTGATAAAAGAAAAAAAAATTACTATTTGTTGAAGAATCCTGGAAACTAATGTTCAGTCAGTTAGCTGAGACCAGATCTTGTAGCAGAGCTTATTACTTAGTTTTTGCAGTAAGAAAATGCATAAGCAACAGCTATTCAACATTTAAAGAATGATTTAAAGACCATTTAAAAATCTTGACCAGTTCAGGTCTGGGTGTTTCTCTGACCACTTTTAGTATGGTTTGGGCCAGTTGTTCTGCACCGAGAAGAGTGAGGGAGACAGAGACTGCTTTCCAGATGTTGCAAAGCCCAACTGCAAATGCTTGATTAAGAAGCTGTTTTAGTCAGATAGAATAGAACTAAGAGTACTGGTAATGAATAAATGTTACTTCCCTACTGAGAATCCAGTTTTCATGCAGCAGCTGAATTTCCCATTGGTGCACTGCAGATCCCATCCATGAAGAGATTCCTCCTCTCTTCCACTGCATTGCCTTTTACATTGTGTAACAAATAAAATCATGTCCTCTCCTGACTTGTTTTGATGTTATCACTATCATAACCACCACCTGTGCACAGCACAGGCTGGTACAAGGCACTCAAGGAGGTTCCCTATGACAACTATACATGCTAACATAATAACTGTTCCTGCTTTAAGTATAAGGCCAAGCATGGGAAACACAGTTTTCTGAAGATCACTAACTCCACAAATAAAATGCCTTCTGCAATGCTCTCAATATAGTGCTATTACGAAAAGTTTTACATGGGCAAGTGCAGATAGACTTGTACACGTGGTTTTTTGTTCTTTTGGAATTCATGAACTGAAGGTACTGCTTGTGTTGAAAGGACTTGCTTTAGTTTGTTTTTTCTTCTTTTTTTTAATCTCAGGATTATCAGACTGGTCTTTTCATCTGAGGCTTGCATCAATGGAAGTTTCTTGGATAAAAGGTAGTGTGTGCTGACTAAAATTAGGTTTTTACCCACTAATCCTACTAAAACTTGTTGTTGAAGCTCTTACTCTAGTAGATTATCCCACAGATACATTTGACAGATTGTGATAATGTCATTAGGCAATATTTCAGTTCCCAAAGGGCCCACAATAGCTCTTCCCAGTACTGAAGTGCAAGTCACTTTAGGGTGAAATGCAGGAAGTCTATTATTAACTGAGCATCACTACACAACACAGGAAGAACAGAATATTAATCAGGTCACTCCACAGTGAGAATATCTTTGTAGAACAGATAAAGCTGTACTCAATGTAGTTGTGGGATTAACTTTTCTAAATGTTTTCAAATGTTGGGTTGCTTCACTATTCACTCAGTTATTAAAACAGCTTGTTTGTTTGATTTAATTTTTAATTTATTTTTCCCTTCGTGACAGAGGCAAACATTTCAGAACCTCCAAAGAAATCTCAGGTGTAGACATGGCAAAAGTGCAACGCTTTTATAAGAAGATCAGCAAGAATGCAGAATTCTACCAGGAGGTAAGGATTTGATGCAAGGATTCTAATTACACAGACACTGAGAAACTGTGGGTCTGACTGTCCTTTCCCTCAGAAGTTTAGATTTTCCCAGTCTTTTACAAACAAACCAAACCAAACAAACAAACTTTCAGGAAACTTCATGAAGAGAAGGCATAGTTTGTTTATTGTTCCCAATGAAGCTGTATACTAAGGAGATGGGATTGTATGAAAGTCATAGCGCAGGGCGCAAGCCCTTTTCCAAAAAAGCTGACAAGCTCTCTACAGAGGGAATTTATGGGAGAATTATCACAGTCTTTCTTCTAATAGAGCAAATATAGAATGAATGAGTAACTCAGAATCAATCTGAAAACTCTGATTTTGAATTTGAATTGAATTTGAAGGTAGTATACTAGGCTTAGTGTGTGATGGAAGATTAGTGAACAAAATCTAGGAATTCCATACCAACCTAAATAGTAGATAATTTTGGCATAACACAACTGCATTTTTAATCTTTTCCTTTTTTTTTTTCTTCTGAAGGTGCAAAAGGAGATTAATAATTTACTGCCATCATTGTCTTCTTCTCCTGTTTCACCTGAAAATTTCAGAGTCTACTTGATCTTGCCTTTCCTTCTGCAGCAACAGAACTCCAACTCTTACAGTACTCTCAAGCTGCTAGCAAAAGCTATCCTGAGGCTCCGGCGGAAGGACCTGCAAATTCTTGGTAGGGTTTGAAGTTGATAGAATTGAATGATTTACATGTTTGGCCATTTTGGGCCGTTGAGCAGGAGATAATACTGCTGAAGCAATTTATTCCAGAGTTCCAGCCTGGAAGAAATGTTTTTGGTAGAAATATGGGGTCTACTGCAGAAAAAGCAGGCACAAAAAAAATCCTGTTTCTTAGCTTGAGGCTTACTAACTCTTAGTAGTAGTGTGAAATTAAGCATTTTATTAATTTGATAAGAAGGGAAAATGCAACTTCATCCAGAAATAGTAGTTATTTGCATGTTACCTGTAGTGAATATCTTACTAGCTGTTGTTTTATTTACAGAATGCCTGTGGTCAAATCTAGAAACAGACCATTTCAAGAATCTGGTTGTTATATTTAAGAGAGTTTCTCTGGACTCTCTGATTCAGTTTCTGTGCAGTTTCTCTGAGGAATACCCACAAAAAATAGAGACCCTGCAAATACTGCAGATTCTTTACCAGGTGAGAAGGTGCTTGGATCCTGAGATATGACGTATCGGTATGATTGAGAATATTTTAATCCTTTTTCTTTGTTGAATTTTCTGGGTTTCCTTCTTACAAGGAAACATGGTTTCTTGACATTGCTTCAGGATTCTTTTTAGCTCTGCATCAGCATGGCTTTGAAATAAATGAGTTGTCATGCTACCTACATACCCCAAATTTTGCTCTTGAACTGTGCCTGGGTGACTGTCTACAGAATTGAAGAACTGAAGCCCCAGGTGGCGAGGGGACACCTGCAGGAAGGAGTGCATACCTTGATGTGTGCAAGGCTATGGCTATGCTGTTCATCACACAGCACGCCTATTCCACTTGTGAGAATCCCTTGCGAGATCTCTCACCTTAGGAACTGCTTATAGCATCTAAATGACAGCCCACCAGTTTTGCACAGGACAGCAATAGTGTATGATGCTTTTAGAGTCTGCTACCTGAGAAATTATGTGGCCAGTAAAATTTGAGCATGTTTACCTTGTATGAATAAAGGGAAGGCAGAGGACAACAGATGTACTCTTCTCAAAAAATATCCTTTTTCCTGCTGAGATTTTCAAAGTTTAGGAAGGAACTCAAACTAACAGATAGTAAAAGAGTTGCTAAATTTTGTTCAGTATTCAGCTTCCTTTTGGCTGAGAATGCAGATTTGGGCCTCAACATTTACTCTTGAATGTATTTATCCACTGGATAAAATTCAAAAGTGCAGGAGAGTACCCTAAGCAGCAACATCATTTGCAGCCTTTCATGGTCATTCACTTCCAAAATCAGATCTTTGCCAGGCAATAAATATGAAAGCAAATGAGAAATTTCAGGCTCTCTTGCAACATGACAGACAAAAAATACCCTTCAGGATGGAGTTCTGTTAAGGGGTCTTTGTTGTAAATGAAAATTGCTTTCCTGTAAGTTTTTTCTTTGTGTGTGTGTGTGTGTGTGTGTGTGTGTGACTTGTCACTGTTGAGTGCTGTGCTACTTGTAGTGTTTCTATGCTTCCATTTTTGTGCTGGGTCTCAGAGCTATTTCTACTGAGATCCCTGTTACTCCTTAATCCTATCCTGGTGCATAGCTCACTAGCTCTGCTGCCAGTCCCATTCATATTGTGTCTGTCAATACAGGTGAACTCCAGAGCTGGTTTCAGGCTACAAGACAACCATTTCTATATACCTGAAATGAAAGAGATTATCTGTGGTTTTAATACCAGGGGCATATCAGTAAGTATAAAATCTTAGCTGCAGTATAAAATGCTTATTTCACTATTTTGTTTAATAAATCCATATAAGCAGAAATCAACTCTAGACTTCACCCCAGTGACAGTGCATTTCCCCACTTCTCCAGCTGTTCTAAATAAATCAAGCCATTTACAATCTCAGTATTTTAGCAGCTACAATAGTGCCTTTCCATTAATGAGCCTCTAGTTCTGCGTGCCAGTGTTGTTACCAGCATGTCCCTGCCTATAGCAGGGGGTTGGAACTAGAAAATTGTAAAGATCTCTTCCAACCCAAACCATTCTATGATTTTATGATTCTATCATATTAAGTAGATCTATTTGCTTCAAACTGTCAATGAGTACAAAATAGAACCACCAAGCATTATTACTACTGTTCTTGTGTACTTTTAGATGTTATGCCATTTATTTAACAGAATTATTATGAGGGCTCTTTAAACTTTTATGAACAAACCCTATTGAGCACTTCTATTTACTTGTATCTAAAACAAAGCAGTGGTCATAATAAAAAAATCTGTGAAATGGTTCACTTCTTGGTGATAGGAAGGCATGAAAATTAGCTACCAAACGCAATCAGTGTCACAGGAAAAAGCATGAATCATAGAAACACAGAATCATAGAATTGCTCAAATTGGAAAAGACCTTAAAGATCATTGAGTCCAATCACAACCTAACCATACTACCCTAACTAACAACCCTCTGCTAAATCATGTCCCTGAGCACCACATCCAAACGATTTATCAACACATCCAGGGATGGTGACTCAACCACTTCCCTGGGGAGCCTATTCAAGTGCTTAACAACCCTTTCAGTAAGGAAGTTTTTCTTGATATCCAACCTAAACTTACCTTGGTGCAACTCAAGGCCATTTCCCCTCATCCTGTCACCTGTCACCAGTGAGAAGAGACCAGCCCTGCTCTTGCTGTAAGCACCTTTCAGATACTGAAAGAGAGCAATAAGGTCTCCCCTGAGCCTCCTTTTCCCCAGACTGAACAGCCCCAGTTTCTTCAGTCTCTCCTCGTAGGGCACATTCTCCAAGCCCTTCACAAGCCTTGCTACCCTTTTTTGGACCTGCTCCAGCACCTCCACATCCTTTCTGTACTGAAGTGCCCAAAACCGAACGTAGTACTCGAGGTGAGGCCTCACCAATGCTGAGTACAGGGGCAGGATTACTTTCCTAGTCCTGCTCACCACACCATTCCTGATACAAGCCAGGATTCCATTGGCCTTCTTGGACACCTGGGCATAGTGCTGGCTCATATTCAGCTGACTGTCCATCAGTACACCAACGTCCTTTCAACTAGGCAGCTTTCCAGCCACTCCACCCCAAGCCTGTAGGGTTGCCTGGGGTTGTTGTGACCAAAATGCAGGACCCGACACTTGGCCCTATGGCCCTATTGAAACTCATACAGTTTATCTTGGCCCATCGATCTAGTCTATCCAGGTCCCTCTGTAATGCCCTTCTCCCCTCAGGCAGATCAACACTCCCTCCCAACTTCGTGTCATCTGCAAACTTACTGAGAGTGCACCCAATCCCCTCATCAATATGTTAAATATGTTAAATATGTTAAATAGAAACGGCCCCAGTATGTAGATACTATGGGCTTTGTTAGGCCAAAAATAGTTTTCTGGCAACTTGGCTGGATTTCGCATGCCAACTATGTAATTCTTTCATAAACTTTCATTAGCTAATGTACCAATTTTGTACTGATTAACCAGGACAAAGAAGGAAGATTGAAAAAAAATATAATACTACAAGTTAAATGGGACAGTTACCCGAAGTTGTTGCCATATGATACTAGAAGTGTAACACCTTGCACTAGATTACTCTGTATGCTGATCCCTTGTTGATAGGTTTTATTATTCACAATAATATCAACAGCCTTTAACAACAACATGTAACCTGAGCATCCTGGACATTTTTTCCTATGTGTTTTGATTTAACTCAAGTATGGAAGAGACTATTAAAATCACTTTCTATTTTATTCCCGAGGTACTGTAACACAAATGTCTGCACAGACAGTTCTGCAAAATTTCAGATGTCTCTCTGACAGGGTTTCTCACGCATGGAAATGTTTAGAACCTGCTTTTATAAAGTGAGCCTCTGTTGGTATAGCATACAAATACACATCAAAGGCATGTTTCAGAAATACAGGATGGCAGTTCAGTCTCTACACATATCCTTAAATCTGATTTTGCAAGTGAAAATCAACAGACCTTTTATTTTCATCTTTGTAATTTCAGCTGACAGTGCTGATTAAATATCCCTGCATTTTTGACATGAAACACAAGCTGGTGATTCATATTTTCGAACGCAACAGACTGTCTATGTATTTCAACACTGTAAGTATGGCCTTTTTCTCCTTCCCAATTTAGAACAGAGAAGCACACTTCTAACCAATAGTTATTTTATTCTTCAGTATCCAAGCTTACCCAGCATATTCCAGAAAGAGTGGATTTTTCCGGTCAGAAGAGAATGCCTCCTGCATGACATCTGGAATCATTTAAGAAAAGCGAAGAACAGCCAATTCACGCATCTCTTACAAGTAAGACATCAAACTATATATTTTTTCTTCAGCTCTAAATCTATTACTGCAGTGTTCTGCAGTATTGTAAGAAAGTTCTGCTGTAGACATAACTAAAATAGGAGAGTAGTATCATACATTCTTATTCCAAGTAGCTAATAAGCATTGTGGGTATAATTTAAACGCAATTAGCAGTGCTATTTACTGTGAAGTTGCTTTGGAATAATGTAATAGGGTTGCTCAGGAAACCAGTCAATTGGCGAATTCCAGTACTGTTACTGCTGGATTCACTTTACTAGGCTAATTTGCTTTGCATGAAAAACCTGGTGGACAGATTTTTCTTGTCAGCACTAGAGGCCAGCAAGTGACATGGCCAAAAAAAGCTGTTTCTCTCATGGTGATGCTGCCTAGAGGAAAAGGAAGAATAATGCCCCCAAGAGGGAGGAAAAGCTGATTATAACGCTGCTGTTTCTCTGTGATTTTATTTGTGGTTTCCCCTGTACGAAGGTTTTGGTAGCCAGATCTTCAGGTATGGCAGTGCCAGCCCTTTCCTGCAAAAGTAATTTGTTGGCTGACATGGGATTGGGACACCTGGTTCCCTGCCCAGAGCTGAGCTGAGCTCAGCCCAGGGACCAGTTGCCTGTGTTGTCAGTCACTGACTTGAGGGCTGTCTGGTATTGCACCTGTGTAGCAAGACATTACCCAATTCTGGTTCTTCCCAAGTGAGCCTTCCTGCCAGTGAGTTGTCAGAGCTTTTCCTTCATATACATCTAGGAGAAGATTCACAAATGGCTTCTAGAGCTACCTTTCCTTTTTTCTTTCTATCTCAGCTGAAAAAGGTGTTGTTTTTTTAAACATAGGCAATAAGGTCTGTGCTCTGTACTATGCTCTACATGAACCCCTCTCCATTGATGGCACAAAGAGCCCTGACAGATAACTGTGCTTACCTCGAGTAAGCCCTCCAATACGCCTTTCATGCATCCCAGCATTATTTGTGCAGCAGTAGCTGATCAGTATAATTGCTTTGTTAGTTTCTTGCCAGTAGACACTGGCTAAGATCTGCGATGTTTCCAACACAGTACTGCAGTTCTGATTCTTTTCAGCAGTTACAGGACATTGCGTCACTCCATTCTCTAGTGTTGCTGTAAATGGGAAAAGGAAAAGCTAAAGTATTCAGCAGAAGAATCTTCTGTTCCCTCTCTACTAAGGAGGAGATAATGTTAAGGAGAAAGATACTCGACACGTATCTAGAGCATCCAAACAAAATTATTCCTTCAACTCAAGGCCTGTTATCAAACATTAAGCTAATTTATTTCACGTTCCTCTGACACTAAGACAAATGCATTTCAATACATCAGGTCAAGGTAAACAAAATCAAAGCTCATGAATCAAAGAGAGATTTGCACCACCCCATGTTGTCACCGCTTATTATTTGATGTTATTTCAGTCAGGGTGCAGTTGTCTAGCACAGATGGTTACTCCCTAGTAGATTTTCAGTAGCCACTAGAGACACAGAACTTGAAGAGATACACTAGGAAGAAATAATGTTTGTTATTCCTTCTCCTCCTCTTCCTTTGCAGTAATTAAGTAACAGGCTTGTTGCATAGGACTGCATACAGTTCAGACACCACCAGGAAAATGCTGACAGTCACCAGTGCCACAACAGAAGTTTCAGATCAATTACGAGATCTGGCTAAATTAAACAAACTGTGTTGCTCTAGAGAAGCCCAGGGGGTTAGCAGAAGCACTATGCTAATTGTGCCTAAAAAGCTTAATTCCCATCCAAGTCCACAAGTGGAAGAACACATAAACCGGTATCGTGACAGGAAGCAGGAGGCTGTAGAAACACAAGCTGTTGGTGCTGGTGCAGCCCTGGGGGAAGGTTTCATCCACGCTCGCAGAGTAGAACAAGCCCGCTAGGGACAGGAGAGGAACGAGCACGGTCAGCGTGGGCAGGGAGGGGAGCAGGCCGCCCGCTGCCATCGGCATGTTGCCGTCACGGCTGCTCCGAGCCCTCTGCCGGGGGCCGCTTCCGCGTAGTCCGGGCTGCCTCCGGGATCATGTTGGGGATGCCATCGATGATGGGGTACGCGATGCCCAGCTCCTCGTTAATGAGCTCGTTAGTCGATTCTTCGTACCTGGGCAGCCGAGCAAAAAAAGGGGAAAAAGAAAACAAACAAACAAAAAAAAAAGGCAAGGGAGGCGTCAGTGAGCTGGTTTTGCCTTGAGGCCCGCCGCTCGCTCGCAGGCCCCGGGCCCTCACCTCAGCGGCCGCTTGGAGAGCGGGCACACCAAGAAGCGCAGCAGCGACGGCTCTAGCGGCCGCCCCGGCCCGAGGCCCTGCTCCTGCCCGCTCGCCCTGCGGTTCCTCGCCGCGCCCCGCAGCGCGACCGCCACACCGCGCCCGCAGCCGCGTAACATGGCGCCACCCCGGGCCGCCGCTCCGCCTCCGGTGCCCGGCGGAGCCGTTCCGGGCTGCGCGCCGCCGCCGCCGCGCTGTGGTTCCGGGACGGCTCGCTGCTCGGCCGCTCTCACCATGGCTGTCACCGGGCTCGCAGGTGTGGTTCGTGGGCGAGGAAGGGGCAGGAGACGGGCTGCGCCAGGAGCTCTTCACCGTCGCCGCCAAGGCCCTCTGCGATCCCCAGAGCGGTGTCTTCCGCCACTTCTCCTCCAAGCTGGTCTGGTTCCCCACGCAGGTAAGCCTGCTCTCCCGTGCCTGAGCCGAGATGCTCGAAGACAGAGAGGCGTAACTTCATCTCTTTTTTACGTTCTTGTTTGACTAGGCGTCAAGCCACGGCGACACCTTTCTGCTGGCTGGCACCCTCTTGGGAATGGCCATATATAACCATTGCCATACTCCCTTCCCCTTCCCCAGGGCTCTCTTCAAGAAGATGCGGGATGTAGAACCGACCCTGGAGGACCTGGAGGAGCTGATGCCAGCAGTCGGCAGGTATGGAATGTCAGTGTTCTAAGCTGTGAGATTCCTAAGGCAATTGTTAATTTTATGTGCAGCTACCACTGAAATGGGTCTTTTAGCTGGGTGATTCACACAGCAATCTTGGAAGCAGTACTAAAATGTATTAACTAACAGTTTCCACTATGATTTCAAGGTAGACCTTATGTGCAAGCACAGTTTTAACCCATACTGCTGGCAGGGTGCCCACATGCTGGGTTTCCACTGCTGAAAAATATTTCAGGCAGATATTGCAGAACGAGTTGCTGGTGCTACAACACTGAGCTTGTAAGTCCCTGAAGCACAGCATTCCACACAAATGCTATAAACAGCCCATCACAACCTCTACCCCAGAGCCCGTGACTGTGTCGAGGAGCAAGAGCCCTCCGTAGACTGACATGTCAGGTTGCCTGCAATGCTTTGAGAGACACTGCTCTACAAAACATCTTCTAGATCATCCCATTGATGGGCAATGCCATTCCTTCTTAAATTATCTTTGAAAGAAAAAAGCTGTAGTCTCAACCCATTTGCCACTGGAATTGATCTCTGTGTGAAATCCCCAAAGGGCATGATGATAGTCTTGTTTTGCATCCTTCACTGTCAAGACATTTCCCTCAGATGAGGGCATGAGAAGAATACGAGTTCGGTTTAGAGCTTTTTATGAAGATTTGGTGTGAGTAAAGATATTCTGCCCATATGTGTATTTAAATACTGCTTGCCAAAGAATGCTTTCCAGCCAGTTTGAGACAGTAATGAATTATCTTTATGCCCCTTCTCTATTTCCCCCTCCCCCCCTTTTTTTTTTCTTGAAAGGAACCTTAAGAATATTTTGAAGGAAGAATCTGAGCATAAGCTTGAAAGCCTACAGATGACTTTCGTGGTAAGACTTCATTGTGTCATTCAGATGAGCCATGCATGTAACACAGACAAAACACTATCCCATCACAAGTGATAAAAAAATTGTCTGTAAACTCTAACTAGCAAGGGTATAGAAAGAAAAAGTGATAGATATAGCTCATATATGCACATCACATATATAGACATATATAAAATACAGATTTAGTGTCTGATGTTTTTCTTTATTTGCATAGCTAATGGAAGAAGGAGGTTCTGTGGTAGAGCTTAAAGAAAATGGTGCCAACATTCTTGTCACTATGCATAACAGGTCAGTTTTATTTTTCTTATCCTGCTTCTATTATGTGTTTATGAAATATCATATCTATCGAAATAGCCTATTAGAAAATACTGAGTGTGAACAGTGTTGTTGGTCTCAGTCCAGCAGCAAGAGCTATGTGCTTTCAGATTGTGCTGTATGTATGCCAGACATAAGCAGTTTGTGCAAGCAGTGGATAAGACAGGTATTCCGGGACATCCTGGCATTGGCACAGTCATACCCAGCCTTACTGGGGAAATTCTTAACAAACATATAAAATATCACTGAACAACGTTTTCAGGGATATTATAGACAACTTGATGTATCTCTGTAAAGTTCTTTCACGAGCAAAATATTTCTTCCTTAGTTTCATATATGAAATATATCTTGTACATAACAAAAGAGGAGCAATTTATCAATGAGGTGTTGTGTTAACCTCAGCACAGAGTACAGAGAACGAGTCTGTGGCTTGAGTTCATGTGACTGCTCTCAATAAAGATTGGCAGTTGTATAATCAATGAATATACAGATGTTGTAATTAAGAAATATCCAGGCTAAGTAAGATTATAGCAACAGGAAGATAATAGATGGAAAATGCTTACCGATATTGCAGGCTCACAACATTCTCCACAAGGAGTGATCTCCAGGAAGAGATCCTTCCTTTGTGGCAGTCAGCACTTAAATGGGATCTAGGAGAGCTGCAGCCGGGCTCCACCCCTTTCCAGTATGACTGACTCATTGCTTGCCTCAGGTTGTCTATCAGAGGTTCAGGGCATGTTTCAGCAGTTCCCATACAGCAGTAAAGCAGGTGGTATGGAATAAAGAATAAGGAAAAAAGTTCTATATATTTCTCCTTTTCAAAAATCACTTCTTGTGCTGCTTGTAAGAATCAAAATATCTTCGCAGGAAGGAATTTGTTGACTTGTATGTGAATTACATGTTGAATGAATCAGTACAGAAGCCATTTGAAGACTTCATGCGAGGTTTTTCAAGAGGCTGCCCAGCTGAAAGCTGGAAGATGTTTCTCCCTGTTGAGCTCTCGATTCTTCTCCTGGGACACACAAATTATGACTGGCATCTGCTGAAGAAGGTATCGGTTACAAGCAGAGCGGCCTTCTGCTGTTACGCACGAGCTGTTTGCTAAGCATAAACTCTTTCTGTCCTGTTCTATTATTGGATGCGTAAGTCCCAAATACAAAAACAGTAGCTCAGAGGAATGTTTTTATCATTTGTATCATTGTTTTGATCAATTTCTAAACTACACTTTGTACAAGAGTATAGGGTAATAGAGATCAGTCTTAAAAAAATGAATGAACGGGCAGATTCCAGGCATGAGGAGGATCTGAACGCTATGAACGGGATTATGAAATTTATCGGATAAACTGTTGCTGCTTTCAATAAAAACAGAAATAGCAAGACCAATTTTAATTTTCTCTCTTCAACAGAATGCAAAATACGTGTACTACAAACAGTCACATCAAACCATCATGAATTTTTGGACTGTGTTTCACAAGCTCCCAGAAGAAAAAAAGAAAAAGTTTCTTGGTAATATTTTGACATTCTGAAATTTCTTATAGCTCTCCCTCACAAGACAGACTTAGATGCTTCTGTGTGAAAAATACTGTACTTCCAAACCGCTTTTCAGTGTGCTTCTAGTGCCCCTTCCTCCCACCCTCTACCCCCCTCCCCCCATTTTCTAGTGTAAGCCACAATTAATTGGCACAAAGAATAGCACAATCACAGTTCTGACCTTTCTCACTTCCCCTGAGGCTTGCTTAAACACATCCCACACTCCTGGACCTTCCAATTAGTTTATTCCTTGCTTTTGTAGAGATCAGTTGTTGGTCAGAGGGCTCAACTTTAATGCTGACATGAGCCACTGAGCTTTCTCAGAGGATCACAGAAGATAATTCATCCTTTTTAATTGGGGAAGGTCAAACCTAGCTTGGCTTTTCTCATTCACAAAGTCTGTATAAGTAAAAGGTTCAGACTTACTATAAATCAGTAAAAGACTATTATATTCAGGTACAAATTCAACAATGCCAAATAATTAGCTTGTGTAAATAGCTGTATGTTTATACTGACTTTCCTTCATGTTTTTCATCTTTCAATAGCGTTTATTAGCTTTTTTTTTTTTTTTGCTTTAAATTTACTAATTTGCTTCCCTTTCCTCCTCTTTTGTTTAGCTTTTATATCAGGATCTGATCGAATCGTTCCTTATGGACTAGAGTATTTTGTATTTTTTATTGAAGACCCTCTGTGTGAAAATCCAGATAATTCATATCCTTCTGCCCGTACCTGCAACTACACTCTCTTTCTCCCCAAGTACAGCAGTAAAGAAATACTTGAGGAAAAATTACTCTTTGCCATAGAGTATAATGAAGGTTTTGGCTTGAGTTAACTCTTGCTCAGGAGCATGTTAAAGCACAAACAAGAAAACAAGTGGTTGTTTCACTTGTAAAATTTTTCCTGATTTGTTCTGGTGTAGTGATTTCTATTCTGCCTTATTTTTACTGCACTTTATAAAAACACTTGAGTATTCAACTGAGAATGTTTATTGATTGCAAGAAGCAACTCAGTAACCAATTATATTTACATAGATGCTCATCCTGTACTTTAGTGGTCTTATTTAGCTGATGAGCTTTCAACAGTAAGGTTTCTGTTATTTGTATGTTACCAAACACACAATCAGCGTATGCTAAGCAGTAATCACTGCAAGAGGGAGCTAGAGTAACATTTTCATCTGTATTAGTTTAGGATTCTTCTGGAGAATAATCCAACTCTAAGGAACCATGTTCCTTCAAACTTTGAATTGAGGAGCAGCCTGTACTTACCTGAATACGGCCTTTGAGTTATCTGAGAGAAGTTCTAGGATGAGGACTTGATCATTCCTAGAGTTTGTCAGGACAAATCTATATTTGTAATGGATGTTTTATTAGTCAGTGTGATAATATTTGTTGTGCTGATTTGCATCTTCTAAGGAGTTGGTTGGTAATTAATAAACCAGAATTTTAGGCCTGCAAAACAGCTCTGACTACAGAACCTTGTGAATATGAGGCTTGTGAGGCTGCTGGAAGCTCACTGCCAAAACTGACACTTAGCAACAGCAGGCAAGATGTAAAGGCAGGAGGTTTATTTTTTTCTGTATGTTTTAATTTATGTAAAAAATATATATTTATTTAGAGAAAATGGTTGTGATTTTTCAGCAGTCCTCTTTCATTTCTTATAGTCAGTGGTCATACATGTGTAACGAAGGCTTTTACTGTGCTAAATTGATTGATTAAATTTCTACACTCGTGGTTGTGTGTTCCTCCATTATGTGACTGCCTGTGTGTGACAGCATATCCATTTTCTATCCTATATATAGGTGAGCCCCTCACAAGGGGAACCAAAGGTTAATGTAAATGTGTTTCAGACAGGTGCACTGCATACACTGAACAAGTCAAGGTCTTTTACATTTCATACGGAAGGATCTTTATATGAATGTAGAAATGTAGAGTGAGAAGATGACAGTTTTCACATCCTCCTCTGCCTAGACTTTGTGTTGTACACTACACACAATGCCCTGCTCCAGAACCACTGCACCTTAGTGATGAATAAAGTGTTCTACTCCCATGCTGCAAAAGGTTAGGGTCTGTCACTGTAAGCTTCTCCAGGAACACTCAGGGAACTAGCCTGTTGCCATCTGCCAGATACACTGGTGTGTTTGTAGGTATGGGTATCACAGCAATGCCCCTAGTTGAAGCTAGGGGCATTGATAAAACTCACAGTGCAAGATCAGGTTGCACCCAGAAATATGTCATTTGAAGACAAGTGAGAAATGTGAGAAAGGCAATGCAGAGAAAATAACTTTTTTTTTTTTTTTTTTTTTTTTTAATACTACTTCTCAGGTGACAGTTCAAGGACACTGCTCAGAGCTTTCATGTGACAGCTCCAGCAGCCTTTCCCTCCATACTGTCACAGCCTGTCTCAGAGAAAAATGTGCCTCCAGGCCTCTTTTTGCTTCTCTCAAAGGCCCAGAGGATTGAGCCTAGGTTCAGAAAAAGAAACCAGGAGCTAGGCTTTCTAAAGGGCTTGGCAGCCACAGTCACTTAGATGTCTCAACTCTGCAGCAGAGCTTTTAAAAACGTGTGTGCTAATAGACTCAAAGCCGTGTTCCATGTGCATCCACAGGGGAGCCTTTGCAATGAAATAAAGTACAAAGCCTGCTTAATGAAAATAGACCATAAAAAAAACACCATAGCAGTGATATCCTTTGTCACATATAAGGATATTCAAATTACAGGGATTCCTCCAGGAACATGTAATTTTCACAAGGGTGCATGTAAGTAAGGCGAAATATTCTATACCTCAGTAGGCAAAAAATACTACTGCAACATAGTGTCCATCAGTGAGACCAGTAAGGAAGATAAAGAGCCTCTTGTACCAGGGAGGTTACTACTCCAAAATGCCTATTATATATAAAAACAGTAAACCCTTTTTGGCAGTGATTATTTGGGCTCAGTGCTTTATTTCTTTAGGAAAGGAACAGTTTCCTAGGAAAGACTTAGGTGTTTTTCATGAAATTCCAGCTCAGTATAAAGGACTTCGTTGCATATTAAGAAAGTTGCAATACAGCAAGCAGTGTAGAAAAGCTGCAAGCTGTCACCTCAGGTGCTGGTGTGTATAGGTGTGTGGGGAAGTCAGGTACACAGCAGTGGTGAGAGGAAGAGGGGTACAAATGGCTCAGAGGATGCCAGCTGCCATCCCAATGGCACAGAAGGGACACATGCCCCTGCCCTGGGCAGCCTGCTCAAAAAGAAGTCCATGTGGTCTGCTCAAGGTGTCTTTCTTTCCATGTTATGTGACAAGAGTCACCATCCCACCCCTGGCTACCACACCGTGACAGCTGACAGTTGTCACAGCTTAGCCTGCTGCTGCTCTTTAGCAGCCTGCTTCTGCCTGCTTCATTCTGTCTTTCTTTCATTTATTTAATTATTTTTAATGCTTTTCTAAGCCTCTGTTATGGCTTGGAAATCCAGAGCTATCTTCTGTCCTCTGCAAGTCCATAAAAGATGTATTCTGTTCAGATTTTGAAACAACCCATCAGAGATTAAATGATAATAGGTTTATTTAGAGCCTGAAGGAATTTCCTTATCACGTATGATGCAACAGCACATGGGAGATTAAATCCCAGAGTACCTTTCAAGGCTATTTTTAATTTGTCCTCAAATCAGCCCTGCTTTTATTAAAGACTTTCCAAAGGAGCAGAGTAGAGCACTCTGTCATTTTCTGAAATGACTTTGAGCACTGAGCTGCATCTACATTTTCTCAAGCAGTGCTTATTATAAAATATGTGAAGAAATACGTGAGTGAGCCTGATACTCAGTTGTGTTTAAAAGGCTTTATGTGGGGATCACAAGTATACTGAACCTGCAGTGGGACTTTTTCAGACTGCTCTTGTGATCCAAACATCACCTGTAGAGACATGCAGGAACTTTGCAAAACAGCAGATGCAGAGCGGATGTGGGGTGACCAGGACACCACACAGAAAAACCACTTCCATGGAGGGCAGCCAGACCCCACCTTGGCTGCTGGCATGCTGACAACTGGCATGGGCAGCTATCCCTGGCTGATCCCTTTCAGCAGAAGGCTGCCAGTAGCACCTAGAAAAGGGCTCTGGTGGAAAATACCTACCAGGAGAGGGTTGACAGGGCAGCTGAAAGCTGCCAAGTCGTATGCCACCACTGACATCCATGCAGCTCTTCACACTGGGCAGCCGCTTAGCTGCTTGGGGCAGGAGATAGATGATTGATAAATTAAGATGAGCTGTAGATTTGGGCATCTCTGGATATTTTCTGACCTGCTGTCCAGATAAATTCAGTTTCACGTTGAAGGAGCTCCTTTTTCTCAGCAGGATGACCTCAGCCATTAAGGAAAGGGCGAGCTTCCTTTGACCTCTTGGGCAGCCATTACCACCAGTGGAACGCAGGCCCGAGCTCTGGCTGCCTGATTCCGCCCGGAAAACCAGGGACGGAAAAGTCGTGGCGCTGCCAGACGGAGCCGTCACGAAGGGGCTGCCCGCGGGAACAGCCTCCAGAGTGAGCCGCGCACAGCCACCAATTCACTTGGGGGGTTTTACACCGTTATGGAGGACGAGGCTTGAGAGCCCTCTACGGACTCGAAACACGCGCAGTTAGCGGTGGGTTTAAGCAACAGATTCCTCTGCCGACACCTCCGCGCGGCGCGCTCAGCAGCCAGCCGTCACGTCGGCAGCCCGCGCCGCTGCGGCCCTCGCGGTGAGGGAAGGGCCCGGCAGCCGCAGGGAGCCGCCCGCCGCCCCGCCCGGCGCCGGCCATTGGCCGCGAGCAGCCATTACTCCCGCGGGCGGCGGTGGGGGGCCGGACTTGATCGTCGCCGCGGCGGCAGCGGCAGGTGAGTTGGGGGGCCGGGGGTGATCGGGTGGTGTTGGTGTTGCGGAGGAGCTCCTTGCGGAGGGCGCGAGCGCGGAGTGTCCCAGCGGGCGCCCTGCGTCCCCGCGGGCGCGCCGTAAGGGCTGGGAGGCGGGCGGAGTGGGCTGACGGCTGGGGCCGGCTTCCTGTGTGGGGCAGCGAGAAGTGCGCAGCTCCCGGGTGCGATCGTTCCCCGTCGCGCCTCGCGTTCCTCTGCGCTGCTGCGGGCGGCGGGCCGGCCGAAGCAGGAAGGGAAAGGGGCTCGATGGCAGCAAGCGGCGATAAATCCCGTCACTGTGCAGCCGTGCTGGTGCAGGAGCGCTGCCGGCTGAGTTGCTGCCTTGGCCAGAATGGGAAACGAAGCGTGAAGCTTCATTTGAAGCTTTGTGTTCCAGGACGCTGGCCTTCCGCGAACGTATGGTGTATTGACTTGTCTTTGCCTTGGAGGAGGAAAAAGATCCACACAAACGTTAAAGCAGTCGTGGTTTTAGAAATGTGCTGTGTCTTCGGAATAACTAAATTAAATACATGGCACATCAGGCCTCTGGTAAACATCTGGGTGTGCCCGTGCGCTCAGATGGAAAGTGGCTGTGTTGGCTTCAGCTCCTGAGTGAAGGGGTGCTGCTTCAAGCCGTGCCTTAGCACGAGGAAAGATCTGCCCGTGGCTCCCCCTGCTCGGTGCAGCAGCTTCTTGTGTGGAAAATGAACAAAAGCAATTAATTTAATTAAAGCATTTTTAGCATTTTAAATGAAATTAGCAGCTGGAAAGACGACTGGGACCTGTGGGGAGCAGACTGTTCAGAAACTCTTCTAGCAAGGTATCCTAAATTACAATTTAGCTCGTGATGTAGTGGTAGAGTGGTACAATCAGCAGCATCGCCTTTCAGGGAGTGCGAGCTTTGCGGCGGCTGCTCTTAACTGTGAAGCTGCTTTTATCTTTTTTAAGGTGATAACTCCTCAGGCTGAGAGAGGTGGCAGTCTTTTTTGAGGCAGGTTATGAAGTTCTCTATAAATATAGCTATTGTGTCATTTAAAACATAAGCATGTGCATGACTTCAGTGTTACTGCATCCCTATTCTTGGTGTCAGGAGTAGCCAGTGGTAACTTCCATTGGGCTGATGTGCCGAGGGCATCTGAGCACAGCCATTGGCTTAACAGAGCCCTGTAACCTCCTGCTTTATAAAGTGGGGGTGCTTTGGAACTGCTCAGCGACAGTCCTGAAGTGTGGATGACTTGAGCTGTGCTTGAAAGGAATAGAGGCTGTTAGAGTAAATAGGTTACAATGCATGCTTTGGAGCACCTAGTAAGAGACCTTAGCAAGCAGTTTGTGAGAGAAGATGGCATCTTCCAGCTGTGGTGGTTCCATCTTCTGTCTCTCTTGGCTCGGTCCGGCCTTGGTAGAGGTGACTGCACCTGGTGACAGGACACAGCCATGGGTGACGGCAGCTGGTAGGAGACAAGCGCCCCTTGCTTAGGGCTCAGATTATGGAAGGCTTTATGGCTAATGCAGCTTGAATTAGCAGCAGGCTTTGGGAGCTGCATGCATGTGTTTCCTGTCCGAGTGGGGAAATCTCCTTTTCCTGAGGAATCTGCGGTGATGCCTCAGCGGTTACCTCTGATGTTCAATCCTGTGCTGACGTAGTGAGTGCTGCAGCAGTAAATTGCCTTAGTTTAAAACTTGGCATGGTGAGTCATGAGGCTTGATGTCTAGGATATTTCTTTTTCTCTGCTCTCTTTTCTTTCTGCTTACAAGATAGGGAAGGCTTATAATCAGTTCCTATTTCAAGCAGAGGAATTCTCCATGTCTTCTTACTACAACATGTTTAACAAATGGCCCAAGCATAATGAGGATGGGAATACAAGGAGGTGTCAATAAAATCTTTAAGATGCTCATTCTGGAATGAGGAAACAAGGGCTGATTGCCTAGCTCTTACATGTTAGTAAGCTGTTGTCATTACTAAGCTTAGGCTGTGCAGTGAGATGGTCCTCTTGCCTACTGCCGTTTCTTTTTCCCTTCCTATATTGTTGCATTCTCTGAAATCTGAGTTTCACTGAGCACAGCCCAAAAAGCAGCGACATGAGGGCTTTATCTGTTGCTGTCAGAGGCTGT
The DNA here is from genome assembly GCF_905368555.1 of Meleagris gallopavo. Classification (NCBI taxonomy): domain Eukaryota; kingdom Metazoa; phylum Chordata; class Aves; order Galliformes; family Phasianidae; genus Meleagris; species Meleagris gallopavo. Next base: position 15,106,792 of record NC_139407.1, read on the forward strand.
GCTACCAGTGTGCTGCTCTGTGTGAATTGCTTTTTATTGGAAAATCTTGCTGCAGCATAGGGATATGTGCATGTGAACACACACATTTAGGTTGGAGAAATGTGTTAAGTTGTTCAAACTGCTTCTTAATCTGAGTTTATCAGAAATGATACAGTCCTGCTGTATTAAGAACAGAACTGCTTGGGTCTGCAGGATTTCAGGGCACTCCCACTGCCCTGGAGATGGAGGTGGCCAGTGCTTGAAGATGCTGACGCAGTACCTAACTGAGCTGTCCTGGCTCCTCTTTGTGCAATGGCAGAAATGCCGCCTTGTTGTTAGTCCCCAAGTAAGACAGTTGTACTGGCTAAGGTTTTTTTAACTGTTTGCCCCTCCTGCTCAGAGCAGCTCATCTGTGTAGGATTACTTGTTGAGTATTTGCTTCATCCATGCCCTTTCCCCTGTTTCTCTTCCCAGGAGAATACATGACTTGCTGAAAAGAGAGAAAATGCTATGCTGGGGTTACTCATCTTTTGGACAACCTGGGATAGGTAGCAACCTCCAGGTCATCATTCCCGAACCACAGGTGTATGGATTCATTCACGACAGAAATGTAAAGGAGGTGGCATGCGGAGGAAACCACTCGGTGTTCCTGCTGGAAGATGGGGAAGTGTACACCTGTGGCTTGAACACCAAAGGCCAGCTGGGGCATGAGAGCGAAGGAAGCAAGCCAGGTAAGTGCGTCACTTGTGTGTGCTTTCTAAGTGGCTGAGGCTGGCAGGCCGAGAAATTGATGGAAGCTGCTTTGCGCTGATTGCCATGCAGTTGGAGCAGCTGACTGACCTGAAGGTTGTGTCTCATCCAGTGATGCTGGATTGTATCTGCTGCCTCTGGAAAGCTACAGCTGAGTAGCATGGGTGGAGATACAAGTCTGCTCACTTTGTCTGGAAAATGTATCAAGAAGGAGAGTGGCAATGGTGTTGGGACATATTTGTTACTTGACATTAGGGTGCCCTGTTATAACAGGGAAGAGGGGGCTGTGAGCCCCAAATGTCTTCTGCTTTTGTTGGAGTTGGGTTGTGTCCTTACACCAAGAGCAAACAGTAGTTTGACTGTGTTTATTTTTTGTAAATTCTGAAGCTGTTCTTATGGACTTTTTTTTTTATTGTTGGCCTTGTAATTTGCTTTCTGTTAACTTGTTTTGGCATGTAGCAAAAACTGAGGTATCTCTGTTTCATAATAAAAATCCTTCCATGATTAATTAGCCTTGAGTAATCTTTACTCCTACTGTTGGCTACCCTCTGTAGGCTTGGGGCTCCTGTAGCCCACCTTGTTATTTTGTGACTAATATAGGAGAGTACTAAATGAAGAGCACTAGCTATTTTATATACTTGCAGATCTGACCTGACTGATTCCAGTGTCCTTTTTTGGAGCGTCTTTTGTCCTTTTCTCTCAATCATGAGATAGTTGATATGAATTAGAGGAGGCTGCAGAATTAGGGGAGCTGACCTAGACTGTTTGTCTTCTTGCTTTTCCTGCAGTGCAGACAACTAAAGAGATTGGGATGTGACACCAACTCCTAGTTTATCCTACTTCATTCTGGGAGTTCCTGCAGTGCTGGTTTCTGAGGAGCCTGTGACCATACATGTGAAAATGTGTGTTTCTCCCTCAGCACAGCACTGCAGGCTGCATCTGTGACGGAGTTCTGCTGACTAGGGAAGGTGGGAGGGATGTGCTATAAAGGGAAGCTTCCTTTTTTAGCTCCTGGTGAACCGCCACAGCAGCTCATTAGTAACAATGAACTGGAGGAGGGTCCCATCCCACACATGGCTCATGGGGGTCCACTTTGGTTTGTGGCATTGGGAACTGATTTTTTCAGTTCTATGCAAATAGGAACTAGAAGAACGCATATCTCGCCTTTCAGTTTTCCCTTCCCTATAAAGAATAAAGACAGTCTGCGCTTCTGTGTAGGAAGGTATGCCAAAGATTGTGTTTCTTACTCTCTGTTATTTGCATGAAGAATTTTGTGTGGGACAGAGGGTCCTGAGCTGTTGAAAGTGCTGGAAAGTTTCTAATGTGCCTCTAAGGAAGGGAAATGGGGAGACGTATGGAATGGAAATCTTGCTGCTGCTTTGCTCAGACCCTTGTAGTGTGAACCTGAGGCTCTACCTAGTCAACGGAAGCAGCTGGAAGTGAACTTTGTCTGCTCCCTGTGACATAAGACTGTCCCCTATGGGCAGCCTCTGCAGAGCCCTTTCAGTTGTTTCAAGAGCTCCTCCTCGAGCAGTCCTTTAGCACCTTTTGAAATGGTAGACTCTTCTTATTAAAAAAGCTGTTTTTGTTATCACACTTGCTGAGCTTGAGGATGTAATGCTGAGACAGAATAGCAACCGGTTAGGTGATTTTTTTATTTTTTTTTCCCCTTTTTTGGTACCTCTCCACTGCAGGAAACAGAAATTACTGAGTGCATTCCACTGAATGAGTCAGTAGAGACTTATCTTCTCGAAGTGTTCTTTCATCTGCTTTTACTTTTTAAGGGAAGCAATTCAGAGATTTTCCTGGTTAAGAGTCAATTGTCTTGAAAAATCAGTCTGAGTTACTATTAATTTCCTGAGCATCATCAGGTGTTAAAATGCATTAAATTGATTGTGTGGATTCATATATTACGGTGTGGCATTGCTTCAGTTTATGTTGTGAAACCTGTCTGCTCACAGCTGAAGCAGCAACAAATGTCCTTAAGTCAAATTTCAGTAGATGATGCAGGTCACCTGGTTTGCTCTGAACACAGTGACCTTATACTTTTCAAATGTAAACGCACATGAACTTCAGCATGGAGCTAAAGTGATCAGAAGTATTGATGCTCACTGTGATATGCTTAATAGTAAACTGTGTAATAACGGATAATTCAGTTGCGTGACCTGTTTTTAAGGACTGCCTGTATTGATCTTCCTCTTTTCACCTCTTCCTGGCTGGGAGGAGGCCATGTGGGAGGCCTGGGTTGCTCCAGAGAAGGAGCAGAAGCAGCAGAGTTGGTGTTTGTTGGAACAAACAATGGAAGGGAAAATGTCCAGCCTCTCCACATCTCTCTGGATAGGCAGCATGACCCATTGGTGTATTGACCACTCATTCCAATTTTGTGTTGTTTTCTTTTCTCTGCACAAAGTTTGAAACGAGAGCCAGGAAATGCCACAAAACAGACTTTTCACTAAAGATAGGAGACAGTTCTGTTCCCATTTGGGCACAGAGCTGAGGCTCACCATGTATCTGACTTCCAGAAATCAAATACCTTAGATACTTCTGGCTGCTTGCTGAAAACAGATGTTCCTGCAGCAGAGTTGTGAAGAAATGCTTACTCTTAATATCTGACCTGCCATTTAAGCAGCTGACTGCCTGTGTAAGCTCCCTAAGAAGAAGTGGAGATATGAGCATCTGTACTTTTCCCAGAATGCCCTTCAAATCTTACATGTAATCATTCTGCATTTCTCCAGCATGACATCACTGCACATTCCTGATCTTTCTTCTGCTCAGTGAACTGTGTAATTCCCTGGGCTTTGACAATGCCTGATGTGCACGGTACCCTCTGTGTGAACTGCATGTACTTGAATGGAGAAGCACAAAAATATTCCAGATCTCTCAAGGTTTGTGGTAATCACAGAATCACAGAATTGTAGGGGTTGGAAGGGACCTCTAGAGATCATCGAGACCAACCCCCCTGCCAAAGCAGGTTCCCTACACCAGGTCGCACAGGTAGGCGTCCAGGTGAGACTTGAATATCTCCAGAGAAGGAGACTCCACAACCTCCCTGGGCAGCCTGTTCCAGTGCTCCGTCACCCTCACCGTGAAGAAGTTCTTGCGCACATTCGTGCGAAACTTCCTATGCTGCAGCTGATGTCCGTTTCCCTTCGTCTTGTCTCTACGTACCACTGAAAAGAGACTGGCCTCACCGCTATGGCCGCCACACCTCAGATATTTATAAACCTGGATCAGGTCCCCTCTCAGTCTTCTTTTCTCAAGGCTAAACAGACCCAGTTCACTTAGCCTTTCTTCATAGGGGAGATGCTCCAGGCCCTTCACCATCTTTGTGGCCCTCCGCTGGACTCTTTCCAAGAGATCCCTGTCTTTTTTGTACTGGGGAGCCCAGAACTGGACACAGTACTCCAGATGAGGCCTTACCAGGGCAGAGTAGAGGGGGAGGATCACCTCCCTCGACCTGCTGGACACGCTCTTCTTAATGCACCCCAGAATGCCATTGGCCTTTTTGGCCACGAGGGCACGCTGCTGGCTCATGGCCAACCTGTCATTCACCAGGACGCCCAGGTCCCTCTCTGCAGAGCTCAGAGCTAATGTGTCCTACTTGAGTCTTCAAGCAGATCACTTATACAAGCCCCACACAAGCATGATACTCCTTTTCAACATCCAGAAGGCCAGTTTGTCTTCTGAAGAAAACAAAAAAGTGAAGTATAGACAGGAATCACACTCTACTTTCGCTCTACATCCAGCAGCAAGCTGTGAGATCAGTTTTTCAGCTAACACCTTCCATTTTTATTTCTGAAGTACTGTTGCTAATGCATATGTTTTCAGGAAAAGCTTTCTTCAAAAGCTCTCTAAATAAATAAATTTATGAATTGGGGTTAGACTTCAACAAGTACTCTCTAAACATATTTTGAATTATCCCAAAAGATGGTGTGTTCAAATGACATCAAGCTGCTGTACTTCTGAAAGTTACTAAGCCTAATAATAAATAAAAAACGCTTCTCTAAGAGTTTAATAGGACTGTTAATTTCCTCCCTTTCCCTATCATCAGACTTCTTCTCAGGCAGTGCTTGTGCAATAGATTGTAGTGTCATTGAAAGCAAGGACAAACGTAGTGTGTGGAGTCTGCACTGTGCTGGTGTGACTTTGTTCTGTTCCTGTGCAGATCACTGCAGGATAGAATTAAGCAGGAACTATGCAAGGAACACACCAGGTGCTTTTGAACATTCCACCCTCCTTAATCAGCCTGGGGCTGCCAAGTACACTTAGAAGATCTAGCCTCCCTTCTAGAAGAAAATACAAAATGCTCCTGTGAAGGCAAAATATATCCTGCTGTGCAAGACTGCTCCAATAACATGAAGAGATGGGGGAAATAGCACCTATCCAGTTGCAGAAAGTGGCCCATGGGATTGAGCACAACACATGGATAAGAGTCACCTCCTATCTTACCTCCTTTCTACCTCCTAGGGCAGTGACAGAGCCCCAGGAATAGGCTGAATGGGTTGTTGAGCCCTCAGTGTATGTACTGCATATGTCTGCATTAAGGCTGTAGGAGGGAGGTGGTGCTACATTTGGGGGAAAAACTGCACAGAAGAAATAAACAGGTCTCTCTTCATTACAGTGTTGGGAGATGGGAGTGCTGCTTTCTAAGTGGAGCTGTCAGTTTTATGTTGGTTCCCTTTTCTTTTGCCTTAATAAGGTTTTCTCAGGAATTGCAACATGACTATAGTAACCCGTGTGGGTATTATGAGCTACAGTGAAGGGCTTGTTCTTCCTTCTCCCTGACCTGCTGTCCTTGCTTACAGCCATTGACACTTGCCACTATTCTAGTCATGTGGAACTCATTCCTTTGAATTTCATCTGCTGTAGTTTGACCTTTCCTGTCTTTTCCCCCCGTTTTTATTCAGCGAGTCAGCCATGTATTTACATTACAGAGAAGGATCCAGATGATTAGCCTTACAAGCACCAGTGCTGCTGTTGTCAGTCCTTCTGATAGAACTGCTGCTCCAATTCCTGATGCGAGTGTAGTAGTAACAGACCCATGCGTAGGAACTGTGAAAGGCCAGATGTCCTACAAGTTTCTCATTAGGGATTTTGGTTCTGATTAACAAGTCCAGATCTGCTCCTTTCTCTCAGTTCACAAAGAGGATGATCTCAGTATTTGCATTTGGACTTGTAAAGCCCATTGTCCATAATGGATTTTGTAAACTGCAGTTGACAACAATAATGATAAGTTGCATGCCGATGTAAATATTTGCTTGCTCCCTATTTCAGAGCTTTTGCTCCATACTAAGACAAAATGGGTTACCATCCACAGGACTTCGCTGAAGTCTAGACTGCGTCAACAGCCTTTCCCTTATCCGCCAAGCAGGTCACTAGATATTAGAAGGAAATCAGGTTCATCAAGCAGGACCTGTCTTTCATGAAACTGCACTGGCTAGGCCTCATCTCCAGGTTGTCCTGCACAGAGAGAAACACTCAGGATGACCATATACCTATTGTCAACCTGGCCAGAACACAAGGAGTTAGGGGTAGCATACACTTAACAAATACACAATTAGCAGAGTGGTGAGGTTAGGCTGGTATTTTACAGGTTGTATAACTAGAAAGATCATTGCAATAGAAAGAGATAATAAAAAAATAAATGAAACACTCACCTGTGTCCCAGGCTTACAGAAAAACTCCAAAAGAAGCAATCTCCAGGAAAAGATCCTTTCCCAGCTGCAGTCAGCCCTGAAGTGGGGTCTAGGAGAGGTGCAGCCAGGCTCCAGGTCTTTCAGTCACACAGCTGAATTGCCTTCACCTGTGCTCCCATGGCTGCCTTAGTCCTTGCCTCAGGTGATCAATCAGTGGTTCAGGCTGTGATTCAGCAGTTCCTATACAGGTAGATATCCAAGAGAGCTGAAATCACTTGGAATTCTTCCAAGCATCAGCTTCTTCTCACTAGGGAAGAAATCCAGATTTTGTCACTGAAGGTGTCACCTCAGGGCTCTCCATTGATTTCAGACAGGAGAAGCCATCTGGTGCTGTCCATGTACATCACAGTACATGTATAGCTGAAGGATTCTGTCACACCCTCTAGCAAAAGCTTGTCTTGCAAGGAGCTGGAAGCTGTGTGTTGGAAAGGTACCAGCAGTCTGATAAACTTACTAGGAGACTGTGATCAATAATTCACTGCCTGTACATCCAAACCAGTGCCATGTAACTGAGTGCATTGTGCTTCCAGTAGTGTTAAGCACTGAAGATCGTGTAGCATAGCTTTTCAACGTCATGGAAACAAAGTATAAGCCCTCTTCTGTAAATTGAGAAGCTACAGTCTGAAGATGGGGTTTTCAAGGGTTTTTCAGTCTTTGCCTTGCTTTACTGCAGTTTCCAGTGCTGTCAAGAGCTGTGTTACAAAAACGTGTACCACCTGTTTCCAGCTTTTGCTGGATGGAGCGTGCCTGCAGTCCACAGACAATCAGGAAAATAGCCCTGGGAACCATGCTTGTCATGATTCAGAAGAGTGCTGTGCTGAAGGAGTTTTGTGTAGACCTCAATTTTTTATCCATTTTTGTTTTATGATAAGATCTGACAAGGCTGAGATCAATAGAAGTCAAATTTTGTATGTCTGTTGCTGACAGAAAATGGACAGAAAAAAAGAAGTGAAAATGGGAACTCCTCTAGATATGAAGAACTGATGAATGATTTCTGAGTGTTGGTGCTATATTAAAACAGCTGATGGTTTCATAAATAAAAGATTGGGTCAGTGCGTACTTCTTGGAACTTGTTTTTCTGAGTTTTATGACATGTTGAAACACCATTGCAAATCTCCTGCAATCCTTCCCAGTTGCTCCAGGGTTTTGTTCTGTTCAGTTTTATGCTGAAGTCACAATACCAAGAACAAACTTCACTTGTTGCACCCTTCATCTGAACGCGGTGATGCATCATTTATAAGGAAAGAATAATAATGCTGTGACACTCTGGAAAATAACAAATATTTATACCGACTACCAAAACACTTCATGTTTTGAAAAAAGAAAGGGATGGGAGGTCATCAGAAGAGTCTTTTGCCATTTCCCAAAGGTGCTCCAGTTCCCTCTGTCTTTCTGACAGAATCGTAGAATGCCTCCAGGGATGGGGCATTCACAACCTCCTTGGGCAACCTGTTCCAGTGTGTCACCACCTTCTGTGGTAAAATCTTCCTCCTAATATCTAACCTAAACCTCCCCTATCTCAGTTTAAAACCATTCCCCCTTGTCCTATCACTATCCACCCTCATAAACAGTCTTTCCCCCTCCTGTTTATATGCTCCTTTCAAGTACTGGAAAGCCACAATGAGGTCTCCCAAGAGCCTTCTCCAAGCTAAACAAGCCCAATTCTCTCAACCTTTCTTCATAGGAGAGGTGCTCCAGCCCTCTGATCATCTTAGTGGCCCTCCTCTGGACCCATTCCAAGAACTCCATGTCTTTATTTTGCTGGGTTCCCCAGGCCTGGATGCAGTACTCCAGATGGGGCCTGAGCTGAGCAGAGGGGACAATCACCTCCATCTCCCTGCTGACTACCCCTTTTTTAATGCAGCCCAGAACACAGTTGGCCTTTTGGGCTGCAAGCTCACACTGCTGGCTCACATCCAGCTTCTCATTCACCAGGATCCCCAAGTCCTTCTCTGCCGGGCTGCTCTCAAGGAGGTTGCCCCAACCCAGGTTCAACGGCTTGCACTTGGCCTTATTGAACCTCATTAGGTTTTCAGGGGCCCACTTCTCCAGCCTGTCCAGGTCCCTCTGAATGGCTTCCCTTCCTTCCAGTGTATCGGCTGCACTGCTCAGGTTGGTGTCATTTGCAAACTTGCTGAGGGTGCACTCAGTGCCATCATCTGTGTCATTGATGAAGATGCTGACGAGCTCTGGTCCCAACACTGACCCCTGAGGAACACTGCTTGTGACTGGCCTCCACTCTGACAGAGAACGACTGATCACAACCCTTTGGCTGCGACCAGCCAGCCGATTCCTAATCCATCAAACAATCTATCCTTCAAATCCATACCTCTCCAATTTAGAGGTGAGGAACCATGTCAGAGGCTTTGCAGAAGTCCAGAAAGATGATATCTTTGCCCTTCTCTTGTCCACCGGTGCTGTCAGTCCATCACAGAAAGCTAACATATTGGTCAGGCATGATCTCTCCTTGGTGAAGCTGTGCTAGCTGTCTCAGATTGCCTCTTTGTATTTTATGTGCCTTAAATAGCTTCTAGAAATAGAAGATACGTATGAAATATATGGTAGAAATAGAAGTAGCTTCTGTGTATACTTCTAGAAGAACATGCTCCGTGATCTTCCCATGCACAAAGGTGGTGCTCACCAGCCTGTAGTTCCCCGAATCATCCTTTTTCTCTTTCTTAAAAATGGGAGTAATGTTTCCCTTTTTCCAGTCACCAGGGACTTCACCTGACAACCATGGTTTTTCAAACACGATGGAGAGTGGCTCAGCAGTCACATCAGCCATCTCTCTCAGAACCCTAGGATGGATATCATCCGGCCCCATGGATTTATATACATACAATTGCGTGAGGACGTCTTGGACTTGTTCCACTGTTACAGTGGGACAGAATCCACTCCCCACATCCTCACCTAGAGGTTCAGGATGCTGGCAGACGCGGGAAGCCTGACCACTCCTGAAGACTGAGGCAAAGCACTCATTGAGTTCCTCAGCTTTTTCCATGTCTGAGGGAGCCAGCTCTCTCAATGAGAGGAGGAGACTGTAGCCACATTTGCTCTTGAGATGTCTTTTAAGATGTTTGTGATTGACCTTGAAGGTGCTGGTTGTTTAGAGCTCATGTTTAAAAATAGGATCCCTAAATTATATATGCAAATGAATACAAAACAGGCCACCAGGCGATGCTTATGTGTAAATTGTGGGTGAAAGTTAAGAGATCAAGGCAACAAGGGGAGCCTTGTAGTTGATGTCTACTACAGGCTACTTAATCAAGTGGAGCCTGTTGATGCTGCTGTTTTCCAGCTACAGGATGTATCCTGATTGCAGACTCACATCTTGCTGGGGGCCTTCAACCACCCTGACATCTGCTGGAAAAGTAGCACAGTAACCTACAGGCAATCCAGGAGACTCCTGGTATGCATTGAAGACAACTTCTTGAATGAAATAATGGCCAGCCTAACCAGGTTGCAATACTGGACCTGCTGCTCACCAGTGCAAGTATACTGATTGGTCATATCAGGATTGGAGGCTGCATGGGCTGCAAGGATCACACAGTGAAGTTCACAATCCTGAGGGATATGGGACAAAGAGTAAATTTTAGGAAAGCCAACTTCCAGCTCTTTAGGGACTTAGTCAACAAAACCTCCTGGTAAATTGTCCTCAAGGACAAGGGAGCGAAGCAGAGCTGGCAGGTCTTTAAGGAGGCTTTGCTTAGTTCAGAAGTTCTCTTCATCCCCAGGCGTAGGAAGTCTTGAAAGGATGGTAATAGACTGTCATGTCTGAGCTGGTCAAACTGGAGAGCAAGAAGAAAATGCACAGGCATGGAATCAGGGACAGGTACCCTGGAAAGTATAAGGATGCTGTTGATGTGTGCAGGGATGAGGTCAAGAAGGTCAAGGCCCAACTGAAGCTAGACTTCACAAGTGGGGCAAAGAATAGCAAGAAAGGCTTCTGCAGGTACATCAACGAGAAAAGGAATAAGAAGATGTCCAAGAAGATGTATTCCCCCCACAGTGAGCAGTACAGGCAGGCTCATAACCATGGACAAGGAGAAGGCTGAGGTACTCAGCAACTTTTTTGCTGAGCATGCTAGCAAAACAGTGAATGCTAGCAAATGCTCTTCATACAGCCCTCAAGTAGATGATTTGGATGGTGCGGCGGGAAATAGATCCAGGCCTCAGGGCCTTCTGGAGTGTTGTGGGATCACTGCCTACAAACTGCTCCTCGGTGGCTTTTAATTGAGTGCAAGGAAGTGCATGTTGATGTAGCATTTTGTTTGTGTAGAAAATATGTGTTTAAAGAATTGTCACCTTTCTATCCCATAAAATGTTTTAAGGCTTAATTTACTTCCCATTTTCACACTTTCAGACTTAGAAGGCAAACCTTCCTAGGAGTGCCTAGGAATTGTCCCCTTTAAATTGATTTAAGACATTTAAATCTATCTGTGTGCTGAATTGGTGCCAGGTATGTTAATGATACATATCTAAGTGCCCTTGATGTGGGGTGTCATTTCATAGAATGATAAGTGGAACATCAATGTGGGACTTTTAATAAAACTAATCATTGCCTTGTAGCGCAGAGTGAATCTTTCTTTGTCTACCCTGAAACATTTTTTCAGGGAAGAAAAATTCCAACTTTTCTTCTGTTTGGCTTGTGAGGATTTTTTCCATCAGATGTGGTATTTCCAGTGCTTTGCTGCAAGACAAGGCTTTTTTATGCCTGTTTGTAAAAAGTCTGCATAATGAATAAAATTTGATTGTTGATGTTGTAAGAGTAGTTGTCAAATCTTTTCCAATTGCTTAAGATGACATAATGGTGAAAAATAAATCGTGGGCAATCTTCCAGAGGAAGATTTTTTTTTTCTTCTCTTTTACTCTTCTCTAAAGTCCTCTTGCTTTTTACATTACATTTTTTGTGAACTTCTTACTGTGATAGAAATAGTAGTAGGTTGATAGGTTTGGGCCTCATTCAAGCTTAGCACCGGGGGTGTTGTAATATGTCTGTTTTCATCCATCGAGAAGTAAAGCAAGAGAAAACTGCATTGATTAACTTTTTTGGATGACTTGTCTTCATTAGGCATATGAGGTGTGGAAGGCCAAATGTATTTTACAGGGTTTTTAAACTTCAGATCCATGCTGATCCCTACATCAAAACTGAGTTAGAAAACATCAAATCTGGAAAGTTTGTTTGATTCCATATATCTGTGAGGCTGCGTGTAGACTGTTGTGCTTGAGGACGTTACCTGCCTTTATCCTACAGTTTACAGGTCAGGGTTTTAGAAGAACTCAGCAGCCACACATTTTCAGTAAAGTTTGGTGCTTTCCTTATGTGGGAAGTGTTTTATAACTAAATTGGGCATCACTGAGCCTATCTGAATGGCTTTGCTTATGTATTACAGATCTGCCGTCTGCATGTAGATATGAGACAAGTCCTGTGATGGAAGTGTTTTTGTGTCTTTTCTCAGAACTAATCGGAGCCCTGGCAGGGCAGCACATAGTGCATGTGGCCTGCGGAGAGTCCCACAGCGTGGCACTCAGTGACCAGGGCCAGGTCTTCTCCTGGGGCGCAGGCAGCGATGGACAGCTGGGCCTCACCACTATTGAAGATGCAGTGACAGTACCAAGGTAAATCTTTAAGTGGTTTGGGTTTCCTTACGGCACCCGCTTGGAAGTATTGTCCCAGGGCTTTTTCACTTTGCAGCCTGCAGTTGGTGGAAGTGTTGCTCTTGCTTAAAGGGCTGGTATTTGGGCACTTGCCACTTACCAGTACAAGCCTGACACTCTTCCTTTTCCCTCTCAGTACTCCTTGAGTACTAGACAAGTTCTGAAGGACTATAGTTAGGACAGCCCTTCTGATCTTCGGTGCTTGAAGCACAGAGAAGAAAGTTAGAGCAAGTTCGGCTTCCTCAATGAAAAATATGACAGTGTTTTCTGCGGGACAGGAGGTACATGAGGGAGAACCCCAAAATAGAAATGCTATGTGGTATGTTGGTATTGCATTGTATCTCTGAGATAGGACCCATATTTCAAGAATGGGCAAAAGATATGGACAGCTGAACTGGTGCCTCAGCTCTGGAATTCTTGCATTGTTTGTATTATATCTTCTGCTTATCAGCAACGCTGCTAAACCAGCCCATTGCAATTCTGAACAGTGAATGTTGCTCAGAAATATTAGGGAAGTGCTCAGTTTTCTTCATTGACCTGCTTAATGCATTTTACCAGTCTCAGAGCAGTAACAGTGTTAAGAATAAGTGCATGTAGATGGTGTTGGGGCCAGTAGCAGACACTAAGACTCCTCCGTCCAAAGCAGTTCACAGATTATAGACCTGAGCTCACTACCATAATAAAGATAACTGGTCTGTTTGTAGTTAATGATGTTGTATCATGCTGCCTTAATAACAGATGTGTTCTGTCTCTTACTCTGGCTGCAACTATATATCCAGTGCAGAGCTAGAGGAGGAGGTCTGGACGTGTGTCTAGGGTGACTGTCATTCACGGGACAGTATTTAAAGAAAAAGAGTTCCAGTTGCTAAAGCATAATCATTTGTTTGATCTGAAGGGCTCTCTGAGAAGAAAGCTTGTTACTTGCTGGCAGATCTGATATAAAAAAGAGAGACAGGCTCAGATGCCAGTGTGATAGTGCCATTTTAAAAATAACATTTTTGTGGAATAACTTGAATCTTGATCTGCTATTCTCTGTGCAAAGCAATGAAGAGGTTGTGGTGCTGTAGCTCTTCGAAGCTTCTGTGCTCCTGACATAAATGACATGAAAAATGTCAATGCCTGAAAAAGAATATTTAGAGAGATGCTGAGAGACCACATTTTTTTCACCATTTTCAGACGTCTAGAGTCTTCTTTATAGCAGTAAAAATAGTTAGAGCTGGTAGTCCGATGTCTAAAGCTCTTCAGATGGCAGATTGGCATCTGTGATCAGTGTTACCTCCAAGATTCTGTTCCTCTTCTCAAAACCACAGGTTATGTGTCTGTCTAAAAAAAATTACCCAAATGGAAATGATAATTTCACCTAATGTGATACTGTATTTGTTGATGATTATTCTAAAATAATGTCGTCATCTTTAGGCTGATAAAGAAACTGAACCAACAGACCATACTGCAGATTTCCTGTGGAAACTGGCACTGTCTGGCTTTGGCAGCAGGTACTGTAGTGTTCATTATTTATTACCAAGATTTCTGCTCTTGTTTTGCTCTATGTCCAAGATAGCATATTTGCAAGGACATCCCTATCTCATCTGTTTTCAGGACAAATGGAAGACAGTGAAGTAGATTAGGTACCACATATATTGTAGAAGAGTGTTGCCAATACTGTCAAGAAGGGAAACATTACACACAGGCCACCCACTGCCTCACTGCTGAATGATGGCAAGAACACTTAACAGCTTTCCATCTTGATGGAAAATAATAGTGCCTCCTAATTATTTTCATGGAAACTACAACAGATACAAAGAGCACAATAATATTGTTTGATGGAGCAAATTTTCAGTCACAAAATGCTATTTTTCAGCATAGTCACCACCATTAGCTATGCATTTTCACCAGCAATAAATGAGAGCCTGCATGCCATGCCTGTAAAAATCTGCACCAGTGGAGTTGACTCGCTTTTGCTGTGGACACTGCTGAAATGCACCACTCACCACCTCACTGTACTCACATCCACTGTTTGGTATCCATAAACGTTCAGCAAGTGTTGATGAATGTCAGTGGGTGCCATTTTTTCTGCATGGAGGAATTCAGTTCCTCACATTTGCTTCCTCCGCACTTCCATGTCAGGCACCATTTTGTCAGAGTGCCCCTCTGCTGCCATCTGTTGTGCAGCAACAAAAAGTAAGGGAATATTAGCAGAAAGGTTCCTTCCCTGCTATCAGCATCTGCCTCTGACATAGTTGGCCAACGTAATAAAAAAAAGGAGGCATTACTTTTGGAGCAGCCCTTGTAGACGAATGTGTGGAGTTAGTTCTTTTCTGCCAAAATTATCCTTGGCTGTTCCCTTTCTGAATGCAACATGTGGACCATTCTACACATCTGAAGTTACAGCAGTCTGATATGGTATTTTGCACTTGGTTATGCATCTGTGTATTTACCTTGTGGCTCCAGACTGGGCTTATATTTTAGCAAAGGATGTCTTGCTTGCTTTTTCCATCATGAGATTTGGGTGGGAGAGAAGCGCCCAGCACTAGTACTTGTTCAGTTTGACAAACTTGCTTTTCTGTTGATTAGCTTTTATTCACTATCCTCTTTCTTTCTTTGTTTCAGATGGCCAGTTCTTCACATGGGGACAGAACAGCTATGGTCAGTTGGGCTTGGGGAAAGAGTGTCCCTCCCAAGCAAGTCCACAGCGTGTCAAGTCTCTTGATGGGATCCCTTTGGCCCAGGTTGCTGCAGGTGGAGCCCACAGTTTTGCCCTCTCTCTCTCAGGAGCTGTGTTTGGCTGGGGAAAGAACAGCTCAGGACAGCTGGGACTAAGTGATGAACGAGGTATTAAAATTGTACTCCTAGGTGAAAGAAGGTTGTTTTTTGTTTTGGCTGAGTGCCACATTTCTTTCCACATTGGCAGTCTGTTTTTACTGAGCAGAGGTATAGACCTCAGTAGCTCCTTCGGAAGGAGTGGGCAGAGAAACAGTCTTTGGTGGACTTTACAGGATTTTCATTCTTAGGAAACACATTTTTCCCCTGTGTTTGCTAATGAGAAGGAAAGAAGGAAAATCCAAGGGAAAAAAAAAAGAGAAAAGTAGTATTTGAAATGTGAATGTCGAGATGCACCCAAGGAAATGCTTTGATTCTTTTCTTCTTCCCTCAAAAACACTTTGTCCATACTTTGTTTGAAGTTCATGTGAAATAAGGTCTCCAAGTGGAGCGGGAGGCTGAACCCATCCTCTGGTTTGCCTGCATATTTTTGATTGGTGAGCATCTGTATGCTACAAAATGTTGGCAACATGAATTGTCTCATTCTTGTAAAACATGTATTGTTTATTGGTTGCACATTCTTTCAGACACACAGGGCCAGTGGTATGTTGTTTTTTTTTTGCATGGTCAAGTTCAGTGAAACCTAGTCATCAACAAACTTGAAGACTGATTCATAAAAGCTAAAAAAAGGAGTGGATATGATACTACAACTAGTCTGAAAAGCCCAAATTCCCTCAGCTTGTTGTTAATATATTTGTTACTACTTGCAAAAGTAAATGAAAGATTTTCTTTGGAGTTTCGTGTCGTTCTCTTCATCTTTTTTTGCGTAGTTTCTGAGTAGCTTTAGATATATAAGCAAGTTATTGTCTATAGATAGGCATGATACACAGCATGCATGGATAATTTATTTTGCATGAGTGAGTACAAGAGGTGTATTTACTTATAAACATTAGATTGTGTAGGAGCTTATAAACACTGTGTTGCAAGAGAAAAGCATTACCTCATATTTTGTCTATGTATAATGGAATGATGCAATTTGACAACCCACTCTACCTACTGAAACATACATTTAAAGCAATTACTCAAAAACAGCCTGTAGTTTAGCATAGGATGCTCAGCTGTATTGAACCTTGTTTTGCACTTTTATGAATATAAAACATAGTTGTAAGACTTGTAACATATTTTGCACCCTCTCAGAAATGCTCCAGATCTGTTCTCTTGTGCTGTGTGTCAGCTAGAGTATTGACCTAGTATAAGACCAGCTGTGTTCTTTCCTTGCAGATTGACAGATAGATGCTTCTGATCTCAACACAGCACTGTTAGAAATGCTGTGTTCTATATATGAAAAGGTTTATTTTGACATGGGGCTATCTTAAATAAAAACATAAGGGGCATCTGCTTGTGGAACTGTGTTGGCCAGAGATCACACTCTGCTAACACTCAGTAAGTGATGCCGTCATAAATACTAGGCATTTGTGGTGATTGAGTCATGATAAGACAGAATTCTACTCAGTGAACATGAACAGCAAAAATTAAGAGCATGAGTATTCTGCAGCTCTGTTACTTAAACAATTATGCTGTAGAGATAAACCGTAATTCCAGTCAAGGACAACGTAAATGAAAAAAATCTGCTCTCATTTCTAAATTCATGAAAATGTGACTATTTTCCTTTCACTACACAGAAAAAAGCACCTGTCAAGTTCTTGAGTCTTAAAAAATATCCAGCTTCTATAGGTAGGAACTTGATATTTTGTTGGTACAAAGGAAGCAGCTGCTCCCTTTATTGTCTAAACGTTTTGGGGTGCCCACTGCTCCTTGAAATGCAAATTATTGTTATTTACATCGTAAAACGTATAACTTTGCTTAGTGTATTCATCCTTGGGGGAGCCCTGGTGATTAGAATGTCATAGTGAAGGAGAAAAGCATCATTTAACTGTTGGCAAAGATTAGCCTTTGCAAGTATGAGGATCTTCTTAAGAGATGACAAGAGAAGGAAGACTAGGCATTTAAATACACCTTGGGATTTAGCTGTCATGTGTCTCCCACATCAGGATTGTTTTGTATGAGAGAAAGGTTTAAAAATGGTGCTGGAAACAAATATTAGCAGTCATCAGCAAAGAGTTGAAATGGAGCATGAGGCTGAGGGTGGGTGTAGCTCGGCTACACTGGTCATTTGTGCCACGCTGCAAGTGCATCTCATTTATATGAGATACTCAGCATTTGTGTCCTCACTTTATCCCACTTTTCTTGAACCAGGGCAAATCTGTTAAAAATGGAAGGGGAAAGCAACAGTGGAGAAATTAAGGATCTGCTTTTTTTTCCCAGTGTCTGTTAAAACTTTCATCATGACCCAAGTTGTGGAATATGTCTAAAAATCAGACTGCCAATGGTTTTCTCAGGCATTTAGGAATGTATTTATGAAACAGTTCCTTTATTCTGTTCTATGCAGACCGAGAATCCCCTTGCCATGTGAAGCTATTGCGGTCTCAGAAGGTTGTTTACATCAGCTGCGGAGAGGAACACACAGCAGTTCTAACAAAGGTAAAGAAGTTCCCAAAGCTGGGAACCCTTGCTGCTGTCTTGCCTGAAGGTTTCACATTTTTTTCATAGGAAATGGTGGAAAAGAACAAATCGACATTCCTTATTTTATCTGACTCCTGGAAAAGAGACTAAGTGGAAAATAGTCTTATAATTCATTCTGAGATTCATTGCCAGCGTGAACCAATGCTGTTTTTAAAATGTAGATGTTAGTAATCCATGACAATGAATAATAAAACTCAGGTGAATCTCTTAAAGAAATGAGCTTTGTACAAAAAAAAAAAAAAAGAAACGAATATCCAAAGGGATGATAACATAATGTTGTATTGGAAGATAGAGTTACTGTGCAAGTCAGATAGGAGGGGCTATCAAACAGAGAGTTACCAGTCACTCACAGCATTTACAAGAGGTTTTCAATTCCAAATCTACTGCTGTTTCCAAGTAGTGTGTAGTTCAGTAGACAGAGAATAGGACTAGCATTTGGGAGATCAGTGTTTAGTTCTTGCCTCACCCCAGCCACTTCTAGGTGTGTTGCTTCCTGGCTTAGTGCCTTAATGTTCTCTGTTGTAGATGGAACTGAAAGAGCTGATCTTGAGGTTCCTGTGGGAAAGCTACTGTACAAGACCAGAGTGTGATTCTCATTCAAGGAGAAAGGTCACAATCTATTTGAACAGCAGCTGACGGAGGTGGATGTATAGTATAGTGGAAATGGGTGCTGTTGAACCATATTTAAACCTACTGAGATTCAGGCTCATCTAGTAATGGTGGGGAGAAGCTTGTCTTCTGTAGGCATACTGGAGATAATTTTGACACTGATGAATGGCAAAGTAGAAGTTTGGGGGCTGCATTAGCAGAACACAAGTTTATTTTCTGAATCCTTTGGAATCCCCAGCAATCTCTGCTTAAGCTTGAGCTCGTAGTGAAACTGGAGTCAAAGAGATGCTGCTGGGATATGGGTCCTAAATGGAGAATATGCTGTTTGGTTTGCTAACAGAGTGGAGGGGTGTTCACGTTCGGTGCAGGTTCCTGCGGGCAACTGGGACATGATTCCATGAATGATGAAGTGAACCCCCGAAGAGTTCTTGAGCTGATGGGCAGTGAAGTATCCCAGATTGCTTGTGGCAGGTGAGTACTGTGTGCAGTCAAAAATTTTCCTTCAGTGGAGGTTAATGCTGACACTGAGTCTTGTAAATAGAAGGAATAGTCTTGCTTTTGCATCGTGTGTGTCAGAATTAAGTTAATGTTAATTTTATTTCCCTGGAAAATTTTAAGTCCCTCTAACGGAGATTGGTTTTTAATTGTGGCTGTTGCCTGTGCCCCTGGCATGACACCTTTCCGTTTTAATGGTCAAGACGGACTCTGGGGCTGCAGCCCCTTTTGGTCACAAGATTCCAGCCTCTTTCAGGAGGAGAGAAGTTAGTAACATAAGTGTTACGTTCTTGCCTTTTATATGTGCAGGCTTATCAAATGACTAAACTAATTCAGTCTGTTATCCTGATATGAGCCAAGTAGTGCAGGTCGCTTCCACCTGAAGAACTGCATCCTATAAAGTGGTGCCATCAAGTGGCAAAAGCTGAGCACTGGTGCTTTGCGCCAGCTTCTGGCCTGGGGGAAGTGAGAATAAATTTTAGGTTTGTTTTGTTTTTTCTTTTAATTGTTAAACATGGCCCAAACATTGTACCCATCTCTGTTACAGACATCACACTTTAGCCTTTGTGCCTTCTTCAGGAATGATCTATGCATTTGGCTGTGGAACAAGAGGCCAGCTGGGAACTGGGCACACTTGCAACGTTAAGTGTCCCTCTCCAGTGAAGGGTCACTGGGCAGCTCACAATGGGCAACTCTCAGGGAAACCTGGTATGTACTGTGGATGATTTGGAGTAGCAAAGGGCATAAGTCACTTCATCTCACCCGTGTTGATCTAAAACCATCTTCACATTACACTGTAAGTGCTTGAAATAGCAAAAGAAACTCATTCCTGTGGCCCAAATGCACTGCGGAATTACTGGGCGACCTCTGCTCTCTGTTAATCTGTGTGCCCTGTCTTATCATGGCAGAGCTCAACACTTGGTGATCTTGAGCCTTCATTACATTGTTTTAATACTGATTTCTAAGGGCTTTGGTTTCTCACATATAGCAACCTCACTGCTATTTAGAAATTACAAATTTCCCCTACTGCCTGGTCCTGTGTCCTTCTCAAACAAAGTGCTCAAGTATTTCAGTACCTTCTCATTTCAGCCTTGCCCTCAAGGAGCCAGGTGTTCCTTGTAGTGTAAAGCGCGAGACAGTGACAGTGCAAATGTGGAGTGGAAAGGCAAAGAAGGATTAATCAGTCTCTAATGCAACTGCATTTCTTTCCTCAACAGATGCCTGTAAATATCACATTGTTAAACATATCTTCTCTGGAGGAGACCAAACGTTTGTGCTTTGTTCCAAATATGAGGTAAACCAAATTAAGTATCTTCTCGTATTTTCTCAAATCTGTTTTCCTGTCCCAGCCTTCAAATCACACCTTTGCGGGTTTTTTTTTGTTTTTTTGTTTTTTGTTTTAACTAATCTCCCGAAAATGAGGTGGTGTTTTGGAGTCCATTCTACCTTACAAACCTCATCAAGGACAACACTTATTTAGAACAGTACGGGCATTTACAACTTTTTTAGGTGCCTTCCTTTTGAGTCATGTCAGAGAATGATTGGGAAGACACTGATATCAGTTTGTTCATCAGGGAGGGGAGTTACTTCCTTGGCACAGGGGAAGTAATGGACAGCTTTACTTCTGGGACACTGAGGTTCACATGATGAGAGTGTAAGGAAGTGGAATACACATTGAGATATTATCAGATCAGCTGGATAGTGAGCAGTTTTTCTGCTTCTATCATCTTATTTTTTTTCAGTAAACGTTTGACATACACATTTGAGGGATGGATGTAGCTGTAGAATAAACCTACTAAGCCTTTGTTTATATGCAACAAAATTTGAAATTATACTTTCTTTCATTTTTTACTTTTCCTCTTTTCTAAAACGTGTTTGGTGATGATCTTGGTTTTTTCTATTCCTTTCCATGCCTTTCCTTTTGGACTTATTAGTAATGGTGCAGCTTCCTAGTCAAATCTGTTCAGAGACCATACCCAGAAAGCTATCAGTTGTATATAAAAAACAGAATTTTTTAATAAGAAGGAGTTGTTGTACAAGCCTTGTCTTTGCTGAAATCTGTATCTTCTCACAGAATTCCTTGCCTGCTGATGATTTCCGGACCATAAATGAAACACGTTACACCTGTTTAATAAATGATGAAACTATAGATGTCTGGAGGCAAAAGCTTTTAGAAAAGAACAGTTCTAATTCTGTCAAGTAGGTATTGTGGCACTGGACAAGCCTTTTGTTGGAAGTTTTATTTAAATACTTTTGTTGGCTTCCGTGCCATATTTTCACTTGAAATTCAGCAGCCCTTTCAAGTGCATGGTTCTTGGCCATATCCAAGGGGAGAACAAGTGCCAGTCACAAGGATACCAGGTTAGAGCTTCCTAGCAAAACCAGAGGAATTTAAGGCTGCCTCACAATATTGCAAATAATGGGTGGGAAATTGATTATAAAGTTGTTCTTCATTATGTTCTTAGAGTTCATGAAAAACAGCAAGAAGACTGTTTAAATTCTTCCCCGCCTGCCGTGAGAAGTGAAAAGTAGGTGGAAAGGAGGCATTGCTCACATCCCTCTTTTCAAAGAGGAGTGTTACATGATACTGAGTGAGCCCCTTAACCTCTGCCTTTGAGTAGTGGGGTGTTCTTGGCATTGTTTCCCATAGAATGAAGGGAAGATATCTGAAGAGATTTGCTTGGACATTTGTTTATACCTTCTATCCCTGTTTTCTTTTGTCTTCTTGCTGCAAACAGTAATGTTGTTCAGATACTGTCCTCGGCTGCCTGCTGGAATGGAAGCTTCTTGGAGAAGAAGTAAGTGAAAAACAGAGTCAAGAACTGTAGCTTTCCCTTGAGGCAGACTGGAATCTCTTTTTGTCACTCGCCTGTTGCAATGGGCTTTAATTGTTCTGATCAAACAGGAGATTGGGCAAAGAGTGTCTACTAAAGAGGTAGGTGGTCAAAGTTGGGTCTAAGAAAGTGCATGGTGAGTAAGTGGCATGCTTGTTATTTTTCCTTATGAAATGAATATGAACTTTAAAAGAGGAATAGTAATATGATATTAAAGGAAATTATTAATGCCAGATATTGGAGTAGTCTCATACCCAGCTGAGCTAGCTGGGGAAAGCGACTAATTGTGGAATTGTACTTCAGCACAGGCTGCTCTTGAAAAATACGTGCAGGCCAGCATGGAAGCACTTTCCTTTTAGGGGACATCAGCTGTGGGAAGTTTTGTGCTTTTGCTTGCGAAGGCAGGAGTTTCAAATGGGTGTAACTAACAATAGGTGGTGACAAGGATGTAATATGCATAACTGAGTCAAAGGCTGTGGGTTGGGGAGGGCTGTGTTGTCTGTGTCTGTAAATGCTGGGGAGGTAACAGCATGAGATGAGGTGGAGGAGGAATTTTAATGGCGATGTGATGAGTAAATGACCTGTAACTAGGTGAAGATGACTTAGTTACTCTGAATAATCTTTTGAGTAATCTTTTCCAAGAGCAGCTCAAAAAAGAAAACAAGCTACTCATTATTCTTGCATTTTTTCAGCTGGTACAATGGCTTCTTCTGTAGTGTTGCAAGAAGGCAACATGCGACTGTAGAAGAAGAGTTGTGTCATGTCGGTTTAAAATAGTGAGGTCTCCAATTGGAGTATTTGAGTCACTGCAAATAGTGTCAGGGCTCCGTGGAAAGGAGTAGAGTGTGTGATTTGTTCACCTCATTGCAGTTCTCTTTCCACCTTAATGATGCCTTGACTAGCGCAGACTTTACCCGTACAGGTCTGTGACCAAATGAATGATCAATTTGATACCCTACTATATGCCTTCAGTGCCCAAATGCTATTTAGTTTGCAGCACAGCTCTGTGGCACACAGGGCTGAGTTGAGAAGCAGCATTTCTGTGTCTGCATGACTGGGCGTGCTGCAGTACTACTACTGAAGCTGCTTGTTCAGCAGTATGACTCTGAGGAGCTATTTCCAGCCTGGTGCTCATGTTGTTATGGAGATAACTACTCCAGCAGTCTATGATTAACTTCCCATTGCAACTGCATCAGCAACCTGACAAATGCATCCCATGTTTAATAGGTGCTGTTTCCTTCAGAGTGTGTCTGATAAAACACATTCCTAGGGATAAATAGTGTTATACATGGGAATTCCACAGGGTCAGTAGAAATTGTAGCAGTTATCTTTTTATTTTTACTGGCATCTGTGATGTTATATCAAAGAGTTTGATAAACTTTATCTGTAAGAATCCTAAATCCGAACAAAGCCCAGAGGAGTTCTGAAGGGGGAATTGTGCATCTTGTCCTTAGCAAGAAGATTTGAAAATCTGCTTTGCTTCTAGTCTGATTCATTCCTTGGGGGTCAGTCCTCCATCACGTGCTGTGAGACAAAGCCAGTCCACAGGTAATGTTTTCTCTTCCTTGAACTTACATCTGTCATCTTTTTTTTTTTTTTTTTTGTAGAATTGATGAACATTTTAAGACCAGTCCAAAGATCCCAGGGATTGATTTGAACTCCACTAGAGTGCTGTTTGAAAAGCTGATGAACTCACAACATTCAATTCTCCTAGACCAGGTATTACACTTCACAGGTTTTTGGGTGTTCCTAGGGGGAATTAAAAGCTTTGTCCCTCTGTAACATGCAAGAAACAGCACATTTTTGGGGAGAGCATTTATATTTCAAATTTGCAGGCTGCATCCATCATGGTATCATTGAATACATCTCCATTGACCTGGATGGATTTTGTTCTCAAAATCTGCCTCAAAAACTTGTTTTTAAAAGGTTTGGTTTCGTGGCATCTAATTAATGGTTGTAATGACTCCTGAAATCAAGTCTGTATATGTTATGCTTGTATATAATGACTATGTTCTCACTTCTGGTGGGTCAGCAGCTGGTGGGTCAGTAGCTGTTCATTCTAACTCGGAGGATTTTTCTTATGAATGCAGAGATGTGTGAGAAAATAGTATATCTTCTCCATTTTTCAAGCTGTAATTTTTACAGTTTTTTTCTTGTTTGTTTTTGCTCTGGGTGTGATCTTCAGCTTATCTCAAGTCTTCAGTGGATGTAGACTGATAACCAAGTTAGGACTTAGCAATAATAAGTTCAGTGGCTCCTGAACATGTCACTGTCTTCAGTGAACTTTATGGGACCTTAAAAGTCAGAGAGTAATAGTGGTTCGTACCTAATGGAGTCTTTTCTGGTGAAGTAATGAAGTTACACTTGCTAGCTGAGCTAGTAAGTCACATCAAGCATTATGCTTTGATTTTGCTGCTAAAATCTATCTCAATTGCTCTTTTAATGCTGCTATTTCTACAGGAGGAAATTGAGAAAGGCCTCATTATAAGGGTTCTGGCCTGAAATAGATATTTTACTGTGTGCCAAATATTAGTAGGGGTGAAAAGCTTAAAGTAACTTAAGAAACTTAAAGGAACGTTTTAGCACTGAGTATGTAAAATGTTTCTTCAGTTCATCCAATGTGCTATACTCCACAGCTTTTTAGAATTTCTTAATTTTGCTTTTGCTATTTGTTCACTAGTCGTATCTAATCATTGTTTTCAACCTCCCTGACTCCCCTTCAGCAGAAATGACTCAATGTTGAGTAGCCCTATGCAATCCTTGTTTTAGGCACAGTGGGACCTTTGTACACCGACCTGTGGTACATTGAATCTCTGTGTATTATAGTCATCAGAAAGGGACACCGGAGGGAAGGTGTTGTGTGACATTTTGACAGACTTGAACTGCAGCAGGTGAAATTTTACATGTTACCTGTCTGCTTCTGACCGAATTATTTCTGGAGAGCTTTATATATAAGGTTGGGTGTCTGTTTTGCTATGCTTTTATGCACATAAACAACTATTTCAGCAGTGCTGAATGATAAATTAATTGACTGGGCTTCCAAAGAAGGGGTGTGACCTTCAGCAAGAGGAATTAACAAATCTAGATACCCCTGGAAAAACCTACCCAAACATCTATGCATTTTGAATAAATGAGTTTAGTTGTGTCCTGTGGAGTGCTTCAAGGGATCGGAAGCAAAAACTAAGTCTACTTATGCTCTTTGTGCTCTGTTTATACATCATTTATGTTGTAGGAGCTCCAGCATCCAGGGCAAGTTGCCTCATTTTGTCTTTTTTCCCTCTAGATACTGAAGAGCTTTGAAAGCTTTTTGATTCCTCAGTTGTCCAGCTCACCACCAGATGTTGAGGCAATGAGGATCTATCTGATTCTCCCTGAATTCCCACCCTTCCAAGATTCAAAGTATTATATCACATTAACACTTCCTCTGGCAATGGCTATTCTGCGCTTGGACACCAATCCTAGCAAAGTTCTTGGTAAGAGGCCACCATTTAAGATGCATGTTGCTCTCGCCATCCAGTGAGGATACAAATTACTGTCTTAAGATTTTTCAGTCACATTTCTATGTTGATTTAATTTTGGTGGTTTTGTTAACCGTGGCTGCAGTGATAATGACAATTGAGTATGACTTGTGGTGTGGTATCAG
The DNA here is from genome assembly GCF_905368555.1 of Meleagris gallopavo. Classification (NCBI taxonomy): domain Eukaryota; kingdom Metazoa; phylum Chordata; class Aves; order Galliformes; family Phasianidae; genus Meleagris; species Meleagris gallopavo. The sequence goes on from NC_139407.1 coordinate 15,131,796, forward strand.
GAAGGAGCTGCCTCTAAAAAGCAGCTAGGAGCCAAAAGCACACAAGGAATCCTCCTCCCAGAAACCTATGCTTTGATGTAAGATAGTTTTAAACGTAACGTTTGAATTCTAAACATCAAATACATTGGAATGAATACTCTGCCATAAAGGTAAAATATGGGAAGCTAGAAAGTTACAGTAATATAAAACCTATAATTTTACAGTGCTGTGGATAATAAATGAGGAAGTAGATTCAAGTTAAGCATTGTTTTAATGTAGGAGTAGAATATTTCAAAGAACACTTACTAAGGAAGTTATTCTAATTTGCCTTATCTAATTTACCTACGTTCAGAGACTCAATTCCAGAGAAATTTTCAAGCCTTTGTGTGAACACAGAGTTTTCATGTCATGAAGATTAAGTGATATTACTCTCTTAAATTTAATCAGATGTTGTCCACATCCAAATACATTTTCTGTGGAAGGTAAATGAATGAAAACACTGCTAACATAAAGTTAATTTAGCCTATATAAAGTGCAGAAAAACCTATTGTTTGGTCTGTGGTCAACCGAAACACAACAGCTCATCTCTTGCATCTGAATCTTATTTCTGCTAACATTATTTCATAATCAACACAACGCTGAGAAGATAAGCTGCTCAAAATGGCTGTTCATGTTTGCAAAGATATTAGCTCTTTGCTATTTTATTCTGTTTCTTAAGATTATCTTATACTAATGCTCATATATATAAAATGCTGTGTAATATATTCAGGCCTCCAGAAACATTGCTCTGGTGATTTTTTTTTGAGGTTTAGTGGTTTATTATTGTATTTATTCATTTTATTCAAAGAGGTTTCGAAAGCAGATTTCCTCCTCCGCTTAGAGTTCCTTGTCCACTGCGATTGCTAGCGTAAAGAAGTGTAAAAGATTCTCTTTCTGTGGCACACAATTGTTGTGCTGACACTTCAGAGGATAAGCCAGTGCTTCTACCAGTAGATGTGATGTACTTTGCATGTAGATTGGTTCCCTGATAGGCAGGGTCTCTTTGGAGGAAAGTTAGCGAGAAGTAATAGCAAGGAGTAATTCAGCTTATTAAAATAGAGGGATGTTTAGTGCAGCTGTGCCAAGAGACTCCCTCTGACTCTTGCTATAAAAGTAGGTGGTACTGATGGAGAACTACTTTCTTATCACTGTAAAGAGACAACGACTTGTCTGCAAGATCCCACAGTCTTGAACATAAGATACTTGAAAGAGCTGGAAAATCTTGAGTTGAGGTTTGTGCATTGATCATGGCTTGGGGCTGGATGGTGAGTGATATGGTTGATAATGGAAGGGTGGAAATTAGCTGTTCAGCTTCTGGTGTCTGCCCCTTCCTCTGCTTGCTTTTCCAATTCAACAGTCAGGAAGGAACTACGGAAGTTTTTAGGTGTGTTCCTCTATTTTCAGCTTTAGCTCCTCTCTTTTCACTTTCATGTAGGGAGCATCCAGTTCCAGATTTATTTTGATGTTCCTCTTCTTTTCAGATAACTGGTGGTCTCAAGTGTGTCCAAGATATTTCCTCAGGCTAGTGGATCTCTATAAAGGTGCAGTGGTTTACCTCCTCAGTGGAAGAAAGACGTTGTTGATTCCAGTCTTGTTCAGTAGCTACATTACAGCTGCTCTCAGGCTTTTGGAGAAACTCCACAAGGTAAGCCTGGGTGTGTGTGTTGGCTCAAGATGATTCAGTCTTGTCTGCTCTTTGTCAGTTGGGGAACAGCTCTGGTGTGTTAGCTGTCTCATTGTCCGTTGAAACTCCACAACAGTGAGGATGTTACTGGTTATTCTGAATTCACTGTACTTGAAGGTTGCTTAGTTGTGACTCAAACGCTGGGAAAAATTCACTGTAAGTGTTGGTGCCGAGCCACAAGACCACATGCACTGCTGTGATACAAATGCCCTACTACACTTCTGCTCCCACTGTATTTGTGCTCTTTCATCTGGATGAGGAGAAAGAAGAACTAAAATAAAAAGAAGTTTCTCAGTTTTCTAGAGCCTGTGTGTTGCAACCTGCTGTATTTGATTTTATGAAAGCAAACCTGCCTGATCTAAGAAAAATGCTGAATGTATCCATATTTCAAAAACACTCTGCTTTTTCCCTAGGTAAATCAGAAAGTTAAACATATAGAATATGATAAGTTTTATATCCCTGAGATTTCCAGCTTGGTGGATATTCAGGAGGACTACCTCATGTGGTTCTTACATCAGGCTGGAATGGTAAGAGCTTTCACATGTACTCTGTCCACATTTGTGTCTCTTATGAAAGAGATCTATGTTTTTAATATCCTCTTATTAGAGAGCATAATGTATTCACTGGAGGAGCAGTAAGATTATTTAATTATAACAAGGAAAGAAATCCCTGATGTGAGAAAACAAATAAATCCACCCAGAGATGCTGCAAGAGTAAAACGGGACTGCAGCAAATATTACTGTATGTATTTGTATGTACCTTCTAAATGTTGTGAGTGCCATGTTCCCTCTCTCTCACCTTCCATTCTATAGATAGTGCAGCTGTGTGCTTGCTTTTATTGAGCAGAACAATAAAATAGTGACCTAGTTTGATGTAACAGTAACAGTTTAAAATGTATCTATGGCTAATTAGAAGAGTAATTTGTGTTGCAAGACTGGTCTTACATTATTGTGTTGTGGCCTTACATTCTCTTCTGTTTCATGTGTTCTCTGCCTTGAGGGTTGCTTTTTTTTTTTGTTTGTTTTTCTTCATAAGGTAAGTTTCAGCTCTATCAGGCTAATGGGCTTCTGTGCCAGTTAGTCCTCTTAGTAATGTTTGGTATGAGAGTTTTGAATTAGAAGTGTTTGTTTCCTTGAGAAGGAAATTCCCATAGTTTACTTCAAGAGGAAGAGATTGGCTTGTGGGAGAAAAATTCCCTTTGGGTCACCTTTGAACTAGTGAACATCCTAAGAAATGCACGACACAGACTATAGAGAAAAAGATTTTCATTTCTTTCTCCTTTTTTTCTCCTTGACAGAAAGTAAGACCGTCTATCATGCAGGTAAGAAAATTGTTTTTGTGACTATTTGAAAAAGTTTTTATAGAAGCTGTAAGCGGGTACAGATTTGTCTGTCTGTTTGTCTTACAGGATGCTGTGACTCTCTGTTCTTATCCTTTCATCTTTGATGCTCAGGCTAAGACCAAGATGTTGCAGACAGATGCAGAACTACAGATGCAGGTAATCATTCTCTCTTCTAGTTTTCCTGCCCTATTACTTTTTTCCTGTCTTTTGCATTGGTGCCTGTAAGGAAAGGAGTTCACTGGGAGTTACTTTGTACCTCGTTTTATTGTTTCCGTGGTACAGGAGAGCAGAGTAGTTGGAGAAGCTGTTTGCCCAGGGCAGACAAAATGCTTAGTTTTTTTGAACTTCAGGAAGTTTGGTAATATCAGAATTGCCAGTTGTGCAGATAGTGGAAATCTAAACTATATAGAGAAGGAAGCCTGATGTATTTATGAGAGTCCAAGCATATGATTTAAGGTGAGATCTCTCTTAGAGGAGCTGGAAGGCTGGAAGAACAGAGAGTCTTGCAGGTTAAGTGGGCACCTTTTTGCAACTTCTGCCTAGCAGAGGGATGGTGGTTGTCAGAACTTGGGAGTTAAAATCTGACTTCTGGTTTTCTATGTAAGCTTGGCATATACTCACTGAGCAGCAGGAGTCAGCTTCTGACTCTTATTTTGCCACTTTCTTCTGTGTTTTTCCAACTCCTCAAATTGTCAGCAGCACACTGCTGAGAGGAGGGGATCTTCTTTGTCTTGGCAGAACAGCAGGCTGGCAACAGTTGTATTGTCCTGAGAGACAGAATCTTTATGAAGACAACCACTTAGAGGCCAAAAAACAGTACTTCTGTGAGTGCTGGAATAGAAGTTTGGTTTCCAATGGATTTCTGTCTCAAGGTCATTTGAGTTTTTAATTGAATTTACTGTATGAATTCGTTGCTTACGACAGACAAAGAACAAGAATGAATACTCTATGGGTAGTCAAACCTTTAACTGGACTTTGTACCTTAACTGACACCAGAAAATCTATATAAATGAGAGCTTTCAATTGTATGCAGTGAATTCCTTGGTATATTTTCATCTGGTGTGTTAGTAACACAGTTTTGCTTTGCAGACTGTATGATACCTTATCAAGATTGTGTTCATGCTGTTTCATGACTCAGTAGAAGCTTAAAGAAAGTCTTTTTCTTCCACCTGCCTGTCACTAATGTCAGAAAGCGTTCAGGAATTTAATATCTCTGCTTAATATCTGTTTCTTAAATTTGTGAATTGGTGATCTCAAAAGGTGTGGGTCTGGAAAATGAGGGTGCAAGCAGGCACGCATGCACACAGACTTGTATAGTGGTCACACAATCCTCGTACCCTGAGAGGAAGAAAGGAGCATCAGGCATATATCTGTTTTCCTTCCAGCTGTTTGTCACGCCTTTCTTGTTTACAGGTGGCAATAAATGGTGCAAATTTGCAAAATGTCTTTATGCTTCTCACCCTGGAGCCTCTGCTGGCTAGAAGCCCTTTCCTGGTACTTCATGTTCGCAGGAGTAATTTAGTGGGTGATGCTCTAAGAGAGCTGAGTATCCATTCAGACATTGATTTGAAAAAGCCCCTTAAGGTAAGTTTTCCTTAAACCTTCTCACGCAGCTGACACTTCCATAGCCTTTCTGCCCTTTGCATTACCACTTCAGCAGTGTCCTGCCATAGCAGAAGGGCAGGAATACATCCCTTCAGTGGAGGAGCTGGATCTTTCTCCTCTCTGACTCCAGGAGTCTTTTGGCAGTAATCAGTTCACAGGAAGTCATTTTTTCCTGGTGACTCTTCTAGGTAAGGGGCAGCAGGAAAGTAATATCTGAGATACGATGTCTTGTCTGTTTTGCCATTCTGTGGAGCAGGGCACTTACAATAAAGTGTCTTTTATCTCTGAGCGGTTGCTGCAAGGTTCAGTAATTGCTGTCATGCTGCTTCTGTTGCTGAGGAGGCGGGTGATTATGATTTGATTGCTATCTAACAGGAGAAACATAAGAAGTTAAAGTTTATCTAGTTATCAGATTTGCCACTGTGTGCTCCCTGTCCTTCCCTGCAAGCCGTGTGCTTGAAGTTGGCTCAAGGACTGTAGCGGGTTGGAGCATGTCAGGCAGATTGCTTTGCATGGCTTTCAGTCGGAAAAGTGTCTGATTCATTCTGTCTCTGCTCTGCATCCTTGTTACTGACCTTCTTTTTCTGCAGGTCATCTTTGATGGTGAGGAAGCTGTTGATGCTGGAGGAGTAACAAAGGAATTTTTCCTCCTGTTGCTGAAAGAACTCCTCAACCCCATCTACGGCATGTTCACTTACTACCCAGAGTCAAACCTGCTGTGGTTTTCAGACACGGTGAGCCCTTGCCCTCTGTGCACACAGGTTGAAATAATGTACTGCTTTAAATGATAATGAAGCTAGTGGCAAACGATGGGAAAGAAATGATTTTCCTCCTATTTTCCACCCACGGCATAATGTGAGCTTTATTTTCAGCCCATGTAAATTAGTGTAGGTCCATTAACTCTGATTATGCCTGTTAAGGAATTGGCTCTTTATTCATATCCCACAATAAAGCTTGTATTAAGTATCAGATGACAGTTAATAGAATTCTCAAATAGCATGAATGTGATAATCATGTGCTGTTTTACACAACCAGAGGTTTAGGTCATACTGGCATTCAAATTCAGTACTTCTGTTGCTGTTCACGTAATTGCAATCAATCCACTTGTTCATGCATCACTGTCACCTTCAGGTTCAAAACTTCTTAATGATCTATGTGAGGAAACTCTTAAAAAGTAAGAGTGCTGTAGTGAGCACTGGTTGATTTTTGAAAGATAGAAAGTTCTCAACCTCTCAGGTAGCTGGAGGTGATTGTTTATATCCTTTTTCTTCACCTTCCTACTTATGTCATAAGTTGGAAAGTGATGTTATCAATGTTACCTTGAGGTACACCTGCCATGGTGGGGGGTTTTTTTAACTGATTAATTACGTTGTTGAAGGAAGGAAATGACATGGTGCCTTTTGTAACTTGTGACAGTATTACAGAGCAATTACTCTTCATGTTAAAGCTGTAAAAATAACAAATCTTTTGACACTTAAGAGCAATGACAACATGATCACTGAAAATATCTGAGTCATGTATTTACCACATTTAGCAAATCCAGGTAATGAGCCCGTGACTGACCTAGCAGCATGAGAGTAAATACATGAAGGAATGAAACCTTGTGTACCAACAGCTGCCTGTGTTTGCCTGGGTGGCACTGTGGTTATGCGTAAGCTTTTCAATAGAAGATAGAGTGAATGACAGGGAGAGAAGTGCTAACAGATTTTCTTGCAGTACATAGGTGGCAAACACTAAAGCTTTGTTAGTGGCTGGACGTGGCTCTGGGCAGACAGGTCTGGTGGCTGGCAACCCAGCATATAGCAGGAGGGTTGAAACTAGATGATCATTGTGGTCCTTTTCAACCCAGGCCATTCTGTGATTCTCTAAACTCAGAGGTTACAGAAGTAGTAGGACTCTGTTTCTGAAGCTTCATTTCTGTGCCACACTTCAGCAAGGCTAGGATCAAGGAATTCATAACCAGACTGGGACCTGACACTCTGTTTTTGTCCCAGTTGAGATAGCAGGGGCTGGCTTCTTCATGCATGGGGTAAGAGTGCAATGCATCATGCCAGAAACACTGCATCTCATCAGGATTTCTCTGTGTGGTTTTGAAGTGTTTTGTAGAACACAACTGGTTTCACTTGATTGGCATCATATGCGGTCTTGCAATATACAACTTCACAGTGGTAGACCTTCACTTTCCCTTGGCTCTGTACAAAAAGCTCTTGAATGTGAAGCCATGCCTAGAGGATTTGAAGGAGCTGTCCCCTACAGAAGGAAGGTACGAAAAACAAAATTTGCAGCCTGTCTGGGAAGGGATACCATCCATCTGAGATTGAGAAATGCCAAATGGTACACACTGCTCAGCATATCACCTCCTGGTCCTTCTGAGTGACTAATTATTTTTGGGGCGTTGTGAGACTAGCAGACTGCTGTGGTGAATGACATATAAGCCTTCTCTCCCCTGGGCTGTCAGATCTGCTCAGGTAATAACCTCTACAGCCACCTTGCTAGCCCCAGAAAGCTCAGTGTCAGCACAGCCAAAGCACTGCCGCTCTGTAGCCCAGTTACATGCATGATCCCAGATCCTAGCCTCAGCTTTTTTCATCAAGCCAGGCTTGGGCTTGGTCCTGAACCAATGTAACTCTGACCTGCTCCCATGAGCAGATCCCCAAGAAAGGGGGCTGAACTGGGTGAAGGAGTGGCTTTTTCTAAAATCTTTCTTTAATCTTTTTTACCTAATTGTGTGAGGATATTGGTTTTCTTTGACAGGTTAATATCCCACTGCTGTGTGACTGCTGTCTCCTGTCTCTTTTGAGTTACTGTCTGGTTTACCAGCACAAAGCTGCAGTTGTATTTTACCAGAATCAAATAAAATATCAGGAAGACAGCAAAAGGACTTTGAGTGATAGGAGAAGAATGTCTACTATATAATGGAGATAAAGATACAATTTTCCACTACCCTGTTTTCTTTCTATCCCTCAGACCTTCTTTATGTCTACGCATAAATATCTAGCAGCCCTTGAAAACTAGAAATGTAGCTCTGTGTGAGGCCAGGATGAATACAGGGTATCCATGGACTACTTAGATACTTTGTATGGACTAGAGCCTGTCTTGTTTCTAGCAAAGCATCTTCTTCCTGGAAGCATATTTCTTACCTTTTCAGGTGACACAGAGGTCCTCTTTCTTGCAATCCTATTACCCAGATGTATGATGGTTTTTACTTTTGCCAATTTTCTTACTCTTTTTAAATGTATGGCTTTTTGAATATGTTTTTCTTTCTCACTTCTTTCCCCCACACACATATAGGAGTCTTCAGCAGCTTTTAGATTATCCTGGGGAAGATATAGAGGAGACATTCTGCTTGAATTTTACAGTAAGTTATATTTAACATTCAAGTGCTGTGATTGTTTCAGTATGGTTGGAAGCCCATTCATGTGTATTATGTGTTTGTTCTAAAATATGCCTGTAGCAAATAGCCTATGTTAATGTTAAGATGTTAAAATGCTTTGTTGTCAGCTCTTGTTGTTTTATATATGGCAATGAAAACTAAGCTAGTAAGCAGGTTAAATAGAGTGGTATTCAGAGTAGCTGTGTTGTCACCGTGGCATGTGACATAATGCCAGTGGCTGACTTCTCACACAGAAGAGTAAGAATTAGATTCCTAAATCCTTCTTGAAAATGGAGGCTTTGGGATCATTGGGCCAGTGCTTGAAATGCTAACACAGTTTAGAGTTTTCCTTGCTGTCATAAGCATATTTTTAAATGTAAAATTTATATTGATTGTATGTGGTTAGGCTGCTTAGAAACAAATATTTTCTAGGGGACTGAGGTAGTCAGCTTTTCTGTGCTTCTAGAGTAATACATATTTTTTTCTTTTCTAGCTAGTAACCTAGAGACAATAATTTCTATTACACAGTGGAGGTTCCCTAGAATTAAGAGTTAGATCTTCATGTACATTAAGATATCAGGTAGGACTTTCCTCATATGCAAACATATCAATACTCATGAAGAAATACAGCATCATTGTTCTCCAGTGGTGTTTTCCTGTGCTACCCTCAGGCAGGTTAAGGGCTTCCATGTTTCAGTGCCTTTGAAGTCCTGTTGCTCTAACAGACTGTGAGTGGTAGATTGATCTTGAGCACGATACAGACTCTTGGCTGTCTGTTCAGGTCCAGCCTGGGGCAATAACAAGGTAGCAGGAAGCCCTGCTACGCACTGTCAAGCTGGGAGAGTGTTGTCTATTTCTTGTTTCATAAATGAGAACACAAAGTTTCTTAAATCAAGCTTGTCTCTTCCCTAAGTCAGGCCTGAGTCTGCCTTTATCTCAAGCAGGTCAGAGCTGCAACTCAGGATGAAGTAATGCAGCCAAAATTATGATAATTTTATATGTCCCAGGTATGTTTGTACTGGTGCCACTGTAGGCCAAGCAAGAGCAGCAGTTTGTCCTTGGTCATGCTGTCTGGCAGTGAGAGCACCTGAATTAATCTACTGTTCTTCCATTATTATGATAATAATAGTAATAGTAATAAAAAGTGATTCTATTCACTGCCAAAGCATGTGGCCTTATTTAAATATACTTTTTATAGTTCGCAGTCTCTTGTTGACCTAAAGAAAAACTTTTTTCCATTCTGAACTTGCTTGGCTTAACATCAGTTCTGCAGCAAATGTAAATGATAGAAAGTGGTGACATTTACAGGATGGAAAAAGTGTTCTGCATATACGCTCTTCTCTGTCCCACCCTTCAAATGCCACTCATCAGCTGTAAAGAGAACCCTGTTATCTTTCTGCAGGCATATGGCCTGAGAAGTACTTTTAGTGAAATTAATTTTGTTATTTTATATAGATCTGCAGGGAGAGCTATGGTGTGACAGAGCACAAGAACCTGATTGAAGATGGAGACAAAATTCAGGTGCAGAAGGATAATAGGTAAGTGAGGTAATATGGGGGAATGGGCTCACACTTGTGGTGAAGTCAGATGCACTGCCACAGAAAATTTGGCTGAGATGAAATGTGGGGGAGATTTAGAAGTCACTGAGAAGTCATTTGTGAACAGATTCTAAGACCAGTTGTTCAGAAAGTTATTGGGTACTAGTGACATTTAAATACAGAATGAGGTTTGCATCCACCAGTGTCTGAGAAATGTCCCACAGCTTTTTGGATGGGTATCTTCTCTATGAAAGACATTAATGTAGACCCCTGTCACAGCTTTCTCATGGTAAATAAAGATCACAACACGGTTGGCCCTTGAAGGTCAGTCCCCATGAATGGTACAGACAGGAGCTGTACCTGAAAGAAGTAAAACGGAGACTGGCAAACTTGTTTGTACTATTAATTCTGGAGCAGGAAACTTTCCCTTGTGTATGCCTGATAGAGGACCACCAATCAGAGCCTTAAGGCCCAGCTGTATGTAAACAAATTGCTTTGCATTTGGCTGAAACATTGAGAGTTATTGCAAGTGCTGTTACCATTTACCCCCCCTCGATTTTTTTCCAGCTGCTAAAGTATTTTCTTCTCATAATCCTGTAATTGGATTTCTACAGATGCTTTGATTACTTGAAACAGCATTCAAATTCTTTCTCTGCTGGCAAAACAGTGTGATCCAGTGTTTAGTCAGCAGGATGGTTGGGGGCTTGTGCAAGGACTGCTGACGACCTTACTGGCAATTCTGGAGATGAAGTCATCTCCTATTAATCTGATTATTTAAAATGGTTCTGATTGTGCCTAAAACCGTGGCTGTAAAAGCTTTGTCTGTCTTCTTAGCTACCTTACTGCAGTTTTACAGCTAGGTATCTGTTTCCATATGAAACTCAGGTAGAGATGGAGAAGTGTAATTCTGTCTCCCTGTAAAGGGAAGATGGGCAGCAAGATAAGTATGGGTGAGTTTGAAACAGTGAGGATGGAAATGCCAGTGCTGGTCTTTAGTTTGTGTAGGCATTCAAAAGTAAAATAGCCTTTTTATTGCTGTGTGCTGCACTGGCCTAGGGGAAGGATCAGTGGTTTTAGCTCAGAGCAAATGTTTGGGAAGAACATCCAGGTTAACTCCTTCAGCTGTTTAGTGAGGAAAGACAAGAAGAGGAGCAAATTCTTAGAAAGAAAGGCAAGTCTGTGGCTGCACTACCTTAATGCATCCCACAATGCAGCTGCTTTGTCATGGCCAGAGTTTTGAACTCAAGCTAACCTCTAAATCCAAGTCTAGACATGGCTGTCAATTCATCCACCTTACTGCTTAATGACTTCCTCTGTTGCTATGTTTAGAGGTCAGGACCAAATTGCTGCCCTGTTGGCCGCAGAAGTGTGTTGTGTTCATGCCTTTGGATGTTGTCCTTCTCTTTGAGCAAGGTTCACTGGTAACTGAAGGGTTCTTAGGATTGTTTTGACTGAACAAGTACTGAGTAGGAAACGCTTGCTTTTTCCCCTTCTCTTTTGAAGTTCATATTGGGTATCACAGCATAAAATGTTTTGGTAAATGGCTTGTGACTCTAACTGCCAGAGTGGTATTAAGCAACAGTTAAGTGCTTAATCAGCTTGGGTTTCCCTAATGCTCAGGTGATGACCATGGGCAAAATGACAGTAAAGCAAATGCACTGGAAAATAAATCCCCCTTTGCTGTATAATGTATTTTTCCAAGTTTTCATATTTGACAGTCTGCTTCCTTATTTTCTGTTTTGAATTTCTTGCCCATCTTTTGCTGCTTTTACATGGCATATGCACTGAGAATTTCTCCATCAGAAGGTCATAGTGCTTCTTCCAGTAGTGGCCTTCTTTGCAACAGTTGAGGCACTGGGCTCTGCTTGGTTCCTTAGTCTGCTTCTGAGTTTAAGCGTGAACTGATCTTAAATGCCAGGCAGAAACAGCTGCTCCACCCATAGAGACTAGTTTCATGTTCCAGTTTGTCATCAGATGGTATCACCAGGAAATATTTCAGGTCATTGCAAAAGTGGAATTCTAGGGTTGCACACAGATCTTGGTGCTTCAGAATGAGAAAAGAGAAAATAAAGACTCCTAACTTCCTAACAAAATCCGAAGACAGTTTGGCCGTGGCCTGACTTTTTGCCGGTTACTGCGGAATATTATTTTTATTTCAGTGCTGTTATTGGGAACCTTTGAAGCAAAACAGTGTTGTCATTCTGAGGGAAGTCATTCCCTTTGCTGCCTACTCCAGAAGCACAGATTCTACTTTTATTTAACCAGAGTGTGAAGGCTGAATAAGAAATTCCTAGGTTTCTTTTCTTGTTCTGTAGTAAGAGGAGTAATTTGAGGAGGAAGTTAATGGGCCATGTAGTTTCAGATTGAGACTTTTCAGAACAGGATTTCCTCAGTCTGGTCTCAGTGGGGACTGGGTTTGGAGCAGCTGCCTCTGCAGAATCACAGTGTGCCTGGCCAGGCTCCCAGTTCTGGAATTGGAGCCTCTCTCAGAGGTTAGGCAGACACTTGGTGCTACCTGCTGCTTTAGTTCTTTGTCCACGTTGCAGTGATTGAGCTTGGTGGTGGTGGGACAAACTTACTGAACACTAATTTTTGTAAGACACATTACAGGCAAAAACAGGATAACACACAGTGCTGCTGCTCAGGCATTTATGTGAAAGTGCTTTTCTCTGTCTCTCAACGTCCTAGGGAAAAATTTGTTGAAGCCTATGTAAATTACATCTTCAACTGCTCCATCCATGAGTGGTACACAGCTTTCTCCACTGGCTTCCTGAAAGTTTGTGGTGGGAAAGTCTTGGAGCTCTTCCAGCCCACAGAGCTCAGGGCCATGATAGTTGGAAACAGCAACTACAACTGGGAGGAACTGGAGGAGGTAAAGCTTCTCTTCTCATTGTTTTTGTCTTCTTAACAAGCACCAGGAGGGTGAACACAGTGGGACGTGGGGTGTGGTGAGCCACAGTGTCCTTTTCTATGTGCCTTGTTCATCTTGCTGTCATTCACATGAAATGTCTTATTGTCCTGTTACTAAATACAGCTCAGGGAGAAAATTAGGGATGAGAAAGAACAGAGGAGAAGGACTTCAGTCTGGTTTTTATCAGTGTGAAGGCTAAGACTGTAGGAAAGAGACAAAACTTAGAGCAAAACTCTCTCCAGTATACAAGGGCAAGAAAACCCACCAAAAACACTGACAAAGGGTTCAGAAATTGTTGGGAAAATGCTTTGCTTCTTTGAGCTATGCTATGGCTCATGGTACTTCCTGTGCTTCATTTCTTAACTGCCAGGTACAATCTGATGTCAGACAAGAGAAGAGATCAGGGCTCGTTTCTGCTTAGATTTTGCTTTCTATTGCTAGATGCAATGATGTGACTTCTTGCTTTCCTAATAGAGTGCTGTCTATAAGGGAGACTACACTGCGACGCACCCAACTGTGAGAATGTTTTGGGAAACCTTTCATGCATTTCCCTTGGAAAAGAAGAAGAAATTTCTCTGTGAGTATTTTGCAGTGATGCAGGCTGTCTGCTGAAAGAAAATAATTGAGTGGGAGCGTGCAGAGCTCCAGGGTTGTGGCACATTGCATTAACAGTGACCCAGCATGCATAGTTAGCTCCTCGGTTACGTGTTCATCAGATCATCTGCTTTGTCCCCGTTTCTCCCTCCAACCCCAAAACCACTGTGTGGTTGAAGTGTTCACAGGGCGATGTCTGCAGTGGGAGTACACTATCCATCTATTTTGTTGCTAGGTGGCAGATCATGGCAGCCCCCAGTGCCTATTTGTAACCTGATTGCTTCTTCTGCAACACTCATATTAGGGGCAAATGGGGCAATTTGGGGGTGATAACCAAGAGAAGCTGACATATAATGAGAAGGAAAATGAGACCACTTGATGTGAGAAAGTGTTGTTTATCACCTTTCCTGATGGCAGTCTCCATGTGGGAGGGGAGTTGTGTGCTAAGAAGAAATGCCCTCAAGAAACGGCTTTGAGAAGTGCATCTGTGTGTTTTGCTTCAAGCAATAGATGGTGTTGGACTAAATGACCTACAGAGGTCTTCTCCAGCTTCAAAGTGACGTGCTTGCTCTGACCAGCCTGCCTTCTCTCTGCTTCCAGTGTTTCTGACGGGCAGTGACCGCATCCCCATCTATGGCATGTCGAGCCTCCGCATTGTCATCCAGTCCACCGCCAACGGGGAGCAGTACCTGCCTGTGGCACACACCTGCTACAACCTCCTGGACCTGCCTAAGTACAGCAGCAAGGAGATCCTCAGTGCCCGGCTGATGCAAGCCATTGATCACTACGAAGGCTTCAGCTTAGCTTGACTGGTGTGGGAGAGGCACAGACACTTGGGTACATGGTGGGCTTGGGTTTATTTTTGTATGGGAAGGGATCGGAGCTTTTTTGGGGGAAAAATAATAAGAATAGATTTGGACAATGCAGTTTCAACCTAATGCTGCCAGTATTTTGTGAGGCTTTAGCAGGCAGGGACTATTGCTTTGAATTTTCTGATCTGCTGAACACAATCAGTTCAGTGAGCTTTTCTGTTGTTTCTCCTCCAGATTCACAGCAGTACCCTACCAGCAACTCCTTCTAGTTTGCTTTTATCGCCCCTTACACACACACTGACTTCTCATTTTAGATCAGTTTATGTACTTGGTGTTCCTTGCACATAGGCTACGATGGTAATTCAGGATGAAATAGTGATTACCTTTTAAAAAAGCTGTGATTCCCCACATCCTTTTTTTTTTTCCTTCCTTTTTTAAATGCAAGCTGGTTCTTGCTTACTTAGGGTGAACGTATCCTCTCTGCTCTTTGGTCCTTGGCAGATGGTACTGGGCTAAGGTGTCACTTGTTATCCCCAGGTCAGTTATGGTACGTGCTCTGTCTTTTTGCACCAGTGTATCTCACGGAGGATGTGTTGGTTGCAGGGTTGGCTTGTTTTTCCTCTTCTGTGTCAATCTTTGTTCCCAAGCAACGTCTTTTTAAAGGATCATCAAATTCCTTTATGCTAAGGCTTGTGGATGGACAAACCGTACTGTTAACAGGTTTCTTGGACTGTATGTCTCTTGTGTTGTTTTTCTGTCCCCTTGTTAGCCGAGGGGGCAGAGCCAAGTCCAGTGTTTCCATTCTATCAGATGTGCTCTTCATTACAAGGAGAGTTGGCAGCAATTATCACTGCTGCCTTTCTCCAGAGGAGTCCTGAGTGTGTGAGGATGTGTGCAAGCTCTCCAGTGTCATCAGGCCGGAGGAAAAGAAAGAAGCATTAAATTCCTGTTGGTGTAGTACCTCTCTGGTTGGAGGCTGGTGTTATTACTGCAGTTTATGGTTGGAGGGGAGACTGTGGCATCTGTTTTGTTTGGCGTGTGCTGGAGGGGAAGGCTAAAGGACAATCTGTTATGAATTGCAATGGTAATGTACAGTAACTGTACAATAAAAGATGAGCAGGCAAAAGCGTAAACTGTATCCTGTAAGGTTGGAGAGCCCCCATCCCATTAATGATAAGTAAATGACTACCCCAACTTTAAGGTTTTGGTGTAAATCTCATTTGAAGCCTGAGGTTGTTTTGCAATTGAATTGTTCTTAGGACATACTCTTTATGCACCACGTTGGATATCTAGTATTGAACTTTGCACCTTGTAACAAAAGGTTATAGGTTTTGTCTTGGCAAATGGAGGAGTGGAGCACTGGTAATGTAATGCAGCATTGAAGAAAAATAAAGCAGCATATGAAATATTGATAACGGGTGTTTTTTTCAGAAGGGGGGAGGGAAGGAAGGAAAGGAGTGAGCAAGGAAGGAACTCCTGCAGATGTACATCTGGAAGTCCAAAGCTAACCTAGCATTTTGTTATCCCCTTCTTCTCCATGCCAGTCTTTCTTACTTTCTTAACAACAGTGCAGGTGGTGGTTTTGGTTTTTGCCACAGGGAAAACAGCATTTCAGAAACAGAGATTAGGCAGCCAGGTGTGTCTTTTTTTTAATTTACAATTTTATTTAACGGATTCTGTTACGTTTAGCTTTCAAAGTTCAAAAATATAAACTCTCTAAAGTGCATAACTGTACTTACATTTCATATAAACTATCTGAAATTCTAGCAGTATGCCATGTAAACAGCGATAACTAAGCATCAGAAAATGCTACAATCTCATCAATTCAAACAATGCAATGGACTGTTCCCTACATATCATTTATCAAGATTTGTCAGGGGCAAAACTCAGCAAACATAGTTTATTGGTACACAGTGCAAACAGGCTTTTAAAAATAATCAGAGAAATCATACTCCTGGGAAGTGTTGGCCCACTACAACATGAATGAGGAGGAAAAGGGGCAGGAACTACACCAAGCTTCCCTTCCTGTCAGTCATCTTCAAATGCAGTTTCTAAGCCCAACTGTAACACTCAGCATATCAGATCTGAGAGGCAGAGCCCCACACCTCCCTCATAATGGACGCTCAGTGCCTCCTAAAAGCCACACCCCAGTTCATCATACAAACCCTTGCAAACAGGGAATTCAGCCTTCACTACTTTTCTGTAGGAGCGGGCAGTTCTGCTGTCAGTAGAAAACAGCCCCAGGCTCTCCCTAACAGAAGCACATCAGCCTCTTATGAGGCAGACTGCCAATGCGGAGCCCTGGGGAAGGGGGAGGAAGACAGCCTCCCGAGTAGCTGCGGGGTGCCAAAAAGACCTGCCCTCAGCACCAGCTTTGGCAAGAATGAGCGCAGACAGCACATTGAGGGGGGTGAGTTTACGTACTGCTCCTCTTTATGGGCCCTCCTGCCCACAGAGAGAAGGGAAGTGAGGAGCTCTTCTGTGAGCCCTGCTCCTGTGTGAAGCCTGGCTGTGATGAGGTGCACTGCACCCATCCTCAGCTGTTCGGCTCCTGCACTCAGCTCCCCAGGGGACTGAGATAAAAGACAGCATCTCCTTGTGATACCAGGGCCAAGCCCCATTAACAAGAGCGTCTTGGCCCAGGTCCAGGGGAAGGGCTGCAGGGCAATGACTGCCTGTATGCACTCCTGGAGTGCACAGGCTGCAGAACTGTCAGCTGCTTGCTGTGATTCTGAACTTGCTGCCTTTCACTCCTCCTCACAATCGGCAGTGATTGTCCAATGCAAGAACTGGAATCCAGTGGCCCAGGACTCTGATAATGCTTAACTGCTCAACCCTGCACCTGAGACACGTGCAGCAGGTGGCTCCAGGCTTTCACTTCCCTGCAGTATCCTCTGCCCCAGCATACAAACTACACCCAACAAAATCACAGGGAAGAAAAGAACATCCTCTGTTGCCACAAAGTATCTCTGCTTCAGCCCACATTGCTGGTGGCACACATAAATAACACTCAGGCTAATGGGTGTGCATGACATCCATGTGGACTTTTACCTTATCACAAGTGTATGGGCTGACGTAGTGGGTTTTCCAGATGCTTGACAGCTGACACTTGACTGAGCAGCTACCAAACTCCCAAGGCATTCTAACTTAAAGCTGATAAAACCTCTTCCCAGGTGCCCAAACATCGTCATAATCTCGCAGCATCCACCTTCCAAGGGGAACAAGTAAGCACGAGCCTTGCTGCACAACTCTTTTGCTTTGCTATTCCAAACAGATGTAGGCATTTTCTTAATTGAATTGGCAGTCAAAAAAGAAAAGTGGGAAGAAAACCCAACTGAATCTTGTGCAAAACTGTAATTCAAACCAGTTCTGGGCTATGACCAGGATACTCTTCCAACATTTTATAAAGCAATGGAAGTCACTGAACTCCGAACAGTCTGGTCAAAAGTCTGAGCAAATCTTTACTGTAGCTACAAGAGAACAATCTTGGTGCTGTCTGACCTGTGCCGTCACATGAGATTGGGTCAGGTCTGGTAAAATAAAGTGGAAGCTATTTGATGATTTAATCACTATTCATGCTACTTTGCCTCTTGCTATGATATCCTGGAAAAAAAAAATAGCATAGCTGGCTTTCATATTCTAAATATTACAGGATCTGTAAGCAAATCAAAACAGAAGGAACCCTTCAGTGCAGTCACTGAGGACAGCATCATGTCTCCTACACTGGCAAACTCCATTTTGGGCATCAGGCCTGGAGAAAGAATGGACAACAGCAAATGGAGAGAGTGATGGAAAGCCACCCATTCCCCCTGTCCTGCCTCTGGTAATGGCTCTTCAGTTCCCAGGGAGCTCCTCAGCCCTCACAGCCAGGCTCTCGATGCATCCACTTCATGCACTTGTCTGCTTGGTGCTCTCTTTTCTTAGTGTATTGGTAAAACCACTCTCCTCCTTTACATCATCTTTGAGCTAATATCTCTTTTACTGATCAGGACCTCCAGCAGCCTTAGCTTGGCCTTAATTTGCTTGTATTCATTGTATTCTTCAGCCATAGGAGTACGGTCTTCTTTTTGCACATTCCTAGTGAGAATAAAAGGAACAAAGGAACCATGAAGATTTCTCTACCAGTAGATCTTCCTTCAGTAGCCTTCCTCTATCTCCAGGCTTCAGACTAACAAAACACCTCCCCCTCTTCTATTACCCAGCAGGGAATAAAACTAAATAACTTTTATACTTAGTGAGAAAAAGAGAAGGGCAAGCAAATGAGCTATGAAGCAGACAGTACATATTGACACGTAACAGAATCCCATGCTTCCAAACGCAGAAGCTTATTTGAAGCTCCTGCTTTGCTGAAATCGTCATCCTCTGCATGACAGTTGGAAAAAAACAACACCCAGCCAACCAAAAGAAACCCAACAAACCCATCAAAAGAAGAAGTCCCATTACCTTCAAAAGAAATAAGATATTTCATTTCAGCATACGCGAGATTCAAGTTTTCTATGATTTTATAAAAACATTTAAAGTTTATAGTAGTGGCAAGAAGCTAATTTCAGGAGAATAAAAATATTAAAGTACTCTATCAGCTCATATATGAGGAGCTTTTTCTGATTCTTACATACCCAGCTATACTCCAGCAAAAGTACTTGTTAAACTCATGTCTGAATACTTCACAGACATGCAAGATCAGGACAGAGAAGCATACAATGTTACTGGGGACAAAGACCAATTCTTCCATCCCTAAGGAAATGTTCCATCATTATTACTAATTTTGCTAGATGCAGCTGGATTTTCTGTACTTATACTGCTTTTGAAAGTTATCAAAGAGGTGGTCCCTAAAGATCTTTGGGGAAAAAGAAATGGTCATTCATTTTAATGGGCAACTGTATCGAATGTGAGTAAATATATAATGATGACAACAAAATATACAGTAGTGAATTCAGGTAACTTTCCATAATTGGAGGCCTTTGTACATGCCAAATTGATTAAGAACAGCTGAAAGACAGAGCAATAGCTGAGAAATTACCTCCCATTTTGTCGGAAAAAATTATCTTCAAAGTCTCTCAGTTTTTTTCTGATCCGCTTTTTCTCTTCCCTGACTTCTTGCAGCTGCTCTAACAGTTCAGGCCTGTTGTGTTTAAATACAGACATGATTATACTTATGAACACAATTATAACTGGGAACATACAATAAATTTGCAAATTTAGCGTTGTATGGATGCCAAGTAACTGAGCTGCTCCATAAGCAGCCCTGGGAATCTGCTGTTAATTGCAAAAGAAAGGTCTCTGAGTTTACTTCAAGAAAAAGACTACACGTAGGCTTAAGTCAAGTGTGCATTTCACAATTCATCACTAACTTCAGTGAAACTTACTTGCTGAAGGTAGATCTGGTTTTGGTGACTTCTATGGAATTGAGGTTCGACGGCCATGCATTAGGCCTACCATCTAAGTGTGTATGCATAGATCTAGGTGCTTAAAACTAGAAAGGAGTTCAACTTGATGTCTCCGAAAATGGGAATGCCTTGTAGAGTACAGGGGTTGTTTCAATGACAAAGCTCAGTAGTGATAGTAGCTGAAGTGGAGGTACTATTAAGCCCAAGATTCTGAAGATTATAGAAGTCAGACATCACTATGAGGACAGGATAGTTTTCTCCCAAAGCCTTTCATATAGGGATCTATTGCATTTCAAAATGAAGTGCAAAAAAATTTGGACAACATACATGGATGCTTCATGGAGATTTGAGAGCCCCATATCCTGACTGCTCCTTGATGGTATCTTATCATCCACTGGGGAAACAAAGCCGTCGGCATCATCTTCTAGTTGATCCAAAAAGCTACGCACGTTGAAATCTGTTTTCATAGTGATTGTGAAGTCTGGTTTCACATTGCTGTCCTCCTCAGAGCCCTCCTCTTCCTCCTACAGAGAGAGAAAGAACATCCCCATCACACAGTAAGTTGCTTCCCTTCTCAGAAGCAAGCATCTCCTTTCACTGCATGCACTGGGAACAGATATGAAAATAAGTGAATAAGCAGAGCAAGCAAGCACTTCAATTGCTAAGCAATACAGTACACCAGGATATCACCAGGAAGACACGCTATACCCAGAGCCTATCAGAGAAATCAACTCAGATTGGTTAAGGAGACCCAAGGCAGCAAAAGTGTAGGAAAAAAATCTAGCTTTCTCAGCAAGATGTTGCTTTAATTCTTATATTCTGATATAGATAAAACCAATTTCAGTTGTAATGCATGCTGTCTAAAGCACAGCTGCCATCCTTTGCTCGTCTATACAAATACACCAGGCAGCATACAGATCATCAGCTTAAAACAAGTATTCTCTCATAAGATACACCGCAATAGCTCTCTCTAAAGGCAGAGTTCAAGACCTGAAATGCTTTCAGTGCTACCAATGAGCTCACAGAGATCTTTCTAAAGCCAAGTATTGGATATCATTGACTGTAAAAGCCTGCTGTTGCTAACATGGTCCCAACCTCAGCTCCATACCATATAGCTGTAGCACACTGAAAATTGGAGTGGAAACACTTTGTCTGGTACCATTTCCCCAAAGTACACAGACAAATCGGTCACGTTCAATTTTTTTTCCTACAACCTACAGGCACAACTTTTGGAAGTCTCTGCTGCACTTTGTGTTTGCTAATTCATAGAACTCTCAAATGTAGGCCTTGTCATGTGATACCATCCAGAAATCACTTGTGTTTTCAGGAAACAGGACACAGTTTTCTCTTACTTGCAGAGACCTTTCTAGAAAGCAATTTTCAACCTTAATATAAAGCATGAGGTTGGAATAAAGTAATAAACCATAGAATCATAGAATGGTTTGGGTTGGAAAGGACCTTTAAGACCATCTAGTTCCAACCCCCTGCTATAGGCAGGAGCACCTCCCATAGACCGGATTGCTCTCAGCCCCATCCAGCCTGGCCTTGAATGCTTCCAAGGAGAGGACATCCACAACCTCACTGGGCAACCTGTTCCACTGTCTCACTATTCTCACAGTAAACAATTGTTATCCTCATATCTTCTTCATATCTAGTCTAACTCTACCAGTTTAAACCCATTTCCTTGTCCTGTTGCTACTTGCCCTGTAGATTTTCTTCTTGTTCCTCTGTGTGTCCCTGTGTGTTAATTCCGTCCGGGTTTTAGCTTTCCCAACCTGATCCTTACTTGGATAATTTCCCTGTAGCCATCCCTGGTAACCTGTTCCTGATTCCACTCCCTACAGACTTTCTTTTTGAGCTTAAGTAAGTCCGGGAGCTCCCTGTTGATTAACAGAAGCCATGAGGAGTTCCATGACAACTGCAGCAGTATGAGCAGTCAAATGCTGTCCAAAAAAAAAACAGGCCAAAGAGAGAAAGGAGACCAATCGCTCACTGCCATTCTCAGGATCCCAGGCATGCTGTTCTGTCCAGCGAGGTAGTAGCACTGGGCCTGAAGCAGGAGAACGTCATTCCTGCTGGCGTGCAGTGGAAGATTTGCTAAGTCAATCAAATTAATAGAAATGGTATTATTTTATTCTATGGGAATCCTTTTGGCACTGAAGGAGAAGGCCCTTTGCCCTTTTCTAGGAGACTAAGTTGCTTCTGTATTCCAGTTCTGGAAAAGGACTGTTTTCATAAACAGTGCAAGAAATTTTACCCAAAGAGAGAAGCAAAGTATCCATGTAACTTGGATCTGCATATCTGGTAGCAGTCTCTTCCCCAAGGACACCCATAAGCCTGTGCCAGCCAACGAGGGCCAGCACAGCAGGCTGGCTTGCTTGTCTCGCTCCAGGGCACACAGCCCGCAGCTCAGGAGTAAGCTTCCTGCCAAAGAAAGCCCACGGGAGGAAAAGACAGTGCAGAAATCTCACTTGTTTAGACCTTAGTGCCAAAAAACTACATCTGGCCATTACAAGACCTCTTAAAGCATTTTGCTATTTAAAATGAAGGAGCAATTAAAAACAAAAATCTGATCAAGAACCATTGCTTAGAAAGCGTCTCATATGAAAATCTTATTTTAAACCCACACTGCCATTTACATTCTAACCAAAATTATCTTCATTGACTAGATCCATTTGGCTTCCATCTGTGAGGTTATTTAGGCAATCGTGAGACATTTGGTTTCCAGAGCTACAAATATAAAATCTCCTGAGTTACCCAATATCAGTACTCCCAGCAGTGAAAAGCTGATGCATGCAGCATCACAGGTCTCCAATAAGTGTTAATTGGCATTTCAGCATTAATGGGCTTCACGAGAGCAACACCACAGCTCTCCACGTTTGTGCTCTCTGTAGGAAACCAGTGAGATGCTGCTCTGATGCAGCATTTGCCTCACTAGTCACCAGAGATCACCACATTTGACAGCTGTAAGCTTTGAATCCAGTTGCACACACAGTTGAAAGACAGAAGACACAGAAATGCCCCAGTCAATCAAATAACCCAATCCAGACCTCTGTTGCAGACTTGAGAGAGCTCCATGTTTGTTAACCAGCAGTTCTACATGCTTCAGTCTGCAGTCTGGTTTTAATGAATATGTGCCTTGAATAGTCCACTGATGTAGAAGCTACTGTCACTGCTTTATCACAGAATCATCTTGGATGTCCACGTTTGCAGTATGTACACCAAACACTACCTATGTTTGGATAACCCAAGCCTGCTGAAGCACTTCTATTTCCTGCTACACTGCAACAGTAACAAATGCAAACCAGGGCCCAGCTCCACGCTGCCTGTCCTGGGTGACAGCTGGACATCCCTTGTCAGAGGAAGGAAGACCAATATTGTAGCAGACTTCACCACCATGAACTATCACTCCACAGTGGAATAAGAAAGCATCACAACAATCCCGTCATCCAAATCTGACAGCATTAACAAACATGACTGAGTCGTTCCTACTTCAATCCTTGTGTGACTTGGTTAGAAATGCTGCCTACAAGGTGGTGAAAGAGAGCCCTGGATAAAATAAGTCTGTCAGTAGGAGAAGATAAAGATCCTGTAAATGCCTGGTTGGCTCTGTGCATGTGTTAGTTTTGTGAGATCTCATTCCAGCCATGGTGTTGTGTGCAAGCCGCAGAGCATTGGAGTGAGAGAAACTATTGCAAAATAAGTTAGTGTTATTAAAGAGGAAGGAGAAAGCAAGGGAGAAAAAAAAAATCACCAAGCCAAAGTGCAAAGAATAATCGTGAGGTTTTCAGCAAAATAAAATACATTATGTGCAAGGGAGGGAGAAGGAGAAGGGAAAGAACACAAGGCCAAGGGAATATTGTAGTCTCATCTACAACAAGGGAAGAATTTGATCAGAACTGGACAGGCTTAAAGCAGCTACTGATTTTTCAGGAAGACACACTGCAAAAAAATCAACACCGATGGAAAAAAAAAAAAATCAATCATTCTCTTTCATTGGTATAAGGGGAAAATTGATGCAAACTGAGCAATTAGTTAGCAGCTGGAGGTCTTCACCTTTATCTCCTTGAAGAAGGAAGCAGTTTCGCCCTCGATAATTGGTTGCAGCAAAGGGCTTCTCCGCTTGCTGGAGGGGGAACCCTGTGACAGGTGTTAACAAGTACGTTACATTATGAAACCCTTTCTCCTCCACCACCTGCTCTCAGATCATTCTCACTCACTCATTCGCTCAGTTCACTGCCAGACCATCAGGAGAAATCCATTTCTTAAAGAACAAAATACACCTGGCAAACCCTTTGCATCTTGGACTGTTTTCCCCCAAGATGTTGCTTAGCAAGGGACATCACTGCTAAACACTCAAGAAAAAAACTTGGATGCTGGAATTCTAGCTGGGCAGGAACTACAAATAAAATAACCCTCCAACCTGAGGCGCGCGCGCACACACACACACACACACTTGGTTGGCTCTCCAGAGCTATGGTGTAAGCCTAGCTGGACTCTCCAGCCCTGCTTTCCAGGAGGCTGACTTTCCAATCAAGTGCTTCATGATGGGCTTTCAAATGTATTCTGCCTCTGTGCAAATCTCTCACTCTTCTCATTTTAAGGGACTGGGGAAAGCCAGTCTCATCTCCCTTGTACTAGCCAGTGTGTGCAGTTTCAGTTTTGTGTCTAAACAGGACCTGAGCTTTCTTTTGCAAGCTTCATCTTAAACTGCCAACACACAGATGATGGGTTTCTTCCATCTGAGAGCCAGCACCATCTTTGCTGTTCACATTTTGGGGAGTACTTTGCATATTCAAAGAGAAACAGCTTTAGTTTTAAATGCAGGACCACCTGCCACCACAGGTGCAGAAAAAAAAATCACATCAGTGTGATTGACTGCACTCAAGTAACACTCTGCCAGTCCGTTCAGTTCAGCAGTCTACAAAAAGCAGCCAGGACATCAGTAAAAACAGTAAGAGATCGTACATGACAGGGTAAAAAGGAACCAAGATCAAACAACTCTCTTTCTTTAGACAAGCTAAGAGGATTCTTGGTATATACTTAGGTTGAAAAATTCTTTAAAAATGGCCTACACAATCTGTCCAGAATTTGAGATAGCGTGTTTGCTACCTGAAGGAGTGCATTGGATTCCATGCTGGTGTCAGTATTTCCTTGCCAAAGCACCACCTTGATTGAGGGAGCATCCACTACTTGCAGGATCTCTTCAACACCAGCATAGTCTCCCTTTCTCTCAGCCAAAGAGACTAGTGCCTGCCTTGGGACTCACACAAGTCTGCACAACCAAACAACATGAAGGCCTACAGTTCTGAATAGACCAGTAAGGAAAGGGAAGTGACGCTGTAGCCAAACATAAGATGATGAAATAACAGCAGCAGCCCAATGGAAAGGTGAGAAACAACAAAAGGTGAGATGTATTTCATGGCTCATGAGTGGGCACTGGAGACCCCTGACCAACATTATCTGACTGCCGTACATGTCACCAACCCGCTCATTCACTTGGTCTTTGAGATGTAAGGGAGGAATTGGCCTTACTGATTGTGCTGTATACCTCAGCTCTAACCCTAAGCAAGGCCTCCTAAAAGAAAGTTCTACTCACAATGATAGGGATGGTGTTGGCTCTGGAGAGGATCTGCTTGACCAAGCGGTACCTGTCATACAGTGGCTTCATCACCTGTCGTTCATTTTTAGTAACCTGTAAAGGAAAAATAAATCAGAACCATGAGGTCTGCAAGCAGATGCTCCATTCTACAAGGTACGTGCTTGTGATTGCTGTTAGCCAGAAGATTTAAGGGAATTTCATAATAATGGCTTGCTAACAGCACTAGCACAGAAACTGGTAATGCAAAAGTACTCGTGCTCCCTCCTTAGTTTCAGTACCTCAGCGGTACTGACAGTGCAGAACAGAAGGCTTTCAGACAACAGCTAGCGTGGGAAAGCAAAGGCCTGTCCAGCTAAGCAGTAGCTGTAAAGAAATTGAGGTTTTACTTCGTTAATATACATCAATTCTTTAATAAAAAAATAATCGTAGGGTTAGAAAAAAACAAGCAAAATATTCACCAGAACCCACCTGATCATCATCTTCCTTTTTATTCAGCATTGTCTGACCACATCCTATGACTGTCCTGCCATTACACTTTTTGTTTAACTTTTGATTATAAAGCTCTTACAAGAGGAAAGGCTTGACTCAGGCGCCATTCATACACGCCAAAGCTTTTCACTGCTGTTAATCACCAGTTGATGTAAAAAAATCAACAATAGTATGAACCCTGATGAGTTTTGTACAGTCTCCCTTTCTATAGCAGATAGCGGAGTAAAGGGAACGCAGCTTGGAATGAGGAGAAGACTTTAAAATGAACCGTCTTTCATTTTGTCTGCAGCTAACTTTCACTGGAACAAGCTTTTTAGAGCTTTCACATTATCCCTCCAGAGCAGGAGAGATGTTGTCTGGAAAGGGCAGAACTGGAGCTGTAGGTATTGCCAGGAGTGCACTGGCAGTACTAGCAAACTGCCTCCAGCTTTTGACGTTTCTCTGCAATCCATCAAGCATAAAAATGGAAAATTGGACAACTCCTACAGAACTTGTATTAGTCCTAGTTTTACCAGATTAGCAGTTAATACAACGGGAGGCACAGCACTACTGTTGCCTCAGCCAGTACCTGTTACTTAAAAAACAACCCAAAACAACAACAAAAAAATACACTGGTGGCTGAGAAACAAACCTTCACTTCATGACATTTCGAAGTAGGTAAATACATCTATTCTGTACAGGAAAATAAACATAAGCCTTGGAATGGACAGAAATTCCTAAGGCACGTTTACGAATAGGAAAATATAAATGACATGCTTCTGAGCCTGAACATCACTATGGAGGAAGAATACAAAGAATTAATTTAAGCAAGGAAGTGCAGCGCAAGGGGACTGAGTCAGCCCTGCAGACGTGCACCAGAACATTTAACCAGAAAGCAAACTGAAAGAAAACGTTCTGCACATGGGCAAACTGTCTCCCTAGTTAAACGTAATACCAGCAAAACCTGAATATATTTTTGGAAAACATCAAAATGCAAAAAAAGCTATCAGAATAACAGAGCCTTTGACATAACTCTGGAGCACACTCTGTATGGCAAGCAGTAGCAGCAGCCAAGGAAGAGATCATTGCCTGCATTGTTTGAGCAGCTCAAGAATTTCTGCAGAAATGAACTTTTTGGCTTAACTAAAGCAGTTCAGTTCTACCTCTCCAGGTTTGCCTGTCACTGGTGCAGAAAGACCTAGCTGCACTAAATCTGAACTCCATTGTTTTTCTTGTTTAGTTAAATATCTTAAAAAAAAAAAAAAAAAAAAAAAAGCAATACAAAAAACAACCACCCAACTTGGCTGAACTACACCCCATTCTCCTCAAGCTCTCAGTACTTTTCCACTGCTGCAGTGCCAAAAGCTGGGAAGAGCAAAAGCTGATCAGCTGCAGTCCTTCTTGTTACGTGACTCCATGTTGCTTGATATGGACTGCTTATTTAAAAACAAATTAAAAAGTAGCTGTGTAAATAAAGCATCAAAAAGTGCTAGGAGGAAGGTATGCTGACATGACAGCCTTTTTAAACAGATTTAAAGTGAGTTTTTAAACAGATTTAAGTGAGTTTACTTCAACAAGATGACACCTGTTGATTTACATCATTGTGATACCAAAAGCAGACTCCAACTCTTACTCTGATGGAGAAGGTTAAGTGGATGTGCTGGCCTTTTGCTATTTCATAATATCATAAAATTTCATGTCCTCTCGTATAACCATGCTGTTTTCACCTACTGGTATATGTGCCTATACAATATTAGTACTTCACAGAATCATAGAGGTATAAGGGGACCCATAAGGATCACTGAATGAAGGGAAGTATTTAAATTAGCAACACTTTAAAATAAAGCAAACAAAGAAAACTAACAGGGAAAGAAGGAAGTAATTCAGGAGCAAATGGTAGATAGGAATCAGGACACAGCACACAGCAGAAGTAAGACAGATTTATCATCTGCACTCATCAAGCACTCCTTATATACAGTAACTTGCTTCTCTGAAGCCACTGGTCAAGGGATTAGCACCACTCTGAAACTGAACTACGTTAGCTCCACAGCTAGCAAAAATTAGAATAAAGTGAAAGAGGAGGAAGGGTTCGTACAAAGCCAACCAAAGTACTTGGTGGCCTGGAACCCACCATATGTCTGTCATGACAGGAATCAACAGGACACTATTTAATTCTCTGTCTTTACAAACAATTTTCCTTTGCTAAGTTCAAATGTACAGGAAATCTCATGCCTGTCTCTTCCTCGTGGAAACAGATGTCTGCTTAGGGGAATGAGAAAATCTTTTCTCAACTTGTCATGGCATTCAGGAGACAAACTGTTTTGTGAATCCTCTGGCGCAAAGGGATTGTGCAATTATGAAGATACAGGTGCTCCTCACAAATAGTGTGGTTCTCAGAGAAAGATTCAGCTTCTCTGAGAAAGTGCACTGCTTGCGCACCTGTCTTCTAGTTAGTCATTAATAATAGCAAACTGAAATTTTTTGTCAGGATGAGGGTCCATGCACAGCTATTCCTGTGCATACTGTATCCCTGGTAAAGCTGGTGAATCAGCTGGGCCACAAACTGAATGTCTGTAGATCCTGGCAAGCGTGATGCCGAAATAATACACACTTGAACTTCATTCAGGCTGTAGGCTCAGATCTACAGATACCTGCCATGTCCAGCAGTGTGTGCAGGCATCACCTTGCCAAGAGTAACGTGGCAGTGGTAACAAAGGATCAGGGTGGTAATTAAAAGACATGTGTGGTTATAACAGCAAGAAGTCCTAGAGACTGTGACACTGAAGGAGCACTAAGGCAGTCATTTACAACAGACCAAGACACATGAAGATGTATTTTGAAAAAATGCTGCTGTACATACCGGTCTGCCATGAATGCTTTCATAATACAGCAAGGCTTTCTGAAGAGCCACTTTCTCAGCTGCTATCTGATCTCTTGTCATGTCCTAATAAAAGTAGCACAGAGAGAAGAGAAAGAAAATACGTCAGAATTCAAGACACAGACAATACTAATTTACGGCCTAACTGAAGGCATTATCATTTTGTCATTAATGTTTTGAAGACTCATCTCTGTTCCCCTTTCCCAGCTACATTGCTGGAAAGACTTACCATGAGTGGAGCCCTATATACAACGCAGGCAAATTGAAACTAACTAACATTTGTATGTGAAAATGTAGTAGGTACATAAGGGGGATTTATATTTTCTGTGTGCTTTGAACAAACAATGTCAATTTATATTTTCGTTGTGCTTTGAACAAACAATGTCAAATAACTTTTAGTGATGGTGGCTGCTTTTCACTTAGAAAGATTTGAGTCGTAAGTCATAAGCAACAAAATGCACGCTCTTCCTTGTCTTCCAAACCTGAGACAACCTCCGGTACCTGTTGCAAAGCTTGCCATTTGTGCTTTGACTGCTACAGACACACTTAACAGAAATCAAGTGCAGTCAGACTGTTTCCTTCTGCCAAATTCTGCTATGAAGTGAAAAGCTCTGGCTGACAGGCTGAGGGGACCAAGCCAAAAAAAAAAAAAAAAAAAAAAAGGCAGACAGTTGAAAGACACTTCCCCTAGTTTTCCAGAGCTCCTCTACCAAACATGACTGACACCGAGCCTTCTCTCTCTTATCGTCGCACCAAATACTATCGGAGACCTTTAAAAGGTCAGGCTGTTTATTCTTGCTACCTTCAGAAAACAGCCAAACACTTCTGCAAATCTAATAAACAAAGATATTGCTGTCTGCTCCTCTTTCACAGAGTACTGCACAATTTACACGTCAGCAGACTCAAGGACTTCATTTACAAGGCTACCCAAAACTCAGGAACTAGAACATCAGACACAAAGACCTCTCTGCTGATAACCCTCAGAGATTACAGGAACTAGCTGAGCTCAATGTGACACTCAGAAGAGCAGTGATAAAATGCTCTGAGACAAGAGCATTCAGCTGTGGAATGATCTAGAAGAAAATCAGTGACCTAATCTTGAGAATCACTGGAAGACTCAGAACGTGCCAAAAGCTTTTGGGCATAACAACAGTTCAGAACTGTTACATGGAATCTATGAGAATCAGAAAAAGAACACAATGCCATTCAGTAGAAACGAAGTGTGGGGAAAAAAAAATACAGATACTGAAAGCAGAGGAAAAGAAGCTAAAACAAGTAAACCTGGAGTAGAGGATGTAGACTTTGTGACAAAATGCAAAAGATCACAAGACTTTCACAACTGACAGTGCAGCTATGAGTTACATGCTCGTACTTAAAAGGCCTAAATCTGATCTGCATATATTGTACCTTTATATCCTCAGGTCGGTTCGTCTCTGTTCGTTTTTCCTGAAGCTTCTTCTGGATAGAATCAAGGGTCACTTCCACAGCAGGCTTGGCAGATTTATCTGACAGGTCTTGTTTCTTGTCATCCTCCTTTTCAAGCTGAGAACCAAAGCTCTTTGGGAGCGTGTTGCTTCTCTGACGCACCACAGGGCCCAGGTCTTCTTCCGATATCTTCAGTTTACACTCTAAGCAGCGACATTTAGGGGAAGAGGAATAATTTCTCTTTTTTAAAATGTGACGGTGACAGGACCACTGTCTAGCATCAAATTTAAAAAAGGTTAAGTCTAGGTGCTCCCAGAAGGTACATCAACAGTGACTGCTCACCTTTAAGTTGCTTTCGGAATTTGGCCAAATCATTTGTCCATTTGAGCACTTCAGGGTTAGCTGCTTTGTCACTGTGGGAAGGCTGGGAGGAAAGAACAGTCATGCTGAATCCGTATTAAATCAACAGGAGAGACCCACTGAAACAAGACTCTGTAACAAAATGGGGGCTAAACAGGATTGGGACACAGCACAGAGCACAGGCTACTGACTGGTGCCTGCATACCTGTGACCTATCCAGCTCAGAACTTGCTTCGATTGCCCTACCTGACACAACATTGTCTCTTAGCGCATTGCAAGATTGATGCAAGACCCTTTCAGTACCATCCTTCATGCTTTAGATCACCAACTAAGATGCACACATATGAAGCTTTAGTTCCTTAAAAAGCTTTCTGTCCCTCGGAAGAGCATGTCAAGAATAAACAGAATACAGAACACTGCGACTGCTCACCAGCACTTGACTATGGCTCCTTGCTGAGGAGCAAAGAAGGCTGCTCTTCTCTACTATGCAGTGATCTGGTGTCCTGAAACTACCATCATGCAAATGAGATGCACAATCGTTCCTCCTACAAAGTAAACTTTAATAAATAAACAAATGCAAAACATAACATAGCTATTCCTGCACCCTCGCTGTATAAAGCAGTGATCAAAATCCCATGAGTTTGTGAGACTCTCTTGTACTGTACTGGTGGTACAAAAAATGCCAGGAAAGATAATTTGTTTGATATGGATGCATACTGTCATTTTTGGAGCAGCATTACATTTTCCTTTACTTTGAATTGTTTAAATACTTCCAAGCTCTCCGATATGTTTGATAGGTTTCCCCAGTGTCCTCTCCCTTTCTACCTACCTTACACCTCTCCCTACAAACGCTTGAGTAGAGACTCACCCTGTATTTCCTCTCCTCCTCGAATTTGTCCTCAAATTTCCTGATTTTTTTCTTCAGTCCCTGAATTCTCCGGGTAAGCTGTGCAGGGGTAAGGTCTTCTCTGTCATCTTCATAAGATCCCAAAGAAGAACTCCGCCTCCTACCAAGAGCAGAGATTGCACAAAGAGTTTATCCAAACAGCTGCAGTACATCTTCTCTCTCAGAAGGACACTTAAACTTTGTGTAAATAAAGGCAATTCTCATGGAAGTGAGAAAGTTACGTTGGGTATTCTCTAATGACAGACAGAACAAGATGATGCTGTAACCGCCTCTTTCAGGAACAGTAACTCTCTAGATATTAATTGAAAAACCCTGAAATGATCAGTTACCTAGAACTTTTCTTAAAACACCCGTTTTCTGACAGAAAAAACAGAAGCCCAACACAATATAGCTATATGGCTTGTGTGATCCAAAGAGATGTTGCTTGATGCGACTGTGCAATGCAGCCAGAGCAGTCACCACAGAGAAATCACAACCCACCTCATAAATGAATGAGAATTGGGAGGGGAAGGAGGCACTTCTGTATCATCCAGGTACTGCTGGCTCTGTCCATAGGCATAGAAGCGAGGAGACAGCATAGGATCACTGTCCTCATCCAGGAGCTGGCGAATTAAACGACCAGCCTGTGGGGAAAGGCGAGCCTCTTCTGAGTCTAAGCCATCTCGCTGCCATGAAGAAAGTGCAGGGATGGGCTCTAGGAACACCAAGACAAAGATGGATTTTATCATTTTTGTTTTACAAGTACCATAGACTCCAGACAACATTTCTCATGTCATATCATGACCCCATTGTCCTAAATGATTGCTTCTTGTCAGTGTCAGGTATTCTCTGGGTCATTATTTACACCTGCCAGTGTGCAAAGAAGTACAAAACATTGCCTGGTCACAGTGGATGCTCTATACAAGCATAAATAATCTGCTGGGTGCAACACAAAGCTGGATCCATAATCTGGCTGGAATTACCATGGATTGATACCAAGAGAAGGTATCACCAGCCACTACCTTTGAGGAAATAAGTCCAGGATAGAACAAAATTATTGGCACAAGGCAGGATAAAGGAGGCAAGCTGGCTATAGGAAGAAGCTCCTCAGTTTTAGGTCATACGAATGCTGCAAATGAGCAGCACCATGATTGTCCTCCTGTTCCCCAACACAACTCTGCCACACATGGCTGAAAATTCAAGACTAGAAGGAAACATACGTTTTTCTAGCCTGTAAGGAAAGACTGCCTCACTGTAGTACTACCAGTTCTATAGGGCACCCAGCTGTCATATGGGCTGATTTTTCCTCTTTTCTCTTTCATATGTAAACCTGCTTCATGGCAGAAGAGTGAGAAAATATTTAATGCTTAGCTGGAAGTGAAACCCATACCATACAGGGAGATTATGGGGTGGGAGAGAAATGGAAGCCCAATTTAGTGTTGCTGCTTCACATACTGGAGCCCATAGAAAACAATCGCCTCAATCTTGTGACAGCTCCTCCAGATGCCATAAGGAGTCGAGCATTTTCTGTTCAGATAGTTTACTAAGCTGATTTGCATGCTCCTACTTAGCACCATGGGATTAAACAGTTTAAGAGCCAGGCCTTGAACTTATAAACCTAACAAATAGTTCTAGAGTCAAGTAACAAAACAAAAACCCTATAGAAAGCTCCCAGACCAGGCTCAGAGATAGGGACTCAGTATTCCCTGTGCCTAGCATGTCTGTTCTTGTTCCACAAAGGGAAGAGGCTTTTGAAGCTAGTAATTTTTTGAACTAAAAGCAGTATTTCCTTCTGCTGAACAAGGTTAAGACTTTGATAGCTTAGAATGGATTTTGTGGGGACTCCCTTACAGAATCTTGTGCTGTTCTCCCCTAAGTACAGCTCAGGCAGCACGAGATCATGCACAGCTCAGGAATGACCAGCCTGGAGGAATTCTGCTGCAACAAAGGTGACTCTCCTCCTTTCCCCTTCTTATTGATACATGAATTTAAATTGCATGCCTCTGCTTAGAGATTGGTGCTGCATGCAAACTGAGAAGCTATCCTGAAAGGGATGGCTGGAGGTGTTTGCACCTCTGAAGTGTTGTGATAAGTGAAGCACATTCTTGGCACATACAAGTGCTCATAGGGGCTGCATTAATGAGGTGTGCAAAACTCAGATGGAAATAGGTTGCATTGCCATGGATTGGAAAGGTCCTGCAGCCTGTATTTCCCCTAAGTAATTTCTGTAACATGAGCTTTTTCTAAGCTGCATTCACCTTGATGATACCTAATAACTGAAAAAATTTGCTCAAGGTACCTAATATGAACGAAGAGGAAACTAAGGGCAAATCATTCACCCAACCAGTGATACTTTGGCCTCTGGCCCTTTCCTGACTCTCATAATTTCAGGTCCTCACATGATCTCTTGCAGCAAATTAATGGCTGATAACAAGAAAGGAACAAATCTGATACATCTGACTAGCAGAAATGAGGTAAGTGATGCATGCAATTCTTCCAGACATTTTTCATTTCCAGTTTTTGGAATACACTCACACCAAAACAGAGTTTGCTCTTGGAAATCATTAAATCACATCCTCATGGGATTTACACAGATGGAATAAACTTAGGAGAAGTCAAAAGTATATTTGGCGGTAACCAAATAAAGCTTTTACTATAGCAGCTAAAAAAAAGCCATTACAAAGCATGCATGATGCATGTGATTTTGTCCTAAGGTGAGTATATGTTGTGCCCAAAAGTCGAATCTAAAAGGAAAAAGCTGATAAAAGGAAAAAAAAAAATCCTAAAAGGAGAGATCAAATTTGAGACTTGTCATATGAAATGCTTGCTATAGAAAATCAGCTGGTTTTAATTCTCACTCCTACGATGGAAAGACTCGATGGGCAAGTTGTTTCCCTTGCTGATTATATGCGTTTAGAAGAAAAACCTCATCTGGACACAGAATGAGTAATGATGCTTCCCTCCTCCCCCCCCGAACATATAATAAAAGAACAGATAAATATGGGAACAAAGGGACATAAACAAAAGGAACAAAGCAAATAATAAAGGAACATATTTAGTTATTTAGAATTACGGATCTTATCTACATCAGACCATGAACTGGATCAGAGTTACAGACTGGCTGTCCTGTTCTTTATGTGGGTCGGGTGCCAGAAACTTGGACTGCACAAACAAATAGTAACCCACTCAGGGTAAGAAGCTTCCTTTTCTGATAGTGAACAATCAACCCAAACCTGCTCAACTGAAGCTATAGCTTCTTTTGTTATTTATTTACAGAAGATACACATATAAAAGTTTTAAATCCTTTCCAAAGGCTGCTAAATTCCTGGACTTAACAGTTCAGGTTTGAAATATTTAATAGTTTTAATACTGTGGCTATTTCTGCTAAAAGTCTCAGTAAAAAATGTAAATGTTTTGCCTTTTCTTTGCCACTGACTTGACAGAGCAGCTACCTGTACTCTTTTGCCTTGAACAGATCTCTCACTCTGAGAAAGCCTCTATATTCCTTCCATGTACTTATTTTGTTCATAATAAAAACCTTTTATGAAAAAAATAAATAGCTTTGGGAATATTTAACAAGCATGGCTGTGCCAGTGTAGAGAAAAGGTGAGCTAGTTTTCTATTTCCTGGTCAGACTCTCGTGTTTCTTCCAGGTATGCTGTTTTCCAAGTTGTCACAGAAGTGAAATACACTGATATGCAGACCCTCAGCAGTGATGCACTCCTCTCCAATCTCACCACCAGCTAACCTTTTAACAAAGCTGGCCACCTGCCAGGTGTTGCTCTGCAAAACCCTGTAGGCATTCATACGCCTGTTGCAGCATCAATCTGCCACACAAAGAACTGGTCTTATTAATAAACCTGTATCAAGCAAGAAGAAAAATGAATTTTATCGAATTCAGTAGAGGTTATTATCAGCTCCATGCCATCCTGCTGTCAAGCCTGACTTTTTATTTCTTCTTTAATTGTTCTGCTTTTTATCTGTGACAGGATTACTGGGGGCTGCAGGGCCAGCAGAGGGGTACTGCCATGTGCATCTGCCCAGAGGCACAACCAGCAAAAGGCCATCGAGGGTTTGTGTTCTCTCTGTAGCCATACAGCTGACGTATACTGCTTCAGCACACACATGACAGCC
Organism: Meleagris gallopavo; assembly: GCF_905368555.1. Lineage (NCBI taxonomy): Eukaryota > Metazoa > Chordata > Aves > Galliformes > Phasianidae > Meleagris > Meleagris gallopavo. Next base: position 15,166,813 of record NC_139407.1, read on the forward strand.
CCAGGAGGCTAAAATTCTTCACTGCTGTGAACTGAAGTAGGTCTGGAGGGATTAAAAAGCCTAAACTAATTACAACACCTGAGGTCCTAGCACTAAATTCCCCTTAGAAGACCCCAGAAAGACATCTCATAATGGAATGAATAAATCAATTCAAAACCTCAAAACATTCACTTGGTCAGTATTTTACATCCTTAAACAGCACTGGCATTCTCCTCCTAAATAGATAGAAAAGAACAGCCCAAGCAAAGAACTACCTTAATTTGTCAGTGAGATGAAACATTTACCAGCTATCCAGACAATTTTGCAATTTGCTAATAGTGTTGCACCATAACAAACGCTGTTGTTCGGTTTTGTTTTGTTTTTTTAATACTGCTGCTATAAAATGAAATCTGTAAGCAATGCAATTATTCATTTCTACATATGGTGATAAAAACAGCATGTTTCGCCACTGTTTGATTTATGTCTGATGCACATAAATACACTGATCTAAGGCTAGTGTCAAAAACAATTCTAGAATGTTGTTTCTCTTGCTATACACCTTTTTTCCTTCTCATTACCCCGCTTCTTTTCATGGGAAAGTATCAATTAAATCCATCTCAAAACTATTTGGAGATCAGCTTCACCCTCAGAGACTTAGTGCTACAATACTTGAGCTCTCAAAACTGAAGAGAATGCTTATTCATTTTAAATTTCCGCTTGTAGTCTTTTTTTTTTTAAGCTTAAAAGAAAAATGACTGCTGATTGTTTCGCAAGAGGTTGTTACTGCAAACTTTGCTTCAAATTTCATTTACAGAACCCTTTTTTAAAACCTCAGTAATGAGGCGACATAGGCAGCAATCACACGTGTCAGATAACTTACTGAACTATCTGCTCAGCTCCGAGCTGATGACAGGACCAGCCACTATTAGGAGAGCAACATACTTCCAGATTTTTCCTTGAGGGCAGGATAACAAATTCTGTGCTTGAATTAGCAACATTTGGTAAGAATTCTGCACAATAGCACTGGATTCTGAGAGAACACTGTGTCCTTCCCACTCATGGCATTCAATTCTAACACAATCCACAGCAAGAGGAACACATCCTGTACAAGTATATCTAATCTCTCCTCTTGTGTACAAGTCTGACTGCGCAGAGAATCTTAAAAATAATCAGGTAAAAATTATTTCTAGAATAACCCTGCCAGTTCACATGGCAACTATCACAGTGCAGTGCCCCTGAATTAGTGTTCTTTATGACAGCGTTGGTCTTAACATGATAAGAAGTCTGCCTGAGTGAAGAATAAGAGCTAGTCAGCAGACAAGGCAGCCTTATGCAACTTTGTGCCAGTTCTCCAAGGCTCTTCCTCAGCCTGCGTGCAGAGGCAGTGACAGCTACAGCTGATGGTGCCTCCCCCTCAGCATGCAGATGCTCTGCCAGCAGCCTGCTCACACCATACCCTACACGTCCTGCAGTAGTTCCTGCAAAGGAACCCACCCCAAAGGTACAGCAAATAATTGGTCCTTACCATAGCTGAAGACACAGGGCCTTTCCCTTTCCACTGGGGAAGGGCCAGAGGTGCAGTAAGGACACAGACGAGATGTATAAAGGCCTGAGTGATGCATGCTGGCAGGGAAGAGACAGTACTTGGCCTGTTGAAGCTGTGCATGAGTGGCACAGCCCTGCCTTGCATAGCCAGGCTCACTAACAGCCTTTGCCATTAGCAGCAGAAATGATCCCAAAGTTGAGTTAGCGTCGAGCCATTTCTGGCTTCAGAAAGCTTGATTTCACATCCACAGATACATAATCTTCCCTGTCTCCTTGCTCAGATGCAGAGGCCACCATTTTGCTGCACTTGAACCCACACTAACCAAACGGTGATTCTGGTAAGCAAGTGTTCTAGGAGATGACATCTCTCTCACTCTAGAGCTGATTTGTTTGCTGTCTACCTCTTCCTTTTGTGAAAAACATTTGAACAAAATGGAGGAAGAATCTGAAAGAAGCACTCTCAAATGTAGTCACAGGCGCTCATAAATCCTGTTTCATATTTGCAGTGCAAGAAAGCTGGGATCCAAACACAAGCACACGCCTACAATGAGAGATTTGTACCAAGGTGCAACGTAATTCACACCATGGGAAAAACCTCTGTCAGACAGAAGGGAGCTGTGTTCTGCCCTTCACACGCTCATATGACTCCCATTAGTAACACTGCTTGCCACAGGCGTGCACCGAGAAGAAAAAAAGAGTCTTTATTCCCAAAGGTTCACATGATGGCTGCAGCCAAACTTCACCTCTGGGAACACAGACGTGATCACCCGGCCCGAGGCCCTGAGGGACTGTGCTGATTGGCACCTCACCAACACCAGGGCAGCCAAGGCCCCGCGGGAGCCCTTCCGCACCGCTTTGATCAGCCGCGCCGCACGCCTGGTGATATCACCCAGGGAATCCCCGCTAATGAGCGAGTGGAGAAACTCTCTTCTGTCCATGGTGACTGGCTGCCTGGATGCATCAAAAGCAGCCGGGCTTGTGGCTTTTCTTTACTTATGCTCAAGGTATCTTAACTAGACAGAAAGGCAAAATACAAGTCATGTACACTGTGGAGACAGGACCAGAGAGCTTAACTAACTCGTCAGTGCTCCTTTTTAGATTAATAAACTACAGATACACATTTTTCCCCTCTTGCTTTGACTATTACAATACAGTGCTTGCATCTTCCCATTTCTTCCCTGTCAAAACCTCTCTCTCACTTCCAAAGCACAAACGAGGCAGGACAACTCCTGCTTTTCGAAAGGAGAGAGACATAGTAAGTCAGAAGGGCTCTGATCCCAGAGACACTGGACTCCTTCAGTTCCCCTCTATTTCAAATGAAATGGAAGTTCACAATGCTCATACTCTGCACGACAGATTTCTTTCTCTAACCTAGGTCAGTGAAAAAGACAAATAAGCATACACTCTGGAGATGAGTGCTAATAAACTACATTAATTTAAACCACAAGCAATTTCACAGTGCCCTTCGAGCCTGTGATCATAACTTTTTCACACCATACATTCAAAAAATATTGTTTGTAAGAGAAATCAAGGTACAAAGCACTAGATAGACAGCCATTTTTTCCCCCAACTGTGCTTTCCAGATCTAAATCTTTACTTCCAAACAACAACAGAAGTAAAAGAATAGAGAGAAAGAAGAATGTTCCTTCCTGACTGTGAAATATTCTTTGAAGAAAGCACTATTACTTAGATCTCCAGCTTAGCTGTCAAGCAACCAGCCATCAAGAAATAAATTATCCTAAAGCACACAGAGACTTACAGTACCAAATAGCACATGAACATAACTTCAAGAATAAAACACTGTATTTTCTTTCTCAAAGGGACAAGTGGAACTAGTAACTGTTTAGAATTTCACTTCCAATTTCTCCAAACTTTCAATTCCATATTCAGGACAAAATTGCTTTCCTGTTGTTTTTGGCAAGGGAAGTTTAGCACAAAAAGATATATCCAGCCCACTGATGTTTCCTTCTCTCTTTTAACTCATTTGAACAGCCATGAAACAAATCTTACCTTCCCAGTTGTTGTCATCACACAGCGTTGTCAAATCCAGCCGAGGCACTTCTGACACAAAGCTGTTTTCCTGATCATCAGCATCTTGATTTCTTTGCAGCTTGTTTTCAGGAATGCTTGGGTGTTCTTGAATCTTCATACTTGAAGGCTGCTATATTCCCACAGAAATGAAGGGGGGAAAAAAAAAAAAATTTCAAGATGAAGAGTCAGGAATAAAACCCTGCAGTCACAGCAGCAGTAAGCTCATGCTTTTAAACAAAAAAGTCAAAATAAAAAGAACCTGACATTTCCAGTTCCAAATTCAAAGCCTTTTGCAGTGGCCCCTACGTACCAATCACTGACACTGTTAAAAACATCTATTTGCCTTCCTTGAATTTTCCCTTCTTCAGGAAGCCACGGCAAGTTCCTGAGGCTGCCTGCCCTGACAACCGCATGCAGCTGAAAAAGCCTCTGCTGACTGATTGGGGTGAAAAGGGAGGGAGGACCTCAGGGAGGAAGGGAGAGGAAGAGGAAGCTGCAAAGAGTTCCTACAGGAGTGCAGCTCCTTGGAACGGCAACAGAAATGCTGTTGCAAGGCTGAGGCAATACGTGGTCTTCTAAAAAGCAGGCACCGGTAGCAGCTGCAGACAGCAAGCAGAGCAGGCTACGTACACAAATGCTCTCACGCAGGCTGTGCTGGCTCAAATCAATTAGTGCCAGCTAAGCTGTGCAGGCTGCACATTCCCCGATTTCCTGTGGTTGTTTTCTAGATGGGCGTGGGGAGAGCAGAACTATTTATGGAGGAGCTCTGGGTATTAAAGCGGTGTTGCGCAAATCCAAACGGCAGTAGGGTTTGGCATCTCAGCTGGAAAGCAGTGCGGACTCTGGGAACGAGCCAAAACATTCATACAAGCATCCAATGACTTAAGAAAACAACAACAACAAAAAACAATGGCAGAATGCTGTCAAGTAAATGGTTCATAATTTAATGCTACCTAGAGGTAACTGCTGTTTGTCTCACAACTACTCATCCTGACACACCACACACAGTGTGTGCTTTTGTGGAGAAATCTCAGCTGTCCACATAACCCAGGCACACTGTGCGTGTGCTGGAACAGGGCTTCGTGACACAGGCAGTTTGACCACAACAAAATAAACAAGCTGAAATGGCTCACAGAGGGCCGTGAGGAATAGGAAGAGTAAAGCATGTGCACAAACGTGTAGTGGGACACGTCTAAACAGCCATGCGAATGGATAGTGTTACACTTGAAGTGTTTGGTCTTGGTAAGAACAGCTGAGCATTGCTCTCTCAAATACAGTCTAGCAGGTAAGCAACATACAGACTTCTTCCCCACAGGTATTTTGATAATCTATTTACAATCTGCTTGAGCTAATGTGTGAAGAAAACGTGGATAAAAAAATTAACTTCTACATTTTGACTTCTTTTTCCTGTAAATTCTGAAGCATGGCCAAACTGTACCAAATCAATATTCTTAGTGGATTAGTAAGGCACATTTCAGTTTTTTTTTTTTTTTCATATCCAAGAAGTTTGCATGTTGTTTTTTTACTTTTCCTCTCAGCTGAGAAAAACATGTAATCTTCACATAGAGAAGGAAAAAAAAACCTGCCCAATTCACACATTGCATGAAGAATGTTTTCATGGATCCAGTCCCACTTGCCTGGATGATGAACATCCCAGTATTAGTAAACACTGTTCTGCGTTGTATTTCTATAAGGTTTGTATTTCCTTTTCATTTCAATAAGTCACCTTTTAAAAACATTGTAACAAAAGGAAACACCAAATGACAGTTTGCCAAGGCACTAATAACTCGTACAGATTGACGCTAAATCTGATTACAAATGTGGTTATTGTGAAAGCTGTACATGGAAAAATGCTAATTCACCACTCAACAACTTTTAAGCTGCTTCTAGGTTGGGAGGACTTAAATATTTCTTTAAGGTCCAGTGAAATTTTATTTCCTTTTCCTGCCAGAATCTAAATAGTCAGTGTACATTATAAACAGAAAGACTGGCCAGTGGCCAGAAACAGGCAGTATTTTGCACTTGCTAGAGAACAAACTGTACCAGTTTATAAACTGCATTTAAATTGCCAGCACAGACCTTTAAGGCCAAAAGAAATCAATTGATAAGCTTCAAATTGATGCTATTAAGAACAGCATGTAACAAGTGTGAAGAGCTTATCCACATTTTAACTATTTCAAAAGGGAGCAACCTCAAAACATATCGTTACCATCACTAACAGTAATTACAGAACTAAATATCTTTCTACAAAGAGCGTACAATCTCCTGACTTATTGCGACTCTGAAAAGATGTTTGTAGCAGATAAAAGGACACTCTCCCAGATGTGTAAACATCTCCACTACAGATATATTAGGAAGGTTATATGCACATTTTCCTTCTAAAGAACCTTCAGTTGTCGGAAATGTTTTAAATCAGGCCTGTGCTGTGCCTGCAGCCAGTGACTGTCCTGTCTGTGCTCACTTGCTCAGTGATGTAGCCTCTAATACAATGAATAAATCATTAGGTGTTACGAAGAACAATGCTAGTATAAACCCAGGAGACACAAGAAGGCAGATGTTTCACCTTCTTTGAATTAAGACTCACAAATTGGTAGGTAATTCAGTATCCTCATTGCTTACTTTCTTATTGATTTCCTGATGCCACCAGTTCCCAACCTTCAAGACAAAAATCAAGGCAGAAATTCCTTGCTTTAGGAAAAGAGATGCCACCGTTTCTCATAAATCAAAGGGGCAGCAACTTTATGATCTCAGAAGCAGTTGGCAGCCATGCTGCATTGCACATATTACATAAATGACTAAAAAAAATTTAAATTAGGCACTTGACTGTGCTTTTCAGAATCTGCTTTGCAGTTACTAATAACCACAGATGTAAATAACCTGGGGACAATTCCGCTGCTTTCTCTGTTCCAAAGGAGATTCAGCATAAAGAGTAGCTCCAGCAGCTAGAATTAAATGGAAACAGATCTTTGAATTCAGATCAGGAGGAAGCTGTGTTCTGTTCAGTTGCATGTGGATTCAAATGAATTTCATACAAAAGATATACTTCTCCTACATCTGATCATCCATTGCAACCACCAGCAAGAAGCATTCTTAAGCATCTTCTGATAATATAACTCAATGCAAGAATTCAGTCACTCTGCCAGCTCAATCCTGAGTCATACCATTTCTCCCCTATGCTTGTTGCAGTGCTGGGTCAATCTTGAAAGTTAAGTACTTTGCTACATTAACAAAGAATGACCTACTCTCAAGTATTTTCTGAAAGTAAGTGCAATTTAACTCTTCACAATGTATATTCTTGTCTGCAGAAGAGCTTGGTAATGAAAGTGGATTATGTGGCCAAAGTTATCAGATGGAAAACTTCTGCAGTTCTCTTCTTGCTTTGCCACCAGACAAAGAAGTACAAGTTTTTCTGGTTTCCAGACTTAGTATACTACCTGAATGCCATCAACAATCAGCAAGTTGACAAACATTTTTGTGTTATTACATTCAAAGTATAGGCAACATTGTGGTAAACAATGTTTCTTAGAGCGAGGGTCTCAGGCTGCAAGCAGACTTCTACTGAGTAAGTGACACTCAGTTCTGTTTAGGACAACTTTCCTTAACAAAACTTGGGTATTAGAAATTACTTATTTTCATTCTGAAACCCAGCTACTCCAAAGGCAGATAATGAATGCTACAAAACCACTCAAAACTCATTCAAGACCTATGTTTCAAGGTATTTTTACTGCCTTAGGTCTGCATAAACAATATCTAGAAGCAATTTCAAATACCTCTCCTAACATTTTCAGATCAAGTGAGAAAAAATTAACAAAGTCCCTTCATCATTCTGAATATTTGTTACAAAAGGTATGTTTTTAAGCTACCCTAAGTAACAGGCTTTTAAGGGACAATGAATGTAAAACTACCTCTGCATGTACCTCTGCATGAATGTAACATTTTCTTGACCTTGTAATTCCTATATAATGCCATCTCCTGTGAGATTTATGAGTTATGAGGGTTATGGCTACATCTCCTCCCACAATTAATACTGAATTTTAAAACTCTTCTAAATGAGTTAATTTTAAGACCACAATTTCACATTCAAACAGATCTCCTCCAGACTCGTTTAAAAGTTGAATAGAAGCACTCTGTGGTGTGGCAGCAATAGCACCTTCTCCACATGCAAGAAGAATTTGGAGGTGTTGCAGAGTTTGTATTCCGGGAAATACAACAGCTCACGAGTCAGAGCTGCCAGGAATTAATGCTGCCATGTGCAGGAAACCTGGGGATTAATGACTCTCTGGGAGCAAAGCAGAAAATCTGGCTAAGCCTAATCAAAACAGTGATCAAAGCAAGTGCTGAGCAACCCCTTGTAGAGGGGCAGCTACTCCATTGCTGGTCAGAGTCCAACAATAGTCTCTTGTGTCTTCTCTGCTAGAAAGAAAGAATGGAGGAAAGGAAGAAGGAAGAAAAAAGATTATCCCCTGCAGCAACAAAAAAAAACAACCAGTCAAAACAAACAAACAAAACAGAATACCAACAACTCAAAACAAAACCTCACATCCTTCCATTAAATCCAGCTGGCCAGAGATGCCAGACACTATCTACAGCTGTTAGAGTTTTCCTCTAAAATGGGTGCACAATTGAGGCGGAGGTGCCTCAGGTAACTTTGCCCACTGTTTTAAATGACTAGAGGTATATCAGGCAAAGATAAACTGGTGGCTTCAAAGGTGCTCACCTAACACAACTTTAGTCTTCCCTTTAGTGAGAAGTTGGGATGGAAAACCACCAAGCAGATGCAGGAGGTGAGTGTTGAACAGAAATGGAAAATTTGGGAAAAAACTGTTGACATAAATGCCAAATTCCCTTTTATTCTCCTCCTGACATTCATTTCAACCACCAGCCCTCAAAGAGAAGCAGGAGTCAATCCAGGTTTGTAGGACAAATGATCAGGGACACCTGCGTTCTCAGATAACAAGCCACACTGGAGAAATGGCAAATAAAAGACCAAAATTATTTTAGATAAATCAAGATACACAAAGTTGCTACCCTGGGAAATAAGCAGTTATACACTCTATTCACACTGACTGCAAAGGGACTCTAACCACAGTGCTTGACTTCAGTTCATGCTTCTTGTTTTGGCAAGGAGGGATTGAAGGGACTGAAGCAGATGCTTTCAGGATCATCAATAGTTGAGAGGGTCCTTAAATTATGTAAGTAAAAAGGACAGGGGTGGGAAAGAAAGAGCAAATGCTAATCCCATTTCTCTGGGAGAAAAACATTTCAATGGGAATACAGAACATGCCTAACTACTTGTTTCTACTCAATAAAAAGCCCATTTAGAGCCCACAAAACTGAAATGAGGGAAAAAAAAATTACCAACCTGAGAGTGCCTGAAAAAACCCTCACCGCTTTCACTTTCTTTGCTACAAAACAAAACAAAAACAATCAACATATTACAAACACAAAACCACACTTATAATAAAAACAACCATGACTCCTGGACACTCAAGTTTTCAGATACTTCAGATGCTCCACATTTGCTGATACATTTCAGTGAATGAAGGGATGCTGGCCTACAGCAGTTCAAGATGCTAAGCTATCTGTTTTGCTTCTTCTCAGGAGCTATTTGTACCTTTACAGACAAATACACCTCTCCCAACAAGTATATTTGTAGAGAGAAATGTCGTAGTAGGAAAGCAAAGTGCAGCTATTGTACAGCTCTTGTAGGAGCACAAAGAAAGGGGCTGACTCCCAAGCCAAAGGCCAGGTGAGACATGCATCTGTTGCTGTGCAGTCCCCTGTGAGAAGCATGCAGGTTCAGATGCCTACAGCTCAACTTCTTTTCAAGTCTGCACCATCAGCATCTTCTGTGCTGCTCCTTATAGACCGGGAGACATGCTGACATCCAGCGTAGGGCAGAGCCCACATGGTGTGAGCAGTGCCTCCATACAATTCCATTCTGAAGCTAACATGGTAACAGGTAACACTGCTCTGCAGCATAACTAAATGTAACCCTCATATTCTGTCTCTGAGTACTACAATCACAGGGAAAATGAAGTGTACATATATTTAATCAATTAAAAACAAAAGAAAGAAAGAAAATCACCTTTCTTCAGATAAAACTTCCATGTCATCAGGTCCTGTTCTGTCTATAGGCCTGGATGAGCTAAAGCTTTCCACACTCTGCAATACAGTAAACGTTAAAGCAGTGAAATACATGAGAGAAATAGATTCAAACCACAGACCATTAATCAAATGCAGAAATATCCAACCAGACTGCTGGAAACAAGACAGCAATCAGACTACTGCCTGTTGTACATGTATAATAAAACAACCTACAGTAGAAACAACTACTCACTGCTTCTTTTTTCTCTTTCATCAGTTGACCTCAAAATGCCTGCCAGAATAACACTGAATGATATCCTACAGTTCCTATTTTACAAACTGATACATAAAAGCAAGAGAGCAATTCTGGGATATGTAAAAGTCCTACCAGAGCAGGTACCAAAATCCAGAGCATCTTCCCAGCAGCATTCATTATGCTCATCTTAGAAAAGATTCCTTCTTAGACAAACCCTTCCATAGTCTCTTCTCAAGTCATTAGGAGCACACAGACACGACTGTCTGCACAGAGGTAACGCTAAGCTGTGCTAATATGAATGCAAAGCAAGAAATCCAACTGATTACAACATGTGCTGAAATTGTCTTAGGAACCATTAGCAATATTAGTGCTGATGTTTTCTGGGGGCCTGAGAAAGTACTGTGAAGACAAGCTGGACTCTCGTATGTCTTTGATGGATAAACAAAGGACTTATGCTGTTGGTTTCACTCTTCCACAAATCTCATAAGCGAAACACACTGTCGGCTTGGATTTCTCAGTCTACAGGCTAAAAGGTTTTCTGTTCTATTTTGATATTTCAAAGTTACTGAAGAATGGGGACACAGAACTGTCAATCTAGAAATATGAACTGAATTAAATGCTGCACGTAGAGGCAGCAGTACTCTTTGTGGCTCACCGATGGTGAAATTCACAGGAAAAATCAAACCTTAACCTGAATTGATCAGAGGACTTTTCTTTTTTAATAAAACCATGTCAGACACACTATATTTGTATGTAATAATTCTATTTTACTTTATGTTGACAGTGACTCAGTCATAGAGCACCTACCAAAAAATAGTAAGCAGAAGTGAAGGGATTGGTACTGAGTTCTTTCATACTGGAAATATGCTTCAAAACTGCCTCAACCCTATAGCTAGAGTGCATTCTTGCAAAAAGCCTTAAAGAAATAAAACAGTACACACCACATCAGAGGTACGTATTGAAAACAGAATGTTGCCACTTTGGGCATGTGACCAGGAGGTTTTATACTCTGGTATTTGGACAAATCTGCCTTAAAGAAGAGGAAGGAAATGAGTGGAGAGGAGTGTGGTTGTTGGGGCACCCACAGCCCCCTCTCACCCGCTGCACCTCCAGCCCTGTAGAGTTAAATGGCTCAGCCATTCTAGCCTTGCTTAATGTGATTCTCCAACTCCTAGTGGAACCTGGCTACTGTGACTCAAGTGTGGTTACAAGCTTTTAGTGCTCCCTTGCTTGGAACCAATGGAACCGACCGTTTTTCCACTGCTGACTTGTACTTTTGAGTCAGATACACTTAGACAGCTAAGGGGAGAGTTTCCACACACTGTCCTACATATTCTTTCAGGCTTTGTTGCTAGAGAAGGACGATTAAAAAAGGTGGGGAAGAAACAACAACATCACAGTCTTGTTTTCATGGGAAGGCCCTATTAGCAAAAGCAGGTTATGTCCTGTTACACCTCAAGTAGCTAATTCAACCTATTGAAAACCTATTTAAGGGTAAAATATAGCCAAAAGAAAGCAAAGGCACCACACGTTGCATCCTGCTGGCAGTCTCATATACGTGAGTATTAAATAAGCACATTCATGAAAGCTTAAAGAGTAGCCTGTGCTTTTATTTCATAAAGAGTAACATCATATTCTCTGCAGGCTGTTCCATAACAACGCTCCTATTTGACAGTTCCACTGTGACAATTCTGGCAAAGCAAACAAGGACCATCCTGACAGAATAATCACCTTAACCAAAGTGCTCTTTGTGCAAGGTCAGTTTGCTGTAAATTGCTTTCAGCCTTCGTCCCTTCAAAATTGAAAAACAATCCAAAAAATGAAGGGCGGGGCAAAATCCAGTAGAGACAGGTAAGTTTGAGGACATCTCCTTGAAGAACTTTTAAAGACTTTAGGAATGTTTTTCAAGTCCTCAGTTTACACTCTTAATGGAAACATTTGATGGTCTTTCTTTCTCCAAATACTGAATCAAATTGTTATTTACACTGAAGCTATTGTGCACTGCGTAGGTACATAGTAGAAGCACAGAAAAACGTATAAGCACTTCATGTTTGCCTCCTTCAAGCCCATAGCTACAGTCAAATACACAAGGTAAGAAGCATATGCTCTTTCACAAAACATCACATTACAGGTTACTGATACTGACTGTTAATCTAAGTACAGTCTACAGTTCTTGGCATCTTGCCTTCTTTTCATCACAAAGAAAAGCCAAATCTGCCTCTCTTTAGGATCTCTGCATAGCGTAGAGCCTAAGACCACGGCAATTTTGCAACCTAAACAAAATGAGTCACAACACAATATTACATTAAGAAGGAACTCAGAGCAGACTAAAACTTAAAAGGAAATGCTCTGTAGTTCAGAATTCTAATCTCTTCACACAGTTTTCACTGTTATTAGTAGCTGCATGATCCAGGCACCAGGATGCAGAGTGCATCTACTGTAAGCAGAACCCACACTCAAGCAAAATACAGTTTCTCAATTGCTGAGCCCATAATCAGTGTCTGGTTGGCTGAGAGGGAAGAAGACCACATCAGTTTTATTCTATAGCATGTAGAATTTGGCAAACTCTCTTCTGTGAAGGTCACACAAGAATATGCTGCATAAATTTCACAGTATTCCAGATTTTTAGAGCACTATATACGTGCCCACTATACCTTCCCAGTAAAGTCTGGCTAGAAAAATAATCTTTGGGACCAACATGCTTCAAAAGTGTTTTGCAAACTGCAAATGTAACGGTAACATATAGACGGTAGGGAAAAGGAATAACATACATTTTATCATCTTATCAGAAAGACATTTGATATCTGTGGTTTCATAACTTATAACAGGAACATAAAAATAAACTAAACCTTAAAACATGATCCTGTATCTGAAGTTCCAATCACCTCATAAGAGTTTTGAAAGACTAGGAAAAAGAAATTATATCCTTTTTCTTTTTCTGTAATACTTTGCTAAATGCAGAAGACATAAGAAAAAAGTCATGGAAAGAGAAAATGACTACAGAGGAGTAAGAGGATCATAAAGGAAAAATAGCTTCTTGATTCCTCTTCACAAAGATTACAAGTGCAGAGATCAGTATTCCCCATAATCAAGAAGAGACAATTATGCATGTATTAAATTACTGGCTACCGGAGGAAACCAGATGTGCACTGAAACAAAAAAAAAAATCCTCTTTTTCCCACCCTAATACTAGGTGTCAAACAGTGCTGCATGCCAGCTTACCACAGGACTATCCTGGTTGTCATTAAGCTCTGAAAGTTTGGTGCTGGATTTCTGCCGTTTTGGTTTATTCCTTTCATTAAGATATCCAGAGCTACTGTCTTGTAACTTTTCTACTTCTTGAGTAGTTAGAATACAGTCTTCAAGATTGCTGAAACCAGATGGAATGTTCTCCTTGTTGATGACTTCCCTAAAACAAAAAATGACATTAAAACAATGTTTAAAATGCTCTCCCGCTACATTTATGATAGCAATACAGAAATGAATTATGCTGACTGGTGCAGTTCCGGCAACATCTTCTACGCCCTATGAAACCAGTATCTCTGGTTTTTCCTACTGCAGCAAACAACGTACACTGTGAAATGCTAAATCCTACTGAGGAGTGAAAGCCAGGTGTACACACTTCTGGTGAGAAAGCTGTCAAGGCCAACATTTGATTCACTTCCAATTAAAGCCAACGCAGAGAATCCCACTGACTTCAGATGGAAGCTAGTCTAACTCCTTGTTGTATGTTGTACTTTTATAGAGAATATGCAGCATATTTTCCTGTAAGACGCATACTTTTAATATAGAAAACTGATTCACAGTTGTGACACAGGGAGCTCCTTTGGTCCATTACACCATATAATCGTTCCTCTTACTCATCTTCTCAAATGCAAGAACAAGGCAGTGGTGCTTCAGTCAAATGATTGATTCCTATTTGGAAATTACACAAAATAAAGAAGGGAAAGCATCTCTGCAGTAGCAACACAACTAAGACTGTTCTGCTGCACTGGAAAGTGATAGGACAACTACCTTGAAGCCATCATGTGACAAGATAGCTGGGGCTCTCTGTGCTTGCAAGGTTTGTGTACGTTTTTCATGGGCTTGGCATACAGCTTAACTTTCTCTGCATAATTATCCTGCTGGGTTCTTCAGCATGCAGACTTTTCTTCACAATCTGTTAGTGGTCTTCTACTTTATGCAATACTGAGCAGGCACATACATATATGGAAACAGAAGAAAAACAATGCATCCAATTCTTCACTAAGACTATCCTGCTCAGGCTAAAGAATAGCTGCTTACATTTGACGTAAAAACTTAAATGTTTGCTAACTACTTTATGTGCAGCTGCCTTATACAGTGCTGTGCAACTCCAAAGCTTGCTTTCACAGACAGCAGCAGAATTTCTCTTGACTTGCAGTAGAGTGATAAGAAAACGGTTACTCCGCAGTATTTGGACAGTGCCAGCATGACAAAGTATTCAGAATAAAAACCAAACAACAAAGTTCCAGTAATTTTCTAGATCTCAAATCTCTAGGGTTGGTTACTGGAAGAAAGATGCAAAGAGATTATAGGATTATAATCAGATATCCATTTGCCTCTGAAAGTTTTTACAATGTCCTAAGTAGATTTATTATGCATACACAGTCTGTAGAAATCACAGTCTGCAAAGCCTGGGTCTGCATGTATGTATTTTTGTGATGAACGCTCTTCCTAGCCATGTTAATTCTGCAGTCCCATCTTGTGACATTACAAATCCTCTTGTGATCTATCACAAGGCAAGAGGATGAAGTCACTGACAACCAAAGGGGTGGGGGGGGGGAAGTAGTTTTGAAAGGATTTCTGAATTTTGACAATCCACCCCCAGAAGTGCCAGCACCCAGACCTACAGGAACCAGGGAAAATGATTTGAAACCCAGCCAACATTCAAAACTTCCAATGTGCTAAATTCTTGGCTTGGGCTTTAGGGACTGAACGTGAACAACTGCGTCAAGATAGGCTTGAGTGCTCTAGGCAGCTCTGTAATGCTCTGTAACACAATGCTGAAAAAAACCCTGCAGTACTATATGCTTCCAAACACGTACACTAGCCAGTCTCTGACCTACTTACCTGTGAAGCTTGACAGCAGGGCTACTAAACAAGAAAAACTACTGCAGAGCTGCTGCCAGCTACTTAGGTGACTCGCAAGTGCTCATTTCCCAGTCCATCTTCACAGCATATTTCATTTACTATTGAAATGCCTTTTTTATTTTGTAACTATGGACTTTTTAAAAACAAAAACAAAACACTGACACATATTGGGAAACAACATAGCTGCAGTATTCACCTGAGGTACTAAGGTTATGGTTCTATGCAAAAGTGGTTTGGTAAAGAAAGGTGCAGATCCAACAGGATTTGGAGAATTCAGCATCCAAGAACAACAGCCTAGATCTGTATTTCAGAATCTAACTTGAAATCCTAGCAATCCAATACTGCAGCCAAGAATACACAGTCCTTACAAAAATTAGCTTAACAATGTTTAAAGTTAGATGTATCTGTAAGCACTAATTAGACAATGTGCTTGCAAAATCTCCAGTTACAATTCCTCAAAGATATCTATGCCTTGGACATGTGCTTTTTAAGGCTGTGGTAGTTTATATCACATTTGTACCACCCAATATGTGCCCCAACAACTGCAGGATAAAAGGAAAAAAATGTATTATTTCTACTCTTTGATAGACATTTTATGAAAATTGTCACTAAATAACATTTAATGTAACGGTGGATAAAAATTCTTAGGTTCTGATTAATCAAAAGGATCATTTCTACATTCAGATGAACTCCTAGGGCTCTTTAATAGACCTGAACATAAGCTGTGCCTATGCATACAGAAGGAGAAATCTGCCCCATTCTGATTTCAGAAAAGCTTTTAGAAGTAATGGTTTTTTCTGGCTGTAGGGCCAACTGTTCGGATATTTCCACTAAAACAGTAAATACAGCAATGAAACATTTCAAAATACTTTAATTAAGAACTCAACTATACTGCTATAGCTGGTTTCTTATCATGCTCTGGCCCACTCAATTACCTCTAATAAGCTCCATATTTCTCAGCTCTCACTGATGTAACAAAGCTCTGCACAGGCACTGCAGCCTGTACTTTCAACAGAGGGCAAGGACCAATGCATTTCTTAAGAGAACTACCAAGCAGTGCCTAGATAGAGGACATAACTAAGGTACGCTTAATCAGATATACTTTCCAAAACGAAGAAATCAGGATCGTACATGTCTCTGTTTCTCCGGGCTTCCTCCTGCTCTTTGTGCTGTCGCCTCCTCTGCCTGGCAGACACATTAGAAGAGGCTGAAGATGTTCCAGATTCAGAGTCCTCTGAACTCTGGCCACCTGAGCCATGAACATCAAAGAGATGCTGCTCCACGGCTGAGCGGATTGTCTTCTCTAAATACCTGTCAAGCCGAAAAATAAGGTCAATTGAGCTCAAATAGTTTCTGGAGCTCCTTCTCTGCAACAGTACATAGAGGATGAGTATCAGAGGATTATGTTTTATTACAATGGCAAGGCAGTATAAAATGCACTAGGGCCCATGACATCTGCAAAAAGCTAAGCCAAAATCTTCAGATAACTTGATACTCAGATCCTTCAATGAAGCTGAGCTTTTCCAGTTCATTTTGCCCTTGAAAATTTCTAGGGTTCCCTGAGCCTTCTGTAAAACAGCTGCTTTACTGCAACCATCAACACTGGTGTTCAACTTTTACCCTCCACTTTAACATTTCTTGCTCTTACAAGATCTTTTTTGCCACCCAACCACGATGACACTGGTCAAGTCTACAGTGCAACCGTAGCTCAGTAAGTCAACAAGTCATCTGCAAGGTGATTCAATGCTGTCTCACGGGGGGATGAAAACATGCTAACAGCACCTCATTGTACACTTCACTCAGTGACTGAATACAGACCTGGCTCTGAGCTCATGCTGTTTTTTGCATTGTTCTCGTACCATGAATGCACACACCTGCAGCTACTCTCAGAGTACTCTGGTGTGAGATTGCTATCATGCCTTCTGGCACTAAGAGAGCTTCCACACAAGCCACAGCATGGGAGCCTCTGCAGTTCCATCAATTACAACTGTCAGGCCGCCCGAACTTTCAACACAACCAAATCTACTTCATTCTGGCACTCATATTTCCTTATTATATTTCCTTCTTTCCTTAATCAGAGGAAGTTTTTATGGGCAAAATCTAAATAAGACACTTGTTACTTTTTAAACGTCTTTAGGAAACACATTTCTGTGTCTCCTTGCTCCACCCATGTTTCTTGCAATGCTTTAAGTAGTCTGCTAAAGAAAAAGTTTTTCAAACATGCCTGACCTAATGCCCTACATAACTTCAAGTGCTTTTTCCACAATTAAAAATATTATTTGCAAGATATTCTGGTTAATCTTCAACTTGGTAGCTGTAAGTATGTGAATCTGCACCTGGGCTGACTTCTCCAGAGAATTTACAAAAGCTGCTGCTAAGCTGCTATAGATTTAAGTCTACTGAGACTGCATTTCCTGAAAAAGTCAAAAGATCTTAGCAATTGCTAAAAAATCTTATGGTTCAGCTTGATGAGCACATCTGTATTTTATGTATTGACAAGAATCAGCCCTGCAATCCCACCAACCTCTGGAAGGGGCGCCAACTCATCAGCTCTGTTGCTCTCACTGGCGCTGGAATTAGTGCAGAGATCAAGTTGTGTCCTTTGCTGAGACAGGACAGGGTGCAAACAAGAGCATGAGGACAGCATGAATAGCTTCTCTATGCATGCAGAATCTGCCTAACCAAAATGATCATTGCAGATACCAGAGTTTGGGAAACAATGTCCTTTATTTTTGTGTAAGAGCAACCCTTAGGGAGAAATCAAAGAATAACCAGCAATACTTCAAAAACTTTAAATATTAAAAAAAAAAAAAAAAAAAAAAAAAGCTACAAAATAGTAAAAGAGACACTTACTCTCCTGTAGCAGGAATGTTACTATTGACTTGTGATACGTGGGTGCTGTGTAAAATAAAAAGAGGAGAAAGTTACATCTACTAAGTGCAACAATGCCTTAAAACATTTGTTCTTTGCAGCACTAAGAAAAGATTTAGAGATTGCATGCACATGCCACAAGTCTTCCCCTTCAGGACTTATTGCTACCACAGTGACGTGGCACATTGTGACAATGCCAATATCCTCAAGAACAAATGTGCCCATCATTCCAAGATCTAATGGAAAGTATTTCAGCTTCAACACACTGCAGAGCCTTTGTTTTCTCGCAAGCTTTCTGTGGCAGCAGGTTGTTTTAACATCATCACAAAAGTTCTTGCTTTTTGAGGCTGACTTGAAAATTTATGACGGCAAACTTAATATTGAAAAACTTTTAACTATTAGTTGTGGAGAAAAGGAAAACAGTCTTTTCACTTCAAAATAGTTCTGCAGCTCTTTGATGTTCATGTATTTAAAAATAAAAAGCACACTTCCTTCTTTTCCTTTTCTCTTCCAGGCTGTGCCCAGGCTCAGAAGAGCTAACACAATACCAGGTGTCACTGCTTGCTGCTAAACAAGCTGACGTGCCACCTCGCACAGCTGCTGCTGCTCTCCTCCCTCTGCACAGGGCCAGACTCAGCTTAGCCATGTCCTATCCCGCCTGCTGCTCCAGTGCTGACTCAGCTCTACAGATAAGGTAGCACGTGACCCCCGTGACCATTCATTACCCCTGTGATCTACGTTAAGTCAGACACGTTGCAGGCCTAGGGGGTTCATTCGGGTTTCTCCCTGCATCAGCAGTATTAGCAGTGTGATTGGCTGATAAATTCCAGAAAAGAGTGGACAGGTTATAAGACCAAGTGCTTTCTGCCAACGCGGCCATTCTCTGCTTTCAGCCTCCAAGTGTCTCACAAACTGTTTCAGTGCAGAAGAGCCAACTTCCCTTCCCCAACCAAAGGCTTCCTTTCTGCTTCCCTTGAGTACACACCCACAACCCCCAGCTGCAAACCAGACACACGTGCTTCTGCTCTCCTCCACTGAGCCACTGCCTTCACCTCGGTTTAGTGAACCAGCATACCCTGACTACACACTCATTCCTTCCAGGCCCTGCTCACTCTGTGCAGACACAGCTCCCTGGAGCTGTGGCATAGCATGAAAGCAGTCACGTATTTCCCAGTGGATTCCACGTTGCCTACACAACACCCGAGTAGCTGTGTTATTTGAATGAGTTCATGATTGGGAGAGTCACAAACAGGTATTAAATTGCTGTACTTATGATTTCAGACATGCAACCTACACATAGAAAAAAAGACTTGCAAGATCCTTCTCATATGCAACATCTTGACTACTAACTATTACATGGCTTTGCAATTTGAAGTTCACATTTCAAGCATCCTCCTTGCTTTCCTACTTACTTACACAAACTACTTGGCCACTTTTGAGCCTGAAACTGTGTCTTAAGTTCTGGCTTTCCAGAGATCATAAGGTCCATCAGAAAGATGGATTAACAAGTAAGCTGCTAGCATGGTAGGCTAAACCACATTATAATATGAAATTCATCTTATCGCTACAGCTCCTACGTGTGGGTAAGTTAATACTGTATCAACTTTCTATAATGCTTACAAGCAATCCATATTCAGTGGGGTATCCTTCATATCACACCTTCTTTCTCTGTTTTCCTGTCAGGAAGATGGTAAAGAGAAGGGGAGACAGGATTGTTTGGATTCTAGTCTTTTGAAAACATTCCTAAGATGTGGTATAACAATTCATCAGACAAGGCAGAAAACATCCAGAAACAGCTTCTCCTTCTACTTCTAATAGGTTTGAAAATGCAAGGCCCTGTTTCACGTAAACCTAATGAACTGCTAGGCACTGTATGTGAATGAGAGTTCATGCTGTTTTCCCCATGTGCAATGTTCAAGGCCAACCAACAGTCACTATCAGCAAACCACTTACATCAGTACTGAAGACACGGGGGACCTTCTTAACACAAAAAGTAGTAGTAAGAATCAAACAGTAAAGCTGCCAAAAAATACTTGAACAAAATATCAAAAGTGTTTGTAATTCCCAAATACATTCTCAGTTTACTGTGTGCTTTACTAACAGCAATTCAGTTTTAAGTACGTTAAGCTTCCTAATTCATAATGACAAATCTGCATAACAATTACTTTGTGCTATTTAGAAGAATCCTATTCAAACTATATTCTGTCAGAGAGTCAATAATACAGTGATTTTCAAACTACCAATAAATACAAAGGAAGTACATAAATAGTTGCAGGCCAGCTTAGTGAATGACAGCAAGTAAGCTATCACACTCTCGTTTTATTAAACCTCTCTTATAGGTGGTGCTTCCTTATTTACTGAATGCGACTTGGTTCTTAGACCCATGACGTTTTAACGCTCTTATTATCTCTCTCTCTTTCTCCCCCCCCCCCAATATGCAGATTTTAAATCAGAGTTTTTCCAGATGACCTAAATTTCACAATTCATAGCTTTCCTTGTTTCATTTTGAAGTTTAATTAAAATGCACTACTAAATTGGTTTATTTACTCTGCACCAAATTTCTTTATAGCAAGGACTTTCACTTAGAATACATAAATATATAGAGAGGAAAGAGTTATTCAGAGGCTTTCAGATTCATGTCTGCCTGCTGATGGAGGTGGATGTGCTTGAGTGTGTTAGCATGTGCAGGGATAGGCATGGCTCTCCATAGGTTTCGCAGCTCAGAGCAGCAACAAGGCATGTGGGATGCATCCTGAGGCATTTTCCAAACTTCCTGGGTGGCAAAAGTCAGCCCATCATTAGATTTATGCTGAGCAGGCCAAGTAAGCCACATCCAGAAGAGCCCTTTTGGCACGCCCTATTGTGCTGGGAAGCTGCCTCAGATGGGCTGCTTTGTTCATCAAATCATCTGGACAATGGGAAATCATGTTGTGCTTTGGTTAATTATTTTCTCCTCTTGTCAGCTCCACTTCACTGACAGATACAGCCAATTATCTCCACAGCTAGATTATATTTATTAAGTTATGCACCTGTTGTAGAACACACTGAGAAATAGTGACTTTTGATACAAACGATATTCTGCCTGCAACAGGAAGCAGCAGGAAAGTTTTCCAGTGCTGGGGATTTTTATTTTCAGAGAGCCAGCCAAAAAACCTGCATCAGTGCAGATGTTTTAAGTGCTATAAACTCTTGAAGTGGATTCTTGCTACCCTCATGCTTTTCCTTTCAGGAAGTCTGACCTTTCGCACTTCTCAGTGTTATTTAGCTTGTTTACTAAAGTCTTTTGCTATTCTCACACACTCAGGTGACCTCTCTGGATCATGTCTTGCTTCACACGCAAGGTAAATCCTTACTTTATGGCCTCTCTTTCCATTCCATTTCAATCTCAAGTATGTGAAAGGTTGTATTTTCTGCCAGCTTTATGCTGATATTAAATCTCTGCCACTCCAGCTAGTAACTGTAGACTTACGGATATGCACTAGAGAATTATGTTACGCAATAACCACACTCTGCTTGGTCTGTACTGGGCATCTTGTTACAGCAAACAAATAATTGAATTGGATATCAAAACTCTCCTGTTTTTCCACTCAAGGCCCTATTGAGCAAAACCTATCAGCATTCATGTATTAAAAGAGCGCGGTATGAATCAACCAGAACAAACTGACTTTCTGGTGTAGTATTTTCCCAGATGGGGTTTTCATTTGTGGAGTGAATAAATTAATTGCTGGACATACTGAACTGCCTAAATCATAAGCTGTACTTGCAATGTGAAACAAAGGCCACTCGCTGCTGACATTTATTAATGATCCATTTGCTTTTTTGGGAAAGTAAAAATATTTCTGGTTTTACTTTTAAAAGGGCAAGCATAACAATAAGAAATCCTTATAACAGCTGTAAAAAAGATAACATTCTGCTATTCCAGCAAAGCAGACAATATTTATTTAAATTCCTTTAAATATTTTATATTTAAATAATTAAAAATTTCTTCAGAAACTTCTGAAGGCCGCTGTAATACAGAATTCTAGCACATGACCCAGGAAATTATTTTTTTTCCACTGTTACTGCTATAAGAATGGTTCACTTTCCATGAGTGCTGCATACTGTGAGATATAATGTTGCTGATCCACATGGGATCTATATTAAGGCAACCATTTCATCTGACACACATTCCCCAAAGAGAAGGATTGTG
Organism: Meleagris gallopavo; assembly: GCF_905368555.1. NCBI lineage: Eukaryota > Metazoa > Chordata > Aves > Galliformes > Phasianidae > Meleagris > Meleagris gallopavo. The sequence continues at coordinate 15,188,883 of NC_139407.1, forward strand.
TTGGCATGAAAGTGTGAAAATAATGAGATGAAAAATAAAGAGATGTGTTTTTAATTACTGAGAAGACCCATCAAAAGAAAACATGCTTTCAGCGTTTCTAAGTATCTTCACACTTTTGCAAGCTCAGATCCAATAATCTTCCCTTTAAATGTGGTACATTATATTTTACATTACTTACTTCCTTACTATGCAGAAAAATAACTGCCTTGTTTTCTTCAGTATTCAGCTGCTTTCATGCACACTAGTATTGTATTTCAGGTTGAGTGCACACTGACACCTACTGTTTGAAGCAGAGACAGCACTGAAGGGTATTCATACATGCTACCCAACCCACCTCTACAAATTTAGACAGCTTTGTCTGTGCATGATCCTCTCCAGACAACATAAATGTTCCTCTGGGAGCCATCCACAGCTTCCATACTAGGCTTCTGATTCGAACTGGAATAGATCACCTTCTTCCACTGAACGTATAGGGTGCTTAGTTGAGATAGTCCTCCTGACTCATGGTATAAAATCAGGACTCCCAGCTTCCCACAGCTCCACCAAATGACAAGGGTCCCTTGGTCTGAGATCCACACAGTAGCTGGACAATGAGAACAAAAGCACCTAGCAGCCTTCTACCTATTTTCAGCCAATGGCTGTATGATGAAGGACAATAGCATGCATCCCATAACATAACCATTGGTAAAAGAGCCCCACACTGCTGTTGACTTTAAGAACTCTTACTGCATGTCTCACCAACAAGGAAGTGTTCAGTAAGAAGCCAGGCAACCTTCTGATGTAGATGACAGCAAATCCAATAAAACATCATACCCAATATATTAGGAATGCTTGACACGTATTGTAAAATGAGTTGCCTTGTATAACAACTATTAAAAGGGTAATCAGCTGTATGAAATTCTTCCAACAGGATATTAGTACTTACAGACAAAAGAAGTGCTGTAACAGGTGAAAATGCCCAACATCTTGCCCTGAACTCAAGGGTATCTAATGAAATTTCAACTTTAACTGTGATGATAGCTCTCATCCCAATTTTGGTTTAACACTCTGCATATCAACAAGGAAGCTCCCACACTTCAAAGCTTTTGACTTTTTCCCCTTAATATGATTCTGCCTTACTTCAGGATGTACTCACGAGGAAACTGCTCTGTAAGCATCTATATGACTCATGTCAAATACAAAGCAGACATTCCATCACAAAGCACGTCTGTAGATTCCGTCTTTTAAAAACTCATTGCACATGTTGAGCAAAAGTGTGCTTATAGGGAATTGCCTTTGCCAGATGCTGTTTAATTACATGAAACTGCATACTGTTTCTCAGTATAATTACTCACATTCCCATTCATATAATGGAATTAAAAAATGCATAGCACACCATATAACTATTGCAACTCCCTTTTCCACAAGGTTTAATTACAAAAGCTTTTGGAACATAAATGCCCTTCAGGCATGACTCCCTAGAACAATCAGTCATCCAGCAAGGTTTTCCTCTTCTTTCAACAGTGCAGAAATCTCCTTGCCTAGTACTAAATATAGTTGAGTAAACAATCTTACCAGGGAATACCGAAAAGGAAAGGACAGCCCTGCTCACCAGCAACTGAATGGATTCAAACCACAGAACTCCACCTCAAAAACGGATCAAACTGATCTCACCCTCCAAACGCATAACAGGAGAGGGATTCAACTACAAAATTTCTAATAATGCACCTCAATTTATTCACTGAGTTATTTTTTTTTATCACATCCAGTTTTGCTATTTAACAAATACCTTTCCTTTTGTCTAAAATCAAGATGAAATATGTACGCTCTAGTTCATTTCTTATGGTACATAAGTCTTCCCTGCTCTTTTCTCTATTTTGTAACAGGCTTGCTTACTTCCTTAAGGATCCTCACAAACCTCAAATCTTTAGAATATATATTAGTGAAATTTTATGAAGCCTCATCTTGGCCTCATACAAAGACATCCCTACTTCTCCATGCATGATTCCATTCTTTTACAGCAGTGGCTAAAGAAGAAAAAAAAAAAAATCCACCACAATTTCCACAAGCAATCTACTTCATCTCCTCACAAAAATATATATAGGTCTCTCTCTTTTCTTACTGATCTTTAAGGTCTTGTATTAAGGCCTTTTTCTCTGTATGGCATAATACAAAAAAAAACTTGCTGAAATTAGACAGATGATGTATAATCTTTTTCTTCCTCCCTCTGAAGTCTTCAGAAAAATAATTTCATGGTACTTATATCATCTCTCTTGTTAAACTTGCATCATGTTTTGCCTCATTTACCACCTCTGTACATTTAATGATTGCTTATTTCCCTATAGAGCAACAGTGATAATCATTTCAATTCTTGGTCATGACTACGTCTAAAGAGAAAACTCACAACACCAGAAGACCAATTCAGAAGCTTAAGTCAGGAAAATTTTTAAAAATAATGTACTGGTGGCATTCTGATCATTCTGACTTGGAGATAAGTCAAGTACTGGTCTTACACATAAAAACAACATCAAGGGAAACATCTCCATTGCTAGCTGACATGATACAGTACTACACTGTACAGGATCAAGTCTCCAGTTTGGTTCTGGCAAAACCCATCGACCAGGAGACAGAATCCTCCTTGAGTCTGGCAAAAGCCAAGCACTCTGCAGTGTTTGGAATATAAAGAGCTCTTGTTCCCATTTGATTAACTTGTTGCAAAATTACCTCTATGAAAACTACTGGATGAACAGGCTAGTGGCCTAACTCTCTCTACACACTCATGATTCACTTCAAGGATTACTAAACAGTATTTCAGACTTCTTAAGTATGACTGGCAGCAATAAATACATTTGATCATCAGACAGATAAAGCAGACATTCAGAGAGGTCATTTAACAACTAACTTTCAAAACTGCAAAGAAAAAATGCATCACGCACTCAAATTCTCCATTGTTGAAGTACCATAAATGGTTCAGACAGTGCTAGCTCTCCTGTCAAATTAACTACACTTGGCAACTGACCTCAAGAGCACACATTTCTGAAGTGTTTACAACCAAGATCTACAAGCTGTTAGCTTTATTTACAAGCAATTGTGTCTCAGCAGTGCTACAAAAGATGCAAGCTTGTCCTAAAGCCTCATGTTGCAAGGTATGCTGCTCCATCCTTGCTTCACGTTCCAGCTGTACATTCTAGACCTTTCCCTTCCTAATTGCATGACACATTTTCACAGAAAGCCATCCTCCCACTCCAACAGACACAACTGTATTTAGTTTCCCATCCTAAGATGTCCACACCTCAATTTAGAATTTCCAAACCTGCTCCCTCTCTCTCAGAAATTTCCTGATTTGATACCAGCTTCTTCAATTCCAATCTTTGCTCCTTATATCCCCAAGCAAACTCAACAAGGACATCTAAAGAGATCTTTTCCCGAATCATTTTTCCACGGTCTAGGAAAAAGCTTGGAAGGATAGTTTTATGCAGTAAGGCAGACAGAAATGTAATGAAAGCCTACAGTTATCTGAAGAGCATATCAAGCAAGAAAAAAAAAAAAAAAAGAGTATTATTATTAATGGAAAGACAGGATGGAGATTTAACTTGGGCAAAACTGCTGACAGGATGATCTGTACTAAATTATTTCCTGGAGATAAAGGCAGAATCTTTTTGGACATTTTGGAGCTTTTGAAACACAGATTAGACAATATCTGCACAAATACACTGCAGTGAATGTTGGTGCGCCATCAGGAAGGCCGACAAGACGACGAAACTGGGCTAGTCTATAAACAGCTCACTGGTGCACAGTTCTGCAGTTTTAAAGTAAGTCTGCATGTTACAACTGTGCATGAAATGCACATTTTCTATGGTCTATATTAGAAAAAATCTCTCAGGGAAAATCCAGTCTACAATGATAAAGAGGAATATATGCAAGACAATTAACAAGAGATTACTGTAAGAATTCCAAATCTTACTGCTCTCACAAAAAACACCACAGGGATTTCTTTTTATTTGTCTCAGCTCCACAGAGATCAAATAAACCAATTACAATATCTGGCCCTTCTTCCTCTACATCCCTTCGTTGTTAATTGCCCTGGCTCCTGGACTTTAAGTATAAATGAAAGCACTGGAATTGAGCCTGCTACTGAAGTAAGCAGTGCAAACTTTGACTGATGTCAACAGAATTAGGCCACTTTTACAGGCAGTGGCTTTGCTCTGCAGTTGGCAAAACAAGAAACTTTATTTGTTCGAATGCAGCCAGACTGCATTCCCTCCAGGCAGGCAGAACTGAGGTAGTCCCATCTTTTCCATGTTGGCCGGGCTGCATCAGAGGAACAGTTGCTGTATGGCTGGTGACTCATCATCTGGTTCCTGGTTTCTTTCTGAACAGCACATGATGTCAGTTCTCAAAGCTCATGGCATCAATCTCTCCTATGCCCACAGACTGAAAGCTTGTTGTAAATACAACTATATTATAAAATGAAGAAAACAGGAAGCCAAAGCCCATCTTCTAATTAAAAATTTTGTTTATTTATTTACAAGACTGGCACTGAAACTTGAGTCTTGTCTTTAAATATAAAGTTGGCAGAAATTTTTCGGCTCTCTGAAGAGTCATTCATCCCTCTAGCTGAGCAATAATTATGAACTTAGCAATCGATCTTCAGTTTGATTACAGCCTGCTCAGACTGTCTGGCATCACTCCCCACAGTTAATAGTAATAACAAGTCAATCCCACCCAGAGAAATAAATTAAAACAATTGAGTAAATACCTCACATAGAAGGGTGACATAGGCCGCTCATCCTCCTGGGAGCTAAAAACAAACAAATAAAAATTTTTAAGTAAGTATGCAGCTCTCTCTTGTACTTGCAGGTCATTTACAGCAAGATATTCACTGTGAAAAAGTGATAATAAAAGTAAAACAGCATATCAGTTGCAGAGGTAACATTTACATCTACTTGGTCCTGTAGCTGTACTCATGGAAGACTGCTTTAAGTTAAATTCTTTAAATCCTTTAAATTTCTCAGCATTCACAAATGTGTAACAGCCCCACTGCTAGACAGTCAGGAGTCACTCCAGCTCTGCAGGCATGCAGGGACTATTCCCATAGCAACAATAAAGCAATTCTGCCAGCAGAACCACCCGAGCCTTTTGCTGTCTGCTGTACCAGAATTAAACAACCTTCCTGCTAAAGTAAAATTAAGAAAAAAAAAACACAAAAAAACAAATGACGTACTGAGAAATCAAAGAAACAGCTATGTCTGTATGCATACAGCTAAGAACTCCCCGGTTTCCTTCTCCCTGTTGAAAACTGATCTGATGATACAGAAATGTGGCTTGGCTGCAGAGGTGTGAAACAACTGAAAGGCTGGTCTGACTGTAGCAAGGCACATCCGCATCAAATTCAACAGAACTCGAGAGAAACATGTGCTCCTTGTGAACCTGAGGAAGCACCTCTTGGCTTGAGATCAAGAGCTGCCACTGGCTGCTTTGGAGCTCCTCCGACAAAAATAAAAATAAAAAAAAAAATAAAAAAAATAAAAAAAAAATTGTTTCAGTGGCCAACTGATCCATCTGAAAGGACTGCTTTATGCATGGCTCATTCAGCCTGCAGACAACTAACTCCCTAACCCAGCTCACTAGGCAGCTGCATATGCCTGTGCTAGCACAAGGATAAGGACGAGTTGCTGGAGTGCTAAAGCTTCAAGGTGGAGTGGACTCATGATCATTTGAGGCAACGTTAGACTTTCCACCTTAAGAAAGGGTTCAAATACAAACTTTACCAAACAAATAGTCGGACTTGCAGGCATTTAGCCCTTGTATCTCATTCAATTAGAAATCTTGCTTTCCTCCAAGCACACAGGAAATGCCACTGAGGTCCATTTGTCCCCAGAGGCCTTTTAATTGGGTCTGCTGAAGAGCAGAGTAAGCTTGGGAGAAAGTAAAAAAATGGGAAGCTATACATATTAAACAAAAGCAGAAAGGATAACATTTCACAGGCACTGGGAATCACACATTCCCCTACTGGTTTTCCACTGTTTTAGAAGCCTGAGACTACACCAGTTCCCAGCAATTTACCATGGGTAGTCAGCCACTTATACTGACAGAGAAGTCTAGGGATTTTCACTGCTTTTCAGTTTATTCAGAGGATGAAAGAATATTCAAGAATGCTTTGGGTGAGATGAACTCAGCTTTGCACTCAAGTCACTTGGGCGCACTGACTGTCCGAAACTCTGACCAACTTCAAGAGATCTGAAGAAAATCAAACCCGAATATTTGTTGAGAGCATGGCCTGAGTCCAATTGTCTCTCAACTTTCAAAGCATTTTATTTATCAGTCTAGAAAAGCTTCTCTAAACACAGAATAAAAGCCAAAGGAACATCACCACGGGTTTTGTAGCTAAGAGATGAAATGCTCACACACACATTTTGCAGCTTCCACTGAGTCAGGAGGAAGCTGTCTAAGCAAGATGAGCTGAAACTGGCCTAGAGCCAGGTAAGCACTGTGCTCTCACAGTGAATATAGCCTGAGGCAGATTTCACCGTGGCTCATTTCAAATCCAGCCAATGTTATAACAGATTCACAAATATGAATGCTAAATCTATCCCAGGAGAAGGGAGGTGGCGGGATCAGAAAGGCCAGAAAGGCAGACAGAGAGAAAAGTACAAGCAAGCTGTACAACAGAGAAATCACAGGGGTTTCTACTGTGTTGCTTTACTCCCCACCATAGCATGGATTTGTACATAGACAGCTAGAGACATCTATAGAAAAGACCCTCCTATTCACTGTGATACCGTGTCACACTGGCAGACCACTGGAGGCCTCAAGAAAAGCCTCGAGGGTAACAGAGAATGCCATAGAGTGGAAGGAAGAGAAGTAGCTTCCAAAATCAGCGCAGTCTGTCTAAGCTTGCAAGGCCTCTCTAACACAACAGTGACTGAGTGGTTTTCAGCAGCTCTCTGAGACCACCAAAAGCATGGCCGCTGCTGAAGGCCATGCTACAGCTTCCACAAGCCTGTCTTAAGCTGCTTGAGCAAGCTACAGCTGGCTGCTATTGAGAAATGATGATGGTCAGACAGGCTGAAAGCTGCTGCAACCAGGGAGGTAGCACAGTGGCCTGCCTAAAAGCTAAGGAATGCCCGGAGCATCTTTGTGAGAAATACTTATGAGTTTGAGACTGCTGAGGAGAAGAGAAGAGAACATGCAAATATACCACAGGGCTGCCTTCCAGAAGATGACATGGACATAGATAGGAGCCTCTTCCAGAGCCAGGCTCTCTCCCTTGATGGCTTGCACTCTCTCAACTTGTATGCATAAGCTGATCTCTTAATTTAGCAAAAACAGAATATAAAAAGCATTTTTTTTTAAGCTACTTTAAACTCACACAGTTGCTGATAAGTGTTTTGCGAAATTCATGGCAATGGCTGTCCTTGTGATCTGAATGCAAGCAAGTCCCACTGGTGCCCATATAACATGAAAAATAAAGCATATCAGGAGAAAAGTCTACAGAGCTATCAGGATTTCTACCAAACCACACAACTCCCAGCGACCACAGGAAATGCTGTTTCATGTACAAGTAGTAGCTGTCAAACCCACCTTTACCAATGTAAAAACCCTTCTGTATCTCATGGTTTGCAATTAACTTGCAGGTCACAGAAGCACAATGATACTGAAAAAGCCCAAACAACTTCCTTTTAGTCATACTCCAAACTAGTTGCATAATAGATCAGATGTAGCAGTAGCATTCAGCAGGGACTCAGAAACCTCTTGCTCTTCCTTCCTCTTCTCCCACAGGAAGAGCGATCACTGTTCCACAAGTTTAGGTATTTTGAAGCTAAACAAAAATCATTATCCATGCATACAAAGCAACTGAGAAACAATAAATATCTTACGAACATTAGCTGAGGGTTGGGAAAGGGGGGGAGAGAAACTGTAGTGCTTTACAGTTTTATACATGCAGCAGATACGTAGCTGCATCCAGGATGAAATCATCAACATACAGATTTTTAAGGAAAACAAAGAAAAAATTAACTTCAAAAGACCTTTCACATCCGAGCAAAGCAAGTTATCCATTTCCCCCCTTCAATCACTCTAAACAATGCACCATAAGCATCCTTCCCTAACTTCATACTCCTTAGGCAACTCCTCTGTGCAAGCTGGAAAATCAGAGCTGTGTAAATCATGAACAGATTTTAACCAGCTATTCCACAATCAGAATCCCTCCAATTAGATGTTAGATCAGTAGGCCTTACTGCAATCACAGCCTGCACAAGGATTCTATTTTGATTAACGTACTTTATGAAATAATTAAGTATTAATGTGGTAAGATAATAAATGGATGTGCTTACGTTATACACACAAGCACAGCTAAGTTTAGAGAAAGAAACGAAAAAATGTGTGAAAGGTTTTAAATCTGTGTATATCTAATCACATGGTTTGTGATATAAGAGACAGGCAAGCAAACAAGAATGTACAAGATATGAATCATAAATGATCATCTGTTGATATTATGCAATAAACAGGCTAGAAATTGGTTTAAAATCTTCCTTGCAGGATTCTTACTCATCATCACAATGCTTATTAAAATAAACCAACAATGAAACAACTGCGTGCTCATTTTTAGTGCACCTTGTACTAAAGGGGATTTATTAGTATACTACTAGGTAGACCTTTCCAACATTTACTGTGTCCTTTCAAGAAAAAATGCCAAGTCATAAAGTTATACTCTGCATTCACCTGTACTTTACTTAGGCTGTGTAATTCATCTTCAGTTATCTTTGAAGAAAGAAATACTTCATATCTGACCTGGTAAAACCAAGTCAGTTGTCCACAGTAAGGAGGATGCAAGTCATTTCAGAAGTGCACCTCCTATACGGTCTGAATATCTGCCCTTGCCTGGTGAAGAACTGATCCATTTGAGAAGCAGAAGGTATTTGTTTTAAAAACATGTGTTTTATGGTCAGAAGTCACTGAATACACTTGAGAAAGGATAAAATAATTAAAAAAGAAATACGTCAGCTACTTTATCAACTACTAGAGCTAAGTTGGCCAGGCAGGTGAATGCCAAATATAGCTGTCGCCTTCTTCTCAGACATAAATACAGCTCCTCTAAGTGAAGGGATTAAACCAAAATGGATTGCTTTTTAATGCAGTATGTGGGAGATCAATTTCTCACACTCCTATGGATACCTAAAAACCTTCCCTTCTTGCTAAAAAAAAATAAAAGGTAAAAAAAAAAAATCAATCCTACTACATTGAAAGAGAAAATAGAAGTTACTTTCTTTCAGAGTTTGTTTTACTGCTAATGGAGTAATACTGTTATGTTTGTGATCCCCAGTGAGCTAACAGAAAAGTTTGTCAGACTGGAAAGAATGCCAGTATCATCCTCCAGTTTGTTTAGCTCATCTTAGGCTTTTAAGGCCTGTGTATAAATGCCAGCATTTATGCAAGGCATTCTTTCTGCCTGTAAAGTAGGAAATAGGAAAGCTTTGGTGAAGCCTAGCAGTTAAATGAGTGGACTTCCTCTTCCTCCCCTCCCCATCCCCATCACCTCATCACTCATGCAGCTTCACAAATACAGATTTTAGAGAGGGCTTTATTGACTTTTTATAAACAAGTAGGTTGTTGAATGTTCCCCCCCCCACTCCTTCAAGGTTTTAAGAGTCCTATTTTACTTGCTACTAATTCTCAGCAATTCTTCCATCCTCATTTCCTGGCACTGCATTACTCTTATTGTAAAGCAAACATTGCTTTCCTACCCTGCATTTCTTTTCAAAAGTTACATGGCACATATAGTTGAATAAAAAAGACGTGTAACTTCTACAGTCCTGAAAATGTACTTTGACTCAAATGTCAACATTTTGCACCAGAGATGAAGGACCAAGACACTGGCAGGGTCATGTTGTTCAGCCAAGGTCATGTTTTCCTACAGCCCCACCATAGGCTCTATTTGTTCTGTCCTCAAAAGTTAGATAAAGGAATGGTTCTTTCTACTCCACTACAACAAATCTGGACTTCAAAAGAAATTAATTATTTTTTAGTGAGAATACTTTTCTCAGGCAATTTGATTGCTGCTTCTAATTTTAATGTGATCAATCAAAAGGCCATTGAAAATTGGGTAATATTAAATTACTAACCATATCAGAAGATAATGTAGCTTCTGAGAGAAGAAGGAGGAAAGCTAAACTTGGGTCACTTATTACAACTCGAAACTTTTTGTCCTCTTCTTACCACTCAGAACCACCATGTCACCTGGCATCAAAAGACATGCCATTTTTGCAATTTGAGGGATTTTAACAATATTATATATTTATTGATTTTGATATTCATCATTAACAGCACTAAAAAAAACTTCAAGGAACTCCCAATTTTGATGTCACAGAAGTACAATCTGCTCAACATCTCCACTTATTCATGCGTTCTTCAACATTTCTCTTTCTCCCCCAAGTTACTTTCCCATAAAACTTATTTCAAGCTAGTGACAAATCCAAGATGGAATGTGTCATGAACATTTATTGTGTACATTTTTCATTAGAGTGACTTACCATAGTTTGTGCTTCACAACAGTGGGTAAAAGGTAATATTTTTGCACATGGGAAATAGAAGGGAATATAAGCTACTTGCTGCATATAAAGCAAGTGCTGAGGCATGTCACGCAAAAGAAGAATAAGATCATCTCTAATGAGCGAATAACCATAAATTTAATCAAATATGATAACATTGCAGTGACGTGATAGTCATCATTAAAAGCAGCATTTATCATCAATTGTTGAGTAATGCCACCCTATTAGAAGGCGGGGGAGGAGAAATGCAGTATACAGTACAGTGCTATGGGATAGCACTAAGAAATGTGTACAGCCATTTCCTTGTGACAGCCATTTCCATGCAAACATTTTCATTTTCTCTGAAGACTGTTATGATCAAAAATATAATGTATCATTTTGGGTATTTATCTCCAGTCTTCCAGCAGTTACATTTATATCCAACCATGCTTAAGTTAAGGTCATGCTGAAGTACCAGCTTAAACTTAAGATATTCAAATGCAAAATGTCAAAATATAGGCTTATAGATTGGCTTATTTATTCTTAATTCACACGCTCTGCAAAATATCTTAAAAAATTACTTAAACATTCATCTCCAAAGGATCGTTCTATCTTCCCCTCAGCAGTTTATTCATCAGGTTTCTCAGCCAAGTTGAGAGATCACAGCAAGATCACAGTACAGCAATATGACTGCAGAGCAGTGGAAAACAACACAAGCTTCTATGTCCCGTTTTATCTGGCATTCAACATGCCAATATTATAAAGACAAGCTGAGGTGAATATGAAAGAGCATTCTCACACATCTGAGGAGTACATTCTACTTATTCCATTTGCCACTGCAAAGGTTAAATCATCGGTACCCAAGCCTAGAGTGGGAGCTTTCAAATGTAGGAAAAGCTAGCATGCGTACAGCCATACGCACTGACAATATACTACACTATCCGCAGGTATAACTGTGCAGTCTGTGTGTGAGGGGAGAATGAGGTTGAGGCACACAGCCTGAACTGAAAAGAAATGGACTGAAGGCATGTGACACACGCTATCTCACTCTGAAGCAACACCAGGGAAGTACAGGCTATCCCACGGCAAGATGAAATGGGCAGAACTTCTTGCTCATAAATGCCACCGCAAGCAAGAGGCTGATTTTAAATTTATATTAACATATCTGAATCCAAGGGAATGGCTGACAGCATAATTTTGTATAATTATTTTCTACTCACTATCCTCCTGGATTGCAAATATGTTTATCTTTTATAAAATGACGTCAATGTTAAACAGCTTGCTTTTATTGTTTTATTTCTTAAACTAGTTGGGGCTTATTATGAAAGACAGGGCAGCGTCTTTTCTTCTTGTTGTGGTTTGGCAACAGTCCTCAATAGGATAAAACTAGAAAATGGGTCAGAAAGAGGCAGAAGGTGCATACCAGCCAAAGCCTCACCTTTTCTCAGAATTTAAGTGTAAAAATGCATAATGCATGCATACCTGCTGCATTATAATGGTTAAGAACTGTTACTAGGTAACCAGTGATTTCTGTTTCAGCACTATTTGTTAAAAGCTCTCGGGCCTCAAATAAAGTTATCGAGCAGCTCATTTTTTTTTCAGTAAATATTCGCATTTTCTTGCTTAATCGAGTGGGCACCATAGAAGCAAACACCAAAAAATTTCCACATCTGTTTCCTTTTTCAGCCAGAGGCCCATCCACCACCCATCTGGTGGTGCCAGGAAAACCCATGGGCTTCTACACACAGCAAACTCAGAGCTGGGAAAAGACAGAACCCAACTGATTAAAGGTCAGCCTGGAAGGCCAAAAGTTTATGCAGCATTTTGTCAGAGGCTATGGCCACTATCTTCATTCAGGAAGAAGAGAACGACCGGACTGAAGTTATCTTAATTATACCACCAGAAAACCAAGCAAACACACCTGACAAGTTCCCTCTGCTCTCAGCAGGGGATATTCCAGAACATACTTCAACGGTGTTTGTAAAATGCTCCAAGTACGTTGGAAAGAAAGTGATAACAAAGTCCAAAGGCTCAGACTTATTTACAATACAGCTTTATACACAGACATATTCCCCAACCTGTTTGAAAGAATACAGCTTCCACTACAAAATGAAATAAAGTGCAGCGGAACAGAGATGTGTTCTCGGGCTAAAATATTCTGTATTTGTGAAAGAGTCCAAGGAAACAAAGCACTTAGGTGAATTCCACAACCCCAACACTGGCTGCATACGAGGCAGCCCATGCAGACAACTGCTGTTGTACAAATGAGAAACAGACCAGGCACACTCCCCTACTTCTATCAGATGCAAAATAAAGAAACATTTGTGATGGCTTCATTTTTCCTAGCCATCAATTTGAGCAAAGTGCAAAGCAAGAGAACCACTGGACACAACCAAGGCCTCAGCATGTACCTGGATTCTTATCTCCTACAGAAACTGACAGATGCAACTGCGAAAGGCAGCCACAGGTTTCAGCTTCACATGGCTTTTGTTAAACCTGCAACACACTGAGCTAGAGTAAACGAACTCAAACAAACATTAACAGTGTTACTAATGCTCTAACTAGGAATCCAGGTTACTAAACCAAGCTAGGTGCCATTCAGAAAACACAGTAATCTATTAGTAACAAAAGAGACAATTGCTTGTGGAGAGGTTTATTGGAAAATCAGGAACTCAACCAGAGTGCCACTTAAGGTACCTTTTACAGTACTTAGGCAACACAGTACCTATTTCAGGAAAGAGTTCAATACATTTGGCCTTCTGCCTTTTCCTGCGCAATGAAACACAACCCTGAAGCCCTATTGTCACTCCCTCGCAGCTGGCTACACTGTCCCTTCACGTGCCATTCCACAGACATCTATATAAAGAATAAAATGACACGGTATAGTGCATACGGCTCTATACAAGCACGTGATGTGACATTCAGGTAGACAGACTCACAGCTTACAGACAACGTGGTAGATCTGCATTGGAGCCAGGCAGTGGACACTGTGCACAGCCAGGCATCAGTGCAACAGCAGCTCTACCTGTCTCAAGGAACCATACAGACTGCCAAGGCTCTACCTTCCTGAAGCAGAAAAAAAGCCCCAGAGCAACAGCAAAAAGATGCACTCAACAAGGAGAAGACAACATTCTCAGAGAAAGAATGGGGAAATGTGCAACCTGCAGAATGCTGCTGGAAAGGGATTTGGGAGCCTGTGCTTCACCTCAAAACAAACAAACAAATAAATATTAGCTGCTAGAAATACAGTGTACATATACTAATATACTATATTAGCATACAATACTATACATATACTATTTCTTTTTAACTACAAAATCCTGATAACTCTATACCACGATTAAGTTTTAATGGGAGTTGATACCAATCTTCACTTTTGAAGCAGCGTGCACTTCTAATTGACCAAGGGTTAACCCTTGCAACAACAAACCCCAAAGTGTTTAATTAAGGCTGTCCTGGGAAACTTATCTCCCCCTGGACTGAATACATGCATTTGAGAGCACGGTAACAACCACTTGTTCTGCCTCTGTGTACGGTAGCCAGAGGATCTGGAACACAAAATGGTTAAAAATATGACGTGAGCTGGCCCTGCAAATAGGCACGATGGGCTATGACTGCTTCTTTAAGACATTTAAACTGCACTTCTACTTCTCTGCATTCATGAACACGAAACGAACTCCGCAACAGCGTTTCTGCAGAACAGACTTTCTCCACATCCATCTGCAGAGGACACCAAGGTAACAACAGATTGGGCAGCAATCCCAGCTGTTATTTTACGAATAAACAGCAACTTCACGGCTATGCTGAAGCGGCACGGCCGTGGTGCTGAAAAGGCGTGCCGAAGCACTTACGGACCGCTCTGCAGGCTGCGGAGATAGGCGCTCGCCCTGCGGCAGAGAGGCGTGCGTGATGCTGAGAAGTAAAAGACGCATCGCAATCCACGCAGGGTCTCGCTGAAGCCCGGCGCACGCTGCCCCCGGCCCTGGACCGGCTCCGGGCGCTGCCGTGCCAGCACCTCTCCGCAGCCATCCGTTCCCGCACGGCACACGCCGGCGCAGCTCCGCGCTCACAGCTGGTGCTGAAGGGAGGCGTGTCCCAGCGCCGGGCAAACAAAACAGCCGCCTTCTTCCAAAAACCGAACCTCTCTGCCGTGTTTTCGAGGCGCGGACAGACCGCGCTACGTGTGCGACAACCCCAGGGGTTCGCGCCCCGGGGCTCCGCCGGGCCGGACCGCCCAACCCCGCGCAGCTCCATAGGGAGAGCCGCGGGCATGCCGAGCCTCCCTCACCCGCAGCCCCTCGTTACGCACTCCCCCCCAGCGCCTCGCTAACTCATTCGGCACGGCTGGCTCCCCCTGCAGCCGGCCGGACACGTACCTCTGCAGGGGCATGACTTCGCAGGCCATGCTGGCCATGGGGCTGTTCCACCGCCGTTCTGCCGGCCGCGCCCGCCCGCAGCGCCTGGCCGCGGGGAGCCGGCGACTCGGCCCGGCCCCGGGGAGGGGCGAGGGGCCGCCGGCCGCGGGTTGGTGCTCCCGAGGCCCGCCCCGCTGCGGAGCGGTCCGGCCCGGCCCCCGCTCGCCGCCAGGCCTGCCCATAGGTGGCACCGCGCCGGAGGAGGCGAGGCGAAGCCCGCGTGAAGGACCGGGGCCTGGAAACGCCGCTGCATTGCGGCGTGGGTGGGAGAGCTGCCGGCGGGACGGGCCTCGCCCCAGCCCTGCATGCCCGTAGGAACGCGCGCCGGGGGGTAGAGCTCTGTGTGGATGCCGTATCCCAGAGCGGGATAAGTTGCTCACTCTCACGAGACGAACGTTGTTATCACAGTTTGGGTTATTCCTGCTCTCCAACTGACCAAAGCAGCAATTGCCTCTTTGAACTGCTGTGCCGGCACGCACTCCTTCAGTGTATGAGGATGCTCTCTTTATCATTTGAAATTAAATGGTAGCATTGTAGAAGCAGAACTTACATTATTGATGTTCCCTGAGGGGCAGCCTCAAGAACTACTCTCTCTTACTTATCAGTGGCCGCTGACCAAACACTGCTCTGAAACAATGAATCAAACCATTTTGTCTGGTAGAAATTTGTGGAAAAGAACACTGTGCAATGGTATGCCACATTCCAGTTCTTCCGTGACGTAGCAGCCTTGGAAAACACACAGCAAAAAATCTGCAAGGTCTTGCACTGAAACCTTTGATGGATTCTAAAGGGGCACACCCAATGTCTTATGTTTAACCTCTGAACCTCCTCTGCCCAAAAAAATCCAAGGAATCACCTTCAACTTTCTCTAGCATCAAACAAACACTTCTGCTTGAATTATGTTATTTTATCAGAATCAGAGGAGAATCCCAAACTGATGAGGGGGCACAAGAGAATGAAGCCTTTCACCATTTTAGATGGTAAAAACCCAGTGGTTAATTCCCATACAACCAGACATGCCAATTTTCTAAAATTCAAGTCCATATAAAAAACACATCCACCTCCAATGCCAGACCAGGGAGGACTGGCACTGGTTTGGGGGAAAGCTGTGGCAAGGGCTTAGTATCTGGACATTTATGGTTTCCACACAGATGTAGGTCGTGAGAATGATGCGAGAGCCACAGCAGCTTTCTAGAGAAACTGCAGGCATTCACAGATTAACAGGACATTTTGCAGGGGTGTCTAACAGATCTTGTCCTTTCTCAGCAGGAGGCAGGAGTGTTCTGTATCTTCAATGCAAAAGCAGCAGGTAGCTGCAACCTCAGAAAGCAGTGGCATGGACTGGAAACACGGAAGTCAACTGAGAAGTGGCTCTGCTTCAATATGCTGAACTGTTTAATATTTGCTTCTGTCAGCAGGCTCACTGGGAGAAGTGCATTAGTAATGCTTCTGCCCACTGCCTCAGCACAAGCCTGCTCTGCTGCAGCACAGTCATGCCAGGCACAGCAAAGGGCCCCTATTTTTTCTGGAAAGTCAGCAATGCTGATAAAGCACTCTGCCATCAGAGATCTGGCCTGCTCTTATCTATGTCAATTAAATGAATATCTTCGTGACTTCCTGTTAAATTAAATGTGCTGTAAGCGGGCTTAAACAACTCAAATCACGCAAGAAAGATTCTGCTCTGATAGACAAAAGTGCTTCAGTATAAAACAAAAGCACCTTGTAGTGTTTCACAGTTTGATGATAAATCAAATTACTCCCTTCCTGGCCAGCCTTTTTTTTATACACTCACAGTTTATAGAAGTTTATTACACTTCTGTAAACTGAATGTTACCATGAGAATGCTAGTTTAAAAAAAAAAAATACATTTATTAAGGACCCATGTACGTAGAGAAGGAAGCAGGTTCTCCGGAGTAGCTTAGCTTACTGAACAAATCCAAGTGGTATAACTCTAATAGCTGCTGTGCTCTCAGTTTATTTCCTAGCTATTTTGTTTCACCTTCCATGTAATTGCTTGTATAAATGAACTTAAAACTAACTAACATCCACAACAAAAAATTCACTAGCAAAAAGAGACATTGTAATCACCAGAAATATTAATTTATGAATTAGCATCAGTGACGGTCAGTTGCTGGCACTGTAGTAAGACCAACCAGATGCCCTGGAAGAACACTGACATTGCTCACTGCACCTTGTGCCGTCTACACTGTCAAATCTACTTCCCATTCCTGGTCTCTTATTTTCAAGTCCCCTTGATGAGCTTCCTGTTTTACCCTCTTTTTCCTTATTTGCACCTTCAATATTGATGAAAACATCATGACAAAGTAGTATCATAGCACACCGTTCCCTGCATGCCCACAGGTATGCAGCTTCAATACCCGCTAAAAACAAGGAGACGAAAGATGAAAAATTCATCTGCTGGGCTTCTGGTAACTGTTTTCCCAGGGTTTAAGTTCCTTCTGGAGGAGCTGCAGGTATTACAATGAAACGTTCTCAATATCAAAGGGAGTGAAATGTTAAGAAGTATTTTGGGGCACAAAGGCCAACCACTCGTGACATCAGTGCTACCTGCACCTCAAACAGCAGGAGGAAGCCTGAAAGTGCTCACCACCTTACATCAGTTCCCTCTGAATCTGCCACCGTGCTGAAACAGCACAGAATTCCTTAATGCTTCACCTGTGCCATTCATGCATACAGACCACAAGCAATGTATTTGTGGCACACAGTAAGCAGATAAAAGCTGTCAGAACACTGCGATCTTATCTCAAACAATTCTATTTCCTTCTGCAGATGTTTTTATGTCAAAACTAAGTTGCTACTGGACATAGGTAAAGATTACCACCCTTCCCCCTGCCCTCTTGCATAATTCAAACAGGATTCTCACACATGAAACCTGGGATTATGCAACATTTTGTTTGGGATTTGATTGTACGTACTCATTAAATTTATTTTCCCATGTCAAAGATGGAAAACAAAACTTCTGCAAGTTGTATGCAATTCTTACATCCCTACTGCTTGCTCAAAAGCCAAAATTGTTTGTTGGCAGCTACAATTCACTGCAGAGGCTATTTATGGTACCACCAAATAAACATATGGAGGATACAGCCACATACCCTTCTCCATCCCCTCTGGAGGCTTTTAAACCTGGACTCATCCCAGCTGTGTATCATCAAATGCTTAGAATGGAAAGAAGCCACCATTCCCTTGCAGTTCTCACCTTACCACAGAAAATCATGCTCCAGAAAATAAAGTTAGCATAGTGGGTGACAAAGCGGTCTCAGGACAGGCACAGCATCCTCTCCATGGACTCCACATTCCCTAATGTACTTTGACTATTTCAGGAAAACAGATAACAAATGGTAACAAAAATGATTAAACTCCCCAGAATGCCAACACATGCCACTACACTTTAGCACCTGGGCAAGGCACCATCTGGATTCACACTACTTGATTCGAAGATTTATTACTAAGATTCAAGAAAGAAAAAAGTATATATACTGGCTGGAACTAAAGATGAATAATCACCTTTCCCTTCTGTCATCAGTGAATGAACACACATTTGGAAGGGAAGTGTCCAATCAATCATCATTATAGAAATGCTTTCTCTTCTTTCTTTCTTTCTTTCTTTCTTTTCCATACACTGCTGCACAATGAGTAACTTTCTCAGCATATAAAGCAACAGAAGAAGAGAATTTGTGACCAACAAAGTAGCAGCAGACTGGAAATATACCTGATTTAGTGAATGGACTTTATGAAGATGTGGTTGTGTCTGCCTTCTGCAAAGCAGTTATCCCTTGGCTCACTTCACTGTCATACACAAATTAAATATTATTAAAAGAAAGAAAAAAAAAAAAATTGCCTGGCCTGATAAATTCATCCATTATTTAAGGTGCAGGAGATCTGCTCAATGCCAATATATTCCTCCAGTACTTACTAAGGTACATGAATAATTTCTCCCTTGCAGAAACATGTAATGCAAAGCAAAAAAGCAAACATATAAACACATCTTAAACAGGCTGAAAATTAAACAACATACTTTTCAAAATACCACTAATGCCACCATTTACACACACATAGTTGTATCGATACATGCATTTTTCTCTTAAGATTATCTGTGCTTATAAACAACAGGAATTACAAATGCAAAATCCTCTGGAAAACTTCCTGTAGACCAAAAGATTCGTATCTTGCTTATTCCATATATGCACACAAGTAAATAAAAACCATATTTGGAAACTGTAGCTTTTCATCTCCAAACAAAGCAAGCAGATGATTAAATAGACCCTACCCAGAAGAGCACAAATGGGGAAAAAGAGCAGGAATGGCAAGAAAGAGCAACTAATCTTTCAAAAATAAAATCTAGTGAATAGGCAACCCTCTGAAAGTGAGTGAGTACTAACTGAATTTTCAAGGCTAGTATCCAGCCCTATCTTGCCTACTAATTTTATCAATGAACAGAAATAAAACACAAAATAATACTGGTGGTTCTGTCTGCGTGCTGTGTGCAAACTTCAATATAGTGATATAGGCGTGAAATTTGGGATTAGGAATGCTCAGCATTATCAGGGGGATACAACGTCATCCTAGAGCAGCATTTCAATGCAAGCTCTCAGTGACTATTTTGCTGAAGAAATTAATAACATTCATGTGTACATCAACACGGATGGCCACGTGGAAAAGCTGTTTTCTTTATCTGTTTGTTATTATTGTGGCTGCTAATGAAGGCTCTGTTCAGTTCAGGAATTCCCATTCACAAGCAAGTTGTGAAAATCTGAAGAGTGCTCAGAGACAACCTGGAAAGGCAATGCAAAAACGAACGCCCACACATTTAGTGCTTTTCAAATTAAACAGACTATGTATGCAGGCAGGAAATGTTAATATTTGAACTACCACTCAAAAGTTGAATGAGATCCA
Source organism: Meleagris gallopavo (assembly GCF_905368555.1). Classification (NCBI taxonomy): domain Eukaryota; kingdom Metazoa; phylum Chordata; class Aves; order Galliformes; family Phasianidae; genus Meleagris; species Meleagris gallopavo. Next base: position 15,208,720 of record NC_139407.1, read on the forward strand.
TTGGCTGGAAGTCAAGGATATACAAATTATGACTAGAAATGAGACATTTTTAAACAGTGAGGATGACTAACACAAATTATCAAACAAAATGGCGAGTTTTCTACCAACAGGAATTTTAGAATGAAGAATGGGCAAAGAAAGGCTAAAACAAATGACATATTGCAACCACAGCAACTGAATTGAAGTGGCAATCAAATCAGAACGAGCCGTGGTTCTCTCACTTGCAGAAATTTTGTTGGAATTTTATTTTGTTTTCTTTTGACCCTAAAACTGTATAAATCAGCAGATTCTGCTGCCATTAATTCTCTTCAAATGAGACACGTGCTATCAATTATGAGAACATTCTGGCACATTTTAATATATAATCAGTCGATATTGTGGTTTATCTAGATTCTCCCTTGGGCTTTTTAGCCAGTTAAGACAGAGTAAAAGAGCTCAATATCAGCAACAAACTGCAGACAGTTATTCAGACATCACTTATAGAGGATGAGAAAATGATGGGGTTATAGCAGACACTATTGTCTGCTGTCAAACTAACGGGAATCACTTCAGTTTTCATCTCTCTGGCTAACTTTTTCCATATAATATGAGATTCTATGGGTATAATTAATGAGAAAGGGTGATCGTTTGGTCCTTTGTTACAGAAGTATTCCTATAAATAGTCCAAATTACCCATTTCAAAAATCTCTTAAAAAAAATCCATAATTTCTACTAAAAGTATAAAATAATGAGCATAGAACACATCTCTGCTCAGCATTCTGTGCTGAACTGCTGTAGTAAGGAAATGAACAGGAAAAAAAGCAGAGTCAAAGTACATACTTTTCACAGTCTCAAATGCATTCTATCATTGTAATGAAAACCACTTTCAGTTCTAAGTAGGAAAGGACCACTCACTCAAGGATGGCATCTCCATGCCTATACTTAGACTGCTTAAACTTGCTGGAAAAGGAGGAAAGTAAAAGAAACTTCTCAGAGTTCCTCACCTCAGCCAAGAGATAAGCACATAAGTACATTTCCCACAGAAAGGGACATCCCAAGCTCCCAGGAGCACTGGGTTAGCTGCTGTAGCAGCTCTCCACTAAGCAGCAATGTCCTTTGTAAGCACTGCCACACCCACTGCCAGCCGCTTCAACTTGTTCTAAAGACTCTCACCCCATGGGATAGCCCAGAAATTATTTTTTGGCCTCCGTCCTGGAGAAGGGGGAGGATGGGTTAGGGTTCCTAAAGGGTTTTCAGTGAAAGCATCACGTAATGACTGGCTGTGCCAGCTAATGTGCTGTGGGAACAGGGTAAAGTGTGCTGTACAGCAGGTCAGTAGAGTCTTCCCTTGCACCTGTTAGTTTAAATGCCAAAGCGTGGAAAAGCAAGTAAACAAGCAGAAGTCTGATCTTCTATTGCATTATTTTCAATGTAGGCTTTTTCCAAATCTCAACTAATCTAATGAGTTGGGTCTTCTGAGGTATATCCAGGGTCCAGATAGCTTGCAGTTATATCTTTGTTGGGGAACCAACCCCCTTTGCTTCTCAAATGGGATGCTGTTTTCTTGTCAGATGATTAACATGAATTCAAGACCAAGAAGTAGCTGGGATGATATTGGAGAGAAGGGGAGAGGCTTACGGGTTTGCAGAATAGTACGGTACTTCAAACTGCTGAGGCTGAATAAAGCAGAGGAGCAGTGCTCACAATTCATGCTTGGTCAATGTGGCTTTTTTTACTTTGCTGAAAGATAAACAACCTTCCCTGTTGGCAAGGAAGGCAGTCTGGCAAAGTTACCTTCCAGAAAACCTTCTAGAAATAACTCCTCTTCTTGGACTTGTGACATAACAGAAAGGAATCCTTGCTTTGCAGAAGTGCCCCAAGAGCCCTTCTGACACACAAAACAGGTGATAGGAAGTGATGTCTGGGCTGAGACTTGGCAAAAAAGACTGACTGGTATGGAGTGAGCTAGGTGATAATAACTTGATCTCTGTCTAGAGCTGGAAGACACATCTGCCACAAAAGCAAGAGAGATCCTGGCTAGAGGACAACTCTGACCAAGTCTATCACAGCCTGACTCCATTTGCCTGGAGAACAGCTCTCTCAGGCCTTTCCTGTGTTTCTTTCCTGTATTCAGATACAGGTATGTCAAGAGGAATGAAATATTGTGTGCAGCCTGATACAGTGATGCTGGGCTCAAGCAACCTTACCAGCAGCACAGTTCACTGCTGTACCCCTCATATGCATCACCAGCTTTTCAACTAACCACTCCATATGTGCCCAAGCTGTGCAAACATGCTCCTATTCTGCTGCAGGCCAGTCTGCATCATGTTAGGAGTGGATAATGAACAGAATAAAAAGGTTCAGTGTAAGCCCTTAATTAGGTATCAGAAACATCCAGAACAACATGAGAAAGCTTGCAGATGTCAAACCCACCTGCACAGACCTGGAGAAAGAAAAACAACTATATTGCCCAACCCAAACACACAACTCAAGTGGAATGCTAGCAGGAGCTTAGAGTACACTTCCCTTACTTTGTATGATGCTCACTAGCCCTCTCAGAATGATGAGCACTTGATTCAAATTTTTTATTTTATTTTTTTCCAATTTAATTTTCTGGATTTTTTTTTTTTTAAAGGAAGCATCTGTAACTGATATAAAACATAAGAGCATTGCTTCCAACAGAGTAATTATCTCATTGCAGTTAGGTGAGTCCTAACCCTAATGAACAACAATAAAAATGTTACCTTTATGAACTACTAATGCCTCCCCATGTGACTCAAAACTTCTCCATTCTGAGAGCTTGGAGACTGTGAAAGGAAGTGAGGAATCACTGGTTGAGTCTCTTGCCTCCAGCAGTCTTGTCAAAGTAGAAATAGTCAATATCCAACAGCCCTTAGTAATTTCTTTGTAATCGCCTAGTGGCTTCTCTTTGGAGTTGTCCCTAGTGCAATCGCACTGCTTCCTGCATGCACAGAATGCCAAGGAATACTTTAGTGCAGAAACAGAACTACCTCCAATTGCAGCACTTTCAAACCAGGAGAAAGGCATGGAGCCAATATGAGAAAGTGCAATTTGCAGATAAACAGTTAGTCAGAAATCCCGTTCCTCACAGCAGAAAAAAAAAGAAAGGAAATCTGTCATGGCTACTGACCATGAAAGAGAAGAATTTTACAACACTGAACCTACTCAGATACAGATGCAAGCAAGATGACAATTGCACCGAATTACATCACTACCCTGCCACCTCCAATTTTTTCTTACTAGACAGAAGCAGACCAATTTGATTAAAAATGTGTATGTAACAGGAAGTCGCTGCTGAACTCCAGCAGCCTACAAGGCAATGTGCTGAACACAATGTCCACACGCATGATTATTTGAGCTGAACCGGGAAATTGCAGCAACAAGCAAGCCTGGTTGAGAACTTGCTGACCTCTGTATGCTGATCTTCCTGCAGCCTGCCTGAGGAAGTAGGCCAAGGTCCCCACTGGGAAGCAGAACAGGAAGGAGCACCTCAAAGCTTCAGGTGACTGAAAACTGCTTGCTTTGCAAAGCTACTGGAAACAAGGCATGCTGCGATGACCTTCCTTAGCTAAACAATGCACTGGGCACATTAGGAGACAGGCTGAAGAAGCTATAGCAAAGGGAACTACACACTCACTGCACTGCAAGTATGTAAAGCCACAGTGCAGAGGTCCTACCTGTTCCCTAAATACTAGTAAAACAGATAGTGACAGGTTTTTTTTGTTTGTTTTTTGAAACACAAATACAGAAGACAAAATTTCCAAAGCAGGCTTAAATTCCTTATTATTCATGGTGTGTTTTTCCATAAGGGGTCACTGATCTTTTTGTTTGAAGAGGACCTCAAAATTGCCAACCCCTTCTGTACAGCAAGAACCACTATCAGGTACCAGCCTCATGAGATGAAGGGACTTATCACGGCAAAAGCAGATAAGAAAGAACTGAACGAGATGACAAAAATAATCCTTCTAGCTGTGAGGGCAACACCTGAGATATGTGAAGAGGGGCTTTTTTTTTTTTTTTTTTTTTTTTTTTTAACTCAGAGAGAATTCAGAATACTTCATTACCGTGAACTTAGAGTAGTCCCTTTCAGGTTTCTAAGGCTGTTGAATGCTGTCCCAGGAAATGGGAAAAGCTAATACACTTTGCTTATCAGCTGAAAGAACTTTTTTTTCCCTAAATGTTTTATGGCATTTAAGAGCTGCTTTTTATATGTATCAGTGGTCAGACCTTTGGCTTACGATGCTTGCTGCTTCCAAAATGAACTTCTACTTCTGTAGCACAGGTCAAGGGATCAGATGCAAGGTATTCTTCATCCCACAAACCATGATTTGTCACTAGGTAAATCTCATATAGAGAGGCAGAAATAAAACGATGACATAAACAGGAAGATACCTAATGGGTAAAGCCTAATCTAAATCAGTAACCTGTGCAGGGTGCAAATGCTTGAAAAAGTAAACTGAAATCCACCCAGGTGACTTGCATGGGAAAAAAGCGACATAATTACATGTTACTGTGACTGCCATTACATGGACAGCAGAGAAGAACTGAGGAAGAGCTGACACCACACCCTGACTCACCACTCACAGTCACCTACCTTGGAGAGAAACATAAATCACACGTCTTTGTGACTGGGTTTTTAGAAAACTGAAAGCTTTTCTTAACAACTCATTATGTAATACAGTTCCTAGTGCCAGCATCTCACAATGCAAGAAAGAAGGGAATTGATTGCATAGGAGGGTGGAGACAAATGTACTTTTAAAGTTAAATGAGTCAGCTTGGAAAAACTAACTCAACACAACCTAAGGAGAGAAAGGGACAAACAGCACAAATACGTTACACTGAAAAAGTCCCCAGTGAGGGGTCAGAGCAGGGTGCACCAGAGACTGCTGCTAAACCATCTAGAAGGTAACCGCTCTCACCACTTCCCCACCAAACTCTTTCTAGACTTTTGTTCCTTTCCTGAGCAGCTTTCTCGAAGAATCTGGGTCTTTGAGAAGGCAGTCCTGTCTGTTGGCTGCAATCCCATATGTATGTAAACCTGGCAGCAAGGCTCCCGAGTGATAAGGCAAATTATTACTTCAGATGGGGACTGAATGTACTGCCATGACAGGCTGCAAAAACCCCAAGCCTAAACAAAAATAGTCAGCTAAACAAACACCAGCCCCCCTGGCTTGATTTGTTCTGGCAACAACAGGAACCCAAGTTCTTATCACATGCCAGAGAATAATGGTACGTTTTGGCTTGCCTTGGTTTTAAACCGCAGCTGCTAAAAGGAAAGCCAGCGAACAGGGAAAGTGTTTATAGTAAGCACAAACTTCTCAGTGTACAAATACACGTGTTTTCATACCTCAGCAATTAACAGCTAGAACATGCAGTCTCATAAAGAAGAGGGCACAGAAAATGTACACAAACACACCCTTTATTTTAAGGAGGACAACACAGCATGGGATCAATGTATTTACAGAACACAGGCCAGATATAAGCATCTTTGTGAACAAAAGGTTGATGTAAACAAATGTCTCAGAGAATCTGCACATGCTAGAAAGCCAACAAAGGTTATCTGTGCTGGCAAATCTCGTTGCAGCTGTGTCTGCAGTTGCAAACAGGAATTTATGATCTTTGGCACACAAAGAGATGGCTAGAAGGTACTGGAGAAGGCGGATTGTTTACTGAATGGTTGCAGTGGTTGTTCTAGTGCTTCAGCTCCCAGAATTTGCAGTGTTTTTCACAAAGTTTGTCCGCCATCCACACACTGATTTCACAGCACCCGATGATTACCAGTAAGGTAAGGTATGTGATAGCACTCCTTAGATCAATTGTTACACCCAGGGAGCATGCATAGGGCCTAACAATGTGACAAACAGCAGGGTGCCCTCCCATAGACAAATCCTCCTTGAAAACAGTACCAGGCCTGCAAAGACATATGTAGCTCCATTAAGAACAATAACACCAGTATGTGGCAAAGCACTTTTTAGTGCCCCTTCTGTGGCAAAAATATTATGGCAGTGAAAACAAAAGTCTGCAGACAGCAGGCACCTAGCACTTCTGATCCAGCACTGGGAAAGCCATTTCAGCTTGCCATCAGCAATCTCCTGCTTCGGACTTGGTCTGCAGGAAGCCTCCTGCCTAAAAGCTTTCACTATTCTTCACTGTTAAATGACTTTTAGCATGACAGGCTAAGAACACTGTTTGTAAGAGGCCCTCCTACCTTTGTATTCACTTAAATCTTAATATATCCTGAAGTAAAATACATTTGAAATTCTTACTCAAAGTATTGAAATTATAGCACCTCTAGGCACATAGAATCATCATAGAATGGCTTGGGTTGGAAGGGACCTCAAGGATCATCAAGCTCCAACGCCCCTGTCACAGACAGGGCCACCAACCTCCTATCTAATACTAGGCTGCCCAGGACACCATCCAGCCTGGCCTTGAATGCCTGCAGGGATGGGGCATCCACAATCTCTCTGGGCAGCCTGTTCCAGTACCTTACCACTGTCTTGCTAAATAACTTCCCTCTGATTATCCAACTTAAATCTTCCCTCCTTTAACTTAAAACCATTTCTCTTTGTCCTGCCATTATCTACCCTTGTAAAAAGTTGACTCTTCTCCTGTTTGGAGGCTTCCTTTAGGTAGTGAAAGGCTGCAATGAGGTCAGCCCACAGCCTTCTCTTCTCCAGGCTGAACAAGCCCAGCTCCCTCAGCTTGCTTTTGTAGGGGAGGTGATCCAACCCTCCAATCATCAAATAAATGTCCCTCCTCCAGATCTTTTCCAACAGCTCCCTGTCTTTGTGGTATTGGCCCAGACCTGGACACAGTACTCCAGCTGGAGCCTCGTAAGGATAGAGTAGAGAGGGACCTCCCTGTCCCTGTTGGCCACCCCCCTTCTGATGGAGCCCAGGATACCATTTGCTTTCCAAGCTGGAAGAGGACACTGCTGGCTCATGTTAAGCTTTTCACCCACAGGACTCCCAGGTCCTTCCCTGCAGGGCTATTCTCAAGGATTGCTCCTCCTGTCTGTCTCTTGTATCCCTTCTTTTTTTCTTCCCTTAATCTTCTGGGATTTGCTCATAGACTGTCTCAAAGACAGGTATTGTTTTTGCTACTACATAATTAGCAGTTTCCGCTTTGCACACAGCTATAATTAGGTAATTCTCAAGAGATCACATACATTATGTTCTAGTGGGGATTATGGGTACATACAATTACTCTACCTATTCTGCTCAAAAAAAAAAAAAAACACAAAAAAACTCAAAACAAAAAAACAACTTACCAATTTTATAATATCATTTTCTTAAGATCAAGTCATAAACAGGAGACAGATCTTATGATCTGGAACACATCTTGACTGCAATTGATATTTCTCATATTCAAATAACAGCAGCATTGTCAAAAAATTTTTGCAATGAGGAATATCATGCCTGTAAAGAGGCATAATGCATCTCTTTCAACATTAATACAAAGATAAGCCATTCTAGAAGATATAGTCACAACTGTAGCTGCTACTTAGTATACAGAACACCTTTTTAAGGTCAGCTGTATAAAACACATACAGAGAGACATTATAAATAGTATTAAACATTACTAAACAACTACAGCTCTCATTTTCTCCCTGTAGACCTATTCCCTAATGTCAAATGAAAGTGACTGAAAATGATAGACCTGTTACAGTTATTGCTGGGGGGGCCTTACAGGCCTGTGTGTAGTTGATTCCTTACTTTTACACGTGTGAGCATGCTAAAGGTAGAGTTCTGCATCTCCTGTTCTATCGTAACCCTTCATCCCCTTCTAATCCACTCATATCGTGGTATCTGAGCTCAGAACAGGAACAAACCACAAGCATTTTCATGAAACAGCAAAAGATTATCATTGCCAAGAACAACCTTTATTCTTTTCTAACAAAGATCATATGATAACTGAGCAGATATAGTCATTTCACTAAAACATATCTGATAATTACATATAATTACACAATGATAACATTTATTTTAGAACTGCTAGTACCTTCTGACAGAACCCCCCCCCCTCCCCCAGGGCCAGCAGTGTGTTTAAAAAGCAGTTTATAGTTTAGATCAGATGCCAGAGTCCTTCTGCTGAAAAGGTGAAATCTAACGTAGCCTTGCACTGAAATATAACTAGATCATATAGTGAGCTTAGATTCCACAGGAGAGGCACAAGAATGCCAAAAGCACATTTAAAAATCACTCCTGATGTATTATTGCACTACATTCACTCCAAGGAATCAGGGTTTTGGATGCACGGATATCTTGCCCCCCCAGTTCTGTTAGAAACCTCTCTCTGCTCTTCCTCATAGGGGTGGAGTGATTAAGGGCCTCCTCCTCTGAAGCTTGTCCTGTTCCATAACCTGTCGTCTTAGACTTGGGCAGAAAACAGCAAGCACTACCTATCTCAGCAGCAGATCACTGCAGATCAACAGCAGATCACTGAGAGAAAAGAAGCTAACAGCAGCGCAGATGCAAACTCAACCCAGTTAGATAAACACACAACTGTGATATGGGACAGAAAACTGCAGTGTCCTTGAACAACATGGGATTACAAGACAATTACTTCCTACAATTTATTGATCTCCCCGGTAGAATTAGAGATCCAGACATCCTTCATTCTGAGAACTGAGCACAGAAACTGTCTGCTTTTGCTACTTAAAAGACATTTCATTTGGTAGTTGATGTCCTAAGCCAGTATTAGTGCAACTATCCCCAACTTCAGCAGTACACTTCTAAGGAGGAATATCCGACAGGAAAGTATGAATTATTACAATGAACCACCTCCTTTGGGGAACATTCAACTAAAAGAAACACACTTTTTTGAGACACTTCAAGAAGCATTTTGTTCATCAATACTTCCCTAAACATGAGACTCAGCAGTCCTTTGTTTCACCTCTCTAGTACTTCATTTCCCTTTACACCTCACAATACACAGTGGAGTGCTGAGAATTGCACACCATCTCCTGCTTACTCAGTGAAGCCACTCAGTTACGTGTCTGGCAGCACTGTCATTGCTTTGTGTTCTGCCCTGGTATGCAGAGACACTGCAGTGTCATGTTTCATGACACGTACATAACTCTACTTCCCACATTAGGCCAACCTCATATTTCAGTAGCATACAGCAATTTCCCACAGTAACATGAATCCTTGATGTTCTACACTAGACGCAAGAGGAAAGGGAATTAAATACTCAATTCATTATCCCGAGAATGATGAAAAGATACTGGTTAAGCCTGATGTTCAGGAAAGAATTTTACAACCAATCTAATTGTCAGTCACCTGTTCACCTCATGGGCAAAATGCCATCAATCAAAACTAATCACGGTATGTTACACAGACTTTGAAAGACATTTTTAGACAGATATAGATGCTCTAAAGACACACTTCTATTTTCTGGCCTGTCTGAACTACTCTAATACATCTAGAACACCATTTCTGTAAGAAAGATAAGCCCCTTTAAAACTCCTTCCCTTCTTGGATTGAGAACTGGAACAAATTCAGCTTTCTGCTAAGACTTAAACTAGGCACATGAAACACATTTAAACGCTGATAGAAGACATCTACATTTTGGTTGGATCTTGTGCTCAGTGCCATTTCTTGTATCTGACTTTAATATGTCCTACCCTCCTTCATTAATCAGGTCACCTGTATATGAATGTAAATTTACATTTGAAAGGCAAACTAAAGTGTACATCCAGCTTTGTAAGATACCTGGTGGAATGTGTACTTCCACAGAGATACACATATTATTTTGCCTTACACCACACCATGCTGACTTTGTGTGCATCAGTGGAAAAATATGTGTTCAAAACTCTCAGAGCTGGAGATGCAGCTACAGAATAAGTAAGGAAACAGATACAAAGCCAAAAAAATAAAAAAAATAAAAAAATAGCACTAACCTGAAGAAAAACGCAGCACTGTTAACAAAGGAGATTTCATCTGCTAAATCCATCTCCTTCAAACATGAACTACTGTCTGTTAATCGGAGGCTGACCTGAGGTGTTCCAACTGACAAGCCTGGTTGTGGCACTAGGTGTGTTCGACTGGATCCTTCCCTTGTGGACTTTGTCACCTACAGAAGCAAAGAAAGCAAATTGAAACAGAGCAGCCTCTGCAGATAAGCTCTAACAGAAAGATACTCTCTACTGGTGTGCAAACAGCAAATAAGACAAGTTACAAACCAATGATATTAAATGCACATAAATCAAAAGTTCTGCTTGTTTAAAGACTATCTAAAGAAAAATAAATATATGCCTATTGGAAGAATAAGAGTAAAGGTGAAATAGACTAAAGGAAGGCAAGTAAAGTAGTTTCCTGTATCACAGAAGATGAACTAGAAATACTCTCATTGTATCTTTATCACTTGACACCAGCTAGGTAAGTAAAAGGTAGAAGAATCTTAAGACCTCTTCCCATTTTAGAAAGGAAGTTGATATTAACTTATACTCTAGAGGAGAATTTCTCAAGATGTGGACTTTTTATGTTGTTGATCTTTGTGGATGCAGCCAGAACATGGCATTTATAGCTGGATTTCCTACATTTAAGATGAAGTTCCCAAGTATTGGGCCAGGGCTCTTCACCTCAGTGGAAGTGTGCAAAACCAGAGAGCAGATGGTGCTGCATTTTCCAGTATCAGCAGCAGATAGAGGGCATGTAGGGGAGGAGAACAAATTCAGCAATCTGTCCCTACTGCCCTGTAACAGCTTTTGGCACTCTGTAGTTTTGGGCTTTCCTTATTGGAAGTTGAACCTGGTTTACTGTGTTTAGCAGTCAACATTGGACAGATCCTTTCTGATTATGTCCAAATTTCCTCAGGTCCTTACGTCTTTAGCCTTTGCAGGATCCTTGACTGGGAGCTTCACATCTTAATATATTGATTATCAATGAATAAACAAGCAAACAAACACACACAAACTACTTTATTTCAGATAGAATTCAAGTTCTAGGGAAAGATTATCTGTTTCTATAACTATTTGAAAACACTACTCCAAACCCACATTCTCCGTATGATTTTTGACTAAAAAAATTAGTATTTTTTAGTACTATTAGTAGTCACTAATCAGACTAATCAGTTTATATACTTTCTCACTTTACAGAAGTCATTCTGATGCCTTTGATCCATTATGCTGCTTTTCTCTGCACCTTTTCATTTTGGCTAAATCCTTTCTGAAAAGAGGTTTCCAGAACTGAATTTTATATATAGATAAATCACAGATTTATTTATTTTATTGAAATGCAATTTTTGTTTCCTTTCATTATTGTTGACTGAGCTTTATGAGGTTTCCATAGCATCAAGAGCTCTTTTCTGAAAAGAATAATTAATTTGGGGCTCATCAGTATGTACATTTATATAATTTTTAGGTGTTATGACAGCAGTTAGCATCTAGTGATGGAAATTCACCCATTATTTTTTCCATCTAATATGGAGTATCTTAAGAACCCTCCGTAAGTTCCTGTAGTCAGCTTTAATTTTTTCCTGCTTTGAATAATTTTCTGTTACCAGCATATTCAGCCACTTCCTGGGTCACTATTAGAAAGGTTGAAAAGTATAAATTCCATCAAATAACCTCGAGAAGCTTCACAGACAATCCCTCTCCGCTGAGAAAGAGACCATTTATTTTTATTGCTTTCTAATTATTAATCTGAAAGACTTTCCCTCCAACTGCATGAGAACTCTGCTTCTTTAAATGCCTTTGATAATCTTATCAAAACCTTTGGAAAGATTTTCAAGCGCACTATATGGGCTATGCTTAAACACACGCTTACTGCTTTCTATGCGACAATTTTTTTTTCTCTGAACAAGTCATGCTGGTGCCTTCTGATACCTATAATTATCCATTTGTTAATTAATTGCTTTGCAGTTTCTACAAAGCTGGATGGTAATCAAGTCTTTCTGGAACATTCTTGAACCCTTTGCATAACAACCTTATCATAAGATTTTTTTTTTTAAATCTGTTTTCTGTCAATAATCTACAACCCTGTTGCCTGTATTGGTTACTGGCTGATGACACCACAAGAACTGGGTGCACAGCTTGCAGATGCCAGGCCGTGACTTTCAATTGCAAACAAAAGGGATGCTGAGGTTTAAGAGTGGGAGACAGTGTCTTCCAGGAGCAAAGGAGGCAAACTGAGGCTACCAAACTGATCATGCTGAGCATGGGCCAGCAGTGTGCCATAAAAAAGTAACCCATGATCAGCAAGATGGGGAGCTCCTGAAAAGCAGAGGGTCCTAAGACAGAGCACAAGACAAGCCACGCCGTGCCCGTCTGTGAGCAAGCAGAGCAGAGAAAGAACTCATCCTGCACTATCCTTTTAGTACCACTGCTGTAAAAACGTGGATATAAGCAAAAGAGACAACTTCAACAGTATATCATATGTGACAACTCTGACTGAAGACTAGAAGGCAGCAGAAAGCCAGCCACTCCCCCATAAGCGTAACATATATGCATAATGATTTCAGGAACACAGTTAACAATGCTAGATGATTTTGCTACCAGGTATTGTATTTATACCCAGCAACAAGTGCTAGGAAACTGGAAACATCTACCAAACAGCATGAATCAACTTCCCTCCCTGCAAACTCCTCATTTCTTTTAACTGTACACTGATTTACTCACACACAAAACTATTTACTATTTCAGTGCTCTGAAAAAAAAAAAAGTTTTGTTAGTCTTCAATTCTGTTTACCTTCTATCAGAAAAGACAATTTGGATACAAGCACTTCCTAATGAAGACACATCAATCACATACAATATCTGCAAGAAAATTCTGCTTGAAAGATTAGATTGAAATTTAAGACTACCACTACATTTCTAGTGCATACCAAAATTATTAAGAAGTGGAAGGAAACACTATTTCTGTTCTCCGTTCCATATGACCTATAAGCTAGTATTTTGCAAGTCTTGGCTTACAAAATTATAGCACTGTAGTTACGTGCCTAGCAATATATCTTACAGGTAATCATAGAATCACAGAATGGCCTGGGTTGAAAAGGACCTCAAAGATCACCTAGTATCAACCCCCCCCACTATGTGAGTGTTGCCTACCACTAGACCAGGCTGCCCAGAGCCACATCCAGTCTGGCCTTGAATGCCTGCAGGGATGGGGCATCCACAACCTCTCTGGGCAGCCTGTTCAAGTGTGTCACCACCCTCTGAGTGAAAATGATACTTGATATCTGAATTACAATTACATATACTTCCTATCTGCACAAAATTGTTTTCAGTTGAATCAATACAAAAATTCATGCAGAAAAAATAATTGAACAGAATTATTCAGCCTGTGTATTAAAAGTTAAATAAATAAAATAAATAAAATTAAATAATATCTATTTAAGTAATGTCTTGAACGCTTATTTACAACAAGAAGGAAGAATGTTCACTACCTCATGCTAATTTTTGGTGAGACTGTGAAAAAGCTGCCTACACAGCTACAGAAAGGATGGAGCTTCGCCAGAGTGCCGTGAAGATGAAGACTTGCCCATTGTCAAAAACTTCTGTAATCTGAGTTCCTAACAAAACAGATTAAAGAACTATACACAGAAGTAACCTAAATGCTTTCTGGATGCCAGAGCTCTCAAGAGAAAATATTTTGTTAGAGATGTGTGTGTGCATGCACACTCTGGCACAAGCAGATGTTTCATGCAGTGAAGTTTGAGAATACCTTACAAACTGCAACAGTATCTTGCAGAACAACAACACTCTAAACTAATGATAAAGATGGTACTGGGTTGTAGTTGTAATAATAGATGTTAGATGCCAGAAAAAAAGACTAGTACTGCATAAAGGATCTTGTACTTTTCTGCAACACACTCTTTTCACGATCAGCCTGAGCTGCAACATTACTGGCTGAGTGATGCTGTAGATAACCAAGGAAAACCTCCTCCCAACAACTACTACAAAGCACTTATAAGTATCTAACAAGTTCGAGAATTAGTGTTTTTTTTTTTTCCTGTTTGTTTTAGAGACTATGTGACCTGTTAGATTTTGAAACATAATATTACAAGATGTACAAACCTCTGTAGGAGATTTGTAATTACCTGTGCAACTACCCATTCAGTGACCAAGAAAATTCAAAAGAGATTTATAAAGGTTGTGTGTGGAAGGACCCCACTGTTACCCAGGTAAGGGTCATCCTTAACTAAAAGGCAGTTTTCATGTTTTCAGCTTTTGTTCTTAAAATATAAACAAACAAAAAAGGGCCACTGGCTTATTCTTTCAGATATCAACTTCTGCAGCAGTTGTTTTGCCTCCCTCACTTCTGGAAAATGTCATGCTTCTACTTTTAGCTCACAGTCCTTCACTTACTATTTATGATGTTTTTAGTTGTTTGGGGTTTTTTTTCCTTCTTCAGATTTAACACCATATAATCAAGCAAATATTAATCTGACTGCATTGTTTATCTGCCTGATCATGAGTACGAAGCCTCATCAGCCTTAATGAACTGGCCAGTGGGGCAGAGTGCACCCTCAGCAAGAGGCCAGAGTACAGGTGACACAAATCTGGAAGGAGTGGGTGGTAAGCCAAGGGGTTGTGCTACCACCTAGAGGGACCTGACAGGCTGGAGAGGTGGGTTGACAAGAGCTCAATGGAGTTCAACGTAGAAAAGTACCTGGGTGCCTCTGCTTGAGCAGGGATTGGACAAGATAAACGCCCAGGGTCCCTTCCTACCTCAGCCAGTCTGCGATTTTGTAACCTCACCTATGACATTCTCATTTATCCAGCAAATCAACAGATCATATGAATTGCTGCATAACGTGCTGTGGCATGTTTCAAAGAAGCATTCTGTTCCAGACAAAATCTAGCTGTGCTAGTTTGTGAAGGAGAAACCAGTAAATCTTTGAAAATACATAACAAGCCTCACCTCCCAATTAATAGTCTTAGACTTGGGAGCAAAAAGCAAATCATCTGATACTTGTCTCCTGAAATCTTTTAAACTGGTGAAGTTCAGCCTCAAACTCCATACAACAGAGATGAAATTCAGCCTCAGCCTCAACCAGGTTGGTTGAGCCAGCAGCCCTGGACATATGCTGAAGTCTGCTACTTTGTCATTTAAAATAAAATCTAAGTAAATATTGGGTGCTACTCGTGATCAGAGGGATAATCTAAATAAAGGGCAATCAAAATACCAGAGAGCAGATAACTACATGGAGCTGTGTTACACCACACACCCCACAGTGGCTTTTAACATTTGCTGTCTCAGACAGTTCAGATGCAAGGAACTGCACTTGTAGTTCTAATAGAGACCAGTCAGTTTCATGACCAGTACAAACATTCGTCATGGTGGATACTAAAGAAAGGGCAATAAAATCTCTCCCCTAGAGGCTTAAACTGACCAGTCCAGGTGACATCATCTCACATCTACCACTAAGTTTTTTCTTGACTTATGGATGCGTAATCAAGCTATGAGGTGTCAGAAATTACTGGGTTCAAAGATAAGTGTACCACATATTCTAGAGCTCCGATTTGGCACGAGCCAAATCATTATTTGCCAGTTCCAGACAGGGATTGCTCCACAACCTCCACACTGGAGAGTTCTATGCACTCGCACTGAAGACGGAGTGAAGATACACCTCCTTAGCACAGGTGGTCCTGCTCTGAGTACTTCACTCACCTTCTCAAGGAGGAAAAAGAAAATCTTCAATTATTCCAAGCTGTGAACTCATAAATAACGAGGGCAATTCATACCTATTTAAATATTTAATTAGGAACTCTACATATAGAACCTTTGGAAGAAGCTAGCTGTGAGTTTGTATTTAAAATTCAGAATTTAAAAGATGATGAAGATACTCCCATATGGTTATCACAAAAACAACAACAGCAACAAACAAAACAAAAAAACAGGAGGTATTTAAAATATATACACCACATTCCTTATTAAACCCTGCAGGGTTTTTTCTTTTTTTGTTTTTCTGGTCAAAAGAAAAATATCAGTCAAAAAGCTCACTTAACGAACAACTGGTACTCTTAAAATTAGAGACTTCTCCATCAAAGCGTGCGAATCCATTTCATCCTATGAAGGATGAAGGACCCTTTCAGTCTAGGGCCCTTTCAACTTACACAACTGTTTATCAATCAACACAATTGTTCTGCTGAATAGAAAAAGGCACATTACTTTGCAAAAAACCAGGCATGGCTAAGTGATGCAGGGAGATTTAGAGTGATGTTTTCTTTTTCACTCTAGTCTAAACCTGGTTGCCTTTCCACAGCTAACTATTAACACATAGCTTACATTTTAATCTATTGTCACTAACTGCTTCATGAGCAAATGAGAAAGAGAGACCGTTAGCCAGATTTAAGTCTTGTTTGACAACTAACTCCTACGGAACCTGATTTAGCCAATTCTGTCAAGTCAAATAACCAGGGAATGAGTCATCCGCTGAAGTTACCCAGGTGTCATATTTGGCCACTGACAGCTCTTGAAACAAATTTATTACATTTATTCTATTTAAAACATCAACCATTTCAATGGGACTTCTCATCACGCACACACAGCTGTAAGCTCTCTGCCGGGGTTACATAACAGTATCTACAGAGACAATGAGTTATATAAGGCCTTGCCTGGAGATGAACAATATTGCTGAAGTCTTTTGTCAGCCTAAATTGTCCCAGACAACAAGGTGCTGTCTCTTCTGAGACAGCAAAGCCCTTCAAGTCATTAAGCAAACAGACAAGTAAGTAATCTGCCCTTTTGTGGTTCTCCAAAGCTTCGCAGCCTAAGTGAGCTCTGGCATGACAGCTTCATTAAACACTATTTCTGGAGATAAGCAAAACCCACCTAGACACTTTCCTGTGTAACCTGCTCTAGGGAATTTGCTTTAGAAGAGGTGTGGGACTGGATGATCTCCAGAGGTCCCTTTCAATGCATATGATTCCATAATTGTGTGTGTGTAATAATATCTGAGACGAATTTGCACGAATCAATCTCTTGCAGCTCAGAGGACCATATGTCTGCCAGGTGCACAGGGCTTCCAGAGCCAGGGATAATTCTGTAGTGACATTTTCCAGTTACACTGCCCTTACACTTTCTATAATATACTCTCACTTTCTATTCCTATCCACTAAATGAGGGCCTGATTCGTCATGCCACTGAGGATGGCACAGAATTTCTGTGTATGAGGAAGCTAGTGCCCCTTGCTGTCTGACTAATATGTGCGCTACACTAGTAGAGATGTCAAAGAGGCTGTGAAACATCATAATCTAAACATACCTGAACCACAATGACATTCTTTTACACAACAGTAGAACTCAAGACAAATCCTTAAGCCTGGAAGGAACTTAAAGCAAGCCAACTGTCATCTTTAGTAAGACTGCTGTATATGTTAAAAATTGGCTTGCGCTCAAATACTTGCTGAACCATGGATTGAATTCAGAATGCAATAGCTTGTTAAAAAGTAATAAAAACTGCTGATTGGTCACTTCACCTAACATCTATGATATTGATTGTAAAACTATGTATTCATAATACAGTTGACGAGTTCCTCTGGAAGAAAACATGCCTTATCATGAATTACTGACTTTGGGAGACAAAGACAATAGCTCTGTAATTCTTGCCAGGTTTAGCACAGATAACAGAAGCAGAAATACATGCAAAATCTAGTCACCAATTCTCTGCTATACCCAGAACCAAGAATTCTTGACTAACTGCCACATTGAAATCATAAAGTCACAATCAATGCAGTCACCCTTACAATCTGTGCAGCTGCCACTGCCAAATTTGGGTTTCTCTTAATCTACTTGTATTTTTAGGCATTACATCACTTAAACACCTCCTCTGTACTCCGCCCCACTCGGATATCAAAGTTTTAAATTTGATGTGATGTGTGAAGCTTTCAAGTTCAACCAAATTTTGATGATTTATTTCAATTTCTCCATCTTACTCTTAATAATGACAAGACCTTTTGTAACCAAAGAGCTAAGCATAATTTTCCTTTACACCATAATGCCACAGCTTCCATATCTGAAAAGAGCTTCTGCACACAGTAGAACTGCTTAAATACTTAAGAGTCAACACACATAAAAAACTGCACAATTCTCAGAAAGCCTATGAAATTCAGGCACAATTATGTTGATTTCTGGCTCCAGAGCTAATGAACATTTGAATCCCCAAAATTTTGTCTCAGTAAACTTTCTCAAAGTTTAAGTCTTGTCTCTTTTATAGACTTGTTAAAGCCCAGAGATATCAGATTGAATGTGAATAACTTCTATCAAAAGAATTTTATTTTTTGTAACTGCTGTACAGAATTTTGTCTGTCTTCAATGAAGTATTAAATTATGTAGCAGCAAATTCATTATCAATAGTATTGCAGATATGCAATTCATAATAAATTTATTATCTCTAATTGAACCTGATCCATAGAGCAGTAGATACTTCCTTTATTTAATAGGTGGGATCGTGAGGAGATTTTTCATAGAGATAGTAGCAGTTTTCCTCAGTTACTTATCAAGCAAAACAATTTCCTCAAAGCTTAAGAAACATTATCAATATTAAAATCTGAAGAAAAAGAAATCTGCACAACATGGCTGATTCTGGTCAAAAGCCACATGAAAGCACTTCAAAAGATTGCTCCTGTGGTTTAACAGACCTGTTTAAATGACCACATCTCAGCGAATGTACTTGAGCTTGCTACTCACTTTGTAACAACAGGTCAGAAAGGAGCTACATAATGGTATCAGTTGCAGCTTTGCTCATCTCCAATCTTGTCTGGGGGAAATGAGGCATCCCAGATTCAGAAACTTTGGATACATTACTGAAATTCCTGTATTAAATTTAATGCAATACCAAGCAAGACTGCTGCAGTGCCTGTCCCGTGGTCTGCATACTGTTACCCTGGCCTCCTGCTGCATTCACTGGAAAAATCTTTCATCAAATTTATCTTCTCAGACTCGCTTCTCAAACAGAAGCGAACTAGCCTACTTAATGAATCTCCTAAAGTAGTAAAGCAAAGGAAGGGAGAACTCCTATTCATATGTTCACTATATTTTCATTTCCAAGGATTTATTATGGTTACCTGTGTTTCCATACTTAATTATTTAGGCAGTTACCATTCTAGTTTGAACAGCTTACGACTAACAAGACCAGATTATTGACAAGTGTAAGCTTTCTATAAAAGTTCAGTACCAAGCCTATTTTTTTCCTCTTTAGCTCTATTCTCTAAATGATACCACCAGACTTAACAAATCATTTCAGCCTTTTATTCTAACAACAGTGCTGTATGATTTGGAGGAAAAAGAAATCCTACAGAAAATGCTTTGATAGCAAATTGACCACTGATTACAAGCTGAGACAACACCCACAATACTGATATTTTTGTCTGCACAGCTGAGAGTTCCAAATACCAGTGCTCTCGAGTAAGTGCTTTGTAAAAAATAACTGACGCTGGTGCTCAAGTCTAGATGAACAGTAGAAACATAATGTATAATGCTGACAAATGTATAAGTCTGTCTTCACATATTCTTGAAAGGCACTGACCAACTCATTTTTTAATTCCAGAATTATCAGACTCCCTTATCTCAACTGCTGTATCTACACTTTCAGGCAATGCACTAATACATCAAGATGGTTATGTTTTCTTCTATGCTTTGGACCCCATACGTGCACATGTGAACAACATCCAGTACGAAGTAGAGACAAATCAGCATCACAGGTGAAACCAGTGAATGGACTATAAACACTATTTACCTTCTTTTTCCTTGCATTTCTGTTTCATATACTGAGACTGAAAAGGTGGATTTACCATTGCTTGGCCACAGATGTAAATGAACATTTCTTACAGTCTTTGCTCCACACTGGTGATTACTCTTCAACCTCCGTATTTTTAAGCAGTATAGAGTATGTATTTTTCAAGCACAATAGAGACACTGATCAAAGACCACACACTGTCACTGCAAATCATCAAGTGAAGCTTTACTGATGAGTCCTTGTGTTGCCTCCATACAGCAGACATCTCATACCGACGATGAATTCTGTCACAGGCTTGGTCAAATTCAACTGAACCCTATGAGAGTCAAGAATTGGCTTAATCTTCTACTAGGTGTGCCTACATGGGGACAACAGGACAGGCTAGCAATTACTGCTGAAGTGTTAGTCTGCATCATTTCTACCTGCCCATACCTCTTGGCCATAGTCAAGAGTACCTCTGTACAGCAGCACTGAGTATGACCACTTGAGAAACATAAACTAAGCCTCAGTTGCTACACTGGACTAGAATCAAGGCCTCCCAACAGAGAGCAAACATGGTCTAAGAATTTATTACCAAATCAGATGTTCTCACCTGACCACAGAGACAATGGTTCCTCTGGTGGGTAACTTCTGCTTTTCATTCATTTGGTTTCTGTGGAGTGTATTTGCATAAACAAAAATATACTAAGAGTAAGAAGCATTAATATGGCCAGGTGATCACAGCCAGAGGAGAGATGCAGGAATGAACTTAAAAGGCTATGGATAATGATTTCTGCTTCCAGCTTCCCACGGGGCAGACTATCTGCTGATGTCTGTATCCAGTTGTCCATTCAGAACAACAGTGATAGCAACAAAAATTATGGTAAATTACTTTAGTTTCAGAAGACATAATTTGATATTTCAATATATTCTGCCTCCAGTAAAGAATTTTTTAAAGAAATCTGCAAATATCAGCTGTGATGTTAAAGAGTAGATGTTAATACGATCATCAAAAGCCAGGGAACTGAGGTAAGTCAGCACAGAGGCCATCACATTCCTCCATCCTTCCTAACTGTTTGAGATGTAAACACATATGTGTTTGCCAAAGGATTTCTACATTAGAAAAGTGTGAAGCTGTGCCAAAACTCAAAGCTGTTCTATTGAAGCCCATGTAAGTAGGTTGGAAAGACTCAAACAAACAGTCGAGAAACCTGTCTTTCTCCATGTATGGTACTCCTCCTGTTCACAGTTTGACAATGAATTACACAGTAGTGAAAGAATTTCCTGCCTAAAAGACAGTGTTGGCACCATCCTGGACTGTACTATATCCCCCAGAGTGCAGATAGATCCTTCAAGGAAATCAAGTTAGTTTCATATCTGTATTTCTCCTGCCTCACAATATCATATGGCCAACTCATCAGCAAAGGAACCTGAAGAAATTAAAAGAAAAAAAACCAACAAAACAATCTTCAAAGGTTCACGTCAGCTACTCACCCTTCAGGCACTTCTGCTTCCCAGTAATAAAAACATAGTTTACAAACTAAGCAGGTTCAGGCCTTAGGGATTTGGAAGACTGAGAGAGTAGCAGTTTCAAGCACATCATAAACTGCTACTAAAGGTGCCTGAGCTCAGCTAGCACATTTTTTTATGTCCTACTGCATCAACACTGGGTAATACAGTTAAGCTGAGACTCTACTAGAAATTCCACTAGAACACATAACAATCCACACAGAAAGGGATATCCAACTTCCTGTTCTTGGAGCATTCACCGCTAAACTAGAAAAATAATTGGAAAATACATTCTATACTTCAACAAGACCTTCGAGGCGATCTCATAGGCCTTTGTCATCATCCGTTTTCGCTGCATTCTATCTTTATTATAAGCATATATTAATTTTAAGTACCAGTCATTGCAGACAAATGACTCAAAGAAGTGAGTCATGCAGGTGTGTTAGATGAGATTTTTCTGCCACTGTAGTTAGTAAAAGTTAGAAATCAACATTCCCGCTGACAATGTAGGATCAGGCTTGCCACCAATTGAATACTGTTAAGATGAGCAATACTCACTGATTGCCGGAATCAGGCAATACAATAATTGCTTCCATTACGCTGAATGGAGATGAAAAATGATAACAAGCATGCGTGAGGTAGAAGCAGAAAATCTTTTGAAAGCCCACTGTTAAATGATTCATCATGGAACAGCACATGTAGAGAGATGCACTTCAGTATAAAAATGTGTTTTGTTTACACAAAATAATGCTTCCAAGGGAACAAGGGCGTTATGTGCTGAAAACACAACACACAGCTCTAGCCAGGAACCTGTTAAATATTAACCTCTGCAAGTCTGCTTGCTATTGGCAAGAGATCATAGTTTTACTGTGAGGGGTGCACACAACTATAGTTTTGAAGTTCTCCAAAAAAGACAGTAGCTACGATTTGTTCAAGTACTTGCAATCTCCTCGTCCCCTCCCTGTTATCCTCCAATCCATGCTAGTTTTCACAAGGCAATAATTTGCACAGGATTATACAATGATTCCTATGAACTGGTTACTTAGTCTGATTTTCATTTTGCAGCATATATATATATATTTTTTTTTACATTAAATAAGGAAAGAAAACACTCCACCTTTAAATTGAAAAATGCAATCAAAAGACAAAAGCTACCAGGAGGCAGCTTGTCTAACTCCTATTCTCAAGCTGCTTAGATTCTTAGGCTAGTTCAAAATCTCAATACAACCAAAGCAAAACCAGAGCCTCAAATGTGAGCCAAGATGAGAATCTACTGTTTTCAATACTGGCAGTCTGTTAGATGTTACCCTTCAAAATCCAGAAAGCAGGAAGAACATGAGTCCATTTCTAGTATTATGACACACGTTAGAAACTAAATATATTTTGGAATATATTTCACTTTTGAAGCATCCTGCGAACTTACGGATCAAAAAACATTAAATAATTTCAGTTATCTTTAATGTAATTATACTGACTCCTAACCCTAGTAGCAGAGATTAACTTCTTGTACATCTTCAGAAATCTGACCCTGGCTCTCTCAGAACGCCCTCTGGTATTGGAATTCAAATAATAAACATAAGGCATAATTTTTAAATGTGAATGTTTAGTAAGACAGCTGCATTCCATTCGCATGGAGAACTACAAATATCAAATTTGAGTCAAAGAAGTCACATTTCCAAAACTTAAACAGCAGATGCTTGTCTGTGTTTTTTATCAAAAAAATTGCATAGTATGCAATTGCACCAACTTCTGTACTTGCATGAAAAATCACTTGTCTTACGTATATATACATTTCTGTGTAACTGAATTCCTGAAGCTTGAGAATTCTCTGAGATTTCTATTCATTCAGTTTTGGTGTTGCTTGTGAAATTTTATGAAACTATGGAACGAAATCGGTTGTGCTTTAAAGCCTGATCTCCTTTAAAGGCAGTGATACAGCTACTATCCAACTGAGATAAATCAACATTGAGCCATAAAAGAACTAGAGTGCATCCCATCTATAAGTACTACCTGCGCAACACTCTCGTGAACCATTACAGACCTCCACAGAATGCCAAAAGGACTAATGTTTGTTGGTAACTGCTTCTTCTACATTCCTATAGGACAAGGGGGAATAGTTTTAAACTGAGACAGGGGAGGTTTAGGTTAGATATTAGGGGTAAGTTTTTCCACTCAGAAGGTGGTGATGCACTGGAACAGGTTGCCCAAAGAGGCTGCGGATGCCTCATCCCTGGAGGCATTCAAGGCCAGGTTGAACGTGGCTCTGGCAGCCTGGACTGGTGGTTGGTGACCCTGCACATAGCAGGGGGTTGAAACTTTTCAACCCAGGCCATTCTATAACTCTATGATTACAAATTATTCTATATTAAAAAAAAAAAAAAAATCAATAAAGCTCTGCTACAGCATATTGGATACAAAACAAGTCTAAGTCTCTGTCTGAAAGTTTGTTTTGCTCAACTGTGTGTGCTCAACAATTAGTGTAACCCAACTGTTCACATCTGAAAAATAACCTAAGTCCTACTCACTGTCAGTAGCTGTCAGTAACCATCTCATGTAGTGTAAAAGACAATCTTACCCAAGGAAATGAAATAACAGAGTCTCTCCAAAATTCATTCAAACTACAGTAGCTGCTCATCATGGCATTAAGTCCCACCACTACTACCACCAAGGGAAAACTTCTACAATCAAGAATACTTGGGTTAAATTAAATACTCAACATCTGTACAGGACACCATCAAAACCAAGTTTTGAGCTAAACTCTTCTGATGATTTCGCAGTAAGAACAAAGAAGATCATGGGGAAAGCTAGAAATTATTCACTTACCTTCCTAATTTTGGTATGCGCTATTTACCAGCAAATAGTTCTGTTGGAAATATGTCAGCACAAAGCAAAGATTCTAATCAGCTACTTCAACTGCTAGCGAATTTAGAGACTTTCAGATGAACCCAAACTTACACTGCAATAATAGATTCCATTGGACCATTTTATACCATCAGCTGTTATTTCCCATGAGACACGTTACTGTCACACCAAAACTCCAAAATACTTCATATTGCTCATACAGCTCAACAAACCTCTTGGGTGTGTCTGAGATTGCCTTTTAGCTCTGGGTTAATACAGCAGTGGATCCTGACCCATGAATATGATCAACATTGCTAGAAATGCTAACAATTGTCACAAAACACTATAGAAAACAGCTGGCTTGTACATGTTCCCAAAACCTGAAAAAACTTTCATCGTTCAAATCCCAGTCCAGCATTTTATACCTAGATCAGATGAATAACATTAGCCCAAGGAACACACCCTCTTCTTTAGTAATTCTAACTTGCTAGTGAAGAAGTTTTTCTTCCTTTGGCATATTCTTAGCAAGTCATACAAACTGTAGGTTTTAGAACGAGAGAGTCCACCTCAATAAAAGCTTTAAGCCAATTAACTGCAGAGACCTCAGTGATTAGGAAAGATTAGAACATCCCCAGAATAATCCTTTAATGTCAAGAAGTGCTGACACTAATAAAGACAGGTGGTTAAATACTCCAGCTCCTAGCTTCCTCCCACACGGATGACGAAACACAATAGGTCAAGGGTATTTGTAAAGGAGAGACTGAATCATGGACAGGGCATCAGAAACTTGACAATGTCTCTTATTCAGCCATTGCTGCTGCACTTACTCCTCTTGATGTTTATTTCTTTGACATGTAGACAGCTCAGGGTTATTGATGGAATCAAATATCAGTTAGATATTTATTTTTAATTTCAGAGTTAAATTGATTCTAGGGAGATTACTAACATCAGTAGAAAAGACTGAGAAAGATCCAGGCACAAAAAACTTCAATATCACCATCATGATTAGACTGATCTAGTAAAAACCTTTGATAAAATCATGCCATTTAAATGAAACAAACAAACAAAATACTTGCAACAATAGTTCAGCTTTATTTATTCATTATAACTTTCCTTAAGCAGACTAAGCTGTACTATTTACTCCCTTTATCCACTTCCGTTAGTAAGTTTTCAGCCTCAGTCAAGTGCAGACTCAAGGAAATCAAACTGCACAGTGAAGGGTATTCACAATCATTTGTAAACAACACTGTAACACAAGAGCATAAATGCTTCTCATTACAACTAGCTCAGGAGAAAAAAAAAAAGAATAAGAACAATGCTCATACAGTGTGCTCTATTTTAATGATATAGATGAATTGATAGAATCTCCTGTACATAATAGAATCTATTGATCAACTGATATTTCAAGATATTTTTTTCACATTATCATCATTACTGCTGTTTTCACCCTTTCCCCCCTCCTATTTTTGGCCTTGTAAATCGCATAGTCAGAAAGGACTGGGCTGTTGGCCTTTCAGTTCAAGCTTCAAAGGCTGCTAGAAAGTATTGGGTCTACTTTGTTAGCTGTAAAAACCTAAGAGATGACCTTAAAACTAACTCCAAACTTCATTAATGTATAACATTTTGTTAAGCAAGATATAGACTACTAGGTTTGTTTGTTTTTTGTTGTTGTTTTTCATTTTTAACAGAAAAAAGGAGTCAAGTTCTTTTCCGATATTAAGAATATGTGTAGCTTCCTGAGCTTTGCTAAAATGTTATCCAATTTACTGCATAAGAGTATTTGGCCCTGTGCCCCAAAATAGAAAAGCTATTACATGATTGTTTGCTGACTGACTCTATGCAGGGGTTTTGGCAAAAAAAAAAACATTGCAGTGATTAAGGCTGCAAGTGCCAGTACTAATGTTCCATTAAAAAAAGAAAATAGGTCATGGTAGCTTGTAGAGTTTCTGATGCAGTTTTAAAACATCTCAGGCAACTGCGAGTAGACAGACGGCTCCTTCAAACAAACAAACCCACCAAGAAGTGGCCTTCAAATGACACTAGTAAAAAACATGTTTATAGCAAACAAAAGGAGTCAGTTATTAACATGACAGGGAGCAATTTATGGAACTCTTTGCCAGATGACACTGTGGAAGAGAAGTGTTTGCATATACACAGAGAGTTAGAGGACAACGGCTTTGGACATTTCTAAATACACAAATCATGTCAAGGCCAGGAAAGCCCCTGAAAATAGTAAGGAATTGGTTGGGTAACTGAAGGACACACCAGATGTGCCTTACCCTGTTCTTCTCCTCTCTGAACATCCGCTTATGGCTGCAGTGGGCGGCAGGAAACTAGACTAGACAGACCCCACGTCTGTGCAAGTGCAGCCATCCTTACCTAGGATGAGCAACCATTAAGAGGATTACCCAGTGAATTCAATGCTGCAAATGATTGCAGAAATGATGCATTAACTGATTGTACTGGGATAGCCTGCAGCAGCTGATTCTTGGCTGTGTCAGCAGCTAGGCACCACAGAAAACAGCAGGAGGGAACATTCAATTACTCTTAGCGCAGCGCCCCACAAAACAATGTTACGTGGCTTTTGCTTCAGTAGGTGCTACCAAGGTCACACCTGTAACTTTTTCCTAGGCTACAACAGAAGTGTGCAACAGTGACAATGAGTAGTTCAGAAAGAATGAATTTCTAAGTTCCTGGTTCTCCCCTGATTTGGCATTAGTGCAAGGAATATTACCCAAACCAATATACAAAGCTATTCTGGGGTGTGGCAGCTCAGATGTGACAAGAAGCAGTGCTGCCAGGGGTGTCAACACAAAGGTAAAAGAACTACAGCAACCGTAGAGCTGCTCTTTCTCCTAGTCACATATGAAGAGTACGTAGAATCTCTTTCAACCACACAAGACAGCTCCTGATTGGTTAAGACTCCATGCATATCAGAAAGTACCAAATAATGTATATTTTCAAAACTAAAATTGTGGTGCCAACAGCATGAGGATTTTCAAAGGAAATTCTCTAATTTATGTGACCAAAGATAGTTTAATGAGTGTTAACTGGACTGAATGACTAATTTTTATTCAACCATCAGTACACAGAGTCATCATTCAATAGCACAGATATCTTCAGGAAAAATACAGACAAGAATATAACATGAAAATTATTTAATAATCTATCTTTCTACTACGCTTTAAGTATCCTTTCTACTTTGTAAGCACAACGTAATGAAAAAACCCTTGCTAGAAGAAGAAACGATGTTATCAATGTTGTTAAACGTTATGAGGATAAAAGATTAACATAACAACAGATGACATATCTAGTACTACATATCCAACTTCTCCTTGGTTGCTAATGACATTTAGGAAGAAGAGTGCAGCTGACTCATATCTGCAGTTCTTCTGTGCTGCCTTTTACACTATACTTTAATAACCACACTTCAGCAGAGCTGTTTCAGACAGAAGTAATAAAAAGCAAAATCTCACTCTTTGCAAAAAAAAAAATGCATCACTGCTTTTCAATGGGAAACTAATACCCCATTCATTTCCTTTTGTTCTCCAAAGATTATACACATGACGTATTACCTGAGACCATCTCTCTTAATAAACTGCTAACGGTTACTCTGGTGTGCTTCAGTACAACCTTAACCTACTACAATTATTGCCACAAAACGTGTACAAAGGTCTTGGTATGAAAGCAGCAGACACAAAGAGATCCATTATTTTTAGAGCGGACTGCAATATAAAAAAGGAAATGACAAACATAGCAATAACCCTATGATATACCTCAATATTGGCAACTGCATCTGTGGAATATCATGCTATTTTCTAGGAGAAAAAGAAGAATGTGTCTCCTGCAGTTCAGGAGAACTGTTTACTAAAGACTGCAAATAGTTACACTGATAATGGTGAGATGAAATATAACCCCAGAATCTGTAAAAAGGCTACAAAGATTTCAGAGAGCAAAAGCATTCATCTTTCATGCCTATTTTCACAATTTGGAAGTGCTTGTCATACACTAGCTGGCAGAGTTAAGGGGCCACATAACAGATTACTGCCCACAGCTCAGCTCTTCGTGGCTGAAGTATCCATAAGGAATGTGCAGAAGAATTTAAGATCTAAAAAAAAAGAAACAAACCAAATATTTACCAAGTGACACAGCAACACTGCTCTCTGGCTGAATGTACCCAATATGTATGTGTGTGGTCAGAAACAACAGAGCAAAGATCATTTCCAGGGGAACATTCTGTTCTCCCAGGCAATTTTGAAAGCTGGAGTCCAATTTACCTATTTGCTATAATGTTATTCATAAACAAAAAGAAGTGTGACCTAAAAGAAAAACATGATGTAGCTAAGGGAGAAAAAACCAGGCTCTCCAGGTTCGCAACTCACGTTACACTTCCTTTAACTCACTGTTGGAAAAGCTAAGTTTCTGACCTAAAAATCATAAAGAAAAAAAGCTTTTTCACACACAGAATTCAATAATGTTATTTTTAAAATGATTATCTGATGTCGCAGTAAACTACAGTGTCCAGTGTGTCACTGTATTACACTACCACTGTAAGATTTCCAATAGTGCAGAAGAAGATAGGCCACTTTCTTAATACTTAAACAGTGATATTTACTGTTGGCAATCTACAACACTGCAATCTGCGGGATAGATCAAATTGTCAAGAGCTTATCTATTCAGACACTTTAAGAGCATCCGTTCCCTTATATACCTTGCACCACAGTCTCCTGTTGCTTTCACACTGCCCTGAGCTCTACTTATAAAACGGAAGTTTTGAGGCTCCAAAAATCCTGCAAAGCAGTGGACGCTACAGTTGTACCTGGTATATCAACAAGCTTCTCCTGGACAAACTGCATTCTTCCTACTATTCACAGGAGGGCTTGTAAAGAATGCACAGGGCTTGCAATGAAGTCGGTGAGCATTTTCCTACTCAGTTATAATGGGAAAAATAACTCATTCAGTGCTGAGTCCTCAAATTCCCACTTTGACAGTACTGCAGATTAAAATATTGGCAGATACCAGTATGAATTAAATCCCCGAAGGCTGGAAATATGCTCCATCACTTAGGAACAATTCTGATTGCCTACAATATGTCATTGTTACAGAGGCAGCAATGACACCGCTGATTTTTACAGTGGTGATAACGTTGATTAATTTGCGTTAACTGTTCAACTGAAAAGTTAATTAATGAGAAACCAAATATTGGAATGGGAAGAACTGAGAAAGTTTTTCTTAGTAGGAAAATACTCATCCTTTCAGCAAACAACTTTTATTTCCTCTTTGGGTACAGCAAGGATGCACAGAAACAGACAGCTAGAATAGTGGCTTACATGCTTATTTTTACTGTAGCATGTTTCTTGGTATTGACTTGGATGCTTCCCTTTCCCCAGGCCTGGGGTCCCCAGCACATGAAGGTCATGGAGCTCATGGAATGCGTCCAGAGGGAGCCACTAAGATGATTAGAGGGCTGGAGCACCTCTTCTATGAAAAAAGATTGAGAGAACTGGGCTTGTTTAGCTTGGAGAAAGAGAAGGCTCCAGGGAAACCTCATTGTGGCCTTCCAGTACTTGAAGGGAGCATATAAACAGGAGGGGTAAAGACTGTTTACAAGGATAGATAGTGATAGGACAAAGAGGAATGTTTTAAACTGAGACAGGAGAGGTTTAGATTAGATATTAGGAGGCAGTTTTTCCACACAGAGGGTGGTGATGCACCATAGCAGGTTGCCCAGTGAGGTTGTGGATGCCCCATCCCTGACAACCCTCATAGCAGGGGGGTTGAAACTAGATAATCATTGTGGTCCTTTTCAACCCAGGCCATTCTATGATTCTATGATATGGTACTGACTGAGAGGGACTGTTCTCAAATGTTGAACTGTGATATCATTCCCTGCCTATCCCTAAATAAACACACAACGAATGAAAAACATTTCAAGTAAAATACAGATGTGAACACACATACGGATTTCATTTTTTCTACAGTTTGGTTACTTGGTATTGTCAAGGGGCAATGTTATCACTGCTGAGCATATGTTCAAACAAAAAGTTATCGGAGAGTAAAAGCAAAGTTCCTAAGCACCTCCACTTCAAAGTTAGCTGTCTGGGTTTGAAGGAGTTCTGGTATACAAGAAATAAGGGCAGCAGGATAGAAAGAAAGATGTTATGCATCTATTCCTTTTCAATATGCAAGAGCTTAGCAACTCCATTCAAAATTAAACAAGGAATTGTTTGATAGTCATCTGATTTTTTCATTTGCTTTCCTGAGCTACAGCCTAAAAATAACAATTCACTTCACTTGAGATTCCACAATCTGCTACAGGTGAAAGGTTTAGAGGCTTATAAACTTCCCCCTACAAATCTCATATTACTCATTTCCCGTCAACTCACATCTTAAAATATCATTCAGGCTGAACCACTATATAGCCTTACTATAAGCATGCCCATCTGCTCGCTGGTGGACAACTGTGAAGCAAATAGTAGCTGAAGAAATACTACACAGTAAAGCAATGATGGATTTCCACTGGTGATCTTTATCCCCATATACTTTCCACCCATCCTTCTCCTATCTGAACCCGCACCGCCACTTCGATGAACTCTGGCCCAGGCAAGAGAGAACTGGCATGACTTGCCCTAAAAAGGGAAATAGCGAATGAAACATTGATGCATGTTGAGACCTTCAGGAATGATTTCAAAGGAGATCAGTACTCGGTGTCTTCTGAACGGAAGGAACTAATCCAGTACTGAAAACAAGCCATTAACGTGAGGCTAAAACGGTCACAGGCATGAAAGCAGCATAAAGGAAACTATCTAGACCCTACAGGCTCAGCCAGGGCAGTGTAAAACTGATTAGAAGCAGGTGCCTTTTTTCATGTCGTAAACAAGAGATCACTCAGTCTGCTGTGTGTATAACCATAGCAGCAGAGCACTGAGGTGGCAGAAAAGGGAGTCTGCTTTGAGTGCAGGGCAGCCCTGGAGTTATACGGGATTATAAATTTAATTTTATAAATGGACTTATTTGCATTCCTTTCCCAAATAGGTAATCAAGCCAGGAACAGCATTACATCCTCATCACATGAGTTTTTGTTTCCCAGTGCAAACAATTATGCGCTATCAGCTGACTGATTATTAAAATTAAAAGGTATTCTGTCAAGAAGGCATTAGAGAGAAAGGTTAAAAAGAAAATGCAACCCTGTAACACTGAATGACAATATAAGAGGTTTTATGTTTTTTTCTAAGGCAATACTGACCCAAACAGTGCTACATTTTACTTGGAATCAGTAAAAGTGGTAATTCCAGAAATCTCTCAAGAGCCTCATAATATTCAGCCTGTCCAGATTCCTCTGGACACTTAACTAAAAATAGTCCTTTTCACCATTTATCTTTGATCATTAACAAGTAAAAGTAACGGCGCTACTCTTAAGTCTCATTTCATTGCAGCTGTAACAGCCCAACACCGTCCAGGTACACAATATAGGACTATATGTGACTGCAGTTTGAACAGAACTTAAAATTATTTGGAAATTAAAGAGGTCATAGTGCAAAATTATTATTTGTATTGTTGCTGTAGGTAGATCAATAAATTCAAGCAATTTTTTCAAGCAGATGACAAAATCAGCCATGCTGCAACTCAGAACTGACTGATTTTTAATTACTTGAGTTACTGCTCAGCTCAGTGCCACAAAAACCAATCGGGACCATAACTGAACACAGTAGGAATTCTGCTCTGAAGCAAATCATAAGTGTTTTATCGTGATACACTGAAACTTACCATGTGATAAGTCCACAGCAGCCCAAATATATTAAGAAAATAAATAGATCACACCTGGCTCTGCCCAATAAAAAAATATTTATGATCCTTCAAAGTCAGAAAAAACACAACACTGAGCAGATAGCTAATCAGAACATGCAACCCACTTCTCCACCTGTTTCTAATTAGTAGATCCTGTCAATCAACAGCCTAATAATCTTCCAGACCTTCAGTGGGTCTGGAAATTAAACTGAAGCTTAGAAGATACTCTTTAAAGATAGATAGCTACAAATGAAACGTGTTACATTAAATACATACACACATACACACACACACACACCAGGAACCTCACAGTTCAATTTCTCAGGAAAACAGGATCTATTCCAAGATGCACATCATTTTGTCAAAGTGGTACTTGTTTTGTTTTTAAACAGAGTTTTCCAAAGAAAAGCTGCCCAGCACTTCTGGCTGTAATATTACCATATGCCTGAACAACGAGCAAGAGAAGGTTTTACAGTCCTGAGAACAAAGCAGAGGCTGGAAGGCAACCTGCAGAAATTTCTTGCTCCCTTACATTTTGAACTATGATCTAGTGAGAAAGCGAGCAAAGAAACCCCTTTAAATGGCATCATTTGTCTTTCCCAGTGATGAGCAATCTTTAAAACTGGTGTGATGTAGCATGCTGTGGATTTCCCCTAGCCATAACCAGCACAGTAAACAAGAGATAACGTGCTCCACTTAAGTGCTGCTTTTCCTTCCCAAGATACTGCCCAAAGTATGAGGTTTTTGTGACTTTATCTGCATGATGCACATATTCTTGGTTACATTTTAAAAGAGATGTACTTCATTGAAAAATTCACTGACTTCATTGTAAAGCGTGGGAAAATCTTAAGCTATGAGGTGATCATTAAGATCACAAGGTATCAAGAGACATGCCAGTTTAGGAAGGTGGTAAACATCATTGGGTAAGAGTGGAAATACATACCCATATTGGGATGGGATGTAATGATTTTAGGTATTTGTACCATTATGATTTAGGGCTGATGATGGCTTTAAAACAATACATGGTAATAACGGGATGATGCGATGACAACAGAGAAATCAAGGAGAAATAACAATCTCACAATACTTTTAGACACTAACTAAAAGTAAGTTCCTAGTTTGCAGCGCCACACAGTCTGCAGCCATAAAAAAAAAAAAAAAAAAAAAAGAGGTTAGCAAAAGCAGAGCTACTATTGTAATTCAGTACACTGGAAAGGCATACCAGAGAGTTTAGAAAAGTGGATTTTGTGAAGTTTTTAAATCTCTTTTTTTTTTCTTTTTTTTTTTTCTTTTTTTTTTTTTTTTTTTTTTTTTTTTTTTTTTTTTTTTTTTTTAAAGCCACTGTTATCGGGTTTGAAGATTAAAAGCAACATTCCAGAAAACAGGAGGCAGTAATGTTTGCCAATGAAAAGTCTCATTAAACTCTAGCCCCCTATTACATATGCAGGTCACCACAGCACAAGCACCATATTAACCTAGGCAAAAAGCTATCTTCACATTTAAGAAAATAAAGAATATGATCACAAATAAATACGGACTGTGGATAGACTACAGCATGCATGTGCAGGGGCTGGAGATGTACTTCTGATTGCCAGCCTTTCACCTGGAGTGGGAAAAAAATGGGTCAACAGGATTTGAGTATAGGAAGAAGAGTGGGACAGGTCTGTGAAAATTAAGGACTAAAATATAAATGTGGGAAAGAGAGAAAGGAGAGAGAGTACAGGCAGTCATGGGAAAAGTAGTAGTGCAGTGACTCAAGATGAAACACTGGCAATACAGCAAGTGATCTGGGGGTGGGAAGGTGACAAATATCCTTACTGGACCAGAAGGGAGGAAGCAAATTCCTCACTCTCCTGCAGCTCACAATATAAAAGCTGAAAAAGACACTTAGGTAAACGCAGCTTGATGAGTCCTCATTTTCTTCCCTCTCTTTGCTGTCTGCTCCTCTATTCCATCACAGTTCATGCTTCAATGTGAAACCCATAAAAATCAATAAGGCTTCAGTTTACTGAAGTGTATTCCTGAGCATCCTACATTTTTCATTCCTTCCAACAGGAACAGCTTTAACTACTTGAAGATATGAATTCATTAATGGCTTCTTAAGAGCAGCAACTTTCCTTATAAATTACCTGCTATTTTTAGACAGGGACCCAAGTCACATCAATAATTTTCTGAAGTATTTGTTCTTTTACGACATGGATCTGCTGGCTCCTACTGTACAGAACAGTTCGTGCATTAACAAGCTGGCAATCACTTTTCTCTACTGAATCTCATTTGTTGCCACTTGGTTTTCTCCTTCAGTCTACTATTTCTAATTCATTATACAAATTGGCAAGTCTGAGGGATATCTGCTAGGATACAAGAAAAGAAACATTTAGGAATGGTATAAAACATTCTTTCAAAGAGCCATCTGACACATCTCAACAAGCACTTTGCTATGTAAAATTAGATGCTTGTATTTCTTGTGTTTGAGTATTTGTCTTGGTTAAGCTAGAAGACTCATCCAAATTACATGGACAAGGAACATAGTGAAATTATTATAGCAGACTGCCAGCAGGATTTGGAAACCATCAGCAAGACCTAAAAACACAAGCACAATGCAAGCCCTTGTTTTTAGGTATGACTCGTTACAGTCATCTCTCTTCTAAAGCAAAGAGCTGGGCAACATTTTTCATCTCATTTGAGTAACTTTATCTTTCAGAGTATTTTGTTTGAGAAATGCTGGTTGTCACCATACCCTTTGATGGCCACTGTGGGAAATCACCAAGGTCTTTGTGCATTTTCAATCAGTTGTAAGCCCTCAGAAGTGAAAGATTACCTTGACTTTTGCAACTGACTTGAAGGATATGGAAAAGAGCCTGAAAAGCCCTTTTACTGGGCTTCTTAAAGTACTCTGGCTTTTTAAATTACTTTCTCTTTAACCTAGTTTTGTTTCCTAAGTGACAGTCAGCAGCTAAACTTCCATATCCCACAGATCACTTCCACTACCCAGAAGTCACTGTATCTTCAGTAAAAAACATTACGGAGGGCACTGCAAGAGTTATCAGCCATTTTATCTCCTTCCATAAAAGGATTTTACATGAATGCTACTAACAGCTAAAAGACTAACAGGTTTACTCTTTCCTCATTGGTTCATCATGAGAAAATGATGAATTCTCCTGGAGGCAGCTAGTAAGACTTGTACAGATTGTCCTGTAATTGTGATTCAGTAGACTATCTTAGAACATACTGTAAAGATACTAAAGATTTCAGCTGATTCCACTTGACTGGCTGGAAGGCATGACCTATGAGGAGAGGCTGAAGACATTTGGATTGTCCAGTCTGAAGAATACAAGGCTAAAAGGTGACCTCATTGCTCTGTGCAATGTCCTAAGGAAAGCAAAGGGAGGTGCCAGGCTCTTCTCCCTGAGAACTGACTAAGGGACACAGGGGAATGGCACAAAGCTGCGTCAGAGGAGATTCAGACTGCACATTCTGAGAAATTTCTTTACTGTGAGGGTGGTCAAACACTGGAACAGGCTTCCTCGTGAGCTGGTTGATGTCACCTTGCTGTCAGCATTCAGTTATCTTTCAGCCGTTCGTAAGATGCTTAATTTTTGGTAAACTCTGAAGTGGTCAGGCTGTTGGACTAGGTGATCTTTAAAGGACCCTTGCAGCTGAACCATTCTATTCTAAAGCTCTTAAATAAAAACAACTTTCCGATTAGTAATAAAAATTGGCCTATTAGTATCAATGTGTAATACTTTATTATTAACATTGAACACCATCATGACAGTGTCTACCTACCACTTACCTAACAGATTTCTGAAACAAAGCAGAAATGAGCCTGCGCTACTGATTTGCTATAAGAAAGTACAATATTAGAGATACTCACTTTAACCAGAATAATTTTTGCTAGCTCTTCACATACTGGCTTTTCTTCCTCCTTCTTCAAACCTTCCAGTTCAAACAAGGTATTGTAACTCTCCAGCATTTTACTCATTATCTTGTTGCAGATCTCTTGTTCTTTTATACCTTCAAATCCAGAGGGTACGCTAAAATCGGACAAAATTTGAAGCAGAATGTTAGATACTCAAAAGGGAAATGCTTCTGCACAGCATCTATGTAACACTTCAGTTGTGGATATAGGTTGGGTAGCAAGCAGAGGAAACTTGGTCTGGTAGAGAAGATACTACTATAGTATCCATATACTACTACTATGGTTTGTTTGCAGTTCTTCTGAGCAACATTAACTTCTTTATCTGTTGGCCTGTATAACCAACAAGTATACAGATATATAATCAACAAGTACACAGAGAAGCTAGGCTGGTCTTTAGAGAGTGTATAGCTGGAAAGATTATCATGTTGACAAGGGGTAATCAGAAAGGGATAATGGGAAATGAATGGAAAAGCTTACTTATGTCCTGGGCTCACAGCAAAAACTCCAAGGGGAGCGATCTCTACAGAGAGATCCTTTCTCAGGTGCAGTCAGGCCTTAAGTGGGGTCTAGGAGAGGTGCAGCCAGGCTTCACCCCTTCCGGTCACACAGCTGAATTGCCTTCACCTGTGCTCCCGTGGCTGACTCAGTGCTGGTCTCAGGTGATTAATCAGAAGCTTAGGCCATGATTCAATATTTCCCATACTCTGACAAACAATCTACTCCACATAGTCTAAGCAGAGATCTAATTGAGACAACTTCCAAACGAAATACCACCAGTTTTGTTAAAATTTGGTTCCAAGAGTGAAGCACAAACAGTATGAGGCATTCAAATTCTCTTAACTGCTAATGGGAAGGGCCAGATTCCTTGGGGAAGTGATCTGTGATGACCTCAAAGGTATATGATTAGTCAGAAAAATAAGAACATCCACATGCTGAGTAGAACACTGTTAGGCAAGGTCTCTGTAGGTTAAGATGACTCCGTAACGTATATTAACATAATTTCTTCACCTAATTTTTGAGGTGTTTCAGAAAATGTTCCTGGGAAGTGTTTCTGTATGGAGCTATTGGAGCTCAAATACCATACGGTTTAGCACAGAGGTTTAAGGTTGGCATTAAGTGGGGGCAGTAGCTTTAAATGACCCACTTCTTCATATTACTGGATGTGCTCCCCGTATGAGACCCAGAAGGACAAAATGCAAGAAACTGTGAATTTTGTTTCCAGACCTGTCTCAGTACAAAAACTGTAGCTGCAATACAGATGTGAGAGTGAGAAGAAAGCAGCTTAGTGGAAGGAGGACTTGAACGGAAACTTTACCAAGGCCACAATTTGACAAAGTGCAAAAATATTACTGCTGTTTTTCCTGTAAAATTGTTCCTCCACTTAAATTCTAAGTGTATGCTTTCTTAATTCCACATCAAGATCTGAAGAAAGACTATTTTCAACCCAAGCCCATAAGGACTCAGGTAGGTACATAAAGATCTTCCCTGCAATCTCCTCCTCATCAAGTCTTCTGTAGGAGAAAAGATAGAAATACTCCAACATTATAAATCCTTGTAACAGAAATCCTTGAAATCCTTGTTCTGCCATCAAAGCAGAGTACTACGAGTACTGTATTCCCAGCACTCAAAGGAGCAACACTGGCGGATGCAACGCAAGCAGTGCATTTAAGCTGCATTACTTTGGAGGGAACATTCACTCTGATGTTGGGAAAAGAAGTATCTCCAAAGCACAACTGCTCTGCAGCATTTTCTTTCTGCCACAGTTCCAGAAGTTGTACTCCATGACGCTTCTTCCTCGCTGACCAGAGTGAGGAGATCTGGAGGATAAGTGGGCAGACAAAATGCTTGAACTCTGCAGGGGAGCACTGAGAGGAAAGCCCCTCATCACTAAAGATACATTGCCCTTTGCAGCCCAAATCAGCAAACCTTCCAAGCCTTTATATGATCATCCAACTGCTACACAGCAAACAGCAGCATTTGAATCAGACACATGCATTTGCCAGCCCCTTTTGAGGAGCTGAGCAAGCCTTCACATCACACTTGTGTAGGAATGAAATACCATTATGCCAGTGAAAGCCTGAATCACAGAGGCAACAAATACACATCATTCTTTGAGAGAGAGTTGAAAAGAAGAGCAAACAAAAAAGGTGCAAAGAAATTTTCTGTTTATTCCATAACTGACTCTTACACAAATCCCAGTCAAAGGACAGGAATATGGCCTCCCTGACACTTAGACCCAACAGAGGAGATAGAAGGAGAGAGAATTCAGCTGGTCCTGCACTTCCTCTTCAACACTAACTGTGAGAGCAAAACAAGAGACACGTAGCAGGCCATACTAAGGATACGGCTGTACAAGCAGTCAAATCTGGGTCAACAGACATCTTCCGCCAAGAGTAGCCACAGTGCAAGCATTAATCCTCCACACAGATTAGGCCGATAACAGAAAAGTCAATAATTAATGTTCCTCCAAACTTGCTGTCTCTCAAGGTCAATACTTCTCTTGCTTCCATCAACAACAAAACTGAACAAATCCAAGTTGGGAGAAAACAGTGTACTAAATCTCTGATCATCTCATTTTCCTTTTTTGAGCTGTCTAACCTTGTCCTTTATGTTTTCCCAAAACAAGGACTGCAAATAGCTATTTTCTCCATTCTTCTATTCATTATAAATACAGAAAAGATAACCTTTCATTAGAAGAACGTAAGTTTGATTTATCAAACAGCAAATCAGGAAGCAGGAGACGTGCTGGATAAGACTGAAAGTTTGGGAATATAGGAAAAATACTGACAAGTCAATGTAGAGAAAATGAATGAGGTGAAGGGAATTGAAATAAAGTCTAACTGTTCAGAAAGTTGCCCAACTGTGAGGTTTATACAGTTGTAAAAAAAGGTTCAGTTACTGAGTCGGAAATAATATACCTAAATAGCTAAAATGTCACTAAGAACACCCCGTAGAAGGCAAGATGGACTTTATCCTCTCTGACTCTAAGCATTAACTAAACAGAAATTGATTTTGGACATGTGAATTGACAGAAAAATCTCCAATCTTCCTACCTCAGCAGTGCAATTGCTAACAATCGTTGGCTGCTAAGCCTTATATCCTCATTCCAGCAAAACACTCCACGCACTGCTCTGAAATAATGAAGCAAAGTTAAAGTTTGGTTCAATCACCTCATACTCCGTCTCTCTAGGAGCTGCCTGTAGTCAATGGTAAGACAGCCCCTGCAAAGGCAAGATTTCAGATAGACTTGCTCTGAATTGCATTCTGAAGATCTCTCTCCAGACGTGTAGCTAACCAGCAGGCTAAGCCGAACGCTGAAAGTTGGGTGCTACAAATCCTTTCCCCTCTCCTGGCAAATCTTTGTTGATTTGGCCACAGTATCATCAATTTAAGAATGCATTCATTAACACAGGAGAAAAGGGCATTTCAACAGTTGCTCACAAATGTGTCTAGACCACAATCCTGAATTGCCTAGAAAAGATCAAGATCTGATAAAACACACAGCTGAATTACCAGATGGTGGAGCTTAAACAAAATTCTACATCCGGCATTCTGAAATATTTGGATCTTGTAAAAGTACATTACTCATCTGTTATGTGTCAAGTCTTGCCTCTTCTGCTGCACATGCATTCTGATGTATCACAACTGCAGGGCTAGCTATATACACCCACAAGAGACCTTGTGTCTTCAATCTTATGTGAACTCTGCCTTTCCCAGTCTTCTGAAATGGAATGATGTGATTCTTTGCCTTTTACACATAGGCCTATACCTTACAGAAACTGTTGAGCCTTTTCTATGCAATCTTATGAGCTGAGAGAAGTTGAGGCAACAACTATATAGCTTTTAGTAAGTATGGATTAATCTTAAGAAAGCCAATTGCATTTCCGAACTGCAGGGCTCTGCATTCTACGCCAAAAAGCACGCAGAGCTAATTTTCAAAACTTTCCTCAATTAAGTGATGAGTAATCTAACAACTATTCAAATAACCACTTAGGAGTTCAAATCACAGAGATTTAGCCACTAGAATCAGGAACAAGCAAATTAAATGAGATGAATCTAAGCCCACTAATATTTCTAGATGGAAACTCCCTAACTTTAAAACTCTACCATGTGTAAATAAGTCTACTCATACAAATGTGATCCTTAAAAGCTTACTTCTTTATTCTCAAAAATCTCTAGTGCTGTTTCCACTTACTCTTCTACTTGTATGTGCCTGTATACATTGCTCTCTTCGAGTTTTCTTTCTTTTGGAGGGGAAGACATTTTTTTCCTCCCACAATATATTTTATGGCTTTATATTAAGACAGCAAATGCTTTCATGCTCATATCTTGACACAGTCACCTTCATCATCTTTGAGAAAGATGAGGTGGCAGTATAGTCAAAAGGACAAGCTTTGGTTTCAGTCTCATCTTTGCAGTCTCTCTCCCCACTCAATAGAAAAATCTGTGCTCCTTTAAAAAAAATGTACTCTGTTAAGAAGAGAGCAAGCAGTATCTATGTAGAAATGGCTCAATACATTACTAGGAACCCATCTTCTGTTTTCTCTCTCTTTAAAGAAGCCTGTTTCTGGAGGCTACAATCTTACTTGAGTGCATTCTCACATCTGGAAATAGTTCTTCCTGATACTGCTTCCAACCTCACCAGCATATACAGTGCATCATCTTCAACAGAAGCAGCAAGAAACTGAGCCCTTTGAAACAAACTAGCAGAACTAGTGAATCCAGTAAAAAGTTTCAAAAGGCCAAAGGTTCCCCACAACCTCTAGACCAGTTTCAAAATAAACTAGAATGATTAAGAGCCCTCTCTTTATCTCTGGTGTTGAAGACAACCAGAAGTTCACAAATTAGCAGAGCTAGAAAGCATACGGCACCTGAGTGCTGCATCCAAGATCTTTTTTCCCTATAAGCACCTTCCTCAAATCCTTCTGCAGAGAAGCATCCATATTATTCAATGGCAAAGGAAGAAAGCTGTAAGAGCACAAGTCTCCTTGCCCTTAAACAATCTGGAGGCCAGCCACTGTGTACACCTTATCTGCTGCCAACAAAGCAAAGGAAACCTTCTAACTGTTGTACAAGATTGCAAGAGGAGATGAGACAGCAACTCAATTCCCTATCAGCTCAAATGTTAGCTTAAGTAACAAAAATTACCAGAAAGCTTCAGACATTGCCTCTGTTTGATCATTCTGTTGTTAGAGTTCTCAGCTACATTTTCCATGATCTGCCTCATAACTTTCTATCAACATAAAGGGAAAAGTAAAAAACCCAACTCACTGAAAGCAATTCGGTCCAAATACAGTGGCAAGATTGCAAAGGTTCATCCTGTTCTCTACATGATGTTCAGCAACTTTTATCAGGAACTGGCACAGATACTTCAACAGGCAGTAATGAGCATCAGGCAGTTCTTTAAGGAGTTCTCTCAAGTTTCTTTCCTTCTGCACTTCATTTCTACCATCTAGAAGACACAAAAGGAGAAAAAAACATACACAAATATGCGTATTTGTCCTGCATATCATTAGGGAAGCAAATGATTTTCTGTATATATGTACTTGTCACTTCACACAGTTTACATTCCAGGATTTCATCTGCTATATCCTTTTCTGCAGCAGCTAAAATATTATCTCCTTCAGAGAAAGTGAATATGCATGAAGAAAAAAGCATGCAAAAATTTGTCTACTTCAGTATTTCTTTCAAAAATATTTTGAGACATACGTAAAAATTGTCATGACTTCATTACTGTGAATCAGCTGGTAACAGTAGGAAATCTGATTCATTAATTTCACTTCTTCAGCAAAATTTGAGGATGGCTCCAGAAGGCTTTACTACGTTGAATAACAATAAGGAATTTAATTGCATTTGTGTTTGCACCAATCAAAGTGAA
This sequence comes from Meleagris gallopavo, assembly GCF_905368555.1. Classification (NCBI taxonomy): domain Eukaryota; kingdom Metazoa; phylum Chordata; class Aves; order Galliformes; family Phasianidae; genus Meleagris; species Meleagris gallopavo. The sequence goes on from NC_139407.1 coordinate 15,250,319, forward strand.
CTGGACAGTCCCTGACTTGATTACCAATTACCTCCCTTTCCATTAAGCTTAAAGAAAAACAATACACAACTAATTTTCACCTAGAACACTGAAATTCACCTTGTAACATACTTCTATTTAGGTAACAAAACAACCAGCACATAGTGTATTTTTTTTCCAGTATAAGGAATGCCAAAGCCATCACACAGAAAGAAACATATCTACCACCATCAATCTATCACCTAATTAGGTAATGCCCTTGAGAACTAATTGCCTCTCTGAACCTCACATTGGGGCTTTAGACTGACAGGTACTTTTCCATTTACTGAAGGATTTTCCATTCCTTCAAAACTGGAAAGATGCTAATAATCTCCATAGGTCTGCACTCTGACTACACAGAAAGCTGGTGGCCTCATGATATCAGTTGCATTTAGGTGGTTTGATGTCCTTGTTCATTAAACACGATATATTATGTGGTGTGGATTAACATAAGAGATGCTTATTGCTAGGCACAGCCAAACCTTTTTTCCCTGCTCATTACTGTATCTATTACTGATACTATTAATATCAGGTGCATTTTGCTTTCACTTCTGTTCTTCTAAGAACAAAGATGCACATCAGGCCATAAGATCTTCAGGAATTACCCTAATTGAATGTCACAGAACCACTGAGCAACAGGACACAGAAAACTCCATTTACGGAGCTGTGAAATTCTTTGTCTTGCTAAAAGCAGAACAAGAAAATACGGCTCTCTTAAGCTTTTTCCCCCCCAGTCTCCAGTGAAAATTGGAGGGAACAAAGTCAAATCTTCCCCCTAATACAATTCAAAAATAAAAAATAATTTGTTAACTGTCCTGTTGCTGAGACTTATTTCACAGAGTTCAGCTCTATTTCAGAAAGTTATTAATTAAGCTGATGATTGTGATGAATTCAAAAAGCAACGTGCACATATAATATTCCATGCACTTTGTTCATTTTTTCGGGGACAAAGGCATCTAAGCTGTCCATAACCACAATACTTCAAATAAAACAGATTTTCAACTTATTAGAGAACAAGAATTTTCGTGAGTCATGGCAGTCAATTGCCTGGAGCTCTCTTTCTTCTTGTGTCCACCTGCTAGACAATTTTTCAGCTTCAAAATTAATCACTAGGGTTTACTCAGCTGGTACTGACCATCAAAGTAACAGAGCACCAGAGCTGTTTATACTATTATCCAGACAAGCATCAAGTGTGCCAAAGCCCTGAGCTTATGTACTTGCCTAATTTTGTGAGGTACAAGATGTCCTGAGGAAGTCAAGACTGTATCAAGAGCTGTCTTACTCATTAAGTAAGATGACAGAGGGTGGCACGAAGCTGAGTATGTACTTTGGTCGCTGCAGCATCCTGAGATGAGACCAATGTGTTTGTCAGTAATCAAAACTGCAGAGTGCCAGACTTTCAAGGGCAATTCAAGAACCTGTATTTAAATAATATTTCGCATTAAATCATAGATATATAATTAAATAATATAAAATACCCTCAGCTATCAACACACTTGTTATTGTCAAGCACAGAACTTTGCCTGGTATGTGAATCTTTCGCTGGGGACTCACTACTGTGGGACAGCAGTCCAAGAGGCAACTGAAAACAAAATGCAATCTCTTAAAAATGTTAATTAACTGGAAACAGGAGCCTCAACAGTGTAGGAGGCAAAGATAAATTTGCAGGGGTGTTTTCAGTCTCATTTAATTTCATCATACACCCACAGATCACAAGAAGAGGGACATATTTTCCAGTGGTCCATCCTATTTCTGTACATATTGAGTTTCTTTGACACACTATAGACACCATCCAGTTCCTCAATCAATCCATCTGCATGATGCTCCTTCACCCTACAGAGCACAATGTCTGAACATCTTGTAAAAGTACAGATGTCAGCAGACAGGTGTGTGTAATTGCTCTGTGCATGACTCAGATGGTCTGACCCCAAAAAACTCCAGCCTAGCACTGACACTGTATCAGCACGGTGCCACGCTGCAGCTAATTACCTCTGTTGTGATGCAAGGAAGAGAGTCTGGAGCTTGGTGTCATGCTACCACGTCTGCATAGCTTTCAGCTGCCTTACATATTACCACCCAGGAGGGCAGACAGAAAAGCTTGCATCTGTCTCTAGCTATCAACATTCCCCTGGAAGTCAATCTTGGGCACGCAGGCAGCATGCTGGCAAAGCACGCTGCTAGCTAGGCCAGGTTGTTGGAGGAATCAAAGCCTTTATTTTCTTCCTCCACAGTCTATAGAAAGGAAGACCGAAGCCTCTGACAGAGCCTCAGGCAAGTCTCTGCAAACGAGGAAAAAATATCACACTTGTTGTCATTAGTAGAACTGCATAAAGTTCTCATCATAAAAATGTTCTCATCACAATCCAACCTGAGACCACTTGCTCACAGTCGCTAACGCGCTTCACGGAGCTGCATTTATCCTCCATCACTACACATCAGTTGCAGGGAACAGCTGCCCTGCAACTTCTTCTGCAGCTCTGCTGAGCACTGCCATTGCATGAGAAAGCTGGTTCTAAGACATTTCACTGCACAACAAGCATCTTCTGCATGTAGAGAACACAAGATATCACTAGCACTTCCAAACTTGAAAAACAGTGCCAAAATAACAATAAAAGCCAAAGGAAAAGGTTAAGAATATGCTGTTACAGCCTGGAGAACCACAGACAACCAGGGAATCTGATTTGCTGATCAAAGGGCCAGCTCACATTTATTCATTTTTATACCCACTGCTCAGGTTCAAGCTTGACCTCTAAAATCCCCTAACACAGCCTTATTTTGGGTTCTGCCTGCTCACGTGGCTCCAGTAGCTCCTGGCTACCAAGCATTTCAGAAACCAACCTATTGATTCAGGAAAGAGCTCCTCCTTCCCTCCCACCCCTCTCCTTGAAACCTGCAGAGCACTGGCACTACAGAGACTCACCAGCCATAGCAAGCTGTGAGGGGAGGGGTATGTGAGACAGAACTCACATCGAGCTGCTGCACACTGTAAAATACAAGCTATCTCAAATGGAGCAACACTGAGAGCCCAGAGTAATGAAACAGCATCCAAATTAATTAGACTGAGTGCCAAGGGTAGCTACAAGCCTCCATTTTGCTTCTTGCTAGAGAAAGGAATGCACCAAAAAACAAACCAACAAAAATCACATAAGGGAAAAGCTTTCTGCATGCCAAAAAGGAAAAGTACAACAGCAACCTGTCTCGCTAAAAGCAAGTGACCTGTGAAAGAGGATAAGAACTGAGCATACAGAGCTGGTTCTGGTATGTACAAATGTCTGAAGAGTCAGTGACTGTGTTGTAAAAGATAAGGAATGAAAAGTCATAAGGAATAAACAAGCTCAAATAGGGATTGCTGTGTGGGAGCCACTCATTACTTCCAATGGAGATGCATCAAAGAAATACCTTTCAGTCACCCAGGGCTCTCACAGGCTTGCAAGCACAGCCCATTTTGCTTGGGCAAGCATGGCCCTGCTCCCTAGCAAAGTTGCAGCCTCTTTGTGATAGATGTTTTTTACTCCAGGACTCCCTGCAAGGAGCAGCATTCACATTTGTCAGGCATGCTGGGGGGGCACTCAATATAGAGATGACTATCAGCAAGTCCCTGGCTCGTTCTACGCACGTCTCTCATTAACACCATTTGTAGATAGAAGCCCCATCTCAACACTCCATCGCTGCCCTTCTCCAGACAGAAAGAGAACATGAGGACACGCCATACTGCCTTTAAGATACACTACGTGATGGCTTCTGGAACTGCATAGTCTTGGAGTTACTCTGAATATTTATATAGACAGCAATGTGTCAGATCTGTGGGCAGCATGTGAGGCTCATTTCATGCTGTGTTGCACAGGCTTCTGCTAGCATGCCAAATCAGCTGTGTGGACTTCCCAAACGACCCATGGATCAGGTTTCTGCTTTTTGATACAGTGCAGATCATTTATTCCCTGGCTTGGTAATAAGGACAATACACTCTGCATTAAAAAGATCACAGCTTCAGGTAAGATTTGTAATTTTCACTTCAGCTATTTTTAACTGGAGGAAACACTCTGTAACAATTTTTATAGGAAAAAAAGTAATTGCGTATTATTCTCAGGCCAAGCTTTTAGCTGGCTTTGAAGACGCTGATATCAATCCCTGAAAATATTCCAAAGTAATTCTAACATAATTACAAAAATATAAACGTCAACATGAGGGAGAACAGAGGTTGCAAGAGAGCTTGTAACTGCTTTCATTGTCACCATACATTTAAGTGGCTCCAGATTCGAAGCTATTTTTTAATAACCTGTGGGCTCAGAAACAACTTGACCCACTTGATACATAGTTCAGAAAAACAACACTAAGGCAGGCTCGCTACTGGTACCATTTTGCAACAAATACCTTTGCACATATTTTGATAAGCGAATAGATAATTCTTCCAATCCTGCATAGCTGGTTGATCATTTAATGGTAAACACAGGTTCACCTCCCACTGAAGCTAATCTGAACCCCACCGAAGTCATCAGTACCTTTCAGAGCAACTCAATTTAAGCTGTATTTTCTAGGGCATGAAAACAAAACGAAACAAAACCCAACAACTCATTTTTCCTCAGACTTTACCAAAGCCTTCCCCCTTGCCATAACAGCTCTTTTTTTTTTTTTTTTTTTTTCTTTAATAAAGCTTCTGTTTCCTAATCAAAATTATAGTGGGACTATAACCAGAAACTGCTGTGCAATACATGCCAACTTAACCGTGAAGATGCATTACGGCTGGATGACTTCGAGAGAGCTGGGCTTGTGATTTACACCAGTAACTTCTATTTTAAACCACAAATCTTGGTCTGCTATGCAAGGATAGCATATCTCATTTCCACAGAAAGCACTGGGGAGATTTTGCATTTCCTGTGGGAAACAAGAATGGATGAAACTTTCCACTATCAGCTCAGTTCACAGAGTTCATTGATAGTTTCTGGCGCAATACAGCAACACGACCACTGTGAGGGACAGGGAAGTAGAAGCAGGAACACACAATTTAAACAAAATTTCCACTCGGACTGATTTAAGAGAAAGAACATAATTAAATGACTCAATATGGTTAAATCTAAAAGACACTGCTATGCCAAAAAAAAAAAAACGAAACAAAACCAACAAGGGACTTTCTTAAGCAACAGCACTTTCCTATCCAATACTTCCTGAACACTCTCCTTGGGTCCCAGACAACTTTACTAAATGTTATTTTACAGAGAAAGTTCCACCCCCCCACAGACTACATATGACCTGATTATAGCTTTGATGACTACACTCAGTAAAGTCAGAGAGTTCTTCAGTGCACCCCCAATAATCTGTACAGTCCCCAACAATAAAGGAAGAAAAGACATGGTTGTGTCCTCCCTGCTCCAGGCAACAGCTAAGCTTCATTTCTACTGCAGGCAAGAAAAATGGGGGAGAGACCCAAGGACAACAGTGTGAAATCTTTGTGCTGTCTTCCACCGAAGACGTTTGTCAGCACATTCCTCCTCCACACACATCACATCGGTCTGCTTTACATTAAAGAGCATTTCTCCAGCAATACGTACCCACGCACTTTGCAGCTTCTCAGGAAGAGAGCGAGAGGCATCAACTGCCTGCAGCAAAAGAACTTCCACTGACCCAGATGGGCCAGGAACAGACTGCCTAGTCTGCATAACAGCAGTCTGGACAGCCCAATGCAGATAGATTAGTTCAACAAATCATCAGACAGACAGTTGTGCAAGTTACAACTTTCTAAAGCAGTTTATCCTCTTGAAGGGAAAAAATCAAAATAACAAAAATCTTCCAGGTTGTATGCCATGAGCGGGATTAAAGGGTAAAGTCCGTTCTAATTGCAAACTGGCTTGTGCTTGATGGGCAATTACATCACTTAGTGAGAAGTGGAAATTTAGACAGCATATGCTTTGGGACTCGATGGTTATTAAGTATGATTAGCAGATGAAGTTGTTAGAACTTTTCAGAGCCCATTAGAAAGAATGAAATTGCCAATAATCTCTCTAGCTGAACAGATGCAAATCCGTGTCCTAGAGAGACTACTGCAGTTATTGTCTCCAAGCTTCTTCCAACCAACCAACTAACCATTTCAACTCCTATTTAGCAGATAGAACCAGCTTAGAAAATAATAAATAGTTCAGATTTCACCAAACGGAAGATGACAAGATTCAGAATTTCTATCAGAATGCACTCTGTGAGCAGGTGAGATCTGAAGTCAAAGGAACAGTGGAACAAATTATGTAAGTTAAGAAAGAGAGTACTCCTTATGTTGCCTGTATAAAATCCTCCTGAAGGAAAGCACACAGGATGGAGACTTTTACCTCTCACTTACCTTGATAAAGCTGAATGAGCTTGGATTGTAAGGCAGAGGTGATAATCCCATCTGGCAGCTCTCTCAGAAACAGTTTCAAAAGACTGGCTGCTGAGTACACATCGCCATCCTTAACTAGTTCCACCTCTTCTCCACGTTCATATTGCAGACGCAGCTGTTCCACCATTTTCATGCTTCCATTTACCCTGAAAAGGCCTTCCTGGGTCATACCTGTAATTATATGTTACACATGAGGTTGATCTGAACCACGACTCCCCAGTGATATGATGAAACAGACATTCAAGTGTGAATAATACAATAACATTAATACAAAGGACAATCAATACAATGAGGATTGAAAAGATACTACTTTCCCCTAGAAACCCTGCTAGACAAGTAATTGGGTTCAGATAATTAACAAATACCAACGACCAGATCTTGAGACTTGGGATACTCTACAAAAATCCACAGAACCCAGTGGCATCGCTGTAACCTATAAGATATGAAGGCTGTTCCATCAGTAATGCAGTATTTTACTCTGTTGGCCCACAATGCCAAGAGGCAGACGTTGGTGAAAGAGGCAGCAGAGGCTGAACCTTCCCACCAATACCCCCATTATATTTTGTTGCTGTGTGACAGCTGGCAGCAGGGGGGGCAGTCTGACAGAATGGTGCCTGACATGGAAATGCATATAAAGCATGAAGTGCATAACTGAATTCCTCCATGAAGAAAAAATGGCACTCAATGACAGTCATTAATGCTTTCTGAACATTTATGGAGCCCAAACAGAGGATGTGAGCACAGTGAGGCAGTGGGTGGTGTGCTTCCGTAGTGGCCACAGTGACAGTGGGTCAGCTCTGCTGGTGCAGACCTTTACTTATGTAGCAAGCAGGCTCTTGTTCATTGCTGGTGAAAATGCATAGCTATTGGTGGTGACTCTGTTGAGAAATGGCGTTTCATGGTTGAGAATTTGCTCTATCAAACAGTATTATTGTGCTCTTTGCATCTTTGCAGTTTCCAAGGAAATATACAGGAGGCATTACGTTCAGAGTGACTTATGTACTTCATACCAAGCAGAAACCAATTGAGATGGCTGAATTTTGCATCAGTGCACTTGTGCTGAAAAGCAACCAGACTTGACCAAACAGCTGTGTTACTTCAACTTTGCAAATAGCCCATTAGCTTTAATGACTTTGCCGAGGTGTGACACTACTCACACAAGTATTTCCAGCTTTGATCTGTAGGGTAGCCTTACCTGTGACCATAGGGAAGCAAAAACAGCTGAATACATGCTGCTTGCAGCAGTAACTCTATAATAATCACTGCAAATTCATTTTAGAAGAAAATCTCTGAGAGCAACTGTGCATTTTTAATTGCATGAAGCCTGAAGATTTCACAATGAAAAATAAAAGTATCCATCACTTCAGGCCAGACAACCCACACCCAGTGAAGGTTTCCACAGAGGAAGCCAGATGAATCATACTGTATCACTTTCTAGGCAGATGCTGAGATTCAAACAAGGAAAACAAGTGCCTAAAGCTGAACTGAGGGAAAATTCATTTTTCGCTTTCATCATAAAACAGAAAGTATTTTCTGCTTTTTTTCTGATCCTGTGTGCATAGGCCTGCTTATTCTTCTTTAGAAGCAGAACACTAAGAGGATCAAAATATATGATGTACGGTTTTCGTTAGTTCAGAAGTGGTCATTACTAAGCAGAAGACTGACAGAACATTTCCAGTCCAAAAAGTCAACATTGATGCAGCAGAGTTTGTAGAAAGAAGTCATCTCTTTAATCGGACCAAGAAACAAATGATCTAGTAAGAAAAACATGGAAACACTTAAATACTGAAGCATTTTACTCAACTAGTGTAAGACACTGCTTGCAGACCCTGTATTCCTGCAGCTACAAGAAAACACATATAAAATGCTATACTGCCATCTGGGGGGCGACAGAAAGCACCACATCTCAGTCACTCATTCCTGTAGCACAAACCGAACAGAGCAGAGCGGCCATGCTCTGCTCTGATAAAATAGGATAAAATAAGATAAAACTTCCTATGGAAATAAAGAGAGGCTAGAACCTACTGGAAACAGTAATCAGATATTTCCAAATTCAGCATAGGAAAACTTGGCTTCACCTACAAATTTGAAAATTAGTAGCTTAACACAAACTTAGTCGAAGGATGCAGCTACCCAAAAGTTGGCTCAGTTTTTTCAAATGGGTAAAATCAGTCACCCATGAACAAGGAGACTCTCAAATGGCCTGACTATTAAAAGCCCTACAATGTCTCTTACTGCATCTGTACAGAATAGGAGACAACGCTGAACAAACAGCACAAACATGGATCACAGAACACTGTGCCTCCAAATAGTTTGAGTTCAAATGTAAGGCTCTGTTAAAAACATTATCATGGTTAACTTCCCTGTTAATTCACAAAACAAACTGTAGGCAAGCACAGAACACTCCTTTCAGAATATTCCCAAGAGGGCATCTCTGACATCTTTCTCAAGAAAGAGAGTGGGTCGTATGTTTACCAAGGCTGGATAATCACCTTGGCATTTAGAAGCCCACTTAATTTTGCTGCAGATAGAAAATCTGGCTTTTTTTGTTCATATTTGGAAAATGCTTGAGTGGGATGCAGTCTATTTATGGAACACAGAATACAGCCCACAGCTTGCAAACAAGAGGGTTTGTCAACTTCTGGTTTTGATTAAAGCTAAGTGATTTGAAGGTATTTTCCCCTCCTTGCTCTTTCACTGTTCTGGCAGATCTCTTTAAAGCAAGTTGAAGTACATCAAGCAAGGTACTGCTACGGAATAAAGGTACGATTATGTTTCAAATTTTCATTTAATCTAAGCTAATTTTCAAGCTGTGTTTGCATCTAACAGCTTCTATGAGTCCATCAAGATAAAAACACAGCATCTTAAGACGCTGTAATGGGATTATCATTACTGAGCAGCTAAAACAAAGAACTGATGGTAAAAACTGATGTAGCTTCTTACAAGATTAAGTTACCTCCACAAAATCTTTTCCAATGCTGAATACCTGCACAAGATACATCTGTGCACCAATGCTATTCTAGTTTTCTGCAAAGAGATAAATTTCCTTAATGGAGACTAAAATTTCATTAAATGAATGCAAAGAAAAGCTGAGAATTAGATACCTAACTCCCTGGGGAGATAAATAATAAGTGAAATCTAACTGAAAATCTGTGAGAACATGTATTCAACCATGTATTCTCATGGGTGTGTACATGCACATGAATATAACTATAGATAGGGACGTCTTCTCACTACCACAAGTGAGAGAAGTCACCTGTTTTTCAACTAGAAAATTACACAAAGCTTCAAAATGAAACATATTCCATTGATAAAACTCAACAGCTTATCCATGAGCATGTGCTGCTCCATAATGCCGTAGTTTATAAACCTCCTATTAAATAGCATACTGAGCAGAAGGAAAAAAAGAAGCAACAGTAATGTTCTCTGCATGTGGTTAGCACCAACACCTTATTCATCCTCTGTATCATCAAAAAGCTTCTCCTTTTGGAGGTCTTCACAGTAAAACATGTTACTATGCAAAAGTGATTTCCTTCAGCTTACCATGCTGGGTCAGGTACTCAACTATATTCCACACAACTATTGGAATGCCATTCTTGCTCAGTCCCTGCTGCTGGAGCTCCAGAAGACTCACACCAAATACCTTTGGACGGGTTGCATCCTTCTGCTTATTCAGTGGAAGTGAGGCTATCTTTTTCACGTCCTCCTTCAATCTCACAGCTGACTTGCTTTGCTTTAAGAGGCATAGGAAAAAGAAGCATTAATCACATTTGCTACAAAATGTTGCACAGTTGCAACATGACAGTATCCATCAAAACTGGCTTTTATGCTTCAGAGTAAGTTTTTGGTCTTACTTCCTTTTAACTGACAGGAAAATCCCTGTAAAGTGAGAAACAACAACAACAACAAAACTATTAAAGAAAAAACAAGAGTAACTAATAGGAAGAGCAGTAGTAGTCTGTAGTTAGGATAAGGGAGAAAGACACACTAACATGGAAGTATGTTACTAGAATAACAAGGAACTGGGACTCACAAGAGACTGCTTTTGTAACTCACACAGTTCATGTAGGTTACAAAAGCAATAGGACAAACACACACATAAAAAAAAACCCAATATACTACAATCAGTTTGGGATGTCTCCGGGACACCTGTCAGTCTCTGAGCATATTCAGGTTCACTGTATCTTTCTTCCAAATGGCATTTCCTAAAGATTCATTTTGGCCACTGTCAGGTGAGATGAACCCTTATGGAAGATTTTATGACATATTTAGTATCTGATAAGTCTGAAATCTAATTACAGAGATTTCAAGGTTAAAAACAACTAGGTAATCCAATCACACGTAATATTAGGGGAAAATGTCAGATCATAATAAAACCTTAACTTCATACATCCCACAGTTTATTCTGAAGGCATGACATACATCTAGAAGACATTCTCACAAGTTTTGAGTTGCAGTGGCAGAGAGAACATGAGAACACATCCAGTAACTCCCGAGGGAATAACATAATTCAGGATTACTTTCGCAACACAGAAATCTAAATATGCATACAGTGCTATGGTTAGGAAAGACCACCCAAGAGCAGCAGCATAGCCCACCACATTCATGACCTCTGTATATATCCAAGCACCATTTTGCTAATGCAGGCAAGCAGAAATCCTCATGTTTATGGCATCACACTGCTGGAACTGTAGGTCACCGATACCATAGAGTTCAGTCTATTTGTTTAGGAAGGCCACCACGAGCCTGACACTTAAAATCAATTTATTCCTACTGTGTTTTACTAATGAACAGGTAGTAGAAGCCTTACTGAAATTTACAGCATTCTCTTTACGTATCGCAAAGAACTGCTTGGACTCTGGTTGTGGCACTTGACCACATAAAGGCACGCTGCTTCTTTGAAAAACAAGTGCTTGAAAGCTCTGAATTCGTGGAGCTGCACGCTTACTGTAATGAAACCCAACGTCTGCACCAGGGCTGCCTTTGAGCCCGCCTGTCCTACAGCTCTAACACAAACGGGCAGCTCACTGCCTTCTGTCTGCTATGCCTTTCTCACTGAACACGGTCACTTGGAGCAGAAGTGTGTTGTAAGGCCCCAGGCACCTATCTGATCTTTGTGAAACGTGTTACTAGCATAAATGTCATGAATATGTGTCATTATTTGCCAAATAGCAACGCAATAAATAAACAAAGCCAGCATTCCTCTGAGCGCCTCGTTAATCCTCACAGCAAGTAGCACGTGCACGATTGAACTGAAGGCTGAACGACTTGTTAGAACATCGCTTTTCACCGATCTCTTTATAAAATAGATGCTTCCACGGAAGATTAAAAATGCACGATTTTCACTTCCAAAGTTTAAGTGCACGACACAGCGGCGAGAGGGCTGCCCTGCATGGCAGGAACGCGCACACAGGCCTCGAGTATGGGCTATACAAATGCAAAAATAAAAAAGGAAAAGCCCGGAGCGGCCTTTATCCATCTTTGCTTTTCCTAAACACCGCCTCGGAGAGACGCGGGAGCCGAGCGCTGGGGACGAGGCGCTGCAGGCAGGGCCCAGCCCGCCATCTCCCTTCCCCTCCCCACACGGACCCGCCGCCGCTTCCCCTCCTCCCCGGCCCGGCCGCTCCCCGCCCTACTCACGCGGATGGCCAGCGCCCCGGCCCCCATGCTGGCCGCCAGCCGGGCCGGCTCCCACCGCCCTGCCCTGCCCAGCCCAGCCCTCCGCGCCCGCCTCCTCTGCGCCGCACCCCCGCAAAAAGGGGTGGAAAAACCCCACGGTGCCTGAGCCTGCCGGCAGTCACGTCACACACTTGTGCGGAGCCCGCATGCCAGCAGCAGAAAGAACTCATTCCCCTAGCGTCCCGCTGCCTCCCACCTCAGCTGGAAGCGTGGTTGGGGCCAGAAATTTAAAGTATGCTTCAAAATAGCGCTGTGGAGTTGTGGTATTTTCAGTGTTTGACCTTTATTGTCAAAGAAAAGCACATAAGTGCGTGCTTACTTCTGTCTCCTTTCAGATGCAAACGTTACCATCTGAGGAGGAAGCCTGCCTGTCAGAAATACTTTATCTGTGCAGGACAAAAGAACATCTGTCCAGCTAGAGAAAAGGGCAGACGAACATTTTCCTGGAGGAAAGATGGGAAGAGACTGAGCCGTGCATCAGATGGAAAATGTTACCTGCAGATCTGAATTTTCATTTATAATCCATTTCTACTAGGTATTGTGATGAGAATTTCCTTCATAATCGGTTATTCTTTTCCCGTCTAAGCATACCTAGACAAGTCTAACCCAAAATGATTACTTTCCAACTTTGTACAGTTAGACTTTGTCCTCAGCGTTTTCTTAGTTTCCTTTTAAGTACACTGTGGGACTCAGAGTTGATGTAACATCCTCCTCTATCCCCCTCCGTATTGTAAGCCACTATCATGCTTTTCACATAAATCACACAGAGCTGTCTTCTTAGTCCTAATCACAGCTCCACAGTAAAACCCAATTATATGCTTCAAACTGTAATCTGGACGGTGAATGATGAGAAACTGATAATCTCTGGAGACTTTTGGGGTGAAGAGTTCAGATGTGAATCCATATTGAATAGCATTAAGGCTTTTATAAATGCATTTTCAGAAACAGCATGTAGATTCTTATCCTTTGTAACAGAAAACCAGAAAACAAGCAGCAGCAGCAGAGCTGCTGCTTTTTTTTCCAACACAGCTGAAGCAAGCTGTTTACTGAAGTTGGGAAATTCACCCTTCTGTTCAGTCACTTGGAATGCCCGGGGATGTACGTATTTTCTCTAAGTTAATAAAAAGAACCTCTGAATAAAGAAACATCTTAAGGGTGCTGAAGTGCTTCTTCCTACAAAAGAATGGAAAATAGCGAAACTTCCTCACTGCCTTTATCTCATCCTAATTTTTCCTAATCAGCACCACATAAGGCCAGTTTTCCCCCCGTGGAGGGCAGACTTAGATTGAGCTCAGCTTTTCCTCATCCCCAGCCTAGAAGTGAGTGGATTTCCTTCTGCACCTTTCTCCCTTCTCCCCAGAGACATGCTTCAGTGCATTTTGATCTTTCCCCTCTCCCTTTGGTGAACCACTGCACTTCAGAATGACAGAGTTTGAATGATGTTAGAATGCAGAATATATTTGTCTTTCTGGCACCACAGAAAGCAGCTAAGATGTACTGTGGTGGCTGACTGTAGGTTGCACCCTACCTAGGGAAGCCATCACCAAAAACCCTTAGAAAACAAAACAAAATGAAAAGAATCAGAAGCAGTCTTGCCTATGACAGGGAAAACAACAGCAACAACAAAAACCCAATCCAAAATCCAACAACAGAAAGTCCTTCTGTATATAAACCTCGCTATGCTGTTTTGTGTTCCCTGGAAAAGATGTTACACAAAATCACCACATCAGTCACACACGTAAGCAGAAACAAGAAGTTCCAAATGATAATTTTGTGTTTTTGCTGTTAGAGAAAACACTGCTTTTTGCTTCGGTGTCTCTTTTGTAGCTCTGGAGAATTCTGTGCTGCATGGACAAATATTTATGAAACTTGTCATAAATACATCAGTTCAGAACAAATACCTTGTGAAAGACAGATGAAAAGCCTATGAGATCCGTAAGTTGAGACTCACTAGCTTTTATGACATGCCATGCCTACCCACCTTTAGTCACACAGTTGTTTCCTATAGTTGGCCTTTTAAAGTACCTATATTTTAAGTGGGCCAGCAGAATGTGAGTGTATATCTCATCTAGCTGAGATATACACTCACATTATATATTCTAATTCCACATAATAGCTAAAAGCTAATGTTAAGACAAGGATGGACTAATAAAATCAAGCAGCGAGTCAAGCAAAGAAAAAAGGTTTTTTTTTTTTCTTTTTCTCTTACATTTGTTTACAAGTAAGACATTTGACCTCATCTGTTGAAACAGCATTCCTAGATGGAAAGAACTTCTGTTAGAAGTTCTAAGGAACTTCACACCGCTTCTGTGAATAATCTCATTATCTCTGCGATGCAATATGTTTCTTTAACTGTTACTCATCATTTCCACTGTGACATCAGAATTCAGCACTTATTTCACAACAGCTCACAAAACAAGCAGGCTGCTGTGAAATAGATGTCTGCTGCCATCTCTGAAATCCTTGAGCATAACTCTGTTCTCTCCCAAGTAGCTGGACCAAGTAGCCTGCTGTGAGATACTTGCTGTGACCTTCCTGGCCACATACGAGAAGACCAATCCAACTAAAAGTGCTCCGGACTTCAGCAGGTGGTCTGAGATCTGCCCCTTCCGATCCAGTTCATGCAAAACTCCTTTTCAGATACTCAAAGGTGATAGAGGCGTATCTGTGATGGTCTAGCCAAGGCTGTGTGTAGAGGTGTAGTAGTGCATAATGGGGGCACACCATTCAATTCAGTTGAGATACCTCTTCAAATTACTAAAGCATTACTGAAATGGTCTGCCTCAATAAACTTCTAAGCATAACTAAGCGAAGACAAATAGCTATCACATAGCTGAGTACAAAATTAATGCATACTTAAGAAGCAGGCTTACAAGCCTACTTAGTCAATGAGATGGAGACAGTCATACTAATTATAAAATTATTAAAAATATTATGAGGCTTCTTCGGGCTTACCTAATTACAAAATTAAGCACGGTAGTGCAAAACCGCTCGGCATCTAAGGATTTGGTCATCTAAGTAGTTTTGCTGCACAAAGAAACAGGATCACTGCAGAACAGTGTCATAAATGAGGCTACTTCCCAGGGAAAGGTGGAGTTGGAGAACAGCAGCAGTTCTGCTGCTGCTACCATACTCACCCTGTGCTTGTAAGGCATTAATGACCTAACAGCGTCATGCCCCTCCCCAAACCGAAACTGTATCACAACAACTCACTTTTGCCCAGGCAAATCACTAGGCCTCTTTGAAGTCGTACTAAAATCAAAGTGGTTGCTAAATGTCTGTGGGAGACAAAAAGCATGAAGCGTATTACACAATTCCTGTCCAAATGCAGCGCTGCCCAGCAGCCTAACTGCTCCTCAGCATTTTACTCTTAAGCAATAGCCACGAGGGAAAAAAAACAAAATCACTCAGGCAGGACCCCAAGCTAAAACCTGCCAGAGCACATGCGGGCAGCCTATCGTAGAATCATAGAATGGTTTAATTGGAAGAGACCTTAAAGATAATCTAGTTCCAGCCCCCCTGCTATAGGCAGGGACACCAACCTCCCACTAGATCAGATTCCTTAAAGTCCCAGGCTTTGATTGCCTCCAAGGAGGGGGCATCCACAACCTTGCTGGGCAACCAGTGTCTCACCATCCTCACAGTAAAGAATTTCTTCTTTAAAGGAACATCTAGTAAAGAATTTCTTTAAAGAACATCTAGTCTGATTCTACTGTCTTTCAATCTGAAACCATTTCCCCTTGCTCTGTTACTATGTGCCCTTATAAAAAGTCCCTCCCCAGCTTTTCTGTGACTGCCCTGAGGTCCATGCTAGGTTCACTTGCCATCCTGAGGGCTAGCAGAAGGTCAGATGCTGAACTGACCCATGATTCTGCCCATTGCCCCCTTCCTCCTGCAGCTACTCATTTCATGGCAATGTATTGCATAGGCCTGTGTTAAAAACAAACACCCACAGGGGCTGATGATGCTGCCATTGCTTGGGCAGGGCTTGTGGGCCATCAGGGCCCTGCGGTCTGTTTGCCCACGTGCTGTCTGGGCTGCCAGTGCTGTGGTACAGAAGAAAAAAAATCTACAAGCAGCCAAGGAAAATGTGTTTTCCTCCCAGTTTGATCAGCATTCTGTCTGTCTTTGCTGGTTTAACAATAGCAACTGCTCTTTAGTGACAGTAGGGAAAAATACATACACTGGAATTGGGAATTGAAAGAAGGATTTCCCTTGGGTGTTGCTCTTGTGAATAAATTAAATATCTTAATTATCTAAAACTAATTTTTTGTTGTTTGTTTCTTGCTTTTGTAAATGTATTTCTACCTTGTGCTTTTGTATGAAAGTCTGAAATTTGCTGGCTTTCTCTTCATAGTAAATTACCAAATAAATTCAAATACCATTACTTCTGTGTATAGAGAGGTTTCTTTCCCTACAAGAATGAGTATCCATGGTTCTTGCCTTGTCGGGGACCACATATTATTGCTGTTATTTGGACTGTGCATATTGCCAAGATATATTAATTCATAAGTAATAACTGGTAGTCTTCTCTTCACTATAACTCCATTATGTTGTCTAAATTGGGAAACACAAAAATCCACTGGGTAGCACTTAGTGAGCAGAAAATGAAAAATGGGATATTTGAGAGCTCTTTCTCTGAAAGAAAGGGCAGGGCTCTGTTTTGTGTCTCTTTTCCAACATAAATCCCATTAAAATGTCAGGATTAATTTTGTATGTCTTCACAAGACCTTGCCCATTTGAGGCAGGGGAGGATGTATGGAAAGAAGAAATCCAATATTAAAGTTATAATTGTAAAGCAGAAAAACCTGGAAGCCTTCACCTTCAAGCATGATTTAAAGCTTAGTCAAGCCTGAATAATGTTGTTCTGCAGGTCAACAGTTTCTTGTTATCTGTTATTCCACTTTATTTGTACGAAATTTCCTTTAAGGTTAATATTTGTTGGAGGCAGACATTACTACATGTGACTTATCTGAATGCAAAATACACTGAATAATGGATAACTCATCAGGTAAATGGTTCTATAAAAGAAAACACAGATCCGGTCATTAGTGAAAAATATAAATGAGATTTGTAAATATTTTTTCTTGACTTTAGGTAAACTATGAAGAATGCTGAATATAGATATTTTGATATAGTATTTGTTTTGGGGAAGATTTTGTTAAGGTTTATGACTTGTGACATTTGAAGGGTTTTTTCCTTCAAGGGAAAAGGGGGGAGTGAGCAAATGACTCTGGGGTGCCAAATCACCTTCCATGTTAAACCACAACACTCCCTCTCTTCCCTCTTTCCTTCTGCCCCAGATAACAATAAACATGACTTTATCAAAAGTGATTTATCTCAGTAGAGCTCTCGCTGATATTAGTACATTCTGGGGCTGACCTGTGAGTAATTAGATCCATAAACAAAGATATAAGTGGTTGGCGATGGGAGGATGTATCACCACTTAATATGGATGATCCAAGATGGAATTGTGTCAGTCTGTTGTATAAGTGGTGATAAGATCTAAGAAAATATTGGACAAATGGAAAGTATAGAAAATGCTTGTCTTTAGCTCAGAACGAATGGGAGAATTTGTAACAGTGACGTACATAAAATAAACAGGTACACTATATAATGTTTTCTACCGAAAACTTTCAGGGGCTGCGCATAACCTTATAATGAAATGTAGCTTATTACTTATTTCAGTCAAGCTGGCAACCGCATTCAGCTAATCATCAGATCTGCAGGGTAACTGCAGATGGCCAGTTGTGTTTTAGCCTGGATTTCTTCTGTTGGCCGCGTGGGACAGAACACCTGTGACTCTTTAAATAGAAAACAAGCAATAAAGCAGCTCTTATAAGTTCAGAATTGCTTTCTGTTATTGTAAGGAGGATACTAATCTCTTCTCAGTAACAGAAAATTACGTATGTGTTTTTAGAGAGAGGATTATTTCTCATATTGCTGCAGTGGCTTATAATTTGACATCAAACTGAAATGAGATCAGATGTTTTATGGTCAACTACATCGTGGAGATGTTTTAATTCCAACATAGGTAACAAATGGATTTGTTTTAGATATAGTCATCCCTAAATAATAGCAAAGCAGGCTACCACTTATTACTTATGAATGACTATATCTTGGCAGTATGCACACTCCAAATAACAGCAATAGTACATGGCCCCTGAGAAGGCAAGAACCATGGACATTCATTCTTGTACGGGAAGAAATCTTCCCTATAGGAGTTATGGTATTTAAATTTGTTAGGTAATTTACTATCTGCAGAGAATTGAAAGCATTTTTCCACTCATTTTAAACATATACTTAATAAATGAAAAAGAGAAATGGAATAGCAAAAAACCTCTATAAGCTAGTTGATGCAGTTTTAAGGAATCTCCTGCTTCATTTGTTGTGAAGTAACAAAACCATATGAAAAGATGGATCTTTGTGTCCTCTTACAAGCCACAAACTAAAATGTATGCAAAGCGATTTAATTGTGAGCTGTTGGAAATGACAGAATGTTTGCAGGGCTTCACTAATTGTTCAGAACTTGATCTGCATTGCTCAAAGCTCTGGGTGAATAACACCAGGATGCATCACATGCACCAGCCCCAAGCATGTGACAGGGCCTGCTGGTCTGTGTGATCTCTACAATGCAGCTCATCAGTTGATCACAGGATCTCGTCTGAGTTTATTTGCTTTGATGGTACTTGAATCACATCAGAAACCTGCTCCTCCCCCTTGACCTTCTGCAGCTGAAGCACTCCAGGGGAAGTAACCACAATAACGAGAGTTTCATCAAAGAGCCATACATTCCTCAGCTATGCCACCTCTGTGGAAAGAATAAGTGCAGATGCAAAAGAAGGATACACTGCAATGAAATGAGCTGTGAATAATCTTTGTTGTTGTTGTTGTTGTTGTTGTTGTCGTTCTCCATTTAAGGAGTTTGCCAAATTTATACAGGTGCTTTTCCAAGAACTTTCAGAAATAGTACCCATTAATCTAATTAATGTAGAAAAATATTTTCAGTTAGGCAAAAGAAGTGTGATCTGTTCTTGGTCAACAAAAATGGCGATAGTATTGACATCTGTTCTGATCTCCCTGAGAAAAAAAAAAAAAAGAGAACATGAAGCTGAACATACCCAACTACATAAATAGAGCTGTTCGTTCACAAAAGTAGGTGTTCCAGAACTCAGCTGTACACATTGTAGTTCCTTAGTATCCTCAGTTATACTACAGCAGGGGAAATTTCTAGGCGTTCTGTCTGTCCTCTTTAGACGAGCTACCAGGCAGCATGAGCAAATCCAGCTCTCAAACAAGCATAAGTGTTTCAGCATTCTTGTCAAGGCAACTTTTTCATGCATTCCATTTCCAACCACAGCACTGAGCATGCCTACACCTACGCAATAACAGGGAAGGAATTTTCAGATCACAGGAGCTCTATAAAAATAAAAAAAACATTGAAGAAACAATGCCAAATTCACTATTTTTTCTTCATTTATCTTCTCCCTGGTGATTTGTCCATCTTCTGGATAAGGCAAAGTTGATATTCTATGTGGAAGAACAAGACAATCAGAAGGAAGTTAGATGAGAGTGCACTGCAAATTTGAAACTCCACTGTTCTGTTAACAGTGTTTTGAGTAGAACTCCTACCCCTCAGCAGGTTCCAAAATTAATTCACCATCAAAAACCAATGAAAAATACTGTGTCTGTCTAAAATTTCTAACAGAGGCAGCACATTTATCTTGGCCAGAGAGCTCATGGAGATAGTTATTCATTGCATGCCTTACATCAAAGAAGTAGTTCACATCACAGATTCACACAGAATCACGGAGTTGCAGAGGTTGGAAGGGATGTCAAGAGATCATCAACTCCAATGCTTCTGCTAAAGCTGGTTCCCTACAGCTAGTCACACAGGTAGGCGTCCAGATGAGTCTTCAGTATCTCCATAGAAGGAGACTTCACAACCTCTCTGGGCAAGCTGTTCCAGTTCTCTGTCACCCTTACCATAAGGATGTTCTTTTGCATGTTTGTATGGAACACCTTATGTTCAAGTTTTAGGTCATTGCTCCTTTTCCTATCACTACACGCCACTAAGGAGAGCCTGGCCTCATCAGTTCGCCTCCGACCTCTCTTTAGATATTTACTAACATAAACTCGATTCCCCCAAGTCTTCTTTTCCCCAGGCTGAACAGATCCAGGTTACTTAATTGCAAGTTCTTGCAACTGGGTCAAGGCAGCATCCACTACCAATACAAGCTGGGGGATGAAAAGATTGAGAGCAGCCCTGCAGAAAATGACCTGAGAATACTGATGGATGGCAAGCTGGACATGAGTCAGCAATGTGACCTCACAGCCCAGAAAGTCAACTGTACCTGGGCCACTTCAAAAGAAGCATGGCCAGCAGGTCAAGGAGGTGATCCTGTCCTTCTGCTCCGTGCTGGTGAGAGCTCAGCTGGGGTACTGCATGCAGATGTGGAGTCCTCTGTACAAGAGAGACAGGACCTGTTGGAGTGCATCCAGAGGAGGATCACAGAAACAATCTAAGGGATGGAACACCTCTCCCACAAGGACAGGCTGACAGAGCTGGGGCTGTTCAGCCTGGAGAAGAGAAGGGTGCAAGGTGATCTGATAGCGGCCTTTCAATATGTAAAGGGGAGCTACAGGAAAGAAGGAGACAGACTTTTATGCAGGGTCTGTTACAAGAGAACAAAAGGAAATGGTTTCAAGCTTAAAAAAAGTAGATTCAGGTTACATATAAGAAAAAAATCTTTTACAGTGAGGGTGGTGAGGCACTGCAACAGGTTGCTCAGAGGTGTGGCGGTTGCCCTGACCCTGTAGACTTTCAAGTCCAGGCTGGACCAGACCCTGGGCTCCCTGATCTATCTGTGGATGTCCCTGTTCATCGTAGGGGAGTTGGATGAGGTGACTTTTTAAAAGTCCCTTCCATCTCTTGATGATCCTATGATTCTACTCAGTGCTTCCACATATGGGACATGCTCCAGGCTCTTTATAATCTTTGTGGTCCTCCACTAGAATCCTTCTAGGAGATCCCTGTCTTTTTTAAACCAGCAAGCGCAGAGCTGGATGCAGTAGTCTATCATCTGGGACTAAACTCGTGATTACACTTCCATCTAGTGGCAACAGTTACCGGCTGCAAAAGTGACACTTTCTGCCTACAATGACCGTGATTTGACAGCCAACTAGCAGGATGCATAAGGCATGTCCTCTTGGTTCGATAACATTTGTTGTGCAGTTTCTAATCTCACACCTGCCTTCATGCTATAACAAAGAAAAGCAGCTCAAAGAAAATCTTGTCCTGGTCAAAAATTGACAGGTTCCAACATCTCAGCAAAACTGCATTCGAAGGAATTTGTTGTGAGTTGCTCCATGCAGTGCAGGCAAGGAGCCCTGGTTTGAAGGGCTTGAGTCTTCATGCCAATACAGGTGTGAATTGGGAAATGTGTTATCTCAGCTGCCACATAGCAAAGAGGTAGCATTGGGCAGAAGTGCAGGTAATCAGAGCTCTTGGATATGGGAGGAATTTGATGAAAAGGTTTGGTCTGCTTGCTATTTAGAGAGCAGCAGTTGCTCCAAGCAACTTTCTGGCAACTGCCAGAAAGACTTTTCAGGATTTTCCAAGGAAATGAAGAGTGGAAGGGAAATAAAAATGAGAGGGCAATTTTTTTTTTTTTTTTTCCTACCATATTTTGATGTTAGAACTACCCCTTAACAAAACATAGAAGGGAAATATCTCCAATATTTCACACTGAAAATGTTCATTTTTCATTGACCAGCTATATGCAGACAACCAAGTTTATTGTTTGGTCTGGACATGTCATTCTTTGTGGATGTGTGTCACCTCACTGGCCTTTCTCAGACAAATTCAGCAGCTGTGTCCTGACTGCTGCATGCCCAGGAGATGGCTGGTAGGGAAAGCAACACAGGGAGGCAGGGCTGACCACTCAGAGCAGCCAAGATCTCCTGCTCCTCAGCAGCTTTCTATTTTTCATCAGCCATGTGCACTACAAATGTAAAAGCCCATGCTATGCCTTCAAGAAAGCTATTCCACAGCATCCCTGGAGACTTACCTGAATTGCTGACCAACCTAGATCTTAACTGCTCAAAATCTATCTACTTGATTTTGACTGGCTTTTACACACTCCTTTGTTGGGCTTGTTCACTGCCCTGAAGGCTAGTGGCTAGGAGAGATCTGGAGCTCACCAGAGACAGGCAAGGAAAGAGAGTTTCCTTTAGAAGAAATTGCTGATTTTTGTGGTAAAATTTTAACACACATCATTTTTACTGAAAATTGATTAGCTCAACTCTGTCTCCTTGGCATTCTGGCTAGGTGACTCCTGCTCCTATTTGTGTTAGCTGGAAGTCCAAGACTCATTTAGGCTGCACTATGTTAGTAACCCTGACGCAAGTCCTGAGGTGTGCCACGTGAGGTGTTTCCTGCAGAATCAAAGAAATACCTATTCTCCTGGTTGAGGCACTGGCACAAGCTTAACTGCAATACTGTGTACAATTCTGCTTCATGACAGATTATTTTGAATGAAGACAAGTGCATAAAAGAGCTAGCAAGACAAAATAGGCTCGGGAGAGCTCAGCTTGGTGCTGAAAAACAAAGATTGAAAACAGATATGCTTGTGCTTACCACCACAACATAATAATAAAGAAAAACACTAGAAAGAGGAAAGAGCTATAATGTGTAGAATTATATTAGTAAAAGGCATTGAATTGCCTATGATTAATATTGGGGTGAAATAAAATTAAAAACAAATGAAAAAGGTTCTGGAATAGCTTTTTGAATGGAGTGGTAAAAACAAGAAATGCAATTAGTCTGAAGATGGATTATATGATAGGGATGCTTAGCAGTAGGATGTGGCCCTGGGGAGCCAGCAGATTTCTTTCTGTACTCCATCCAAGGGGAGGTTCAGCCGTGAAAGACACATGACACAGTAACGCAGGTCACAGTGATTTACAGGAAATTACTTTCCAGATTGACAATTTTTAAATTTGGGACTTTCCCTTTTCCAGCAAAATAGGAATCATCCATGGGAAGCAGACAAGTCCCATGAACGTGCTTTCTTAGCCAAGAAACTCAGTATCCCATTGAAAAGTAGCTCATTGGAAAAATTCAGGAATTCCTTGCCCTGGACTGTGCTTGGACTTGAGCAAACCTCTTGAGCAATGGCCTTGTCTCCTACTTGTCTGTCCACTCATCTTGCGAGTCACTGAGAACTCTGTACATTTTGTGCATCTGGAATAAAAATTTTCTTCTTTTTGTATCCCCTGGCAGGTCTTTCATATTTTTGCCATCTACAAGCACATTTGGAAATGTTTTTCAACAAGTTTGAGTTAGCACAGAATTTGCCTTTGCTCTTTTCAAGTAACTTTGTAATAGAACCATAGAATCACAAAGAATGGAAAAGACCTCTAAGATCATTTAGTTCAACTGTCCACCTACCACCAATATTGCCCACTAAACCCTCTACTCTTTCCTTAAACACCTCCAGGGATGGTGAATCTACCACTTTCCTGGGCAGCTTGTTCCAGTGCCCAACCCAATTTTTCTGAGAAGGAATTCTTCCCAATACCCAACCTGAACCTCCCCTGGCACAACTTGAGGCCATTCCTTCCAGTTGGATCACTGGTTATGTGGAAGAAGAGGCCAAGCCTCACCTCACCACAACTTCCTTTCAGGTAGTTGTAGAGAATGATAAGGTCTTCCCTGAGCATCCTCTTCTCCAGACTAAACAATCCCAGTTTCCTCATCTGCTCCCCATAAGACTCGTGCTGCAGACCCTTCACCAGCATTGTTGCCCTTCTCTGGACACACTCCAGGACTGCATTGTCTTTTTTTTGTGGTGTTTTTTCAAACAAGGGCTACATTTAATTAAAACTAGCCACACAGGTATTTGCTTTATATGACATGTTTACAGTATGTTCAATTTCAATGCAAAATGATTCTCAAAGCCCCAGAGGATGGATGAATTTAAAGTGATCATAAATGCACATAAGATGTCTACAGCAACTGGATAAAAATTAATCCTGAAAAAGCTGAAACATACTGAAATGAGACAAATGGCTTCAAACAGAGAACCTTTTCCTAAAATTCTCTAATGCACAGGAGGTGCACTAGAGTCCATTCCATTGAGCTGCTGACCAGAAACAGCAGTTAGAGCTTCTGCACAGGAGACTGTGCGCAGTCCTTTGAGCCTGCCAGTGGTAGTGGGGGGTCTGCAAGGTAGTCTCTAGGTCTTGCTGGAGATAAGTCTCTGTTCTGAGAAGGTATACAGTCTCTGGAGGCAGGTGGGTATAGTGGTGCACCTGGCAGAGAATCATGTGGGCTAGGAAGACCTAGAGGCTGGAAATGAGGGGGCCTATGTCTGTAGATTCTTGGGTTTGGAGGGGGCAGCAGTGGGCCAGGAGGCAGACCTTTCATTCCTAAATGCGAGTCAGGGAAGCAATGTCTTGCAGCTGCTGGTGGTAAGGGAACACCACAAACTAGAGGCACAGGAAGAGGTTAAATCCTATGGAAAGGAGCTCGTGATGGTCCACAGTCAATAGGCAGTGAAGGTCCCATCACTGGAGAGGTCATGACAGGTGTCTCAGTGAAAGAAGGTGGATCCTTGGGACTAATGTTAACCACCTTATCCTTTGCTGTGGAAGGGAAGAAGGTTCTCTGCTCGCTACTGATCAGAGATGCCCACAGTAGGCTCAAGATTGGGAACTGACATCCACCCAGGAAGCTCTGGGGTCTTCTGTAGAGCAGAACGATCCTCTACCACTGTACCAAATTCACCTTTTGAGCCTTCTAACTGAACAGCAGAAAGAGGACGACTGACCCATGTTCAGCTGCTGTTCACATGGAATCCTGCTCCACTTCAGTCTTCAAAGCTGTGGTTGGAACAGTTGCTACAGCATTCTCCATGCCTAGGAGTTTCTGTGGGAAGCAGCAGAGACAACAGCTCTCTTTCAGTGCATCCCTGCTTATCAGATCCTGGATGAACAACAAAAAAAAAGACATGCGCAGATCTAACCCAGATGTGATTGATTGCTCTGATTTATCCTCATGTTATTATTATTATTATTATTTTCCCACAGCCTCTTTTCCTGCTGTAGCTGCCAGCTGATTTAGTGCTGGCTCAGAAAGGATGTAAGGTCATTTTTATTGTAACTCTCCCACACAGTGCCTAATGATTTGGAGTCACAGCACTCTTGCCTATAAAAGGGAACATAAAGCAGTGGGAATCATTGCCACTTGCTGTGCTTGTCCTCAGTAGAGACAGGAAAGTCTCCATGTTGATAATCCTGTTTACATTTCACAATCTATAGGGATACTGAGGGACATACATGCAACAAACAAGGTCAGTGGAAACAGCATAGCTTGGATGTCAATGAAACAACAGTCTCCTTAATGTATTGCAGTTAAAAAGCCTACTTTTTTAAAATATTCATATCCACCACAACAAGAAAGGAGCACAGTCTCCACTGGATGGTAGAAGTATCAGTTGATTCTGCAGTACCCTTCTAGCAAAGATGCTGTTTCTCTGCTTCCTCTGTATGCTTTATTTGAAGCCGAGAGGGAAACTAGCGTAACAATAGCTTACTCTGTGAAAACACAAAGCAAGGGACACTGCTGGCTCACTGCCAATGGACTAAAGACATTTTCACCTGTCCAAGAACAAAAAGAAGGGGCCTTGGGCTACCGGGCTGATCCTTGCTATCAGCTGCTTTTTACAGAGGTTGACAGTAGACGGTAACACATCACTGCATGGGTCAGAACACTGAAAGCGAATTTTCTCCTGAGGAGAAGGGAAGCAGATCTGCATTAGCCACCTCAGGTCCAAAGAAGGGAAAGTCCCCTTTTAAAGTCTCCCTGATAAATAAACAGGCAGCCAAATTAAAGGCATGAGGCCTGACTGGTACCAGAATAATTATAATTAGACTTAGCCATGATTAATGTCCTGGTAATATAATGGTAGAGGATCTAGAGAAAGGCACTGTGCTGAAAAATATGAATGCTGATGAGGACAAAAGGGAGCTGAAAAGCAGGAAAGCAGGTGAGGTGGGATCTTACCAAGCCCAGAATTATTCAGTGGTAAAACTGTCTCCTGTTGCCTGCAGTGAATGCTATGGTGCTCGAGCAGTGATTAACAATACTGAAATACTACTTCATGAGTTCCTGTCAGTATTTCAGCTACAAAGACACCTCCCAGGAAACAGTGATAGGACAAGAGGTAAGAGCCTTGAGCTGTACCATAGGATGTTCAGGTTTGTTATTAGGAAAACTAACTTCTTAGAAAGAGCGTTAATACATTGAACAGGCTGCCCCAAAGAGGTGGTGTTCCAAAAGCATGTAGATGTGGCACTGAGGGAGATAGTTCAGTGGGTAATGGGTTGATGGTTAAACTTGATAATCTTGGTGGTCTTTTCCAACCTTAATGATTCTGTGATTCATAGGTTAGCCAAATAACTGACTAATACAAGCAGGACTTTGAACCTTCCCAGAGATTAAGGTGCTCATTTGTAGCATCACTCCTGCCACATCAAGTTGTTACCACAATTAAGCAAATAGAAACATCCCCACAGAAGCATCTCAGTTATCAAGTCAGCTTCATAATTAACATCTAGACATGACCTTGAGTGTCATGTAAGTACTTGGATTTTTTCTCCTGTCTGATGTTAGCTATGAAGCTACTTAATCTTCAAATACAGACAGAATTTGCATGCTCTTCTTTTTTTTTTTTTTTTTTTTTCAAGTTAGGTCTTACTTTTCTTTCTTTCTTTTCTGTTGAACAGATCTTTAAATTGCTGTCATTTATTGACATTCTCATGGCATAAATTTGTACAACATCCCCAAAGTCTGCAGCAAGAGAATATAATTTAATCTGCATAGCTAAATACTCAGCAGTGAGGAGAAGCTATAATAAGAACTACCTGTTAAAAACATTAACTTGACACTAAAGGTGGATGCATCATTTTAGAGCTCTCATTACATGATCATAAACAACTTTTCACCAGAGAATCACTGAGTAATTTACCACTTAAGGAGATTCCATTCTTGTTGCAAAGTATCTGACTATCAGCCTTACATCTGACTGACTTATTCGCTGCACAAGATTCAGATGGAGCAGTGTGGGAGGACAACATCTTTGTTTGTCTGAACCCAGCCCTCACCACTAACTGCAGCTGAACTTGGTTTCTACTAGAGTCTGGAGAGGACTTGTAGCCCTAGGTACACTAGATTTATACAGTTGTCTGAGGAAGGGGAAAGAGATATTTTTAAAGCCTTCTTGCAAGAAGAGACATATGCACTTGCACTTGCCTCTTCAAAGAGACCAAATAATTGCTACAGAAGTCTGGGTCTTTATGCACAGAATGGAGTAAACAATATCACAGAATATCTTGCGTCTGAGGGGATCCACAAGAACAATAATATCCAACACCTGGCTCCACACAGGACCACCCAAATTTGAGCTTCATGTCTGAGAGTGTGGTCCAACTACTCCTTGAACTCCAGCAGCTTGTGGCCCTCACCAAAGTCTGATCATATTACCCAGAGGAACCTGTGCCAGTGCTCGACCCCCCTCTGGTGAAGAGTCTTTCTCTAACACCCAACCTGACCATCCCTGATGTAGCTCCATGCTTTTCCCTCAGATTCTATCACTGTCACCAGAGATCACTGCTGTCCCTCTGCTCCTCTTGTAAGGAGCTGCAGCCACCAGCAGCCTCAGCCTTCTCTGCCCTGGGCTGAACAAACTCAGGGACTGCAGCCACTCCTAATACACCTTGCCCTTCAGGCCCTTCACAATCTTTGCAGCCTTCCTTTGGATACTCTGCAATAATTTCATGTCTTTCATGTATTATGATGCCTAAAACAGCACACAAGTGTCCCAAAGCTGGAAATATCTGCTTTTTTCCCCTGGTACTCCTCATTCCCATGTTGATACCAGTCTCTTCTGCTTACTTTTCCTGGCCTATGATTATTTTTTCTTTCATTTCCTCAGGCCAGAGCAGAGGCTCTGTGAACACTGACAGCGGCGTGAGGAATTGAATTGCTCCTTAAAAAAAAACAAAACAAAACACAAAAGAAAACAGAATTTTTACATGTTACTGTTCCTGTCCTGGAACAATATAAAAACAGTCAAAGCAAAGGAACAGAAGAGTTTATTCCTTTTGACAAGAGACTAAATTTGAAGTGAATAATAAGACAGTTACTTCCCATGATGAAATACCAGCGGTGCTCTGGGGCCAGAGCATGCAGGAATCTTCATAGCACTCGTTCTGGGGTAAAGCTCCCTGTTGATGGACTAAAGAAGAAATTATGATCCTGCTGAGCAAAGAGGTCCAAAGTCTCATGGTCTTCAGAGGAGGCAAAGAAATTAAGACTGAATCATACTCTCATCAACATATTTGCAAAGGATTGAGATCTTGTCATCCCCTGGCACTCAGGCAGCTCTTTGGGCTCTGATACATGTTATTTTCTCACTTTTAAACACGTATATATTAAACATGTATAAACATGCTAATAAGACCTGCAATGCCTGCTCTCTAAAATCATTATTTTAGTTTGTGCAGGGCATATCCATGTTTCTTCAACTGTATTCCCTTGCCTGGCTTAGTTAGTCTCTGAACAAAGGTTCAGGAGCATCTACAGCTTGTATCTTGGATAGAGGATAGAATTCACATTGTGATTATCTTGCAGAAAGGCAGATGTAGAGGGTTGGTGGCAAGGAGAAGGTGATGCTGGTTTTGATAAAGTCAGACCAGGAGGAACTCCTGAGTCAAGAGCACCCCTTGCCAACCTCCCTGCAGACCTAGAACTTCTGGGGTTCCTCTCACCAAAACAATGATGCAATGGACTGTAAGGCATTGGCCTTAAGCTGAGGATGAGGGAAAAGGCAAGGTTCTTGGATGTGCTCCTTTGCTTACTTCCTAAGACTCCTGGATTTTTAACTGTTTTTATTATGATCAGACCTAGAATGCAGTTATGACATAAATATATGAGTAGAACATACTCAAAATATTATTCTGATTTGATTAAAGCTTCCCTAACTCTCTCTGGCCTATTATCTCCCAGAAAAATTTAATCAAAATTGCAAACTCACTCTGATTGAGCTTAAAGACTGGCAAGGGTAAGCAGAGAAGAACAGGCAAAGTGCTGAAGGAAATAATATTCCTGGTGTTCACTGCCAGTTTGGATGGTATGCTTTGATAAAAGTAATATGAATGGAGGGCCATGGCAACTTGAAAATAAGGCTACAAAATTCTGGCAGAGATTTGCTTTCTGGCTCCTACCAGGTTATCTTCATCACCAGTGCAGGTGGATGCAGCAGCTCCAGTACTGCGGCTGTGAGCAGGAGAGGAGCAGAGTGAGCCTTGTTGGCTGCCTTCTCATTTCACTCCTCACCTCTGCTGTTATAATGCAGAGCTTGCATCTTAGTCTTAATGACAGTAGATGGTGCTATTAACAGCACTATTAATACATATATAGATAATAGTAAGCATACTCAGATGAACTATATTAAATAGTTTATGTTTTCCATGTATTCCTCATGCCAGGGAATACCAGGGCACTGGTACATATTCAAAAATAGCATTTTTGTGTCAGGTCATGTTTAATGTTGGTGCAGCCACTTTTCTGTGTGTCCCTACAGATCTGCTCCAGAGAGAAAACAGAGAAAGATAGTAGGCTGATGCTGAGTAGCAAAGAGCCTTGTTACAAGTCTTACTGAGACTTCAAGGATAATTGCAGTTAGCAGGATGCAAACAGCTGGATCAGAATCTGGCAGGGCTAATGTAAGTGAAACTAATTTCTTAGTTTCACAAGTGTCCTTAGCATCTTGAGATTAAGCTATCATCTCTGTAATCACTTGGGAAGTGCTGTTCTCAAAAGCCAGCACTGATTACTTTATTGGTACATGGCAGTCACTCTGCTGCTTTTTAGAAAAGAGACTTGTAGTCTCGGTCTGGTTACAATAATAGGCTATTATTACACTCAAAGAAGCAGATTAGGCAAGAGCCTTAGGTCCCAGTGAGGCAGAGGCTATGAGGAGTTTTTGCTGGGAACAATTTATAAAGGCAAGCCTCCTCCCAACCCAACCCTAAGAAGTGAAATGATATCAGCACTATCTAAGTTAAAAACAGTCATTTCTGATTTCCAGATCAGTCATATTTACAGGAACCAGATAAGCTTCTTTTCTACCCTGTACAAAATTGTCATTACAATCAAGATCTGTGTGTCCTAGCTAATGAATGATTGGGCCAAGATATACACAGAGAATTGTCCCGAAGGGCCCTGAAACAGGCACACAAAGCATGAAAGCACTCAGCAACATGCTTCGTACTGACAGGCTTAAAGAAAGACATGGAAGGGCCATAAAACAAAACCTCCTTTTTCTCCAGCTAAACATGTCAGAAAAATTAACACTTATCTGACTGAGGGAAAGAGTTGCTCAGAGTTGAAATAAGTTTGTCTGCGTATTTTAAGTCTTCTAACTTCAGTTCTTCAGACTTTATACAGCCCTTTTCCAAAGACATTCAAAACCAGACACATTCAGCTTTGTAAACAGCGTAACAAGCAAAAGATGGCCAGTTTGGTCCAACTATCACTTCTGAAAACCACCACTCTTAGCTATTCTTTCATTTTCTATCATTTTCCTTTGCTAGCAGCAAATCTAACTAGCAAAATCTTAAAAATAAATAAATAAAAATCCAAACACTTAGATCTTTAAACTCATCTTTGAATGTATACAATTTTGTACTCTGTACGTGTCTGAGAAGATTTAAATAGCAGCAGATTGTGTTGCAAGCATTTCCACAGTGATGGAAATTGAAGACCTATTTTTCAAACCTTTTACATACATGCTTAACTTTGGATTATGTTGCTTTGGATTAATGTTACTGACAACAAAGGTATTATTGATAAACTTTGTAGTAATAATGCCCAAGAACTGTATAGATAGTACAACAATATCCATAGAATTAGAATCACAGAACATCCTGAGTTGGAAAAGGTCCTCAAGGATCATCAAGTCCAACTCCTGGCTCCACACAAAACCACTCGAAATTCAAGCTGTCTGAGGGCATCGTCGAAACACTCTTTGAACTCCGGCAGCTTGGAGGTTGTGCCCACTGCCCTGGGCAGCCTGTTCCATGCCTACAGCCCTCTGGTGAAGAACCCTTTCCTAACACCCACCTGACCCTACCCTGATGCAGCTCCATACCTTTTTCTCAGGTCCTCTGGCTGCCACCAGACAGCAGAGATCGGTGCTGCTTCTCTGCTCCCCTCGTGAAGGGCTATAGGCCACCACGGGGCCTCCCCTCAGCCTCCTCTCCTTTGGGCTTCATTTTTCCATTGTGCTTCAACAACAATACTTTTCAGTTATACTAACAGCACAGAAAAGTGTGCTGCAAACAGCATCTCTCAGTCATACGCTTTGCAAAAGACCATCCTAAAATAAGTGCAAGGAGATCTTGTTTCATCAGTATGAATGCTCTCTCTGTTGGCACCATTACCCGCACCATTGTTTTCTTGTCTGGGAGCTTCAAACACAGTTGAGAAATGAGTCAGTAACTTGATTTTTTCAGGTCCTCGAGTTTACAGGCCAAAATCTGACTTGTAGTTTTAAGCCAGACTTTATTTAAGAGGATATTTGTATTTGTGAACACTGTCCCCACTTCTTAGTTCAAAAAGAGATGCAAAGATTGGAGACAACTCCCATCATTCTTTCCCCTCTGAGTTCCCAGTGATAGAAACAAACCTGAGCAAAGAAAGGGCTAGGCTGAGCCCCAGCTGAATCATAACACTTGTAAATTAACTTGCTCATTAAGAGCATTATAGCCCAGCCCTACCAACATCATGGAGCAAAAGCTGAATGATAGCCGAGTATGACTAGATAGAGGCTGGGTTTTATGCAATAGACATTAGTGGAGTCAGTCCAGAAAGGTAAAGTCTGTTTTCTAAAACTAAATGTCACGATTAAGCGGTCTGAACACTGCAACCTTCCAGGTTCTAAATGAACATAGTGCCACTGAAGCTAATGGTAGGAAATTAACTAAATTTCTGCTCAGTGCAGAAATTGTTTTAAAAGGTTCTTACTTCAATTTCAGCTACTTGTTTCTACAGAAAGATGAACAGGAATTAGATTTGTTGCACTAAATAAAGGAGAAGTTAAAGAAATGTCACACAGTATACATGTCACCCATCTGCAAAGCGTGAGACATCATTTGACTGCACTGGAAGTATTCAGGGACTCTGCTGCTACAACATTCTGCTTCCTCCCGATCCTGGGTTTCTGGATCACTTAGCAAAATTGTAGAGGCACAAAAGTCTGAGAACAGAGAAAATACTTTCTATAAGTTATCATGGAGATGTAATATTTTTCTGAACATAGTTCAAGTATTTTGGGTGGACAGTACTGTCACAAAGCAATTCAATGGAAAATAATATAGGAATAATTTTACATATCCACTGGACACCCTTCTTACTTAGCCACGAGGCTGATCTCTACATAGCTGCTGAATCTCTTCCTAATAGAAGTCATTTGTTAAGATTTTTGCTCATGAGTACCTGTGCATCAAACCATAAGTCACAGTAGTTTGTATCTCTTCCACAGCCAAGCCAAGCTGCAAAATACCAGATCTGGTAACACCAACCTGACAGAGCTGCTGTCAGGTATCGTAGTCATCTGAAAAAAAACAGGCAACACAAAGGGAGAGAGAAAAGCCTTGAAAACTCTGTAGAGATTTTGAATTAATCACTTCAAAATTTTAAATGCAAATGTTTGAAAATGAGAAATGAATATGTTTACACAGCCCACTGGAGCCAGTGCCTTTGTGGCAGCACTAATAGGAAGAGGTAAAGTAAAGCACTTAGAATATGCATGAAAACAGTGACAGCATTTAATTAAGTGAAAAAAGTTGCTTCAAAACACTGCTGAAAGAGCACAGCTCATATTCTCAGGGACGGAGTCGTAAGTGAAGCACGAGGAGGGTACACTTCTAGAAGATGTTAGCAGCTGTGTAGATCTTGTTTCCATAACTCATTTGTCTGGCTAGAATTAAGAGTTTTTAAACAATAAGTATTCATACTTTTCTAGACAGGCTGGCTTGGAAGTTTTTGTGTTCAGTAGATGAATCATGCTTCTTCTTCCAGTAAAAGAAGAGAACTTCCACCGTCTCGCTTCATGTAAGAAATCCTATTGCAAAAATGTACGGCCCAGTTCAAACCAAAGTAATAAGATTTATAAAAACATTGCTGAATACGATGTCACTGCATGACCTTCAAATTCTAAGGTGATGACGATGTCTTTAAAGTGTCTTCTGATGCTAACATACTAGCAAGCAGCTAACAAACACTGTTTCAGAAGTACTAATTGATTAATCAATACCCAGATTTCTTTGATTTCTACATCTTTTATATTCTTTTCAGAAAATAACCCCTAAAGAACAGCGTTGCTGGGGAATAAAACAGTTTTGATGAGATTAACGAAACAGGGATTTCAATGAGAGCACCACACAAATACATGTTCACTGTCCTGTGCACAGTTTGGTGCACCTCTTCGGATCAACAGATTACAGAGCACCCTTGGCATTAGGGCCAGGTATGGTCTTACACTCCTTCTTAGAGCCAGATGTAGAAATTGATGGGAGGACTTAGAAAAGCTGAAGGACGCTCTCCTCATTTAAATGATGACAAGTGCTTCTGCCTGGGAAGGCAAAGAGGGAAGTAAGGATGAAGTTAGGGTTAACCCATAGACTTACTGCATCCAGCTCAAGCAGCATATTCCACAAGTTCTGGGTTGGCTGGGATTTTACCATTCCTGCAGTCATGGTCCTACAATCCATTTGGGATTCCAATCACCCATTGCTGTTAATGTTCAGCATAGTGAAGTGCATAAACCCACTGATAACACCTACCAAGGAGAAGGAGCCCTCCCAGCACAGCTGGAAGTGCAACATGCTTACCCACAGCTGCATGCTGTGCCAGCTGAAATATTAACCAAATATGCATGCATAGAAACAGGATTTAAAGGTCACTTGTTGGAAATCAGCAAGGCGCCAAACATTCTGTCTAGTGTTGTTAGAAACCCACTGTATTGTAGCTACAAGATGCTGCCTGTGGCCTCCTGGCAGAGACTGAAACATGCATGCCTTAACCACAATTGCAACCAGGTCTACTGTATTTCCCCAAACAGAGAGGAAGGAACAGGACTGCGTGCCACTGTCACAATAGTTTAAGGCCCTGCATGTTGCAGAGTTCAGAGGCAAAACCCCCTGGCTCTGGGTCTGCCTGAAATGGTTTTGAAGATCGTATCCAGGTGTTCAAACAGCTGCAGCAAACAGGCAACCCCATCAATTGATCCTGGATGGGAACAAGATGACATGCAGATAACTAATTCTTAAAAGAGATCCTTAATTGAGGACACAGCCATCTGGTTTGTCCCTATGGAGAGCACTAACAGCCCCATCAGCTCCTTACAAATGCTCACTGTGTGTTCAGGTACCCAAGGAGGCAGAGCTATTTTATGCTGAGTGCTGTGTAGACTCTGTAGGGGTTTTCTCTACCCTTCTTGGTCTGCATTCGAGGTCTGAAATGAGACAGAAAAGCAAACTGAAACCTTGCAGGGCCAGAAGGTCAAAAAATAATCACTAAGATGGGCTCCATTGACTCTGAACACTGAAGGTATGTGAAGGTTCTATTAGGATTAATTTCAGAATGTAATACATAATATCTTCACCAAGGCCTGGTGCCACTATCTACAGGACAGCAGCCGTGCAATTCAGATTCAGGTTGTAGATGCACGGTGTATGGAGTTATTTAGAATCTAAGCCAGTTCATCAGCCACTCTACAATGAGCGATAACTTTGCTGCAGTCAATAGTGCAGTGTTCATTCACAGCAGCTGATCATCTAGCCCTTGGGGGTTCAAGCTGACACAAATCTTCAGTCAGCAGAACACCAACATGAGAAGCTACAGATGCATTTGTGGACAGCCAGTCAATAAGAACAGGAAAAGAGGTGATATTTTTTCATGCATGTTTAACAGCTACGCTGTTCTTAATTTCAAAAGCAACAGCAGCCAGACCCTACTATGCCTCTTTAGAGCAAGCTACATAAACCTGAGTCCCTGTATGCAGAAGCAATGCGGTGCAGCTGAGGAGTAAGATGTCTATTATTATTCTCGGTGTGCTTCACTCTCATTACATTCCAGGGGAGTCATCTGAGTCAACTGCAATGCTTGGAGTGCTAGTGATCGCAGTGCAGGGGCTGGCTGAACTAAAAGCCAAATAGGATGCTGAGGAATAGGTAACTGCAGAAAGCAGAGACTCTTTGGCATTCAGAAGGAAATTAAAGCACTTCATTTAGTTTCCTGGTAATAATTTCACCACTGAGCAATGTTGCTCTGCACTTGGGACAGAGATCCTCCGGGTGTTCCCACAGTTCAGGAATTTCTTAATTCTGACCATCACTCATTGATGAGGATCAGGATTGATAAGGCTTCCACAGAGCAGCCTTGCTGAGAAGTTGAAGCATCGAGGGGATTATGCTGAACTGGAAGCCTTTTGCTATGACCTCTCTACAAGTCACACAGGAGAAGGCAACTAGAACATGATACCCCACCTGACTGGGGCAGGAGAAAGCTGGTGCGAGTGCTTTGTTCACTCTTGAAAAAGGCCATACTGTAATGTGTTCCTACACAACACCATCAAAGAGAGAGAGATTCCATAGGCAAGCTTGTGTCATACCTATTAGTAATGCTACTGCAAATTTGGCTGGAAGATACCAACTTCTGGACAGATTTACAGACAGGCATGGATTTACGAACTGTTACAGAATGCAGCATCATCTAATACTTTTAATTAACAGAGGTTCCCTGCTTATCTTGGCAAACAGATTTAAGAGCTGCCTCCTCCATTTCCTAGGGACCAGGCCTGCAGCACTTTACTTCCAGCTGAGCGGGTGCTGAATGAGATGCTGAATGAGCTCAGCTTCTAGAAATAAGTGTTTTCTGCAAGGCTATGTCCTTTGACACATGGAAAACACAAGTATTTTGGAGGCTCTATCACCAGAAGGGAAAGTGTTGGTCACTTCATATATGTCAGAGAAATCCGTTAGCTAATTTCTGCATCCAGCTGACAAGGCCAGAGCTTGCCTGCAACACTCACAGGTGATTCACTTGGACTGCATTTCCAGACACTGACACTATTTGATATTTGCCAGCCAGCATCACCTCACTGTGGTTCTCTGGATCACACTGCATCCATGCCACAAGCTGATAAACAGCTGAGTGGCTTTAAGAACACTATAACCATATACAAGCACTTCATATGGTGAAGACAAAAAGGTTAAAATGCTCAGGATCAGTAGAGAAGGTCCAAGATGTCATGCAGTGAGACTGCGGTGCAACTTCAGCTTCTGCCTCAGCATCACAGAGAGAAATATTCCCTTAGACACAAAGTAACAGAGGGTGCAGATGTTTCCTAAGTGACAGGGAAGGTAGGTCTCTGTAAGTTGCAGAGGCTTAAGGAGCCTTTCAGAGACTCTAAGGCCAGAATTTAGAAGCCCAGTATGACAAGTTGAAACCTACGCACTCAGCAGTGTACCCAGATTCCCTGTTGTCCAATGGCTCTGGGATAGCCTGTAATAAAAAAGGTGTCTTAGTACATAAGAACTGAAATTATCTCCACAGTTGCCAGCCAAATTATCTCCAGCCGTTTTATTGTCAGTTTAAGTGACACCCTTAGGAAAAGCCATGGTCCAAGACTGACCACTCCCTTGCTAGAACAGCAGGAAAAGAGAGCTCTTGTGGGGGTTTGGATGTTACCACAGTGAGATACAAACCTACATTTGCCCAACATACTGCAAGCAGCTGCATTCAAGCACTATATCGCTACAAGATAAGTCATGCTTGGCTGATCATCCCCTTTGGGTTTCAGTGGTCTCCTCACGATAAAAGGATCCACTAGCAGAATTCATCAGAAAAGCCATCTAGGGAGAAAGAGGGAGTTCAGCCATTCAGTATGCCAGCAACAAGCAATGGCAGCAGGCACTTATGTGATTGAAAGCACATTTACAAGCTTGTACTGATCTGCCACTTGCAACACACATTGCATATTATGTGACACCTCTGATTCCCCTGGGCTGTAAGTACAGTTTGGTCAGTCATTTTTGCAGAATCGGTTTAATCAAGAAGGAGGTGAATTTGGTAATCATGTGCTGCATGGCTGTGCAGGCATAAAGAGGGGAACTCTCCCCACAGGAGACCACTAGCTTTCAGTGCAAGAGTCCTGCCACTACCAGCTGTTTCCTCTCAGTTTCTATCAAAATTTGACAGCTCACTGAAAATTAGGAATGAGAAAAAGATTTGCTTGAAAAAAAAACAAAAACAAAAACAAAAAACAGTGACTCTCAGTCTTAACAGATCTCCTATGCTATGCTAGTGCTAACAGTAGGGGAGGACCAAGCTCTGTGCGTGGTTATTAGAAATAGCTTTTTGGGGATTTAAAGTCGATTCTTCAACGAGATATTGATTTGCACTGCAATAAATGATTCGGAACTACTTGCAGATTTAAAGCATGTAGCTGAATCAGTTACAGTGAAGGCACAATTTCAAGGTAACCTATGCAGCTTGAAGATAAAGACCTGACTACTCCCCCAGACAGGAATAGAGACTGCCAGGCCAGATTCACCACATCAGGTCCTACATGACAAAGGTCCATAAGCAAGAAAGAACATCATGATACCACAGGTAGCGCTGCCTGCAAGAGATGTTACAGTGTTTGTGTGCAGTGCATTAGTGTGACACTAAAATATACATGTGCTCAATACTGCCTCAGGCAGCACTTTGTCCCCAGCAAACAACCCAGGCAAAGCAAAGATGGCAGCTACGAGACAGAGAATTCAGGAGTTCAGCTCCATTTGAAAGGTATCTTATTTAAGAAAGATGGCAATCCCACATAACATGCGAATAATGTCCAAATTACCAAAGCATGTTTTATTCCTCTACTAGTCTCCTAATGCATACAAAAAGTCTGCTGACAATATCCACTATACATGTAAATGCTTTTGCTTTGCATTTCTCTAATACTCTGGGATGTTACCCACTCAATAGATATCTGCTATTTTTATCTATCAAAACAGAGTCAACACAGTTTTTCCCCACTAAAATCAATTCAGGCTTACAGTAAGCCATCTACCAAGAACTCGATATTATTTTTCTGCAGCTATGTATGTCTTCACAAGAGAAAGAGAGAAAAGCAATTAGACCTCGAGGTTTCTCCTTGCTCTAAAGGACTTTGTGCATTTTTCTGATAATCCCAGGTAGTAACGCCTCCGCTCTTCCTGAGTTCCCCTGGCTGGTGGGGGCACAGGAAGATACTGCAGCTTTAGCTCCTTTTATCCTTTCATATGTCTCTAGCCTTTCTCATTTTTGCTCCACAAACCAAGCATCTCAAATAACTCCATTTCCTTAAAGAATCAAGACCTCCCCCATAAACTTCACATCTTCCTTCTATGCAGAAAAAATACAAGGACTTCCAAGTAGGGCAACATCCTATCTACCTCTAGGGCCTTCCTTTCACACCAGCTTCTACAAGTTCCCCACCCTTCAGGTTCCACAGTCCTTTCATCCAACTTACATACAGTTGCTACCCAGGCAAGAACCCAGTGTCTCACCTAACATACAGATCTTTTGACTTTCATGCTGTACTTCAGGGTAAACAGTTTTCTCATATCATCACAAGACACCTTTCCATCTCTCCTGTGAGGGGTTCTTTTCCACTCTTATACCCACGTCTTGCTGCAGCTCACTACATCAACATCAACCTTCTCTAGGCTCCTGCTTTCCAACTGAACACAATCACTGTTCAATCCTCAACTCTAATCCATCCTTTACATGAGCTTTCCTTTTATCCAGATGAAAACAAACACCCCACTTACCTCTTCTTCCCTTTACATGTACCATAACATGCACTTCTGTTCTCTTACTAGCATGATCTTTTATTCTAAAGCAGAGCAACTTTAAATATAGCTTCAAAAAGACAATCCCCACCACACTACTTGTAGCAGGAACAGAAGCAAGCCACAACTGTGTCCATTTATCAGAGGATCAGTTCACAACATTTCTTGCATTAGCCTTAATTACATGGCAGAAAACCTCTCTTACCCACTAAGTGAAGCCTTAAACTGTTGACTCTTTCTCTCCTTCCCTGCAAAGCCTTTGCTGCCTCCTCAGCTCAATGTATAGCACCAGCACACCTGGGACTTGGGGAGGTGGGAACCTTCTTTCTCACTGTTCTCCCTGGGGAGATCCAACTTGACAAAACTGTTGGTTAGAAACCAGTTCTATAGAAAACCTTCTCAGATGTTTTTTTTGGCCAAGTGGGGATGATCCTGTTAACGAGCTGATGTTCATTTTCATCTGTGTGTTACAGTACTTTGGAAGGCATGTCAGTAACTTGATTTTTGAAAATCTAACTGAACCAACTTAACAATGGTGAATTCATTTTCCTGAAAAGATGTAGAGCACTCAGGAAAAGAAGTATTTAAGATCAGCCAGCCCCTTTTCCTGCAGACTTTTCTCTTTAGTATCCAAACTAAAGCTCTGTGGTTTTCTTCCCGACAACATTTGTTTTGCTAAGTACGCTGCATTCTACGACAGAAACACAGAAATGAAACATATTTTTCCTCTTAACATCTGGAAATATGATTGCATTTCTTTTTTTCTTTTTCTTCTTAAGCATAGGGCCTTTTAAGGAAATAAGACACAGGTTTGAAAGATCAAAATAATTTATTCAAACAAAACTTGTAGAGCAAGTTAAATAAGCGTGACAGCTCTTCTGGAGCTGGCATTGGATACTTTACAATGGTAGAAGAGTGTGTGATCAGTGCAGACCATCAGCAAGCAGCAATGTGCCTCTAGAAGAGCTTGGATGAGGAATGTGCCAGTAGAGGGAGACTTAAACTGCAGAATCACAGAATGGTTTGGGCTGGAAGAGACTTTAGAGACCATCCAGTTTCTAATAATTCACCCATGGACAGATTTTCTCTCTTTAAGTGAAAACATCAGCTGAATCTAGCTGGAGAAATGGGTGAGGTTGGGAGGGGAGAAAAAGTGCTACATAAGATAGATGAGTGAAGGAGGTATAGAAAGCTATGCCATAAGCTGGCCAACAGGGAAGCTAGGGTGAATGCCAGGAAAAATTTCCCATCAGAGAAGTATATAAGCATGCCATGACAGTAAGTTCATAACAAAGAATACTTCACATTAGTCAAAACTGGAGCTATATTGAATTTACATTCACTTCAGTTAGTTGGTAGGACTCTTACAGTTTTGCTTAGAACTATGGTGTAGCACTTAGCTGTCTTACTCAGCATTTGTCCTTTAAAGAACTGTTAGACATCAAGATGTAATGGTCACATTGGGAGATATTTGGATGCAACTTGATCAAGTGTCAGCCCCATTAATTCCTCATTCCTTCTCAGCTGGGCTTGCAGAGCCAGAGAACAAGAGAGAAGCCTGCTCACCAGGCTCTGCTCAAAGCACCCATAACCTAGTGGAGCCTAGGTTTTCCAGGAGGATGAGTAGTAACTCAGTGCACAGGTCCAGAATCTGCACAGAGATTCCTTTCTTACTTTAAAACTTGCTAACCTAAGCAATCCGTCTCATTAATTAATAGCCCAGTAGTTCCCCTTAAAAAAAGAAGAGACATGAATGGGAGAAGAGAAACACGAGTGTTTCCTTAATCACAGAAGAAACAACTTACTGAACAGCCTCACCTCTGATGCTTCCTGGGCAGACTTCATCTCTTCTTCCTGAACCCAACCTGACTCAGCCCTGCAGACCCAGCCCCATGCAGGTGCCAAAGTGTATTTGACTTGCAGAACCCAGCAGCTGTATCTGTGCAGCCATTTTATATCAAGTGCTGAGGAAAGTGTGGGCGCCCAGTGTCTGCGCTCTAATTGCCAGAGTATTGTCTACTGGTCTATGATATATATGTCCTTAGCTGTTTATGCCTTTCTGATATTATATAAGTGGATTTAGAGAAAGAGCATTGCCATGAGC
The DNA here is from genome assembly GCF_905368555.1 of Meleagris gallopavo. NCBI lineage: Eukaryota > Metazoa > Chordata > Aves > Galliformes > Phasianidae > Meleagris > Meleagris gallopavo. Next base: position 15,291,439 of record NC_139407.1, read on the forward strand.
AAGTTTCTAATTAGGAAAAGAAATAAATAGAATTATTGGAATTAAGGCAGTACCTCGGCATGAATGAGCCAAATCCCTTCCTTGTGCTGCAGTCCACTGCAGGCTATTAGAAAACATCTTTTAAATTATTATTTTCTAAAGTTAATTCATCGTGGAGATGGAATAGCAAAGGCAAATTCCTTTGCAGACTGGCAACCACGCTCTCAGGCTGCTGATTCCACCTAGCTTGACACTGCTAAGGGCAAAGAACAATGCATTATGAACAGGGTGCTCTGCCATACAGCTGGACCCTCCCTTGTACAAACACTTCTGAATTATCAGCAGCAATGCTGTGTACATTAACGTTTCCTGATTTGCTCTGGCAACTTTCTGTCCAACCAAACATGCAGTTTGCTATTACTAGTCATACCTGCCTACTGCTACTTACCTACCACCACACTGGCTAATAGATGTCTAAATAACAATGGCTCTCTTTGCAGAAGTATCAAGCATCCATAGATCTCCATGGCCTGACCTCAACAGGAGAAAAGAGCACTCCAACATTTTTCACAAATGAGACTGTATTTACCTAAATATTTGGTTGCAGATTTAAGTGCCTACATTTTAAAATATTGGCTTGTGAAACTAGTGATTTGTGGCTCTCAAAGGAGAAATCTGAAGTTTGAGTAAGAAGTATTACGGTTTCCACTCACAATTCTACTACTTACCACAAAGTGTTACTGATAGTTTGAATCCCCAAAGATGTGGCTGTTTCCTTGTCTGGTTAAAGAAGCTTAGCAGATATCCTAGGATCTCGTGCTGCCAGTCAGAAATCTAACCCCCTCAGGAAATCAATTTATGTATGAACTAGAAGCTAGCAGGCACTACCTCACTGAAACGAATTTGTTATACGGTATAAAATCAGATGGAAACCATGCACTGGTGATGATGGATTTGTTGAGATGCTAGCTCTTTTTCTTTCACAGAACTGAGCACTGGTCTGTCTTCTGCTGTGTAGAGGATCTCAAAGACTTTTAGTTGCTGCAGTAAGACTAGAAGGATGAAGCAGGAAACTCTCAGAGGTTTTCCTGCCTCCTAAGGCAGTCTGCCAGTTGCAGCATGCAGATGATGAACCCACTCAGTGCAGGGAAACACCATGCTCCTGGCAGGTAGTGGTCAGGACTAATCTTTGGCAGTTACTGGTATGCAGGAACCTGAGTCATATGACAAGGAATCCAGCAAAGCTCATTAATCAAATACCCTGCACAGAGCAATTAGCTGAAGTAGTTGGAACCCTCACAGCCAACATGTACAAAAACAATGAGTTCAGAAGCACATTTAACAAAACAACTAATCGTTATTTTAGGGAAGACAGCTCCAACTTTGGGAAGAGAGCCACAACTTGCCCTGCAGAAGAGTCACTATGTAACCACACTTCCCCAAGATCTGTTTCATTCCTTTCACTTTTCTGAGTGTGGCAAGGTAGGAAGGCAGGAAGCAATTTTCCATATTCCCCAAGTTAGAGCCATAGGAAAGATTAATCCTGGGTACAGTAGTTGTGTCCTCTAGTAGTAGACAGGCACGTGGGAACACTGCACCTGTAATATGATTGGATCAAAATACTTTGCTGCTATTGTCTGTTATCTTACACTATTTCATACCTTGAGATAAAACTTCTGTTTCTCTTAGGTGCAGAAGAGGGTTCAAGTTATTCTGATGCTGATGCTCCTGGCACCTCACACCACTTGGTGTGTGTATCCACCTTGGATGTGGGGGATGTCCTTTCTTTCCATATGCCAGTCTACAAACAGAGACCCAGAATAATTAAGACAGTGTTCATTTTATTGTACTCAGCATGGAAACCAGAAAATGTAAAACAGCAAAACATTAAATTCCTAAGGAAGTAAATCAGGCGAGTGACATTGCTTTATATCATTGTACGACATCTTCACATGCAGACTTCTGTTGGTATGTCTCAAATAAATGCTACGGTACATCTGGAAGCCTAGAACTAGCTTTACTTTGTACAGTACATCACGTTCAGTCAGTAAAACTATAAAAATAATAAAGCCACAATAATACTAGTCATCATTAGAAACACAAGACTGTTTTTCTTCTTTCGCTGACTGATTTACGGCCATCCTTTTTATGGTGCTTGCAAAAGCCAGGAATTCAGAGTTCACTCATCTTCTCTCCCTTCAGCTCTGTATACAAACTCCCATCCCTTTCCAGTGTGCTACTGAGACCTTAACTTCAGACCTGAGACTTGATTTTATATACCAGGGACACTTGGACTTTTTTTCCCCACTACTGAAACTTCTCATGGCAGCATCTAAACCTGGGTTTAATGTACTTGAAACTATTCATTACAAACTGAGACATGGGATGTGTTTTGGGGAGAATCCCCTAAACAGATGGATCAGTTGTAGTGATGTTGCTAAGAAGTATCTGCCAGACTTGTATGTTTCAGTACACAACTGCTGGAGACTTTGCTGGAAGAGCTGTCATTTATTTCTATGCCAGAGGTTATCACTCTAAGCAGAAGCTTAAGAAAATCTCAAAGCGACTCAATTCATATAATTCTGCCCCCAGTGAGCTCAGATGCCTGCTGTCACCCACAGCCTTTGTGAAGAAACCCATTTGTTTCTACAAAGCTCTGAAGTCAGTGTGCATCAGGCACTGTGCTTTTTGTTGACAGTCTCAACACGGAGTTTGGCCAATTGACTTTTGTTAGCTAGAGCCCCAGGAATTAATTTATAGAGACCAGATGAAATGCTCATTTCTACTCACTATTGCAGAGTGATCTAAACTTGCCTTAAATTTGTGGAAAATGTTGAGCCTCCAGCACTCAATTAGAGAGGGCAAAGGGAAAAAAAACTTCAGAGTATGCGTAATGCATGAGCCCTACACATGTGTACAGTTCTTTCAAACATGTGCACACACATACACGAGCACATACAAGCAACACTTACAGCAAACTTTCTTAGAGGAAAAAAATATTTCCTCTCTGTGTGGCTGAGATCTATCAATTTCTTCTTTAAAGAATCCTGAATGATGAAAGGTTTTACACAGCATAATCTTTATTTCCAGGATTTGATTCAAAATCCACATTATAAATGCTGTGAAAGAAGAGGTGCTCAGAAAAGAACACAGCAGACAAATTATTATATCTCGGAGCTTCAAATAAATGAACAATGTTCATTTCACTTTGGATCAGTTCAGCTGTTATGCTTCTTTCTTTTAAATAGCTACACTAACTCAGGAGGAATAATGAAATTTAGGCCCCTATGAGAACATTTCAGCAATTCCAATGTACAGGACTTGATCTTCAAGCCCACTAGTCACTACAGCACCCCATGACTCTGGAAATACTTGGTAGTGTGCAGCATTTGGATAGGAATGTATGTACATCCTTTTGGGATAACTTTGAAAACAGTGACCACTTCCACAAGCATCAACCAGACTAAAAAAAAAATAATAATAGTAATAATAATAATAATAATAAACACTAAAAAATAAATGAACAAAGGCCGAGATGCTACTAAAACAGAAAAAAGAAAAAAAATGGACAGAAGGGTTTCTTTCAGAATATAGCCCTTACCTTTCTAAATAATGGAACTGAACACTGACTGCAAGGGGCTCTATATTGCTCTAGACCTTGGAGCTTGATGAACACTTATCTTGCATTCAGAGCTGTCGTCTCCATAAGCTGACTGCAAAAGGCTTACTCTGCCTTGGTAACCTTCTGCATTCATTTTTAAAAGGTGTAAAGGAAGAGATATGGAACAAGGCAATGAAGAATTAGCCTAATAAACTAACAAAATTTTTAGTTTTATATTTTTACATTTATAAAAACTTTGCTAAACAGTAAAACACTGATATGGTAGATTCCACCAAATGTCCAAAAGGAATTTTCCATCAACTTCAACACTAATTTTTATTTGCATTTCCGTTTCTAACTTTAACACTTCAAAGCAGTCATGACACTCAAGATAAAAGCCAGCATTATCTTTAGAGAATATATTTCCTTTTTCTGAATCCCTTGAAGGTATTTCTCCAAACAGTGCATTTTTTCCAAGCTCTTACATGATAGTAGTGGTAATAAATGGAGCATGTTCACCTACTGGTATCACCAGTTACTTTATAACATTAGTTTTATTGAATCATATTTGCATATATGTATATACACTAGCAAAATATACAGCTTTTGGAAAAGTTCATTTTCCTAATAGCCATGGGACACATAGAACATAAAAATGTGTGAGCTCAGGATGAACAAGTGGGGATAACTGCAAAAATTAAGCAAAACATTGGCTCTAAGGACACAGAAGTATCTCCATGAAGAATGCATATCAGCTATATTTTAGTTTTCAGTTGGTCTTTCCTTCCTCACTTTTCTCAGTAATTCCTTCTCAAATGTTTCAAGGAAGGTTTCCTACCTCTGAAATGGGGAGGACAGGTATTTTCCTCCCTGTCTCCAGATCATTCCTCACTCTGTTTTTTCTAAGCCAGCAGAGGTCAGGAGGACCAAGTCAACAGAACTGAAGCAAGACTTTGACACTTGTGCCCAAGCCAAGGTGAAGCCAGCAGACATCAACCAAGTGCACAGACAACGGGAGTCATCATGGCCTCAGATGAACCTCAGGCCAGGCTGCAAACTGCCTGCAACAGGGTTCTTCTTCAATTCAGCTTTTGTTTTGGAAACACTGAAACACAGAAGTAAACAGTGCATTCTCAATAACTGTTCTGGTCTTGGCTCTGGCCACATCAGTCTTCAGAAGCTCTGACAGAAATGTTTCCTGACAATTAACTTGTTTCCCTTGTCTCATCTTCCAACAAACTGAATTTAAGAGTTACTTTAACTGGTCAGGCTGCAACACAGTTCCTCTGTTTTTATTTTTCCCTATACAGATTTACTCTTGGGAATGACAAAGTAATTTTTGTTTTGTACCCTTTTTTTTTATTATCCCAAATGGATTTTCTTGGTTGTTAACCATTCAATCAATACTCTGTGATGCTGAGTCACAGGGCAGGGAAGATGAGCAGGATGAAGGCACATGGATCATCTTCCCATACGCTTTGCCATATACTACTCCAAGCACATTTTTACTTTTGACGCTGAAACGACACCAAGAACAGTCTTTCTTGGCTGCTAAAAGACCACACACAAATTTGCTAATTGCTACCCAAAACATGGTTTTGTTTTCCTTCTGATAAACATACATCATCCATCTGAGGGTTCACAGCATCATCTAGACATTGTAAGCACAAGAAACCATAAATTGCCAGTGTTAAGATACCAGGTTGCCTACAGTCTGCCCTAGGAGGGCAAAGTAGAAGCACAAAATATTTTACATGAGATGCGCTGGTGATTATCGATTCATTTTTGTGTGTTTGTCTTGGCATATTATTGCTTGGCTTCAAATGCATGCCTGCAGGAGCTCTGCATTGCTGACATTTTGCATTTGTCTGCGCACAAGTATTTTCACAGAGTGCAAAAGCACAATGCTCTGCTGACCACCACGCTTTTTCCAGCTATGCCCATGTGGTTGTTTAGATGCATCCACTTGGTTATCTACTCAGCAACGTTTTGCTGTATGTCTGTACTGGTGAAATTTTCCTGGAAGAAAGGTTGCTGGGTATGGAAAAGGGGTGGAGCGACTGGTGAAGACTCCTGGCTGGGAGCAGCTGCAGGTTATCCAGAGATCCAGAGATTCTTCCTGAAGAAGTGTTAGCTTCAGCGCTCACACATTGCTAAGCTCAGTTCAGCCTCGATAAAATCATTCATACCCACATTCTAGAAACATTTTGAAGTGCTTGAGCTAAAGGATAAAGTTCATGGAATTTGGTGAATGCATGATAGCTGTTTATTCTCTAGAAGAGGACATTTGTATAGGGACAGTTCAGAGAGTGTCAGATCACAGTGCTGTAATGGGAAGGGATGTGAGCTCAGTCAAGGGACGTGGTTTCACAGGAGAACAGGACAGGTAGCAGCTAAAAAGGAGCAGGTAGAAGGTAAAAGCATAAGAAGGAGCCACACAAAGCCTTGGGCCTGGACAGGAGACAGCAAACACTGCCAAAAACTCTGGGAATCTGAGCCTGACACAGACACAACATGGTAAAAGACACTGAACTCATCAACTAACTTTGCCTAATGATGCTGCTGCTATTAATCCCACACAAAATCTCACATGAAACTCACATCTCAGACACTGCCAAGAAGGTGATGTGAGCAGCAGTACACAAAAAGACAGACTTTCCTCCTACTAGATGTGGGAAGACACTCTGATATGGCATTTCAGATTCAACAATTCAGCGTCAAATGGGAGATGAAATAATGCACAGAAATGGAATGAGAAGGTGCCACAGAGACCCAAATACAGACCAGAGGAAAATTAGGAGTCAATTCAGTGCCGAGCCAACAGCTTTCATTGAACAAGTTTAAAATATTGGCCATTATAAAACCTTACAGTGTTTTACCCCATAGTTGGGGAAAAGGTCCTCAACAGCTGCTTTGAAGTCTTGCCAGTTGACACACTCAGAAAATCTAGTCTTCTAAATAAAAGATGACCACCTCAGGGCTACTTCATAGACAAAAAGATAAGAAAGGATACTAACATATGTAAGATCTACAGAATAAGTCTGATGTATAGTACTACAGACAAATAAATTAGATCATGATTTGTGAAAAATCCTTAATGGAATAAAAAATAACTCCTATTCAACTGTAGTACTCTGCAGGATTACAATATCCAAATCCCCAGTGCTTTGCAGAATTGAAAACTATATCTTCTACAAACTGCAGGGGTTCCCCAGCTCCCCTGAACTCTAGCGGACAGAATAAAAAGCTGGTGGGAAACAGATCTCCCAGGCTGTAAAATATTAAGCTGAGAAATGTGAAAATGTTCATTTGAGACATTATTATATACCACACTCCTGCAGAAACAGTCACTAAGCTACCTCTTATTAGCAGGTTCTACAACTTCTCTAATATTAGAAATACACTAAAAATTGTCTCAAGATTTTGGTACTTCTATAAAGTAAATGTTTCAAGTTATCTATAAGGGTTTATAATACAGAGGGCATTAAGCGAAACAAGGAAAGCACAGGCTAAATAAATAGTATCAAGTTTATGAAAGGCAGCAAGAAAAGCACCAGAACATTGGGAAGGAAAAAAAAAAAAAGATTCAGATAAGGACTCACAAGGAAAAAAATATCAGAGCAGCGTAACACACTAAACACTTGGGCTCACGGACCTAGGCTCAGCCTGCTCCTACTCTAACATATTACTATGCATCTCTGAAGAGAGCAAAAAGACCCACACCACTTTAAAAAGTGCTTTACAGGAACAATATTCAGCACTGCTGGAGGCTGAGAGTGACATGTGGCTGCTGGGCTGGCACCTGGCATGCCAGGAAATCTGGCTGTGTGCGCTCTCTTGTCTGGCCCAACATGAAGGCAACACCTGCTTGCAAGCACACTCACACCTCTCTCGTCCCCTCATCAAAATCCCATTTACTCATCTTCTTCTCCCAGAGAGAATACTTCAGCCCTGGTCTTCATTCTTTTCTTGGTTCTTCACTTCATTGGGAAAAGAACCAGCTCTCTCGGGCTCACCTAATCTGAGCCCCACTGCATCAACAGGAGTATAACTGCCCAGTGATTGGCATCCGCAACCTTCTCACGGACATGCCTCAGCATAGCCAACTTAAACATGAAGAAGGTTGTGTTGAACTACTCTAGGTGTCTACAGCTGTTAACCTTAGTTTCACCTTATCCAGCTCCCCCCAGCATTTTCCTTTGCGTAAGACCTTGTGATGTATACCAATAATTTCTGACAATCATCCTGATAATCTCTCTGCTTCTAGCTTTATCAGAAGTTGCTGCATTCCCTGCAGCAAGGTGGTAATTCATATTTGTGCTTTTGCTAAGTGCCTAGCTCTTATCTGACAGTGATTGGGATGGGGCGCCATGTGGAAATACACCAGCTATGGCGGTGATGAAGGTATGATGGAGAGAGTGTCTATTCAGAAAACAAAGGGGAATAATTTCCACTGTTGCTGCCTTGCAACCCCAATGACACAACTGAACAGCAGGACTCGAGACTCAGGGGGAGGGATTCTCACTACCACTGCAGACATCTACCCACCCCTATGGACCGCTTCAGTCTAACACAGATGACGGAGCGGGTCGGACACAGCAATTGGGACGCCTAAAATTCTGCAGCATGGACTGGAATACATTATGCTGCCTCCCTTTCAGTTTCTTATTTGAGGACGTATCCGAGGAAATGGATTTCCGGTTCTGACTGTTCTGAGCTCGGATCAGTTTTTCATGTTCTCGTATCTGTCTCTGTAAGTGGTTCTGGATAGCTATTCCCAGGGATTCGGGATCGAGGGAAGCACCGTAGACCTCCCACGTCATGCCTTGCTCATCCCAGACAACATCCCTGATGTGCTTGGATTGTTTCACCTGCACTTTCGCTTCCATGGCTGGGGTGGGCTGCTTCTTGCTTTCCCCATGGTTTGGCAAGGACTGAGCTGAAGAAGGACCAGTTGTAGCATGAATCTCAGGCCTACTTTCCTTGGCCTGAAGGCCCTGCTGCTGTGGAGCTGCAGAGGCTTCTGGGTGAGGGCTGACACGTTCAGAGCTGCAGCCTGGCACAGCTGTCACTCCCAACTGCAGCCCGCTGGCTCCTGCAGCCTGCTTTGCCTCTCCTTGGCCTCTGCTCTGCTGCTCCCCACCTGCCTCCCCTGTGTGAACCTTTCTGCTGATGGGCTCAGCGCTTGTGTTTACCACTCCCTGGGCATCCAGCACCATCAAGATTTTCTCCTTTGATTTAGCTGCAGATTGAGGAATCGCCTCCACTTTATTTGCACCCTGACACTGCTCAGAACTGCTCAGGGCTTCTTCATTCTGCTTGGTTTCACTCTGTGTGCGACAGAACGAAGGTAACTGGCTGCTTCCTGCTTCGTGGACAAGACACTGCACCTTGTTCTCAGTTACAGCAGCAGAAGCAGTGTTTTCTTCACCAGCTGCAGGCTGATGACGGGGGCGAATGGTGAGCTGCTCAGCGGGCACTGACTTTGGCAGGGCTGCAGCATCCATTAACAGTGTAGCATTGCCCTTACCACCACTTGCTGCATCCACAAGCGTCCCTTGGGAGGTGGCAGCTGCTGAGGACGAGGGGAGAGTGGGCTCTGCATTGTCTGCTGAAGCTGGAGACACCGCATGAGGTGAGACTCCAGGCAGCTCATCAGGCTGGCTTTGGGCTGTAGCAGCTGCAGTCATACCAATGGTTGATTCCAGCACAATACGAGGAGAACACGGAGATTTCTGTAGTGAAGAGAAGCTGTCAGCAAGCTTAGATTGGCTCAGTCCCTCACTGCCTTTGTAAATGATGTGCAGTTCTTCCTTATCCTCGGGAGCAGGATTCCCTTTTAAGAAGGCAGCAAGGATGCTGGGGCTGGTGGAGGCCGATTTGCTCTCCACAGTAGCCACGGCCTGAACCTCAGCATCTCTCCATGTCCTGCTTGCTGCTTCCTGAGTGAAAGTGCTGCATTCTGACTGAACCGTCATTGTACCCGTTTCTCTGAATTTGGACAGATGGGTTGGACCCAAGTTCACTGGCTCAACACCGGCATCACATACAGGATATGTCCCCTCACAGCTGAGCTGGGCTGGCGACTGGCTGCTCTGCTCTGTCTCAGTTTGATCACTAAGATGCAGCTGCTCAGTGCCTGCAGCCCTACTTTTTGCATCCATAGCCACTTGTGGGTCTCTCTCAGGATCAGCAGTTGTGTCCTTTCCTGGAGAGGCAGACTGAGCACTGGCTTCTTCTGCTTTCCCACCTGTTTCCCCTCTTTGCAGAAGACTTGCCTGAGAAGCAGGATTGAACTCATTACCCCCAACTGGGCTGCTTGGGGAAGAACACTGGGTTACCTGGAGCACTGGCTGCTCCTCAGCCCTCTGAGCCTTCATGGCAGAGTCCTCCACCTGCACTAGAGCATTCACCTTCATCTGGCCACCCTGCATGAACTTCTGGGAGCTCTGCGGAGCCGGCATCATGTCAGGCCCACACCCTGCTGAGCAGGCCACTGCCACCGGGGTTGGCTCTACCGCTGCCTGAGAGCCCTGTGCAGCCTGGCTGGAGAGCCCGGGAAGAATGCTGTCATCCTCAAGCCTCTGGGTGTTGATATGCTTCAGGTCACAGGCACAAGAGGTTGCAGAACCAAGTGTTGTGCAGGGGAAGCCATTGCTGGCCCTCTCTGCAGTATGAGCCTTAGGCTGCTGCTTAGCAGGTGGCAAGTCTCCCAGGTGGTCCTTATCCTCAGCAGCAGTGACCAAGGAGAGCTTGGCAGGTCCCAGGGGATGTGGTACAGTCCCCATGGACTGTGTCAGGGATGGGGCTCGCTGTCAGCTTCTCCTGGGAGCTTTCTTGCAGGACAGTGGGTCCAATGGGCAGGCTAACAGTAATAGTTAGCTGCACAGGAAGAGCTAACCTGTCAATGAAAGAAATGTAGTGTTAGCTGCATTCAGATTTAAGAAGAAAAAATACCCCAAATATTTATTTGATGGCTTGGAAATAAATACTAGTAGGTAGGGGGAAAGAAAAACACCCATTCTGCTTTAAGGCCACATAAAAGACTCAGATTTCAAATATCTCTCAATTCTTAAGTTTGGATGTCTTCTCCAATCCATTAGGATAAGAGAGAACCGTTTCAGTACAACGAGGAACGATTTTAAACTAAAAGAGGTGAGATTTAGGTTAGGATGTTAGGAAACTGTTTCACTCAGAGGGTGGTGAGGCACTGGCACAATTTCCCAGAGAAGCTGTGGATGCCCCATCCTTGGAGGTGCTCAAGGCCAGTTTGGATGGGATCCTAAGCAGCCTGAGCTGGTGGGTGGCAGTCCTGCCCATGGCAGGAGGGCTGGAATTAGGTGTGCTTTGAGGTCCTTTCCTGTAATTTTAAGACAATGCTAGGAGCAAAGAGAAAGAGGGATAGGCAGAAAGGGAAGCAGAATGGATGCGGAAGTTTGAGGAAAAATACTTAGCTACAAGAGGCCACAAAATAAACTCTGAGGTAAATTCCTCTATCAATCTGTCTGTGGAATGTGAACAAGCAATACCTTGCCTGCTGTGAGCAGGTGAAGATCAGACCTGTTTCTCTGAACCCCTGGGACCTGAGAGGTGTCACTCTTTGGCTGTCCATCCATGGAATGCCCTTCCCTCCCTCCACTGTGACCAAGGAAATGCTTACACCAGGCCAGCACAGACTAACATGCACAGAGTTACTCTCTGGTAAAAAAGAATACAGAGACAAGATAACCTGCTGGGTAGCACAGATGAATGAATGCCAACAGAAGCTTTGTGCTGCAAAGCCAATGCCATAGCCAGTGAAACAGTGGGGAGGGATTTTAATCAGGTGGAACAGAGTTGTCCAGGTTGAAATCTGGCCAGGACTGCAGAGAATCCGTCACTTGAAGCAGAAGATGACCTCAAAATGTGCTTCTTAACTGGGGGCTTCAAGAACACTCAGCATTGCCCAGCTCTGGTCCTGTTAGAGGTTGAAGTATCATTCTCTCAGTGTCTGCAGAGTGGTGGTGGATCAGCAATTAAGTCCCACTTTGTTCTTATTTTCAATTGCAGGCTACCTATGCTATATCAAAAACTCCTTTTAAATGATTTCCCCAGCTCATGCTGTCAACAGAACACCAGTTTGTAATTCAAAAGACACCTCAAACATTTAGTTTTGTGTTGAACAGACAGGTGATGCTGGAAAAATATGTGCTCACGTTTCTACATGCACACAGTGGGGTTCCTTCACAAAGCAACTTGGGAGATGCCGCTGGCAAGAGCCGTGCCATTGCTTACGTCATGGTTTCATGATTTTTCATTATCAGTATTCCACATGATAACATGTAATGCACTGGGGGTTTGACTGCTGATGCTCAAGTTCCGGGTGCCTGTCCGGAGGAGAAGAAGAACTACATTTCCCCAGGGGGCTTTGTGGTCAGCAAGGAGATATAACTCCCGGCAAGGTCACCTGATGTTCTCTTCTTTGCCTGCACTTCTTCGCTTGCGCTTCTTCTCTTGCGCTTCTCCGTCTGCGCTTCTCTGCCTGTGTTTCTCTGCCTGCGCTTCTTCCTCGACTCAACTGGACTGCACTTCTCATCTCAGCGTTGTGGTGAGGCCGATCCACCTTCCAGACACACACTCTTTCTCTCTCTCATTATATTCTGCTGATACTATATTTAGTAAATTGGTTTGTTTCACCTCAGATTGTTGCCGCTGTTTTCAATTATTTCGGGGTCCCCTATTTTCCTTTTCCGGGGGCGCGGATCCGCAGATCCCTCCGCCCTTCTAGTTACGGAACCGGACCGAACCAGCCCATAAACCGTTGACAGCTTAGTACCTCCAGACACTCACTTTCTGTTGGCAATATCAGCATAAGTCCTTTCCAAAAGTCAACCCTACCTGCCTCCTTTCTCTAAACCAGAATGGCAATGCTGTAAGACACCCTAAATTTCATCACTTCAGGGTACGTAGAAAGAGCAACAGGAGAAAAGAGTTCAACAAGAGGAAAATTTAAATGAATACAGACAACCTATTTGTCACAGTTTCAGCTGAAGCAGAGTTGATTTTTTCTTCATTGTGTCTGATATGATGCTATGTTTTGGTTTTAGAAGAAAAAGAACATTGGTAACACATCAGTGTTTTAGTTGTTGCTGAGCAGTGTTGTACAGAGCCAAAGACATTTCAGTTTTTCAGCTTCTGATACTGTCCCATCAGAGAGGGGGGCTGAGGGGGCATAAGGAACTGAGAGGGAACGGAATCAGGACAGCTGACCTAAACTGACCAAAGGGATATTACATACCATGTCACATCACACACACAAAAAACTTTGAAAGAGTGGGCAGTTTGCCAGGACAGCAACTACTGCTTTGGGACCGGGTGGGCATTAATCAGTGGTTAGTGAGCAATCGCACTGTGCCACACTTGTTTTGTAAAATACATATATTATTATCATTGCTATTTTTTTTTTTCTTTCTGTCTTAGTAAATATTTTTTGTCCCATCTCACTAATTCTACTCTGTTGCTTTTTCTTCCCTGATTTTTTCCCCCATCCGACTGGGAGGAAGTAGGAGTGAGCAAACGGCTGTGCAGCGCTGAGCTGCTGATGGGTTAAACAACACTATTTTTTTTCTAAGAAAAACACTGCAACTTATTACTTATTCATTAACCTTTATGTCTTCCACATATTAATAATTTATTACTTTTATCCTGTATCTTTGGGCTCTATCCAACCACAGATGCACACAGCCTTCCAGGGAGCTGAGCTCCTGCCCCTGTAGGATACCAAATGACTTAGCTGCAATCTGTGTTAGCAGCTCCATATCGCTCCAAAGTGGGTCTGCTCCAAGGCTAATGCTTGCTAAGCTGTTTGAGATGTATTGAGTTTATGTAAAACAGACTGCAAAGTTGCACAACTTTGTGACTGCCTACAAGACACGTTTGCTTCATTCTGTGCTCACTTCAGTGTCAGCCAGTGCAGTCCTGAAGAAGGAAAGCCATCCAACTTCATGCTGTTGTACCACGACTGAATGTCGAATGACTGTGAGCAGAGCAGCAGATGGCTCAGGGCATCTTTTTTCCTAAATTCTAGTACTCTCTTCTTTCCTTTTCCAAATGTCAGTGCAAAACAAACCAGAACATACAGTTGGGCAGGTCACATTATTTTGTTCTTAGGTCAAGAGTTTCTTTAAAACCAACTAAGCAAAACCGAACCAGTTCTTAGGATGAGACATACAACTTGGGGAACAATTTCAGAACAAATAGACAAGGCAGAGCAGATCTGTTTGGCTCTCCACTATACAAAGGGGGGTACACAAAATCAAACACTCTGGATGGAAGCAAACTGCCTGTGTTCTCATATGCAAATCCTACAGCAGCAGAGATGCCAGCACAGGTCTGTGTGCTGCAGCTAGAAGCAGCTGTGACAAGAATTCTGCATACTGGAGGTGCACTGTCTGTAACTGAAACTCAGTGGGGGAATAACTCCTTATTTTTCAGTTAAGTAAATCAATTCTGACCAGAACTCCCACATGAATCCCCCATCTCTTTAGAGTCTCTTCAGCAGCATCACTAGAAAATATGTTTAAGAAAGTTTATTTTTGATGCATACACTTAAATGACTGCCATAAATGCTAATTACAAGTGATTCTGCTACCTATCTCCAGATGTATAATGCCATGAAGAAATTCTGCCCTAATAAACCTACATATTTCTGGTGTGGGGTAAGAGAACATGACTCAGATATTTCACTTAACATCAGAACATAGGGTAGGGAGCCAGGTCATCCTCCTGAAATATACGTTATTTTATGAGAACATGGTCTTTGTAAAGACTTCTTTGTCAAAGTCATGAGAGCTTTGTTATTGTTGGACTCTTTACTAAGCGAGGCTGATGGCAGGAACCAACAACACTGTAGTAGTATAAGTAAATGTGGTAATTATTGTCCATATTCTTTCTAAAAATTAGTAAAAATCAAAATGTCTTATGCAAGAGAAAAACCACCAAAAGCAGCTAATTACAGAATTGGAAAGGCATTTTTATGACTGCCAGGAGTGAAGGCCAACAGTGAGGCCTGTGGGCGCAGCGTATGCATGCTATTCCACTGCCAAAACAGTGAGGATTCAAACCAACAAGCAACACTGACTGCAAGCAAATACCTACAAAAGAAAGAAATGCGAACCTCAGTAGCTGGCCAAAAAAATATGTTAAAACAAATCAAGATTGCTGGTAAATTTTGCAAGTGTTACATGCCTGACCTGGAGCAATCAACCAAAAATTTCTTTCATCTGTGGAGGTACTAATATCTCTTCCTAAGGTCAAAATCAGTTTTTAGTAATAAGAACAGATTTTTGACGTGAATACAACTCTCCTCCATCTTGTTCATTCTGATCACATTAGTCTGTCTTACCGTGTCAACCTTATCTCAATGTAGAATTACTCCTGACCTTTTGCAAAAAATAGTTTTTAAATTGACAAAGTCTATGTTTGGCTTATATGACTGGCAGAGTCTTTGCATGGCCAGCAGAGCTCCACACACTCTTGTCACTGAGTATCTTCTTTATCTGCTTTACACAAACGAAAAAAAAAATCCACAATACCAAACAGAACATCGTAAGAAGTTTCCAGGCAACTTAACATAGTTAACCTCAAGCTACAATGTAAAGAAAATGCCATTTACCTCAGTAACTCCCGGCTTACATGAATGTCAGCAAAACTAGAAAGTCTGCATATTTTCTAAAACAAAACAGAATTTTCCAAAACACTCCAGCATAAGATCCTGCTTGGCACTTCTTTTGAAAAAACCTGGAAATCTGCAGAAGCACAAATAAGACTACCAGCATCTCTAACTGCCCTTAATTTTGAAAATAATTTAAAAATCAATAATGAAAAGCAATCAAAGTGCAGCTCCCAAACTAATCAAGTGCCTCCTTCCAAATTCTGGATTCCCATCAGATTACCATTCACTGATTCTCCACTCTTTGAGCCCTCTGTTCACCTACTGATGTTAAGAACAGACATTTAGTTATTCCATTTTTCATCATATGGTTTCTCACATTATCACAGAATTATATGGGTTAAGGTTGCAGGAATTCCGACTCCCTTCTCGTCTACCGGTTTAGGGAAAAAACAACCGGATGTTCTAACTTGTATTAGACCACTAAATATACAGATCACGAAGCACATTCCTCTAGATTTTATATTTACATATGCACATGCATCCTTCTTAACTCTGCATCTTGTGTTTTCTTCTCTTCCAGCTCTTTAAGGTGTTGTTCTCTATAAAATGCTGACTTTCTCTTTTTAGCGTCAAAGGGTGTTAGTTGTACAACTTCAGAAAAATCTGCTTAATGATTTATTTTCTCCCAATTGAGAATTGCCACTACAAATGAAAGACAGAGCAAACCAAGGATGTACTCATTAAAATATGAAAGCAATAACCCAAAGAGGTAAGATACAAGATTAACACAGCTTCCATCTCTCAGTGTGCTTAGGGATACTGACAGGAGACAGGCTCTTTCCCTACAATCATGGGGATGCAAGATGAGATGCAGACAAATAGATATTTTGTGTATATGCGGTTCCCACAAGAGATGGGGTTGGCATTTCAAGGAGAAGGTGCTCAGCCTTTATTTTGCAACCTTTCGTCCAAGGGCAAAGGCAAATGGTTACACAAGGAAGAACTGAAGTCACATTTCCCTTACTGCAGCTGAGGTCAGCACCCGTCACTGCAGGTGCTGCAAGACCATCACTTCTGTGATCTCATTTGCAGAAAGACTATCAGACTCCCACCACGCCACAAGTGCATCATGCCCAGCACAAGGCTATCAGCAGCCATACACCAGAAAATGTGCATGAGATTCAGGCTTACCTAGGGTACCACAAAGACATGGAGGCCATTCAGATATGGTCACTGCATCCCCCCTGTGATGCCGCTGCTCCAAATGATAGCCAGACCAAACCTGCAAACACAGCAGGAACCTGTGCCTGGGCAGACAGGGATGTGGATGGCAGAGGCAACAGGTTAAACACTATCAGGCTGCAACTCCCTCCCTACAACTCTATTGTTGTAGCATTTGGGCTCAGGGATGCTTGTTATGGGCTTGCTGTTGTATGAAAGCCACATTAGGCCAGCCCAAAGCTTTGTTTGGCTCTATCCCATCTGCCCTGAGCACAGAAGAGGGCAAGATCTGATAGATGGCATGTGTTCTATATGGGCACACAATGCTACATTCTCTTCAATGTTGGTTGGTTCAGTTGTACCCTTACAGAAGGAGGAGGGAAGACAGCTTGGCATGATGGTCCCCAGAGCTGAGAAGGAGATGGATGGGAAGCCCCTGCAGAGGCCTCACAAGTCAGAAGCCTTTGGTCTGGCTGCAGCCATGTCCAAGAGCAAGGACCTGCCTGCAAAGACTTGCACCTAGCCTACTTATTTTTATCTATATTAAAAAATACATTCCTAATTCATGAGTTTGTAACTCTAGGCTTTATTCTGAAAGGTTTTACTTCTTGTTCTTTTGCGGCAGAGAAGTTTTCTTTAGAAAAATGTCATATTAGTTCTGGCCAGCCTTAAGTCCTAGCATGCAGATACACCCGATCCTTCTTATATTCTTCCAGTTCCCAGCCATCAGAAGTTTAAGGATTTTCTAAATTGAAGGACACTATTAATCAGTATTGGAAATTAATGCACGCGTATTTATTATACCCCTCTATGTGTTTGGCCCAGATAAAATTCTGTGGTGATGCCTATCACAGCATATAAGAATATTGTGCAAAAAACGGTGCTTTACTTGGACAAGCCCATTCACTAAAAAGCCTCGTTAACTCTGCTAAGTGCAGAAGGGCAAAGCACAGCTTAACCTGCTGCCCACAGCCTGCAAACTAAAACAGGGGTTAAGTCAGTCCTGCCAAATGCCACAGAGGTCTATGGGCCTAATCCAAAGCAACACAAACTGTATTGCATCTTCCTTCATTCCATTGAGCTGCTGGCCAAAGCTTCCAACAGGCCACAGAAACCCTATTGGGAATGCTACAGTCTTCTCAACTATATGCAAATACAATTCCAATTAATTTGAAATACAATTCCAAATCTAATATGAAATATTCATTCACACAATGCAGGTAGCATTGTCAGATTTTGTTTCTGAGTGTAGGTATTGCTTGTTTGCTCTATAAATCTACAATCCCTGTACTCTCTAGACTCTTGCTGAACTCCTGGGGGTCCAGAAACCATTGTGCCCAGCAGCCTGCAGAAGCAGCTCACAGTGACTGGATCTCAAATACTCTTTAGTACATAGACAGGCAATCCCTCATGCTCACTACAATAATTTTGATATTGAAATCATTATCCTAGTTTAGAAGCAAGCATCAGTCACAGCAGCCCAAGCATGACCTCAAGACTACCAAAGAAATCAGTATCAGAGTAAGTGGGTTGGGACTGACATAAAAGGATTGTACCCAGGAAGAGCTCAAACAGATTTGGGCACACCTCTGCTCTAACTTCCTGCCGAAGGGAGCAAATCACTCCAAGATCTGTGGCAGCGTGAGTGCAGTAAGCCCAATTCAACTCCACCATACTGCTGGCAGCAAAATAATTACTTACCCTTCAATTAGAAAGATTTCCATCTAAAAGGAAGGATGACTGCAGCTCTGCTCTAAGACTTGGTGTTCCAGCCCGTGTCCAATCTGCACTCTGTGGGCAGGACCTGATTTGCCTCTGCCAGGAGACTCACGCAACAACCACTTTCAGCCCAGGGCACATCCTCAGGGCCACGATAAAAGCTGCTAGCAGCATGATGATACAAATATTCTGCATACATGTAATCTGGCTCAGAATTCATCCTGGTTTCACTTTGCTTTTAATCTCTGTCAGCAAATAACTGCATCAGGAGATATGCAATTATGGGCTATTTACCTCAATGACTACAGCTGCAGGAGCCATACTGGCAATCCTCACTCAGAGGTCCCTAATACTGTGCAGCAAGGCTGGGACAGATCTTTTGAAGAGGAGCTTCTCCTGGCCACCCCTCCCCAGCCTCTCACAAAGGCAGCAGGGTGGTATGCATCATGGCAGCACAGGGAGAATGGCCTGCTTTGTCCCAGCATGTCCACCTTTGAGTGCTGTCCCCTTTCTGTCCCCTTGCTGTTCTGCACCTGCACATCCTCTCTCACCCCATGTGTGGCCCCATGGGCAGCTTGACTCTTGACACGTCTCCTCCAAGGGCTATAGTACCAGGTAAAACACTTCCTTATGACAGGTGTGCACGAATGTAAAATTCCCTGCTGAAAAGCAAGCTTGCTACAGAGTGCCACCGAGAGCCTGGCAGCCGTTCTACTCCAAGGTGAAAGGGAAGGAGAAATGGGTTTGTGAAAACAGCCAAATCAAACAGCAGCTACTACCCTAACGGGCAGTCAACTGTAACAGTTATATAAGCTACAGCCACGCTCTCCGCTCGTATCGTGGGTCAGTCCAGAGGGGACACAAGATGTTGACAAAACCCACAGGGCTACGTGTTTTCCTTTTTTTCTTATTGCATATTATTATGTTTAGTCTCATTATTTATCAGAGCATTTTTTGAACTTCAGTGTCTGACAGTGGAGGTGACTTTTAAGGACGCGCAGCCTGGCTTCAAGGGTAAGCCTTATTTCACAAGGAATGAGTGTTCCTGACACACGTGCAGGTGGAAGGAAGCCAGCAGCCTGCTGTCCACATCAGGCAGGTGACTCCATTTCACACAGCTCACTGTCACACTGAGCTTCTTCAACTGACTATTGAGTAACGAGAAGAAGGTTTTTGAGGGACGCCAGGAGGGTTGTATGAACCTTTCAAACATCACTCCCGTGTTTCATGTTGAAAGTGACATGACCGCCCATCATTTAAGGGGGGATTTTCATCCTCATTTATGCTGCTACCTTTTTTCTGCTTGATAAAACCACGATGAAATCTAACCCCTCATTAATGTATATCATACATTATATACTGACTGCCTTTGAACACTGACCGCTGCCAAACAAAAGCTCTGCTTTTTTGAGAGGGCCGTTTAACAATAGCCAATGATAAATACCTTTTCCCTACACAGCAATACTAATGTGACTTCATTTTAAAGCAGGATGATCACCTTCAGAGGTGAAAGCGCACTGCTGGCTCAGTGCCCGTGCAATTCTTGCTTTCTCTGCTAGGATTTCCAGTTAACCAGTGGCAACCAGGATGGTGCGGTTTATGTAGACATACATCTACTGGGAACCAGCCCAAAACCAAACCCACATTTTGTGCAGCCAGGAAAACATAACTACTGCTTAGCAGGCCTGTCTTGGAAAAAGGGTGGCTCTGTGGAAGAAAGGATGTTATCCAGCATGCTTTTTAGTTCCTTGAACACGAATTTCCTGAATTTCATGATGACTTTATCCTTAAGAACACCCCCCCAGCACACTGCATGCAAACACCACTGTTGTGGCAGAAGCGGCCCCAGCAGTGGTGGCAGAACACTGGTTAATTAAGCTTGATTTGTTGCTGATTAACTACATTATTGGCATCCAGAGGAGCTCATTGTGGTGGTGTGGTTATTTGCCAACATACCAAGTAAGGAAATTTTGCCTTGGAGGAGCCTACAGAAGGAAGAATAATATATACATGCATAATTTAAGAACCAACGATAATTTTTAACTCTTATCCCCTGAGAAATTAAGCTTTCCTCATATATCATATTATTTTAATGAAGGCACCGAGCTCAATATTGGAGAATAGTTCTATACATAACAGGAGCTGGCAAAGGGTATGCCCATTGCTTTTTACAAGCATTATCCTAATGGAAAGGAACTACTCCAAATGGCATGTAATTAGAGAAGAAGGATGCAGACTCCATCCAGTCATTACAGTAACAGAAATTCGCTGTAGTGTTTGATTAACCTAAGAAAGGCATGATGATGATTTCACCATATCTACTCTTGCCTCCTGGCTATAAGAACACAACTAATGTCAATAGAGAGGCTTGCAGTCGAAACAGCAATTGCTGTGGCTATTAAAAAAGTTAAAAATATCTTCCATTCTTCCTGCCTCCACCTCCGCAGTTGCTTCCTGTTCTTTTTTGTGTTCTCACTCTACTGTGCTGCTGCCTGTCCTGGATAATAAACACAGTAAAAGGAACAAAATAATCTCTGTAGTAAAGCACCTCCTGCTAAACACCTTTTGAAAAATCACAAGAGGAGACATTGTGCTACAGCCACTTGTTGTCTGCTGTATGGAGGCTCTGCAGGAAGCCAAACAGTGGCAAGTTGGAAGCCTTTGGTATTCAGAGATAAAATCGGAGCAATTCACTGCTATCTTTTACAATGCTGGTAAATGCTCTTCTGAGGGCAGTGACACAAACCCCTACATCCAGCTGAGGACTGTAACCTGCTCACCTCAGCCACATGAGCTCACAGTACAGCTCTAAGTCAGGCTGCTAAATGAGAAGCTGTTGTCTCAGACTCCTTTCCTTGAGGGTATATGCTTTTTTTTTTTTTTTTTTTTAAATTGATTCAGGTGGAATTGGAGCAAACCAGAAAAGAGCAAGATAGCCTCATTCATTATTATGATTTTAACCAATGAGGCAGTACTGCACACAGGACATGGGGAAGGCAAAGAGGTGCCAACCAAGCAGACACAGGATGACACACGCTAAATGGTACCTTGCAATGCCTGGGAAAACAACATTTGTCACATTCAGCTGATAGTCAGTGGCACCATCTTTCTTTATATCAAAAAAATGATGGAGCAGCCTAACATCACACACAGCAGTGAATCTGTAAGGGCTTCTGCCTGCCTAACCCTAATAAAGATAAATGCAGGATAGGAGCATGGTGGTAAAATCGTATACCTATAAACCACACCATGTTTTCTTCAGTTTCCACCCAGAGCTGCCAGACAGCATTAAAAGGCACATCTGAGAAACCACCCAGGTTACAGCAACTTCACCACACTAGATCTGATCAGGTAAAACTGAGAGAAAAATTTTGCTCTGGCTCTTGCTTTGTGAAAATGGAGGTTTGGGTACTATTATCATCTCCATAATACAAGCCTCAAACCTCACCTCACTAACTTAGAATCCTGAAGTTCACTGTATGACCGGAGGGTTCCTCAAGACAAAGAGAGATTCTTACACCTTCTCCATCTACCATGTGGATACACTTGAACAAAGAGTCTGCAGAGTGGTTTCCGTGGATGAAGAAGCCAACTCATTCACCAATTCAATACGAGATCTTTCTGCAGCAAGAAAACCACCAACAGCTGTGCTGCACAGTGGCCTATTTTAAGAATAGCTCATTATAGATAGTCTGTCCCACAGGTGTCTGATGGTAATAGCTTCTCAGAATTGTTCTTGCAGCCAACACAGGTGTGTAAAATTCTCTCACACTAACAATTTCAGGAATCACCCTCCTTTCTTCTATTAGAATTGTTCCCTAATAAAGGCTTTTTCAAAACATGCATTTATATCCTTAGATTCAACACTCTTCTATCCTCAGCCCCTTAGAGGGTGGTTAAGACTGCATACAGTTTTTATACTATGTTTTAAATGTGCATTTTCATGGGCTTAAGAACAATTTCATTCTCTTCCTCTGAATTCTCAGAAGTCACAAAGCTGATAAGACAAACTCTAGTGTCTGAGACTCAGGAAACTTATCTGTGTCAGAACCCAACTGAAATCAGAAATACTTCCTTAACACAGCCAAACCCAGAAAGTAGTTCAATAAAAACTCTCCTCTCAGCAGTTTTACAGTATTTCTCATTTAACTGAACTAGAAACAGAGACCCAGCATGTCTTACTTTGTAATTCCCTTCAAAGCTAATAATGATATCAAGAATCAATTACTGGAGCCATACATAAACCAAAACTTTGTTTTTTGTGACTGTGGATCTCTGCAAGGACACAAGGACTTCACAAGCTGTTATGACATTCCTACTGTTGTTCTGGGCCAGAAGCTTCCGGGGCTAGAATTCTGGACTTCTCATTTCTCCAGATTTGAGACAGGAGTATTTACCTTTTCATTTTATCATGTGACCACAGCAACACATACTGTGGGGGAGGCACTGGTAAAGGACATTAACTTTGACATGAATTCTTGAATTATCATTCCTCAGGATGATTGCAAAATTACTTAATGACTATCATTACCATTAATTGCAAGACAGCTCAAACAAGATATATCTTGCCTGGGTTTAACAGAGCCTCAGGTTTACTGAAGCTGAAGCCTCAACCACTTGCTCAAGATCAAGTCCTGAGTAGTGGGACTTGCACTGACCATGGCACCTACTCCTCCACGTACAGTTCTACATTTCATGCTGCTGCTTCACACTGCAAGAGCAAAATATGCCTTCAAACTTTGAAGGAAAAAAAAAAAAGAGCATACTGAACAGTCCCAGACAATTACTGAATTTATCACCTACAACCCTACTCCTCACATCAGTCTGTGCTCCTCTCTCCTTCCCCTCAGGGCAGCTTCATCTGTCCTTGCTCAGGCTGCCAGGAATTTAACCTGCAGATGTTAGAAGCAAGTGGAGGTCAGGCTGTTCTTTGCCAAGGCAGAGCTGTGAGTGAGCAGAGCTCTAAACAGCTTTGCCCTTGTTTCCAAGTCATCCGGAGGGCGTGAAAACCCATCACTCACAGCTTAGAGCTTGATTACTGGACTCACATTGAACACAACGCCTGATGCACAGATGTCTACTTGAGTGAGTGAGAAAACACATGGCAGCTTTTCAGCTAGAATGAAAATCCAGGCAACGTGATTTATTTCCACATGGGATCTTCTTGAAGATAAGCACTGGATACTTTACCAGCTGTGGATATACGGTCGGCTTATTACCACAATTTATTTTCATTTACATCCTATTTATGGACATGATTTTTACTATGTCAAACTATGCATACATACAGGATTGCAGACAGACAGACAAACACAAATAAAATTGGATATGCGCTAATGTAATAATAGGCATCCTGCATAATCTTGGCGATTAAATCTAGGCTCTGAAATTACAGAAGTCTGAGTCTGAGTCTCTAAAGTGCTGGATAATCAGAAATGCCAGCAAAGCCAGTGGGAGTCAAAAGTTGCCCAGTACTTTTGAAGAGACAATTCCTTTTTTATTTCCTGTTCTTATGCAAGAAAAGCCAGAAGGACTCAAAATATTCTCCCATTTTGCTGGATGGTATATGTAGGCGTAGGAATACATAACATTTGCACCTTTAGCAGGCAAAATACAGAGGAGAGGTAGGAACTGAAACTTTTTCCACCTCTTCTTTAAAAGATATTGCAAATGAAGAACACAGAAAAAATGATAGAGTCTAACACCAACAGTTCCAGTACTTAAGAGCTTTCTTTTATAATCTCATAATTACTATTGAAAATTCTTTGCGTTTGTTAGTGTAGGAATCTGACTTTGGAGATCTACTTTTGAAAGATTACCAAAAGGTATCAAAAGGGCTGTCACCTTGCTGGATTAGTGCCATTTAGCATGTGCTGAATCTATAAAGAGGTGAAGCAGTCTGCTATCTTTGCTCGAGCATAATCTATAGAAACAAACAAGTTTATAGAATGTGATGCCGCCAGCATTTACAAAAAGCAAAACAAAATAATAATTATGATGATGATGATGATAAAACAAAAATAAAAAAAACCCACAACTCTAGCAAAAATAACCACCTTAAAGTTGAACCAGTCTAGGAAGGTTATCTATGTGAGAAAAGTACTCACAACCCTATGCTTTTCCCTCCAGACCTGCTCAGCTGCTGGTCAGCACCAGCCAGATAATTACTACAGTTTGATCCTCACTGCTTCAGCTCTATTCACTTTGCTCCCTAATCTATTAATTTATTAACAGCTACAAACCACAGACCTCGGCAGCCAACAGAAAGCTGTTGGGCTTATACTATTACAAGTTAACAGGAGAAAAAACATCTTTGCAAATGCAGACTGTCATAAGAGGTGGTTAGAGAGAGACAGATGTTCAGTCAACATTGCAGACGGGCTGGAAAATCCCATAGCATCACTCCAAACTTCTTACCCTTTTCCTCTCCCCAGAAGTCAGACAACTTGCTCTTTTTCACCCACTATGCATGTTCTATACCCTAAATTATCCGGCAAAGGCTGGAATGCTTGGAAAGTAGTAACCCCCTGCTGATCTTTTCCCTGGGCAGCAAGTAGATCAAGTTATTCAGGTGTTGAATTTCAAGGCCAGTGTACTTCAGTTCCCAGCTTCTCCCACAAAACTGGAAACGGACCTAGTCTAGAACAGCTCACTCTGGCAACACTTCTTTCACACGAACTCAAATTGTTTTATTTGTTACACAGAATTATCTCGAGCACTGCAGAATTAATTCTGGCTTGGTGGAAAGGCAGTAAACGGTACGATAAGGTAAGAGCAGCTTGCTTAGAAAAAGACATGCAAGGGGAAGCAAGTTGGTTGATCCGTATGATACAGGCCAGTGTGCTGGCCCTCTGCCTCCTCGACCTAGGCTTGAATGCTCTTCCAGCACAGATTCCCCATCTGTCTCTTCCTGTGTTCTCTGTGCCAGAGTATTTCACAGCTTCATATAGCTCAAGGCCAGGAAACTGTTCACAAGAAATGGATGTTTTTAAACAGTGTTTTGCATCATGTCATTTGAAAGACAATTTAAACACTGCTTAAATATTTGTAAAGTGGCCATGCTCATACTTCTCGCTGTCCCACACTGTACATTCAGCTTGAGCATTCTAAGCATCTCTCTGCATTTCTAAGCCTCTAATGGGTGTTTTTTTCTGTAATGCTATAAGGTGATGGAGAGTACAACAATAATAACCGGGCAGCAAAGTCTTTGGCTACAGCAAACAAGGGCCAGCTGAAACACAGCAGCTGTGGACACAAAAACAACAAAAAAAAGCTGTTTCCTTTTGAAAGACCTGAGGTAGGCAGGGATCTCCAGACAGATATCCTCAACTCCACTGCCAACCCTTAAATAAGGTCTGGAAAGGGGAGGATCCTGGTTCCACCTCTTTCAGTCACTCAGGTACATTGTATGCACCTGAGCTCTCCTGGGTTGGCCCTGCCTTCCACCAGGTGCTCAATCACTGCTTCAGGCCATGACTTAGTGTTTCTGCTACATTTCCATCTTCTGATTATTATTTTTTTGTTGTGGAACCTCTGTAGGGCTGATTTTTGCAATGGATGACTAAAATCAAAACTATTAAAAAAAAAAATACTCTCTCCCACTGTACAGAAAGTATTTTTCTGAGTAGGGCTATAAGAAGAAAAAAAAAGAAAGTGTAGACTTAACTTAAAAGTGCATATGAACAGAAGGGGAAAGCCCATTTTCCCAAAGATTGTCTTCTTTTAGTCACATACAAGAAATCTTTCCTCAACAAAGCCAGAATTAGTCATGAAATACATATGACTGACTGATCTTTTCAACTGTCAGAAATGAAGAATTTCAAATAAAAACTGTGTGCCTATGGAACATTTATCCCTGTTAAATCTTGGTTGCGGAATTCATCTTGGGAGCGCATAAACAAAATTCTACGCTGAACACACAGGTCAGCCTTCAAGATGGGGAAAGAGAAATGAAAGAATACTGTATTACTTCAGGGGTAACGTATATGGCCATGTACATTGCTTCAAAATACTATGCAAGACTAAGCTAATGGGTCTGCCCTAAAACACATTTAACTCTCTCTGTAACTCCATTGTACAGATCTTAGGAAGAGCCTGAGTACAACCTTCTAGAAAAGAGGCACTTTAGTACTCTTTTCATTTAAGATATGAGGATAAGTTGAATCATTAACCACTTAGCAAAAGGATCAAGGAAGAGTGCATAAAAATGATTGCAAATACAGAATGGAGAAAGTAATAATAGGACCTATTGGGGGTCGTCTTCTCTGCAAGTTTTTGCCACTTAAGTCTTGCAGTAAGTTATTGCAAAAAAAACCACATTAAAATAAGTGGGCTTGAGGCCTTCACACAGTATAGTCTATCCACACAAAGCACACTGGAGACTGGCTCCAGATTTGCAGAATTCACTGGTACAACCAAGAAATAGTGTTGAGCAAAACCCCATGCTCAAGCAAAAGCACATCCTGAAAGCTACTCTGTACAGGCAAATCCCTGGTAGATTTTATGAAAGAAACACACCTTAAAGAAGTCAAAAACCGTTGCAAGGAAAATGCTATCATACTGTTTAATCAACTGATATTCCTGCCATAACTTAATAACTTATTGTGAATAATTCCTTCTTCACAGATTGTTCCTCCACTCCTGTAGTTTCTTTCTGGCCACAGGCATCTGTGAATTTTAACATTTTTATTTGTGAGTTCATTACCATCATTATCTGCTCTTTGGAATAGCAACATTGCTCTGTACAAGCCAGGAGCACTTCAGGACCATCACTAAGGAATGGAGAGCACAAGTATTTAGAAGAGCATTCTGCTGGCTGAATGAAGCATCGCTGCTAAATTTTCTTCTCATTCATTTCTTACTCATCTGCCCTAAATTCATTCTGAATCAGCTGCCTACAGACTGGATGACTGAAAGGATGTTGTTATTTGCCTTCCTGTCAGAATGGCAGCTACAGTGCCTGGAAAAAAAAAAAAAAAAAAAATCACAGCAATTTTATGTCTCTGGTTGGATACTACTGGTAAAAAGCCATATTTAAATTTCATATAAACTACAGCAGCTCGATTGATGAGATTTTCATCAATGAAATTACAGTCTTTTAACACTGGGTCAAATATCACCCATCTAATTCAGGTTTGGTGTTTTTCTTTTTTCTGAGCAGTATGTAAGCTACAGACTAATGTACTTCTCACACTAGCAGGTGTGGCAGTGATTGCTGACTAGCTGAACTCATGTGGTGGTTAAAAACCAATTTGATTGCAGATGTTGGATTATAAATCGCACTGAAAAAGATGAAAGGTTTAAGCAGACAAAATAAGAGACAAACTGAGAGACTCATTAGTCACTAGAAGGCAGGCTGTGTTACTGGAGAAGCAACAGCACATGAGTTGTCTTAGAGCATCAGTACAGATCCAACTGATGAGTAAACAATGAATAATGTTTCTTACACTGCTCACTATTAGTGATTATTATAATTGAATAGCTAGCTATTTAAAAAAAAATACCTGTTATTAGCTTCTCCTTTTTAAATTTTATTTTACTTACACCTAAGTTTTTTTTAGGAGTGGCTCAAGTACAACTTGTGGGCTCTCTCCCCTATCATCTGCCTCTTTTGGTTGGCTACTGATAGGGACATCTGCTCATGTACTTGCAGGCATGTTGCTTTGGAAGTGATAGGTACCTACACATACCCTGCATTCAGGAACCTAGCTGAACCCCTTCTGTGTGCTGATTAATACAATCAGTCCACTTGCTCTCTTGTTTAGGAGCAAATGTGAGTGTGCCTATTGTCTGTCTCTTCGGCAAACCCTCTGCCACCTTCCAGCATGGAAAACTGTAATTCTAAAATAGGTCATTTTATTATAAAAATACATTTCCCAAGCAAAGTTCCCCTGAGACACTTCATAATAAGAACATCTTTTGAATTGAATAAATATTGTTCTGCTATTTCCCAGTATCAACTGCACGTATTTCTATGATAATGCCCAAGTACAGTCCGGCTGGAAGCAACTCTTGAAGTACATAATTTAATACAGGAATATTTCCAGTCGAAGCCTTCTATGCCTTATGATAGAGTTCTATTATCTGGCTGACTTTATTGCTCTGTGGACAGTTAAAGTGGCCCCAAGACTTGAGGTATGAATTGTTCCCCTGATGTTAATGTATGTACCAAACCTAGCCAGGGAGGTAAAGGCCTCTCTCCTCACCAAAACAAAGACAACTTCTGTGTTAGTTTGTATGTCTGGTGAATGCAGGAGGAAGCTGCTTACCCCTTCCATTTCTTAGGCATCAAGCTAATCAAGACTAAAATAAATAAACTAAATAAAAAAATAAAAATAAAAATAAAAACGAAGGCTAGATTCATTCCTGAATGAATCAAAATGAGTCAAAAAGCCCAAGCCGCTAAATTAATGAAGTTAATCCTTCTGCAATCCTCATTTCTTAAAACTTTCCTCTGCGTCTCCTGATTAAACCTGCCTGACTTCTCAGGAAATGAAGAAACAGATCTTAGTCCTCAGTCATATTTTGCAGCACCTTCTTATGCATTTCCAGCATCATTAGCAGAACTACAAGCTGGATTTAGCCTTATGAATCTTAGGCATGGGGTAAACAGCACCAATCATGCTTAGTCCTAACCTTAAGTCAGCATGAACAGGTATAGGTCTTTCAACTCAGTTCAGCCCCCTGCAGAAATAGATGAATGCACATTTGCAATTCATAATACTTATTCTTATGGCATAACCAGGATTACTTGGAGGGCTGGAAGGAAGTCAGAGGCCTGGAAGTCTGGTCACTTCGTTCTGCCATGCCACTGACTGGGGTAACCATCAGAAATACCACTTACCCTTGATCTGAAAATGTCTTTGTTGTTCTGAGAATCGTCAAATGTTACTGTTGCATTTGTAATTGGAATACCTGTCCCTGTGGATTAGATAGAAGCCTGTAAGTTCTTTTACAGAGCACTCAGATAATCTTGTAAGGCTACTGCTTTAGCTTGAGCAGAAATCTGGGTTCTCATAAACATATGCAGATATTTATAGCCTTCTCAGTGGCTTTTAACAGATACCACCTAATTATTAACCTCAGGGGGAGGATTAACATTTTCTTGTAATAAATATGGAGATGTTGTAGCATGCTGCAGTATTATAAAACTTTCAGCTCTTGTTGTGAAATACCAGACTTTCAGGGTGGAATAATTCTGTCATCTTGTTTCCATACAGCTCTTCTCAGAGTATCATCTTTCTGACAAATGTTTTGTCACATTACTTCTACCCCTTCCAATGCCACCCAGCATGCTTCTTATGTTTTATCATTTCCCTAATGACTCATCTGTAGAGCTAAGCCTATCGACTGTGAAGTTTTTCATGAAACTGATGCTTCAGAGAAAAGAGAGTGACATTAACATTAGAGACCCATAAATTCAAGAAGTTAAATACTAAGGACTGATCATCCTTAGGTCTTTTTTAGCCTATGGGCTAGACAACCCAGCTCAGCTCTCCTGGAAATGGAAGACTGACGGGACTTTTGTACTTCTTCATTTTCTGAGCTTGGGGCACGGTGATATCCAGTTTATTCTTTAGTGCACAAAGGCCATCCTAAAAGCTGTTCCAACCTGCATCTTTGATAGCCTAAGAAAATCAGAATTTGCTAAAACACAACATGACCCCTCATATCATCTTTGTTACACATCACTAAGGTGGAAGATTTCCTGTGTAGTCCATTCTACTAACTTTCCAAATTTACTCTGTTGTTCAGTGCTGCTTTGGGAAAGAGTCCATGGTCAGAGTCCCAGGGCCCTGTGTGAGTGGAGGTACCTTTCCTCAAGTACTTGGCGGACACATGGCTTTGTGCGCTAAGATCACACTGACAAAATAAGAACTTATCTGAGGTAAAGAACCAGTGCTTTGAGTTAAAAAAAATGTACAGTCTTTTTAATAAAAGCAAAATGATTGCACAAGAGTAGAAAAGAGTAGAAGCAAGCAAACGTCTGTGCATTTTTAAAGGCGTACTTGCTACCATGAAACTAACTGCTAATCAGGGGCATCTGCACAAGAAGTGGAGGGTCTTAAATCTAATAGGCTGGCAGAGTGCTAACCCTACAGTGTGTACTCCCTCCTTAGTGCTCTTCACCCCATCATGCAGTGTGCTGATGAGTCACTCTTGTGTTTATGGACTTCTCTGGTCTGGCTGTGGAAATTCTGTGTTCTACAGATTGGACCTATGATTAATCCATGGGCAACACAAGCAATTTGAAATTAAGCAATGCTACTGCTTCCAGGATCAGAACTTCATCAGTCTGCAATTAAGATTCCTGTCTAGTGACAGGCTTAATATCTATAAAACAGATTTTAAAATAACCATTTTCTTTCTTTCCTTAGTAGTGATTGTGACTGCTGCCTAAGAAGGTAATGAGAAATAGCTCAGAATACACTCTTCTCCATGCCCTCAGGAGAACAGTTTCATCTCTAGAGCTAAACAGTGATATAACTCAGCTGGGAAAATGAATTATCATCATCTTCCAAGTGCTACACACTGGGATTCCCATCTAAGAGCTGCTCTGCACTGTGCTAGCCACCATATTTGCAGATTCTAACAGATTAACAAAGAGCCAGGGTTTGGGTTTTCCTCAATTCTTGTACTTCTAGAGAACAGGGGGAGGGAGACGAGCACAAAAGGGAGCAAACTCAAACCATGCCACACTTCACTAACTTATAATAAAAAACAAAAGGAAAAGTAAAAATAACAGGAGTTGCTGACAATTACAACCACAGATATTATAGGTAAAGACCCTTGGTTCTGGGTTATTAAAAAAGTAATAACAGAACCTTCTTGCATGTTTGTTAGATGTTGACTATCGTGATAGCTTCCTTACCTGCCAATAAGTTCTGTAACATAGGATTGTGGAGTTGAGATGGGGAGAGAAAAAGAACACACTTTGTCCTCTCTGGACATTCTTTATAGAAGATGCTACAGTAATTCATTGCAATATTTGTAATTGTTGGCATTTTTCCCTCCACTTAATCATTTTTCCCATGTACATGCATCCACTGCTGGCAGAGGACAAAGCAGGGCACAAAATGATATTATGCTCATTTCTAATCATCACTCTTTTGGTCTCCATCCTTCCTGTTTTCTCTTACATTCACACACTGCATGCAGTTACAAGTATCAGTGATGTGCTTTTCTCATATTTACTCAGCAGCATTTTGACACTACTGCCCTTTCATATGTGCTGCTGATTTACAGATGTGAACACTTAGCCCCTGCCTCCAAGAAACGAGTCACTCGACTTTAATAAGTAACTGATCTGTGATTAAAAAATTAATCAGTACAAATCTTTCTTTCTGTAGAACTGTTAAAGAATTCAAAGTCCATGTATATAACAAAATACATACGTAGCCTTTTTCTTTTTCTTACTGTTTGTAGAAGTAAACTGTGGCCAGAGACTCTCAGAAGCTTTCCCTGCAAGAAGGTAATTTAACTTGATTCAGAATGTATACAGAACATTTTTTTTTTTTTTAACCAATAAATACTATCAGTCTTTGCTTTGTTCTGTCTCTTAAGAAGTTGACATTTACCTGAGCAAACTGATGTACCCCCAAATATGAGAGTAGTTTAGCCATCTTGTCACATAGTATCAATGCTTACAGACAGTGCATCCAACTCCTATCCTATGATTAATAAATAAACAATAATGGCTGAATTTTGGTACATTTCTAATCTTCCATAATAATGCCAAACTACTGCCAACAATCCCTCATGCTAGTCATCTTTTTTGGCCAGTTATGCTATTCATACGTACACAGAGATGCAGACTGAGGAAAGGGCTAATGCCTCTATCTTGGTTTTTCAGCTGACCTTATCCTGAAACCTAGTCAAGCTGGAGTTTCACTTACTTTAACTACACAACTATTTTTGAAGTATTCTGCACCAGTTCATAACCCTAGAAGACAAATATGAAAGTTTTATCAGATATGAAATCATTACATTTCATGAAATAACATCCAGGATTAGCCTCAAATCCACAATTGCAACAGATTCAGCCTATGTGTCACCTCTGTCCTCAGTGTAGGTTTTGTAAATTAAGGAATTATGCATATCTAGAAGAAGAGTCATACAAGTTACGAGATTTTGCTCTATAGCTGTAGGGCTACAAGCATGTCGTTTTTCACACCTGCGTCAATTTCAGAAGCAAACCACAGCCAGAGTACTGTTCTTAGTATAATCAGCTTCCCCTTAGTTTTGATTGCAGCTAATGGATGTTGTTCATGTTCAAAAATAAATGTTGCACTACTGGCTGTAGGACCCATTTGACACACGTTACTACTGCAACATACTTTTCTTAGGAAATAAACCTAGCTATACCCACCACTTGTCTCTCCTTGCTGAGTGCTCTTCAGCTGACATTGTAACTGTGAGACTCATAAAAACACCATCTTCTGTCCATCATCGACTAGCAGAGTTAATCACCAGGCACCATTCTTAACACCAGATTGACCCAAGCTGGTCATGATAACTCAAAAATAGTTGAGTTTTGGAACCAACCACTCTATGGAGAGATCTATATGCTCTTCTAGTGGCAAAACGAGTTGAAGAGAAGATGCAACATTGAGAAAGGAAAGTTGTAAGCAAAAAAAGAAAAACCAACCAAAAAAAAAAAAAAAAAAAAAAAAAAAAAAAACAACTACCCCAGTTTGGGAGAAAGAGACAGCATTTGAATAAGAAGGAAAAGCTGCATTCCAGGTAACAGAAACTCAGAATTTCATATAGGGGAAATCTACAGTTAAATCCACAATAAACAATTTCTAATATGCTGACACCAACGTGAAAAGAATTTCCTGCAGTTCAAGGGCTCACAGGGTTCTGTATTCCCCTCAGATATTCTCTGATATCTTAGCTCAGTAGATATTTTTACCCTTTTAATAGGCACCTCCCTCATTCATCACTGTTAATACATCATGCAGCATTTTGTATAGACATATTTTCAGGGACTAGGATAAAAAAAAATCCACAAAAAATCCTTTGTGGAATTTCAAGAGAGTTCACTGTACTGATATTTAAGCCACTACATGATCAGAATTTACATTTTCTTAATTCCACCACTGAAGACACTCAGACTGAAACCTGCCATATTTATTCATGCAAACAAATGCTACTCATAGAATCACCTCACTTAATGGAATGGTTTGCCTGTATAGATAAGGACTTTTATCTTGCAAACTGAAACACCTTGAAGGAGGAAATGATGGAGCAGTATTTAATCCAAAGATATTTTATTTATCTTACTGAGGTTCGTAATGGTATTATCACCATGCTCCACAACAGTGAACAGACGACATACTGGGAAACTATGTTGATAAGGGGCCTTTCTATTCCTCTGCTTGTGAAAGGGCAAATACCCGGCTTTTCTGTGCTACTGAAGTGCCACAGGCATGCCCAGCAGTAGCCTTACAAGCAATGCATTTGTTCGTAGTCCCAGTGTTTCTTCATGAGGCTTACAGGAAATGATTCTTGCACTTTCTAAGTGGTATTAGTTAGAAAGCAACTGACTCAATGCTGCGTTCAGCACAGCTACACACACACCAACACCCTCACAGAGCTGCCCGACTGTGCCTCTGACACCGCCCTCCCTCTGGGCACACCGGTAACCCCACAGACAGAGGGGCTGTCAGCTTTACTAAGCCAATTCTGCCTCTATAGAAACCCCAACAGATCTCACTTCAGAGAACATCTCCCACCTGCAGCTTTTCAGTCCCCTTTGGGCCGCTGCATGCAACCAGACAAGTTGACAACGTCCTGCCAGAAGCCTCTGGCCCATTCTGTCAGGCCATGTGCTTTCTAAAGAAAACCATCAACCCAGGGCGGAGTGCAACTTGGACAAGTAAAACTCAGACAATTCAAGGTCAAGACCTGCAACATAGTGACCATGCAGACATCAGCCTTGGCATCACGCTGAGTGAGGGCATCACCCTCCCGTGTAAGGCGGGAAAGCAGATCTCTCCCTCACCAACGCTTGGAGGCACAGTTGAATAAAAGCAGCTATGAAACCATTTCACTGCAGTGGGCACTTTCAGTTCTTCATTTATGCTTTACTCAGTATAACTTCTCTTCCAGTAAATTTCAAATAACCTAAAGGTTACACTGACTGAGAAGGAAAAGGACACTTTTAGCATGGAGGAAAAACTCAGTTGACTTGCAGAGGGAGAAACACAAGAGCTTGACTATTGTTAGCATACTGCAAACTCCCTGGAACTGATAGGACAGGGAGAAAAGCCTGAATACAGACAGATCCAGAGTGATGCATGTAGGAAACTTTAGTTTAAATACTCCTTCCAGGACAGGCAAACAACTCCTGAGAAAAGCCTGGCTTGCCCAGAAATGCAGAGATCACAGACACACAAGTTCCCACCGCGTGGTCGTGGGAAAACAAAGTTCATACTGCTGGGTGAATAGACAGGGGAATACTGTGCCCGATGTCATTCTCTCTGCAGTGACATTAATGGCAGCCTTCCTGGAAGCCACTGTGCCGTGCTGGTGGCTGCACTTTGCAGGCGGCCACTCTGGGGGCCTGGAGAAGAGCAGCCGCTTTTCCTCTGGAGCCTTTGTATTCCTGGGAGAAACCAAAGGAGCGCAGCCTATTTATCTCATCAGAGACAACACTAAGTGGCTATTTAATTACCGTCCTTAAATACTTGCACAGAGACTATCTGAAACTAGAGAGCTATTTAATCTGCCAGACAAAGACATTAGGAGATCTCATAGCAAGAAGATGAAGTCAGAAAAGTTCAAACTGGAAATAAGATGCTAACGTTTGACATAGAGATTAACAATAAGAGCCGGTTACCCAGGAATGCTGTAAATTCCCCATCGTTTAAAGTCATTAAATCACAGCTATTTGAAGAGGCTAGTGGGCCAGGCCTCCAGTTCACTGGGGAACACTCTGTGTTTTGTACTATACAAGAGGTTAGGCTACGAGATCACCATCAGAACTCTGTTAAGCCCATTGGCAGCACTGCTGTCTTTTCCTGGGAGAAAAGGAAAGAAGGATGAAGGAAAAAAGTGTTAACAAAGCCAAGGCCTGCATGGAGAGAACACAAAAGTAGGTTGAGCTGCAGACAGCAGAACTTGGTAAAATTCACTGAGTTTGGCTGCTGGCTTCATTAGCAGCAAGAAGAGGCCCGTTGGGGACTTACTACCCCAAACCAGGTTGCTCCAGGCAAACTCTCAGCAAACCTGGGCGTCTAGCTAAAAGGGGTGAGCGGCACCGGGCAAGCCTTTAACGCACCCAGTTATCTGAATGCAACCCAGCAGGCCAGAAACCGAGCAGGTGAGCCCCCGGCTGGCACACTGCAAGCGAAGCTGCTGGAGCCCAGAGCTCGCGGTCCACCTGCGCCGCGCTGCCGCCCACCAGTCGCTGCGGCCCGGCGGCAGCTCGGAGCGGGCCACGAGGTCACCGTTCGGCGCTCAGCCCCGCGGGGCGGCGGCAGGTGTGGGGGCCGGGCCGCCCCGACTCGCTGCGGGGACTCGCAGGGTCTTCTCCCGCTGCGCCACCGCGGGCCGTTGCCGTGGCGACCGCAGCGCTGCCGTGGCGATCGAGCCGAGCATCCCTCCGGCCGGGCCGGACTGCCGCAACCCGGCACGGCGGGTGGGGCGAGGGCACGTCGTTATTATTATTAATTGGTATCACGATCAAAGTTTTCCGCACTCGGGCGCGACGAAAGCGCGGGAGCCAAAGTACCGGTAACAACCAGCAGAAGGTGGGAGGGGCCCCCAGGGCTGCCCGCAGCCCTGCTCCTCTGCGGAAGAGGGCATCCGGCCGGGCACGGCGAGCAGGCGGCCCTCGCCACGTCCGGCAGCCCCGGACCGCCGTTCTCGCTCCACGCTTGGGCAAATGTGCCGGGGGGTGGAGGTGCTCCCGCTTCCCCCGCTTCTCCCGCTCCCCCCGCCCCTTACCTCCGCGGCAGCGCCCGGGGAGCCGCGGGTGCGCCGCCGCCGCGGGCAGGGATGACCTTGCGGAGAAATTCATCATCCGGCCAGGAAAATAAGCCCTTCCTCAGGGTGCGCGGCGGTGGGAGGGCGAGCGGAGGGAGGAGGGCTGCGCCGGGCTGCCCTCCCCGCTGCGAAGGTAAGGGGGAGGCAGCCGGAGCGGGCGGAGAAGAGGCAACGGCGGCGGGAGCGGCCTCGAGCAACCGAGTCGAACCGAGCCGGGCGGGCGGCGGCACCTCCCGGCCGCTCGGAGCTGAGGCTGCAGGCCGGCGTCCGGCGCGGGGAGGCGGGGAGCCCGGCAGGGCAGCGCTCCCCCCCGCGGCCGCTGGCGGAGCGGGGCAGCCCCGGGCTCCTGCCTTGCCGGTGCCAGTAGTCGCGGACGGGCGGCTGTTTCCGCGCAGGCACAACCCAGCTCTTACGGTCCCGCAGCCGCCGGCCCGGGACGCGGGGAGCTCCTGCTCTCCGTCGAGGAAACGGAGCTGAACGAGAGGCCCTGGTGCCGTGGCGGAGACACCGGGACGCACCGGGGATCGCACCGCATCGCCTCCGCTCCGCCCGACGACCCCGCGAGCCGGCTCGCTCCCGTTCCCAGCGCAAAGCTACCGGCGGCAAAAGCAGCCGGGTGGCTGCTCTGCAACAAAAGAGCCAGACCTGCACGTAGGAAATCCACCAGTCCCATCCACCTGTGCTTGTCCTGCACGTGTCAGTCGAGGAAGTGTGCCGCCAGACTGCTATCTAGGCACCTAACGAGCCGTTTGCTTGCGGGGTCGTACACATTTGCATGTGGGATCGCAGCTTATGCAAATACTGATGGACTCTTGTCACGCTTTCAGCTCGAATTGTTGTTTTTGATAGGCAAATTTAGCTACCACTGTGAAGCGCTGTCCGGTCTGCCTGCGGCGAGCCAGCAAAAAAACCCAAAAAAAAAAACCAAAAAAACAAAAAAACCAACACCCAACAAAAGCAAAACAACAACAAACAAAAACCAACACCTCCACAAAAATACTAGCAAGAAAAACATTTTGTGTTAGGACTCATATCTGTCTGGAAATCTCTGATCTAATTGCAATCTATTCCCACCAGTGTGGAATTTTATCTCTATCTGCTGCAATCGCAGGAAATGGTTCTGCAGTGCCAGGAGATTGGAGTGCAGGTTTTCAACCAGAGAGATTCCAGCTCTTCCACTTTCCTTTATGGAAATTCTGTGGGAGAAACTGTGAGGAGAACTCCTGTATTTACACTGTTTTGTAACATGGAAAAGATCGAGGAGCAAAAAACGACAGCAAGCTAAAAGATTCAACAAATCATCTTTTGATATCTAATAATCTCAAGCATTAATAAATCATATTCCCTTTATCCGTATTAGTGGATCCATATGTTATTCATTGCACAGTAAAACACCCTCAGGCTCAGTTACTGATTCTAAGTCTCTTTGACTCGTGGGTTACATGATGGTTGCTGATTCATGGAGTTTCATAGGGCTCCATTTTAGGGTGAGTTCTTTTTAATGTTTTTAACAAACGTCTTTGACGCAAAACTCAAAGGTATAATAATAAGTTTTTGAAAGACATTAAACTGGGAAGAACTGCTGAGTCTCTTGAGAGTAGAAAGGTCTTGCAAAGAGATCTTTGACATATCAGAGGTCTAGGCAGTCCCAGCCACATGAAGTTTAAAAAGTGCCAGATTCTGCATTTGGGATGGGCCAGCCCTGAATACACATATGCATTGGGGGCAAGAGGATGAAGAACAGCCCCAGAGAAAGGGATCTGGGGTTCTGGTTGATTACAAGCTTAATTTGAGGCATTAGCGTGCCCTGGCAGTCTAAAGGGCCAAACATTCCCTGGGGTGCACCAGGCCCAGCACTGCCAGCTGGGTGATGGAAGGGATTGTCCCACTCTGCTCTGTGCTGGTGTGGCCTCGCCTGGAGCACTGGGTGCAGTTTTGATCACCGCAATAAAAGAAGTACATAAAACAATTAGAGTGTCTAAAGGAGGGCTAAGAAGATGGGGAAAAGTCTAGAGGGCAAGACGTATAAGAATTAACCAAAGTCTCTTGGTTTGTTCAGTTCTGATAAAAGGAGGCTGAGGGGATGCCTCATGGCAGCCTACAGCTCCTCATAGGGAGCAGAGGGGAAGCTCTGAGTTCTGCTCTCTGGTAACAGGAACTAGACCCGAGAGAGAGGCATGGAGCAGCATCAGAGGAGAGTCAGGGTGGGTGTTAGGAAAAGGTTCTAAACCAGAGGGTAATTGGGCCCTGAAACAGGCTGCCCCAGGCAGTGATCAGGGCCCCAAGCTGCTAGAGTTCAAGAAGTGTTTGGACAAAGATTTGAATTTTGGAGGTGTGGACCGAGGAGTTGGACTTGATGATCCTTGTGGATGCCTTCCAACTTGGGATATTCTATGTTTCCGTGATTCTTATGTTTCCTACTATGGAGTGTGCAACTTATTTCCCAGCACTGGCCACTGAGGTCAGCACATATTTATGTAATATCCATGCCTGAATGTGGCTTTCTGTCTTTAACCATGGAAAATTTAAGCTAGATCTTCAATAACTGCCATCAACAGCTGCTTCTTTACATATGCCAAAATAAAAAATAAAAAAAATAGTAGTTTTAAGAGCCTGAACATCCAAACATTGAGAACCTCACTGGAGGGGGAGAGTGGGGAGAGCATCAAACTTCATCAGGAAAAGCAGAGATGTACAGTATTGGCACAGCCAAGGGTTCCTACGAATCTGACTCTACTTTGTTCTTGTTACAATCTTGCCCCTTTTTTGGTGCTTCAGAGGATTGTTACAGAGCCTAGTCCTTACCCTTGTCATCTCTGAGTCTGGAATCAGATCAGGCTGACAAACTCTTCTCATTATTCTCTTAAATGACATAATTTTTACAGAAACATTTCCAGACTTCCTAGAATTAATCCTGTTGCCATTGATATTACTATAGAAAAGTTTCCTCTTTTTTGTTAAAGAAAAAGGCTGGATGATGCAATTTCCTTTATTGGCCATTGGACTTTCAGGAAGAGGTAGCTGCAGACACTTAACAGGCCTTGCTGCTACAAAGACATCCTCAGACATTAAGAAGGCAGTTATTCTGGCTTTCCTAAACTTTCCTAAGCAAAAAAATTGCTTATTCAAATTCCTAATACAGATCCTTTCCATTAATCATGCCTTCTTCCCTTAGCCCGAGATACTAAAATCACAGTCTTAGCACTCAGTTAACCAATTAATTATCTAAGCTAGCCAGACTTTTTGCATCATCTGATGCAGCTTTAACCCCACTGCCATCTTTCCCTTCCAGCATCTTTCTCCCAATTCACTGAAAGAATATTAGTGCTGTTACCTTCTACAGCAACTTTTCCCACCTGGGAAGAAATAACACACACCATGGAGAGGTGAGAGTCAAGCTTGTCTCCAGGTAGCCCTTATTTGCCACTGTTTGCAAAGAGAGAAATTTCATCTGTCTTAATATTTATAGCTAATACTTCCCTCTTTTTTGGAAATCAACTTTGGGGTTAATTGAAATTGAAACACGATAGCATTTTATCTGAACTCATCAGGAAAACATTTGGGCACTGTTTTTGAAGCACATGAGCATGAAGTGCAAATCACAATAGTTGTCTTATTTTGGCTTCAGAATTGCAGAAAAAGGTCCTCCATGTGTTTGACACAGAAAATCTTCCCAGTCTTTCCAGCTGAACCTGCATGACTCAGTGACTTCCAAGGCTGAATAGTCAATTGCCTCTCTTACATGCCTTTGAAAATCTTCAGGAGTAGTCTGCCTGGTTTTACCAAAGGGAAACCATACTTGACCAACTTAAAGAACTTCTTTAATGAAAAAACTGGCCTGGTAGATGAAATGAGAGCAGTGGATATGATCTTCCTTTAATTCAGTGTGGCTTTGAGGCATTTGACACTGACTCCCCTAAGATTCTCATAGAGAAGCTGATAAAGCATAGGCTAGGTGAGTAGGCACTGAAGTAAACTGGAAGTTTTTTGAACAGCCAGGTTTTCAGAGAGTACTGATCAGTGCCAAAAACTAGTTGGAGACCAGTAGCAAGTGGTGTACCCCAGGGGTTGATTCTGGGTCCAGTCCTGTTCATGATCTGGATAAGGAACAGAGTGCACCCTGTTCAAGTTTGCTGATGACAAAATTTGGAGGAGTGACTGATACACCAGACTGTCTTGCTGCCATCTGGGGGGACCTGGACAGGCTAGAGAAATGGGCTGACAGAAACCTGATGAAGTTCAGCAAGGGAAAATGTAAAGTCCTGCACCGAGAGAGGAATATCTCCATGCACCGGTATATACAGGGGTTACTCAATCAACTGAAAAGCACCTCAACCACTCTGTGTTTCTTTGACTCATTTCATATGACAGGAAGCTTTTGGTCAATGTGTTGTGGTACTAATATTTTCACCCTTTATGTCTGTGTAGTACATTTGGGTATAATTAATTTCACATTGTCCTATTCCCGTTTCACAAATATTCTATATATTCATTACTGTGATTCTAAATGTGAAACAGGCCATGCAAAAAAAATAACCCTCTGCCTTCTCAACAAATTAAAACTACCATTTGATGAGTCAGTAATTTATACTGTTTACCTCTTTTTATGTCAACAAAACTGAGATCTGGAACAACACATAATCATAACGATTATAGACATAATGAGCTCATTTATTACGTACTTACCACATGGTATTCTGGTGCATATTCAACAGTAATGATGTCAAATAATACAACAAAAAAACTATCTGCTCAGATAACCACAGCTTACTGGGAGCAATAAATTAAGCTAATGTGGTACCAGATACATGGGAACTCTGGTTTCAGGGCCCTGTCTCCAGTTATGTTATGTTAACTGTGTATACCAAATGTCTTTGATATTTTCAGAAGTTCAGGAAATAAGAAAATCAGCCAGAGCACCTTCTAGGAGGTGGTTGTAAGGGCTGCAGATAAATGTAAATTGAAATTAAATAATCTCAACAATGCATTTCTATGAAGCAGGACTGCTATATATTGCTTGTACACTTGTACAGATTTTAGGTACTTATTTGTTCTAATCACCAGTCTAGTTCTGCCTACTTCCCTGGGTGTCATCAGCTGGCTGTGGAAACACATTACTCCAGAGGGAAACATCCTTTAATAATGTTACTGCAGCTACTTTTGTGCTCTCACATTTTATCAGGCAAGATGGAAGCTTCTCATGGAATCAGATGTAGAACGGCTTGGGTTGGAAGGGATCTCAATGCCCACCCAATTCCAACCCCCTGTCGTGGACAGAGCTGCCCCCCCACCAGCTCAGGCTGCCCGGGGCCCCGTCCAACCTTGAGTGCCTTCAGGGATGAGGCATCCACAGCTTCTTGGGCAGCTGTGCCAAGGCCTCACCATCCTCACAGTAAAAAGCTTCCTCCTAATATCTAACCTCATGCTACCAAAATAATTATTTCCCGGGCTGCTAACAAGACAGTTTATAACTCATGGTAGCTATCCCTACTACATGGATTTTTATGCTGATTCATATTACAGGAGAGATAAAAAGCAGATGTAGTTGATGCTGCAAGGTTAGCAGATAAAAAATATATAGGTGTAAACATGGAGAATAAGTACCGTACAGTACGGTATCTAGAATGGTAAGGAGTGGAGATGAAAAAAAGCAGACGAGAAGCAGAATATCCAGTTTAAATGTAAAAAATATTATAAAAACAACAACTGCTGACATAAACTGTATATCAGTTTAGAACCAGCTGCCTGAAAAGATAAAAAAAAAAAAATCTGGAATTAAATCAATATTGTCTCTAAATTCCTCAATGCTGCCCTGAAACAGAAAGATTTGCATTCATTCAAGATAGTTTATAAAATGAAATCTTAAGTGTTCCTGTTTCCAGTATTTAGTAATTCTCACCAGAATCCTACAAATGTATGCTATCAAGTGTCTGTGATGTATTTGTGTATTGTGAAGTGATGTTCGTTGGTATCACTGAATTTGTCTGTGTGCAAATTATTCTTGAATTATTAAAGAAAAATTGATTTACTTTCTCTTGATCATTCTAAATGTTGTTGTATCTATTATCATCATCTATCTGTAAATCACCTATCATATTATTTCATCTAAAATAAAGACATCCAATCTTTCCAGGTTTTTTTTTGGCTTTTTCCTGCTTCTATTGTATCTTATACCCAGCCATGGGTCTAACAACATTACTGATACGAGACACTGGTAATAACTTCTATTAGTCTAAATAAAAAGGAAATAAATTAGTTGTAGCTCAAACTTAGCTCAGTGTAGCTCTGTATGGAAGCTAAGGTGGATCTTTCAAAAGGCTTGTTTTGCTTGTTTGCTTTTTCTCACCACAGAAGTAACTATCTCCATTTGATCAAGCCAACTCATTTTACATTTCCTGAATTTGCAGTAGCTCAGGCCTTTTCATTTCTGTCTCAGGACTATTTTTTGCTAAAGCATTCATGCATGCTGTAAGCAACTCAGTCTGTTCACACTGGACACCCTCATCCCCATGTGCAACCAAGCCTCTTTCCCCAAGTGACCTCAGTGCACCTTCACCATGGGCTCCACCACAGCAGTATTCAACCATAAAGTTTACACTGGCTTAGTTTCACTTGAATGCACAAGGTTTTCCTGTGAGTTTCTCCCACACTGTTTGTCCTCATAACTCTTTCTGCTAGGGTGATTTTCCACTCTTCCTTAGTTTTTGCTCCTTCTAAGTTTTTCCTTGCTACAGGCAGCATCCAAACTCTATCACTAATATCAAAGAGTCAGACATGACCTGTTCAAGCTAGGATTGAACCAATTGCTCTGGGATATGTGCAGGATCCTTTCTGTACAATCCCAGCTTTTTATGGCAGGCAGATGTACGGAATGCATTTTGAGATGGATTTTCATCACCATTCTGTGTGCAAGTCCCATCTATTAGCATATCCATTTTGGTTGTTTGAATTGTATTAGGAGTATCGACATACGCCTTCTTTAAACGTGTGGATTTTGTTGTAGTTTGTTTTTTTCCTTTGGAATTTGGGACATCCCTTCAGAACATGAGATAGGCAAGGTGTGGTGAATCAAGGGTACTCTTGCAAGAAATATCTCACGGTTGCAGAGCAAGAAATCATTTCCCCTGTTTTTAAGGAAATGCGTAAATACTAGAAATTGTCCTTCTGTTCAATTCAACCGACATTACCTTCTCTAAAATATCTGCAAAACCCCCCTTTTTGCTCTGACCCCACTATTAAACATACAAACAGGCCTCATCCTTGTAAGTCTCCACTGAATCACATTTCCCCAAGCTCTTATGGGAATGATCTCAGGTCTGATTCTATGATATTTTTCACCCACCATCTTTTCTGTAATTGTGCTAAATATTTCCAAGCCAGCTGCTACCTTTTCTCCTCTGTGATAGCATCCTGATGGAGAGACTACAAAACCTGAAGCCTGGGGCTGATTCCTGCTCATTATCA
Organism: Meleagris gallopavo; assembly: GCF_905368555.1. Classification (NCBI taxonomy): domain Eukaryota; kingdom Metazoa; phylum Chordata; class Aves; order Galliformes; family Phasianidae; genus Meleagris; species Meleagris gallopavo. The sequence goes on from NC_139407.1 coordinate 15,335,067, forward strand.
CACTCAGCTGGTGTGAGATCCTGGACGTGGTCATGGAATGCAAAGCCAAAGCTAAAAAAATAAGATGAATCAGTCTTCTTTCCTCCACTACTTCCATATCTTAAATGAAAACCAGTGAAGTAAAGTTCTCAGTCATCATGGTCAATGCTTTCTGTGGGTATACACAAACAAACTTAAAGATATAACCTGGGCTGAAGTTTTGCATGGCTAACTCTTAATGCTGCATTAACTGCTGTCTTCAAAGGAGCTGGACCCTCTCTGTTTCTTTAGTGCTCAGTCTCCAGGCATAACTATGTTGGATTTAAATGAGAGATTTGTGTACCTTTTTTCTGAGCTCTTGAACAAAATGAGGCCAATTAGTAACACGGCAAGAAGAAATCATTATTGCTAAACTGGTATCATTATTGGTAAACTGAAATCAATGGATAGGAGTCTGCCTTCAGGAACGGATAAAGCCTTAAAGCTGAACTAAAGGGTCCAGTATGACACAGAAATCTTCAGCAGTCATAAAGCTGTCAAAACAAAGTTAAATAGACATTCTGGGGACGTAGAACTAAGGCAGCATTGCCAGATAGAGCAGATGCTGCAAAAAGCCCTGAGATACAAAGCAAATGACTGCAACATCAAGTAGTCATGAAACTACCTCTCCTTTTGCTAATTATTGAGAGTTGCAAAGACCCTGAGAATTAAGTAATGACATGAGACAGCCTAAATCTCAGAAGACACACACTTAAGTTCAAACACAAAGAAAAGGTTTCTGAGTGTTCAAAAATGACTAGAAATTTTAACCCTCTCTTGGTGCTGCCTCTGGAATACATGGAAAAAGAATATTTCTTATTTCCAGTAGAACAGTGTACTTTTATGTCACTGCAATAAAAAAACATTTTAAATTTATAGGGGTCTTTTTATATCAGCTCTTTGTCCACATATGAATCATTTTTACTTGTTATGGAAGAATAAAAGCATAAATATGGCTTGACATTCTTATCACTTACTTAGCTCTCAATCAAAAGATTTACTGCATTGCTCTCTGGGAAACTTTTGGTAGTTTGGTAGACTACGGAAATAGAGAAAGTCAGCTTACTTTCTGTATGTAGATGAGAGATTTAAGTCATCATAGCGATCTCCATAAAGCTATAGTATATTAACTGCCAAATTGCAAAGGGTGGATAAGACATGGCTCCTGCTCACTTTACATTGACATATCTACCTACAACTCATATTCTCCACATAAAATTATCATGTTTGAGAGGTTCATGGCCATTTAAATTTACTTGAGAATGGTTTACTATTCAAAACAGAGGGAGTTTTTAAGGCAATGAATTATTTTCTGAAAGATCATCAACCTGATGAAAAATATATATATTTGGTAAATATATGATTTATTTATTAATAGACTTATAATTGGTAAATTTGGTAAATTGATTTATATTTGGTATTTGTAGCTGTGTATTTGCTCAACTTCCTTTTAACTCTCATGTATATGCAGAAGGACCCCATTCCCAGGATACACCAATAGGCTGTTCCAGGAGGCACCAGAGCTGTTTTTTCCACTGGGATGGCTCCAATTTTATTGGCGCATGCAGTTACTTCACATTATTCTTGCTCTTCTTTAAAAAGGGTCACACCGCTCTTTGGGAAAGCAGTTTGTGAACTCTCTTCAGCACAGGAAATTTGGTTGTGCCTGGTCTTTAAGTGGATTGTGCTAATGGGCACAAAGGCAGCAGACTGTAATAGATGGTATACTGCCACTTCAGTGATATAGCCAATAATAAAGTCTCACTCACTGCAGGACCTCCAAAGGAAACTCTGTCCCCTACATAACTTGTTTTGAGCTCTATACAGCATCAATCTTTAACACAGACAAAGATAAAAATTACTCCAGTAATGACCAAGAACAGTTACCAAGTATTGGTCTAAGTAAGTCTTAACAAGATTAACTTGAGCTAATACAAATAGTTTGCTTGCGATACTACTGGCAGTAGGTTTATCTCCTTGTACACGTAAAAAATTGCCTATTATGCATACACATGCAAAGAATTCAAATTTCCAAAATGATAAAAAAAGATAAAAATCAATCAAATTTTAGCTGAAGAGCACTGTGAATTAGTTACACATGCATGGACATGTACATATGGAGAAAATCTACTTCTGAACTTGTTCATATTACTTAACCTTTCTCTACTTCAGCAGGTAGATTTTGGATTCTTTGCCCTAGAATAAATTTCAGAATGCCTGATGATTTAATAAATGAGCCCTGCTAATCCTTGCTAAGAGACTAAAAATGAATCTCTCCCAACAGGAATTACCATCCTCAGTTCTTGTGTTGTTAAGGTTTCTTAAAAGGCCACAGCGCAATCTGTGCCTTTCTTTTCCTCAGGATATCATGCCAGATTTTGAGCTGGCATCCATTGATATTCCTCCCCTTTTCAGCCTTGGTTTGCTTTACTTTTTCCCAGTGCATTCTCATCAGATGATTTTGACAAGCCTTCTCCCCACAAGCAAGCATCACTGTCACAGCAAGACAATACTCATCAGAACTTCCTATTTTTCCTGCCTTCTCAGGAACACAGTCTTCTGAAGCATCTCAGCTAACATGTAAGTCAAGCAAATCCTGTTCTTTCCCCGCCTCTAGTGACTTTTCAACATCGCAGCCCATGAGTTTCTACATATCCACCGCTATCTAAATAATTCAATGGCTGCTCAGAGATATATTGGAAAGATTCAATTAGTCATTGAAAAAGTTGATATTAATGAAGTGTGTCTATTTATGTAACTGCTTTAATAGGCAGCAGGAGAATTGTTAAGAATTCTGCCAAGGGCAAAAGGTGCCATTTATACCACTAACAGAGGACATTACTCACAACTAGAAAAATAAACTGGATATCACCGATGCACTGAACGGGTCTCTTGAAATGCGGATAGGGAACAGAAGAAAACATAAAATCTTGATTGCATTAAGAAATCTCTCAAAGAGTTTAAGGCTCTGTATTAAAGACTGTAATCAAAGCTGGATCCCATTGTGCTCTCAGTCTACGTTAATGGTAGACAATGCTTCTCTGATCTCATGCCATTGCTAAGAAGAGACTCAAGTTCAGCTGAGCACAGTGAGAGGCAGATTCTTCTTCGTTTCATTTACTTATGTTAAGACAAGAGTGGATTGAAGAGAAAAACCTGCTTATCTGCTGAGATTGATGAAGAAAGAGTGAGAAATGAAAGTGATTTCCCCACCTGTGTGCATTTATATTGTACAACTACGGAGATTAATCACACCACCTCCAGTGATAGCAGTGGCAGGGAACAGGGAAATCTGTATGTGCCTCCTCATTTACCGTGGGCTGCCATATGACCTTAATTAAGGGGCACTGCAGTGCTGATCAGGACTTCTGCAAAATGACGAGTGTCCTGACACGCATACCATCTACCTTGGTTACATATAATTGAGTAAAGCCAGTACTACACAGCAGGACTTCCTCAGCAAGGCCAGCCTTGAAAGACTTGTTTTCTCCTGCAGTTTGAGAGGTTTCTCCCTCTGGCCTCCACAAACTGCCTTTTGCTCTCCAGAACTGGGAACCAGGTTGCCTTCTCCCTGTTTGGCTAGGACTCTTATGGTATCAGGAGCAGGTCCTGGAACCAGACATTCCAAGCAATGTCCTGAGTCACACTGTACCTCCTTTTTTCAAAGAAAATGACACAGATAACCTAAACTCAGACACTGACGGTGAGGATAGAGAATTTTCTGACAGTAGGCATGCTCCCATAAGATAAACAAGTCTTGATAATGTTAGGCTAGGTAAACTGCTCTTTGAATCATTGGTCAAAGTTGAGACACCTATTTCTTTTGGTCATCAGTGGTGTTCCCCAGAGTTGGTACTGGGGCCTGTAATAAGGAACATGGTTTAGAGGAGAAATATTGGTGGTAGGTGGACGGCTGGACTGGATAATTTTGGAGGTGTTTTCCAATGCTAGTGATTCTATGATTCTTTATCTGCTTGACACAGTCCAGCCTTCAGTAAGGGAAGAAGACTGAAGAGAAAAGGAGATGCAAGAAGACACATCTCATGGTATGGAGAGTTGAGACAAAATCTATTCCTCTCCCAAAGTTACTGGGAAACATGTAGTATTCCTGAGGGGAGCAGAAGTGAGTCTGTGATTGAAAAAAAAACACACCCACCCTCTAAAAAACCCCAAACTACTAGAAATGTCACACAACAACATTAGGGCACAGATTTCAAATGTTTAATCTTCTGGAAAACACCATACATCTCAACATGCTTCTAGTGAGGGTCCTCTATGCAGTCAATTATATGTGTTCAAGAAAATGTTGTATTTGTATGTGGGGAAGTAAATTGGAAACATTTATGAGAGCAGTTCTAACAAATAGTTCCTTGCATGCCCCGTGTATTTATATGCTCACTTTATCTTAACAACTCTTTAGGAGAATTGTAAAGTGAATCAAGACAAATGAGTTCACTTCAAATCTCTCACACAAAAGAGAGATGCCATGCATTTGTAGAGTAATTGAGACATTACTTTTCCATATAAGTCAGCAGCGTGTGGATTTTTCTTGTGCTACACATGCTGTTTATTGACTCGTTTTAATCCCGTTTCCATAGAGGACAGCAGTATGCTTGTTCTCCATAGCCACTGAGATCAGGCTTAGCCTAGTCTCCTCCAGGACATCTCCACCAGGAGCTTCATGCCAGAAAACTTTTTCTGCCTGTATAATGCAAGAGCAAGGACAAACATTTTTGAAACGTAAAATAAAGATATTGAGGGAATTCAGTGGAGAAAACAGGGCAATTACCTAAGATGTTTTTCTCCCTTCCTAAGATTTTCTTACTGTTTTGCAATCCAGAGGCTTCCAAGAAGACAGGGCAAGCAGCTAGACCATCATTATTCTAACAATTGATCAACTAATGTTGATCTAGAAAAGTTCAAGCTCCTGCACACTGACGCAACCTACTAGACTACCTGCTACTGGACCTCATGCCTTCATGATTTTGCTTGTACTCTCCCAAGTAATTCCTAGACATGGCTGGCTGGCAGGTAGTGTGCTCCAGGTCCATCTCCAAAAGCACTCCGCATGCAAGCATCCTATTGCGGAGGATATGAAAATTTGCAAAATTCAGTTCATGGCATTTAGCCTCATCATTTGTCAGAGGGGCCACGGACTCAGTCTTTACCTAGGAGCTGCCAAAAGGACATTCCAGAGTGTAGTTTCAGGGTAGTTTGCGCTGGTCACATCCTTGCCTGCCTCACCATTACTGGACCAGAGGGTTAATCCAGGCAAAATATCTGCATCTCCAAATCATTAATTTTAGCTGTAACAGCTTTCCTAACCCCCTAAACCATGGGCCTTCCATCACCTGAACTGAATTGTGGGTACAGGAACAAAGCCAACAGGTCATAGACTTGGCCAAAACTATTGTGGAACTGTACCTAAGTAACAGATAAAATCTCACTTGTTCTCTGTCACTTCTCTTTGCAACGCTGAAGTAAAAACCAATTGCTTCTCAGTTCTGCTTCAGAAACAAGAAGTGGGCCTTTCAGTTTCTATAAATAAAACCAAACCTTTCCTACAGTGAGACATGGTGCTCCAAGTTCTATTGAAAAGGAAGGGTGCCATTTTCAGGGTTTGAAAGATTCAAGAAATATTTTCATGGATCTTACCACATAGTGGTATCTGTTGCAGCAAGACACTAATAAAACCAGTGGCCTGAGGAAAATAGACTCTCTTGAAAAGACTGAATGATCCAACAATTTCTGATGGATACCACAAACTCAAGTGGCAGGCATTCCTTATTCCACATCAATGAATTTGCACAAGGCTTTAAACAAAGATGCTTTCTTTGCCATTAACTCATTGGCAATTCCACAATACGTTATATACCAACAGAATTACTACCAGGAACCTCACTGGTTAGGAGACTTTGGGTACCAGTTTTTTGCAAATAAAGTTTGTGGTAGGATATACTTAATGTTGCCATATGTCATGCAGATATATGAACACACATCTGAAGATAGGTGCACATGCGATAAAAGAGAAACATTTACACATTACAAATAAAGTATGCTATATAAACATATCCAGCGGAACTGTATGGCGAGAGGATTTGATTCTATTTCAGTATTTGAAGGCTTGTATGTTTTAAGTTTCCTCTGACCTGTAAACTTGAACTGACTTTCCCATTTAAGAGGAAATTCAGATGTTGTTCAGTTTTCAGACTCATAAAACTGAACTTTAGAAGTGCTAAGAATGTCTAGTTCCACAAGGGGTACATACATAAAGCATGCCCATTATTCACCACTGTGCTACTCCAGCTGAATCCTAAATCATCTCTGTAACTGGTTCAAAACCTGACTAATGAAGTGCTAAATCAAGCTCAGCAAGTGCTTCAAGATTCAATTCCTTTTTGCTTAAAAGATTTTGCAATTAGGAATAATTATGATCCAACATTTATACTGCTTCTGTTTCAGTTTTCTTGCAGATGGGTTTTGCACACATAGTACTGTTTAGTTTCAATAAATATTTCAGTAATAATGTAAATGCTTAAATGCTCCATTATCATGTAGTAAAAATCTATTGCAACATTTATTTACTAATAGCACTGAACAGTTCAAAAAGAAAAAGAAAAAAAACCAAAAACAACAACAATCCAAACAAGAGCAATGGGTTTACAAAAGCACTGTTTGCTTTTTTCCCTGCAAGCTTCTACTGCTGCAAGGAAATTTGATTTATGAAGCCTTGATTCCATGTTTGCTATAGACCCTGGCCTATTGCTTAATTCAGCAACGAGGCATCGGCTGTGGATTGGCTGCCCTGGAGCAGCACAGTGGTTGGGCTCACTCTTGCTTTCCCTCGTGTAAGGTCAGTTTCACCATGAGCATGAACGTGTGATGTGCTGCATACAAATAGACAGGAGAAACCAAGAGCCTGTTTGTGAAAGATATCTGGCATTCTGGTAGTCATCAACAATAATCAGCCCATTGCAACTGAAATGATTGTTCCTTAATCCTCCACACTTACACTTCAAATCTCCCTGTAGGCCAATTTGTTTCTGCAAGTTTGCCCTCCCCAGCCCCTTATAGTTTCCATTTGCATTATTATTTGATGGATAAGTGGTTTTATCTTGCAGATTTTTTGGAGTGAAGACAGACCAGGTGAGTTCCATATTGCATGGTCCAATAGACCAAATGGAAGGTGATGAGACAGCTGTAGAAGCATTGTGTCACTAAGCACATGCAGTGAGATGCAAGGAATTCATAGATCTTAGAGCTTCTCATGTTGAGTGGCTGGAAGGTGTAAGTTCTATATTAGGTAAAAAACAAGTAACAGGAGGTTCACCACCTAAACTCTGACTTAGTTTTTTCCAGGGCATTTGCTTGTTCTTTGAGAACATCAAATATAATTTCTTCCTATTTTTATCTCCTAGTATTTACATGTATATTCTTCCTAACCCATATCAATTTATATCTGGAGTAGCTGCAATCACTTCTTGGGATCAAATGGGGAATGTGGGCCATTGTGAAAATTCACATTTATCAGATATCAGAGAACAAAGACAAACAAAGATAAAGCAATTCTTAATGATCAAACCTCTTCTGTCATCTTCCTGTAAATCCAGAGCTTACCTCTCTTTAAGAATCACTGATTGCTTCGGTTAGATTGACATTCTGTTTGCTGCCTGTAAGAGGAGGCCTGTTTGACCACGTACCTTTCTGGATACAGAAATCATTCCCATGGACAGAAACTAAAAAGGGCTTCATAAGCAAAGCAGAGGCATTGTGCAGCCACAGGGCAGTCAGTCCTTCTGCAGACATCAGACTTATTCAAGCAAAGAAGTCTCAAGAGCCCATAATATAATGAGATCTATCAGACCATCTAAATATAGATGTTTCCATCAGTTCCCTCATAAATCACAAAGAAGAAAACACAATCGCTGCGTACACAAGAGTCAAATCAAATCACCTGACCTTTACTTAGCCTTAGCTTCTGCTATGATTTTTTTCCATAATTGACCTTTTCTGCTCCAGAGAGCTCTTCATAAAGAATAGGCGGAGAAGGGGGGGAAAAACAGAGATGAAATTATCTTGCTGAAGTGATAATTAAGCAAGACAGGGGCCATGAAATAATGTCTTTTCATGCAGCTTGCAAAGTCTGTGCAAACTCAGTCGCCTTGGGCAACGGGACAAACTGCGCAGTGCTCTGCCCCACCTACAGCACTTCCTGTCTCTGACATCAGCACAGCACTGTCATCACATCTGTTGGAAAGAAGCAGACAGGGCTGATGGGCTGCCTGAGAGAAGCTGTGACAGCTGCCTCATGCATGTCACTGCGTTTTATCACTCCCTTACAAGATAATAACAGTGATTAGCCTTGTCCTGTTCTCAGAATGGAAAGAAGCACTTCTGTTGAAAGAAAATACGAACCTTCTTCAGGCATATAATGGTGAGATTTCATGACTCAACAACATCCCTCAGTGCGACCTGAGTAGTTACTATAATCTGTGTTACACTAATGTCCAGCTGGCCAGTGTGTGACACAACTCCTGGCCTCAATGGCTCACATTAGAAAAATGAGGGACATGAGGCGGAGTAGGAATCCAGCCTCTAAGCCATGCATCTGAAATCAGGCTCTTCCAGTTACCTGTGTGAAAGCAGACTGTCCCAGTCTGCTACTGTAATTCAGCCTGTGATGTGTCATGGCCAGCCTCACTGCATCTCACACCAAACGCCAGCTTCTAGGTTGATCAGAAAAGCCTGAAGAGTGCAAACATCTATCTACTGCGACATCATTCCTGCTTTGATGCACTTCTTCAAATTCCTTCTGCTACCTTTCCCATCAGCTAGAATGCTCGCAGATATTGCTTCAACATCCTTACAATCAACACTTGCAATACATCAAGATATACATGATACACCCACTTAAAATAGTCAACAGAATAGCTGAATAGGCAGGTGTTGATAAGTGTCTCACTCCAAATTTTCACCCACCACGCAGCGCCCATTGCTCTTGTTGACACTGCCCTTCTTACCCTAAGTCACTGTTTAGAGATAAAATCTCCCAGAAATTTTGCATCAGCCATCAGTTAGCATCTCTGTTCTTTGATGAGAATCTCTCCAGTAACTTACACAGCATTTTTTTTAGACCACGAACATACAGGCTAGATAAACTGATCTGGATGAGGAAGGCCGATAGTAAAATGTCCTGCTGAATTACTCTACTGAAGTGCAAACAATATCTAAATGCTGGTTGAGAGAATGGATTGTCCCGTTCAGCTCCGGTGCAACCTCACTTTAAGCAGTGTGCGCAGTTTAAGGCACCACAATATGAGGACATAAAACTGCATGAGAGCATCCAAAGCAGGACTAATAGAATCGAGAAAGGTCTGGGGTACAAGATGTGTGAGCAGGGACTGAGGTCCCTCGGTTTGTTCAGCCCAGAGCAGAGGAGACTGAGGGGAGGTCTCATGGCAGCCTACAGCTCCTCACTAGGTGCAGCGCTGAGCTCTGCTCCCTGTGACAGCAACAGGACCCAAGGGAACAGCATGGAAGCTGCAGCCGGAGAGGGTCAGGTGAGTATCAGGAAAAGATTCTTTACCTGAGGGTGATCAGGACCTAGAACAAGCTCCCCAGGGCAGCAGCCACAGCCCTGAGCCACTGGAGCTCAAGGAACATTTGGACAACACTTTGAAGAAGTGGTTTGAATTTTGGTTGGTCCTGTGGACCCAGGAGTTGGACTTGATCTTTATTGATCTCTTCCAATGCAGGATATCCTGTAATTGCTTTTTTTTTTTTCTTTTTTTTTTTTTTTTTTTCCTACAAGTAACATCCCTGCTTTCACTGTTAGCAGTCTGTGTGATGGATCTAAATGCCTTCTTTCCAGCAGTACACCAGCCCAATCTGTATTTTCTTCCCAGGGGCCTGGAAGATTGTTAGCTGATGGAGTACACAAGGAAGTGAATTCATGATAGTTCTGATTTTTTTTTTCTGGGCTTAAAACATTAGAAAATGAGTCAAATGTTATGGTCAAGTGTAGGTTTCCTATTTGATTTCCTGAAACCATACAGACAAGTAGGTATTTCCACAATTCTTAACATACCTCTCTATGCTCACACTTACATAGGAAGATATGCACAAGTACCCCTACACTGAATTACCTCAAAGTGTACACCAGTGCATGGATACAGATTTTTTACTGCAGGACCCATCCATCTAATGAGATAGTCCTGACAGTAACAGTAATTAGTATTTCTTCTGATTAAGAGCAAACAGGCTGCTTTCTTTTCCATCAGCTAACTCGTCACTGACCACAGAGATCAGGAGCAAGATGGTTCCTATCTCCTGTGATTGTATCACTTGGACAGTATCTTATCTTGCCCGTTACATTCAACCACCCTTTTTCTGATCTTGGGACAGCAGATAGTGTCACAGTATCAGCTGACAGAGTTTTTTGTTCCTTTTACATGATAAATAATAGCACAGAAAGAACTTGAATCTTTGCCAGCCTCCTACATATCTTTTGGGGTTAGTAAGTCGTATAGTCCCTATATGCAGCTCATAGCCAGAGAAGTTCAGGATCAGCTGTTCTGAAGGTTTCATTTTATGAAATGAGAGCTTACCGCCTCTTTCCAGTAAAGAGCGAACTGGAGGTAGGTTAAAACCATGAAGCAAGTCGCTTGTAAGGTACTGAGAGCAAGAGAAGATTACATTTTTAGAGCATACTAGCAATTCAAGATCCAAGAAAGACCAGGCTGTTATCCACAGGGTAAGTGTAGGACCTGACCACACACGCCTGGTACAGATGGAAGAAACAGCACTCATTCCTCTGTGAGTATGCAATGAAGGCAAATAATCTGGGAGTAGTCCAAAGATATCAAGTTAATTGCTCATTGCTACATGCGTGCTGTGCAGAGGAAGGAAGTGGCAATTTCATTAAGCTTTCTGTGCAAAGAACACACCTCTTTGTCTAGCTCAGTTCTTAAATGTTACTCAGAATTTGTTTTCTTGTTCATATTTCATTTGTATAAACAGAACTGTCATTTTGCAAAAGGATCACTAGTTTTCATCAGCATTAACTGGCACATTCTATTCCTAACAAGACAAAATGTACGTGGTCCCTGTGATTTGGTCTTAGGCTTACAAATTAGCAGCATGAATACAAAAATACACTACTTTACAACTTCCAGACAGTCACAGTTTTATAAAGCACTATCAGAAGACAACATAATATCCTGACCTGTAGTTACTCAAAAATTATAATCTGTAGTAGGAGAGTGGAACATTTTGCAATCCAGTGACTCTTTAATAGCAGTGGATAAATTCCTCTGGGTATGCTTGAAGAAGCATCATTTTTAACTGTCAGACTCTCCCACTGATAGAACACAGATGGTTCTGTTGTGGGAGAACAACCACAGTGAGAAGCAGAGGGATAGCTTGGACACTTGGACAGAATCCGCTTGTATCAAGAGCCACATAAACACTAAAACTTTTTCATCCGTGATCAAGGCCACCTCTCTTTGTCTTTCTGGCCTCAAGGAATGTAGCTCTTGCTTAAGTTTCATTACCTACGTGCTTGGTAAAAATCTCGTGTAAGTGCACCTGCTATTTAAAATTACTACCATATTTTAACTCAGACACATACAATTGACTGTCACCTACTGAGGTCAGTGCTCCAGTGTCTGCTACTGCCTTGGCATTCACTGGGAGCGAAGACTGAACTTTGGAGCCAGGTAAGAGTATGTCTTCTTTACGGGGCTGCTGAGATATGCAAGGGTAAAAGAAACTGTTGGAAGTTCAAGTAACAGCAGTCAGTGCAGCTCCAACCTCCTTTTCTGTCCTTCCCAGGCTGATCATCTCAGAGTGTTTCTACCTACTAGAACTGTTTGCCCTTCTCCACTTTGTGTTCTTTCAAGTCATTGCTGCCTCCATCAAGTAATCCACTTAAGCCATTTGCTTGGTTATTCCCACCAAAGCAGTAAAGATGGAGATCTTCAAGATCACTTTAACTCTTGACCAATGCTGACACTCCATGTTTGTCCTTCATTTCATCTTCCAAAGCAGTGGAACACTATATTCATTTAGAGAGCAGAAGAAAATCCTCAGGGATTCCCAGCACTTATTAAAGTGGATGGAAGTAAGCATTCATATCACCTTCTTTAAGTACCTCGTTAAGTACCTCATCTGTCCATCTGCTTTCACTCACTTGTCATGAGCAACATTAAAACTGCAATTTCAAATGGTTTTCTAACCTGAATAAATTTCTATTCTTTCCCCTATAAGCATTCAGAGTTGCAACTGCACAAACGCTGCAATTTCCCTTTACCCTGTGCTCATGGGTTTTCCTACTCCCTAAATCTTCATAGCTAATTTTTAATGGAACCAATTTCTCTAAAAGAAAAAAAAAATAGCACCAGCTAGCATTTTTTGATGCTTGCTGAACATTGATGGAGACCAAGCAACGGATACAGTGAGGAGGTGTACGGTGTTTGTTTCAGCAGTGGCAACAGTGGGTCACCTCTGCTACAGCAGATTTGTACGAGCCCAGCATACAGGCTCTTGTTCATTGCTGATGAAAAATACATCGCTAATGGTGGTGACTACATTGAGAAATACTGTTTTGTACCTGAGAATTTGCTCTATTAAATAGTGTTATTGTGCTTTTCATAGCTATTGTAGTTGCCATGAAAATAAATAGGACGCATTACATTCGGTGCAAACCTAAATAGTTGAATAAAATCATGCCTAGGTGGCTGGTCCATTGCAGTTTTCCCTGGGTAGAAAACCTTGACAGAAGACCTCAAAGAAGGGGTTCTCATGGGGAACCTGGATCATTCTTCTGAACCTCTACAATCTCTCTTAGCTCATCCATGCTTCTGCCTTCCCCTCAGCTAATCCTGTGCCACTTGCTACCCAGGCTGCAGATGGACTGCACAAAAAGCTAACTTGATGTAAACTAAGGGAACCATGTAGGCTTGTTCCTCTACGCTGTGGATCATCAGCACAGGGCAGGCTGGGGCACAGTCACGGTGCAGCTCTGCAGCAAGCAGTACCTACAGGGCCAGCGATGCAGGAGTTGCAGGCATCTCTCTGCACACCTGCACCAGCTGTCTGCAGCCCCAGCAGGACACACACTGTCCTTCGGTGTGTGGCTGAAAAAGAGCCAGCCAGATAGGCTTGGGTCCAGTGTGGTTTTGACAAGCTATTTTCAAAAGGCATGAGGAAAAAGAATGTAATGTGCAATTTTGCTACTTCTTTTTAGCTGATGTTGTCCCCTTTAGGGCAAAGAACGTGAAGCTCTTTTGTGATGTCCTTCATCACTGTGGGCAAATGAAATAGGAACAACAACGTTGTGCCCGACTGCAATTCAGAAAGGAAACTGTATAATGTTTCCAGTCATATTAGATTTCACCTCATTGGCTCTGTTTTTCTCTTTTTTTTTTTTTTTTAAAGCTAGTAGGCAATATTCCTTTCTCATACTTGAACATGAAAATAAATCACTGCTGAAATATTTAACACTAGGTAGCATTCACATGCAGTAAATCCATAATGCTGGCACTGACAAGCAATAAATCAAAACACGATGCTAAAGATCAATAAGGCAGTGGGTGCTAAATAAACATACACATCACACTTGCAATCTCTGGGAGCAGGGCTCCTGCTTTTACATGTCATGAGCTAATACTCGCCAGCTTTTTTTTTTTTTTCCTTTTTTATAGATGAAGATACAAACAAGGGCATATCAGTTTTATAATAGCCTTGTCAGATATAAGGCTTAAATTTTGGCTCCACACCAGCTGCCTGTTATTCTGGCTTCGCACCAGAGTCTGCAAGAACAGGAGGAGGAAAACATTTCAGTTCTAAAGCTTCTCAGAGAAGAAGGGCTTGGTTTGATCCAATTTCTCATTTAACATTAATTGCATGCTTATGGTTTTGGGCAGAGGCCCAAACAGCAAAATAACAGCTTCCACCATAAGCATGACTAGGGCTGAGCAGCAGCATCTAGGGCCATCTTGTTCTTACTGTTTTTGGCATCAAAAACCCCTAACTAGTTCAGATCCTCTCATCATCTTGGGTAGGTATTACAGAATAACCATGCACATCTCAAACTGCAGTGTGAAACAAGGGTGCAGCTACCTGTAGTGAGAATATTAAACTACTCAACCAGTCGTGAGTAACTTTCAGTGGGGGGGTCAATATAGGGGCCTGTCCTCTTTAATATCTTTATTAATATCCCCTGAATGAGGGGATTGAGCACACCCTCAGTAAGTTTGCAGATAATACCAACTTGGGATAACGTGTCAACCTTCCTGGGGTGTAGGAAGACCCTTCAGAGCAACCTGGCCAGGCTGGATTGCTGAGCTGAGGCCAAGGGGATGAAGTTCAACAAGACCAAGTGCCGGGTCCTGCACTTTGGCCAAAGCAACCTTAGGCAATGCTACAGGCTTGGGGCAGAATGGCTAGAGACTGTGCAGAGGAAACAGGTCTGGAGGTCTGACTGGATGATATTGGAGGTTTTTTCCAACTGTGGTGATGATGGTTCTATGATTCTATCTAAGGAAACATCACTACAAATGCTGCATTTTACCTCACTGCACCTGCAGTTCTACCATCTTCCTTCCCTTTTGCACCTCAGTACCACCAGGCAGGTGGTACTATTGCCCTCAGGCAGGCCAGCTGGACCCTGTGCCTCTGTATGCGTCTTCAACGCAGGCTGTAGGAGGAACACGTGCACAGTACCTGAGCTCACCATGCTGTGCAACAACCTGTCTCCAAAGCATGCTTCTCAGATTATTTTGGGTATATTTATTACAGGATAAGCTGTTTCCCCTACCACAAACATTAGAATAATTTATTCAGCAGTTACCTAATTTCCTTCTTTGCACTGATATTATCATTCTTAGTTCTGAAGTCATTAGAGAAGCCATTAACAACACATTTTGTGTAGCTAACAAAAATAGGAAGAAATTTGTTTATATGGCTTACCTCAACATTAAGCATAAATAAAGCAACAACTTAAGGGAAGAAGTTAGTTCTTTCAAACAAGTAATAAACACAAAAATAACAGCAATTACCAGTTAACTGTCAAATAAGTACAAGTTCTCGATATACTCTATTTCTCATTCCTAAGCTGTTTCTGTTTAAAAAAAAAAAATTTTTTTAAATAGATTTGGCTAAGTGATTCCCAGAAAATAATGTATTTGATAGTAGTGTTTCTTTTTCTTCCCTGCATTTATGGCCTAGTATTTACTGTTTTCAGCTATATATGCAAACATAAGGGTATCCCAACCTATAGTTTGAGTACGTGCTATTTACTCCATGTGCTGTGTTTGCATGATGTGATTCAGCCCCCTCTATTTAGAGTCCATGGTGTTTGGCAAAAACATTGAGAAGTCAAGAAGGAGCAAATGATTTTGAGGTAGCCAAATATCCAGGCTAGTTAGATATGCAGGTCAACCACCATCTGCCCAAAAACATTTATAGTTTGTCAACAACATATCTAGAGAAAGAAAACAAGGGTGTTAATACTAATGAGACTTCTTTTCATCTAAAGATGAGTGGACAGGGGAGGTTTGAGAGTCTACTTGTACATTTTCTTCAAGATCTCTATACCTTGGGTTTTTCGTGGCCTCTCTGTCAGGGAGAAGTACATCTGTTTCTCTTCTTCATAGAATCATTAAGATTAGAAACCACCTCCAAGATCATCTAGTCCAACCATCAACCCATCACTACCATGCCCACTAAATCATGTCCTTCAGTGCCTCATCTACACATTTCTTGAAAGCTTCCAGGGATGTAGACACCACCATTTTCCTTGGGCAGTCTGTCCCAACATGTGACCACTCCTTCCTTCATAGAAGAGATTTTCCAGCACCCAGAGTCTCCAAGACTGCCTGCAGGGGCCAATAGTATTCATGTGGAAATAAATACCTTAGCATGGTAAGGTTCTGCATGCTGAGAAATTCTTCTAGAAGAAGGGGTCTGTATGATGAAAAAAAAAAAAAAAAAAAAAAATCAATGCTGAATAGGTGACTCTCAACATTAAATAACACACTTGTTTGCTGGACAACGGAATGTAGAGGCAAGCTTTAAAGGAAAAATCATGCTTATGTGTTAAGAATTGCACAGTCTATTGGGGGTGGGACAACTTTTCCTCCTGGTTGGACTAGCCTGACATAACTGTTCGTCAGATAGTCTGTAATACCACAATATAGCTATACAGAGCAGCGCCAAGATGAGAAGAAAAGGTCCAACATGCAGAACGTACATCCAGCTCCGTACTTGCCCAGGTTCTCTGAAGTTTCAATTACTGCTCAAAATGTTTCATCAGTCTGTTAACCAGCACCAAAATGGAGAGAGAATGTATTGATACAGCACTGTACATCTTGAGCTGAACACCGAACACATCTCTAGCTCTCCTGGCATATCTATTTGAATTATAGATATCTCAGCCACTTTGGAGAATTTGTCTTGGGGAAGAGAGCCTGCTTATTTGAGACGCTCTATACTCAATCCGCTTTAGGATTGTGCAATCAATAAAAAATACATGCAAATTGCTATAAATGGCAGTTATTTGGAAGAGTAAACTAAATCTGGATACACGCATTGTCAGAGTAGTAGGCTGCTGTAAGACTAAGTCTTTCCTCCTTATGTGGTACTTGCTTGTAAATCTGCTTTGTAGCACAGCCTCTCTCTGCCTGGTATCCTGTGAAGCGAGGCTTTGAGATCCCCAATTCTGCACCTGTATAGTGAGCAACAAGCTTGGTCCTGTACTGCTGCAGTAACAGGAAAAGAGATAGCCAGGTTGTCCTGGGCAAGGTGCATGGAGCAGCCCAGCTGAGCAGTGCCAAGTCACACACTGTGCTTGGCACTCTGTAGCCAGGAGCACAGCTAGCTTTGCCAGCAACCATCTCATCTTGATCATCTATCTGTATATTATTCAGTGTGCACTCAGTCCAATACTACAGAATGTCTACTTATCACAGCATTTGTGCTTGCTTTTTACCCTCCATGTGGTGGAGAGAGCAAATGACTCCAGAATGTCACAGTCTGCTTTGTCCAAGCAATATGGACAAGCTACTGTTTGTCAGTGACTCTGCAAATGGTGACACAAGCGTGCAGCAAAGCAAAAAGCATTTCCTCATAGCTGTGTAGGGCTGTCAGTCCTCTGCCTCCCCCAGTGCTTTGAGCTACTGGTGTCTCAGCCATCTGGTGTGTGTTCAGGACTTTCAGCTGATAACTCCAGCCAGCCCTGGCAACGCTACGCATTTAGCCTGCGAAGCTGAAACAGGCTTTGAAGTGTTTATATAAAGCTGAGAAAGCAGAGGAAAGGCTATAGAAAAAATGAGTGGGAAGGTGCGAGGAGGGAAGATGGCAGGCTGGTGATGCAGGAGGCTCTGCACACATTTTCCTTGTCTAGGAAATAGAAGATAGGGCTTTGCCCAAGTAGGAACCCCTCATGGGACTCAGCCACAGGAGAATAAGGTGGTAGTAATCACAGCTTCTCCTTATCCCCTGCTTGGAAATTGAAAAGCAGATTTTCAGAGAAATGCAACGACATGAAGCTCTTTGGATAAAGGAAGGTCTGAGGAATCATCTGCCTTGGTTTTCTCCATCTCCTCACCCTTCCATAGTACACATGCAAGACAGTGGGGAAGCTAAAGAAATCTTTGTGTTGTGTTTAGATGAGTGTGCCAGCAACCAGCATCAGAACCAGAATGTGCCCATGTGGTGTGCATGGGCAAGAGAGGAAGCTGCTGCTGTGTCAGCTCACCTGCATGGCTCTCAATGATGCAACCCGCTCTGACCTCACCTTACACTGATTTGCTAATGAAAGAAGCTGTAAATTAAGCATTAGGCTACTTGGTTTATGCACTTTCATATATGATAGGCAGACAGGAACCTATCATGCTAAATAAATGATGAATTTGGCTTTGACAGAAGATGTAATTTTGCCCACAGATACAGCGCTAGTGTTAGGTTATTCATGTCAACATGAATATCTTCTTGAGTGACACATAGGCTAGACTTCCTTCTCAGCATTCCTACTTAAGAGATACAGCAGTCATGCTGTATTGACTTTTATCTAATGGAAATAACAGGATCTGAATTTGGGTACAAGCTACCAGCTCAGCATCAACTCAGAAGTACCTCAGAGGTAAAAGAAAGTTTGTTAGTTTTAATCACCCCCTCAAGTATTTTCTATAACATTTGTAGTGAATGTATTAGTACTACCACACGACTCCAAAGATGTTTCCCATCCTTTCACGAGCCATCATGCAAATGTTTCAAAGCAATCAGTTGGAAACATTCACAATGAAATGCTGATGAAATGACTGCCTTCTCATGGTTCCAGTTACTCCCTGTGTTCTTCACAGGTTATTTCCATGTGAGGCTTTCTCTTCCTGCATCTTCACACAGACAGAAGAGCTTGTTGGCAAAGGCTGGTTTAGCCTTATTGACTCCTTATCTGCAGTGTTCACAGCAGCTGAAGATGCATACCATGCCACATGCCTCCTTGCTAAATACCACCTAAAACACCACCTAAATGAACACCCTTGCAAACCAAAGGGTGCTCATTCAATTTGAATGCTATTTCAGTCAAGCTCTAGCAAACCTACAACTTGAAATCTATTCAGGCAACACTGCATGAATGTCACAGTATAAATTCATTTCCTGAACAAGAATCAAATATCTGCCCCATTATAGCTGCAATAACAGGAGCTCTGGAGAGTATACGTCAACATTAATAGCACAGAAATATTAGGGCTGCATAAGGTGACAAGGCCATGTATAAAATGCAATAGTCTCCTCAGGCATAAATCAAGTTTATGACTTGATCAGGCCAAGCTTTTTTGAACACTAGCCCCTTTACTCTGCAAAAGCAAGACAGGGGTACTTTTTAAAGGTACCCTTGCAAAATCTTGAGAGGAAGACATGGATAAAACTGTATTTTGCTTATCTTCAATGTCATTCTACTCACATTCTCCTTCGTAAAACTCTGACAGCTGATGCTAGAAAAAAAAACTACACTCAAAAACAAGTTAAAAAAAAAATCACACACAACAGCATACTGTCCTTCCCTTCTTCAATTCATCTTGTGGTATTCTGCTAGTCAAAGCCAGAGGATGGAGCCATGCACAAACTCAACATTTGAACAGATTCAAATACACACCACTGAGCTGGTTTTGCAGGCTCAAGTATCCACCACAGACAATAAACATGTTAGACTGAAGGAAAAAAAACAAACTTCCACCCCCCAAAAGAAAACCACAAAAAAAAAAAAAAAAAAAACCAATAACATTTACTTCTTAGATTCTGGCTTGAAATAGAACATTAACAAGTTAAACACTAAAAACAAGCAGGAAGAATCAGCTCAGAGATGAAAGCAAGGCATCCTTTCTCTGACATGAAACTTTCTATTACTCCCTATAGTCAACATATAAGTTAAAATAGCTATCACAGCATCAAACAGTAAATCCAGAGGAAATCTGCAGATCACTAAACACAAACTTTGTTAGGTTCTTTTTCTCTGTAGTCGTTTGCCTATTTGGCCAGCAAGTTAAAAGAATCAGCTGCACACTCAGCACCTTTAGAAGCTATCTGTCTAGCACAACAAAACAGAGGGTTGTGACTGTTCCAGTTACGCCAGTAACACCATAGAAAGAACCTGAGTGTTATTATCAGCTAGAGAAGCATATGAAATTACACCAAAGCTTTTGGATCTTACAGAATAAGACAAAGGTAACTTACAGGTAGGTTTCAGGAGATTAATTTTTATAAAAAGCTCTATAATTTACCTAGAATAAAGACAAATTCAGTTATTTCAACTCATTTTGGCTGAGACCTCCACATAAATCTTCTTATTGGTTTCAGAATAGGGACGAGGTCTCATTTGCTGATATTTTATATTTCTTGAAATTGAAAGCCCAGTCTAGCAGTGCTGGGATTAGATCCTGTGGAATCCAAGGTCAGTGATAAATTAAGACTGCCGGTTTGTTCCAGCTTTTACTCCTATGGTGGTAGGTCAAACCTTGACCCAGAAGCTCTTATTAACACCCAGTTTGGATATGCTATGGTTTTCTCCTACAGTATCGGACAACTTACCCCTACCTACATATGCATTTTCTTTTCACAATTGTTTGTAGAACCAGGTTTTACTTAATTTCAGAGCAGTAAGAACATCAGGAAGTACCTGCACAATGAAGAAAAAAAAAAATCAAGTATTTCCTGGCAGAACTTCTGTACCCTAACAATTCATGGTGGATATACTTTTACAAACACGACTTCAGGTCAACACATTCTCACTGCATCTCATTCTTCATCTGCCTGCGATTATAAGAACTAATGGCTTGATCTGCAGCTCAGTATCTATAAATGGCTAATATTTCTAAATAGTGATTGAATGCCTGTATTTTCAGATCTGTTACGTATGCAGTGATGTAAAACTCCTATTTTAAAAGCAATATTTATTTATCACACCATAAGCGGCCATCATCTAGAAAGGTTGTATTGGTAAAGTAAACATGAAGCACTGCTGAACAAAGTAGAACCTAAATGGTCTGTTTACCTTCAGCACTGGACTCGAAATCTATTGTAATATCCTATTACAAACCATAAGGGTTGTAACAAAAAGAACCCAAAGGAAAAAATCCAGAACACTGTATACTGAACATGTATGACTGTGTCATCCTCATACATTTTTGCTTTGTTATTGATAACAGTTAGTTCCCTGGCAATAGTCTTGGTAATAGCAAAAGGATTTGCATTAAACACTCTTCACCCATTTATAGTCTAGCAAGTTAATTAGAGATGAAACTAAAGGTTGAAGAGAGGACAGAAAGGAAAGGAGAACTTTATGGTGTGTAGGCTACACATTCTACAGTAAATATCTCCAATCTGTCCACTTGAAGAAGGAGAGAAGGAAACTGACTGAAGACCCTGACAGTTGCCATGAGATGGCTACGGAGAACCCTGGAACCCCATAAAGCCCGTGTTCTCAGGCAGCTCTGCTGCTTT
This sequence comes from Meleagris gallopavo, assembly GCF_905368555.1. Classification (NCBI taxonomy): domain Eukaryota; kingdom Metazoa; phylum Chordata; class Aves; order Galliformes; family Phasianidae; genus Meleagris; species Meleagris gallopavo. The sequence continues at coordinate 15,356,088 of NC_139407.1, forward strand.
GGGACATAGCCAACAAATAAGGGGACATATTCCAGTTCAGGTTTCTTATTATTATAGCTCTGGAGGTGACCAGTAAATGAGAACTAGAAAAGCCAGGCAGAACACAGGAAGATAACAGGGGTTAACTTATCCTAAAGGGAATGGGCAATCAGACTTAATTCCCAAGCTCTCCATGGAATTAGTACAACCAATCTGAGAATATCCTTCTCACAGAAGGGATGTGAGAAGCAATACAGACCCTACTGGGAAACCCAAAAAGTAAAACATTCATGTTAACAGATGAGGAGTAAGCAATATGTTCACTTAGTTTATCATCTTCCATAGCATCAGACAGAAATTTATCCAGCAATTTCCAAATTAGGCCCAAGAATGTTTGCGTTATCCATGGTAATACTTTTACAAAGCCATCTCACCTTGTTTAAACATCTGTTTGACAGTGACACTATCAAGTGTCCTGTTCAAATTCTCCCTTGCAAGTATTTCCTGATTTCAGTATACATCCATCTGCTCTTTCCCTTTTTAGTTTAGTGTGTGCATTTAACTACATGATTACCAGGTCTCGTTATTTGCGATCTTTCTCTGCATCCCCTCCAGGTGTCTATATCCTTTCTGGATTATTCCTGAGTACAGCTACAGAAATATCTTTATCCTCCACTCGGCTACTGATTTCATCCCTAAATCTTGTGTTTAGGGCAGCTGTCTTGGAGTGTTACATTGTATTGTTGAGCTTAAAAAAAATAATGGGAAGTCAATTCTGATATCATTTTGTAATGGCACAAGGGAGATAAATCTCCTACTTTGAAATAGGAAGGTCAGGAAAGAGGAGGAGGAGTAAAATCCTGAAATAAGATAGACCAAAAATCTCTAGACAAGGTGAACTTATGTGACTTTGTGCATCTCAGTTGCCACAATTTTCTTAGCCTCATTTTTCCACTGAAAGTCCCATAGCCAGACGCAAAAGCATTTTTACAAACAGCAAAAGCAGCACAAAGTAAAGAAGAACAAGGGAAATCAGAACTGACTATTATTGATTTTGTGATAAAGGCTCCATGGAGACCAACTGTTAATTACCTTTCCAGAGAATAATCTTGTTTACTTGGAGCCAGTGCTGTTTTTCCTTCCCCCTTACCTATCATATACAGCAGACTGTACTGCTAGGATTAGCACAGGATTTAAGAAGTAAATGTGCATTACGAATGAATTATTATTATTCATCAGTTTTATAACAGCCCCGCTAAAGTCCAGGCAAGAAAGAAGCAACACAGAAAATAAGTCCCCCCATCCCAACCCCTGTGCTAAAGAGTAATAAGCTTCCTAAGTAGAACTTGCATCAGTTGGGCCTTTTCCAGATAATTTAAGCCAAAGCAACACACATCTGTCTATCTTATTTACCTTCCCCTACTGCACTTGTATCACATTCCCATTAATGACCTACCCTTCCGGATACAGGGTTAGGCTTTCAGCACAGGGGAGAGAGACGACACAACACAGAGTCACCGTCCTCTGCTCCCTTTCCAATAAAGCCACTAAGCCCAAGCCTCATGAGCTGAGCTGTGCATGGTTGAAGACTAGCTAGTCGGGACAAATGAGGCTTGAAAGCCATCTGTTCTCTCATCAGAGCCTGACATGGGCTGATTCAGCCCAGGGCATGGCTGCTGCAGCTATGCTGGCCTGCCCATGTGATGTGAGCTGTTACTTGTGGCAATAACAGGTGCAAAGCCTCCTGACAGAAGTGCTGTTTTTAAGTCCTGATTCTCTTTAATAACCCAGAGAGGTGGCAGACTGAGCTCTCCAGAGCTGCAGCCTGACTTAGTACATGCTACCTAAGCAATTACAGATGCAAAACAACACTTGCAAGCAGCATTGTGCTGTTCCGCAGTTCTCAGAATTGCTAGGGATCATGCACAGAGAGCAGGAGCACACACAACAGCAGGATGACATTGCTAAGCTTTGCAAACACACAAGCTTTTCCCTGAAAACCTCCCTGTTGTTGCTGATGCAGTTTTGCTGGAATCCTGCTGCAGGGACCTTCCCAATTTTTATTTTTTATTTTTTAAACTTATGTTGAAGAAGATTAAAGAGCAAGGACTTCAGCAGCCACACAGCACAAACAAGCTGAGTACCTAAATGACTCCTTTTAACTAAAGTCTCCATTACAAGATTTAAAACAGGTGATGCCAGAAACACAGCCTCTAAATACTAATTCCCAACACTCTCCCAATTGCTGTCTGTGGGGAAAAAAGTGATAGCAGTTACAGCTCTGTAAAACTGGGCAATAACAGACCATACAGGAAAATGAGTGACTCCATTTGAAGTTACAATCTGTAAGCATAAGTGGAAATGCCATTTTGACCTAAAGGGAGGACTGAGTGCAGTAAAACTTAAAAATCTTCAAAGAGTGCATCTGCTCGGTTAGATAGTCACTCTCTTCCTGCCTAGCATGCATTTCTTGAGGTTTTCTTTGTACCTGTGTAGTACATTTAGTGTGAAGTAAGTAAACAGCGTAAGCTAGAAGCAATCAGCATGATAGTCTCAGTTCACAGAAGCAGTCTCTCTACCTTAGCAAGCTGCCACTTATAAAGAAGTCAGTGCAATCACAAGTTAATGATCTCTGCTGGCTTTTGATTCCAGATCTATTGTGCATTGAAAAATATTACATCTAAAAATACCCTGTGTTAAGATCTCCAATGGGCTTTGAGCACGGTGTTCTGGAAATGATCTGTAATATTTCACGCATTAAAAAAAAAAAAAAAAAAAACCAGCAATGGCCTTGGTGAAGAACAGTTTTGCTCATTTGTATTTATACCTGCTCCCAGCCTCGCAAGGCAGCCAAGGTGACTTTGGGGGAAACGCTGCTTCAGTACAGCTGGTGCAATCTGGACCCACAACTTACCATGCCTGTCAGAAGTAGTTTGCATATTCATTATCTCGTGATGAGCACTGTGTTGTCAAGGGAAATGTACCAAGGGAAAACACACCCCTTTGGTGCATATCTCAATTTGCTCAGTCTTCTGTAAATTTCCTGTGTGCTATATCAGTCTGAGGATAATCTGGCCTGTTTACTGTAAGGATTAGGCCCTTCTCCTAGATTACTGATGTTTTAATTGTATACAGAATAGCTGAGGAGGCAAAGAACCTGGTGGGAATTTTGCTGGGGGTAACAATTAGAACACTGTAGCTCTTTAACTACTTAATCACCATCAGTCCATAGGATTTTTCTAAGAGGCAAGAAAAGGTTCTTATTCATTGGGGTGCAGTGGCGTAGTGGCCAGCAGGGGTTAGAAGTAAACCCAATAAAGTCTAGCATTAGAATCTGTCCTTAGTTAAAGTTAAAAAGTACAGGTCTTCTGTGCTCACAAAGAAGGAGAGCAGCATAGGAAGGACGAAGTTGCAGCAGTTTGTGATCTGATCTTATAGACAAGAGAGAATCATCAGCAGAAAGAGGTGAGGCTTAACAGATGAGCAGAACTACTGCAGGTTCATTTGGCCCTGAAAGCTGGGCATACTTGGTCACGTTGCATACTTGAAATAAATTCAAGGAGCTGCCCAGCTTATAGCTCTGTAGGAACAACCCTGTAGCTCTCTCTCAGGGCACAGGACAGCAATGCCACTTAGTGGCTTCATGAAAGCTATTTTCTCATTTAATAAAAAAAGTCCATGTTAGCAAAGGAACCACATGGATAGCAGCTCAATGTGCAATCTTGACCTTACAGTTCCTTGTTTGCAAAGTAAAACACCCCCCCCAGCAAGCTGCAGAATAACAATCACTACTCAAGTTATCCTACTTCAGCTCTCCTGTGGGGCTTGCCCTGCACTGGAACATGCTCCACTCCTGGCTGAACACCTAGAGCAGACATCACACAGCCCTTGGCATTCAGCGGGCAAGACAAGGCTTCAGACACAATGACCCACCCTGCCTCAAGAAGAAGCTTCAGCAGAGCTGTAGATTTGGGTGATTAACTACAGTTAAGCAGAAAAAGAGTTCTTAGGAAACACCACCCCATCCTGCTGGGATTTCTTTCATAGATTCAGCAATGTTGGAAGAGACCTCCAATATCACCTAGTCCAAACATCCATCTATTACCAATATTTCCCACTAAACTACATCCCTCCGTGTAACAACTCCATATTTCTTGAACACCTCCAAGGATATACTGACTCCATCACCTCCCTGGGCAGCCCTTTCCAGCATGCCCATTTCTTGATGTGAAATCCTGAAACTTTAGTGGAGCTGTGCTGGTCTGCATCGATGCAGAGCCACTCAAGACGTTTATATTTAATATGTCTCAAGTATTCCTGTTATAGAAAATAATGTGAACAAACCTGAACTGGATAGTTCAAATGGACTTGGTTTTCATGTTTTGTTATCTAAAGAAGAAAAAACTAGCTTTATCTTTGCTTCACTGTTGGTTTTCTTGACTTTTTATTCTATCTGTCACTGCATTAGGGAGAGGCAGCTGCACAGACTGCTCTCCTTTTCTGGTACTTCACTGCCTGGTTAACTATTTTAATATCAAAGATCATAGAAAATCTAGACAGATCTTCCATGCCACACTTTCAACTTGGAGAATAATCTTTTGGAGTAGCAATAAACGCAGAAAGAGTTTCTTTTCTCCTGGCTATCCAGCAGGGGAGGTCAAGGTCTCACAAGCTTGCACTTGAGGGATGAGATGGCCTCTCTGTGCCCAAGGGCTCCCAGTTGTCTTTCTGGCCATCACTAACTTGCTCAGTAACCCCTAAGCAAGTCACTCTCCTTCATTTTAATTTATATCCCAAGTATGCAAGGACATAAAGCAGGGCAGACTGGATATGTTCTCTTGCTGCATTGCCTTTCCTGCTGAGACTCAGCATACTCAGAATTCATGTTTGTTTTTGGCAGTAAGCAGTACAAAGCCTGTTCCTCTCTCCTTGCACAGCTCCTGATCTCAACGTTTGCAGGAGAACAGAAATAATTATTCCAGGGTATGTGCGATGACTTTAGAAACAGTGCTTAAGCACCAAAGCTCTTCACATTTTATTCTAATCCAGTAGCATCTGAGGCTCTCAGAACAAAGCAGAGAACGTTTTAAGGCACAAAGGATTAGACTAGGCGAGTATTGCAACCACAGTCATTTCAGAATCAAAGAGCAGATAGTCTGTGCACGTTCAGCTGGATTCAGCTTAGAACAGCTTATAAATCTCCTCTGACTTTAACTATTCCTGCTTTCCCCAAGTCGAACACAGCCAGGCTTATTCACCATAGCAGACTAGCAAAGCAAGTTCAAGCAGTGCTTGATAAGAAGCAGCAACACTGAACTCGGAAGTCAAATAAAAAGACAAGAATAATATATGTACACACAAAAATTATAATAAATAATATATATAATAAATATAAATATAAATATAAATATATATATAATATAAATATATAATATAAATATAAAAAAATATAAATATAATTAATAATAATTAATAATAAATAATAAATAATATAAATAAAATAATAAATATAATAAATATATATATAAATTTATATATTAATATATATATAAATATATATATAAATATATATATAAATATATATATAAATATATATATAAATATATATATAAATATATATATAAATATATATAAAATTGAAATTAGGCAGTACTAAGGTTTCTAGGCAGTACTAAGGTCCACAAGTCCATGGGACCTGATGGGGTGCATCCGGGTGTTGAGGGAGCTGGCAGAGGTCATTGCCGAACCGCTCTCCATCATTTTTGAGAGGTCTTGGATAACAGGGGAGGTCCCTGAAGACTGGAGGATAGCCAAGGTCACTCCGGTCTTCAAAAAGGGCAAGAAGGAAGATCCGGGTAATTATAGGCCTGTCAGCCTCACCTCCATCTCTGGAAAGGTGATGGAACAGCTTGTGCTGGATACCATCTCCAGACAACTGGGAGAAAAGGAGGTTATCAGGAGTAGTCAGCATGGGTTCACCAAGGGGAGGTTGTGCTCGACCAACCTGGTGGCCTTCTATGATGCTGTCACATGCTGGGTGGATGGGGGAAGAGCAGTAGATGTAGTCTACCTTGATTTTAGAAAGGCATTTGATACTGTCTCCCACAACATCCTTATAACAAAGCTGAGGAAGTGTGGGATAGACGAGTGGACAGTGAGGTGGGTTGAGAACTGGCTGACTGGCAGAGCGCAGAGGGTCGTTGTTAGTGGTGCAGAGTCTGGCTGGAGACCTGTAACCAGTGGTGTCCCCCAGGGGTCTGTGCTGGGTCCGGTCTTGTTCAACATCTTCATCAATGACCTTGATGGGGGGATAGTGGCCACCCTCAGCAAGTTTGCTGATGATACGAAGTTGGGAGGATTGGCTGACACGCCTGAAGGCTGCGCTGCCATTCAGCGAGACCTGGACAGGCTGGAGAGCTGGGCAGTAAGAAACTGGATGAGGTTCAACAAAAGCAAGTGTAGGGTCTTACACCTAGGGAGGAATAATTGCATGCACCAATACAGGCTGGGGGATGAGCTGCTGGAGAGGAGCTCTGCAGAGAGGGACCTGGGCGTCCTGGTGGACGACAGGTTGGCCATGAGCCAGCAGCGTGCCCTCGTGGCCAAAAAGGCCAATGGCATTCTGGGGCGCATTAAGAAAAGCGTGTCCAGCAGGTCGAGAGAGGTGATCCTCCCCCTCTACTCTGCCCTGGTAAGGCCTCATCTGGAGTACTGTGTCCAGTTCTGGGCTCCCCAGTTCAAAAAAGACAGGGATCTCTTGGAAAGAGTCCAGCGGAGGGCCACAAAGATGGTGAAGGGCCTGGAGCATCTCCCCTATGAAGAAAGGCTAAGTGAACTGGGTCTGTTTAGCCTTGAGAAAAGAAGACTGAGAGGGGACCTGATCCAGGTTTATAAATATCTGAGGTGTGGCGGCCATAGCGGTGAGGCCAGTCTCTTTTCAATGGTACGTGGAGACAGGACGAGGGGAAACGGACATAAGCTGCAGCACAGGAAGTTCCGCACGGATGTGCGTAAGAACTTCTTCACGGTGAGGGTGACGGAGCACTTGAACAGGCCGCCCAGGGAGTTTGTGGAGTCTCCTTCTCTGGAGATATTCAAGTCTCACCTGGACGCCTACCTGCGCGACCTGGTGTAGGGAACCTGCTTTGGCAGGAGGGTTGGTCTCAATGATCTCTAGAGGTCCCTTCCAATCCCTACAATTCTGTGATTCTGTGAAATTAGCCTATGCTTTGAAGCTGAAACATCATACACTAAGTGACTTCAGTAACTCTAAAGGAGAAATGTTTCTGTTCTGATACTCAGAGCTTAGCTTGCAGGCCCTGTCTTCCAGTGGTGCACATAAGCAGGGACTTCCCCAACTCTGCCACAGCTCCCTGTGCAACCATACACAGCTCTGGGATGCAGCTCTTGTTTTTCTGGGCTGGAGAGAACAGTGGGGGGAACCACTGCTGTTTTCAGCTGGCAGATTTTCAGGGAAGAAGTTTCATAATAAGTAACTACCTGTGGATATTCTGCTTTTAGGTGAGGGTTAGGCAGACAGATTGGTAATGGAGGCGAGATTAGGCTGGAGGTACCATTCTATATGGCCCTCTGCTTCTCTTACTAGTCTGCACTGTGCACTTCTCTGCTGACCACTGTATTTACTGCTTCTCTGCAAACAGTGTTTGGCCACACGTATGCTCTTAGAAGTATAAAAGTCCAGTTGAATGGTTATTTATATGAATTATCCTGTTTTCCCTCTAGTAAAATTCAGCAATTCTTGTCCATACTTTGGTCCCTGTTGGTCACAGTTTTCAAAGCTGTGCTACCTGTAGCATCCTGCAGTTCATCCTGTCTGATGATTCACAATTTCTGTTTGTTGTGTGACTCAAAGAATGAGCTCTTTCTGGAACTGATTAACAGTTCCTACACCTTTTATATTTGCCATCCAAACCCAGAAATTACCACCCTGGGTTCTCCCTGCAACAACACCTGTGTGCTGTTCCCTACAAGAACTGTTGCCTAGTACTTGCTTGTTCTCTTTTTAGGTTATTAGTCCTACTGATCGTTCGTTTGCACATAGCACCCAGATGGAGATAAGGGCTGCAGCATGCTGTACAAACATGCAAAGCAGCACTGAACTTAAGGGCTTTCAGGCTAAATAGATAATAGATATGAGTGGTGGGGCAACCAGCAAAGAAAAGGACATTACTCAGTACCATTCACATTTATTGTGAAAGCCAAGACTAATGACAAGCTTCCCAATTCTCATCCACGACCATATCCTGTTGGCTAAACCTCCTTTGTCCAATATGAAAGAATTTTTCCTGTTTTGTGTCTTGCTGTAACATGACGGATAGCACAACAATGACAGCAGAGCAGCAAGATCCCAAGCCACAACAAGTAGAATGCATTCAAGCACGAGGACAGTGGACACAAAAAACAATGAAAAGAAGCTACTTACCTGAGAAAGGCCACAAGTATGCAGAGATATCCAGACAGATACCCTCATCTCCACTGCCAACCCTTAAATGAGATCTGGGAAGGGGTGGATCCTGGCTTCACCCCTCCTGGTTACTCAGGTACATTGCATGCACATGAGCTCCCCTGGGTTGGCCCTGCCTTCTCACCAGGTGCTCAATCACTGGTTCAAGCCATGATTTAGCATTTCTACTACACTTGCCTTGTGAAAGAAAATGATAGGAAGGACTGAAACCAGTAACTACACGAATTGTGATCACACAGCGAGACCATCTCTCCAGAGAAATGTGGGCAACTGCATGATGTATGTAGCTTGTTCCAGCCTGGAATATCTGTTCTCATGTCATGATATCTCCTGAACACCTTAAGATTTTTATTTCTGTGTTTCAGTTGTCTTCATACACTTCTTTGTAGTCCTCTACTGAAGGGATATCCAGATTTTCTCTTGTGCAGGTCTGCTGTTTAAATCAATGAACATGGCTAGAATATAATTCATACACACACAGCCTCAACCATTGCTCAGTCACTACTCCAAACTCCTTTCCTTTTTCAGACTGTAGCTGAGCACCAATAACATCTGGAGAAATGACAAAAGAGAAATAGAACAGAGTTTACTTCAGCTAAAAAGAACGGAAAGCTTCTCTAGAACAAGTTTTCAGTTGAAGCAATCCAACTGCTACCATAAAGGGTATGTATTTTTTAACTCTATTACTTTGTAGTTGTTTTCTTATTCTTTGCATTCATGTAATTAGTCTGTTAAGCAAGGAAAAATCAGTGTGCCATGTAGATAGATCCTTTGCAGACAACTGGGAATAGTGAGGCTGTCCTGTCGTGAGGATCTCTGCAACTGGATCAATGCAATAAGGAAGAGTTTCAAAGGCGGTGGCTAACAAGGTTAAAGTCGCAGCACAGGCACTGTAAAAAGAAAGCGTTCTTTCAGTTAGAGGTGATCAGAGAAGAAAATGACTGAAAACAAGAGATAAAATGAATTGTTTACAAATTGTTGGTGTCTCCAGAGATATCTATGTCCACATGCACCTGTGACTTTCCCAGGGATCTGAGGCAGTCATGGAGATGAGGGCGGTATTTTTACTGTCCACAGGTTGTTCATGCACCAGAATCATTAAAGTTGGAAAAGACCTCTGAGATCCTCTTGTCCAATCCCTACCATGCCCACTTAACCATGTCCCTCAGCACCACATTCACATATTTCTTGAGCACCCCCAGGGATGGTAACTCCACCACCTCCCTGAGTAGTCCTTCCAATGCATCACCACTCTTTCAGAGAGGAAACTTTTCCTAAAATCCAACTTGAACCTTCCCTTGCACAACTTCAGGCTATTACCTCATGTCGTAGGTTCTCAATAGCTGCTTATTTTCAGCAACTACCTTTCACAAGCCATCTTATATAAAGACACAGGAATACACACATGTCCATAATTAAAGATCTAAACGATGAAATCCAAGGAAGCCTTGGAAGTTACACTGCAGGAGCAGAGAAGAGAAATTCTAGCTTGCTTTGCACCACCAAGCAAACAGTATCTGCACTTTATTGAACCAAAGCTCTGGTGTATGACTCGTGGAGAACTGGTGCTCCTTGGAAAGCAACCTGCAGGTTTAACTGTGTGTACTGCTGCTCATTCTGCCCTCAAAGTGAATCAGGAGCTTGTGTCCTACCATCACAGAGCTAAACAGTACTTCTTTTTCCAGTGGCATTTTCCCCTTAACTCTGCAGGTGTCACTGTGAAATAGAAAATCTGTGTTTAACAGCTTCTGCTCTAGTTGCTTTGTATGGGGAGAAACACAGCTAGAATATATGGTGAGCTGGCTATGAGAATGTTTGACAATTTTCTCCTGGAATAATAGATAAAAAGCTACCCTCTATTCTAATACAGCTGCTTGAGTTGTATTTGGAGGTCGTGGTTCTCACAGAACACGTTGATGTTTTAAAGGCAGACTTTTCCCTTTCTTCTGTTGTTGCCATCTGTGAGAAAAATGCGTAGTATTCCTGGTCTGAAAATCCAAAGTGCTACTTTGTATGAGCATAGTGGAGCTGTGACAGTTCAGTGATGTAAAAAAGCAATTTTGTTCCGTCTCCATGGGGATAAGGTTGTCCATGGAGCTGTAGTTTTAAGGGATGCCCCAGTGATTCCGTGCAGAAGGAGGTTCAAGGGCTTTAATTAGAGGGGGATAGCCAGTCCACAAAGTTATTAGGACAATAAAAATGATGTGATTTATCTCCAGAAAGCCTGATGGGTCCTGTAGTATTATTGTTCCCCAGAGTCCTAGATCTGCCATGCAGAATTAAATTACAAGCCATAGTCCACAGAAGTGGGTTATTCCAAGTGTGGATTGATAACAGCCAGAGATGCAAACTCAGGCAATTTCTATCTCTCTTTGTATAGCCACCTCTCTTACATTTGCCTTCCCTTTTTCTATATGGCTTTTGTTTTTTGTTTCTGCTCACAAATCAATAAAGAAGCATGGCTGCTACTGATAGCCAGCAGTAGGCTCATTCCCAGCTTACTTTGCCATTTTGGGAAACGCTCAATTAATGATATGCATTTCTGGAGCCTAAATACCTTGAAAAACCCAGTCCAGGATGTTGTACTCTGCCCTCCAAATCCCAGCTTCCTTTTGTCAGTATGGGTGTTTATATAAGAAAAGAAGACAAACCTTAGTGGTGGGTGGTTTTTGTTTTGGTTTGGTTTTGTATTACTTGTAATCATCTCTGCTTTTGAGACATCCCTAGGGATGTTTTGTTAACATGGATTTTGGTACATGAATGGCTTACTTCCTTTAAATCTTTCATATAACTTTAAATCCTAGCTCCAGCTCCTGTAACTGCTTCTGACAGCAGGTGCTTCAAAGAGATAGTGTTAGGAGCAATTGTGTTTGCAGTTAAATCATCTTCATTCCATTTGTTCTTTTTCTTCTAACATGAACATGTTCTTTGCAATATTATGGGTTGCAAATGCTATAGGAGGCATTAAAGCAGTGGTGACATGTCCCGGTGTTTCTTGTTCCCCATCACTGCAAAGCCTCCCTTCTGTCTAACACAAAGTTTCTAGCTGCATTTCAGCCCCGCTATTTTTTGTTTGATTCCCTTTTTTTGCCTTTTCCAAACTCAAGAATGACTGATAAAACATTTTCTCCTCACATGACATATTTTCTAAACCTTTGCTCTTTCTCACATTGTGCTCTGGATTATTTTCAGTTGCTCTGCATCTGTCTGCATCTAAAGCTGGACCCATGCTTCAGTTACTATATTGCTCTAAATAGAATGACGGAATTATAGAATCACATGATGTCTTGGGTTGGAAGGGTGTCTTAAAGACATCTCCAGGGATGAGACACCACAACCTGTTCCTATGCCTCACCATGGTCTGAGCAAAGAATTTCCTTTCCGTAGTCAGCCATGGAAGATTCATAGGAAGCAGTCAAAAACCTTATTGTCTGTGAGCCCCCTCCATGGAAAGTCAATTGCAACAGCAGATAAAGTAGAAGCTGCAGGTGAGCCATAGAAGTTTGTTTCCATCTCCTGTGCATCGCCAGGGAAAACTTCACATCTCCTAAATGTAACCAAGCTAAGCAAGGGGTAGATGTGTATGTTTTTCCTGGGCACTGCCATCCAGAAGGGAGCTGATGGGCTTTCCTTCTCAGCAATTCTTGGATAGCCCACTAAAATTTCAAGGTGTTGCACTGTGACCTCTTGCAGCATCTTTAAATACTGAGGATTTCCTCCTCTTTTTTAATTTTTTACTTTTTCTGAACTTAGGGAAGTTCTAGGAATCCGTAGATCTGCTTAAGCAGTTCTGATTAAACACTCAAAGACAGGGAAATAAGAGTAACCTGGTTTTTAAAGGTGCTAAGTGATCCCAGGTTCTCACAGAGAACGTGATCTGGCTATAAACATCAAACTACATGAAATAAAATGTAGAAGTGTTGTCCCATAAGTGGAATTTTGTGCTTGCAGCAGGGAAAACATCTAGCACAGCCCACTGCACAGAGATCTTCTCCCTGTGATTATATTACACCACTTCACTGCATCCTCACTTTTGGAAAGAAATCTAACTCTGCAGCTGGGACTACCTTAGCAGCTGATTAGTCCTTACAACAAAGGATGGGCTGTAGTCAGGTTTCACCTGTGGCTCCTCAGAATGAATGCTTCTCTCTCAGACATTTTTACATCTTTAGTTCCAAGTGTCTTTTTTTTTTTTTTTTTTTTTTTGTACAGCAGTTCGTATTTCACAGCCTAGATGTTAAACAAGAGGGAAAAAAAATCAAAAGCATTCATTACTAGTTCTAGACACACAGTTTAAATGGCAAACTGCTGTGCCATGTCCAGGCCTCAAGCAAACAGATGTTGATAGGATCTATGCTGGGTTTGGAGACCCAGCACAGAAACCCAGCTTTTGGTGGTTCCAGAGTCAAATGGGTCTACGTTAATCAGAAAAAAATATGTGAAAGTCATGCAGTAATATCTCAGATGTGGCAAGTATCTTCATGTACCAGTAGATGGTGATCCTACCATTAGCTGCCAACATACACAGGGATATCTCGAATAGCATTTCTTTCCCTCAGTGCTCTGTAACAAGGTTAACTCAGACCACATTCCAGCCCAGGTCTTGGCAGCACAGGGCAGAGGCAGGGGGTTTCTTTAGCAGCACAAAGACTTGATCAGTAGCACTAATCACTTAACCTCTGTTCCGCAACTCAGATAAAGCTTTATTAATTCATCTGCTCACCTGTAATTATTTTACTAATTTTGTGGTTGACCTCCACAGTCTTGCTTAAGTGAAAATGGAGAACCCTATTTAGCACTTCCGTAAGGCTGACCTACAGCAGACTGTCATTTGATATGAGAAGATGTGAGCTAAAATGGAAAAAGTGAGAGGCTCTTAGAGTCTCTGTTTTTCAACATTTCTTTTACTGCCTCCTCCTTCACTTAGCCATTACCAGACCAAGCTGAGCTAATGCAGAACAGCTGGGGTTGCATACAATTCACTCCTACGTTTTCTACTACGTTTTTGTTTCGTCTGTAAGCCACCTTTTGCATACTGTGTAGTAGTTTCACTGTTTCTCTTCTCACTTTGCAGAAAAACATCAACTGCTGAACTGTGGCAGGAAGCAAATAGTCCTAAGCTGCATGAGTACTATCCAGGTAGCAGAAGGAACCAGTCAGAGAATGGCAGTTTAAAGATGTGCAAATGTGCTTGCTGAAAATACATAGAGTCCTGTGCACGAGATAAAGGCTGAAGAGGATTGGTCAGGAATAGAGCAGAAGGCATCCTAGGATCAGGATAACCAAAGATTTATGGCCCCGATGGTCAGAAATTGCCTTTCAGATCCAAACAGAACACTAGTGTTTAAGTGTTTAAGTCAAGATTTTAAAGATTTATGGATTTTTTGTTTGGCTGGTTTTGTTTTGCCTGTTCACATAATTGTGTAAGCAATCAGTTGGGGCAAACTGGGTGATCAATACAGGAAGACAAGACAAAGCTATGCCACAATACACTTCTGCTTGATGTGTATCTATGCGTGTTTTCCTAAAGTCAATTAGGAGCTTGGAACTTCTGAGATATGATACTGTAAAAAGAGTATAATATCTCGTATCAACTGCTTTCCTGTTGTCCAAGGGTTCTCAAAGCATTTTAAAGAGCATTTTTTAAGGATAAAGTAAGGTCAAACAGTTTTAAGTTAAACACTATTAGAAACTCTTTGTTTCTAGTTCCTAGCAAAGAGCAACCTCCTGGCGATACATATATATTTTATGCTATGTGTATTTGGTGGAATATCTTCTAAAAAGTTCTTGAGCCTCTTTTAAGAGTGATGAAGTAATCTCCAGAAAAAGACGATCTTTTCAAATGACATAAACCTCCATTTTAATTTTTATTGGGACTGATAACTGAAGCTGTGAGCCATGAAGGAGCCTTCCAAAAGGCTGCAGTCCTTGTCTTTTTTTTTTTTTTTAATTTTTTTAAATTTTCTGTTCTGTTCTATGCACTCCCAGCACCATGCTCCTTAAGTTATGAGCATCTTCATAGACTTTACATTGCTAAAACTGCCTACATTTCCTTTGGTTACACCAATGAATGCTTCACAGAATCACTCAGTCATATTCATGCCAAGATGCCACAAGGACAGCTCAAGCTCTCGGCAGCTGCAGTGATAAGAAGAAGAATGAAACCTTACTATGAACAAAATCCACAGATTAAAGTTTTCAAATAATCCCTCTTCTTCTTCTTCATGGTCTGTTATTGTCAAAAGGGAGCTAATACCTCCTATCGCATTTTAACAGGCTTTGCTCAGCATGTAGGTTCTCAGTTCACTCTGGGTTCTGCTCTGCTGGCATAGAGGGAGGGCTCGTGTACACTTAATTTCCTGTCTGACTGACTCCTATCCAAACATTGCTGCTGTTCTTGCTAAAATATTTTAAAGGCTTTGGTAGCTTTTAAAGGAGAAACTTTTTTTTTTCCTTTTCCTTAATAAAATTAGTCTTAGTACATACAATACCTGAGATGAGGTATCCTGGAGTAAGATCCTAAATTGCTCACCCAAGTGATACTGCATGCATTTAAATATCTTTCTAGAAAAATCTAAAAGGGCATTTGCCAGAATAAGGAATATCGATAGTTCCATGCTTTCTACTTCTCAGGCTGGACAGTGTTTATTCGCAGGTATTCAGCCTACAGTTAGCTTCTGTAGTGTGAATTGTTGCTGTGCTCCACTACAATCTTGACCTCTGCCATTCAGCTCATTTCTGCTTAACACTCAGTACAACAAGGATGTCAGGGCAGTAAAGTATGTGTATAATTCTACTCACTTTTCAGCAGTACATGAAAGTAACAATGGTTTGAACAGGTAAACACATCCTTACAAACCCACAGGAAAGGAGACAATGTACAGGCACTTCAGCCAAAAACTTCTGTGCCAATATTTAAATAATATGCCAGTGCAGGACGAAAGTTCCCACCTGCTGGTATTTCGTGTAGTTCTTTTGCTATAACTATGACTTCTCTTTTCTTTCTCTCCTAAAACAGAATTAGCATTCTCTTTCCATAGATATTTTACAATGCAACTTCGAATTAGAAGAAAAGTTTTGGCATGTGTAGGAAGCTCAAAATAACACAAGTTGAGAAATTAAATATTTCTTTAATGAAATAGTGGGAATTGAGCTAATTTCTCATAACTAGCTTTTGGATATAATTACACTTACTTTCCTCTGCTATCTAAGTAGTCAGTTTCTAAAAAAAAAAAAACAGAACTCTGCACACTGTTTTCCTACATGGCAAGTGATGGTAAGCACTGACTTTAGGATCAAGTAAAAATTGATTACATCCATTTATCATTTGACTAAGCCACCAAGGTATGGCTTACTGGAAATCATTTCTTCATTACTGTTTCTAAGAAATAGTCTCTTTTTCTTTCTTGTAGTTTAAGTATCAGATAACTTGTTCATCTGAGTTGAACCTGGTATGCCTTTTCCTCTTCTACTTAACTATTAAGAAAGAGAATAGGTACTCAATTTTTAAATGGTGAGGTAGTGGATGATGTTTTCTACCTGTTCTTAGCCCTGATGAGGCTGCAACTTGAGTATTTTGTTCAGATTTGGGTCCCTCACTACAAGAAAGACATTGAGGCTCTTGACCATATCCAGAGAAGCTTAACAAAGCTCGTGAGTGGTCTGGAGCACAAGTCATAGGAGGAGCAGCTGAGGGAGCTAGGAATGCTTAGCCTGGAGAAGAGGAGGCTCAGGGGAAACCTTATTGCTCTCTCCAACTACCTGAGAGGAGGTTGTGGTGTGCTGGGGTTTTGCCTCTTCTCCCAGGTAACAGTGATAGGACACGAGGATGGCCTGAAGTTGTACAAGGGGAGGTTCAAGTTGGATATTAGGAATAACTCTGGAACAGGCTGCCCAGGAAAATAGTTCAGTCACCATCACTGGAGGCATTCAAGAAATATGTAGATGTGGTACTCTGGGACAGTATTTAGTGAGCAATATTAGTAGTAGGTGGTCAGTTGAACTACATGATCTTGGTGTTCTTTTCCAACCTTAATGATTCAGTTCTATGTTCACATCTCCAGTAACAAAAAAATATAACATTAAAATAATTTATTAGTTTGCCTTTTTTGACGTACAGTATTGTAAGTCAATCACAATTTGTATTCTTTAGCATGTAGAAGAAATGAATGCAAAACTAAATGTTAAATGAGAGCATATACATTATGCAATTCCCTTCAGGTCACAGACTTCAAAACTAGTTATTTTCACAATGTGTTTGCTCCTTCCAGTAGCCTGAAATGACACTCTTGGTTCACAGCCAGGATTTTCAAGCAAATAGATTGCAGGGGTATGAAGTAAGTAGATCTTTTGTATTCTTTAATCAGTTCTGATCCCTACAGTTTAGCAAGAATCATAGACTTTAAAGAGTGCAATAAAATCTCTGTAGTCAGCAAAACGTTATCTATTCCTGCCTCATCCTCAGTTCAAAGAAATATTAGTGCAGAATCTATGTAACAAAAATGTAAAATCCAGAAACTGTAGATGATAGCCATTCTTAAGTGCTTATATTAGAATGATTCATCTACAGTGAGCGGTTCTGAAAGCAGGAGAAAAGAACAGGTATTTGTAAGAGACTTCAAGTGTCTGAATTCTCTTCATGGACAAGAAAAATCTCTTGCTATCTTTCAAATATTCTTAAAAAAATACATTATATTAATTCAAAATACAGACAATAATTTAATAATTCTAATAAAACCTATTAAATTTAAAATATTTTAATAAAATTTTTATATATAATATTCTAACTATATATTGTATACTAAATGTATATTTGCGTATAATATGTATAAACACAAATACTCTCAAGAAAAATCCTTGCCCATTTTGGAAAACCTATCTATTAAAAAATGGAATTCAATAGCCATTGAGACAACAGAGACTTCTGCAACACATTGTGCTTTGAACATCTTTAGTGCTGGAGAAAGAGGTGCAAAACTCAAGAAAGGGATTTTGTTTTTTCTTCGCTTGTGCGTTTGTCTCATAAGCTCACAGAAGTAAAATCCTAAAGTCTGGGAAAACATATAAGGCTTCTTCATAAACACAGATCAACTCCTTAAAATCATAGAGGGATGTATAAGCTGAATAAAATCCAATTCCTCTGAAAATTCAGGAACTTTGGTCAAGAGCAGTCAATGTTCTCCTGTGGACTTTATTATTTGTACAGTAAAATGCTGCTAATTCCAGCCCCGGTACTGCAAAACAATTAAATGCATGCTTAAACCACTGAGTCTGCACATGTGCTTTGCTGAAGCACAAAGTGTTAGGCTGTTTTCAGGTCTATTGCCCAGTGGATTGATGGTATTAAAATATCCCATGAGAACTGCAGAAAATACCATTCCTCCAAGCAGACCAAAAAAGAGGAAACATTTCTTTTGTTTTCCTGGGCAGGAAGGAAAACAAGAGTAGAAATGCAGTAAGAACTTGGGCTGCTAGACTTGAATGGTGCGTCACAGCTGTGGGCCTGTTTTCTGTGCTAGCAGTGATTATGAATGACTTGCTGAAAGAAGAGTGGCTGCTGCAAGACAGTGGAGCAAATTTAATTCAGCAGTTTTCCTCACTTTTCATTAGCATGATTCTGAATCCATACCGGACTGGGAAAGATCAACAAGCATGACAATAAGGGTCAAACATGAGCTGAAGAGGAAGTACGTCACTCTGCCATGCCTTGTAATTACCCTATAGGACATGCAACACATCCAGACCTTGGTTGCTGTCCAGCTGTCCAACCTATCTTCATGCTCAACAGGCAGTGAATGAATCATCCCACTCCTGCTGATGAGCTGACACTGCAGGAGGAGGGTGCCAGTCTTTAGCTCTGTGCACCAGGTCCATAAATAGAGTTACCTTAGTTGATTTTTTTTTTTTTAACTCTGAAATAACAGAGCAGTTTAAATATATATACACATTAGTTTATACCAGTCTGCCTAGTTTCTCTGCATTGCTACGGGATCTGCAAGAGCTGATCCTTATCAGCACAGCAAACTAATACAGTTCAGGTAGTAAGGCATCCCTGCACTACCATCCTCTCTTTCTCTAGACATCAGCATTCAATCTACTGCTGTTTGAAAAACAGGGAACTAGACAAATAGTAGAAAAGGGACCTTGAAAACAAGTTGGCTTTTTTTTTTTTTTTTACAACAAAGTGTTAGTTTATGTAACAGGTCTGCATAGTTATTTCAGAAGTACTGAGAGATATGACTCTTTCCTCATGACATATATATACACAGATAAAACTAATATCAGATTTGCCTGATACACAGGGAAATATTACAAGAGAAAAAATTAAATAGAGAAATACTACTAGAACCTGTTTAGAAATGCACTAATTCACTGTCCTAGAAAATTTAGTTCAGTAACAGACACTTTTTTCCTGTCTCTGCCTTTTATCCACATTGAGTAGAAATAAATAATTTTGTGTAGTTTCATTATGGTATGTAATCACTCTCCCTTTCATACACACAGGAATGTTCCAGCAGAACGTCACATTAATCTCAGCCTCCCTTTTCTGCCAAGTAGACCTATTAAATGTGAGATTTTTTTTTTTTTTTTTTAAACAAAGTATAGGCTGCCTTACCTGATTTATAGAAAATTGCATGTATTTATTTTCTGTATTTAGTAGCCTTGCTTTAAAAACACCTAAGAATTTTTTTTCACACCTTCATAAGTTAGCTAGAGTTGAGGTACCAGTTTGAAGGTCTTAGTATCACATGCAGTGGAAGACTGTTTATTATTAAGGACTGTAGCTTCCCCAACTAAATCATCATCATATCATTATTATTTGAATATGAAAAAGAAACCACATTTAAGAAATAAATATTATTGTTAACTATTTTATTATTATGTTTTATTAATATGAAATAATATTTAGAACTATATATACAGAACATTTAGAAATGTTAGTTTTAGTACTGCCTAAATGCCCAGTGTTAAGTTTAAAAAATAAACCCTTCATTGCCCTATTTGTTTGACACATGCCTCCTGGAGGTCTGTAAAATTTCTGCACATTATAGTTTCCACCGGCAAAATCCTAGTGCAATAAAAGATGAAGGGAAGAGCCTTGAGTTGCCCAGAGCCCACAGCTAGACTTCACATTTCTGTGACACTGGTATTTAGTGTACTAATGGGCATGTATTCTGACAAGCTAAGTTTCATATTAAGGCAATGTGATGATACTTCTGCAATGCATTTCTCTTTTAACTACTGATTTCACAGTTGAGGCTGCCAGAAGCCCAAGTTCTTCTCCTCCTCCCATGGAGGTGGTTGAGTCACCATCCCTGGATGTGTTTAAAAACTGTTTGGATGTGGTGCTCAGGGACATGATATAGTGAAGGGTTGATAGGTTAATATGGTTAGCTTGCAATTGGACTTGACGATCTTTAAGGTCTTTTCCAACCTGAGCAATTCTATGATTCTGTGATTCTCCTTGAGACAATTTCACACTGCAATAGTTGTCTCTATTGTCTCTATCTACAATAGAATTTCCTTGACTTCTCTTGGTGTTGCTGGTAATTACACAGTCACTGGAAGACTTGGTGTTCATTGCTTATTCAAGCATTAGACAAGACATAGAAACCACGTGGTGATAGCAAATGACAGTGTCAAGAACAGGTCACATTTCTTAGTAACTATGCATCAACAAAGAATCCAAACGTAGAATACTTCCTTCTCATCCTGCCTTTGCATGAGTGCAGCAACCAATCAACTGTCATCATTCTTGCCCTCTTAAGCCAATAAATAAATACATCAGTGCTATGCAGCATCTTCAGAAGTTGCTGGAAGTCTTGAAGGTTCAGCACCTGTATGTATAAATATTTACATCTTCAGAACATTCCCTTAGAAAATTCTTGATTTTCATCTTCAACTGTTTTGGCACGGCTTCACTCAGCTTTCTCACATTCAATGTCACTGTTATCAAACAAGCTTTTTAAAACTTTTAGTTAGCTCAACTGCTTACCAAAAGTAATAAGAAAGACAAATGATTTCTTCTTGAAGTGAGTGCTGCCTGTGAACTCAGGAAATTGTTCATTTTAACTGTTGTTAAACTAGTGGAGGAATAGCAAAGCTAAATCTTAGACCTTCCTGCTTTCTTTCCATTACATAAAAAAGAATAGCTATTGACCTTTTGCCCATAGCTAAACTATATTGGCATATTCAGCTCTCTTTTTATATGTGCAGAAAAATAAAGTGGCCTAAGTGATGTACTCAGAGCCCATCCTTTGGAGTAGCATTGCAAAATTTTCCCTTTAAATGTTAAGATTCTACAAAGTCCGCAGTGTTAGAGCTACCACTAACTTCAGGGAAAAAAAAAATGTAACAGGCATTTGTATTTTTATGCATTAAGGCATAATTAGATTTACATCCAATTTTTGGGATTTAGATTTGCAGCACTGGAGACTGTTCCACTGTTAGAGAATACTGTTTTCACTCCATGAATCTAAAAACATTTTATAAAATGTAGATAGTAAGTTACTATCATTCTATAGTAGATTGACAATGAGCCCTAAAATAGCTTGAACTTACTTACATAAGTTAATAATCACACAATAATAGAGAAAGAAACATAGTTTGGAACACACGCTTTTTCCAACAAGTTAACAATGTAATAGATAATAAAACCAAAAATGATGCTCTAGTGCTATAATGTGCTACAAAATACAGCAATAATAGTCAAGTAGCACAACCCTAGGCTGCAAAAAATAAGAACAAACCAAAATACAGCAGCCACAAATACACAGATGCAAAAGCACAGAAAAAAAAATTGCTTACCTTTACAAGGTCTCAGTAAGGGATCTCCAGCAAAAAAAGCCTCTACTGCCAACCCTTAAATAAGGTCTGGGAAAGGGTGGATCCTGGCTCCACCCCTTCTGCTCACTCAGATACATTGCACACACCTGAGCTCCCCGGGTTTGCCCTGTCTTTCTAGCAAGTGCTCCATGGCTGGTTCAGTTTGTGACAGTATTTCTGCTACACTAGAATAGAACAGAATGCGATTTCAAAAAATTAAGCACTGGTATTTGAAAATTTTAGTACTAAAGATATGTGTATACGTAAATTGTGTATAAAATAACAAACTATTATTTTCCTTCTCACAAGCAGTTTTAAGACAGACTTTCATTCCTACTTCTTATCTATAGATCAAATGGTATTTCTTGCTGTAAAGCAAGAGTATTCAAGGCTGGATTTTTTTTGTACTGTCCAGTTTCATACCCTTAGTCCTGAAGCACTAGTAATGTCAAACCATATTCATCAGCATTCTCCAGAGCTCTTTAAATTACCATTTGTTTTTTTCTTCCTTTTTTCTCTTTGCTATTCTGTTAGCTCTGTGAGCGACATCCTGTTCCCAGCTCCACTTTTGTAGTTCTGCAGCTGTCTATTGGAGTCACCACTACAAATTCATTTACACTGCTTGTCCATGTTTGGTTATAAACAGCACTGCAAAATCTTAAATCAATATTTTGAGTTTTCCATGCGCTTCAGCCCAGATGGTACCACGTTAATACAGGCATCTGTTGGCTCTGGCTCATGCCAGTTACATACCACTGGTTTACTATAGGCCTTTGTGGAAAGGAAAGGCTGATCATCATTGAAATTCGAAACTATGTTTTAAGCTACTTAAAAACAGCATTGCTAAACGTTGACAAAGTTGTCATTAAAATCTTTTTTTCGTTCTTTCTCATAGGAGTAATAATGGCAATTTTGCTTCTCAGCCTCAGCTGCCACTGAACCATTTCAAAGCTCTGACATACTGTTGTCATTTGTATGCCATTTGTATGAACAATCCTGCCAGCAGCCAAGAACACGGGAAGACCAGAAATTTCCGGTTGCTTCCAGACTTGAAGCTGCAGTAAAGAACAGTGACGAAAGAACCATCAAACTGTCCACCAGGTTGGCTCCTTCCATTTCTAATTACTGAAAACATCTTAGAAAAAAACAATTTTTTTCTTTCCTGCCCACCTCCAATAGATTATAGCATTGCTGAAATGTCTTGTGTAATGAAGCCACTACATGCTTTCTCATAGTATTTACTCCTGGGCTCTGCTTTTTCCATGCTGATTTTTTGCAGTAAGGCAGATCCACTCTTCCTTTTGCCTAAATCAGAAAATTCCTGTTGTGCTGAATACCTGTAAAGAGCATCCAAAGCATTTCTGACTGTTCGCCACCTCTGTCTGTTCTGGGAATCTCAGAAATTCTGACCTGGCAGGACGGAGGGATGTCTCTTAGCCATTACATGAGCCTTCATTTGACTTAAAGATGCTGATTAAGAGACTGCACAGATGCCTCATGCCTTATCACAAACTGGGGCTGTTGAACTGATGATCTTGCAGTCTTCATCCTGTTATCTGTCCACCATGCTGAAGAAGTATGCACAGAGATCTCAGCATTGACTTTTTGCCAAGGAGAGTCTGCTCCTTTTTATCAAAAGGGAAGAAATGGGGATTATGGGGAAGTAACCAACTCGGTCATGCTGCCCTGTCTTTGGATATGGGTCTTTCCCCTCATTGCAGCCCATCTCCCTAGAGGAACTGAGACCAGATCTCAGACATTTTCATCTTCACACTGGCTCAGCAAGATGGAAGATGCACAGCCATGCCAATGTTAAACTTTTAAAGAAACTATTTAATTAGAGACCTTGCCCTTTTAACGGTTGACTATTTCATACTTCAGTAGGCCTCTGGTTTACTATGAGAAGGAAAAAGAAAAAAAATAACACTGAAAGAAAACTCCATCCACCTTCAATACCAATCAAATTGTTGACTTTTTTTCCCCCCAATCACTTCTACTTTCATTTAAGTGATCTAATATGTAGACAATGGCCTTCCACTTCTTACTTCTGTAAAAAGAGGCTTGCAGTTGGGAGGACTTGGAGTCCTAGCTAACTGGAGTCTGAATCTCAGATCCAATAGCTTCCTATTGTTTTTTTTTGTTAGGTTAAGCCCTTAATTGTAATTTCTGTTTACTCACTTCTGTTTTTCAATTGAAAGCTGGGTACTTTTTTGCAGAAGATGGTGACCCCACCAACTCAAGCATACAGCAGTTTAACTCACTGTGTGTTTCTGAATGCTGAGAGAAAGTAGTGCTACAAAAGAATTATACAGCAATTACTAAATCCTGAAAAGTTTCAGGCATTCTTATAAGCCATATTTTGCTCATTTCAAAAGAAAGGCATATAATTCACCTCCAGTTTCCATATTCTACTGTATTACTGATGATGTTTGAACATGTTTAAGATCTTTCCCAAATGCCCTTCCCAAATACAAACCTTTTGCTGTTTTTTTTTTTTCCCCACTGTAAATCTCATTGTTTGATTGTCTGTACGTCTTTCTCTGACTTAAACGTCCTTAGCAGTAGCTTCCTCAGACAGGAAAATTTTATTTTAAGATACTGAGATATAAGATAGGAAAATAATCTGAATCCACTGACTCTAATTAACATATGGTGATCTTAAGAAAACCTTGTTCCTGCCATATTTTATTGTGATATTAAAGGCATTTACCTCTCCCTTATTAAGAGTAAACAGAAAAGATATTGTTATACCATGCTGGGTACTCAGTCTAGTATAAATATCAAGCTATAATAATTAATCAAAACTGCTATAGAAACACATATTACCTCTCAATTTTGGGCACAAGCTACATTGTCTCTGATTCTTTTAAAATGGGACAGCTCCATCTCAGCCCAAAGACTTTTCTTTACTGTGCAAAATCAAACCTTTCTTTCTTTTGATTAAGAATTATACATCTTTTTTGAATGATCTTCTGCATGTGTATAGTATCCTTCTAAAGACCAGGGCTTCTGTGGAAAGATAATGAGAAATGTACCAGAGCTGCTCCACTCTTGCATTAAGACCTGCTGTAGGAAGTTCTTCTGCCAGAAAGAGCAGATAAACTGGAATACTCCCAGGAACTCTGGCAGATAAGTATTATTTTAAGATGTTGGAGACAGCAGGTTATCAGTTTATATTGCCATATACCACTGTTATTCATTAATCTTTTACCTGTATTTTCCTTTGGCTATTGTTATTAGGAAATTTCTTGGTTTTTAATTTTTATTTTTTAATTTTTTTTTATTTTCATACATGCTTGAGGGAGGATTCAACTGAGAAACTGTGAGCCAAAAAGGAATGTAACTCATTAATATTTTCAATAAAATGAAGATATGAAGATGCAGACCCTCCTGGAGATAATGCTGGCTTTGCACAGGATCAGCTGAGGGAATTATGAGGTCAAACGTTTTTGTCTGGAAAAAACTGGAATTAATCATGACAGAAATCTCGCCAAAATCTCAACAACTGTTTGGGTTTATCCCTGTTTTAAGTCACCTGTGTGATACGAATTATTATCCAGGCTTTCACCCATATATGCAGTGCAAGTCTTTCAATAGAGCATAATGAGCATGGAAAGAAAGTTCTCTTGCTGATACTTTCATAGCATGCAAACAAATCTTGGAATGAAGCCAGCCTGCCTCAGTGAGAAAATATCCTCAACGGCAGAAATGAGGGGAAAGTCAGAAGGGATTGTATGAATAAATAATTTCCTCCTATCCTAACAACTGAATCAATCAGTCCTAACATCTCTCACAACTTACATTTCAGATACCTATCTCCAAGTTTGTTTCTCATTACTGGATTTTTATTTTTTTTTTAATCTTGTGAAGCCATTGATATTTTGTTTTTCTTGTATTTACCTGTTTACTTTAACTCCTCTCCTTTAGTCTTGCCAGTTGTTTTCCTACCTTACTTTTCCCTTTCTTTTCTGTCCTTATCATAGCTTTTATGCTTAACAAACATTATTATCACATTATAGACTCCCTGGTAATGAGGATTTGAATCTCTTCAGAAAGAGATCAAATAACCAGTTTTAGCAAAGGGAAACAAACTTGCTTTCTTTACCCCGCTTCTCTAGCTTTCCTTGAGGGAAAATTCCAAGCAGTGCAGTACAAAGATCGTGGCACCGAGACAAATCTGCTGAGCTAGCACTCTTGCAGAGGTCTCAGTCTGAGCCTTTAATACCACTGAGACCAAAAGCATGTACAAATGCCAGCCTGAAAAGTCTTCCAAACAGCTTTAGTTTGACAGGAACCCGTCTCCCTCCCTGGACAATGACTCTTATATCCAAATATTTCTGCACTAAAAACTTGTTGTCTCAACTTAAACTGTACAAACTTACAGGTCAGCTTCCAGGTGTTCTGGCAAGTACTATTTAAAATCTAATTAATGTCATAGAGGCCTTTGCTCTGATGTGATTCCATGAGCAAACTAGTCAACTGTGAAAATGCATCCTTGTTGCTAGATCTTTTTGACAGGTGTCACGTTTGCTTGTCTAGAGTGGCACAAAGGATTTGCAGAACAGTTGAGAAGACATTTATTTAATTTATGAAGAATAGAAAAGAAACAAATAACAGCAATGCAGTTTTTTTTTTTAAAAAAAAACACCATCATTTTACAAATTTGTAAACTCTGACTCTTTTTTCAACCCCTTTTTAAGTTAAATATCATCCAACCTTTTGGTTGGAAATGCTATCTGAACAGCTACTGTAGCTCACGACAACTGTATGAATTATAAAGTAGTACCCATAATATTATTTATTACTTGCATTTTAAGGCTTTAGCCATTCACCTCTGAGGATGCTGAATGTAAAACGTCAAAGGATGACCAATATCGATTGTTTTACAAAATTACATTTAATGACAGAATAGCACACCTATCAACTGCACACTTTTGTGTTACTCATTAGCAAGTTTTCCTTTAACAGTTGTAACAACTGACAGGTGCAGATTGTTCATTGGCAAGCATCACATGAACTGAATAAGAGATCAGAAACACATAGTTAGGGTTTTATTGACAGGTAAACTTTAAATCATTTCCAGTTTTACAGAGAGCATGTCTGACCATAAAGGAAAGAGGTTTTGCCAAATCACTTGAAACATGTATTGTATGTGTTAAATATCGTAGAGATCAGTAATAGATAAGAAGATGGGAAGATGTAATGTCTGAACCCACTAGTTAGGGACAATGACTGCCTAAGAACTTGTGTTTTCTCTTGTAGGGATACATCACAAAATCTGCAATATCATTGCATGAAAGGGGCTGAAATTTTTGCAGTTAGCTGGCATGACCATCCTGGTAGCTCCAGGAACTCCTGTCTCCATCTTAGATTTCTCTGAGTGTAAAATATGAAACAAAGCTTATACCAAGCAAAATGCTGCAGCACATTATCCACTCCAGCTTTTAACACACGTGCACACCCTCATTATTACAACAATCTCTCTCCCTTATTCTCTTTTGTATCTAGATTTCTTTTTGTTCCCCTAAATAGAAAATCTTGAGATCTGAATTTCTAACTTCATACTTTTCATCTCCTCCCACCCATATTGAGGATTCTCTTAAATTCTAATTTTTCTTTATTATCACTTGAATCTAACATCTTCCCCTTTTTTAAACACCCATAAGTATTGACCATTACAGAGGGCTCTGAGCAGCCTCTCTATAGCCACAGCTTTGTCCCTCTTCTATTCCTTTTTTCCTTCTATTTCTGTGTCCTCCTTCTTCCCTCTTTATATCTACCTGATTCTGCTCTACATCTTGTCACAACAGAAATCATTTCCCTGGTTGCATCTGTAAGGGATTACTTCTACTAGTAAGCAGAAAGCCATCCACTGGGTGAAGCATTCATTAAAATCTTTCCTCGGTCCCATTTTTGACAGCTCCATTGTGTGAATGTACTTGCAGTGAGATCGAATGGTGGTATTTAGACTGGAGTTAAATTTGTTACGCATACCCATCCTAAGCATTAGGTTAGGTGGTTATCCTATGTAAATTAGAGTCACTTTGAATACAGAGCCCTGTTGTTAATCAAGAGATTTTCTGAAAAGTTAGAAAATAATCTAAATGTTTCGTGACTGTCTGAAAAAATCATGAACTTATATTCTCAGATCATGAGATACACTGTAAATGGCAATTCTGGAGATTCCTGCTATATTTATTATTCCAGGATATTAGATGAAATTGGCTGTTCCCAGTTCGTGAAGGTATCACAAATAATACACATTATTTTTTGTTCATGCCTAGTAGCAGGACTTCCAATAGACTACAATGTTAATTTTTATCTTTTGGTGACACTGATTTCCTTTCATGGAGCATATATCCAATATAACAGAAAATATAAAACTACCTAATAACAGCATAGGAAAAACTCTGTGGGCTGGCAAAGGAGCATTGCAGCAGCTGACTACGTGATCCTCATTTTTTTTCTGTAACTGAGGAAATTCATCATAATGACAGACACATTTGAGAGAAAAGCCATAGTTTCTCTCCGAGTCACGTATCCATAGAGCGTGTATTAGACACAAAGCTCATCCAGTCCTCTTCCACACAAATGTCTGGTTATTATCTGGCATTCAAAGCATAGGAAGCCAAACAGATTGTGGATTTGACAGCATACATACCATTATCTTTCTTATGCTTTCTGTTTTGGATGAACACTCTGAATTGGTTTCTTCTGAAGCAAAATGTTTTCACTAGCAACTGATGTGTTTCCTCCATTGATTTTTGACAAAGAGAAATGCTTCAGGCTTTGCATAGATGCATTTTCCCAGTTCTGGAAATTGTTTAATATTTTATTATTCTGAGGAATGCCTTTATGCTCCTCAGGAATGACTGACCAATCAATTATTCCACCTTCTCTAAAGATATTCAGTCACTCACAAGCCTACCTCTTATTTACATTAGAAACATTGCATTTCCTGAGTTAAATACATAAATACTTTAGAAATTAAAATAATTCAATATTGTGTTCTTCCCAGTGTTTTGTAGTCAGAGCCTTAAAAATTTGAGCGAAGTGAGTTAACATTACTGGAAAACAAACAAACAAAAATCCTGTGACTGCTTGAGTGATCTGTTCAATAACAGTATATAAAATACCTTTTTCCTCAGAGTTATTTACAGATGTCCTGGGATTAATACACACAGATATGTGGACATCCAGCAGAATAAATGTAACTAAACTGAAATCTGGTCATGGAGATTCTGCTTTTCTCTTTCTCAGCTCTGAAACACCTCTCAGAGACTAAACCTTGCCTGAGTGTAATCTGAAGATGGAAGGAAGAAAATGAGGAATAGGAGACCTCATGACTACATATAAAATACAAGAGCTACAAATCTTCATTCATTACACAATACAAAAAATTATTTTACCAGTAAAGGTGGTAAGAGCGGCGAGTTAAATTTGATAAGAAACACTTCACTCTGCTACACATGGCTGAAGAGTAGCTCCCCCGCACACGAAAGCCAGACATTAGAGACCTTTCAGAGGCTACAGAGGACAGCAATATCCGTGTTCACACCAAGACCCCTAGAAAACCAATTGCACTTTTTGTTCTCTGTCTCAGATGATTTGTGTAATGTTTTTCCAAGTTACCAGCTTTGGTGAAAATAAGAATTTGTGGAGAAAATCCTTGTCATAGTTCATTGAAATGATTGTGAATAAGTTGCTTAAAAACCTTTGAAAATACAACTCTAAATCTCTGAGGGGTGATGTGAAGATATGCACAGATAGTATTAACGTACACAAGTTGAGTAGTGAGGAATGTATAATTAGGCTGTTTCTGATGTTTATCAGAGCGGAAGGAGCCATGAATAAAAAAGCAGGCGTTTAATCAACTTGGTGAGACATGCATGCTTGCTGCAAGCAGACTTTCTCCAGCTCGTTTAGACTGTTAATGTGGAGATGCACTGAGTGGTGTGTGGAATCGCATGATGTGTGGAGCACACATTCACCCCTGGGAGGATATACAGGTGCACAGCATTTCAGTCCCGAGGCTGTCACAAGCCAGCAAATGAAAATGGAAGTATATTTCTGCTTACACTCCTCATGGAGCATGTTTGCAAAGAGAATATGTGAGTTGTAGTCAGGTCATATACACTGCTGTCCTTTTGATTTACTAATGGCATGCTTGGGACTTAGCATGATGCTGGATATTGGGTGAACAGATTTCCAGAGATGGCACTAGTATGCCACATAGAGTCATGATTTTCAAGGCAGTTTTCAAGAATGCATAGGAAGAGGGATGAAAACATTTAAGGTTTCTTCCACTCTGAAAATACCATCCATCTTGTCAGTCAGAGCAACTGGTAAAACAAAGAGGTAATCTGAAAGGGCATAATTCAGTGTGGAAGAGCAAGGCAACTTTTCAGCACAGAATAGCAGAGAGAATTGTGGACTGATGTCTAGAAGGATGGTACCAGTTAAATGCCTGACTCAACATCTGAGAGCTACATTTAATTTTTCATTCAACCAGATTAATCCTATTATTATTCTGGCTACATGCCAGAAGCTTTTTCTTCCAGCCTCTGTGCTGCTCACTTCCATCTAAAGCTGTCCCCAGGACAGGATGAATCTCTGGGTCAGGGAGGTTATCATGAAACACTGACCTCAAAGGCAGCTTTTAAGCTAATACCATACTACTGTATTTGATCTAAAAGTTTTCTCACTCATAGGGAAAGACAGTATTTTCACTGCATAGCTACAAAAACAAAATTTAGATAGAAGTAGATAGAACTGCTTAAGAAGGCTGATTACTGTAGTTCAAGAAAATTTCATATGAATTTCATATGAAGCAGATGAGGAAAAATAGATATTACTCTCCTGCCACACATCCTTTTCTATTGTTGCACACAAAATACCAACAACTGAATGTCTCTCCCACTAGGGACTGTTTTTACACTCTCACCTTTCATAACAGACTGTCAGGATGTGACATGGCCCTTCCAGCATAGCCCCACACCAGACAAGCAAGGTATTCCACAGACAGCAACTGAATCTGGCCTCTCATTCCCATCAGCATGATGCCTACAAATTAAAGGTAAAAATAGCCTGAGGTAGCTCACAGAGGTATGTTTTCTAATAAGGCCTATGTTTTAGCTATGGGGTATTAGATAAACTTTAGATAAACAAGCACTCAAGCAGTTTTATATCTTTTAGGTCCACTTCTATATTTAGACCATTTTATCAACAAATGTAAGGTCCTTAGCTTCATGGTCATGGTCAACTAGGTAGAGGAAAAAAAAGTAAATATGTCTAGAGGAACTCCAGGAACTGCCACAGAAAACATGACTATAAACACCTGGGCAATGTATACCAGCATCTCTGATCTCCACTGTAAGGCTCCAGATTTACAGCACTGATACTCCCAACAGAGAGAAGCTGAGCTTCTTCTGGATAAGGTAAAAGTGTTTCCTTCTGTGATATATAAAGTGAAATGGACAGATAGTGAGGAGGACAGCAGAAAAACAAGCTTTTTACCCTCCCAGCTTTCTGAGACATTATGGTGGGATAGAGAAAAGTTCGTTCAGCTAATGAATCTTCTAATGAATACACTGAATAATTTTCTAGATACAGATTGTCTCTTTAAAGTCATCATAGGCCAATTCAGCTCTGGTGTGATTTCAGTGGCTTCAGTAAGGCTGCATCATCCTTACAATCAGGCTGAAATTGTTTCTTTGTTCCATTTCCTTTTTCCTGACCAGCCATAGATCCATTGTCCTGGATTTAACTCTTCTAACAAAACAACAATTACTGCATACAATGTTTTTGCTGCCCATTTGCAAAGGGTGACCTTCCTTTTCCCTTGCACAAGTCCCCACATGGAAGTACAAGCTTTCACAGCTGAATGACTTTCAATACACAAACAAAAACAGAGTGAAAACCTTAGCATTGCTATTATAGCTGCTCTCTATAAACAATTACTTATCTTAACAGGGATTAATATAAGAACTAATCAATTACAGAAATAAACTGAAACTGCTGCAAAGCCTGTCTTGGAGTTGTAATTTCCTCCAGCAAATAGAGCTGTGGAGCTACTAATCAAGTTGGGCACTTTTCACCAAGGAGGTTACCAACAGTGTGAAAGTACAAAAACAAGATATGCCAGTATTAGTTGGGAAAAAAGTCTTCTCAAAATTAGCAAAAAAGAAAGAAAACAACATGTGAACACTGCAAATAGATGATGATGACACATAAAACACATGCTATGTGCATCTTGTTAACAATACAGGCTTTGCAAATGATTTCAAATACAGGAAAAATGACCAAGGTGTGCAGAAAACTAGAAAGCATCAGAATGAGATAGGTAATCATTTTTACATGGTGAATTTTAATAGACAGACAGTTAATTATGAGCAATAATACAGAACCAACTACTTAGAGATGCTGTGCACTAGCACAATCAGATTAAATGTAACCTCGTGAACCACTAATCAGATTACATTTCAGTGAGCTAATCAATGCAGTGTTGTGATTATATGGAGTTTATATAGATTATTAGAATAGAATTAAGAGCTGTCATTTCGATAGAATTAATAATCTGACTTTTTTCATTTCTAAGATTCAACCTCAGTAGCAGAAGCTTTACTAACTCTTTTGTTATGTCCTGTTTATTTGCCATTCACTAGAATAACTTCATTCAGCCAAGCAAAGGGATCAGTAGAAATCTCTTCCCTGTCAAACTAGCATTATACTTTGTAGTGATGTGTGGAAAAAAAAAAAAAAAAAAAAAGACAACATACAGAAAGATCCATGTCTTATTTTGCGAAGGAACAGCAGTTTCACAAAGACGCTAATAACAGCAGCTCAGTCAGAGCTCCTTTTATTTGCTGGATTTGGGGCCCTTGTGTTCATCCAGTTGTTCTGATGACAGTTAATAGCCTATTCTATTTCAGTGTTGCCTCCACCTCAGCTGCCTCTTCAGCTTCTCAGTGGAGCTCAAAAGATGGCTCTGAGCTGCTTCTGCGATTTGTGGTTCAGCGTGGGATTCACTCTCGACTCAGTCAGCAAATTGTGCTGAGCTGTGTGATTCTTCTGACGTTCATATGTGTGGCCAGTCATAGCATCGCTGTTGTAGATGCAAAACTTTTCCAGTCACACAACCCCTTTTACTACAGAAATGCTTGTGTATGATGAGCATTTGGAACAAGGAAATACACTGCACATGATGCATTAGTAATAATTCCTAGGTTATGTGATAAAAGCTGCACACCCACAAAGGGGAGCAGACACACAACAGTGATTGTGTGAGCCCAGCCAATACCCTACCCTGGCTGCTCCCAGGCACATCATGGGGAGACAGCAACCACCAGTACACCTCCACAAGCCTACAAGAGCAAAGAGGCACAATGACAGACTGTGACTCCAACAACAGGTTCCTAAGGAACGAACAACCAGTCCTGGTCCCTGCCATGGCTCGTCCTGTAGACCTTCGGCCCCCTCTCTGGGTGTGCTCTTAAGCTGACATCAGCTTTTAATATACATCTTTAATTATATATGCATTTTATTATATAATCATAGAATGGCTTGGGTTGGAAGGGACCTCAAGGATCATCAAGCTTAACCCCCTTGCAATATTTCTATTGGTAGAAAGCCTGTGCAAAGGGCTCTGAAAAGTGAACTCATCTCTTGTCTCCTCTGATAATAATTTCACAGATCATTCCCTCTCAAGCCTCTCTTGTCTATGACAGTCGCTTTCTGCAACGCCTCTTCTAGAATGCCTGTTTTTCTTGGTTGTCTGTTCGTGTCTGAGCATTTCAAACAAAATCTCTCTTCTGACTCCTGTGTACAGTTACTACTTCTTTTTCTCCACTGGAAATTTCTGTCCTGATGCTTCCTGGGATCACATTTGCCTTTTTCACATCATTTAACTTTTGGTGACTCTGTGACCAACTAATACACTCAGGTCTTGCTAGTCTCTCCTTTGTAGATGATAAATACCGTGTCTCCAGTGGAAAATTTTGCTTTGGGTTCCTAAATTCATGTTTGTACTTTTGTAACTGGCAATATTTAATTCAATTTATGTTTCTCCAGCCCTTACAATTATTTAATTTTCTTCTGTACAAGTCTTTTTTGTCCCACAGTGTTATCAGAACTTTTTACTAATGTGTTCTCCACTTTTCTGTAAGTAGAAAGATTATACCCAAGCCTTGTTACCTCCTCCAGTCAGCTGTCTGCTGACTGCCCAATACTATATGACCTTTGAGCAACTTCTTGTCTTACCCACTTCATATTTTTTTTCTATTAAATATTGTCTTCTTCAGTTGGAATAGTAATTTCTCTGATGGTACCTAATCGAATACTCTGCTTAAGTGTAATTAGATGAAAACTCTTCTACTTTCTTGTCTTAAAAAAATAATAATCACTCTTACTGACCTAGAGGTTAGTTTGCTTAGTCTGCCGTCTGAAACTACACAATATCTATATTTTTCTCTGTCATTTTCAGAAGTTTGTGTATTCTGAGGTCAGATGACAGAATGTAATATTTGCACAACTCCTTTTTAACAGACATTTTTCTCAAAAAAAGTGATTCATTTGTTATTCTGTGGCCAGTGTTTCTTTAACATAAAAACTAAAATCTTTGATATCTTGATCTCTGGGAAGAAGATCCCGTTTTGCTGACCACACTGGCTTTTTTTAATGTTTATGGCATCATCTTAATCTAGTTTCTATGCCTGTTTATTTCTAAAGGCCAGACCAGATGTTTCTGTAACCTTTATGAACACTGATGCAAACTGTGCTTATCCCATTCTCTCCACTGGCCGATTTATTCTTATCTTTTTCTCTCCACAAGACTATGTCCTAATTTCCTTAGCATGATCAGTATCTGCCTAAGCAGCATCAATTGTTACTTTATCGTTGTTTTACAATCTCCTAATAACCTTTTTAATATCCCCCAACTGCAAGGTTTTATCCTTTCTACTAAAATAAATATTATAATATTACTCCTACATTTTAATACATAGAAAGAATAAGCAGACAACTACAACTGAAAGAAAATCTAAACGTTATATCCAAGCAGATCAGAGTGAATGCTTGATGGCACCAGCCTGATCTTTTCCATATTTTTAAAGTTTTGAAGGCTAATCTCCTACAAAACAAAAATTTCAAGTAAGGAATGTTCTCCCTGTTTCTAAAAGCAGAATTTGTTCTAGAATCTTTTGAATTGGAAGGGATCTTTAAAGGTCATCTAGTCCAAAAGGATTAATATTTTAAAAGGAGGATGGTTGGCATGGCTATCCTTGCTCTGCTTGACATATATTTAAATGTATGGTAAGCAAGGGAAGTTGCCAGGTCTTCTGGAAAACTACAGAAGCTGAACATATTGTAAGGAAAATACA
Organism: Meleagris gallopavo; assembly: GCF_905368555.1. Classification (NCBI taxonomy): domain Eukaryota; kingdom Metazoa; phylum Chordata; class Aves; order Galliformes; family Phasianidae; genus Meleagris; species Meleagris gallopavo. Next base: position 15,390,753 of record NC_139407.1, read on the forward strand.
CACTTCTCCATCTATACCCAGATAACACCTTCGTGGTGGGACAAAACAGTGAATAAGAGAGGCATGTTTAGATCATCTGTGTGTTCTCTGGTGAACTCTGCATAATCACTGTGGAAAAAAATAGCATATTTATAGAAAATAATGGTGTTAAATTAATACTGTCTGGAGAGCTACAAATGATAATACAGAACAAATCACCTAACATTACTACATGAGGATAGTGACAGTGATTAAGAAAGATACATCCCCAATTGCCCTACTACTTTACCATCATCCACCAGATTCCACAATTGCTGGGGAGCCTCAGTTGAGGTTTCCAACTTCACTGCAAGAAGGTCCAGCTTTTATATTGTTGAATAAATAAGTTTACATGACAATTAGGCGGAAACATCTGGTTTCATTCTCCATTTGTATTCTACCTAAAGCCTGGCCAGGGCTCAAGGAGGAACCAAGGAAGTCTGTGTGCTAGTAGGTCTTGACACTATGCTTCTAAACAAGGAAAGGTTAATATACTCTCATAATGCTTTATCTAAGCTACATCTCTTGTTAATGAGATATTTTGTCCAAGATACGTATTTTGCTAATGATCAGATACTCATGATATATAATGCTGGGTTGTGAGATTTATCTAGAGATCAACTTTGGTTCAAGACCTACTGTTCAGGCCTAGTACTTTAGCCACTGAAAAACAATTAATCTTTCCTTACGTCAGTTCAAAATGTAAACTGCACTTTTTTTTATTTTCACATTTGTGACATACCTTTTTCTTGAGAATACAATTTTCTTAAGATGTATTTAACCTGCTAAAACAGAAACTTAAGTCCCTTGCTCAAACATTTTAGGTATTCTTGGCATCTATCTAAAGAGAAGTTAAAGATTCGTTTTACTTTTTGTTTAAACTTCATTCCAGTCCAATTTTAATCCATTTTAAGATCAGAAGAACCATTGTAACAGTCACTGCTTAATCAAAATAAACTGGAAAATAAAAATGTCAAGCAATCTCCTCATGCTTTCCTGTTTTTCAAGCAACGATAAATACCCCCCGTAGATCTCCTGTTAATGCAACTATAATATAGCAGTGAGAGTATATAGCCTACACCCAAGCCCATACCATCAACCACAGAGGCATGATATGTAGAAAATCTAAGTAAAGTCCGAGTCCATAGCAGAGTTTGTTTTTAAATTTGAGTCACGTGGAGTTTGCTGTTTATCACTGTCAGACCCAGTAGCCCAAATACATGAGTTCAGGCATTTAGAAAAAAATACAACCAAAGATGTCTTGAGTGACATCATTGTGGAGCAGTCTGTTATAGGATAAACAGGAAGAGGCCAACAAACACCAATACTAACAACCCTTACTCTTTTGCTTCTTGCTTATGAATAATGGAATGCAATTAGAATTAATTTTTGAATTCCTACAGCTGAGTCAGATATTGTATCAGGATATACAAGAAGCTCTAGCAGGGCCTTCTTCCATAAATCAATCACCAGAATTTCTATTGGGTTGTTGAGTATGACAGGGCTGGAGAAGCATAGCACAATGGTCTTCTACAGAAAGACAGAAGCTTATTTCTTGGTATCTTATTACTTCGGTGCATTGGAATGACTTGGAAATGGCCTAGAAAGAATTGATGATGGATGAAAAAATGAAAAAAAAAACATTTTCTTGCTATCCTTTGTCTAACAATGCTAAGAGGAGTTGTTTATACATCAGCTAACGCCTTCATTTTTTCAGTATAGTTATAAAAGAAATCTAGGTAACTGGACTTACACAGCAGATTTACTGAATTTATCAGCTGTACATTGCTTAATATTGCTCTGTCCAAGATTACAGGTATTTTTGTTTCCTTTCCTCTTTTCCCCTCTCATTTCCTTTGCAGTAAACTCTTCCAAACCTCTACTTTTATACAGCTGTTTTCTTTCTCAATACTTTTTCTATGTTTTTTGCCTAATGTTTTACATGCCTGCATGCTACCAAAGAGGAAAAGAAGAGCATAGCTTATTTGCCTAACAAAAAGAAGGCTAGAGAGGGGCAGGATCTTATAAGGAAATAAAACCCCATATGTTTGTCTAACATGACAGAATAGTACCTTGTATTCCCTAGCCTTAAAAAAAAAAAAAAAAAAAAAAAAAGACCAGGAAGTAAACTAATAGACTCAACTACGACAGTAGATCTATTTTCAACCTATAGATTTTTCAACAAAGTTAAAATGCTGTCACCATTACCTTTGGAATTTCTGTTTCCTTTTGTAAGGCTCAGAACATCTGTGTATCACTTAATAACAGAAGATAATTAGCTCCTAATTAACACACCTGCCACTGCAAATTTTTATTATTTTACTTTTTATATATTTCCCAGCTAAACCTGGTCTAAGCCATTCTGTAATGAATGAACAGCTTTGCCTGACTCTTTTCCACTGTCAAGTTTTGTGTTGGCTAATATAAGACTGTTATCTAGAAAACTAAATTCTTGGCAAGATTTTGAGCACTGATGCTCATGTACAGCCCTGCGTGGTAGACACCACATCCTGTTACACTGTTCTGGGTATCAGGACAACTCTTGTTAAGGTTATATTTCTTCAGATACTCAGAGAAGACAAAAACACTTTTTCTAATATACTTTTAGTGAACTTCAGATTAAGTCAGAGCAACTCAAAATTTAAGTCAGCAGAGAGCTCTGAACACAACAGGAGCTTGGCTGAATGTAATGGAGGTAGCTAGTGTTGTATTCAACAGCGCATAACACAGCAGAAGAAAAAGAGATTTTAGTTCATAGCTACATACATCTCACAAGTGGGGGATGTTTCTTTTTAGCTCCATATACCCAACTGCAGCACATCTTGGGCTTCTCATATATCACATATATGTTGAGCAGAAAACACTTGCAAAGTGAAAATACACTCACCCTGTAGAATTAGAAGGATGGAAACCTCCTTTCTTCTCATAATCCACCATTTCATCCAGCAACAGTTGAACACGTATTTACATTACCACCGGATTTATATTCATGTTGAAATTGCTCCTAACTTGGTCACTTAGAAGCTGACTGAAGGTTGTATATGTTGTTTGATGACTGGCACGTGCTAGAAGAGTCATGTGGTAAGTGTCAAAGCAGACTGAAACAAATTTAGCTTTAGCATTTGCTGTTTCTTGAGAACATATGTTTGTGAAGAAGACTTGAGGCTAAACCCTAGCCTATCTTTAGGTTTGTATGCTTACATACAAACAAATGAACAGCAGATTCTCTAGATAAGGAAAAACATTGCCATTGTACTAGAATATTAAACATCAATCATTGTTAGTCCTTAAATAAGGATGTGGCTCAAGGTTAGTCTTAGCAGCGTCTACATATTTCCAGCTATTGTCTCATCTTCTTCGTGCATGTTCTACTTCCCACTAGTCATGATGACAAGCAACTTCCACAGTCCCTCATTTTTGCCCAGACTTCCTCTGGCCCAACTATCTTTATTATGTTCTTAAGGTCATAAGGGCTTCCTTTTCTTTTTCCATGCTCTACTTTCTGTAGTGCAGTTTCTCATTTGTTCCCCAGTAATAGAAAGATTTACTGTGGCTTTTTCTAGTTCACTCACAGCCAAGGGAAGAAAGCTCTTCTAAGCTGAAGTCATCCAGTATTTCCTTCAACAAGAGGATTCAACACCATTCTCTCTGCCTAATACCTGTGTTTCTTCTGCAAAGTAATAAGCGTCATGTAACTTATAGTACTGCCTAGTTCATCCACCACGCAGTGTTTTCCACACCTTGCATTTGCACAACCAGTGCAATCCCCTCACACAATGAGAAGTAGGGGAAGCTGTGTTATTTTTTCTGTTTTAACTGGATATTTACAGCCTACATTTCCAGTCCATTAGTAATGTCTGAATATGAAATGAAGTGAGAGGAATTAGAGGTTAAATAATTTAACAGAAATTGCACTACAGATACAGTAGGTGGTTCTTACTTTTTGCTGAAGGGGTGAAAAATAAGTAATTTAAAGAAAACAAAACACAACAACAAAAAATCAGAGCTGACGCTACATGAAGACTTCGCATGTTGCTAAGTTGCATGTTCTCTCCATGTTGTGTGCTTGCTGGGTCTTAGTCCAGGATCTGAGCCAAATCTTGTTTTCTCTGCCACTGTTCAGGTACATGCTGAATGTCTTCAAGGACCTGGGTGATGGTCAGCAAGTCAATGATGTCACTGTAGTGAACTGGATGCTGAAAGAATCTGGCAAGTCTACCCAGAACTACAAGGTGCAGGTCCAAAAGGAGTGGATCATAATCTTTCAGTCAGGTAGTGCTTCTTGAAATCAAATTGTTGTTGTCCTTGTCAGTAGTGCCTGAGTAGTGGTTGTCTGGACTATCTTGCCTAATTTGAGAGGAATGCAGAACAACTCAAGCACTTCTTTGCAATGATCTCTTCCATTTGCTCAGGCTTATGAAATGCTCACCCAGTGATCAGGGCTTGGAGATTGAGCCCTTGTCTTTTTCTCATCTTGTTGAATCATCATAAGTTGCCAGGTTTAAAGTATTTCTATTAAATCATGGCTTTGAAATGTGTGTTCTGTGACTATTCTGTAGTAGCAGAATGACAGGCAGTTTTTTGTGCTGATAATAGTTTCATTTGATTATTCCTAAAAATGCAAACAGAAGGAGGAATGTAAATGTTAGCCAATAAGTCTTCAATTATGCTTGCTATCTATTAGCCCTAACAAATATTAATTACAACTTTTAACAGTCGGTAAAGTGGTCTTGACATTTCAAAGGTGATTTTACACATTAAAGACACTCATCTCTGCTGTGGAAGAGGAATATGGCAAGATCAAAATGCACGCATAAAACTGATGTGACAGGACTGCTGCACATCATGAAGACTAAGCTGAATCTTAGTAGTGAAAATAGTAGGTGAAATTATGTTGAAATGGGGCGGAGCTAACTTGTCAGTTTTGGGTACCAGACCAAGAGCCAACAAAGTCCTCTTTCTATGGCAAATGGGGATGCTGTATCCATGGTAAGAAGAACTGGCTCGAGTGTGTGCTCTTCCAGATCTTGCAGAGATGAAACCAAAGATAATGATGACTGTATGCCTGCTTAACGGACAGAGGGATGAAGCAAGTATAAAAGAGCTGATCCATGTAAAAATTTAAGCAAACAAACAAAATGCAACAAAAGTTCACCTTTCCTCCATGCGTCCATGAGTAGCAGACCAGTTGTGTCCGTGCTGAAATACTTATGGTCTAGGAACTGCCAAAGCTCAAAGACGCTATGCTTTGCAAACTGGTATCAGGAGAGAGGAGTTTTAATCAACAAACATGCTCTTTTCTCATAGGAAAATTTCTCGAGAGCTCACAGAATGCATTAGTAACAGACCAGCATTTGCAGTGCTGCTCTGGAGCTGTTTTCACCTCGTAATTTCCCCAACACATGGTGTGTGATTTTGTGCTTTGTTTGTTTGTTTTTCCCCTGAGAACTATGTGGTGGTGGGTATGAGCTGTACTGGGAATCTATCTTTATTTCTATCTGCAGTCCCATTAAATTGCTGTCATTTGGTCCAAGGTTTGAGCACTTCCTTACCCTTGCAAGCAAAGCAGCCAAACAAAAGTTGAGATCTGCAAAGTCCTAAGCTGAGCATTGCATGACACCTGCATCGCTCAGCTCGGTGTCATCTCTAAAATTGGCCCAGGGTGCATTCAACCCCATCGCTTAGGTCATTAGAATAGGTCAAACCGTTCCCAAGCACGACTGTTTCAGCCGTATTATCAAGCCCTGCACGGCGCGCCCTGGATTAGTTGCACTCCACTCTGCCAGCTGGCATCCAACGGCACCGCGAGGCGCGGGCGGCGAGAAAGGTCTCGCGCCTCCTGCTGGTGGGGCTGTGTCTGTGTGTGTGCGCGCGCGTGGGGGGCGCTGGGCGGGAAGAGCGCGCGGCACAGCCCGCTCCCCGGCCGCCATACTTAACACAGTCACAAGGTGGCGGTGCGACGTCGGCGAAGCGCAATTTCTAAAGCTGCACTGAACTGAATGCTGAGTACAACCCTTTGCTAAAAAAGAATGCCCAAACACTAAAAACTAACCACGCAGAAAAGAGGTTTATACGGAATGGAGTCTGAGGTGCTGGTAAGAAGTGAAAGGGCATCACCAGGAGAAAGCATTCACATGATCATCACAGAGGACTTACTTTTGTTCTGCGTGGCTGGGATTCCCTCCATAGTGCCTCTATCTCTGCTGATAATAATCATCAAATGCAGAAGTTGCCATGATGGAATTTCAGGCAAACATTGTCCTGAAATCAAACAAAGTTAGAAGGAAAATGAGCTACCTTACATGCTGGGAGAGAAAGGACAGAAAGGGAGAACTTAGCCCAGAGCTGCAGCCTCTCAGAGTACAAATGCTAGGCAAAATACATGAGCTCAGTGCAACCAGGCTGACTGTGAAAGCCATCACACGTAAGAGGAAACAAAGGGCAAAACACATCTGTTTGGGTCCTGCTACCTACAGGCTGAGTAACACGCAGTTTTCATTTGTCTGAGGAGGAGAAGAAAGAAAACAAGTCCATTATCTGCTAAATATGCAAACGGAGCTGCATTCTTGATTACAGCTCTATTTAAAATAAAATACAAACTGTTCTTTAGGTCAAAGTCAAAACAAGCAGCAAGAATTCAGTAGTATCCCTGAATTCCTTCTGAAATCTTACTATGAGAGCATCTGGGAAATCAGCAGGCAAACCTAGCTTATGGGCACTGAAGATGCCATCATGGAGCCCTTATGAAGACACAGACAGATCCATGGCAAGCATTTACCTCCTCAAGCTGTGTCCTCCAGGTGGGTCTCTAAGTTTAATTTCAGACTTAAAAGTAGATTTTTGTTTGCCTAACACACTGTGCTCACAGAGAAGTAAAATAGCTAAGTTAATTTTAAATTAAACAAACAAGTTTCACGTGCCTTAACAAAGGCGGGAATCACCTCATAAAGTTCAAACTTGTCTGCCAACAACAAAAAAAAAGTACTTGAAATCAACTGAGCTGTCATTTATTGAAGAACAACTGATTTCTAAAGCAAGACTCGGTGATAATTTGGCCTAATAAATAACAAGAGGCTGGCCTGCAGCATGAGCAAATGAAGATAACTAGTCTCTTGATCACCTGTACGGGCTCTGGGCTATTTTCCCTCTTCCTGCAGGGGAAAAACATGGAAGGGTAAGTATCTTTCAGCACGATGCATGAGCTGAGCACAGATCTTGAGCATTCCCTTGTCTGAAATGTAACAGAAATGGCCAAAGTGAATAGGAGTAGGGGAAAAAAGGAAAAATGCAGAATGCTTGAGGTTGGAAGGGATCTGTGGTAGTTAGGTGACCTCTGGACGTCATCTTGTCCAAAGCAGAAGTTTTTAACTATTAAGTAACTTAAATAAATAAAAAACTAAAATTATCTGGATAAAAATTGCTGCTGAAAAAAACAAACCAACCAAAAAAACCTGAGCTTTTATGAATTGTCTGGAAAAATTTCTGTTCAAAGAAATTCTGTTCATGCTGTGCTGATAGCTTAGATTTTATTCTGTTGTACACAAAGTGCTAATCTGAGCAAGCATGGGATGCACACGCAGGTGAATACAAGCATGTAAGTCAGGACTTAACTGGGACAGAAAAAATTGAAACAAGAAATACTACCTGAGCCTTAGCTATGCAAAGAATAGAAAGAAACTGAAACTGCAGTTCTGCTCATGCATTTTTAATTTTCAACAGAAAATCCGAATAGAGATCATCTATTCCTGATGGGTAATTTCTAGGAAAGAATCTGTGTAATTGAGTGTTGTTACACTCTATATTGTATGCATATGAATTAAACTAAGAGAGTTCTAAGCCATAATCCAAGCCAACTATAGACCTAACCAGTTTATCATGCTTCTTATAAGTTAGTTATGAGAGGTTGGTAGTACTTCTCTAAGCCTGGGAGGGCCTGGAAAATATCCAGTAGTTTCACAAATCTGAGGATTCCAACAGGAAGAAAGAAATTAAATTAAATGTACAGTGTAAATTAAAGTTCCCAAATTTAAAACCCAACTTAGTACTGCCTTTGCCAAGGCCCAGACTAAGGGGTGATAAGTGACTTTGCTGCTACACTGTGTTGCACAGTTTCAGCTTCCCATTTCTTTCAAGCTCTGAGACTTCCTTCCCACTCTTCCTCTCTGTACTAGCCCAACCATGCTGCCTAACGTGTGATGGGAAAGGGAGCGGAGATCAAGTTCAGATCCTTTGCTTGCCACCTCCAGCTCTACAAAGATTTCTGGTTGCTTAGTTCTCTCTTCTACCAATGGAAACATCTGCTTCTTCATCTTCCTTTACACGAACATGCAGTTGTACTTTGCCTCCTTTTTCCTTCAGACATGCTTGTAATCTAGGCTCCTAGGTCATTCATACACGAAGGGAGTGCTACAACACTTTTGCCAAAAATTTTTTTACAAGTTGTTACGAGTTACATCCTCTTGGTATGTCTGAAAAGCATCACACTGCTTCAGTGTTGTGCCATTTTCAGGGTAATGCATCTTGTCTCTCTGGTGAATTGGCATATGGTTATGGCACAATTTAATATTCTGGTTTATTCTGGGCATCACCTACAAGAAGGTGTTCAGCAATATCTTACCAGTATAATACAGATTTTCTCTCAGTGTTAAGTGAATAATTTGCAATGAGAACACAGGGACCATGAACAGTAAAATTTACCTTTGGATACTTTTAACACGCTCCTGCAATCTAGGCACTGCAAAATAAAACAAAAATTATATTCATAGATAATTCTTCAGAATTATCTTCAAAATCAATGCAACCTCTGCTAGGGCTGAGTTGGAGTTATTCAGAGAAGAGGAGTGAATGCCCCTGTGCTACGTTTGGAAGTAACTCTTCTGTCATCGGAAATAAAAAGCTATGCATGATGTACTTAAGCTGTATAAAAATTCCCAGTTGGTAATACATATTCTATTTTGAATGAAATAATTAACAACTATACAGAAAGCCCACAGCAAGTAATGTAGAAACATAAAATAACATGACATTCTAAGGTTTTGATTTTTTCAGGACATTTCTGGATTTCTGAATACTGTATTAGCAAATCAAAAGCGTTCCAAGAAAACAAGGAATTCAGCAAGCCCCAAATATATCACCAGAAGCCCCTCAATTTCGGGAAGCCAAGCCTGGAGAATTATTTATGAGTATTTTCTGTTTGACCACCTCAGGGCTAGTGTCCAGTGCAGGTAATGCACTTCCCAATACCCTTGCAGTCTCCAGACTTGCTGGGCCTCACATCCCATCCCAGAAGTCCTTAAACTCTTGCCTTGCACAATGCCTTCACTGTACAATAATGCACTTGTCTCTCATCACAAAGCCAGAACCTGTCCCCAGTCTGCTTCAGTTTCTAGAGAAATATCCAGAAATCCCTTAACCAAAGCTGTATGAGGGCTCTCAGAAATGCCAACATTTTTATGGCAGTGTTGAGATGGAAGAGATGGAAGTTTGGGACTGTTTGTAGACTGCGTAAAGCAGGGATGCCCTGGAGCTCCCTTGCTGCTTTGTGGACCTCATTACTGGCACTGAGAATATCCCTGTCCCCTGAAGCAGCTGCTATGTGAAGGAAATATTCTGGTTCAGATACACTGAGCACAAGTGCTTCTGAAATCAGATTTTCTTTGATTTCTGGTTCACAGATTTCTGCTTGAAATAGAACAAATTGAATTAAAATAATTAAATAATGTCTCATAAGTTGTGGACTCTGGCTCTACAGTTGTCTCTGCTTGGCGCTGTTCTGTAGAATATAAGTTGATTTAAGGGCATTTCTGATTGCTTATCTGCTAGTGGATAAAACAATAACATGGTTGCTGGGTTTAGCTGTATAGCTACTTGTTTAGTTACACAGATAGCACGAGGTAACTACAACCTTAACATTTGTGCTCAAAACAAACCTGCATGGTTTTGCCAGCATCAGTCAATGCAGGACTCTTTAATGCAACGTGTGAAGTGGGAGTAGGAAAGACTCCTGCTCTGATCCATCACTGTATTCACTCTAATAATATACTTTTTTTAGAAACGTTACCTGCAGCAATATCTATCACAGCAAAGAAGTTGGGAGAGCTATGAATTAACGTTAATGCCTGTTAGTTGCTCCTTATGATGTGACTAGTTTGGTCAATCTCTAGACATCACCAAAAACCACGATGCTTTCCTCTGTATTTTTTCTGAATTGTGCCATATCCCTACAGGATTTCAGCTTCCTTCTCATTAACAACTTGGTTAAACAATTGCTGTAAAAGCAAGGGTGGATGGGGAATTGAGTAGCAGCCCACTCACCTTCCTATCTTCCTTGAGCAGCATGCTGCAACCTGTGCTTTGTTAACAGCCTGCTGGCATTCATCCTCTTTACCCAACTGGTATCTAAGATAGGCAAATACTTGTATGTTGTTTAAAGTGCAGCTTCTTCTGAGAACAAGGTCAAGGCATATTAAGTATGTGCTGTTTTATAAACAACAGGCTTTGGCATGGGGTCAGTTGAAAACTGAGTAATAGCTGTTAAAATAGGAAATATTTGAAAACAAGCCATCTCTGAACACAACTGAGCTTCTGAATGACAACATTGCCACGTGCTTAGTTTAACCTGCGCTAGTTACCTTGACATACTAGCCATGGAATTGAAGTCACCATGGAACTGGCAACGTGCAGCCACCATGGAATTCAGGAAGGAATGGGTATAGCAGTTCTGTCCTTGCTCTTCTCAGCTTCATCCTCTCTTTGGCATCTGTGTCATTTCCTACGACTATTGCCACCATTGCCAGTAATTTGTAGTTCCTGTATAGCACCTTTCATCTATAGCTTCTGTAGAAGCATTCCTTCTATCTTCATTAAATACCTAACAAGGCACTTGGGCTCTCACTCCTCCAACCTTGTCTGGCATCTACAAATCTCTTCTTGCTGTCTTGGCAGCCTACTGGATTAAGTTTTAGTCATCTAAATAGCAGCTGTGACAAGGGAATACGTCAACAAAGAACAGCGAACTAGTTTTTGTTTCAGAGAGGTATTTAAGATATGAAGTACCAGCAACACTCCTAACTGAAGGGAGGCTTTGGTCAGTTCACTGTCTAAAACAGCTACAGAATGAGAAAGTCTCAGTATCACTTAAATAATTTCCTAGGGTGATATCAGTACAGGCGGGGCTGGCAGGGTGGGGAATGGAATAATTCTTTGAGCCTAAGCAGAAACCAAGGCTAGGCTACTTTTGGAATCACAAAACCAATTTAAAAACAAAAGCAGTTATGCATGCAGAATTACAGCTCACCATCTGCCCCAAGATGGGTACCACTGCTCCATATCCTCTTTAAATAAACACCTAAGAAAGTAAAAAGCTCAGAAAACCCAGACCTCAGACTCTCAAAGTTGAGGCTGATTTTACAGGTAGCCAGAGTAGGAACACGGGGAAATAGCTGAGACTGCTGTGATACAAACTGCACTCAATTTCTCCTTACCAGTTAGGAAAACTTGAAACCTAAGAAAGGATAACATGCTCTTCCTCTGTTAAGCAGATAAGAGGTTTCCAGAGTCTATACTCAGACAATAGCATTCTTGATGAGCATTCTCACTGCCTATCTGAAGTGCTTAACCACTGTCTGCCCTCTACAGATTTTTAGCCATAGGGTAGTCCCATATAAATACAATTCCAGGTACCTAGAGAAGGTGCACATTGCAAAACCTATGTGTGTTGCTCTGGTCTGAAAAGGGTGTGAACGAGTGCTGCTGGGATGTAGCACATTTGTGGCCAACATGGACCCCTTTGTGGATGACTGGCCCTGTATTTCCTTGACAACTTGGAGGCCTTATTTTGAGTACTGTTACAACAGAAAATTAAAACTAAAAAAAAACAAAAACAAAACAAACAAAAAAAAAATTGGCTCTATTTGCTTTGCAAAATTAGTTCCATAAGCATTTTTTAGGATGACTTTCTAAATCCAATAAAGATCTAGTAAGCATTCATTAAATTAGGTGAATTATGGGTAAAGATAGAATTTGCAAATATATTTTCTCTTGGCTTTGCCTCACTGTTGGCACAGATATCTGGAGACTGTGATTCATGAACACTGTTTTCAGATCAGATTTACTTTTAAGACCAGAAGTACACTTACATTAAATGAACAACTCTGTGATTGTGTTTGCCTCAGATTTTCTGAGAGAATGTGTCCTGGCAGTTCAAGTGATGATTACTGTTAGAAAGCTTGCAAAATTCTTGTCTCTAAAGTCCTTGCAGACTTGCAGTGGTCTTTAGGCTTTTTTACTTTATGGAATGCAGAAAAGATAACCAGAAATAGTATCATTATATTAAAATGCTTCCTAGAAACAGCTCATATAATTTAAAGAAAATGACTCAGAAAGAGGTGCAGCTTGGTACACTAATCCTCAAGCAGTAGCTAATAGGCTGAGATTTACAAAGTATTTTGTCCGTGTTTCCGCTTGTTCGTTAAATCTTCTTTACTTAATAACTTTGTGGGATTGAAAAGAACTTTCAGGGTGTTTCTTTCCAATTTCAGGAGAATGGAAAAATTGAGGATTCTATTAACAGTTTAATTGAACAGCTGGCTTAAATTAAAGTAGTCTATACTAAGAAATTTGTAATTTGTCACGTTTTGATGCTACTTAATTGATTAAATACTCCTTGTTGCAGTAGCTAAAGAGCAAAATGGCCAGGGTACTGATATGAAATCTAACCAAAACCAGAACAGTTTGTATGGAAATCTAAGGAACCTTAATTTGACACTGATCTTATCAACCAGCACAAGGTAAATACTACAGAGAACATTATGAATTTGAGAAGAAAAGCTCTCGATTGAAAAAAAAGAGATAAGTTCAGTATAAAAGAAAATGAACAACACTGTAAATTGCAGCAGACTATGAAAAAGGAGTGTGTTTAATTAAAAAAGCTGCTTTCTTATGTAGGAACATGCTGCCCGGGCTGTGTAAACATGCTGTCTGCCTATTCAAGGTTTACAAAGACCTGGTAGCAGTGAAATAAATTAAAACCCAAGGCAATGTGACATTCTTTGATTTTGTTAATTACCCCCTACTTCATCTTTTTTGTTCCCAGGCATGAAGCAGCTTCACACTCTTTCACAGACTTGTAGTAAATTAGACTGTTCGTTTAGGATTTACAATTAGTAAAACAATAGGATGGATGTGAATCTGAAGATCTGAGAGTTTCATCTAATAATGACACCTTGGAAGTTTTGCAGTGCTATTGGTCCAAGACTCCATGAACTTTTTCTAACGAATTGCAAATTGAGTCTGTGATGAATGGAAATGGGAGAGGGAGGTACACTGAATTTTGTTCCTGATCTGCAGAGGAAGAAAAAAGCAGATGAACTTCTACACTGTAAATTCAAATTCCTGCAGACCTATAAAACCATTTTGAGGGTAAAAGCCTCACCTGAAAGGCCTCATCAACTGTTGGAATTGACTTGGACAGACTTGGGCTCAGGGAAGAAGATCCTCATGGTACAAAGTGTATTCAGACACTGAATCAATTAGACTAAGGGGAAAAAAAAAAAAAGGATTAAATTCCAGGAAGTCACAGCTCAAGTATATCTTAGCATAGTTTCCCATGACATAAAACTTGTCCAAGAACACTGAGAAGCACAAACATCAGTCAAGTGCTATTCCCTAATTTTGTACCTCTCCTATTTCTCTAATTGGTGCGTCTGTATGCCACTGATGCTGCAGCCAATGTTTGCAATTTCCAGTTTATAAATACTGTTAGGCAGTAACGATTTAGATTACGTACAGATTACAGCTTTTTTATTTAATTTCCGATTATGCTTTCAGCAAGACTTGTTTTCTTATCTGCATTTAACACCTTTATGGGAATAATAAACTAAAATGAAAAGGTGTAGTAATGCAAACAGGAGTGACTTGATTCACAAATGCAATCACAGCAACTCAAAGATGAGAAGCTGGAACAAAACAAATGATTTTAGTACTGAAACTTTTTACAGTTTACACACACGCACACCCACCCACCCACACACACAAGACATGAGGGAAAGAAATTTTGTTACCTCTGTTCAGTCAGTAGTGAAAGAGATTTTGATGATCTGTATTTTTGGTGCATTATGTGAATCAGTAGTGTTCAGTGACAACAATGGGCAGAAGATTCCAGTGGCAACAGCATCGTAGACAGTGCAAAGCTGTGAATACAACTCCTATATTTATGCTATCATTTCTTAAATATGAAGTTTAAAATTTAACTTTCTGGTAACCAGAAGACAGAAATTTTCCAAAATATATACACTTCCATCTGCTATTTTGCAAAATATGTTTAGTTTATAGGTCTTTTCTGTAAAGACCAGTTATTACTAGTACTACTGCATCTTCCTTTCCTCCTGTCAACATTTTTCCCTGCATACTTCTGTTAAGGAATTACAGGAAAAAAAAAGAAATACAAACATATGAAAAGCACCAGAACCAAGTGTTTACCTAATGATGAGTTTCATTTTCATTCTGCTCTTGAACATAACAGAGCCCGCTTTCTGAGGAAGACCTAGATTGAAAAACCCAACCCATTTATTGTTTGTTTATCAAGCAACAATAGTTACTTGAATCTGTTTTCAAGAGAAGAAAGTCATGTGACTGTTGCAGACAGACTTACTAAGTGAATATCAAAAGATAGGTATTCATTCTGTTATGTTCAGCTGGTGAATTTTTTCTGCCCAAAATTCAAAAAAGGAACATGACCTAGACTATACCAGAACAATTAAGTCCGCATCAATATCAAGTAAAATCATGGGGGAACTACACTACAAAATTCAAATGACACACAGTTAAAGATGAATGCCATCAGCACTGCTTTGAGGAAAAAATTTATGATAATAAATCATTTAACAGAGAAAACTGCACGTGTGTAGTGTAGCCTACAGAATTCTTGTTCAAGTGTTCAGTTTATGTTTGCAGCAAATTAGTTAAATAAAAATGAGCTTACACAAATAGAGTTGGCCTTACAGGATAACAGATTTCAAGAACACAGTTTTATGAAATAACAGCAATTGAAGTCAATGTGATATTTTGGCTATCACAATATTTTGCAATATAAGGAACATATTAAGTCTGATAAAACTCAAGTTTTTCCACTAGTGATTCAAAAGTACTTTCAAAAACTTTATTGATCAAACTGTCAGATAACAAATATGGGTACTATGAAAGTTCTGTGACTGAAAAGCAGTCATGCAGAACATCAGAAATATTCTCAGAAATTGGTCCTAGCCATGAAGTTTTCTTTTTAAAAGTCTGTGGTGCAAAGTACCACACGTAGATGCACAGAACATAGAAGACAGAACAAGCTTAGAAGATAGTGGCCTCCACTCTGGAGCAGCAGCTCAGGGAAGACCGCATGATATTTAGAAATTGCACCCTAAGGTCACAGTGTCAGTATAAAGAAAAAAAAGCACTGCAGCAGAAAAAGGAGTGTAAGCTAGAGACATTGAGGTAGGTGTTACAAATTCCTTTGCAGAGATTTGGAAAACGAGCAGAAAAGACTTTCCACAGCGATCCAGAAGACAAAGAACACACCTTGCTCTTGCAAGAAAAAAGGAGAACAGTGTTTAGTAAGCATGAAAAATGAAGACTGAAGGGTGATGGGATTACAATGTACAAACACTGAAGAGAAACAACGATTTCCTGAAGTGCTCTTCAACTTAGCAAGGAAAGGCATAACTTGAATTACTTGATGGGAGCTAATGCCAAGGAAAATCAAATAGAAAGTACAAATCTTCATCATGACAGTCATTAATCAAAGAAAATTATGATTGAAAGCAACTGATTCTGCAGTTCTGGATACCTTCATCAAGATTCTGTATCCTACAGGAGCACGTATGAATGCAGCAGAGCTCAAACAGTGGCTAAAATAGCATTATAGCCTGTGCCAAATCCAGGATAGTACAAAAAGGACTCTCACCATGGTCCAGACACTGAGAGGAGTGCCAGTCTCCAGGAGCAGGAGCCATACTTACATCTGCTGGAGATGGACTAGGGCACAGCTTTGTCTTTCTCTTCTGACGTGGACCCTGCCCACAATACCCTGCTAGCAGCACTCCCTGAGAAAGAGCTTTGTGGTCCCACATTCTCTCTGTCTCTCAGGTTTTCCTCTCCCTGGTACATAAAATGAAGGGAAAATGATTGAATGCACACTCTGCTAGTTCTGTTACCTCCTAGGGGCATCTCTCCTGCTCTGGTGGCTCAGGTCCAAGAGATACCCAGAGCTGCCATTCAACTTCAGAAGCATGAACATTGTTATATCTCCGGTGCTTCATAAACACAGAACAAATGGTACCCCTGGAAATTAAAGATCATCAATAAAACAGATGCCAGCTTACTTGCAAGTGGAAACAAGCATTCTCACCATTCCTGTTTTTCTGCAGTATTCACATGTATCCACTTGGACGACAAAGTAGCAAATCAGATAACAAATTAAATGTGTCAGAAGCATAAGAATAAAGCTTTGGTAGGAAAAGAAGTGGGCACAGCAGTGTAAACTCAGCTGTGTTTTTCAAGGGGAACAAAGAGAAACTGTGTGGACACAAAGGTGTCCCAAACAAAGCCCCATGATTTGAGTCAGTTCAGACTGAGTGAATCATGGCATAAATGATTCTGGCTTCTGGGCAAATCTGGCATATTGTACAACAGATACAAGAGCCAACTGGATGAGCATCAACACTGAGAGCAACAGCAGCATGTGCTACAGATGGAAATGATTAATGCTGAGACGTTCAAGAATGAAATGTTAACCCACACTGCATTGTTTCAGATTTTGTCCCTTCCAGCCCTTTAGTTAATTCCTTCTTGGCATGATTTCCCTGAATTGTTCTCCAGGTTGGTAACCCTGGATTGGATCTGATCTGAATGAAAGTTACCTTAGTAGGAGGAAAGCAATGGGAGTTTCAGAAGTCAGCTTTCAGCCATAGCAGCTCCAGTCTGGCAGTAAGTCAGAGCACGTAACCAATTAGGACCACTAAGGGACCTCTGACCAGCAGAGATTTGGCTCTGTATGAGGTCCTCCCCTACCCCACTCTCATTCATCCTCCCAACATGCCACCTTCTCAGTGTCCTACAGTAACAGTAATATGTTGATGATCCAAAGCACAAATGAAGGGTCAGGCATGAATGCATTTTACTTTTTCAGGAAGTCTTCCTGAAGAGTGGTAGACAACAACAGACTCTTTCCTCTTGCACAGATTGACTGAGTGTGAAGATTTGCCTGCAACACAGTAAGAGATTGGCTATGCTGCCATCTCTGAAATACATAATAAAGTTTTGCTTATACAAATTCAATTTTTGGTCAGCTATTCTTTCTAAAGCAATGATACTTACTTTTGTTCCATACATAATAATGGTAATTTGTATTCTGTGTACATGTGATGGAGAGTGAGGAAAAAAAATATTCTTGCCATCTTATTCTACTGAAAAAAAAAAAAAAAAAAACACAGAAAGATAAAAGAGTAGCCAACACTTTCCCCTGGATAGTAAGAGTATTTGTGAATTTATGCTTAATTTGTCCTTTTACTTCCTTTCTACTGCTTTGTTTCTACTCTTTTCTTTCCTGGGTGTTACCTAGCTCATGCACAAATCCATGGAAGATATTCAGCTGACAGCAGAAGACAGCAGTCATTTTTAACCATGTAAAAAGGATGCTGTGAAATGCCTATCGAGCACCTTGCTCTAGTGTTCATCTGTGTCAGTGAAGTAACCAGAGGCACCTCTGTGTCACATTTACCTGGAATAACACTAGATGATGCCTTATGCCATCTCTCCTATCTGTGACAGCCACCTGGTGCAAGCACAAACTGTGCCCACTCCTTCCCAATTCAGGAAGCAGGACACAAGGTTGAAAGGTCCTGTTGGAGATGACTGAGCACTGATCTCACTGCTTCCATAACTCTCCAGGAGAACATCTTTTCTTCACAGAATACATCTGATCCCTTAAGATCCCCCAAATATGACAGGTTAAGAACAGTGATTGGTGGTATAGGTATCAGTCAAGTGTGTTTTGTAACTCCTGAACTTCTAAGAAGGTGACAGATCTGAGTATGTACAGACACTGGATGTTCTCTCCTCACTGGACTCAACCAGACTCACTCATGCTTATGCAAAGCCAAATCCAGGTGTGTGCCAGAGCTGAGATGACAAGCTGTACTGATGCCTTTAAACAT
This sequence comes from Meleagris gallopavo, assembly GCF_905368555.1. Lineage (NCBI taxonomy): Eukaryota > Metazoa > Chordata > Aves > Galliformes > Phasianidae > Meleagris > Meleagris gallopavo. The sequence continues at coordinate 15,408,974 of NC_139407.1, forward strand.
ACATGCCATATTGCTATGTTTTTCACAATCCAAAATATATAAAGAAACATTAAATAGCCAGTATCCAAAGTGCCATTTTCAGTGATGTCTATAGGCAGACAGCATCAATGCTTAAGGGCAGGTTAGCATTATATTCTTCCAAGGAAGGTGTCCTCAAGCTCTGTAACAATTCCCTTTTCTTAGAGACCCTCTGAGCCTTCAGTTTCATCTGAAAGAGATACAACTCTCAGCTCATGAAGAAAAGCTCTACAGCTTTTTTTTTTTTTTATGCAGGACACATTATATTACATAAAATTAATTGATCTTCAATAAATGAAACCAGGAGACATGTTTTACTTTAATGTGCAATAGATTGGTAAAATATATTCCTTCAATTTCCCATTACTATGATAGGAAAGCACTTAGTAATGTAGGTTTGCCTTGAAGTTCTGTAAAAAGTAAGCATCTGCTACTCATCGATTCCTAGTAAGGGTGTAATACCTGGCTCTCCAAAAATGCTATCTGAAATAAACAACAGCAGTCAGTAAATATAGATGCTACTTACCAATTCAATACTTCAGTGGAGCTATTGGAAACAATTTCTTTCAGGCAGGAAACATGCATTTATGACTGGACAGCACCGAGGACATTAGAATTTGGAATACTCACTGGGCTGAAATGTTTATGCACTGACACCCTGTGATTAATAACATTATCAGCGGGGTTAACAATGTTATTAATTGTAGGGATGAGCACCAGCTGATCAGGAGCTGCTATGGAAGCTGTTCTGTGCTGCTTGGACATGGGACATCCAGGGCCCGCTTCTCAGATGCAAAGTTACAGGCCACGAGATGAGAGAAACGTTCTTGTTCACTACATTCTGACCTGAGTCAAGTACAGACCAGCTTAAAGGTCTAAAGCCTAAGGTTTAATATCCTTTTCAACCTCCACTATCACATTCACAAATGGAGTCGTGGTTGCATTATCTGGCTGCTTTCCAGGCTAATTTGCACAGTGTAACTGCAAGAACAAAGCTTTCATGACTCAGGAGAACTAAGGCTGTGATGCATTTCAAAGCAAATGTAATCTAATGAAAAACACCAGCACACAATAGAAAAGGGTGGGCCAGGAAGCCTTCAAACAACAGCTGTTGCAACACAGCACAGGCAGGCAGTTCAGGCAGTACCTGCATGGGTGTCCTCAAGCCACACAATTTGTCAACATACCATAACTAAGAATATGATGAAGAAAACAACTAAAATTAGCTACAAAAACAGGTTGCTTAGTAAAAAAGCAAAATATATTATTGCTTTAGTATCTGCACCGATCATTTTCTTGACTGCTAACACATCCAACAGTATTACTATAAATGGAATGGAAATAAGAAAAACGGAGTGGGAAAACAGAAAGTGGGTGTAATGCTGCAATACAATGAAAAACACAGCAATGACAGCAGAGCAGTAAAATCCTAAACTGCAACAAATGAGCATTTGCTCAAATGCAACAGCAACAAACACAGAAACAAAGAAAAGAAAATGCTTACCTTGAGTGGGCATCTGGTAGGCAAGGATCTCAAGCAATAAAAAAAAAAAAACTTGCCTCCGCTGCCAACCTTCAAATGAGGTCTGGGAAGGGGTGATCCTGGCTCCACTCCTTCTAGTCACATTGCATGCACCTGAGCTCCCCTGGGTTGGCCCTGCCTTCCACCAGGTGCTCAATCACTGCTTAAGGCTGTGACTTAGCATTTCTGCTACAGTGGGTAAATACACATACTAATTTAAAATCTTTTAAAAACACAAATCTGCCATCTTCAGAGAAACTACGGCCTTTCATTTCTGGTTTGAAAGTGAAAGCTGTAAGATACATCAAAATAAACAATGTAAGTAATTAAGAAGTGCTGCCCCTTACTGAAAATTTATACAGCATTAAAGCAGAGAGAGATCTGTGAGAGAAAGATGTCCTGTGAATTCTCTTGTCACTGTGTTACTACCTGGTATTATCAAATCAGGTTGTATAGAGCTGTGCCTATGCTTCACTGTTATTTAGATGAAGGAGGCAACTTCCACCATGACACAAGGCTTTCGAAACTATGGCTTACTGAGGCTCTGACTGACCAAAAGCCAGTAGAAGTTGGCTTTATTTTTGTGTGTGTGAAAGAATTTAGGCTAACTAGAAAGGCCATGGACTTCAATTATCATGAGTATTATCAGGAAAAGATCTTAAAAGACTTGCTTTGAGACACGTGTCTCATCTCTCTTATTTGTCAGGCAGTCTAACATAACACCAGTCAGTCTTGAGAGATCACAGTGATTTTTTTTTTGCATGTATGTTTAACACATACCCCACCGTAACAGCTGAGTTCTTTCAGACCTCAGTTACAGCCTAGAAAGTTAAAAAAAAAAAAAAAAAAAAAAAGTTACGATAAGGTTAGAAGAAAATACGGTTTTGTGCAAGACAGCAGGATAGAGCTTGCAAAAGGATTTTGGACAACTGAAACAGAAAGCTGTGCATGAGAGCAATTATCCTGCAATGATATTTTCGATGATTTCTTTTCAAGAAAATCTCCTTGCTTAAAGGAGTAGAAGAAAATATGATTTATTTTCACAGTACATATTGTCTCATACGTGATCTAGGAAGTCCTTGAATCCTTACTTTCTCTCAAGAGTGGGAGGCAGGAGTTGAATTAGTACCTCTGCTCAGGTCATCGTTGCTCCTCAGTTTTGGGACAGGTTTCTTGGTGACTCCCTCCAACCCTATGGCTCATGGCTCCACATCTTCTCCTAGCCTGCCCAACACCTGGCTTCTCCTTGTGTTTCATGCAACATCTGAAAATGAGAGAGGATGTCAAGATCCTACTGCTGCAGATACCGAATTCTAAATGACAATTCTGCACACTGAACAAGGCAGGAAGAAGCTACTGTTATCCTTGCTTCACTGATGGCATTGGCAAATAGTGGTAGAGGAGATATTTTAAGCCCTGTGCTCCAAAATACAAGCAGTTGCCCTTTCTTTCATTGATTTCCTTAGGGGTACTTTTCTCAAGGTACTGACAGAGTAGGATACAAACTATCCTGCTGTAAGGCAGGAGAATGCAAAGACTTCATGGAGACAATCTTTCTGAATGAGATGGAGGTCAGGCAGAAAATGAGACACACATTCAATTGAAGTATGAATGGCTGACTATGCATTAATACAAAGGAGGCAAAACAATACCAAGAATTTCTTTCTATTTTTTTTTCTTTTCTTTTTTTTTTTTTCCTCAAAGCCATGTTTGGCTTTGAAATCTTTTTCATATATAGTCTGATATCTTTTGTTAATAGGATTTCTAAATAATTTTTGTTTCTTTATTATTTTTCATCCCCTCAGGAACAGTTAGCTATTACCTCCTCAGCAGTTCCCAAGATTATTTGCTAATAGTCTTAGATTGCCTGCCTCTGTGAATTGTAGAAGGAGCAGAATTAAGCACTTGGCAGATAAGCTTAATAAATAGAAAGGTGCTGGGTAGGCTTAGGAAATGATGGAGTTAGTTTAGGAAGGAAATGATGGGAAGAAAAACATTTTTGCTTTCTTTTTCCTACAAAGCAGTTCATCTCCAGAGAAGAAACTTGCTTTCATCTTCTGACAGAAACCTGCTTTGGCAGTTCTTAGAGGGGTTGCCTTACAGAGCATCCTTCAGATGCACTTGTACCTCAGAGACCTTTACTGATTTCTGTTTGTCTTGTTTTTGCAGCTACTGGAAATTTCCTAATGTGTACCGTGAGCTATCCTCCAGCAGAAGTGATTAATGTTTTATAGAGGAAACATTCTGGTGGTTTCGAACGCATTTTTATTTTTATTTTTATTTTTTTTTTGTGCTAACAGGCTCTTGTGTTGGCTTTCCCTCAGAACTATTGCTGGAACTCTCATTCTGTCACTTATTCTGCACGAGTATGTCACGTCTTTTCACCAGAGTCATCTCTATGATGTCTGAATCCTAGGCAGCACTTCCTTTTGATATACTTCATCATTTCTTAAAAACACACTTTTATAGCATTTTACATACCAGCACTCAGTCCTGCCCTGCGCAGAATTACAGTACACACAGCCAAGAGCTGTGCTGTCCACTAGGTGAACAGCTGGATTTTAAAAGCAGATGCCTAATGAATTGCATCTCCCTCCATTCCCATTCCAGTTGTGGTTTCTATTTCTTTTTTTCCTGGTGGACAGGATTAATATTAATTTAAACACTAGATGTAATGGAAACTTTTCAGGAGATTAAAGCTTTATATAGGCCCAAAGACCTCAGACAACTAGACAACGTTTTCACAACAGACAGAAAAAAAAAAGTTATTAAAAGCAGCATATAATTTTCCATTTAAAAATAACACCATTGGTAAAATCAGTTTTTCATCCTGTCTGCCATCTTCCCTCTAGGGAGACTCCACCATTTCACCTTGGGCTTGGAGCTATGCCTGAAATGCAAGGAGAAGATGTAAGGGTGAGAAGATTTTAACCATTACTCAGAGTAAATTGAACAGTTCAATCTGTTGCATTACAGAGCCTGGTGTGTATCTAAACCTCATCGGATCCCTTGAAAAATCACATGCTGTATAGAATAGTGATCAGTAAGTCTATTTCTCCTCTTATTACTCTGAATTTTATACATTTTAAGGATCATTGACTAAAAACATTTTTACCCAAGACCTAACAATCAGGTACTCTGTGGTGGTGATTACTGAATGCAAATCAAAACATTATCCTTGGTATTTCCTATAGTTTCATATAGTAGTAGTTTTGCACCTTATGGATACATGATGTTCTATATGTAATGTATATATATGTATGTGTTTATGTATATATATGTACAGATGTCGGGTTTTTTTTCAACTGTCCAATAGACGTGGAAGCATAATTGTATACATCAATAGGGAAAGTTCTAATTTTAGCCATCTTTTAACTATCAGATCAATGTCTAAGAGTAACGATATACCTAAAAATCATCCTTAATAAACTTAATAGACTTGTTTTGCTAAGATATGTCATGCATTTCCAACATAACAGAAGCTGAGCATCATAAACTGCCAAATGATTATTAATAAAAATACAAGGAAAAAGGAAAAAAGGAAATAACAAAGAAAGTAACATTTTAAAGAAAAAATGTGATTGGAAAAGAATGATGAGCTTAACAATGCTACTATTCCAGCCATTTCAACTGACTAAAATATCAAATTGTTTTAGGGAAAATGACACTGGGGGGAAAGACATCTGGAAAGAAGGAATATCAGCAGCCTAGACAGAACTATCTCGGCTGAAGACATGAGTAGGGAGGTCAAGCCAGTTCTTTGAGTGGCTATACTGAACAAAGCTTTTATTTGGAAAGCTAACTTACCATTTATATTTGGTAGGCAATCTTCCAGTAATTGGGCTCACCGCACAACTCTTTGTTTGTAATATTTTCAGCATTCTGCAAAATGGATTTGAGGCAGTAAGACAGCCAGTGCAGGAGTCTGTCTCCATGATCTCGTGTTTGCCGATTCTACAGCAGTTCAGGACTCCCAGCCCTCCATTCAACTGCCTCAGCACAGTGCTTGGGATTGAAGTCCAGAGCTGACACCATGTGCAGTGAGCAAAAACCTCAGGAAGTCTGAATTTTCTGTCTGAGCAAGTAAGTGAGGTTTATTTTTCAGTTATATTTGGAGTTAAAACTTTGGTACAACCAAATTAATATGCTTGAGAAGAACCAGATCAGGCTGGAAATATAATACAGTAACCAGGAACTTGTTCAAGGGCTATAAAAAACTGAAATGAAGCAACAGAAACCTTCCCCCACCATGTTTTCTGGACTTCATTCCAGCAAAGAGGTATGTGGGAACTGAGAAATCAGCACTGACAAGCCAAAAGCCAAAGTTGAGTTATTTTACTGACTAAGAGCACAATTTACACTTGAGAAATCAAATACTTCATCAGCAAATCTTTTCTTGTTCTAGGATTAAAAGCCAAATTTTATTGCAACCCTCCAGCCCTCTCCCCTCTCTCCATCTAGAAGTAAACTCATTAGCCAAAAGTGGGAATGGTGATAAAAATGCATAAAGGGTAAGAGTAAGGTAAGAGTAGGGTAAGAGTAGGGTAAGAGTAGGGTAAGAGTAGGGTAAGAGTAGGGTAAGAGAACAATCATACTCCCTTAAACATACTCTATCTTCAGATTTCCCCAGATGCTAAGGAAAGAACAATCAATTTTATGGAGGCGACAAGAAAACAAAGATAATTAAAAACAAACTCCTTTACCATCATGATGCTGTTATAATAGCTTCACTACAGGAAAACAAAGGAACTTTTATCCATGTATGGGGAAAGAAAGTCATATTCCTCTCAGGCCAGAAATAAGCGATAATTGTTTTCCGCCTTAACCTTTCTATGCACCAAAGCGATCCTATCCAAGCTACTGCAAGGCTAGAAACATCCTAGTAGCGCTGGTCTCCACTTACTAAGCAAATATTGTGTTGACAAAGCCCTGCATAGTACTTCATGAGTTTTTCCCTACAATACTGAGAAGTATAAGGACATGCAAATATTTTAGGTCTGTGGAGAAGGACTATTACAGTTCTGCAGAAACTGATTTTATTGAGCTGGTTCTTTCCTGTTGCTTTTGCAGCATGAGCACTGTGACTGTGCTACGTACAGAAATCTGACAGTGCTGAAATAGCAGGAGGCTTCCTCGGAAGTGGCTGAGCCTCAAAGGGCAATTTCAGAAAACGAGTGTGCTGTAACCACGCATGCCAGGATGTATTTAAAGGCTGTTTGCTTTTATTTTATATTCTCTTATTATTAACAATGCACCTAAGATTTAAGACTGTACACAAAGTCTCTGTTGAGAAACAAAGTCTTTGCAGATGAAACAGTTTAAATCAACAGTTTCCCTTCCTGCAAATTTCATCAAGCCACCAGCTGTGTTTGGCAGACTGAGTGTTGCCTTAAATAGCTCCTTTCAAGACAGTTAAGGTGAAGCTGGTAACAAGACAGATCTTCCTGGACTGAATATTAAAAATAATCCAATAGTCTATGAACTGCTCTATAGAAGTGGGCATTTCAGCTTTGTTCCTGTGTTGCCTGCAACTTTATGCCAGGGCAATCCTCTGCCAATGCTTCCCTACCTTCTTGTCTTCTTAGAGCATCTCTCCTTCCTTTCAGCCGTCGATTCACCTTGGTCAAGCATCTGCCCTCCCTGTTCTGCCCAAATAGCTCTCAAAGCCTCTGCTGTGCTGGCCCTCGGCTTCTTCAATTGTGCTCATTTCTGTAGCTACTTGTGTCTCTGAAGTGAAATGCCTCGAGTCTTGTGTAGGGAACAAATGCATAGCACCTATCCTTGGAGAAATACGATCTGATACATTGCTGATGCACAACTGAGAAGTACTTCATGTTATTTATGATTTTTAAATAAAGTCTGCAAGATGTTAACCTAAAGATTTGTATTTTTGGATGATAACTAGAGCAAGCTAGCTGATTTTTTTTTTTCAGAATGTTCACATTTTGTTTGTTTCCCAAACAAATTGTTGGTAAAGGAGATTAAAATATAAAGAAAACCCTTGCTTTTCCAGTCGTCACAAAAACATCAATTGCTGTTCTTTAAACTCTTCAAGAAGCATTTCCAATCAATTTAGCAATGCAATTTAGGTTAAGGTACATAAAAAAACTGAAAAACTGATCCAGAATACAAAGAAGCTGTTCTCCACCTCTCAGCCATCAACAAACTCAGACCTGCAGCCCCACTCACTTGAAGTTCATCTTCAAGTTCCAAACAGTCTTCAGTGTAAAATATAGTTTAAGTCCAAAAAGAAGACTGACTATTGATGTAAGATACCTATCACTCATCTACAATGAAGGAACCACAAAACTGTAGTTTCTACAAGAGGGTTCCTGCCTTTTGCTCCTTTGCACAGCTCTGTTCTAAGATGAAATAACTATGCTAATAGGGAGATGAGCAGGGCTTCAAACTCATGCAGTACCAAATCACACAGTCTTCATTTACAAAGAAAATATCAGTAAGTTTCAATAGCTCCCTCATTAGAATAACTGCTTGCCAACAGGAGAGAAGGAATGCTTGACCTATTTATTGTATGTAGCTGGGAATAAAGGTGCACCTCAAAGTGCTGCCTTAACCTAAGTTTTCATATCTTACCACTGAGCAAATACCCTAAAGCCCAAAGAAGCTGATCATGACATGGAAAACCTTGGCTTGTATAAATGTCTTTTCATAGACAAGGTACTTATCAGCTTCTATTCTATTTTGCAATCCCAAAATACCTGCTGTTAACATTCATCATCTTCTAAGAATATCAAAGCATTGCAAAACAGAAGAAAAATTATTCTACACCTTCATATATTTAACAATTTCCAGACTTAGGGTCTTTATTACAAAACTTTAGTAGAAAAGAAGAGACAGAAAATTCCAAATGAGTGAATATATGTCTATGCAGTCTTTCAGAAGAGCAGAGAGGGAGACAGAACTTGTGAAAAGAAAAACCTCTAATAGATTGGTTACATGTCAGAATCTGTCAGCAGTGTGACTCATTTGTACTGCAATAAATTACTTCTTTTCTAGGCCTGAATTTTAACATTTGATGTTTCACTATAGCACTGCATGAAGTAAACCAGCGCTGATCACCCCACTGCAGGAACACCGTGTGGGGTTAATCATTAGCAATATAATTTTAGAATTGGCTGGAGAAGGGTGGTGCAATGCACAGATCAATAAATATTAAACAAATAAATAAAAACAAGCAGCAGGTAGATTAGAAATGAATGGCATGGCATAATTGCAGTATGCTATTTCACACTATGTCATCAGTATTTCCTTTAAAATGCCACTTAAGAGCCAAGTAGTCCAGTGTGAGTGTGAGATGGAAGAGACTTGCTGAAACTCAGGAGCTGATGCAAGAAATATGATTCACTAATAGGAAATAAAGGCTTTTTGATACATTTAGTGCAGAGTTAAATAAGTGTTTTTAAAGCTGCTTAAACAGAGCATGCCTCTTTTGTTCCATACAGGCAGATGTTGTTTTCCATCTGAGCTACAGACAACATATGACAAAAGTATCACGTCTTCTAATCAACATTAGTTTAAAAAATCAAGTACACTCTCTTTGGTGTGACTGCACAGAAGTACTGAGCAAACTTCTAAGAGAGTGACCTCCCCTTAAATATAACAGAAAACAAGAAAATCATGCTAGTCACCTTCCTTGCACTGGCCTGTGTCAGAGATAAAAAAATTGTAAGATTTTTTTAAAGTACCCACATAAATATCTACTTAAGTACAGGTGAAGTATTTTAGGTGGCAGCACAATTATCCTGACTTCACCAGAAGGTGCTTAGACAAATGGTGATATCTGTCTGTAACCCTGATATTTGTGTTTCTGTGTCCAGCAGCAAATGACCTAAAGTCTTGACCTGGAAATTCCCAAGACTCGTTAAACTCTTCATCAGCTGTGTGAGACACTTCATTTTGAGTATGCACATGTGGCACATAAAGCAGGAAATATGGGGCAGGAAGAGCAGCAGCAAAGCAGAGCTGAGCAGGCACTGCACTTCATATGCAGTGCTTCACCTCCACTGAGAGTCTGGCTTACAGGGATATTATATTATACAATTTTGCTGCTAGATATTAGGAGAAAATAAATGGTATATAATCATTTGGTGAATCATTCATCCGAAAAGATCTCGCACCTAATCAGATTCTCTGCTCTTCAGCTCTTCATCTGCTGACCTGAGTGGTAAATAAATTTAAGGATAGATAAGTAGGCATGAATCAGATGATTTTAAGTTCTTACTAAGAAGAACCTATTCAAAAACTGTATGCCCAAAGTAGGTAAATTTTAAGGTATATTCATTGAAAGCTGTTATTGGTGTTTAAGATACCCTTCCTAACAGAATTAGACTCAGAATTTGGAGAAGTCTTTGACTACAATAACAGCAAAGATAATTATACAGACCCAGTATTTGTTCTGACAAGGAGGATGGGCATAAATAGTTCCGTACAGATAGTAAGGCAGGCAGTTGTAAATCAGATTCTTACTGCAGAGGAGAAATACTGGCAAGATTAGAAGAGTATGTGGTGCTAGAAGTAATATGAACAATTTCACATATTTCCACTCATTTAAATCCCTCATGGTACTGAGTCAATTTTGCCAAAATCTCACTGAGCAGAGAAAAGCCTATGTCGATAAATATTTTTTGAAATTTCTGTCTGTATTTCCTTTCTGTTTTGAAACCTTCCAGCTTTTATACATCTAAACTTCATCATAAAATGCATTTTTTTTTTACTCAGCTCTTATATCTCAAAAGGCTGGCATATATTCTATTCAGGACCAGCGGTGCCTGTTTTTAGCAGATTACTCACTGAAGCTTAGGATGGGAACCCTGACCTTGCTGTGACATCCTAACACAATGAGCACTGTCTTGTCCTGCTACTTGATGCTTGATTGTTAAACATACTCTCCTGTTTACCTACTCTGTCACCAGCATGCACAATATAGACAAACGTGTGCCACAAATAGAAATAGCACAATTACAAGAACATTGTATGGAGAGCGTGTACTCCATTCCCAGCAGGTCAGTCTACAGTCTAATTTTTTTTTTTTTGCAATTGATTCTAAAGAAACATCTCCCTCACTTTTATGCATAGGTAATCTGAGGCAAATAGTGGACTTCTGACATTTAAAACTAGCAATTCATGGTTTTTCCCTGCAATGTTGTTGTTTATTTGCATGACACTGGGGAGGTGCCAGATGTTCTAAAAAGTCACAAAAAAACACATCTTCCCTTCAGCTTTGTAAATAGCAGCAAATCCATTTCAACTCTTTGTCAGATCTCTTTCTTGAACCTGGTATTGGACTCCTGTCCCTATCTTATCTAGGGCCTTTAAGTATTCTTGTAGTAGAGACAATAAATAGTACAACCTGACATATCTGGGAGTTCATAGATGTGTAACTACTATGACACTGAGATCTGAAATAAGCTGCAGCCCTGCTGAGAATTTACAGTCTCATCAGAAAACAGATAAATAACACCAATGAGTTGGCCAATAAACTGTACTTGACAATCACAAACAAGTCCACTTTTAAGCCTCCACTGGAGGAAGCATTTTCAAAGCTTTTCTTTCAATGTGGAAGATACCTCAGCTGACCTAGTTTCCTACCCTGTTTGTTACCTCTTGGCTGTCTCATCTGAGGTCCACCTGCTGTCTCTCCATCTGCCAGCCTTTTTTAGATCAGATGAACCTTCACAGTTACACATTAAATGTCAGGCAGGCTTGAGAAAAGTTGTTTATGTCTGCTTTTAAGCAGATTGTATTTTCCATTAAAAATGCAGCATAGAGACACTAAAAACTAAGATCTCATTTGTTTTTGGTTAGCGTAATTAAAAAACAAGCTTGCTTACATGAAAACTGATGCTTTTTGTTCAAAACCGTGGACATCCATACAGAATGTAAATCAATGGAAATACTCCCTTTGTTTTCAGGGAGTTAGGGAGCAGAACATTGGATTATCAGTTCCACTGTGTACCATCAGTCTGACAAAAAGGTGGAGTACAATCACTACTCCTGGAAATCTCCCAAAGTTTCAAGGATTATCTCCCTAAATAGCATAGAAAGAATGATGGGAAACTCATCACACGAGCATGCTCTGCTACACAGCGCAAAACTTCTGCTGGATTTATGGATGTTGTAAAGCCTCCACATTAAGTCAGTAGGAAGCTTCAATACATGTTACATCAAATCTTAGAGGTAACTAAGAATTTAAGATTTTTAACATTTTATGAGTAGGCAGAATCCTCTACCTATCTCCTGTTTTGCTCTTGGATGAATTTCAGCCATCAGATGCACAGCCCCGCATGCTCAAGTCTCCCAGCTCTTGGAGAGAGTAGTCCCTCCCCAATGCTCATGGAACTGATGGACCCTTTAGCCGTGTCAGATGATTCTCTACAAGAACCACGAAGTCTAGAGTGCCCAAGATAAGAAACTAAGGATGAAGTTCTTGAAGAGATGCAGATATTATACTTCCTGAGTTTAAGACACTGTAAATTACCTTTTCTACAGCTATCTTGAGGAAATAAAGATAAGTCACACTGGGGGGAAGAGAGCATTTCTTGCCCTATTCCTCATGCAAATATAATAACTTGAATGTCATTATAACAAAAGCACATAGCAGAAGTATTAACACTATAATTTACAGTAATGAAAGCATTATTACAAGTGTTTAATTAATAGCCATTTTAAGACCAATTAAGGCTGTCAAAATATAAAGGAAACAAAATGTGATTTTTCCCCTGGAGAACTGGAATATGGTGGGATTCATTATTAACTCACAGTCTGAGGATAAAAAACTGCTTTCAGTTAGAAATAAAATCTAGGCTCCTAAAGAAAAGTGAGCTGAGAGGTACGTTGCTCTCCAATAGATATCACTTAAGCAAACATTATCACAATACTGTAGAAACATTTTTTAATGCCCTTTAAAAAAATTTTTAATACAGAAATAGCTATTTAGTTCAGCTTTAGCATCGTACATAATTCTGACATTTGCAATCCACACGTCACCATTAATTTCACTGCAGGAAATAAGACAAAAAGGCATTTATTCTACCTGGAAAGGATGGTTGGACAGTCCTTAAGGAATCTAATTAGAGCACAGCTTGTTACCAGAGCAGTGTATCACACTGTGCTACCATAGTAACCAGGATCCCACGGACCATCAGGGTCATCTGAGGGCATGTTGGCAACAGGCATGAGAAATACACCAAATGCCTATGATACATTTTGAAGGAACAACTTGAAAACTCTGAATAACTTGCTGATGTTAGCCTATGAAAGAAAATAATCTTTACATGCTCAGAAAATTGTCGTATCTCAGGAATCAATTTATTGTTATTACTCCTTTTAGGACAAACTGCTTCCCAGATCTTATTTAAGAAGCTATATGACTTATCTGCAACATCTGAGCAACAAAGCAGTTTGACTCCCTAATATAGGAACAATACAGTAGTTGAGACCTGGGGAAGATGAACATTAGAACTGTATTTTATATCTAGACGGCTGTTTCCAGTATCTGCTGTAGTACATCAGGCATCTGACCAATCATCAGGGTGACAGCTCTGTTACTGCTTTTGGTGGCCAAGACTCTGCTAGCTCACTAGGGAGAAAAAAAAAACAAAAACAACAACCCGCAACACTGCATCACTGAGCTTTTCTTCCTAATTCCTTCACAAAGAATAGAAAAATCCTTTAACAATATTAATAATTACAGAAGTGTGATCATACATTGTATGCCATCCTGATATTTACTTACCATGGAAGCAAACAAGAGACATTAACATAGCCTTTTAACAGTAAATATGTCCATGTCAGGAGATTCTTTTGACACATAGTTTGTGAAGCTGACTGCAAATTGACAGTGGTTTGTTGCAGGTTACCATGAAAAGGTTCTGCAGAAGAGCAAAGGGCTTTAATCTTCATTATGCACTTTAACTATTGGTGAAAATATCCACAAACTGTTTGAAATGATCAAGGAGATGATAACAGTTTTTAAACAAGAGTTTGATTGCAATTCTTTTGAAAAATAGCTTTCCCTAGATAGTTTCCCTTGAGACTTGAGGACAACAACGTAAACTGAAACAACAGTTTTCAAAGCACTGTAAGGCCAGTCCTGATACTCACATTCTTCATTCTGCTTTTAGTATAGAGCAGGCTTGTTTGCTTCTTTTGTTCCCCCTGTTCCTTCTCAGGAAGCCACAAAACCCAAATTCTTCAATGCATGCTCTTGGAGAGATAATTAGCTGTTATAAATAACTACTAGCCTAGAAGCTCATTTTTAACAGGTTACATTTTATTTGCTTCAGTTGAACACCATTATTTACAGACACAAGTTAATAAAACACATCACAAAACAATAAAATTTCAACAGTTAATATTTATAGGTGCATAGTTCATGCTCAGTTACTTTTTTATATATATAATACATACACATTTACATAAAGCTTTCACAATAAGTCTTTTCTGCACAGAAATAATAGTCATAGGAAACAAATAAAAATCGTATCATAAACAATATCAAATTACTGACAGCCTATCAACAAAACATGTACAGATTTAGAAATAAGCAGTAGACACTTAGGTGTTTTTATTTAGCATTTTGTTTTTAACTTTTAAAAGTGAAGCCACAATATCCACAGTACAACAATGACCCTGCCAACCAGCTTTTGTTTCAGCAGGAGGGAAATGCCGAAACAAGGTGGATGCAGTCACAGATACTCCAATCATTGCTGATGGAAGACTTCAAAATACACTGTAAAAACTGTAAAAAAATTTTACGACTGGGCACATTGGAACTCAGCACTTGTACAGGATGGGACGTCTTTGTTAGTAGATTTCAGGAGATACAAAGGAAGAAAAGATTTCTCATGCTTCAGGTTCATAATCTTGATACTCTTCCTATGAAGGAGAGCAGAAATCAGTGCTACTATTTCAGATAAATACATCCTAACATGCATCCTAACTTTTACTGATTGTCCTAGTCACAATGGATGCAGTGAAAAAATAATAAGGATTTTTGTGTGATGAGAATCTTGTATTTACTGTTTTGTCCCATTTTCCAGATACTGTATTTGACTAAGTGATGTTAACAGGAGAATAAGCTTTTACAGTGGTTAACATACCATTCACAGTTATCACAAAGACTTACAGCAATGAATTTGTGACTAATTCCCAGCAGGCATAATGATGCAGGGAAGAAAGGAAAAAAAAAACGAACAACCAATAAAAAAATAACCTGTATGTAGTTTACCTATTAAAAGAATCTATGGAGAGGTAGAACTCTCTCTCCACATTTCGTATCGAATATGAGAAGAAGTTACTGCTGATTACTCAAAAAGTGAAGCATGCATGTTTTGAAACAAAGATAGTATTTTCTCATTAAACTTCAAGAAATGGATTTTTTTTTTCCCCCCACCACTGCACCTCAGAGAGATTTTGACCAGAGACTTATTTCTCCTTTGACCCTGCTGCTCATAGTACCAGCCTGCGCCACACTAACTCGACTCCAGCTTTCAGTACCCTGTCTTTACCTTTCTCCTATGGGCACAAACAGCAAATACCACAACAGATTTACCTCTGGAGGCATTTCATATGCCTCATTCTCAAGATCCACAGGAATATCAGTATTATTCACCACCCCCTCCTGCAGGAAACCTTCTTCATTCTACATTTAAAATAGGGAGAGAAAAAGAAAATAATAAAGTGTCAGATCAACTGCTTGCATTCTCATGTATTACAAAGCATGTCTTTCCTGCCCACACAGTGGATGCTGACTATAAAGGCATGCAGAAGTAAGAGGAGGCCAAAAGGAATTGTATTGTATCAAGACATGGAAATGAAACAGTAATTCTGTTATTTATTTTGTTATAGGCAGATAACTCATCCTCCTACCTCTTAATTCCATTTTACAGTTTTTACCCTTCTCATATTATATTTCAAAGTGGCCAAAGGAGGAAGAACAACTACAACTTATTGTATGTTTTTTTTTCTCCCCCCTACAGTTTTAATACCTAACGATATTGGGAAACGTTTTTCCCTTAACGAGTCATATTTTTATGTCCTTTATTACGCCGAGTAGCACCTTATTCTATATTTATGACACATGACGCTGCCTAACACACAATTTCTTATATTCTTCTCTAGAGATCTGTTATTGACCATTAAAGAAGAACTTCTAATGCCCCCTCCCATCCACCCCCCTTAGCAGTTGTTAATGCTGAAGGTCACAGAGAAGAAATGAAAGTTTTACCAGAACAAAGACTGCTGGAGTTAGCCCTAGGAAATTGATATGAAAACCAGGAGATTATCTCAGTGGAACTATTTTGACTGTACTGATTTATAGCAGTTGACAATCTAGACAGAAATGTACTAGAAAAATCCTAACACACTCAGGAAGAAATTCACTGAAAAAAAAAAAAAACAACAAACAGTCCTGAGGCTAGTAGTGTGGAAAGGAATTCAAAATTAAGCCTGTCACAAACAAGACTAATGAGGTAATTCTTCAAAGTTCACAATTTATAGGATAGTTCCGCTAAATTGAATTTAGAATGTAGATAAAAATGAATAAAAGAGCAGTTAACTTGGAAACTCACCTCCACCAGTTTAACAGAAGACACCAAATAATACGCAAAAGAAGTGGCATTAAAACTTCTTTACCCTAAAGCAGTATTTGTCATGCTTCCTTGATGATTGCTGATGACTATCTTAATTTTATGACAGATGAAGGGCATGGAGTGAACACCACATACTGAAGAAATAATATCTTCACTGGGAAAACTGGATTAAGACTTTTTCTTTCCTCTGACAAACAACTATTCGGAACGAACATGAGGGATAATAAAAATAAATAAATAAAAAGGTGCACGCATTAATCTACAATGTTATAACACGTAGCTCAGCACTGGAAACCACTTCCCAATGCTCCTTAACAAGTGTGGTGGTTGGGCAGAAATAAGTGGAATGAATTCCTAGTAAATGCAGACATACAGCACATTTGAACTTGATTAACTATCTTCATTGCATTTCTGTAGGTGGACAAATTCATAACATGCTAGAAGACCTCAAGGATACACTGAGATTGATAAAGTAAATGCAAAATTCCAGACTGAAATTGAAAATGCTTAGCACATGACCAAAATTTCACTAACATTATAACTGAATTCAATTTATTTCTTTGCTCTTCGATACTTCCTAATCTTTATCCTTTCCTTTAGTCTTCTTTCTTTTATTAACTTCTTCATATGAGAATTTTGTACATCGTAGTCATAGCATGTATTCAGTAGTACTAACAAGTCTACAATGTTAAAATTCTACAAACACAGGAAAAAGGAGATAAGCCTTGCAAACCTCAATTTCAGACACTCAGTATCAAATAGTTTTATTTCTCACATTGTCCACACTTTAGATACAATTTTTAAATGATTACTCTTCTTTCACAACTTTATATTCTCACATAGCATTTAGCACTGACTTTCAAACATAATCTGCTCCCTTTCAGCTGCTACTCCCTTTTACCAATTCCCCTCAGGGATCAGCAGAAGCGTGAAGGCTATTTACTGCATTCCAGGTTCTCTGTGGTGTAACCAGCTGTCCTCAGTCATACTCAATTCTTAGCTTGCTACATCACTCCATGCAGCAATAGTGACTTTTTCTACCAGAAATCCTGCTCTTCCTCAGTGTGGTCATATCTTTTCTTTGGCACCCTTGCCTGCACATTCACATCTTTAACGCTCATCTTGAAGGCACATTATCTGCAGAATTTATTTCTATTATGTGAATTCTTCTCTCATGCTCTTATTTCAGGCTACTATTATAAGAGTGACCAGCATCAGTTAGCAGCTCTACTGACTGATTTTCCTATCTGAAAAAAGTTACAATGGGATATGTCTGTTTTCTTGGCAAGAGAAGCACACAGACTTTTGGTGAAATTCTCATACATACTCAAGCATAAAAAGATTACATTTAGAGCAAGTCACCAGTGTAACATAAAAGGTCCAGTATGAAGACTTGCTCCTAAGTGGGATCAGGCATCCTTTTTCATATGGAGGTAAGCAGAATAGTTTGTGCAGAGCCAATGCACATTTTTTTTTTTTTTTAGCACAGACAACATGGATAAATTCCACAACTGAAAAGATAATGATAAACTGAGTTGCTAATATCTCTCTTAAGCCCTGTGTTTTCCAGAATTAATTATTCTGGATACTCAACATGACATGCAGCTTTCCAAGCATAAAATTAACAGAAAATAACAGGACTACCATAACTTCAAAATGCTCAAACTTCTGAGATTATTTGATGTGCAATATTTAATTACCATATTTTTAAAGCATATTTTAACAGTAATTCATGCCTGTTTACTTCTCTGAGAATTAGACTCAACCCCTACCAGCTTTGACTGAAATAGCGAAACTGTGTGCATGAGATGCAAATATTAAAGCTGCCTCATCCGACACATCAAATCTAAGGGCCTTCAGCTCCTTTTTGCTCTCACTCTTTTATTCTAAAATACCATTCAATTTCTGTTATCATCAAAGAACAGCTTTGGCTAACAATTGGTACATCAAGTCAAAGTGTGCCCCAAATTCTTCAAGTGGCTGCACAAGGAAGAATAAAATGTAGTTGAATGTTATATGCAGCAGGAAAACATACAGCAAGTGAAACCGCCAGCACAGCTAGTAATGACAAGGCAAAAGATTTGCCAGCAGAATTTCAAAGTAGAGTTTCAATGCTCATATGCTGCTTGTTTTTAGGAACCTCTGAACTACCTATCAGGGTTATAGAGACACAGTGATTAAAAGAGGCAGAACTTATCTTCCCAACTTCCTTTATCAAATTCCAATGCTTAGTTCAGGATGAAGAATTATGTATGGCTTCAGATAGAAGAACCAGTAGCACTAGTAAAATAAAGAGATCACAACATCAATATTTTTCAGATTCATAAACCGTACTTAACCAACAAGGGAACTCTGCCTAGTAATGACTTGTCACCTTTGTAACTCAAACACTACCTCTCATCTTGATATCACTGCAGCTTAGATGAGAATGCTGCTACTAAAGGTCACATATTTAACTATATAACACAGATGGCCACATCAGTTTTAATGGCTGCTCTCTCTGCTTCTCATGAATTTTCTCTGAAGTTAGGACATCACAAAAATAACCTCCCCCAGTAACATCGAACTGCTTACGGTACACCTTTTATCATTCTTTTAAAACAAAGAAATGCAATTTTAGTTTCTTGTGATCAATACTTTTATGTCTCAAACTAATTACAGAAGAGGAAAGCCACCTTACAGAACAACGTTCATCTTACTATGAAATTTTTTTTTCTTGAAGCTGCCACATGTCTTTTTTAAACCATACAGAAGAGCAACTCCAGAGGGAAAGCTTTTAGTAGAAAATGTGAAAAGCAAAACATTAAGCTTCTGAGAGGTGAAATCAATTTTTAAATTGGGTATTTGAACTTTCTGCAGACATGGTATTAAAAGAATGGTGAGGTGAATGTCTGCTTGTCCCCCTGAGGCCTCCCTGAAGAATAAGCAGGTGCCTGTCTGTATCTTGTTTTGAAATAAAGAAGCTCTGGGAGAGACTTGTACTTCAGCATCCTCCAGTCTTCTGCTCTCAAATCTGGAATCACGTAAATTAAGAATTCTTCCCTTGACAAAGGTTTGTGATTATCAATCTTGGATAGCCCAAGACCTACATGCCATCTGGCAGCCTTGCCAGCCCTCATTTACTTTCTAAAGGAATGATGAGCTCTCTCCCAAAACTTGCTGTTCTCAAGCAACTTAACATCACTTTGTAAATGAAGGGGAGAGAGCAGCACACCATGGTAAAATTATTTACCTGCATGAACCCGAACATCAGTTCTAAACTGAAGAACTGACACAACTGCTACACAAAAGCAGTAAAAGTCAGATACGAAGTAGAACTTAATACATTATTTACTGCAATAACTCCTAATGATTGACTCTTCCTTCACTATAGGGGCAAGCCCTGATAAGCAGTGTGCATTACAGTGCTAACTGACCCACATCTGCAATACAGTATTAAGCTAGCATTAAGAAAGCCTCCCTTCCCCTTCCTTTTTATAAGCCAGGGAAAAGTAAACAAAAGGGTTTCTCTTATTTCATAACCTTTTTTTAAAATTATACCCTCTTTCCCTTCACTCTCATAACACTCTTGTGGTAGAAGTAGAAACATTTTTTAAGACTGTCTACACTTGGAAAACAAATCAAGTGGTCTGCTCATGCTCCAACAGTTTAGGCAGCACAAGGTAGCAAAATGTTAACATTTGGTCTTCTCAGTGATGTGTCTTTGAATGCTAAGTTAGTTTCATCGCAAATAAATAAAACATTTTATCTCAAGCTACAGACAAAAGCAATTTTAAATGGAAGCAGCATAACTGTAACCTAACCTAGCAGTAGATGTAAGTATTCTAATTTACTATCTCTCTGGTTATCAGCATTTTTTTTTTTCCCATTATAAATCCTGAAAAAGTCTTACAATCACATATAGCCTCATTATTACTGGAGAGTAATTCCACCTTGAACACTCCCGTATTCTGAGATAAGTAAAGCAGAGGAACTGCACGGCAGGAAATAAGCATATATAACTGCCTCCGACCAGTTTTCAGATAACCCAAAAAAGGTATTAACCAGAATCCAATAACAAGAAAGGAAAAACTTACCCCACTCCCAAGGTAAGGACCCACTAAAAAACTCCCAGAAGAAAGTAGTCTCCAAGTAGAAATAATCCCCTTACACTTGCCAGCCAGTAAATGAGGTTAAGGAGGGGTGGACCCTGGTCACACAAGTGAATTGTTCACACCTGTATTCCCAGGGCTGTTATGCTTCTTCACCAGGTGTTCAATCACTAGTTCAGACTATGACCTAACAGTTCTCATACAAGTACCCAACTGTCAGCTCCTTTAATGCTTATACTGTCAAGAGAAGACCACTTTGGAGATCATCCCATGTTCACCGAAGTGAGAAGGCCCCATTGGAGATCACTTAGTCCAGACCCCTGCTCGCAGGGCTGCTCACGTTCCTGGTTAGGTTTTGACCATTTGTACAACCTGTAACTAAGCAGGGCTATTTTAAGTTCTTACCACTGGTAGCTTAATTTCTCTCCTGCCTAAGCCCATCTCATATCGGTATTTATGTACTTGCAAGAGCTTCACCCACATATTTTTCATTACATAGTTAATAAGGAATATCTGGGGATTCCTGAATGAAAGATTGTCTTTCAGTTGTTTTGCCTGCTATCCAAACGTATCTCCTGCTACAAGATGAATTGCAATTTGCTCTGCCAGTGAGGTTAAAATTCCCCTTTGAAAAGGAAATCAGTTACATTTTTTCTTTTCCACCAAATGTCAGATTATTTTAGGGGCTGGATACTGGAGCTAAGTGAACCAGTAACTGCTGTTTCCATTTGATAACTTATCTTTTACAACTATTTTGACCATAAAGCCCAACTTACCTGAAGGGTGAAAAATCCTTTAACAAAATAGCAAATACCAAACAACGTGCATAAGGAAGAGGTGTTAAAATGGCCTTAATTTATTCGCTTTCTTAGTTCTAATGTACTAGTTGTGTGAAGCTGATGGATAACTGAGTAGTCGGTTCAGTTTAGGATGCCCTAAAGCCCCTGCCCACCAGCTACAACAGCCGATGCTGCACATGGCTGGAAGCCCGTGCTGTGAATGACAGAGCATTAAAGGCAGTCTGGTGATTTTATTCCTGTGACAGCGGGACACGGAGAGCAAACATACCACTGCAACGCCTAGAAAGAAATAAATGCTTTTAATTATCCCTATGCTAAACACCCAGGTGAAGAAAATGTGGAGAAAGCACCATGCTTGCATGTGGCCTGAGTGTGAAGGAATCTATCTGTCCCAGTGCATCACTCAGAACAGTAATAGTGAAAAGGGGCTGTTACTGTCCTCCTTAAGCAGATCATGTGAGTGAAGAAGAGATGTTCAATTAAACACATAAATGTCAGGGCAATAGCATGAGTCCAACGTTTTCGTGCTCTTCAGTTGGGAATGACAAATAAGTGAAAAGAGTAAAGACTGAGGCCTATGGAGAGAAAAAAGACGTAATGTAGTTACACATCCATCGTGATGTCTACAAGTGAGTGTAAACACCATTTACAAAAGTTTATCAACTGCTGCAAAATCCTAAAATCAAGTTTCAATACAACACGTGTTTATTTTATTTCTTCCTCTTAAAATCCTCCATTTGTAAAAATGAGGCTGAGCTCATTTCAGAATACAACAGGAATATTTTTGTGAGCAAATTCCCTAAAACCCAGATTTGTGTTTTGCATTAACAAAGCTCATGAAGTTACCAAGTTAGAAGTGCTGATATCATTAAGAAATGTCTGTGGTTGACAAGGCAGGAGCTGCCCATCACCTAGGTCAGACCAGCAAGTGACACCCATTCATAAGTGACAACCAGTGCATTAGTTATACATGACTTCAAATAACCAGTTGTGTGGGGCTGACTCAGCGTGCTATTAGTAACGCATGCAAATGCATCCAGAACACACAACACTCCCAGCTTTACAAACAGCTTTATCCTCTTCAGCCTTGGAACATTCCGAATTCCACTGAAAATATCAAGTGTCCTCAGTGAAAACTGAACTGCTAGGAAAGAAAAAGCTAGGGCTTTCTTTTTTAGTAGCAGGAATACTGGCTACCTAAACATCAGATCTGGAGGCATTGTGCACAGCTGTGGAAAAGCCCCAAACTCTCAGAATGACCGGGGTCACTCTGGCCTCGTGAAAGCTGCACAGAGTTCAGAGCTCTCAGCAATATCACTGAAGTGAAGGCTGAGAGGAACAAACATGTCAGATTTTTCCACCTCCTTAAAAACCTGCACATTCACATTGTTAGTGCCACTGCTTCAAGCCCTTTTTACTTTAGTAACAGAAAGAAAGATTAGAGGCTGTGAAAAGAGTCCTTGCTGACTTCTGTTCGTCTCCATGCAAAACAGCTCAGCAGGTTCCTCACTGCAAGTGTCATGAGCTCCCCAAAATGAACTCAGACAGAGATGCCTGCATTCTCCTCAGAACCCTGTGGGACTGAGGCTGGTTTGCATCCCTGCTTGCACAGTAAGAAGACAGAAATCCCTGAGGCTTTACTGAATGGAAATGAGGGATTGATATTTTGGGAAAGAGCCAACTTGCACTCATCTTTGCAGTGAAAAGAAAAAAGTGTGGAGCTGAAATACAGAAGAATCAGCTAAGCTCAACGGCTAGAGAAATACCCAAATAAAAACAACTGTTGGAAGCCAGAAAGACCAAATAGAATTCAAGCCAAAATCAAAACAAATAGTCAAACTAAACTATTTTTCCTCCTGAGTCAGTATAATTTTCTTTGTGGATGTCAGATAACTTTATTTTACTAAACGCTTTGCTGTGTCACACTTGACATTCTCCTCAACAACAAGAGAAGCATAGGTCAATAAAAGCGTTTTAGAGTGATTGTAAGTAACTGTGTTGATGACAGACGCTCAAGCAGATAATTCTCAAAATGGAAGTTTCTATCACATATAATTTCACAGGCACACTGTGTTCAGTAACACTAATACATTCATTAAGAATTTGGAAGAAATATTGAAGTCTGTACTTACTGTATGTTTGCTCTTCAGCATTAGAGTGGGACAATAAACATCCTAAATTTATTTTAGTGACCTTACTACAATTCAAAATTATCAGGACAAAATTGAACAAGTGACTGAAATAGGTAAGATGCAGCTGAACGTGTTAAGATGCTGCACTTAGGCACTCACTAAATCAAAGAAGAACAAACTGCGCACAGAAAAGAATTGTGAGTCAAAGAATAACATTAGCCAACAATGTCATGTTATTGCAAAAAAGGGCGGACCATTC
Source organism: Meleagris gallopavo (assembly GCF_905368555.1). NCBI lineage: Eukaryota > Metazoa > Chordata > Aves > Galliformes > Phasianidae > Meleagris > Meleagris gallopavo. The sequence goes on from NC_139407.1 coordinate 15,432,408, forward strand.
TCTCAAGTCTTAACAAGGCCTGGGGGGTAACTGGCTTGGACAATTACAAGCATGCTTCCTGAATACAGACTGCAGGCTACAGTATGCATGCTGAGAAAGATGTTGGGAGATCTCAAAGGAGAACAACAGGAATGATCATGTCCTAGAGTTGGGAGGAAAGATGAAGGGACCTGTCAGGAAAATTGAAGTCAACTAGGTTCGTATAATCCTAAAGGAATCCTTAATTAGAACTGTTTAAGAGGTTAGTATGCTATAGGAGCTGTATGGGATTAGCTAAACCCATCCGACCCCTACCGCAGTGGAGGATTCTCTGATCCGTATGAATTTATCAGGAATGACCTCCAAGTGTGACACCTGAGCTCTGTCTTCATTAAATAGAATTAGAACATAATACTAAATAATATTGATTGATCACATTGACTAAAGCAATGACTTTGAAATCAGCATAGAAACAAGTAACTATGTTCAGATGTGTCAGAATTTATTTTATGTTGGTAAAGATTATTTAAAATAGCATAGTCCCAGTCTATGCTTCAAAGTAATACTTTACTGAAGACCACTTAAAGATCACGATCCCATAAATTGTTAGTGCGGATAAATTCTGCAAGTAATTTTACAAGTTCCTCAAGTACACATTCTCTTTACTAAGAGAATAAATTAAATGAGAAAAATAAGTTCATTTTAAAAAGGTTTCTATCTCATACAAATATTATTTTAATAAATAGTATTATCTAAAAGAAAAATCTCTGAAACATAATTGTTTATCTATAAAAAGTCCCCTGTACTGAGCTGCAGGACCAGCAATCCTGTGAACAGCACTAGCTCTGATTGTTACACATTGCCAGGCAGACAGTATACATTTCAATTCTGTATCACATTTTGTGTGAGTGTTTTCACTGAGCAATTTCAGGAACATGCACCAAATGAATTTTGTAGGTCCCCTTCAACTGAAACTATTCCATTCTAACTTTGATGCATTTCCAAACTTCATATTAAAAAAATGCAAATTAAATTAAGTATAAATGCACACACACAGGCATATACACAAGCACATATGTGCTTATGAGAGCAGGTATAGAGATGAATAAAATCCCATTTGCTTTCCACCGAATCGGATCTTTCCAAAACGCAAAATATTATAAATGCAGGATCAAATGCTGATATGCTTATGCATGTCACGTGGTACCTCATTTCAGATAAAGTCCCACTGAAGTGGAATATGAGAAAATGGCGAAATGAGGAACATAGGAAAGATGTCTGGGTCATCACAACTCTCTGAGTGGAGTTCCCTCTCACCCAAGCTGACTTTAGAATTCTGCAATATCTGTGTAGGAACAGTCACATCAGTCTCTTTACAGCTAATACAGACAGACGGGCAGTTTTAGGGCATAGGATGGGACAGATCTCCACCCAGGTGCCCACTCTGGAAGGAGCACTCTGGATCTCCTAGAGACCTGATCTGAAACAGAACATATCTAAGGAAAGAGGAAGAGGGCTCCACGAGAGATAGAAAGAGGATAGGGTATGAACAGGTAAGCAAATGCAACCAGCATTGACTCATTTGCTGTTAACTCTCCAGCAGGCTGAGAGGAGAGCTGACAGCATGGTTCAGATATTTCTTAACTGATTCACAGGATGTGCTGCTGCTGAATCAGTTACCTGTTAGGTATCTTCAGTGAGTATATTCTTTAAAGTGTTCCTTCAGCTCCAATGTAGGGAATCACTTTACCTAGCTTCTAAGGAAGAAACCAGCAATTGCTCTGAGAAACACCAGCAACAATTATTTTAACTATAAAGATATTAGGAGCATGTACTGCAACTGTGATCTATTCAACAGCAGATCAAACATTACAAATGACTACAGAATTGACCTGTGTTTTAAAATTGATATTCCTCAAAAATTTAGCTTCATCTGAAATTCAGCATACAACTATTCAGAGCTTTCACTTGCGTTGGAAAAGATTACTTCTCAGCTTGCTGGCACAAAACACAAACAAACTAAACTCTCATTTGTTTCCTGTAAAATTAGGAACAACTCACTTATATAAGTGGAAAGTATTATTTAATAAATCTTACTTAGAAAACCATAGAAGATGAGCAGAGTCCTAAAGGACTAGATCCTAAGTACACAGTAGCTGAGTATTTGTTTTCTTTTTCTCTTCCTTAGACTTTGTTACTGTTAGCTTTGTTTTTTCTTTTGGCTTAGATAAAGGAAAGATCAGATTGAATTCTCCTGTCTTACAGATTGTATGAGAATGGAGTTCAAGGTAAAAATGACCTTTCCCAGACCAAATTTTTCTCTTACAATGTCAGTGTAAGCCTGGTCACACCTGTACCCCTGGAGAATAGCCTGCCTTTATGAACATATTTGCAGACATCTGCTCTTCCAAAAGTGATACATACCATAGGAATCTTTACTACTCCTCCATATATAGAATATCTTCATAGTGCAAGTTTGTAAGGGCCTTCAGGAGTTTTCCAGGTCAAACCTCTGCTTCAAGTAGCTTCAACTTTCCTTAAATCACTCCCAGCTGATGTCCGGGAAAGCTTCTTGTGACAAAAATTGCATGGCATGATCATGATTGGTTCCTGCACTCAATTGCTGTTACCAGTAGTGTTTTACCTGGTGCATAACCTCAACCTCCTTCGCATTCATTCCTGGTCCTACTGTCAGTATTTCTAATACTATTTCCACTGAACACAATTCCCTTCCTCTCTTAGCAGTTGTTTGATACAAGACAGACTGTCCTGACGTCATCCAAAATTCAGGAATAACGTCACTAATTCCAATGTGGTGTTACTATGTAGGCATTCTTTACTTTTTATGTTAGATGCATGAGGGGATATCTTTGCCTTAACTATGCATACCTTGAACAAATGACCTTCAGCTTATATTTATTACCTGTATTACATACACAAAAGGTTTCCCTGGTGAGTACATACATACATACTCAATACTCTCTCCCAAAATCATTAACATAGGGTCTCACCTCCTTGCACATGTTCAGTTATTTGGGGTGGGGGTCTCAAGACCCTCAGAGAGGAAGTAAGCAGTATTCCTCTTCACGACCACAAACTACCCTCCCCTTGTTTTTTTCCAAGTTGGCAGTTTTGGAGTGATATACTGGAGAGGGCACCCACACTGAACCAGATAACAATGACATACTGGGCTTCTTAAGTAGATAAGGGATGTTCTGCTTAGCATCAGATCATGTATGTTTTGTTAGCATTAGCAAGTTTTGTGAAAGCAAAGATTATTTAATTAAGGATATCATTGACTCCTTTCGGTCTCCTCTTCCCTGGACTATACAGCCTGGTTCTGTTCATACAGCACAGTTTGCTAACTTACTGAGCATCTGCTGCTCCGTCTCCCTGGTGCTTGTTTCAGAGATGCACATAAGGTACTTCTTGCTGTAGTTGGGATGCAGCTGCTTGGCACTTAGCAAGAGTCAAGTATGTCAGACGCCACTCTGCTAAAGAAGGAGGGCAAGCCTCATCTATGTGTAAAGCAGGAAAACCTATGTGGACTGATGATCTCTTCAGCCACAGATTGAGTTCCATAACAGAACTGTTACTGGCACCATTCTTACCATAAAGAGCCTTCTACAGATAAGCTCTGTCAAAGTATTTGAAATTGAGAACTTCTCTTAAATAATCAAAGAAACATGGAAAATTACTTGTCAGATTTGTTAGAATGACACTTTCCCTCCAGTCACTCCTTAATATTAGCCACAGTAGCTTACTAAAATTTATCTTTTAGGCTGGGATCTCTGCATCTAGGAATGAACTGGTGTAAAAGTGCAGTGACACAGAAAAGTGATCACCACAAATAGGTACAATTCACAAATATTAATTGGTCACACAACTACATGGAGTGTAACAAAAGGGAAATGTTCTCTTCTCCACAGCTGCCCTTATGGTTTGAAAGCAGGGCCTCTAATAATAATACAGCTATCAACCCCACTACTATTTGAACACGTTGGAGAAAAAAATGATGCATGCTCCCCATACAGATGATGCACAAAAAGCAGTTGAGGCAAAACATAAATTCTGTTCACTACATCCATAACAACAGACTAACCGCATTTATACCAGGAAATTTTGAGTGAAATATTACTAGCACAGCAATTGCATTCATTATACCCTTCACTTTGAGCATAAGTAGAAAACAAAACAAAAACCTGGACTACTTTTCTTCAAATTGTAAGTCACATGTGATTTACAGAAGTTCAGTTGAAATAAAGAATAATTTCATTTATGTCATGCCAATGAGAATGATAACCCAAACTTATTTTGTATTAACAAAGGGGCTCAGTTAAAATGCTGAGGAGAAACTGAAAGAATATGCAGTTCATATATGGCAAACTACAGTTGATACAATTTTTTATCCTACAACTCACATTGTTGTGTGACAATCACATCAAGATTAATGTACTTCCTCAGAGCAATAAGACATCTTCAGCATTTAGATTCTCACTGTTGTAGAGCCCTTTCGTATATTCAAGTTTTACAGAGCTTTCCAGAGCTGAGGATGATGGAAAAAAAGCTCCCCAAACCAGTCCATGCTTCAGAAAATTATAGCACATATCCAACATGGCTCCTTGCAATCTGAAAGCAACACAAAATCTATCTGGTATCACCTATAGAAAAATTTCTTTGCACACAGTTTGTGTGGTGAAAATTTAGATAAAGAACCATACCTTGAGAATTACTTATGCAGAACTGAATGCGAGCAACACTCTTGCATGATACTACAGGCAGATGCCAAAATGTTTGCAAATGCTCAAGCAATATTATCATTTAGCTGCCCAGCTGGTCAGTTTATGCACAAATTCCATTCTAAAATTGAGCCAAATTAAAAATAAATAGGTGTAATCTGAGGCAAAAAGTATAGTTTGCCATAAATTTGGATGATAAATAAAGATAAGATGGTTAGTGGTAACCAATATGGCTTCACTAAGGGCAAGTCATGCCCGACAAACTTGATGATGGAGTTACACTGTTAGTGGATAAAGGAAGAGCATCTACGTGGACTAATGCAAAGTATTTGATACTTCCCACATAACATTCTGGTTACCAAATTGGAGAAAAATGGTTTTGATAGATGCAGCACTCACTGGAAAAGGAATTGACTGGATGGTTGCACTCAGAGTGTTGCAGTCAATAACTCAATGTCCAAGTGGAGACTGGTGATGAGTGGCATTACTCAGGGATTGGTGCTAGGACTGGTATTATTTAATATCTTTGTAGGTGACACGGACAGTGGGATTGAGTGCACCCTCAGCAAGTTTGCAGATGACACTGAGCTGTGTGGTACAGTTGACATGAGAAGGAAGGGATGCCATCCTCAGGAACCTGGACAGGCTTAAAAAGTGGGTCTGTGCCAACTTCATGAAGTCAACAAGGCCAAGTGCTAGGTCCTGCACCTAAGTCAGGGCAATTCCAAGTACAGATACAGGTTGCGTGGAAAATAGCTTGAGAGCAGCCCTGAGGAGAAGGATTTGGGAGCAATGGTTGATGAAACATTCAACATGAACCAACAATATGCAGTCACAGCCCAGAAGACCAACAATATCCTGGGTTGCATCAAGAGATGTGTGACCTGCAGGTCAAGGGAAGTGACTTTGACCCTCTGTTCTTCTGAGACCCCACCTGGAACACTGTGTTTACTTCTGGAGCCCCCGGCACAACAAGGACATGGAGCTGTTGGAGAAGGTCCAGAGGAGGGACACAGATGATCAGAAGGCTGGAATATCTCCCCTATGAGGACAGGCTAAACAAACTGGAGATCCTCAGCCTGGAGAAGAGAAGGCTCCCGAAGGACCTTACAGTAACCTTTCAGTACCTGAAGGGGACCTACAGGAAAGCTGTGAAGGACTTTTTGTAAAGGCATGTAGCAACAGGAAACAGTTTTAAACTGGAAGAGGGGAGATTTAGACTAGATATTAGGAAGAAATTCTTCACAGTGAGGGTAGTGAGATCATGGAAGAGGTTGCTTAATAAGGTTGCGGATGCCCCCTCCCTGGAAATGCTCTAGGCCAGCCTGGATGGGGCTGTGAGCAACCTAGCCTATGGGAGGCATTGCTGCTTATAGCTGGGGATTTGGAACTAGATGATCTTTACAGTCCCTTCCAACTCAAAGCATTCTATGATCCTCTTATAAACAAACAAAATAGCAGTATGTTATCTTTTAAGTATGATTTCCAAATCATTTCTCTTTATTTTAGTTCCAGTTATCTGACAACAAATATATGCATGCCCCCATAATGGGGGGTACTTAAACAGCTGTCATTGAATTATAACTTTTTCAGTGGTCCAGCTTGAAGCTGGTTGATGCATTTACTATTTCATAAAAAGCATTATTCAGCAAGTAGATTCAATGAGGAATCATGCTACTCAATGGCATCTTGGCCAAAAATCATACCGCTTAATATAAACTGTGACACTGCTTTGAAATCTGATGTAAATAATTTTTACCAGTGAGATGGACAGGCTCAACATCCATTCATCTGTAGTTACACAATTAAATAAATGACAAGAGAACTTTCCTACTCCATCTATGCAAAAGAAGCTTGTTGATTCACATATCAAGGGAAAGCATTCAAGTAAAGTGTGTTCCTAACACATTTCAAGACATTGTGGAAAAGAATTAACATGAGTCAGAGAAATTTTTTGGAAACAGAATGCAAGACTATTTTTCCAATTACTACTGCAGAAGTGAAAACCCTTCAAGACTGAATTTGATTTTTATACTGCTGGTAATCACCTCATGCAAAAGGAAAATTCTCCAGAGCATTTTGTTTTGTGGGTGATACTCCCATTTCCCCAGCCGAGTTAGATTGAACATTTATAGCAGGGGTAAAGTGTTCTAAATTGGCTTGTATCAGTACAATGACTCAGTGATTACCACACAAGTGGGAAGATATCAAGCATTTGACATTGCTTCTCCTATTCTTGATGTCACAAAAGCAAATGCGAGAGAATTTAAACTCATTTTTATCACGTTATTTTAAAATTGTAACAGGGACTTTGATCATTCAAGAGCCTGTTAAATATTCAGGAAGAGAAGATTTTTCCTATGAATGTTTAGTCACTTTCAAGTATGATACTCATTTCTTCACATGAATACAATGTATCATCGTTTGCCCATTTCTCCAAAAAAAAATCCTAAAATTAAAAATTGATACTTCTATTCAACTGTAATGAAAAGATAATGAATACAAGCAGACACAAGATGGGGCTGTGAACCCCATGAACTATGCAACCTGTTTGCACAGAACATGTGTAAATCTTTGAGACATTCATGAAATGAAGTTTAACTTTGAAGGACGGCACAGTAATTTAAGTGCCTTGCAAACAGTGGCAGAATTAATGCTACAATCTTTAAACATAGGACGCTTGTCCTGCTGGCATCAATACACTAAAAAGCAATGTTAATCCCATTCAAGTGTATTTGATTGTGTTTCATCATAATATGAATCACACACTACTAGGATATCTATCATTTTAACCAATGAGCTGAAATTAAGCACCTGGGAGCACTGTAACTAACTCATTCTGTTGGCTAGGTTTTCCTTTGCTCATAACCTAAGTCAAGGTGGCTTCTTCAGTCTCCTACACACACACTTTCCACTGCTCCTGGTTGCAAGCTGCCTGCTATATTAATGACTCATCCCCATTGTAAAGTACCAGTTCAGACTTCTCATTAATCAGCTTAAGCATGCTGGGTTTTGCAGTGAGCTCAAAGCCTCTTGGAATCACTAGTTTATGAATAATTTAAGTTTGAGCGTTACAAACACAGGGAAGGGGTATGGACACCTCAGAGCAGGATGTTGGCAATGACCCTTAATATTCACAAAAAATACTTGTGATCATGAGCCTTTCTTTCAGCCCACTTCAGGGTTTTTCTGGTTATTTATCATCAGTCAACACACTGCTTTCAAAATGTGATTGTTAAATCTGGTGAACGGCCAGGCAGTCACCTCGGTTGACATGCTTGTGCAGAGATTTAGTACTACATCACTGCCTAGTCTAACCCTCCTGCAGACAAGCCACTATCTATCTTGTTCAACAGTGTGAAAAACCTAGAATAAATAACGAGGGCACTGTACTGCAAATAGATGGGGAAGAAAAAAGTCTCCCTTAAAGCATACTGCAAAAGGCACTGAATGCTCTATATAAATGAGACAAACACAGAAAAACATTTTAGCTTGTGGAGAATAGTGTTTACTTTTAATGGACTATTGCTACTTTCTCCCAACATTATCATGATGCTGTCTAACTGTACAAGAAATTGGGCATTGCTTGGGTAGGACTTTTCTTTTTGATAATGAGTAGGATAAACAAGAAAGCAAACATCAGCATCTTAAGTTAAAAAAATTTATGTAGCTCTAAGAGTTTTTAGGAGCAAAGTTTAAGAGGCTGAGGTCTGTCCCTTACAGAAGTCAGACTACATACATTACAGAATCAAAGAACGACATGGTAACATTGTGAGGCAGAAGGGACCCATAAGGATGAAAGTTGGTGATTCTCAACCTCCAATTGAAGATCTCTCTGCTCTCAAAGGTATCACCAACCTTCTCCTGATATTTGGTCATCCACAGACTTACTTAGCATACATTTAAGATCTGTATCCAAGTCACTGATGAAAATGTTATAAAAAACCCAACAACCTGGCCCTAAAACGGAGCCCTGCGGAACCCCAGCCTATTATTCTAACCCTCTGAGCAAGACCTGTCAGTCAACTGTTCACCCATCACATTATCGTTTTGTCTGTATACTGTATATAGTCCAGCTGTATACCGGACATTTTGTCCAGAAGTATACTATGAAGAACAGTATCAAAAACTTCACTGAAATAAAAATTATATCTCTGGCTTCTCTTGGTTAATTAGGTTAGTAACTTTGCCATAAAATGAGCTTAAGTTCATTAAGCATGACTTTCCCCTTGTGAATTCGTTTTGGCTACGACCAATGACTACATAGTCTTTCAGGTGTTCAGTTTCACAGTTTGGTTTGGGAAACAAGGGGAAGCAGGCCAGCCCATCTGGTTTGCAGCTATCTAGAACTTACAGAAGCCATCTCTGCCTCCGTTAAAAGAACCAGGGCTAACGTTACGGAGTCAGACACTATCGCCCCCAAGCCAAATCCTCTCTGGTCACCCTGTGACACTATGCCAACTCCTCCTTTGTTCCCTTTTGTCTGCTAACCTCAGCCTGGTGCTGGCAAACATCAATGAAAGATAAATACAAATGCTCCTACTAGCAGAAGACACACATTTAATACGTTATTCCCTCAGAACGGACAGATTAGATTCACCACTTTTTACACTCCTTTCAATTTCCATTAACTGTTTCTTAATTATTTATGCTATAACTTCATTTTACTTTATTTGAAAAAACTTATTTCTATTACTAAGCATAAAATAACTTGGCTTCATACTATATGCTGAAACAATTATCACACAAATTCTAGGGTCAAGAGCACTGTTAGCAAAACCATGTGTAACTCATGTAAATTCATGTTCACCCATAAGTCAGGCTGTCAGTTTGTCCTCTGCTGAAACTTCAAAACACTCAGTCACACTGACATTCCAAGAGGATTTACCACTGAGAATAACAAAATAATTCTTCCTTCTCACTTCTTACACTGATCAATGAATCATTTGATATAGAGATTAGAGCTAAGGCACAGCAGCTCAAGAAATTTGGTTGATATGTATGTGATGCATCAAGACTGTGTAACTTGACATACAGCTTAAAATTTATATTTTCAAGGTATTGAACATCATGTATTAAGCACGTATATATCAGAGCAGTTGCACTGACTTAACACTACTTTACTACCATGATCAATTACTGCTTATCTATCTAGGCTGTAATCTTCCATAAATCATTGCAGATATACATGCAAAATTTGTTAAGAAAGATTTTTTTTATAGTTCTAATTGAGTAATTGGGTATAAAAATTAACTAACTGGAATATAAGCTACTGATACATTTTCAGAGAAGGGCTGGTCAATCAGTCACTGTCTCATTGGACTTCTCTCAGTATACAAACACAACAAAGAGCTAAGGTTGTATGCCTGCACTGTAAGGTAGATAATTTTCAGAGGAGGTTTTGTTCTGAATGATCATACATATATCTTTTTTCTCTGAAAAACACTTAGATGCTGCTCAACAGCAACTGATGGAGTTTTGGCTGTACGCATCCCAAATTCAGTTTATACTGTGGAAAAGGACACAACCAAATAAAATCTATCAGAATGAAAGCGCACATTAAGGTATATAGACAAAAGTTCATGAAAGAACAGTAGGTATTTTAAAGCTGATACACCTCTAACGCTGAATAAAGAGCAACTTGCATCAAGTGTAATGATGACAATGATCCTAGGAAAGGAAATACGTTCATGTCCATTTGCGAGGGCTCATACTGCTGCTGTTCATCATTTCCTTGGTTTTACACTGTGAAAAAAATACAGTATGGAAATCTTATCTTTTCCTTTTCAGTAACTATTTCTGAAACAGTTTATTTGATATTAGGTTTTGGCTGGTGTGACACAGTAACCTTATTTTTAACACAGTAACCTTTTTTTTTTTTTTATCTTCCAGCATCATTCCACTAAAACTTTTTTTTCAATGAGACAGTTTTAAACCTTACTTAAAAAAGGCATTTTAATTTTTTAAAATCTGATCAACCACCTCCACTTCCAGATTATAAAACTAAGCATTTATAGCCCTAATGCTCGTCTTAGACATTCTAGTGCAAAAATTCAGAGGAAAAAAAAGACAATAGCAATGTACACCTGTTTGGGAGACATGTAGACTTTATAGCAACTAGGTAGGAAAACACAGATGTCATTAAATATTTGATCTAAAACACTGCAGAAAAGTTTGTCTTAACCCCACCGAGATCTTTTCAGATATTTTTGGCCTCCATTAATACTCACTGACTTTGTTTCCTACAGTCGAGTCACAATATTTACTGCTTTACCTGAAGGCTTTACAGCATCAACTGGTTATTCAGCTGCCACTCTGCAACAAGCAACTAGCCAAGATTAATTTCAGAAATATTTCCCTGCAGTGTGACAGGCAAGGCAGATGGAAATAAATTGCCTTCTGAGCATAAAAAAAAATGTATATTTACTGATCAAGTCATCTGGACATAAGTGAAACAGTTTGTTTTTTTCTCCTTATGGGCACCAGCTCTCACAGAGTTAGTTCACTTCAGCTCATGCAGTTTATATCAGCCAAGCCAAAGGCACAGATCTTCATGACTCACTCTGAAAAGGAAGGGCAAAGCTTACCTCTTGCCAGTGACTGCCAGAATCAAGACAAAATCCTAAAACACAATTAAGACTGGATATACGAGGTTCAGTGAGTAATACTCTAATGCTCGTGTCTTGGTAACACTGCTTAATTTCTTTCCAGTGGACAAGCACTCACAACTTTCCCAGTGGAAGTTTGTGTTTGTTCGTGCCCTAAATACATACTTTTCTGGTACAAAAGTGGTTGAGCAGAAGAAACAACGTACTTTCACTAATGCTACATACAGATGGCACCTCACTGTCAGATAGCAGCCTCAGACCTCAGCTCACCACGGAAAGGGGCTGCCCACAGTTGACAAAAGTCCCAACAATTCAGTTGGGCTCACTTCTAAAAAAACCTTTGGTTTTCTGCCTGAAATACATTTTCTTCCCTCTTCTGTTTTTTGTTTTTTGTTTTAAAGCTTTATGATCACAGACTGCAAACACAGCAACCATTTGATGGCTGGACAAGACAATCTAAGGTTGGCCTTTTCCAACCTTCATGATTTTTTGATTTGTTACCTGTTTCTCATAGTCATGGTTCTTCTGGTCGATGCCCCCTCAGTTAGAGCCTCAGTCCCATTCTCACCATGCTTTTCAATCCAACAAAGCCAGCTCTCACCTGGTGTCCATCTAGTACTGACCTGTTATAATGAATGGTCCCATGCCATTACACAAGAACATGTCCCGGCTCCTGAAGCTACAACTTTGACAGTGACTGGGCTTCTCTTTTCCATATGTTGAATGGATTGTTTATCCTGGTACCAAGTTAAATAGTCAGTGCTGGACCTCTTGGATCACAGCTCCTGGTAGTTGAAATCTGCTAAAATGCATCATTGACAAGACCTGTGAGAACTCTCAACACACTAAATTCAGGGAGTATCACTGTTTCTGCTCCACCACTTAGATTTTACATTTAAACTGACCCCGAGATTTAAATATCTTAGTTAACTTCCTATTTAAGAAAGCTATTTAAGAACTCTTAACACACTGCTGTATTCATCAAAATACTAGAGGAGATTTCCAGTTCAAATTAAACATTTTTTTTATCCCCCCCCATAACAAATTTCTTAGCTTTAGTCATGGCAATCTGACACTACTTGCTAGTCCATATCCAACCATTTGTGAATTAACAGTGGACTTCCTACATAGGAATTTAACGAAGTAATGAACTCTAGAGGCTCAGCTTGTCAAAATCACTGTGAAATCATTGTGAAATCACTGTGCAGAAGTCTTAACCTGAGTTTCCACTGGAAAATTTGACTCAAATAGTTGTATACATTTGTATCACAAAACTAGTCTGTCTTTACCAGATAAGACTGCCAGAAACAATATCCATTAATATAGTTATTTCACCAGTATGACATACTCTGAGATATTTCCTTAAACTTCTTTTTCAAACAGCAAAAGCTGTGTTGACATTTAGGACAAAGTTGCTTGGAGAACTACACCAGTTTGTCCCTGCCTTCTAAATGTAATCAGCTCCTCTATCTACCATAACCTCTCTTGTACACACCAAATCTGTCCAAACTTCCCATACATTCAGGGACAAATTTAACCTCGCTGGGGTAGTATTGATCTGCCAGTGCTTCTCGGACATTTCTTCTCCTTTACCATAAGTTACTAGACTGTATTAAGTTTATTCCATCCAGTACAGTGTTACTGCTGAGAACAAGCCTATTTTGAAGTCTGTGAAGTTCACAAGCAAAAGATGTGCTTTGATGCTTTCTCTTCTTCTAAAACTGTACAACAAAAACTGGCTCCCAGTCTCTACTCTGGACAACTTCAAAATTTCACAGGCTACTTATTGAGGTCCATTTGAAGTGGGGAGTGATGAGCTTTGCACCACTACAAAGGCAAACAGTTCCAGAGACTACCATGGTTTTCAAGTCAAGAGCTTTTTTTTTCTTAAAATTTCTGTTCTCTTCACAGAAACACCAAGGTTGGAGAAGACCTGCAAGATCATCAAGTCCAACCATAACCAATAGTTCTCACTAAACCATGTCCCTCATCACAACATCCAAACTTTCCTTGAACACATCCAGGGTCAGTGATTCCACCACCTCCCTGGGCAGCCCATCCCAGTGCCTGACCACTCTTTCAGGGAAGAGAACATTCTGGAAGCAAAATTTAAAAAGCAAAAATAAAATACTGCTGATGCAAAGCAGTGCCTTCTGATTGCAAACAGTATGTTCATGAGAAGATGCTTTAGACACCATGCCGTGACATGAACAGATGTGATCACAATAGTCTACACTTCTGTGCTTTGAAAAAGTTATTGCTTTTCTTTTTTGGGGACGAGTGGAAAGGCATTAGTAGGAAAAAATAGCTATAATTCAGGTAATATCCTTTGAAGGGCTATACTAAAGATGTTAAGGCAAGAAAAGCACTCAAGTAACATGAAACACCATCTGCTTTCCTTTAGCTTCTGAAGTGTAGCAGCATTGTCAATATTGCCAACATTAGTCACTCTCCTCATAGTACTGGATGTTTTTCTTATGCTCTCAGCTCTCAATCAAAATTACACAACCACATCTTATTTAAAAAAATTAAGAAGAAACCTGATAGATCAGAAAACTGTAAAAAGTCACAAGTTCAGAAAAGTTAAAACTACATATTTAACAGTTAAATCTGTATATTTAAACAGATTTGAGCCAGATAACTAATTATAATACATTGATAAGATTATTCATAGATTAATAAACATACTCCAGGGAATTTTTCAAAGTAGTTTCCACATATTCAAAGGAAGAATAGGTCACTGAGTTAGAATCAGATTTTTTAATATAGCCACAAAATATTTCAAAGATCTAGTTCTAAGCCCCATTCTAATACTGAGATAGCTTGTGAAATTAATGGGACACCCTGACTTCTTAAGTCACAGCATTCAAGCACTGTCTCACCTTGATCACAAGTCTCACTTCTTCCTCATCCAAGCACAGCCTGCATTACTGCCTAGGAAAGAAGAAAGAAAACTCTACCTTTCCTGCATACTTTACACTTATCAGTATTTTGTGTGACTCAGCTGCCTCACACCGTTTTTATTTTTACGCAAAGTGAAGTTTTGCTATTCTTGAGCAAAAAGTATGTCATAGGACTGCCTACTAACAGCACCCCATGAATGCTATAGGCACTGTGCTCCAGCCAGACATCAGCACATCTTCAATTGGCAGACACAGAAGTGCAGCCCAGGCCATGCTGCTCACAAGTGCTTTTAGTTAGACTCAGCACACTGAGCCCAGAGTGATTTGGACCCCATTCAGCGCAGAGATCACCTCAAGCCAGGAGCTGCTCCTGGAGACAGACACTCTCAGATGCATCTGTACAGTAACATCAATCTAAACATCAGTCTAGGCCTTCATTAAAAGGCAAAGAGACAACAACAAAATCATGTCATTCTGTTCATCTCTCTGAAGTGGAAAGTTAAGGCTGCACTATGTTATAACTTGTATCTTTTAAAGACTTGAGTGCACCATGACTATGTAAGTCACAGAAGGCTTGTATCACCAACAATATCCACCAGTCACAAAACACAATGTGAAGATCCTCACATAGCCCATGCATCCAGGACTTCCATGGGAGCTTGGGCACAGGTGGTGAGGGTGCCTCAAGCCAGGATGTAATGCTACAATGCTTCCTTAATGTCAGGTATCCCTGAATTTTACTAAGGTCACTTCAGAGTCTTGTGCCAGCTCTTAAATTCCATGCAGGGCTAGGGATTGAGAATTGAAGTAAGAAAAAGAAAACTGTCAAGTATCTTATTACTTCCACTGCACGCTATCATAGATGATGGATTTTAACATACCCAACAGCCCTCGGGGGAGCATCACCAACTTTCATAAACTGAAGGATAGGAAAATTAAGGCTCAGCTTCTCAGGTTTTTGAATTCTTCATTTTTTATTACTTAAAGTACCAAATACTCAAGAACACAGTTTCAACTGACTGATCCTCTAGCTCACCCTGTTTTAATACCAGCATCCTGACATCCTGATCTCGCCCAGGACTTGGCATACACATGCTTAAATTAACACACTTGCACTAAAGAACAAACAAGCATACACATGATACCTTACAGGAGCCATAACATCATATTTCTCTCAGCCTAATCTGTGGGAGGCAGTTCTCAGAGTCACTTTTCTTTTCTTTTCCTTCATCCTTGTGGATGAATTATCACAGAGTATTTGGATATTCAAAATGAGACAGCCTTTAGAAACAGTTATCAAGAAATAGGAAGTTAGTCCTCTGAAAAAATCAGACCTTCTTGGATGTCAGTGCGGATAATCTGAAGCACTGATTTAAACTGTGCTTACTTTCAAACCATTAATTTTACAACTTAGAATGGAGGAGACAGACTATGAGATCATCCGCTTTGCTGGCCTCCAGCTGCTACTGTCAGTATAGATGTCGGGGAAAGGAGACATGCATTTGACACGTGAGCAATCTATTCTCTTCATTTACTACAATCAGATCAACAGCTACTACTAACAGTGGTCACCAACACGTGCTTAGATGTCATCTCTAAGCTCCTTCATCACTGAACACCCAGACTTCAGCATCTTTCTAAACATAAAACAAACTTCTATTACACTGGCATTGTTTCAAGTTTATATTTTACCAGTCAGAAACACATAAGGTCGAAGTGCTTGGAATTAAGTAAACTATGCAGAGTCATGGGCATTGTTTTTTAAAAGCCATTTTGTTTTTATCAGGCTTTATGGCTGCAAGATTTTCATGGTAGAACCATCGTTAACCTCTTTGGTTTATACTACTGAAATCTTAGAAATTATAAAAAAACAAAATGTGAGGCTACCAGGCTTACTACATATCATCTACATCACATGGATCCCTCTAGCATCACCAAAATCCTTAACTTAAATCCAGAAAAAGATGGAGTGAGAGCAGTTAGCAAACAGGCAGCAATATTAGAAAGCATCTTCGTTTCAGGAAACAGCATTACAGCTAACGCAGACAGAGCCAAGAACATAAAGGAGAGAAGCACTAGCACCGTATAATTTCTATGTTACCAAACCTTCAATTACCCTGTAGAGAATGAGAAAATTTCATCTTTCATTGTAGAAGGAAGAGGAGACTGAAGAACAAAGGAAGCATTTTTGAAAGCAATCATGTAAGCGGAGCAAGCAACTAGTAAGCAGATACAGAAGAACTACAGGAGAAAAAAATTAGATTTAATCACTGCCCCAGCTGTCCTGTTATCTTATCATGGCATCCCCTGTACCCAAAGGTAAGCCAGATATCCTGCTCTTCTTGCCTGTAAAGTGAAACAACAAGGGACACTATACACTATTTCTCTACAACATGTATACTACAGAGAAGACTAACTTTCCTTTCTCCTTCCCCTTCACCCCCTAATTTATTGTTTTAAGGAAAAAAAAAAAGATCACAGCATTCACATTTCTACAGTGTTCAAATTACTACTGCAATTTTTTTCCTTTTTAATTATCTCCCATTATTAAATGTTTCTTTAAAACAAATAATGATTTAAATATAGAACATAACTGTTGTATTTGGCACCCAAGAATTAGGTATTAAAAAAGAGCAGAACAAAACACAACTAAGCACATAGCATCACAACACAACAGACAGTCTAAAAACCCATAGTAAAAAAAAAAACAATTTGAGAAAAGGAATAAACTGACAAAAGCTTTCACTAATAATCCAGCTTTCATAGTCTAATGAAAGGAAATTTCTCATGGTACTTTCAGTGAAACTATTAAGACCTTTTACTTGATCATTTAGTTCCCATACCATTTCTGGTGAAAAATGTTTGAACTAAGTGAGGAAACAGATTCTTCAACCACTCAAATTCAATAAAGAAATGTAAAGAAAAACAACGCTAATAAAGACACCTTCAGACATTTCTATATTCCAGCCATTTTCTTATCACTTGCCTCTAATGCTTCAATACATGTATTCTCCTAATGTTACTTTTTTTGATAACAGCTGAGTTAGCTACAAGGTGATATCGCTATGAGAACCGGACTCTTTTCACTCACCACTTTGTAAAAAGTAGATCAACATAACACAAATCATCAAGCATTAACCTGTCATGCATAAGAATAGTTTTGGGGCAGAGTGGTTCTCAAGGATTGCAGCAAACATTATATGCCACTGTCAACCATACCCATGAATTTCCACATTCTGAATGCTTTACGATGTATTCACCTCCGCAAAAGCCTTCAACTTGCTTACTACAACAGCATGACACGCTCATGCATTATATATATAGACAAAGCAGAAACAAATTACCAGCTCTACAGGTAGGGAAACAGGGCTTATCAAATCCTCAGTAACTCAGTGCCAAGTCTCAGGACATTTATGATGGAACAAACCAATTCCTCCAGCTTCTGCAGCAGTCTCCGATACTGATTTCAGAACAAATCGAAATGCATCACAGGCATTTTAAGCTCAGAGTTAGAAATTCATTTTTCCTAAGTATGAGCCCTTGGGGTATTTCAATTCCACAGAAATTGTATCAGTGAACATTTTCATTATGGAAACAGGTAGCATTTAGTATTCAGTATTTTGTTTATGAAGGATCCTGGAAGAACCTGGTAAAATCTTCACTCAATCCATCCAACCTTGAATTTTCTTCTTGAATTTTCAAATGAATGTCACTACCCTCACCTCCACAAACAAATTACTTAGCATTTCTTTGCAGAGCAAACACTTTTAATTTTCTTTTGACATCTTAGGAGGAAGGACAGACTTCACTGAAGAGTCACCACTTGCAAATGTCACTCTTTTTGTTTTGTTTTCTCTTGACTAGTTGCTTGTCTGCTAATAGACAGACTATCATAGAATCATTGGCTATACTTCTTTTCATGGGCAAAAAATCAAATTCTTAATCATTACCTCTTAGAAATGTAGCAGCTTCAGAAGTATCCCTCAATTCAAGTAGAGATACCCTGGCAAGGTCTTCAGATGTTCTGTATTCCCCAGTCTCATCATAGCATAGAATTACTGAATTCCTGGAGTTGGACTAATGACTTTCAAAGATTCTTACCAACTCCCCTCCAATGAACAGGGACATGCACAGATAGATCAGGTTGCCCAAGGCCTGGTCCAGCCTCACCTAGAAAGTTTTCAGGGACCAGGCATCCACCACATATCTGGCAACCTGTTCCAGTGCCTCACCACCCTCCTTGTCAAAGACTTTTTCTTTTTTAGACCCTGCTAAACAGTCTACCCCCTTGTTTCCTGTAGCTCCCCCTCTAAATACTGAAAGGCTACTACTATCAGGTCACCTCAGAGCCTTCTCTTCTCCAGGCTGGACAGCCCCAGTTCTCTCAGCCTGTCCTCATAGGAGAGATGTTTTATCCCTTGAACTCTTGTTGTGACTCTACCTCTCCAACAGATCGGTCTTTCCTGTGCTGTCAACTGTACATCTGGACACAGTACTCCATCTAAGGCCTCACCAGCACAGAGTAGAGGGGCAGGATCACCTCCCTCAACCAGCAGGTCACTCTTCTTTTGGCGCACACCAGGATACTGTTGGCTTTCTGGAGTGCAAGAACACATCACTGACTCATGTCCAGTTTGCCATCCACCAGAATGCCCAGATCTTTTCTGGCAGGGCTGCACTTAATCCTTTCGTCCCCCAGCTTGTACTGGTAGTAAAGGTTGCCTCAACCCAGGCACAAGATTCTGCATTCGTATTTGTTGAACCTCACAAGGTTCACCTTGGCCCACTACTCAAGCCCGTCTAAGTCCTTCTAGGTGGCATCTCATCCCACTGATGTGTTGACTGCAACCTACAGCCTGGCATCATTAGCAAACCTGATAAACGTGTACTCAATCCAACTGTCAATGTCACTGATAAAGATACCAAAGAAAATGGTCCCAGCACTGACTCCAGTGGAATACCACTCGTCACTGGTCTCCATCCAGACATGAAGCCATCAACCATCATTCTCAGAAATCAATCAATCCTGCAGCCAGTTTTGTCCATTGAATAGTCCATCCATCAAATTCATATCTTTCCAGTTTGGAGAGGATGCTGTGGGGGTACTGTGTCAAAAGCCTTCCTTTGAACTGCTACAAAGAGAAACCTACCTCTGCATGTTTTACATACATAGCATCCTCAGTCCTCAGCAAGGAAAAAGGACACACATAAGACAGAAAAAAGCTTTCCTTTCTTAAGTACCAAAATAACGCTGCTTAAGGTGAAGATTTATTTATTTATTTATAATTCATCCCCGCTCCTACCCCCTCAAAGTAAGTTGTCATTAGGGAAAAAAAAGAACCCCTAGCTATTTTTCAGAAACTTTTTGCACTTTGTAGACCTTGCTGGATTTTCACAGATTACCTCATGTGCTGACACTGCTTCCATCTTTTATCTGTTGAACTCATGTTTTGCTAGTTGTTTATTTTCACATGCTGTCCCTTTTTTGAGTAATGCAGATTGCTCCTCCAGCATGTATTTCTCCCCCCACTACTTTGGCTACTGTTTCTGTATAGCTGTTTTGGGTCCATTATTTAGGCTAGCTTACAACCTACATTATTGATTTCATTCCCACGCAGACCTTATAAACACAAAAATAGCCCAACAATCACTTATCTTCAGTGTCTCATTGTATTAAGTACACTTTCCATCCTTCTGTAATCTCTGTCATACTTATCTCACTTTTGTTCATTGCTCTTAATAAATAATATAGGAAAAAGCACACTACTATTGAATTCTCTTCTGCTTGAATGATTAAGAGTTCTTCTTTTTTCCTGCAGGAAAATTTGAAACTGAGTCCTCAAAGCATAGCTAAACATACTACTTGTCATTTGTCGGCTCCTCCTTGAGAGATTTGGTAGATGTACAACTAAAGTGAAGCTTTAGGACAAGGCTTCATCTAGTTTCTTCTGATATTAAAAAAACCCAAACAGAACCATAATAGAATCATGTACTTGTGGAATTACGCATCAAAATGTAATTTAATGAGGGGCAAGTTAATTGAAACATAAGAGGTGCTGAATGTTCAGTAAAGGTTCAGAAATATTATTAGGCCAATATAGTGGACAACACATCTGAAATTCTCAAGTAAGTATCACTCCTTGTGATGTAGCTACTATATATACAGACAAGCAAAATCTTATGGTTTTAAATTCTTTTCTCTGCCTTCTCTCAGATGCTCTATGGTGCATTTGTTTTGATACAACTGGAATTTCATCTTTCTCAGAGGCCCAAAGAAATGAAACCAATGATGGGGGTTGGAGTCGATGACTCCAAAATCTTAGGAGTTGGAAGGGATCTCTATGATCTCATTTATCATCTAATTTCAGGACTACATTGTAGTTTGTGGAACAGTATGTCTTACAAACTAAACATTGAGAAATTGTTTTTCCAGCAATACGCCTCATAATACAAGACTCAGATTTACTATGTTTTTCAGAAGTCTTTACATACTGTACTTGTCTATTCACACTGTACTGAATTCTCCTTTTTAGAAAAGGTTCCTACAAGCTCCGTACTAACAAAGATGACATTTACAAGTCTTACCATGAGCCTTTTTTCTCCTCAACTAATTTTATCATGGTGGGAGTATGTCAGTTATTTACGGCATGCATTTGGGTGGAGTGTGGGGTTCTGATTGCCAACTTGAGGAACTTTTGTTGTTGGACTTCTTGGCCAATTCTGATCATTTAAACGTGGATAAGGCTTAGTAACACCATAAAGCACAAGTAAACCGCATGTTAGAAATATCTATTTTAGGGCAGTTATAATAATTCTCAAGTTAGTCACCTTAAACTTAAAATTTTAATTACAGGCCACTCAAATTTCAGTGAACAATATCTTAATTTTTAATTCTGAAGTGATTTATTTTACTGCTGCTCAGAAGGAAACAGCAAGTAGCTGTTGCCCTCTAAAACACATTAAGAAAGAACAATTTACATTTCCTTTTTAAATGGAAATATTAAAATTTCTAGAGTTGGGCAAATAAAGCTTCATTGAATTACTTTCTCCACATCTATGACAGGCTTCCACTACATAGACTGCAATATCTGGTGTTAACGTAGTACATTATTTCATTTTTTTAAGCAAACACTGCTTCTTCCCTTTCATAGTCTATAAACTTAGAGTAAGAACATCAGATCCAAAGGCAGTCTTCCCTACACTCACTTCAGAGAAGGGAGTAAAATAACCAGGACAAACCTACATTAGCTCTTATGTTCTAGGTTTTGGAGAACTGATTTTGGTCTGTTTTTCCACCGAGAGTTCTCTGCAGAGAAGAGAGAAAATCTCAACGAGTGTTTCAAGAAAGAGTACTAATAAGTGACAATGTTTCGGATTGAAGGAAGATGCCTCACACCAGTTAATAAAGAGATTTTTAAAAACATTTTCATCATAATCTATGACAGAAAAGACAGTGTACTGTTCACAAGTTTAGAAGTGGTAATGAAGAAGAAGGAATTCAGAGTACTCAACAGATCAGGAACACAAAAATCTATGAACTGAATCTCAAGAGCAAAAACTGAACAGTCCTGTTGTGATATTTATGTAATTATGTATTTGATCAAGTCATTTAAACAAAACAAAACCCAACCTGCCTAGCACTTGTTAGCGGGAAACATTGAAATCATGAGCTATGTATAATTGTTCCGAATTACAGTTCAGAGATGCTATTTCTCCCCTCTACTTCAGGCTGTTAAATTCAGAACCTAACAACAGTTTAAAAGTCATCAGAAATATCTCAGTAGTTTCCATTCCAGAAGAACCTACCTAATGCCCGTAAACACCCACAATGACAAATTCCCTTCCCAATCAAAGTTTCCAGTGTGACAATTATGTCCATAAAACTCTGTTAAGTTTACATTCTTTCTAAAATTCATTTCAAGTGAAGTCACTTAGCAAATTTTTTGCACCAGAGTATTCCTGAGGAAGTAAATGTATGCAATTAGTCTTGGACTACATGGTACTTTATTATGAAAAAGTTCTTAAATATAGAATAACTAAATATAAAATAAAGTAAAAATGAAGGAAAGCTTGTCACACAAAAAAATAGCCACTACTTAATTCTATCTCAACAGTGCACAAGAGAAAGAAATTTGAATACAGTCTTTACAACACCTGACTTCAAAAACATCCAGGAAAACGTGTTATGACATAAGTCCATCATAAAATATTCTAGAACACTTAGACAAATCTAATTCATATTACCATTTCAATTGAACTCACTATTCCTTTTATTCACATTTTATTACCAAACATGAAAAACTACAACAAATGCACATGCAGAAATTTGCCAGAGAATTTGCACAGTCCCTTAAGAAAGGCTTTGTGCGTTTGAAATATTGCCAAACCAATAACAGTGGCCAAATGCATAGTACAAATAACAAATTGAAAATAATCAATATAGAAAAAACAATAGGCTGGTACAGCCGGATAATTTTGAATAATAGATAAAATCATGAGAACTAAAGTTTGTGCATACACCATTTGTGGACTTAACTGAGATTTCCTCTTTTTCCTGAATAACAAAGTATTGAACTATGCATGAGAAGATTAATTATAGGAAAAAAGATCTCTAGCAGGACCAAGATGGGTGGGATGGATTATCCTTTCCTTTTTCAAGTTTCTTCAAGTTTCTTCAGTCTACGACAACAAAACAATTCTACTGAATAAGTTGCAGAGAAGTGTAGAGTCTCTCCTTCTCTCCTACTACAAGGTGAGTATTTTCACAGTAAGAATAAAAACCAGAAACCCAGTAGGCTATAAACCAAAAACATTTAATGCCACAACCAAAACCAGGCAAAACTCTCACAGAGCATTTAGTCAAGCTGTGGAACTCCTTTTCATAGGACAGCGTAGTTGCAGAGAGTTCCTTGTATGCAAATAAGCACTGGACAAATGGAAGAGTACTGCATAGAAACATACTGCCTTCCGTACAGCACCAGCAAATGTGAAAGTCTCTCAATAGCAAACCCCTGATGGC
The DNA here is from genome assembly GCF_905368555.1 of Meleagris gallopavo. Taxonomy (NCBI): domain Eukaryota; kingdom Metazoa; phylum Chordata; class Aves; order Galliformes; family Phasianidae; genus Meleagris; species Meleagris gallopavo. The sequence continues at coordinate 15,455,656 of NC_139407.1, forward strand.
AAAGGGGGAATACTAGGGAGTGACATTATGGCAGCCCATGTCCAGCATCTTTGATTCCTGCCGCCAGTAGTGAATGTTCACCGTTGTTATTTCAGGAATTTCTTGGGTGTATATAATTAGAACTTAAATTATTTGCTCTTCTAGAGCAATGAGATGGCATGACTTACTTAGTATGAAACACTTCTACTGTTATGAAATGCTATTTTAGACTCAAGTGTTTCTCAACCTTATCATATCTCAAAATCAATTTATTCATTCACTCCGAGCTTGTTCATCAAGGCCAAAAATCTAGAACAACAAAAAACATCCAGTAGCTGCAGAATAGTTCCTAGACAAACTACAATTGATGCTCTCATTCTTAGACATTCCAGGCTCAAATAAGGCCATGACAGCACACATTAACTGGAGCTCAAGCATTTAAATTACATAAAACTCTTTCCCTTTATAAATCCAGAAAGATTTCAGTAACTTACAAATTCATTTCAGTAACTTACAAATTCAACAAATTCAACAAACTTACAAATTCAAGCACAAAAAACACCACCAATTGCAAGCACAGTTTAGCCCTGAATCCTCTGAAGCTGCAACACCAAGAGATGCATTTGAGTTTGGAAAAATCAGCGTCACATCTGAGTTTGACATTGTTCTGTGGACATTCTCCTATGTCTTTGTACTAAAAGCTTTTAGCTAGAAACACAGTTCAAAGAGATTGCTGCTAACCTTTGTTTTCTTGTTACTCTAAGCAACCTAATCTTTAAAAGCTGAAGACAGACTGTCATGACTTAAGTAATATTTTAATCATTTCAAATTTGAAAGGACAAGGGATCCATGAGGTTTGGGCTGTGCATGAGGAGACAGCTGGCATCAAGATTTCTTCCAACATTCAGAAACCACTGACAGCGCAGATTCTAAAATGCTATAGAAGTTCTTGTGAATTTTAACTAATGCAAATAGTTCTTGTGGAGAAACAAGACAATGCCCAACTTCAGCATCCAACACCAGCTACGTGTCCCTCTGAGACAGACCTCTTACTTTACTTATTTTCACCTAATGAGCTCAAGCATCCTGCAGTGGTTATCTGAGGTTTTTCTGCACTCTCAGGCAGAGGAAAAGATCTGCAACAATTTTCAGCACGGAAAAGCTTACTGAACATTACACTGGTGATAAAGCCCTAGAAGGCTTATTAGATCATCCTCTAAACTCTATCTGCGTGTGTCTGAATTGAAACTGATTTAGGGAACCTATAATCATGTCTACAGTCAACAGACATCTGGGCAGCTTGAGTTCTGACTTGCAACATCAGCATTACTAATTGGAGTAAGTACTAATTGCATCCTTCTGCCTCCCAGACACTGAGAGAATTCCAGACTTCCCACCTCAGATTTCCAACAGACTAGAATGATTTCTTCTAAAGATGACAAGTGAAATTGAACTTTTAAGTACTTAGAAATAACATGCAAGATCTTTAGAGTTGACAAGCAGATAATTTTAGTCAATAGAAATATTTGAATCCCCCAGTCTAACAGGTTGCATTTTTTTCTGGGTAAAATTAGAAAACTCCTAAGGCAAATAAACCCAATACACATACAAAGTCTTGAGTACATCCATCCAAATCACATGCTTCTCAAGATAACTTCAGACAACAGCACAGAATTCTTCAGCCAAAGACTAATAAAAGTTGTGTTGTATTCTACTCACAAACTTTTATTTAGTTTATAACGGCTTTGAGGTAACTGTTATGGGTGCACAACAGTCAATTTCTTGAGACTGGGGAGGTGTTTTTTGTTGAGTCTGCTCTAGTGCGAAAGGCAAAGAGAAGCACCAGCATGATTAAACTCAAGCCAACACTGCCCTGAGCATAGCTCTCCCTCAGTGCCACGCATTAGGACATAAGGCATTCTCTGCCCCCAACCACACAAGAAATAAAGTGATTAATTCTTCACAAGGACACATCTTGAAGCTACTGCAATGAATGCTGAGAGATGCACATTGTCTTCTAGAATGGTGCTGGACCACACAAATGCAGTTACTATAGCATATTTATCACATTGGATTAAACAAAACAAGTCACAAGTCACTATTGTCAATTCAGGCTGTCTGACTACATGCTTATTAACAGTATCTTCAACTATTAACTGACACTAAACCACTTGCTTCAGTTTTTCAGCTCTTACCTAAAAGATAACTAGTCATTCACATGCAGACTTAAGCTAGTCCTGTCTAAATACTGTGACACAGAAGAAAGACACGGTCAAAAAAACATGCATAGAACAACACTATCACAGTTTGCCGTGGATAGCGTCCTAATTAGATTGTTCTTGAGTGGGGAAGCACAACAGTACTCAATATGAGTGATCAAGCTTCACTTTATTCTTGCACACATAGGGTTTATACAGGTTTCCGATACATGTGTTTGCTTACTATTGGTGCACAACGTTGGCTGCTAGGTGGGCTGCTTAGCCTTAACCAATGCTCAGTCAGCATTCACCCCTGTGCTTCTAAGCCAGTTTACTTGTCAGCCCCCCCCCCCCCCCCCCCACATCCACAGACCACAGCTGCAGATATGGGCCCACTGTTTACATGCTGCCCCAAGGAAGGACACTGTGACTCCTATCTAACTCCTAGTATTTTCTCATGGGTATGCACTCTGCCGCCGCACCAGGTATGCTCGTACATATTCTCATGGCCGCCCTGCTTTTGCAGCCATTCCCCAACAACAGTTCATCCTACTTCATGTGAATTCAGGTAGGAAACATTTGAAATACAGATAGCCCAAGGAAACAAAACCATCTCTGTTCTCTTTACACCAAAACATCTTTATTTCTATTCACAGACGTGGGAAAAGACGAAAGCTATAATGTACAATGTTCTACCATCCTGACTTCACAACGTAACAGAGCCTGAAACTGTTCAAGCTCTGGTATGCTCAGCATCTAACCATAATCTCCATCTCTGTGCAAAAATTGTCTGCTTCTATGGCAATTTGAATAGCTCTTGTAGCTTATTGCATTACCAATGCAAAATGCATGAGCTGGGAAAATAAAGGAAGGAGGAAGGAAAAGTAGAAAACAGGAAGTATGAAGTTATCACTTACTGCAGAATTCAAAAACTTCATGTACATAGGAGAAAATATGTTAGTAAGGGAGAACGTGTTGAAAGGCAGTGTATGCTGTCACTAACTGTGGCATGTAGGATAGGCTAAATGGGTATTAATACAGTAGTATTACAGGTAAGTAAATGCATGATGGTTTGGATGATTTTTATAATAGGATTACTTTTTTTTTTGTGGAATAGTCCTGTGCATTGCTTGACTGAACAGTATTTCATACATTCACAGCTAAAGAACCAAACAGTTCCTCTTAGAAGTGTATCGTACTCCCCAACTCCTATGCTTCCTAATCTTGTTACTAGTAAGCACAATTACATCAGTACTGATGATTGAGAAGTGGAATAGAGTATTCAGATTGAAATCTGGCCTTGGACCAAATTATCTCAGATTTCAGCTTCAACACAGCCTAGAAAAACAAAGTTGTTGACACCGCGTAAGTACCAAAGGCCAGAGCAATCCTGAACAGAAAGCAAACAAAGTGAACAGAACACAAGTGTTTTAGGCTTGACTGAAAGCATCATTCTTTTATCTTCTCCCATCTTCCCTTTCTAAATGCACTCTCAAGGAGTGCCTGTCCATGCTAAGACGGCTGTGAAAACAATGAGATAAAACTGGCCAAGGGAGTGAATAAAACTAAACTACCACCTTTGTTCAGCTGCCACCATGCCAGCCTTGCCTTTTTACCTCTGTCATCTAAAATCTTGTCAGCCTTCAAGATATACTAGGCAGATCAAAGAAATAATGGTATAAGCTGGAATAAAAATCAACAGACTTAAAACAGCTTTTATTCATGAAGACCAAGTCTCATTTGAAATGAGATGAAGGGATGAACTGATCAGACCTCAACACCATTCCTTCACAGCATCAATGCAATGTTTCCTGCAGCTGTGATACTTCAACAGTATCTACCTACTGCTTTATGTCTCTGAATGCAACACCTGCTCAGATGATTTACACCCATAGTAAAGTGCAGAGACCAAACACACTAAGGAAGAAAAAAAGGACAATCTAATATTTCCAGGTGTAATTTCTCTTATATTAGAAGTGACATCTCATTTATTTCTAGCCTCTAGAAACTCATTTCTATTCAATATTCAAATTTTGATCACTCAGTTTTATTATTAACAAAAAATCTGAGCATCTGTGATCCATGGCATACATTTCCCTAACAGCAAGAGCTAAGCAGAAATATGTCACAACTGTTCTGAACACAGAGTCTAGAAAAATCTGCGAGAATTCCATATGGAAACATCCCAAGCACATACATGGCTTAACAAAACTAAGCAGTCAGTACAATCAATTTACTTGGAGACATGACTGAAAGCATACTATTGTGATGATTATGACATCAGTTACTCATGAAAGTAGTCTCTCACTTCAGGTTTTTATATGATCAGTGTGCCAATGCAATTTTGCTTGTTTTTTCCCCTTAAATCATGAGCAACTCCAACGTCAGTTCAGCTTATCTGCTCACCAAAGCACTACTGAACAACAGGAGAGTGTTACAGTTACTTCTGTTTTTCATGTTATTATATTAACAGAAACTAATCTTGTCTAGCATATTCAGACAAAGCAAATAAGTAGAAGGTAGTCACATACTTCAAGTTAATATTTTCTTCCTACTGCATAACCCACTGGCAAATATGTGCCCCAAGTCTCTCCTGGTGGTATTCCACTGAGTGTGCTCTGTTGGAGTGTTCTCCACCCTTTTGAGCTTGGACTGCAATAACTTGAGCTTCTCAAGCTGCACACTTCAATTCAAGCATCACCAAACATAGAGCATTGGTCAGGCTCCCTCACCCCTAAGCTCTTGGCTTAAAAACTATCAGATTATCTTCTGAACTCCTATTCTGTTATTATTCATCCCATAACAACTAAGGGTACTTCACGTAGTGCCTTAGTGGAAGGACACAAAGGGAAAAAGAATGTCTATACTTCTTGTCCCCCTCCTCTCAAATCAGCGTCAGACCATATCAAATGCCAAACATTATCTTGTCAGAGAAAGAGGCACTCTTTTAATGAAGAGAGACAGTGTTCAACAGACAGATGGGCAATTCAAAGGACAGACTGCAATGTCTGGGGATGAGCCAGGCAAATCCCTTTCCCCTCCCCCTCAGAAGAAATTTAAGCACTGTTGTACAGACTTGCTTACATTTGCCTAAGCAACTTGAATACTTTCAAAACAAAGGAAAGTTGTCTCTCAAAAAAAAAAAAAAAAACAGCAAAATAAAACACCAAAAAATAACAGCAACAAAACTCTGTTTAAAACTAAACCTGTGTTTAAAAAGCAGAGGACTTGAAATACTATTTTTTCACATACCACTCTGATAAAATCCTCATCCTTGTAACATCAAGAAAGCCTTTGAAAGAACATCCATACCTATGATCAGCCTTTGGGTATACCTACATCAATTTTCTAAAATAGCACTAAGTTCTAACATGGGATGCATGTTACAGCCTAGAAACTTCACACATGACATCAGGATTATTTTTCTCTATAAAGGATATGCTAAATGTTTTCAATACACACACTTGCAAAGCTTGCCAGAGACCAGATATTAAGATGCTACATTAGCTTTAAGCACTCAGCTACTGTTAATATTGTCAGAAGGCCAGACTTTTTTTACCCCGCATACTGCCTTTGTAAAACTTTAGATGCCCTCACCTTTTCAGAGCTTTTAAAATAAAGCCCCCCCTCAGACCTACAAAGCAGGCATGGCTTAAAATGTCAGTGACTTGAGGAATCTCCAGGTCTAAAACCTGCATCTTTTGACAGCTAAGTACCATGTATTGCCAAAGAGCAAAGCAGAGCTGATTGTGGTGTTTAACGCAGTGATTGCACACATTCTAGAGCTGCAGCTCCCTCAACCTGCTGGTCACTTGTTGGATGCAGGCCAGGGTACAGTTGGTTTTCTGAACTGTGAGAGCACATGCTGGCTCATATCAAGCCTGCCATCCACCAGTACCAAGTAAGTAGCACTATCAGTAAGCCCTTTAGAACCATCTGTCAAAACAGCTATCTTTTTTCTAGTAAATTTTAAATCCAAAATGCTTCCAGGCACAGAAAAACTTGTACAGTTACAGCAGTCTGAGCTAGCAGAACACAGTAGCTTCAAGGCAATTACCATCACTACAGATATCTTGATTAGTAACATTCATGCACATAAGTATGACCCATTGTCCCCCACATTTCCTTCTCATGCCCGCAAACCAACAGGAATAGCCGAGTATGATTCCCCTTCAAGAGGCCAGTGAAGGACTCTATGTAGCTGGTTCACTTCCCATAACATAACATACAGGAAATCTAGAGGAAAAAACTGAGTTAGGAACAAAGGACTCAGGAAGAAAGAAACAAACAACTATCCTTGTTTAAATATCATCAACATGTTTACCACTCCAAAAAGATTTCAGAGCTAGTCCTACATTTTGCTTTCTATACTAGTTCTATTAATTATTCCCTTATTTCTCACTCCTGAACACAACAAGCACTTTCAGAATTCCCACCAGCTGCTTGTGCCAGGGGAAGTTCAGATTGCATTTTGGAAAAAATTTCTCTGAAAGCGTTTAAGTGTTGGAACAGGCTGCCCAGGGAAGTATCAGTCACCATTCCTGGCAATTATCAATAAATGTACAGATGTGGCATTGAGGGACAAGGTTAAGAGGGCATGGTGGTGATTGGTTGACAGTCAGACTCGACCTTAGAAATCTTCTCCAACCTTAAGGATTCTATGATTACAAAGCACACATCTGAAATATAGTCAGGGAAAAACCTGCAAAAGAGCTGAGATTTAAAAGCCTTTTATCATAAATGCATAGATGGTGTGTAGGAGGTGGAAAGAAGCATTACTAAAACTGTCAACTTTCCTGTGAATTATGAGCACATCACTCCTTTCAAAAATAGGCTGAAGGAAACATTGTGCTGATGACCATGAATAGCAAGCTCACCACACTTGCTTAGACAGCAAGTCAGCTGTACTTGAACATAATCTCTCCTTCAAAGCTACTGAAATAGTTTTTATTATAAAACAAAAAGAATGACAATTTATTTGAAATAGTCATGTTTGAAAAAAATTGTCATTTCTGATATCTGTATTTTACATTCAAGGCCAGCAAGATAAACCAACTGGCACAAAACTTCTAGCTGAAGTTTCCAATTTCTGCCTGATGGTCTAGCAGCCCTGTGCTACAGTCTGCCAGAACAGCCAGCAGCTCCTCCTCTTTCTCTATCTGAATAAACATATATTCTCATAATGGCGCTGAACACAGCCTGCTTCCATCCGTCACCAGACACAGAAAATGCACTTCAAATAATTTTTTTAAGAACTCAGTGGGGATTAGAAGGATATATCTTTCTTCAATCTGAGCATTACCATGAAACACTTGAATTTACATTAACTTTCCAGTGACTTTTCTCTCGACCAGTTCAAATGCTGCTCTCCAGGGAGGAAACATTCAGCCTTAAGCTCTGTTCAATCCCTGATCTTTCTCTACAAAAACATTTACATACAGTATGCCTCCCTGAACTCTGATAGCTATACCTGGAGGGACTTGTAGGATGAAATACTGCACGCGCAAAATTGTGACCCAATCATTAAACTTGATACAAATCAGTAATCTGTGAAGTAGCAGTTGTTCACAACACAAAGTATTATTCAATTCAGATCGGGGTTAAACGTACATCTTCAAAAGTTATTTTTACATTGGATACACTGGGTGCTAGCTAGCAAATTGAAGTGTTTGATGCCCCAGTACAATGTTGTTATTTTTAACTGGTTTGTATATACCTTATCACTTATACATGCAAAGAGATGCATATTTGAAAAGGCTATGACTCTTAGACACTGGTGATCTTGATTCAAGTCAACACTCAAAAACCAATCAAACTTGGGCATTTTGTCTGTTCCAGTGACTACATACATGCATACATGCTTAGAATTAAACCATGTAGTTCAGTACCCTCGAAGTATCAGCTATGCATAAATCAGCCACTTAATTATAAACACATTAGAAACAATCAGGTTAGAAGAAATCAGAAGTCAGTTCTCAACAGTACAACTGCTAATGACTTTTTACAATTCCCAGACTCTTTCTTAAATACTCACACAAAGGTAAAAAAAAGTCCAAATTTTAAAAAAATTGAGTCCAACTGTTCTAGTTGTTCAGATGCAAAAGACCTTGATAGTATTTTGCATCTCTGTTACAGGCTGCTCCTCTTTCTACTTGGGGCTGATCTACTGAGCAAGGCAAAAGAAATTCTTTACTAGCTGAGCATGACTTGACAAAACACGAACAAACAGCTCTGAAAGCAAAAACAAAAGGCTTTGAGTACAATCAATAACACATCCCAGACACCATATTATCTCAGCCTGCTTCACTCTTGCAAAAACCAGTGTTTCTAGAGGACAATTGCAGCAGCTTACACCTCCAGTTTCCAAACAGAATATTTTGCAGTAGGCCACTGGCAAAGAAAGGTCTGAAATCTACCTTTTCTGATATACTTCTGAGATGTTACTGGAGAAAACTACAAACAACTTTTAGTCAGTAGGTAAATCATGGAAGCTTTAAAAGGAAATATTTTGAGACACATACTTTGAAACTGAAAACAAATACTTTGAAACAGGTACTTTAAACTGCTATCAGTGATCCTAACACAGACCATTTAACTTCCTTCAAGAGACAGATTTAACACAGCTGAAAGTTAATGCTAGTTTACCATAGAAAAGGTAGGTCAGCATGTCTTCCTTTCTCCTCAATAATATGTTAGTAGCATTGCAGAAATCTCAGAACATCCACTGTATATCAGCTTTCATCTAGTAACACAAACTCTACATCAGTTTCAACAGGGGTCAAAGTGGCCATCAAAAGTGTGTATCATACATCACTGGTATTTGCTAATTACCTCTATCCTCAAACTCCCTTTCTGCTTTAATAACTACTGTACTACAAGTAGGTAATCCTCACAAAAGCATGGTGACATTTTTCTCTTTTCCCTCTGTTAATCTTTTCGTTTGTTCATTTCTTAAGATGACATAGGGCTAGTATTCTGAAAATACAGACTGAGCAATCTCTGTCTCCACAGAGAAGTATTTCTTCTACATTTTAGTCTTTTTTTTTTTTTATAAGTTTATACTACTTTAATCACCACAGCAATCCAGGACTTGAGTTTGCTGCTTATGCCCATTGAGCACCACACTGCAGAGCTCAAAGAATACAGTGGCAGACCTAAGAACATGTTGCAGTCCTTTGCCAAAATATCATTTCTACACCTGTCATAAACTTAAATTGCTAGCTAAAAAAAAGACCACACATCAGCAGCAATGTGGATTTTATTGTATTAGGAAACAGCCTCAGCTATCTTTACAAAACCTCTTAAGATAATGACTTCCAGATAAGAACGGAATGAATCTCATTTGATCTCCCTGCTTTCTGAGAGCAAGCAAATTAGGTTGAAACATACAATGTTGGTCAACAGAGGAAAAGAACACTGAAACATGGCAGAAGGAGACAATTATTATAACCTAGTAATGTCTGCAAGCTTGTAAAGCCTGTACCTCAAGCTGCACAAAAGCACTGCTATTAAGTCTGCACAATTACCACAGGCTACAAAGAGGCATTTCCCATCTGAAACATCAGAATTTCCATGCAACAGTGAGCGAGTAGGAATAGTTGGCATGAGTATCATCCCCAAAAGAGCTTAAACACGTTTCTTTAAGTAAACAACACCTTCCTGAACATTTAACATGGATTTGACAACTATTTAAAGCAGGAAAAAAATACATTGCTATGAACAGCACATAAAATCCCACAGATGGCTCCATAGGAAAGACTAGAACACCATGAAACAGAACAGGTGCCAACTGAGCCTGAAAGACTTGCACAGCTCTGTATACACACAGCAGCCTGGAATGGGGGCACGTCAGGTCAGTCAGGAAGGAAACTAAAGATGGAGGATTTAGGAGGTGGATGAAAGACTGGAGTAAATACCATGAGGAGGAAAGAAGCACAGGCTGCAAACAAGCAAACCCTCACATTAAATTCAAAGTCACTCTCCTGATAAAAGAATAAGAAAGGTCTTCTGCAGCTCCTTCAAAAGTTAATGAAAAATTGTTGTCTTCTGTTGTAGATACATTTATAAATTACACTGCAATGACATATGTACAACTCATATTGCAGAATACATTTATCCTTTGAGACCAAGGGACATGGACACATTCAGTTTAAGGATGAGGTACTTGGTTTCTCAAGGTTCAAAGCTAAATCTGCAGTTAGGCAATTGCTTGGGAAGATAGATCAACATGAAGCCACCCAACAACTTCTCAACCTAACTCTTCTGCAAGTCAGCAGAAGTGAAGATAACAAGTAGACAGAATATCAGCCTGCACTAAAACATTATCCCACAGTGAGAAATGAGAAGACAACAAGAGGCCTTGACATTTAACTGATAGTTGTTTCTGAATTCATGAAGATCAATAATGTCCAGGACATCTAGATAAAACCACACAAGTTACCTCACCCTTTGCCTCAGACAACTCAAGTTCTGTCTTAGTTATAGATGTCAGTATATGGAAAGGCTACATAGCGGAATGCAGCCTTCCTGCAAACACTGCAGTTATCTCTTGTGAGGAAAAACACAGACAATGTGCTGCACAACAGGAAAGACATTTTCTCTGCTAACCGGAGAGGCCAAGCAGAGGTCACAATTTGAAACTTTCCCAGCACCTACAAACTCTGATCAAACACCAAAACTTTAGTAATTCTAACTAATGTATATTTCATCACCTATTTTTCCAAATTTTTTTTATTTTCCAGTGCAAATTCCTCTATATACCACAGCCTCAAAATTATTTCAAATACCATTGTTCAAAACAGACATGAAATTGAGCTACTTGCGTTCAGAAGTAGCTACCAGCAGGTGCACATTTATCTGCTGACAATTGACAGGAAAGTTCTCAAAGTGAAAGTATTTTTTATTCAGTGTTTTCTGACTAAACAGAAAACAAACATTAGGCTAAACATTAGGCTGTTTCAGTAAGCACTCTGTACTGCTCTTTATAAGGCCATAATGCAGTATCAACACATGCTGCATTAAAAATAAATCCACGTCACTTGTTTTCTCTTGGTGTCTCCATGTAAACCAACTGCTTCAAGTGGCTTCAATTGCAACTGTCCAGTTTATTTTGGATTGAAAATATAAATTGATGAATCAAAGCCATGTGCATTCCACTACAGAGCATTCATACATGATCACAATGTAGTTTCACAATTCTTGACTTTCATACCTCTGGACTGCCTCCAGAATTCCTGAGCTTTCCTACTCCAAGAACAAATATGCAGCATTATGAAAGGGAGATATGACAGTGTACACAAAGTCCAAAACCTTAATGTTGTCTAGCTATAGGTGCCTTACATTTTAGAATAAATAAAAGTTTCCTGTATTAATTTGCTTCAAAAGCATGGATTAGGTTTTCACAAGCATTTTGTTATTCAACAAACTACTGGTAACCTTGAGATTAGAAGAGTTCAAACCCCTGTAAGAAAGACCCGGACAAAAAAAAATCTAGCTCTTCTGTAATCAAACAGACACACCAGTTTACTGAAAAGTCCCCTCCTTACTACATGAATTAAGAAGGAAAAGCTGACAAATGCTTTTACTTAATAGGAGCCTCTTGTGGTTTGACTCATGAACAATATAGAGCCCCTACCGGCGATTAATCTCTCCCGCCATTCTACTCTTAATCCATCTACCTGAATTAAAAAAGGAAACAACACTAAGTCATGATAAATATCCTTTCTGCTTTGCAGCAGATATTTATACATTACTCACAGATAAGGAAATCAAGTGGAAAGGGGAAGAATAACCCTACCTCAAAGTACATGCCCTTCATTAGGGACAATTTAAATAGAAACATAAAAGCAAGCACCATCTGATAGATGCCCAGTTTTACCTACATGAGCAGACCCGCTTATCTAATGCATCTATCATACTCGGGCTTCCCCAAAGAGAACACTATTTGGTGGTCATTCTACCACAAATGAAAGCTTTCTGAAAGCACAGACTACTGCTACTATTGCTACCACAGACAAAGCGTAAGTGTCAACATTAAACCCACAGCTGGGCCCACACTTAACAGCCAGAAATCGCCTTTTCTGCAATGCAAAGCCAGAATGGACACTGCTTGAGTCAAGCTCAGACCCTCTGGCTATTTGGCAGCCTCCATAGTGATCTAGATTACATACATGTAATCATAAGCTTATTCATTCTCAACTTTGACCTTAGGTTAGAGCCACAAAAGGCAAGAATTAATGGAGAGAAGTAGTCAAAGAAAGCAATTAGATGCTGCTGCACCTGCTCAGACCACTTGGTCTACAACACCTACAGAAAAGCATCAGCTCCCTAAGTTAACAGGGCAAACTTACTTCTGCATTTAACATCGAAACCTTATTTTCAAGTTCTTCTTAATTCAGAATGTCACTTTTTCCTCATAAAAAGCTCTAGAAGAAAGGAATAAATCTGCTTATTCTATCAAGACAATAACATTTTATGTCTCATGCATCTTACACCAACTGCCCTGCTTTTTCTTGGGGTCAGCTGGCTAATAGCATGACATGTAATGGAAAGGTGTAAAAACTCACTAATCCCTTTTTGAAGGATGAAATAATGTATTTATGTTCAGCAATTTCTCCTTTGAATTTTTGAGCTCACCTACGGACTGGAAAGATGTGGAACAGTGATTCTTTAACGAGCCAGGTCTTCTGCAAGATATGCTGAGTCAGAATTTAAGGCAATATCAATATTCTGTCAAAATGATTTGTTTAAAACCAAACTTTGGAACAATCGGACTTTTGTTTTTGTAATGCTACTCAAAAAAAAGTGCATTCAAATCAGCTTTAAAAGTTTCAAGAATTGCGTGTGAAATGTAAGTGTAAGTACACAGTATGAAAAAAATATGCAAAACATTAAAAAGATAAAAATAGAGAAAAGTGAAGGAAAAAATGAGGACATATGTTTGAATTCCTCCATATTACTTTAGTGAAATACTCAACTCAGTTCTAAGCTTTTGGATCTTTCAGAGTAAGTAAACACATTAAAGAATTTCTAAGTAGATCTCTACATTTTTAAACTGCAAAATATAAGTAAAAAAAAGCTGAAAACAGTATCTTTTAAACTAAAGGTGGTAATCAGCACTTCTTTGATGAATACTCAGAAATTCTTATACAATAATTTTCACATTAAATGCAATTAAGAAGGTCTTTTAATTATTGAAAAAAATGCCTAGTGTCCAAATTAAACATCTTGCTTTTCCCTCAATGCTTGGTAAATAAACCAATAAACTATGTTATTAGCTACATAATTACCAATTTATACACTAACTTCTGTATTATCCTGCTACAATAATTTTGTTTTCACAAGTGTTATTCAGAAAGCAATGTGTTATATTAAGAGGCACACTGGAAAGAGAAGAGACTTAACACTTAAACATACTGAGCATAATCTTAAGGATGATGCTTGCTACCAGGTACCTTAATAAGATCTTCAACATGAAATCTAACTAAATCTTTGCAATGTTGACCAAATACTTCAACATTTGAACTTGACTGTTTGTTTTGTTTTCATTTTCTAGCTAGAGTAATATAAATAAAATTATTCACCACAGAAGTCAGAGAACTAAAATAGATCTGCTCCTGCAGTGCTAGAGAACCAAAAACCACGAGATAGCATGAATATAGATTTTTCATTATTTCATTACTGTAACATGATGAAAAGCAAAGCAACAACACCAGAGCAGCTAAGTCCTACGCTACAGCAAGAGAGGACTTGCTCAAATGCAACAACAGTAGACAAAGAAACAAACAAAAGAAACTGCTTACCTTCAGAAGATCCCAGGTACACAGGGATCTCTAGACAGATACCCTCACCTCCACTCCCAAGCCTTAAATGAGGTATGGGAAGGGATGGATCCTGGCTTCACCCCTCCTGGTCACTCAGGTACACTGCATGCACCTGAGCTCCCTTGGGTTGGCCCTGCATTCCCACCAGGTGCTCAATCACTGGTTCAAGCCATGACTTAGCATTTCCACTACAAATTATCTATTTGGAAGTAACAAATTTGACAATTTTTTTGTTTTGTTCTAAAGCAATATTATATAACAGATAATCAGTTGTTATACCTTCATATTACCTGTATATACACACACAAACACACCCTGAGCTAAAACTACAATACTCGAAGTATTTCATAGCTTTCTTAACTTAAGAAGAACACATTCGTTTGTACAGTAAACCTAATCATAATTATTCTGACATATTTCTTCACCTTTTACACGATTATTTTAGAAGCACACTCTTACTACACACAGACATAATGGACATGCAGGCACAGTATAAATGTAGAACACATCAAATATCAGTATACTCCAGTACAGTATCTCTTTTTATTGTCTTTTCTTAACAGAAAGAAGGCAGCATAAAGACACTGTTCTCTTATGCTTCCAGGACAAGTTACAATAATTACAAATAACAAGTATTATTGCTAGTAGATTTTAAAATTAGTCTTCAATTTACAACTAGTTTATAAAGAGTTATCAATTTTTAATAGGTTCTGTCCAACATCCTAATATACACTACAAATAATTCATTAATAGATCCATGTCAGCAAGACATGAAAACTTTTGAATTCTAGATTGTATTACAAATTTTGTCATTTACTGAAATGCTACTCAGTGCATTAGACCTTTAAACATTAATACAAATCTAGTAACTAAAACCATTTTTGCTGCGTTTAAGTAGTGAGGTTCTGCCAGCATGTATGCCCTCTGGGACAGTTTGCTGAATAGCACTGTCAAGACATCTCTATCACTCACTATCACAGCTGTCACACTGACTGGTATAGCCTCAGCTGGATGCCTGTGCCTGCTCTTCATGCGTTAGAGGATCTATCTTGTAACTTGCACTGCCAAAGCAAGTGCTGTCTTGCACACAGGATGGCTTACATTGAAGAGGATGTTGAAGTTCATCTATTCCAACCCCCTTGACATGGGAATAATTGCCAACCACTAGATGAGGCTGCACAGGATTCCATCTAACTTAGCCTTCAGTGCTTCCCAAGATGGGGCATCAACCTCTTTGGACAAGCTTTTCCAGCACCTCACCATCCTCTGACTAAATCATCTTCTAACCTAAATCTCCCCTCTTTTAGTTTAAAACCATTTTTCCCCTTGTCCTATTGCTATCAGAGTGTATGAAAACTCAGTCCTGCTTTAAGCTCCCTTCAAGGAGCTGGAAGGCCACAACCTTGTCTCCCCAGAGCCTTCTCCTCTCCAAGTTAAGCAAGCCCAATTCCCTTAGCCTTTCTTCATAGGAGAGGTGCTCCTGCCCTTGGATCATTGTGGTCCTCCTCTGGACCCACTCCTATAGTGGGACACAGTTGCATGCTTTAGGACAATCCCTAATAGATGTCTACTGGAAAAACAATCTGGTAGAGACACTGGCTAGCCACACTGAAGTTCAAGAAACAAATTTCCTAGTTGTGGTCTATTACAGCCAGTTTAAATTAGCCTGAGGATAACACAACCTTAGGAAACGCTATCTTATAGTAAAAGATATACAGAGTTACATTGAGATTTCAACTGTATGACTCACTTCACATTTCCCTTATTTCTGGAAGTCTCCTACTTCCAATGCTGGACACTGCAACTAAATTGCCCCATATGAATGGGCAGTATTCTGAATGCTTACATCCAAACATCACTGGAAAAACCAAGGCAAATCCAATATCCTAACTGCACATGAATGTAAAGAAAAAAACCACTAAGCATTAAAATACCTTTACCTGATTGGATTTAGATGATATTTGTGAAATGGTTATTCAACTCCTGCAAGACCAATAAGGCACAAGATGCAGTGGAGCCTGTTAGGAGCTGTAGATACTGATCAGCTACCTAGACAGCCATGCGTGTAGCTGACTGAGAAACTCAGACTAAAAATACCAATATCAAGAATCAAATGAATGCTTTTTTGTATCTCAAGTACAAAGCACCAGTTCAGAATAACAGAGCTATTTATGGGGCTACGAAATAATACGCATCACATTATGGATGCTCTTTAATTTCACAGATGTGATTTCATTATGTTACAGCCATCCTATCTCATATGTAAGCATTATAATGTACACGACAGAATTAAATCAAAGTCTATAGAGATTTGGATCATGTTTTATAATTATAAAGCACTATAAGCTTACATTAAGATCAAAAACATTAGTAATGGTCAATATTAAAAGTAGGCAGCTGCATATTAAAGCAACAATGATCTTTATGGCATCAATTAAAGGGTTCAAAGAACTACCAGCAGAAAAGATACCTTCAGTGCTAAAGTACCGACGAGCTAGTGATAAGCATTACCAGAAACTAAGTTTGTGTACACAACCATGGTCACTCCATACTCCTTTGTCCCCCTGCCAAGTTCATTAAGTACTTACATTTGTAAACCTTGAAAATAGCTTTTATGAAGAATCATGGGCACATCAAAAGCAACATTTCCTTTATATTTGAGCAAAAAGGGACTAAAAAGTTCCCCAGGAAACCTCCTTTGAAAAAGAACAAAACCACTTGCGAGATGTTTTCCAGACCAATCTATCACAGAGGAATGAATGCCTACCAGTGTAATACTACTTTCTTATCCTGATTTAAGCACCAATAGTCTTTGTAAGAAACAGAAATCCACTATAACGGGTGAGAATAAAGAAGAGCGTTTAAGGATACAATTTTAACAGCACCTTTGTACACTTAATGGAAAAGAGATACACAATGGAGCTTCATTTTAAAAATCAATATGACACCCATATTTCTATGAAAATACTAATATTCTTCAGAACTCCATTTTGTCATTATAAACACAAATGCTCATACATAAAATAGTATGAAAGGAAAAGTTGGGGTTTTTCTGGGTCATTTTCATCTACAACCAATACTATACACATTTTCAAAAGCATCATTTCTATCAGCTGCCTAGGGTCACTTTCTTTCTAGCTTAAGTGGAAGAGTATGACTTCAGTATATTGCAAAAAATGGCAGTAAATCTTGAGACTGTGCAAGTATGTATTGTTCACCTCTGTACTGGAATAGAAAAACCTACAGTTTTTTTTCCCCCAATACAAAGAGCTAGAGCAAATTTAATTTCAAAAGTTCAAAATTGTCCAGAAAAAGTAACAAATTCATGCCACTGTATTCACAGAAGGCAGGGATTATCCAGCTAGATCTTGACTTTTAATGTATTTAACCAGTCAATGGGTTGGTACATGACTCTGTCTTTTGTCTGCAGACAATACAAACTGTGGTGTTAAACTTGAGATTCATCTGTATTATCTTTCACAGCTCTAGTGGGTTCCTTTTCAGTCCCAAGTTAGTTGGACACAAAAAGTTATCTTCCTATTCAACATTGTTAGTCCTACAGCTGTTGGCCCCAACTAGAAATTACTGAGTTCTATTTCAGTTCGCAAGTACTGCAAGTTGTCAAAATACAAGCTATGCACACCAGCATTTTTCTTGGCTATTCATTGGTTTAGCCCAACCCTCATGCTACCAACTGAGGCAAAAGGAATCACTCTATCTGCCCCTGAATTTACTTCATCATCTGGAAAAAAGCATAAACAAACCAACCTGTTTAGCCAGCTGATCCTTCTTCACCAAGCCAGTGGCTGCAGCAATATTCCCTGCTCCTTCCACTGTCTTCTGGGCCACTGCTGTCACTCCTGTCACCACAGCTCCCCCAACATTGGATACCTGCTCTTTGGTCTTCTCAGCCACTGAGGATAAACAGAAGATGGAAAAATGTTACAGCTTTGGGAACTGTAGGTTATTGAGGTTTTCAGAGTCATTTATCACCGGCAGCCCAATGTCATGAAAGGGCCTCAAGTGGATCTTCAGTAATGAAGATTACTCTGTTAATCTGATCACAGTTGAGTAGGAAAGGTAAAATCAAGCCTCATTTATGGCCCTTATTACACCCAACTCATAGTGTAATACTTAATTAGTGCACTCCATATAGCACAGTTTGGATATGTATTCAAATTAGTTCAAACACCCCCGCTGCATGTAACATGGCATGGAAGACTCACTTACTTTAAACCTTAGACTCAAAAGCTATTGATTTATTTTCTTTTTTAAAATGCATGATTAATAAGCAAAGCTACTACTGCTTGACCAGAGAATTTCTAATACAGCATTTTCTGATTTTCTGAGATTTCTGCATCACTGCTGATTCTTCTATCCGTAACACACAAACTACAAAAAGACTGAATGCCAAAAATGCCTGAGCAAACTGGATTAGTAACTAACTTCAAAGCCTTAGGGAACGAAAAACTCACTTATCCTACATATCCATCAGTGGCCGACATTCTACCTTTCTGAGTATTATGGATTCTTTCTGCTCTTTCATTCCCAAGGGCTGTTTTCCCTGGAAGCAAATTGCATTACAGTAAACCCCTCTAAGATTAAAGAGATTGGATGAATTCACACCACCAAGTAACAGGACCAGATTTTCAGAAAAAAGTGCATTTACTTCACTAAGCAAGAGGGTATTCTTCTAAAATATCCAGCACATCACTTCGTTATTCTAACTAATCCTGTAGTTTCTCCAGTCAAAATACCATCTGACCCATAAAATGCATTCATAACTCTTGCCACATCCCTTTATGAGCACAGGCTTGATTTTACCTGATATTCAGGCTAACCTATCAGAAACTTTTTAAAATCATGAACAAAGAAATGATTTTTTTTTTTTTTTTTTTACAGATAAATTTGATTTCTTTATCTGCTTACTAATAAGTGTCAGCTTTATATAGCAGAAGGTATGCTGCATAGATTGCTATGATGGATATTAAGTAATGGCAAAGGCTAGAAAGATAGTAAAATCTCGTATCAGGTACATTGTTTAATGACTTGAATAATAAATATCTTCTGACAAGGCAAATGATTTAATGCTCTTTCTAACAAACTTAGTGTGAAAACAAAATTTATTACAGCAATTAAACAACTAAACAGCGAGGATTTCTAGGCATCCAAATCCGCTGACAAATTCCTAACCTGTTATTTTTCATAACAGCTTATCACTTCGTACAAAACCAGTAAGCTGGTTCTTTAGAAAAATACTGTCTTTAAGAAATTAGAGCCACTGACACAAACCAAACTATACACATAGCACAGATTTGTAAATGCACTTGTACTAGTAGGACAGGCTCTTTTTTCAGTTTCTAAAGAACAGAAAAACATTATCAACATTCCTATTACCAGAACAATTCTGTAAATAAGCTCTAACTTCATAAGCCTTCAGCTATGTAACTCCAGTGACATGTGAAAAAAAACAAAATAGGTTGCCAGTATGTATTTTTGCTTACACTAAGTAGTAACAAGGGACAAGCATTAAGTGCATATTAATTTATTGTGAATGCAGGTGTCATACCAACTAACAAAACTCATCTGAATGCCAGGTTGATAAATGACTTTAAGCTGTTAAGTCTTTAGCAAATTGATATCTGCTTTGCATCACAGCACTGAGAAAGAGTAAATAGGTTTCTGTAGAGCTCTACTGTGCTGTGGCCTGATTACTTGTAATCACCTCTCGAATAAGGGATCCTGGAATGAGATATAATGGCCACATCGAGGCTAACATTGAAATTGAAGTTCTAGTAATAACTGTAACATTCTACCAAAAAACTAAGTTGTGTTGAAGGTTTTTTTTTCCCGCCTCATCACAGACAACTGGGTAATAAACTAACAATCTTCAGAACAATTCAAAATGAGAACTTGCTCTTTTCCATTTTGATCATCTCAAGTAGATGAAAGCCACGTAATTCCTCTGAATCAGTGGCATTAATTCTTACTAAATATACTTTCAAATATGTATTTCAGACAATAAGATTGCCTAGATACTTGAAAAACTCATTTATGAAGAAGTGATAAGTAAAACGTGGATTTTTTAGTTTATACATTTACTGTAAGATACCTGACAATTAAAATGAATGCAACTGGAATACCTGTGACTAAGAATATAAAGAAGTAACCAAATAATAATGGTTAAATAAATGAATTAGGCAAAAAAAGTAGACTGCAATTGATAACTGCTAAAATTGTCTCTGTCTCACTTTAGGAAACTGACATCTGCTAATAGTACTGAGGCAGAGCGTTTTCTGGCTTTGAGCTTTTCTACAAACCAGAGCTTTACTTGGACTACTAGGACAGTCTGTAAATATCTCATCTTGGAGACTGCACATTTCCAGACACTTGTTCTTGGGAGATGAGTAAGATGGGTAAATTACTAGACATTTAGAATCAAAGGGCTATAAACATGTCAATTAAGCAGGTAAATCAGATACACAAGCTAGTACACCCATAAGACCCAATAGGCAACACTACTTTTCCTCTGTAAGTTTTCAGAAAGGGTGACCTGACAAATAAAAAGTTCACAGCATTCCTATGAATCACAGCCCGGCATCCTCATTTTGCAATGTCTTGAAGTGACTAAACCTGGTAAAAATCAGGTCATACTTAAAAGCAAGAAAATCCTTAAGCCTTGTTAATTTCTGGGTTTGGAAAGCCACTGACTGAAAAGGATATTTCATTGATCAGCACTTTGATCCTCCCCTCCACATGCAAGCTATTTCTCTATTCTTATATTACAAAGTCCATACTGCTCCATTTTAGAAATTATGCTCTCAGGATTTTACATTAGGTCCTCTCTTCTCCATCCTCTGCATGCCCTCTGTCCATTTTTCATCGTCATTCCACAGCCAAACTCCTTTCAACCAGTTGAAATGAATCAGTATTACACAAACTATGGCACAGTAACCATTATTCTCAAGCTATGAGTTACTCATTTCATAAAGTAGCTGAGGAACTTTTTGCCTAAAATTCCCAGTAATATCATTGAACACTGTACTTATAGGCACAGCAGAGAACAGATGCGTTCTCTCCCTGTTTTGATTTATAGTCCGTTATATATCACGCAGAACAAAATTTAATATAACTTCAAATCTGTCAAAAATCTGTTCTCCTAGTTTAAATTTCCTGTCTCACTACATATATTATATCTGATAAAGATGGAGGGAAAGGAATCTCCCACTAAGCTAGCCTACTACAGAAAATCATTACTTCAAAAAGTTTCTCAAAGCCCAGCTTAGTCAAAAATTAACTGTTAACTTGCATGCAAGTGTTATCTATTGTTCCCACATCTGTGATCATATGGGATACACATGCCTCAAATCTTATTCTACTGCAATCCTCTATTGCTTACAGTCATTATCCTCCTGAATATTTCCCTTAATTTAGGTCTAAGAAGAATAGATTTCAAATCTTGTAACAAGAACATAAATCTATTTAGCCTGCAGATAAGTTCTGAAGGGCTGTCAGATGTTCTGATCAACTATGCTCCTAAATATACACTTGGTTTACTTCTCAAACATTTGAGTTGTGATATTAAGTTCTGCCAAGTGAAATCTAACAGTTTATTCTTTGTATTGACCTGTATAAGCACAGATCAATGATAACCTGGCTGCACAAAAAGTTAAAGAAAAAAATCCTTTCCTACTCGCATTTTCACTTGTATTCTATTTTTTTTTTAAAGAAAAATACTACAAATTTCTTGACTGAGCATTTTCTTCAAATCTCCAGAAGTCTCATTTTTGAATAAAGTCACACGTTCTACTCAATGCATTACAGTCATTTCAAGTCCTCCTGCACTTCATACACGTATGATATGTCCATTCATTCTGCCACTTACTAGTTGCTCCAAATTATTGGTTACTAGTTTCAGTTTGTATAAAAATTGATCCCTGTAAATCAGTTTAAAATGCAAATTCACTCATTTTTAGTGTAGAAGTACCCATGTAAACATACATGGCTAGCAATAACTTAAACATTTGATAGTACTGTTGCAACAGAGAGATTATGCAGTTTAAAAAAATAAAAGAGATTTGAAAATCTTCCAAATGCAAATTAGTTTATCAAAACTCTGAAACATGTCTCATCCCTACAAGCTATTACCCTCCTATCTTCCCACTCAGCCAGCTCCTGGGAGACATATTGATGAGTCACAATAATCTTTTAGGAGTGGAGGGAGCGATGGGGCACATCCATACTGTTGTTGCAATAAAACCTAATCTAATAAGTCACTACCTGCAGTGTAGTGTTGGAAACAGTTCTCAGACAATGATGAAGAACCATTAAGATCACCAATAACCAGGTATTAAGTTCATGGGAATTTTTTTCAGGCACTGACTGTCACAGTATAGCTATGCACTACACTATAGTTACACTTAAGTATACTAGAGGCAACCAGCTTAAGAGTTGCTTGGATATAATCACACAGACTGCAATTAGCAGCAATGACTGCTGCAGAGCTAAGCTGACAACTACATAGGAGAAACCCCATTTTGCATCATGGCTTTAAATGTGAATTACCAAAAAAATACTTTTGCACAGATAAATTGCTGGTGCTGCTGCTGGCCTTAACTGCTAACCCTCCCTGTGATTTTTCCTTTCTACCCAGCTCTTACAGGCCCTGCTGTATAAAGGAGGTTTCTTCTACATTATTTGCCTTCTTCATCAGTTGCATTAATTCCTTATCTTTCACTAGCATACATCCTATTGACTCTACAGGGTCCTAAATCAGCAGATAAATGTCTTTCGAACTTATGCCCAAGTCCTTCCCTACTATACATTCCACATCCCTCCCGTTCAGTGGCATTTCTCTTCTCCACTCCCACCTCCAGATTCCACTACTCTTCCTCCTCAAATCATAAGCAAATGGAATTGGACAAATATACCAGGCTTTCAGGAATTCTTCACAAGAAAACTAACCCCTTTTTTTAAAAAAAAAAAAAACTACATCAACATGCTTCTAACTTTCCTACATAGAATATTTTGGCAATAAACAAAGAACAGAAAAGAATTAAGTTTGATATACCTACTTCCACAAACATAATTTATTTTCTTCTGTTTGAAATCTGGTTTCACTAGCCTTCCAGCTTGACTTTGATTCAGAATACTGCTTAGAAAATCCTCCTCACATACAATCATATTAAACTTCTACATTTTACAGTGAAATATTTAAAATTTGAGAAGCGTAAAGAAATGTTTATGTAAACTGCATAAAGTTTTATATTTTACCATTCCTCAGAAGCTTGAGCGTTCACAAAGAACTACACAAAATTTTAATAGAGAAAAGTTTGCTTAATCAAAGAAATTAAGAGAATTGACTTACCTGTTGTGACACCATGAACAACTCCTTCCTTGGTCCTGGATCCTAAACAAAGAACAATATTTAGCTGAAAATACTTGCTCTTACATAGTGGTAAAGACAAGATGGACATTAAGTTAGAATGAATAGATTGAATACATACTGTTGCACAATTTCCAAATTAATTCAACAGAAATTCCATCTAAGAAAGGCTGAAACTATCAATTGAAAGCAACTATTTGAACACAGTGACTATAAAAAAATGATAATACTGCAAACGCTTCTGCAGTTTATTCCTTGTACTTACTGACTTTCTTGCCATTCTCTTAACAGTCATGTTAATTAAGTCTGCCACTCCACAAACTCACAGGGATAACTGCACAGAAGTCATCTTACTATTAACATCCTAATGAGACTCATGCATGCATTTTCAGAAGATCAGAGCCCACGTTCCCAGAAGATCCTTAAAACTTCTAACAACTCTTGTTCAAATCTTGGTTTCTAGGGAATTAACAAGCTTTACTGAGCCTACAGAGAGACTTAGTAGATAAATTCACTGGGAGCTTCTAGAAAGCTGAATTTAGACCAAGAGCAATCTAAAAGAGAAACATTAGGAAGCAGTCAGTACTTAAACATAAAAGTGTCCATGGGGTCAAACTGCAGGCTCACCTAATCCGCTGCTCTCCTTATCACAGACAAGAAACATCAACAAAGGTTCTGCAAACAGAAACCTTGAGCTTGTGCAGCACTGAGAAATATTACAAGACCTGTTTAAACATTGCAACTCTGGCACCCTGAAGACCAAGACAAATTCTGTAATGCCCACGTAAAAATATCATGATAATGACTTCTTTTTAACTACTAAAAAAATTATACATTTTTATATTCACATGTCGCTCAGTATTTCAGACGTTATAGTTAGTATTTGAGTTACTACTTCTAATACCTATGTAATTTTAGCATATCGCTATATACAAATACATATAAACACAAACTGATACTGGCAGAAACACATGAGAATTTTATGATAAACCAGCAGAAATACATTAGAAGAAAGCAACTTTGATAATTCTTTAAAGTAACAAACACTGAAATAACATACAACTCATTCAACCGTACTGTTCACTGCTAGTGCCAATTTGTAGAGCTTACACCACATATTTATAGCACTACTGGATTGATTACAGCATTGAAAAGGCTCTTACCTATGAGCAAGAGCATTATTCCATTACAAAATTAAATAACATTGTTGCATCAAGTAAAATTACTTCCTGTTCCTTTAGATAATCAACAAATTGAACAGCTGAGAAACCTTCCTCCTTTACTTTGATTTTCTCTTCAAAAATAAGCAGTTTGCTCTCAGTGAAAATGTTTACTATTGTAAGAACCATTCATTTTGGTGAATCCAAGGTGTTAATATTTCAAGACTTGTTCTAGGACTTCAATTCTTAATCTTGCGTCACCATGAGCACTGAACAGCACTAAAAACACATGTGGAATTTAAGAAATGACTGTTTCTACTGACTGCTACAAAGAGACTAAACATCATTTTAGGCTTACAGGAAATCTATTCGAACATTTAACATTAACAACATACTTTGAAGTTCATTTGTATACCTGACCAAAATCTCATTCATCTTGCTCAAGTTACTGCCCACCATCCAAGCCATTAGCAAATGCAAACCTGTGAATAGCAAGTATGCCATTCCCTAGAGCTGAGAAGGATGAAGGTGAGAGACCGATGTTATGACAGAACTCGCTTGGGACCTCTGTAATGCACTTACCTTCAGAGGAACATCCACAGGCTGATTCTTAACTCACATAACTGTGCTATAAGCACAGCTAACCTAGAAATGCCAGACCTTTCTACTGCCAGATTTTTCTTTAGCAAAAGCACAACTTGCTGACCTGTACAGAACAAACACATTTATGAAAACAACCAGCTAAGCTTTGGTCCAGAACTTACAGCATACATTCGAGCTAAACATTCAATTCCTGCACACTTCAATGGAAGTAGCTGTTTCTCCAGACAGAATTACAATAGGATCTAGAAGAACATTAGGACCTGCCAGAACAGGTCTATAAATAGAACAACTGAATTTGTAAGGGCAACTCCTGGCTGGGAATGAATGAAAGCAGTCATCCACACTGTTTCCTCCTATAAACTACCCGTCTCTCATTCTGCTATTTTCAAAACATTAATAAACCGGCTCATTATACTCAGCACAACAGGGAGAATGGAAAAATGAGACAAGAGGTAATCTGATACTGACCTATGCCTACTTGGTTAAATCAAGAGCAATAGTAGCACACGGTATGATATTTTTCCTCATTATAATACATATTTGAGTCACTCAGAGGAAACCAACCCACTATTTTTGTCTTTATGTTATTATCTAAAACAACAATAGACTCTCTTCATTTCATTACTTACGATCATCACTATCAGCAGTTTGTCAACACACACTCATTTCTGGGCCGTTTGAGAGATGATTAGAATACATCAAGCAAGCCTTTACTGAGATTCAGGCCACTTAGAATTAGTTGAAGATGGAGAGACATAAGCCCAAATCAGGGGAAGGATAAATCATAACAGTACTTGCTCCTGAGTTCTGAAGCCCATTATCCCACCAGATTGACCTCCAGCCCCTTGACTCCTTCACGAAGCTTACCCATTACTGAAGGAAAACAAAAAAACCTTAAGGAAGTTCTGCAGAGGAATTTGGATGGTCCTGCCAAATAGGTCACGACTGGACTGAACTATTCTAAGGCCATGTACCAGTTGAGCACAGGGCAGTAAATTCTTCTGCCACAAACTTGTCTCTTGATAAGCTATTCTTGTGTTCTGCTACAGTATATCATGGCTAGAGAGATCACATTGGACACCTCCATTCCTGAGCACCACACAAGCACTCAGAAGTCAACTGAGCACAAATGGCAGCTCCCTGGTAACAACACAGAGCTGGAAGGAACCCTTTAGCAGCACATCACTCATGGCATGCAAGAGCATTATCCTTAGTCACAGATCTTGGCTTCAAAGTCAGTGTGGGTAAGCACTGCCACTTTTTTCTTCACTGCTTCACACCAACAGCTTGTGAAGGATACATGGAGACCCAGTTTTGAATTTATATCTCAGTCCTCTTTCGTTATCAACAATCAGGTCATTCTTTGGAAATAAAAAAAAAAGGTCCTGATGCTGCTTCTATAAGTCAAGATAAAACCACTGTTTTCAGTGGTCAGCATTGAAGACATAAGCAGAGGAAGTAAGGGAAAAAAGGAAATAAAAACATACTACAGACTGTATTAAAGGATATTCTGAGTATTGAAGAGACGGACAAAGATCATAGAATCCTTACGAGTTGGAAGTGACTTCTGAAGGCCATCTAGTTCAACATCCCTACACAAACAGGGTCATGAACATATAGATCAGGTTGCCCAGGATGGCGGGAGGGAAGACTTGTGCATGGAAAGGAAAAACAATCCCATTAATCCTCCAGGAGACTCCCTCAGAGTTCTATGTTTCACATTTGAATCTAAACAGTAGCTATTGTTAATAGATTCTCGCTATGTAGAAGTAAGTTAAAATCTTTATTATAATAATTAACCATAACCTGGGCAGAAAAGCAGACATTTTCATTTTTTACTTAAATTACACTCCAAAATTCCTTAAGTTCTACTACCTAAACTCATCTCTTAAATTAAAGACTATAGCATCTTGGGAATCTGAACCAAATTTTTTTTTTTTTTATCTTATTCATTTTGTAACAGCAATGGGAGGCTGAAAGCCACTGAGATGACTGCTGAAACTAGTAATGATTAACAGGTCCCTCTTAGCCTAATTTTGTCAGACTCTTTGCAGGATGTCAGGTAGCTTTCACAACAGAATCTCACTGTTTGACTGTGCAATTTTTATCTGAAAACTCAGCTACAGAGGCTGGAAAAAAATCTTTAGAATCCCCAATACACTGTGCTGCTCCTTGCCTCTGATTATAGAGGGTTCTTCTTAAACACCTTCCAGATTGCAAGCATTATCAGCCTACAGAATGAAGAGATTATCTCATCAGTCTTTGTTATGCTGTTCAGGAGATGAGCTGCCCCTGCTGTGTGCTTGCGAAGTACAGACATCCCCAGCTCAGAAATGAAGGGGTTATGGGTGGCCTGAACATGCTGCTTTGGCAGTGAACACAGAGCTGTGACCTAGTTTCAGCTGCCCTCTGCCAGAATCGAGCCCTCACAGGGGTCCCCAAACACCACTACAATTTGTTGAGCCTATTAGTTTCTGCTCTGATGTTTCCTCTCCTTGTTTTAATTCTGACTTTCCCAGTTGCAGCTAGAGAACCCAAGGAACCAATAACCAAGCAAGTTTATCACTTCGGTCCACTTCCTAGTAGAACATTTTGAGAACTACGAAAACCTTGGCACGCTAAACCCAAGCATGCACCCAGACACATTACCTGTCAGAAATTCTAAGGAGCAACTCTAAAGCGTTTTCTGCCTGCATCACTGAAACTGCATATAGGTCTTTCTTCCTGAAAAGCATTCATCTGCTGCAGGAAAGGGGCTTGCTTCACATCACTGTAGTTGTATGCACAGATCCTCATTATGGCTCAGGGCTTCGCTGACCAAGGTATTTCAGTTGTGAAATAAACACCAAGTCTGCCTTATGAAGCACAGCCTCAGCAAAAATATCTCTGAAGACAACAAACAGGAAATCTGTTGCCTTTGGGAGGACAGCTAGTTCCAGACTCTATTACGATCAGGAGAAGAGCTCTGGGACAAGGATTATTCCAGCACACAACACAGTTTTCTAGTACAAAGAAATCAATGAGCCTAAAAGCATGCTCAAGATCAACAAAAAAAATGAAATTTAAAAAGAAAGCCATATCCTGAAAATTAATTTTAATATCGAGCATGATGTGCAGTGAAAGAACAGCTATTTTAATGCTGAAAATGAGCAGATGCTCATTTTAAAATAGATTCATCTTACAACTACTTTTCAAAATGACTTCCATCTCTGTTGGCAAGAGCACCAAGCTTAGCTACAGCTCAGCAGGAGAAAAGTATATTCCAAATGAGTAGTCTAAACTACATGGAGAAGAAATTATTTGTTACAGACTGGCATTAACCGGCAAGGGCAGAAGGAATCCTGGAAAGATGTACAGAAACATCAGTTCTTCCATTTAAAATAAATACTTCTGGTTTTTAACTCTTCTTTTTAATTTTTGTACACACTTCCCCAGCTACAAGCAACATCCATTCCAGAAATGACCTGTTGCCAAATGATTTAAAAAAAAAAAAGAACAAATCTACAAAAAAGAGTATTTTCCTTTCTATTCTACTACCATGTTACTGAATTTTACCAAAAAATATGGAATTCCTCCAGTTTACATGACCTATTCATATGGTCCTGGCAGGTTCTTTTCCTGTGCATTTTTCACGATGGCGTTTACAAAAGAGTATTTTAAGGCCTAGTAGTTGCTAAGTGAAGATCATGATCATGCAGTCAACATACCAATGTGGGACTTGAAAAGAATCTTTTCCCTGGTCTGGCCAAGTCAGTTAACATCTGCTTCCCATTTTCTCCACTGCTGCTTGAAGGACTAACTACCCTAACTCAGTAACTGTGAAGGTTCTTCTTTGAGAAGCCATGGAAAATAACTGCTGTGCAGAAAGTATAGAACATTAGGTTAAATTTGAAAGACAAGAAGCTGACATCTCATCATTGAAAATGTTACTGTTGAGGATCTTTATTTAGTAAAGAAAGGAAACAGGCTCCTTTCTTCACTGTGTACACTTCGGATATCCTCATTTTATTCCGGGAAAAGCCATTGACATTTCTTATACTCAGTTCCTGAACCAACATCAAGTTTTTGCTTTTAAAACACTGTTTAAAACACAGGCATTCTACAGGACTTTGTGAATATGCCTCCCATCTTGAGTAGCACCAGCCAGTAACTTGCATTGTAAGGCCTCTTCCACAAGGCAAACTTATCTTGTATGACATTACAAAAGCTGCCCCATGATGCAGCCACACATGGCCAGCACTACACAGTGACAAGAAGCAAAACAGTGACATACAACACCACAAACAATCAAACACACAAACAACAAGCAATCTTCAAAGACCTGGAGCTCAGGTGAGTTCAAATCTCATCCTGTTTACTTTCCAGTTAATCATCTCCTATAAACAATTACGTATTTTAGAGAATTCAGCTCTTTCTTTCAGATGAGTGGGGCTTCAGATGAGATTGGGAACACCAATCAGCAGCATGACCTTGCTGCCCACCTACCCACATAGAGGACTCCCTCTTTCGTCTTTCCTGCTGCTTCTGCCACTCCCTGCTTGGTTTTTTCTGCCGCTGCTACAACTCCCTCCTTTGCCTTGTTAAGTCCTTTCATGAACACATCCATGGCTGAAGAATTTCTTCACTCAAAACTAGAAAAAAAAAGCATGCTTTGAGTAACAATTATCTTTTTTTTTTGCCAGAAAAGGAAGAAAATTTCATTAAAACTTATTGAACATTAAAATATTTTAAAATTATGCTACTTATACCAACATATTATATAACTTTCATCTACATCTCTATTAGCAATATACACATAGCTCTCTGTATCTAGTATTGCTTTCAGTATTTCAGATAGAAAAAACAGTTAAATAACTAGAAAAACAAGGAGCTCAGTTACACAAATAACCTTTACATCTTCTCACATGCTATTACAGATAGCAAGCCAAGCAGCATGGCTAAAGTAGTCCCTAAAAGGCCTGGGAGTTCCCACAAAAATCCACAGAGAGGTTTACTGATAATGCAGTTCTCATTTGAAGGTGCATTCATTGAAAGGAGAAAACCCATTTCTTGCCCATCACTACCTCCAACAGACTGTTTGTTGATCTACTAACTACAAGACCTAATTCCATCACTTGCTGATGCTCCACCTTCTCGTTCAAAGGAAAAGCTTAAATACTAGCTACTTAACTAACACCTCTTCTAAATGAGACACGTTCACTTATAGTTAGAACCGCTAGAATTTCAGGACTTGAGCAAACAGAAAACGCTGCTTTTCAGCAACTCATCATTTTGTGTGCAGCCAATATCACTCTGCCAGTACTTGTGTTTTCCAAAGGGATCCTGCACATGTATCAAGTCTAAGGAAAAAAAAAAATCACGAAAAAACAAAGGCAAGAATATTCAATGCTAACAGCTCCGCACTACAGCTACTAAGTGAGTTCTGTGGCAGCTACACAGCCCCATGCTACAATTAAGCTACATAGACAGTAATTAAAGCCACCAAGTCAGCATCCCTTCCACAATCCCGTCACAGCA
This sequence comes from Meleagris gallopavo, assembly GCF_905368555.1. Taxonomy (NCBI): domain Eukaryota; kingdom Metazoa; phylum Chordata; class Aves; order Galliformes; family Phasianidae; genus Meleagris; species Meleagris gallopavo. Next base: position 15,486,320 of record NC_139407.1, read on the forward strand.
GCCCCTTCCCTTTTCCCCCTCCCCCTCTCAGAAGCAGCACTGCCTGCTAGTTCCTTCCTCCGCCGGAGGAAGGGATGTCTAGGAAGGCAGCGGGCAGCTTGCTACTAACCCGTGGCAATCAGAAGGGCAGAGTCCGAGCCCCGTGGGCAGCACCGAGAGCAGGTGTGCGAGCACCTGGGCGCAGCGTGGGGGAAGAAACAATACACGGTTACGTGGCTCTGCCCAAATAAAAGAAAGGGCACCTGTAGAGGGAAGAAAAGGAACGCGCAGGGCTCTCCTTCAAGCACATCGCTGTATCTATAGGGACTACCCGAGGAGAAGGGGAGGGCGACGTGATCAGATCAGCACCCAGCGGCTCCCGCACACGGCAGCCGCAGCGCCCGCTGGTTTCCCCTCTCGCTCCCTTCCTCCTTCGTGCCCAAAGGAGAACGCTCGGCGGTAAAAGCACCTCTATATCCCCGCACCTGTACGCACACTCACCCCTGCGACTGCCCAGCTCCGGGGGAGCAAGGCCTGTCACGCACTCCCCACCACTTACCGCCGGGTCCGCCGCTGTAGGGAGGCGGGGGGAGGCAGGGCAGGAGGATAAGGGCGAAGCGCGGAGAGACCTGATGGGAGCTGCGCCTTCTCAGCACATCGCCGAGTCTCCCGACACCGCCCCGACGGCAGCACGGCGGGCAGCAAGTGTGAAGGAGAGACAGGGTGAGGGGCGGGGAGGTGGGAGGAGGGGCCGGGGGCGGTGGGGCGGCTCCCAGCCTTCATTCCCGGCTGGGGGGGAACGTGCTGCAGGTTGGCTATTCGTCGTGACGTGGGGGTGGGAGGTGAGGATAGGAAAAAAGCGAAGGGGAGAGGCTGAGGTCCTGGTCACCTCGTGGCACCACCTGTGCGCCGTTCGCCCCGGGGCTGAATCACCACCATACTCAGAAGCAGTATGAGCAAGCTATTGGTAGTTAATTCGGCACACCTGTTTTGCTTCCCCCACGGCTCAGAAAACGCCCCCGAGCTCTTGATTACTTTCCTTCCTCTTGTAAGTCTTCAGACCCGAGTGACTCGAGGAGAATGCTGCCGTTCTCTCAGGATTCATACTCCCAGCTCATTTTTAAGGATAGCAGGTGTTTCTCTTACAGACAAAAGATGAGTCTTAGCCCTGCTGCAAAAATAGAATGAAATCTTTATCCAAATGAGGACAAGCAGCCCAAACTCACACCTGTTGGACCCCTTAGTGGTCTCCATTGCACAGACCAGGGCCACTGCTGCTCCCCTCTTGGTCTGTTGCTCTCAAGTCACTTTTCCCCAGAACGGGAAAGCAATCACATTTCTCTATACTGCTGCAGAGCGTAGGCATGAAAAGCCAAATTCAGTGGGAAACAAGGTATTAGAACAGATGGACCTTCAGCATCAGTACATCAGTCAGCACACTGTACAGATCCTGCAAAACCTTGCAGAAACAGTTTGTTTTGTCAATGCATTCCAAAGGAGAAGCAGAGCTTGGTACAGATGAGATACAGGGACATAAGCTGCACAAAATGCCTTCCATTCATCATCATGGGCAGGCAGCTGATGGGTCCCTGCTTTTATCTCCATTCTGAACATACAGTGCAGAGTTTTCTCTTTTTCAGGTTTCTTAATATTTACCTACTGCTTGGTAAGCTTTCTTGGGATTCATTCCACTACCAGATTTAACCAAGCAAACCACTTGGTGATACATTGCATTTCCTTGCATCAGAAAGTGCTGACTTAGAGTACAAACAATTCCTTCATAATTCTGCCCTCCAGAAAAACTTGAACTAGCAGGCAGCACATCTTATTCATCACGAGCTGCACATTCCTACTTAATGATGCAAGATCTGATGTGTTTCCTTCCAGTTTTGGGGGAAAAACACAGGTGTAATATTAGAGAATGAATCCAAGAAAATAAAAATCATATGCTTTCTGCATAGAGACAATCTTTTTCGTCCCTAATGTTACAAGCTACCAGGGCTTTATGATTGTTGTAATCAATATTCCACATTGTAACATCACAGAGCACTGGTAGTTAAAGAGTTAATGCTCCAGTTCCATGGATTGTCAACATTGCCAGGTACCTGGTTCTCAGAAGAGAAGAGCTACATATCCCAAAAGACTGTCACTGTTCCATTTTGCATTTAAAGAGAAAGATACAACTGTTCTCAAGTCTGAGACACTCCTTGTTTTATGCTCCTCTCCCCCACATGTGCTCCCCAGCCATCTCACCTTCAGCATTAGAGTAAAGCCTTCAGTATTGGACACTCAAACTTTATTTGATTTATTAGCTTCACTTAGAATTTTACTGCTTTATATCGTGTTATCTTCCATTCTGATATCATATTTAGTAACTTAGTTTTTCCTCCCTTAGCTTACTGCTGTTGTTTTTAGGCCTGTCTCACTACCTTTTCCCCCTTCCCCTCTCCCAGGGCTTGGGTCCATAGCTCCTCCCACCACATTAATCTCAGAACCAGGCCAAACCAGGTTCCAAAACAACTGGCACAACCAAAAGCATGCAGGTAGTGTTACTTAATTCCAATTAACCATTAATACTGCGTTCAATAATTTAAAGACAAAATTATTATTAGCATTAGTATGCTTTCATAATAAACAGAGAATATTGAACTCCTTATGTGAGTGTTACCTACCAGGTTTAACTAAGTGTTTTTGTTTCTCCAGCTTGATAAGGTTCTTTCCTATGCATTGCATGATCAGACAGAGGCAGGATGTTCTGCTATTAGATGAAGTAACAGCTTGTTGGATAATAAAATCATGTGGCCAAATTCAGAGTGGCAGAAACAATTTCAATTTCCATGGCATAAACAAAACTTTTTGAACACTGCAGTTTGTTTTTTTTTTTTTGCAACTGAAAAAACACTGCAGAGTTAAATCGATCAGGATATGCTGTCTTCAGGTTAAAAAACCTTATATGTAAAACTCTTCAAGCAGAAACACTGGCAAGATGTCCCCTTGAAATACTAAGTTGAAGACATTCTCTTGTTGATGCACAATGACTCACATGTGCTCCGTGTTCCCACAGAACCGATATATGATGTTACTCAGAGAAAAGGTACCTTTGAGAACCTGAAAAATTGCAGAATGAAAAGAACCTGTCTTAATTTATGGTGACACTACAGAATGACAGGAAATGGGCAGGCTATTTGCAAGTGGCGCATGTTATTCCGCTGCACAGTCTTTCTACCAATTGCAGATAATCTGAAAGCTGCCTTAATTTCACAAACTCATTAACTGTGTAGAAATGCTATTTTTCTGCAAACATTTCATTTCTAGTCTTTCTTACAGAAGAGGTTACTATCTGTATTTAGACTTGATGGAAAATTCATGCCGTTTTCATACTCTTGCATCACACATTTGCAATTCTGTTGTATCTCAGGTCCCTGTAACAAATGTTTCTCTTCTCAGCCATGCTAAATTTTGAGAACTCAGAAACATGCACAACTTCAAAAAACACTGAAGACAACCTCTCATTTGTATACAGGTAAGCCTGAGACTTGGAACATTTTTTTTTTTTAAAAACCTAGCACATTAACAGGTGCTTTGGTCATAGCCTAATACTTCATTACAATAATTTGCCTCACTTGCTTGGTGTTCCCAGTGATGTTTACTCAACTGAAGCATAATCATAACTACCTACACATATATGCAGATTTATAAGCATATAAGAGAGACAGAATATTTGTTAGGTATTTATATTAAAATGTTTTAACTAAGACAAATGTATATACCAAAATATCATGTTGGAGGCAATTATGCACATAAGTGTGTGTATACCTATTTACATTTATGTATACTTCACTCCGAAAGTCATTTTCCTATATCCATGGCAACTACAAAGAGCACAATAACTTCTTTGATAGAGTCAATTCTCAACTTCAGAACACTTTCTCAATATAGTCACCACCATCAACTATGCATTTTCACCAGCAATGATTCTAAGTCTGCATGGCCATCTATAACACAGCTTACCTTTCAGGTCATAGTTGTTATGGTTGAAAGACACGACCTGCTGCCTCACTGCACTCACATTCACTGTTTGGTCTCCATAAACATTCAATAAACATTGATCAATGTCAATAGGTGTAATTTTCTCTGCATGGAGGAATTGAATTCCACACCTTTGCTTGATATACACTTCCATGTCAGACAGTTTTGTCATACTGCCCTTTCTGCTATCATCCATTGCACAGCGTGAATATGTAATAGAATACTGTCAAGAAAGTTCAACTTGACTGCAATACCACCAACATCCACCTCTGACCTTACTGGCCCACATAATAAAACTGGAGACATTACTTTTGGAGCAGCCTTCATACATCTTTAAAAAAGGTTGAGGTACATCTTAGTTACCATAAATATCAGCTCAATTGACATAATCCCAGTAGTTCTTTAACAAAAGGAAAAAAGGCTCTCACAGCTTTATACCATCTCTATAACAGGCAAAACCAACCCAACCTACTACTCCTTTACTTGCAGTCAAGGTTGAAATTGCAGAAATAACACATTTTACATGAGCAATGATAATGTCTCAGATTAATGATTTGTCTGGGCTAGACATCAGTGTTTAAGCTCTACTCCCGAGACCTTAAGTGAAGCTGTACCCTGAAAAGCAACAGCTCAAATGCTAAGGAGGCCAATGCTGCAGCAGTGTTTCTACTCAGAGGCACGTTCCGATTGTTCTGTAAGATGTTTCCCACTACATAGCACCAATGAGCTGACTGTGAGTGACAGAACAAATTGTCTTCCTCACACGTGATGCAATACATTAGCCCCATCTGATATAACTGATGGTGCCAACACTAGTGAAGTAGGAACTGTCATGCAGGATCAGTTCTGATGCCCATCTAGTTTCCAATCCTGTTTTGGATAGAGGCCAGCACAGAACATAGCCAAGGTCTACAATAACATAGTATGCTCTGAAATAGCCTGCTTCAAATCTAAGTATCTGAGCCAGTGCAGTCACAGCACATAAATTACCTGGATGGCAGCATTTCTCAAGAGATACACCAGGAAAGCAGCAGCTTTAATTAGATACCAATGTTAGTCACCAGCAAACTGTTTAAACAAGTGCAAAACCCAGACAGTAGCATACTTCATTCCAAACTGTCTTCTTTCTACAATTTCTAAGGGGATGTAACACAGAAAAGTATAGTGACAATTTTCAAACAGGTTTTGGTTTTGTCAGAGGTATTAATAGCCTGAAAGTGATGAGCAAATCAGCAATCCAAGCATACGACTGCATCTTAACAGAAGATCCTTTTTCCCCACTTAGCCTATGAAAAAGCTTCATTGCTGCAGGTCTTCTATCTAACACATTTAACGAACAAAACTTGCTGTGCATAAAAGACATCTTCTATTGATTATTCAATGTGCAAAAAAATACATACGCGCAGCAATATACAGAAAAAGGCTATATAATTTGATGTTCTGCTGCTTTAAATAGCAAAAAACCTGGATGTAAGTATTAAAAATAAAATACTAGGAAGCTTCAGATTCAGATGATACTGAGTTGGCAGATCCTAATAGACAAAAGAATTACTGAGTCTGGTTTTAGCCAGTACCAGTTAGGATTTGTTTCAAATCTAAACACAAATGTTCTTGTCCTAGCTTACTGCCAAACTAAACATGTATTGACTTCCTGGAGAATTTTAGAAGGAAAAAAGGCTAACAGTTACAGGAATCAGTCACCCTCTGGACTGTGGAGTGTGGAAGTAAAGTCCAAATACTTTCTACAAATCTGATGTTGTTTCTAATACCTGAATTTTGTTCAGGGCGTCACAGATTAGAAGCTGTAAGAATAAATTCACAACATGATTCACTTTACTCTGTCTTGAGGACACACTCAGCATCCACTGCTGTGCCTCACACCACCAGTAGTCACAGAGGTTTGATCTCTGTGTAAGAATTGCAAGTTACCTTGCCTAAAAAAGCTGGACCTCCTTTAAGTAGTTTTGTGTTATTTGCACAAATATGCTTTTTTCACAGACTGTTCTGCTCTCATACAGGCCACCTGTCTCTTTCCTTGGGCCAAAATACGCATTCACCTTTGAGTTTTGAAACAGAGATACAGGACTTGAGCAGAATGTGTGTCTCAGGAGGTCATCTGCATCTCACGGTCCTGCTCAATGTGAAATATTCGTAATTTCCAGAAAGCGTTCTTCACTCAGAATGTATCATCTTGGTTTCATAACAAGACACCAATGGGCAAGTAAAGCACAAATAAGAATGTGAGAAGGAGCAGTAAGTGAAACAGTTGAGCCACTCACATAAAAAAATAATCAGGGATCACTGCCTGCATAGGTATCAAGTGCCCAGCAAAAATGAGAGTTTGTCATCACTGTGGCTTTTTCTTCCTTTCTCAGTGAACTTACATTAGGATGGATAGCTTCTTTACAGCTTCTGCTGTAATCTTTCCTCCTGTTTGCTGTCAAGATTTGCAAGCATTCAACCTATTGCTGACATACCACAAGATACTGCATTAGTCACTGTAATTTCAAGATTCTCGGAAAAAACAAGTCTGATTTGCTTCACACTTTGAAGATTCTTGCTTTTGCAGTTGTACAGAAGTGCCTGTATCAAGATACATTAAAGTGAAAGCATCCTTTTGTCCACCACACACACCCATGCAATATCTTCTATACATGGTTTCAGGAGTTGTGCTGCTCTGGTTTGGTTAGCAGAAGCAGAGACGAAGTGTTTACGGCCCTCATCAGGGCAGTCTAGTAAATAACACTGATTTGATCACAACCTACTATAAGCATTTATACATAAACTGTTTATAAAAGGCTAATGTGTTTACAACATTTTGATCACTTTTTAGTCATTTTTATGGACCGTAAACGTCTAAGAAGCAGTACATTTTTGAATCCTGTGACATATACTTTTTGTCATAATCTTCAGCTGGAGTCCTCATAACTATATTTGCAGATACATGCAAGTCTCCCTTTACTACTAAACTCTTACATAAGTACTTGAAAAGGGCATAAATCCAAACTGTAAACAACTTCCTCGTGCTATTCAAAAGCCAAATGAAATCTTGTTTCTTCTTTGATCAGCTTGAACGCACTGCTGAAGGAAAACAGTTCCCTCCTCAGAAGTGAACAGATATGTTTTGAATTGAAACAAGCTAAGATGGTTTGTTGCTTATTTGAAAAGCTGAACAAATTTGACTCGTCACATAAAAATCAGTGTGAAGAACACCTTACAGAAGTGAAGGGAATTTAGGGAGTTTTGAAGACTGCATTTCAGACATTACTGCTGTTGTGTGTTATCGAAAATATTTCACCCTGTGGGGGCATCTGTGCTGTGAGATGCTAACACACTCATTATGAAAAAATGCGATTTTGACACTTCATTAGAATACTTAAGCCTGAAAACACTGTTTCCAATGTCTTAAATTTTTTCCTTAAACCAGTTATGTTCTCCCATGCAGATCCTTCCAAACACAGAATAAGTTACAGTTTTGCAATTCTGATATGTTTTCATTGTCCCAAACCATCTTCACCTGTATTTAATGTAAATGACTCCCATTTGACACTATTTGTCCAACTGAGACTATTAACTTCATGGAACACTGAACCCTCTTAGAAACCATGAAACAAACTCTATCTATGGTCTGGTATGAGATATTAATCTCAGCCAAAGCTTTGAGATTGTTCTGCCTCGTTCCTACCCTCAAAAAACCTTTTTAAGGAATATCACAATGCTTAAAAAAAATGACTGTGATTTGTGTAAAATTTAGTCAAAGCCAACAATAACACATACCTCCACCCTCTCACAATGAAAACCCAAACCAACCAACCAAAAATCATTTTAATTAAATGTATCAGATTAACATAACCAATTAACCCAGCAAAAAATAAAAACAGGACTTGCCAACTTTTTTGCATAACTCTGACAGCTACTCTTGCTTCTGGACTATTTACATTAACTCAATAACTTCAAGTTGCAGCAAGCAAACTCAGTACACTTCTCTCTGATCCTTGGGCAGTTCTTCATCCCCATCAGAGTTCTGTTAATTACCCTACGTTCTTCAATACAATCCAATAGAACGAATGGCCTATAGACTTTCAGTTCTAGGCCTTGCCTCATGAACAGTCAGCAACTCAACAAGAAATTACAGTCTCTGCCTGATTTTTAGAAGTCCTTCCTAGGAAATTATCTAGGGCTCCATCAACATAAGTAAGTCACGTGGTAGGATAAGGAAAATGCCAGTAAACAACATACGTATTCTCAATAAAGGCTTTCCAAACTAGCACTAATTTAATTCAACAGACAAACCCCAAAATAAAATGAACTGTTATTTTCATTTGAAGTGAAAAATTAACCGATTTTGAAACCAGCCTATAATACCTATCATTAACTCCAGTAACGTGAATGGCTCACTTCAAAAAAAGCATTCCTAATTTAATGTAAAATGGCAACGTATAATCACTGAGGCAAATCTCCCCTAATAAAACATTATAAATAAACACATACATGCATATATTTTTACAAACGGGCTAAACCAAATCTTAAAACTACTCTCGTAATGCACTGAAAAATACAACAATAACACAAGAAGAACAAAGTCCCAGACTACAACAAATAACAACTTGCTTTAAAAAAAAAAAAAATCCAGCAAGATCCACACAAACTAAATACACTACTTACCTTCAGAAAACTTCAAAAACACAGGAGCATCAGACAAACATGCCTACCTCCACTGCCAACCCTTAAATGAGGTCTGGGAAGGGGTGGATCCTGGCTTCACTCCTCCTGGTCACTCAGAGATATTGCATGCACCTGAGCTCCCCTGGGTTGGCCCTGCCTCCCCACCAGGTGCTCGATCACTGGTTCAGGCTGTGACTTAGCATTTCTGCTACAACTCTCCAACAATGGAACAATGAATCCATCAGAGCATTTTGTACAACTCATTTTCTTTTCTGATTTTCTTGTGTTGTACGAACGCATATGTATGGGAACTGTTGAGTCATGGCCTGAACCACTGATTGATCACCTGAGGCAAGCCCTGAGTCAGCTACAGAAGCACAGGTGAAGGCAATTCAGCTGTGTGACCAGAAGGGGTGGAGCCTGGCTGCACCTCTCCTAGATCCCATTTAAGGGCTGACTGCAATTGGGGATGGCTCTTTTTTGGGAGATTACTTTCTTTGAAGTTTTTTTTTTGCAAGCCTAGGGTAAAGGTGAGTGTTTTTTTTTTTTTTTTAATTTATTTTTCTGTTCTGTGATGATATTTCTAGTTATATGACTTTTAAAGTTCTAGCCTAACCACACCTATTTTGCTAATTGTATGTTTGTTGACTCTTCCACATGCAACTGTTGAATGGTAAAATGTTAGTTTCCTATCACAAAGAAAGTATGTTTTACAACCTATTTCCTTGGTAGAATATGAGATTTGGATTGTAGAGGATAATGCTTATATGTTGTATGGTAATTCAGGATAGTTTTGTTAGGAAGCTTTCAATAAGACACAGTTACTGTATTGTAATTATGAAACAATATCTTTTTTCTGTCTAAGTTCATTTGTTGTAACTCAAAATAAAAATTAAGTTTAGTGTAAAAAAACAACTGATGCTTTTAGTTTCAAGTATTGTGTAAGATGCTGTCAATTTACTTTAAGAAAAAAAAACTTATAGATGATGTAGGTAATATGGTACTCCCAGTACAATAGTAGTTATTAGACTTACAAAAACATGTGTTAAGCATTTTTTTATTCAATTGGTTTTCGTAATTCAAAGTATTAAAGAATATTTCGAATTTTGTTCAGTAAGCAAGCCACAAACCTGAACCTCAACTACCACTAGCTGTTTCTTTTAGAAAGATTATATTATCAGACAGGTAAGTAGATGTAGCTCAATAAAATGTAGTTGTTTGTTTTAGCTTTCTTAGACTAAAAGATGTAACAAATTATATGCGAAGACACATTTTGTTGTGTTTTTACAGATGTAATTGCTGAGAATTTTGTATTTTTCATTGTATGTTGAGTAAAGCATTGAAAAGACTTCTTGGGGTTAAATTGAAAAAAAAACTATCTGGTAGAAAAAGAACATTTTGATATGTATGGTAAAAAAGGCATGTACAAATTGTATTTTATTTCCAATGTTATCCTTTAGTGAATATTTGAAACAGAAATAGATGTAGAATAGGGAGTCACTTTAGACGAGAATTTTAGTTGTGTGATTTACATACTTGTTGTTAAGGTAACAGAATGAAGAACTTGGGGAAACGTTCATCTAAGGTTAACGTTTAACTCAATGTATTTTGCTTGACTGCAGAGTTAGGTATCTAAAAATTCCAAAAAAAAAAAAAAAAAAAAACCAAGAGGCTGAATTCTGAGAAGTATTTATCCATTAGAGAAAACAGAGTCTGCTCAAGATGTTGAACTTACTCAGCCACAACATAATGATATACTTTTCAGTGTGGGTTTTGTAACTAACAAAGCAACTGCAGGTAAGATTGCAGCTGATAAAGTGTATAATATAAAGTGTATAATAAGATAGGAAATGTAGTGGCACAGCATTCTGGAGCTTAGAGCCTAGTAAACAGTTGTAAAGTCAAGTTCCTACTGTTAGCTGCAGTTCATGTTAGTGGAAGGAAAGCCAGAAAGGCTGCAAACTAGACTGATAATGATTCTACCAAGAAAACTAGGAGACAAAACATGCATGAAGTAAGCAAGCTGAAGACTTGACCTACTGCTAAGTGAGACTTGATAAGTGCTTTGTGCAAGCAAATGAACAGTTTCTTACTTAAGCCTGCCAATGTAGAATAGCCTTTACTGGAGAGTGTCCTTTTGCTTGCAAATTTAGATCTGAAAGCTGTGTGTCAAACTTTTAGTAGCACTGGGTTTTGCACGTGTTTAGCCATGCAGTTTCTTTCTCATTCAAGCACATTCAGGTTTTTCTATGAAAACCTATGCAGGTGTGCTGAGAATAACACATTTGATATTCAGTTTTTCAGCTAGAAAGAATTGTCTTAGTGGATTTACACAAACAGAATTTTCATGTAAGAAATATCTTGCTCTTTCCTTAAATTTACAAAGGAATACTGCCATTTGCTTTATGTTATTCTATTGTTTCTATCTTGTCTGCTAAATGTACTGCTCCCTCAGGTTGCCGTGTTCTCTCAAGCAGCTTTGACTCTGAGTTTTTTCTCTGCCATCAATAGGCTGTCTATCTGAAATTTGTAATCATAAAAGCAGATGAAAAGATTATCAAAGCCTGAATTTTAGTTTAAACTGACAGCAAAATTACCCCTCAGTCAATGCTCCATGATAGATTATATAGTATTCTTTGTGCACACTCAAGCCATGATCATCTTGAGAATGTGGTTTCAGTTCAATAGCGGAGTTCTGTTATGTCCCCAGATCTACAAGGGACCACATGATACAGCTGCTTCACTAGAAGAAAGATACTTCTGATCTGAGAGTGGTATTTAAATGAACCAACTTTCTGGATCTTTCGCTATCATGAAGAGACTATTTAAGTAATTGCATGGCTAAGGAAAATAGGGGCAGGGCCCTAAGGATACCAACAGCTGTAGATGTCCTGAATAACCTCATCTGTGGTCTCTACCTATACTCTTATGCTGACCTAAGGACCTTGACAAATGGAATATATTGCTCACTTTCTCTGCTTATGATTTCTCCAGTTAAGTACTTCTATATTCTAGAACTCATACACAAGATGTGATTCTCACCTTCATGCTGAGTACTGTCCTGTCAGAGATGTCTTGTCCAAATAAAACCTCATTTATCACAACATAGAGAAAAGAGCACAGAAGCAACTAACAAGTAACAATAGGAGACATCTGGCAAGGCTTGATTTAATCATCTCAGTTTTATTTGTGTTTATGTAGTGGAAATAGTAAGTCACAGTCTGCACCAGTGATGGGGCACCTGGTAGGATGATAGGGCCAACTCAGGGGAGCTGAGGTGCATGCAATGTACCTGAGTGTCCAGAAGTGGTGGATTCTGGCTCCACCCCTTTCCAGACCTCATTTAAGGGTTGGCAGTGGAAGTAAGGATATCTTTTTGGAGATCCTGGGATCTTGCTGCTTTGCTGTTGTGCTTTCCTTTGTGTTAGTTGACAACCACACCCCACTTCACAATTAGTCTTGATGCTATTGAAGTCAACTGCAATTCAAAAGAACAGTATGAGATTGGAGGTTAGAATATATTAACATAACACAGTGTATGGATTAATAATTTTGTTTCTTAAGAAAAATGTTCTCTAGGAAATAGTAAAGAAACAGTCCTCCTGTTGTAAGAGACAAAAAACACAAGCAGAGCTTATATATCTCTCAAAATATTATTTACAATGAATATATAAGTTGAAGCAGAACCATCTGAATTGTGCTGATATTATAATTGCTCTATGCTAAATGTACCATAACATTATACATTACTTCTCTATGCTAAATGTATTGTTTATCTTGCATAACCTGAACACAGGCCATGTTTAACATCCTCAGGATAGGAGAGAGATCAGTCATGCATTGAGCGTCCTAGAAATGCAAGCAATTCTGATCAAAACTCTATTGGAACTCTATTGGATGAAATTGAATAATGATAAAAAAAAACTGATAATACAAGCATGCTAGCAATTACTCTTCTCTCATATTTGTGTCTGCAGTATCGCTATTCCCCAAACCTGATTCAGAAGCAGTGTGGCTGAATACTGTGCCATGCTGCAGACAGAACATAGGGTATACATAAATGTATTAGATCGCTGTCATGGTGGGTTATTCAACATAACAATTTATCTCTAGCCAGTTATTGCCATATTCATTTATATACCCCACAATGAATTCCTGAGTGGATTTAGGTAGGCTGTAGCCCACTGCTTTAGGTATTTATATTTTGTTGCACAGCAACAGCTGCCATCCCAAAGTGCTGTTATCCTTTCCACCCTTCCATTTCTCAAATTTATCAGTGAAGAGCGATTGAAACTCGACAAATGCTCTGGCAGTGGCAAAACAACTGTGAAGCAGAGCATGTAGAAATTGAAATGGGACTCACAGGGAGAATTTCATTATTGCAGGGGATGAGCATAGCTCACACTCAATCACAAGCAAGTATGTTAGGCTGTGAACGTAGCTCATGCTCAATCACAAGCATGTATCTTTGGCTGCCACCCGACAGTAAGATGAGCTACTCAATTCAAGCAGTTTGCAAACCCAGTAATAAGCCTTTGTCATTTGATTTTACTGTGCCTTATAAATTTGTCAAACCTGTATTTCCCAATGGGCCACACAGCCCATTTTATAGACCCAGAGAGCTTCCCAGGCTCTGTTCTGTAAAATTTTCTTTGGATTTTTGTCTGCAATGCCATTAGTGATGAGTCATTCCTCAAGAAATGAGATAGTAGTACCCCCCCATCTGCACCTAGAAATACCTCTGGTTAATGGCCCTGTTTACTGGCAAGGCTAGTGCAGGATTGCAGCATGCACTGACATTTTTTTTTTTTCCCCTTCCAATCTCAGTCTTCTGCTCTCAGTGCAAACTGTTCTGCCCTCTGTTAACATTATGTTGCATCCAAATTAAAGACTAGATTGCTTGAGTTCTCTGTTTTATCACATTACAAATCTTATCGTGAGCAGAAAAGAGAAGGCGCCTTATATGCGAGACCAAGAACTTTCAGTTAAATACAAGCCTAAACCATTTCATTAAACAACTACTTTTCATCTAGTTATGGTGGTACTTGCACAGCTCGAAGTATTTGGAGTTAAAAATGACTTAAATACCCTTACACTGCTCCTCTGCGCATGAAAGCTGGTGCCTTCAGGGAACAGGCAGCGAGTAATAGCACAGTTGGAATCCTCTGTTGGGAGAAGTAAGATGTGGTTTCTTTCTTGTCACTCTGGAACTGGGCTAATTGTTATGTTTGCTAACAGTAACTACTCTCTCCTTTCTTCCTTGGTCTCTGACATCATTTTAACATCACGTTTGTGTGTTCAATGTAGTTTTTATATCCATTAAATATCTTATATACATATAATAGAGTGTATGATATTAAAAACATGTACATATAATAGCTTTGTTCTTATCTGTTTCTGCTAGAACTGTTTACTCAGCTGACAAGGTTTCCTTTGATAATCAACAGCTGACCAGTCCTGAGCTGTTTATAGTCTTGGGGTGTCTGATGTGATCCTGTGCCACTGCTTTGGGGAGCCTAATCTAATCCTGTACCTGTAGTCCTTCATGATGCGTTTCATTTGAGGGTCACAGACAATTCATTCTACACATAATTTCTACTTGCTATTGCTCTACATTAATTACAGTTAACAAGTTTTACATCACATAACAGTAGAAAGAGAAGCGAACACCAAAATAAGTCTGGCAATAGTGACCTGACCTAGTTGCTACTAGTTGCTGTTGCCTCCAAAAAAGGCAAAAAAAAATCTTCAAGTATGCTGGAACAAGTCCTGACATTTCAGAAATTTTAGGTACAAGCAGAGAAAGCAAGATAAGCATCTAGCCCTGTCCCCTGGCTCTGAATAGAAAACAGTTGGAGGAGATCCACAATAACTTGCTTGTACAGTAGGATCGGCTGGAGTAAGAAACTCTGTAGGTATTGAAAGGGCAGATTTCTCTATCAAAGCAACATAGAAAAGCAGTGGGGCCTTTATCATCAGTGATATTTACTGTAATAAAACATATAAAATTGAGGTCTCCACCCTCCCAAGGCAATAAGTAGCTGCTCAAACTAGTGACTGCTTTGATATTTCTACATCTCTGAAGGTTTCTTATCATCGAATCTTAGAATGGCCTGGATTGAAAAGGACCACTGTGATCATCAAGTTTCAACCCCCTGCAATGTGCAGGGTTGCCAACCATCAGACCAGGCTGCCCAAAGCCACATCCTTGAATGTCTCCAGGGATGGGGCATCCACAACCTCCTTATACAACCTGTTCCAATGTGCGACCACCCTCTGAGTGAAATGCTTCCTCCATGTAACTAACCTAAACCTCCTCTGTCTTAGTTTAAAACTATTCGCCCTTGTCCTAAAACCATCCACCCTCTTAAACAGCTTTTGCCCCTCCAGTCTATATGCTCTTTTCAAATTATGGCCTGACAATGTGACTTCTACTGAAAGCCCAGTGTTTTCTGTAATAGATGTTTACTGTTTTGCTGGGTAAGGGAAATCATGGATCAAGCTTCAGTTTTGAAAGGAATTCATTTCCAAATAGGTTCATCTTGGGCACTCTGTACGATATGATCCCCAAGTCCCTTTGCTATAACTGCACCAACTTTGAATGATTCAATGGCTCAATGCTTGGAAAATCTTTTCCTTTTTCAGTGCCTGAATATTATGTAGAAGGCTTAAGCGAATCTTGGTGTTTTCCTGTCAAGGATCAGGGAGGCTGCCTGATCTTTACATAAGCATTTAAAGGCAATCATAGAAGATAGGTTAGATGAACTCATACTGCTCTACCTCCTGTAGGAAACACTGTACTCAGTGTCATACTGAGATCTTACAGTCCTCAGTAGCTGGTCCTACCTTTCAGCTACAAATGATAAAACATATCGGGTTCAATTCATCTCAAGTTTAGTTCTGTAGCAGTGTCGATAGAAGGGAGGAAAAGAGTTTCACAAAAGCCTTTGAAATTTAAATTCTCTAGCTTATAGAGAGAAATGATTTAACATTTGTTCTGTAAGGGATTTTTATTTCAAAAGCTTTTTCTCAGTTACTCAATTTGTTTCTCTTCGTTCCATTTCCCTTTAATCTTGTCACCAGCAGTGACTGGTGTGGCAAATAAAACACACAGTTATTAATGTGCAGATTTTTCTAGTGGTAAAAAAAAACCCATAAATGTTTTGGTGAAACAAGATTTCATTATTTCCTTTTCTAAAAAAAACATTTTCTTTTTATCTAGTGACTTGCTCTTGGGGTTTCAGTTGGAAAATATGAACGAAAAAAAGAAGCTGGCATGAGAAACAAGAAATCACGCTTATTCACTTGTAAAAGTATTTTGAGGTCTTCCATTAAAAGTCAGCTTCTGTTGGCCTTTACTTCTTGCTCTTATCTCCCTTGACCCTCTCTTAACTTCCAGTTTTTCTGTTATTGTTACAACTAAGGAAGCGAGACCTTTCAAACCCAAGCACTTGTTTGACACTTACTGTGTCACAGTTAATATACATGAGCATACATACATATATTTAGATTCAGCACTCAAATCCCGAGCTCATTATTTTCTAAATTAGGCTCATTCAGGCTCCAGTCCAAATCTAAACTCCCAGCTGCTGCAGTACATTAGTCACTCCTCCTTTGCCTTTTGGTTCCAAGAAAAAAATAAGTTGCTACGATAGATCTACGATTAGTCAAATTGAGGATTACACAGAGAGGTTCCTCTTACTCTCCTTTGTTTTTTCTCCTAGGGCATGTCAAAACTGTTAACTGTTTTTCTAGGAATGGAATTGACGGCATGCGCTAGGGAAAAGTCTCATTAATCCATTTTCCACATGATGGGGAAAGCTTCTCTATAAATAGCAGAGGGCTCATTCCTTGGTGATCTTTAAGGTGTTTTCCAACCTGAGCAATGATTCTATGATTCTCCTTGGAAAAGTAGAGTTCTTTGAGAAGCCTTCAGTATACTTAAGCTTCATGCACTACTAAGGCTTCTGGAACAACAGTACAGCCTTAAAGTGCAGCATACACACAGAATGAGGTTTTAAATCCAGGTTCAAAGACTACAGGAAAAGTTAAGTTTCGGCTGATTTGCAGGTTTTTGACAGAATAAATCTGTGTTTCTAGCTTTTCCCTATGGCTGTAGAACGTTTTCTGACTGGAAAACTGAAGTATCATCTCACTGGACACATCCACAGATAATTTGCCTTATTTTCAAATGCCAAATTTTTAGGAACATAAATCCCCAAGTATCTTTCTAAGTAAATAAAAATGAGGGATAGCACTATATATTTTATGAAAGAAACTGAAGATCTTAAATTAAAATCAGGTCAGGAAACTGGCTCTAGCCAGTTGCTGCAAATCATATTTATCTCTTGTGAAAGCATTCAGCATCTCAGCTCTTCTACCAAGCCTATGTATGAAACATGAAAACCTGCTTACTGATCCAGCTGGACAAAGCACCTCTTTATCACAGAAGTAAGAGAACTCCTTTGACAATCTTGCTATGTTGGGTGTGCAGCAACTGGTTGTGGGCTGGGATACTCAGCTTATCTCTGAGACACCTGAATTAAGATGCTGCTATATCCTGCCCCAATGCACTTCAAGCCATGGACTTGCCAGCTTGGAAGTACCAGGCAAACCAGCTTTCTTTCCCCACTGAACTATGAAGCAATTATCCAACCAAAACTTACTACAAAACATCTAGACTGACATTTATTCCTTGCAGTTATAGGAAAATGCATGCAGGCTTTTTATGTTTATAAATGCAGGGTTTTTTTTTATACTGATTGCTTTTTACACCTTTTGCTCAATGATCCTTCTGCTTGGAAGAAGCAAATGGGCTTTCTCTGTCCCTTTAAGCACCCATGACTCTTCTCCAGACTGAGCTGCTCAGGAGGTTAAAAAAAAAAAAAAAAAAAAAAAAAAACCTGTTTTTCCATGAAATACATATGTACAAGGAAAGTGAGAAAACAGTGTGGTTGTAGAATACCAAGTTAGTATATTTGCCATGGAAACAGCATTTATAAGGAACATGGTGATACAAGGAATATCAACTACTGCCTCAGTGCAATTATTGCAACATGGAGGCACAGCCAGCTACAGGTTGCTCCTTGCACAGCCTGACTGGAGCTGTCAGTTTTATTAATTTGGTAATTATGGGTTGTTTCTGGCTGCAATGCTTGAGATGCTACATGTATCCTTTGCTCTTTTCAGGAAATACAAGGAATGGAGTAGGAGAAATTGAAGATGGGAAGGTGCCTTGTTCAGTTATTTTTCCTGCTTGATGCCTTATTCTTCTTCGGTCACTTTGCCCTTCCCTATTCCCTTTTTGCTACCAAAGCCATAATGGAAGCTTCCTGATTTCCTTTCTCCTCTGTGTTGATGTGAGCAGAAATACAGCCAAACCAAGCAATTGTTTTGCCAAAGGAAAAAGAAACACATGCTGAATGCAGTCTGCAAAACAGAGATGATTTATGCTCTGGATTAATTAGCAGCATTTGATGACCTGCACATCATCAGAATAGAGAGGGGTTTGGTTGCTACCACTGTTCAGATAAATGTCATTTTCCAGTCCCCTGCTGCCATGCTGTTTTGGAGGGTTCATCAATCTCTCTTTGTGGAACCATTATTCTGTGAGAATGCAGCCCTGTGCAGGTTTGAACATGTGCTACCAAGAGAGGAATTATTGCTCCAGTTTTCAGTAAAAGTCCTGGCTTCCTTCTAGCTTTCATAGAGCATTGTTGATGAATATAATAAGAAATAAACAACACGGAAGCTTTTCAGTGCTTGTCCCTGGCAGCACTGGTTTGTTTTTAACAGTGTTTTTATCAAAGCTTTCTTGGTAGCAGATATGTGTGGAAACTTCACACTGCAGACAGGTTAGAAGTGCATCCAAGAAATTTCCGACCTTCAGAAATGACTGCTTAGTCCACGGCTTGCCGTACTTCCCTGAATTAAATGCAGTAAGGCAGAGCCTTGGCTCCAAGGGTTAGCCAAGCTTTTCTTAGTGTTGGATTTAAAGCTGCGTAAGTAAATGTTGTTCTTCTGTGTTCTTGCTGATTTCTAGGTCCTTGGGAATGTCTTGGTCTCCAGAATATTATGGGCATTCCAAAAGCTAAACTGACATATAGCTAAATCTAATGAAGGCTGCTAAAAGAGGCTGTGATGCTCACTGAAGACAATTGTCTTCATCACACTTTGGAGCTAGCACAGGGAAGGAAATGGCCAATGTTAGAGCTCTGCCTCAACAAGTAATTCGTTTTGTTCCAGGAAAATCCCAGTGGTTTTGCTTTATTTGCAACTGATTTATTTGCTATCTTATATCAGTTCTGGAAAGGAAATTCTGGAAGCAGCTCACAGCTATAAGCTTGTTTATTTTTTTATTTTTTTTTAAGTAGACCACACCAATTCTTACTTTGCAAATCCTTAAGGATAGACTGAAGTTAGAGAGACCAAAGCAGAGAGCACTCTCTCATCTTGCAGGTCTTTTCCAACCTTGGTGATTTTATGATTTTGTTTTTTTGCTCAATTATTATTTTTTTTGGTGGCTTGGGATTCAGATCCCAAGCATGCAGCAATCTGAAACTGATATCCAGTGTTTCTGACAGTGCCAGATTTTTCTGATAAATAAAAACAGCTTCAACTAATATTAACTTTCAATCAGCAGCCCAGACATTTATTAATGAAACTACATTAACAAATTTTAATTTAAGACTATTCAAATGCAGAAAAAACTGTGTTGTAATGAAATCTTCCAAGCACCAGAAGTCACATTGTTTTCCATAGCTCTCCTCTGCACGGGTAGAAATCTGCATTTGCTGTACTGACTGTAGAGGCATAATTAACACTTGCAGTGGAGTAACGTAAAGCAGAATCCAAGCTTTATTTGTTATCAGGCAAGTTGATTGTATAAATTCATCAGATACAATTTTATTTCTAAAGCCAACTTGCATTTAATTTGCAAATACAGCCAAGACTTAAATTATCTCTTTTTTTTTTACCTTGGGATTTCTAAAAATATGAGATGACGAATGCTAACTCAGGAAATTGTTTTAATTCAAAATCATAAATGTAGAGCTCAAAAACAGAAGTATTCAGCTGTAGCCTTTAAATAGGTTGCTCATTAGCCTGTCTGCTGAGTACTACATACAAAAGGTATTTTAAGGATTTTTACTAAGAATGAGAAGAATAGAGGAAGAATTCTTTTGATGTAAAAAGAAACTCTTTGTGTTGAGCATCCATCTCCCTCTGATTGTTTCTGTGTGTAAATTCCTAATGTTATGTTTAGGCTGCAATTAATGCTGGTTTATAATACCATCTTGTGTTACGCAGCCTTGATTGTGAAAATAACTTCATGCCCTGCGAAGTGCTGAAAGAATTGAAAAGATGTAGGATAAAATACCCCCCAAACAACCTTAATTTTAAGATCTTAAATCTTAAATGTTTTATGGAAGAGGCTGCTGGAAATTAAAGTGCAATAAAAGGGAAGGAACTGACTCAGTGATTTAAGATATTCCTTTCAGCCTTGTCTGTGGATGGGATTGAGTTAGTAGATTTAATGTTATGTATTTAGAGGTGCGCAAATATGGGTCTACATTTGAACCAAGTGTCTAAACTAGTGAGCTTTGAACACCATCTGAAATGCTCTCAAGTATCCTGAACTCAAAGGGCACATATATACCATGGATCATATGCTGTCTTTGCCAGGATCATATAAAAGTATCTCGCATCAAAGAGGATCTGAAATGACGCCAAGTGTACAATCAAGTTAAACAAGGGGAAGGGCAAAGTCCTGCACCCAGGGAAGAATCGGCCATTTCCTGTGTGGGTAAGCAGGCACGAGTTACCCAGACAGTTCGTGGAGTCTCCTTGGAGATCTTCAAAAGTCACCTGGATATGGTCCTGGATAGACTGTGCTGGGTGACCCTCATTGAGCAGGGTTTGGACCGCTTGGACTGAGATATGCCTTCCAACCTCAACTGCTTACATTATCTCCATTCCATCAAAAGTACAAAAAAAGCTGCTCCATCTGGTCTGTGGGCAATTTAGATACTGAGAGCTGAACCACATGGTTATCATTACTTGGAGTAAAGTCCCGTTAACTGCAGAAAATATTATTGGTGTCATGTGGTTCCTGGACTGAGTAACTAATGAAAACTTTTTAGTCTTATCTGAATTGCTTCCTCTGCCAGTCAGTTCATTTTTTACACTATGGTAGGAAATTGTGTTTTTTTGTTTTTCCTTTTTTTTCCCCAGTTAAGGCTCTAAGCATGCCGCTGGAGTGGTATATCAGCTCAGGATTTGATTCCAATATTTTTTCAGAGATAGCATTCAGAATGTTTTGAATGTTGAGAGCAATTCCATAGCACCAGGAGTTATAAATAACCAATTACTTTCAATTAAGTGATTGCATTATAGACGTTGCACAACTCGTTCTTCAATATCTCCCTGCTTCTGGCATTGTGTGCTTAAATATTCAAAGCAAAAGACAAGATACAACAAACTAAGCTTTATGTAGCACTGTAGTTTTTCCAAACCTTTTTTTTTTTTTTTTAATGGCAGGGTCACAAGTACAAACCATCTAAAGTGTGGTTTAGAACATGTGACAAGTCACTTGTGCTGTCTGGTCATGTATATGTGAAAAGAAAATTACCTAATTATTTCATTTATTTTCCCCCAGGATTACCTAACAGTACATATTTTTCCACATTTCTATTGTGTCATTAACCTCTATCCTGTATGTTCTGCAGAAACTTCTTTCTTCCTTCCACAAGGGCTGTCAGGCTCCTGCTCTCCAAGGGTCATAGGTTGCAGGGGAATCCACAGAAACAGGAAACCAGGCTTCCTCAGTCAGTTTTGAAACACCAAAATCTGTTTCCTTTCTACTAAACATAAAGCCCAGCAGGGCATTCTATGGTGGGCTCTCAGCTGTATGTGTAGCAGCTCAGGAGGAGAGAGAAGTTACAGGGTTCTTGCTTGGGAAATAGATGTAAGACATCCAGTAGCACTTATAAACCATCAGAATGAAGGAGATAATCTTTTTGCTCCTATTACTCTTACAGAGTGGCAGCAACGGATTTAATATTACAGGAAAACTCTGGACCACAGACCAAGGTGGTGAAGCCCTGACAAGTGACACAGATATGACTCCATCTCCAGCTGCAGTGCATGGTTCAGTGGATGCAGGTACAACTGCAAGATCACCTCATTCTGAGATCCAAACTGCTGAGGAGAGTGTATTGCAGGTACTCATTTCTGCATCTTCAGGCAAGACTCTAGGACAGAAAGCTCTGCAGAAAGCCTCCGATGCTATGACCTCTATCCTTGCAAGCCAGTCAAACGGACGCAGTGATGGGAACTCTGGCATAGACAAGACCAGAAACTTGCAGAGCATTGCAAGGAAGGCTCCTCTACGGCAAGAGGTCGCTACAAATCAGGATACATCTATAGAGAACAGGTATCTCGAGGAGCCATCCCGCAGCACTGGTATCACCAACGTTCGAAGGGATGCCAACTCTAAATCATCTGGCTTTGAAGCTACGAGAGGAAAGTAAGAAAAACTACACTTTTTTTCTTGTCTTTTATGTACTTAAGAACGCTACTGGTTATTTTTCTTTTCTCAGTGAAATAATGGGTAAAATTCCTAGTAATTTTAGTAGAGCTGCTTTCTGAGCTTAAGTAAGACTGAAGAAACAATCAAGGAACCAAACCTATAATACATACTCATTCAAAACCATTTAGTTATGACAGACTGAAGCCTGCAGTTTTTAATTCTTGAGGTGCTTATCTCAAAGACAACAGTTAAGTCATTAACACATATAGGTAGGAAAGGACTACAATAGAAGCCTCCCTGTTTTATGCATGGTAAACGTTTCTTGTTCTCTTTCCTGTGGATAGAAGAAATTTCAAGTGTGAGATTTTTTTCTTTTAAAAATGATTTTGATGGTAGAATTCCTAACTAAACTTATAAACAATTGAGGATACAAAATAGAGCAGCATATGACAACATGAAGGATTTTATTTTGTGATACAAACTTCCTGCAAATAGTGTCACAGGTGAATATGTATTCAGAAGCACGTAACTCAATATGTAATGGCTATGCTTCACAGATATATTGTACTGTCTAGCTTTATAACTGAACACTCAGTTATTTTCTTTGTGCTATCATGTCTTCCGTTCTAAATGGGGATGTTAATACTGATTTTGGATATGTTAAAAGCTTCACTTAATTGGTGATATATATTCAGATAGTGGTAGAAAATGGAAGGCAGAAGAGACTGGTCTTTTTCCATACTGTTTATGGACAGTGGGCTTTCTTCTTTTGATTGTACTTAACAAATGCTAACATTCAAAACGTGGAAAAACTCACATTAAACTCACATAAATTCACATTAAAGAGAAGATACCAGCTCTAAGAAAAACTCCTACAATTATGTTGTAATGTGAGACTATAAGCTAATGCTCCTCCAGATTCAAAAAAAGATTCCTGTTGACCTGAATGTCTTGGATTATGCATAATTGAAGTTATGTGGGAAAGGCACAAAGGAAAGGAATTTCTTACCTCAACTTAGAAGAGATACCAGGTAAGATGCTGTGTTTTCCATGTAACTTTCCTAACATATTTCAGAAGTTCCTCTGTTACAGCACTTCATCACAGTTTTTGACAGCATCTGACATAACCTGAGTAAAATGGTTTTCTTTATTTCTTGGGCCTTATTCCTCCATCTCCATTTACATAAAGCCTTAACATCTATTAAGCTTAGAGTCCTTTAAAGTCTTCCTCAGCTTTTCCAAAGAACAGTACTCCAATGAAACTAATCTTCAGAAAAACTTTGTGAATTGACAAGTATTTTTTCTACCTTTTTCATAAAATATATAAGCAGAAAGCAAAGAATCAGTGTTGAAAAGAATCTCATTTTTTTATCACAATAGGATGTGGTTGCAGCTGAGGAAAGACACAAGAAGTTATTTTGTGTTGACCCCTATTTCATGAGTAATCTAGGAGTAGCCTGCTGTGCAACATGCATAAAGGTCTTATTTTGAGTGCATTGAGAACTTAGGCATAAAGCAAGGTTTACAGATCGTTGTCACAGTACTGAGTAGCAGCATGAAAGCCTATCTTAAAAACAAATGCTGAATCCCCACTCTCTTTCTCAAACTATTCTAGGTGTTGTTTGATCCTTTTCACATCTTCTTATCTTATAAGCCTAGTCCTCCTACTGCAAACAAATGTTTTTACAAGCAATGTCGTCTGAGCTTTTCTTTCAGATTTATCACCAACCTAGACTGTGACTTAAGTCACTTCACTGTTTTTTTCTCCCTTTCCCTTCGAGTTAGACTTCAATGAATAATAAGGTCTCTTGCAACTCAATTTCCTTCAGTAAAGCCATGAAAAAATGCCTAGACTTATATACTCAATGTTTCCAATCACTGCTGTGAAGCACCTGAAAAACTACTGCTGTGAAACTATGCATAATAACACAACTATTTATTATATGCAGGTGTTATTGGCTACACTCTACATTCATTTCTAGCATGTTTTTTTCTTTTTTCTTTCTCCTTTTTGTTTTGCATCATTATTACAAATAAATTGAAATTCTTTAAAATTTCCTGTTAATAGAGATTTCTTTGAGGTTTACTTACTGAGTACCTGAGTACAGTTTGAGTGAGTTGATAGCAGAATTCATAGTTGTAAAGTATACTATCTGAGGAAATCTGGAAGGAAAAAGTTGCTTTTTGCTTTAATTTAAAATTAAAGGAACTCTTAAGTTACAGACTGTATTCCAACCTGAATTTTCATTTGACCTTGTAGAAACTGCATGACTCTGTAATCTTTCAGAGCAACCCATTGTGCTAACATATGTGCAGAAATGCTGATGTTAAATGGTTCCATATACAAGGGGGGGAGGGGGTCAGGAAGAGACAAGAGTAAGACAAACAAATCATTATGAGCCTTTAAGTATATATTTATCATTATTTTAAAAATAATTTATAATAAACATACTTTGTTGGAGAGTCTCCATGGCAGATTATCCACAAGGCACACAGTGTGCCCATTGCACAAAATTAATTACCCAAACATCCTTCTTTTGAACGAGGTTGTGTGCTCTGCTGGTTTAAGTACAGAAGGAAATCCCTCAGTTTGCTCTACCCTAGATTATTTGAGGATGATATTATTTATATATATTGAGTAATTCCTAGAAATACTGATAGGGCAACAGTGATGGGGCAAGGCCAAAGACAGAATCACATCATCAGTAAGGTTGGAAAAGACCTCTAAGATCATCAAATCTAATTGTAAACCCGTCCCACCATGCCCAATAAAGCATGTCCCCAAGTGCCATATCTAAAATTTTCTTGAATGTTTCAGGGACTTGCAAGCATGAGCTAAAGTGAAGCTGGAGAACTATAGCAGAGTTTTTTCTAAATTTTGGAGAAATTAAATGTAAACAGTAACTTAGTGTCAAAGAAGACAATTGATAATACGTTGCTTTCAGTTGAGTTCATGTGAGATACATCTTTTTCAGCTTGTGAAGAGAAGAGAATGTTGGTGTTTCATTTTATGATAAAGCAGCTTAAATAACAGTAGTACTATGGAGCGAATCAGAGTCTGAGTCTTGAGTCTAGAACACTCATCCTTCCATTCTGAACACAACTTTACTAATTATTATTCAAAGCAGCTCCAGAATACACAAGACATTCGTTTCGGCTGTAAGTTAACCACATTGTCTCCATGCTGTTGAATGACACTGTATCACTCTATTCTTTTAGTGCTTATTTCAAAATTTCCAATTATAATAAATCCAGTGAGTCTTTGTAGATTTCCCTTAACGTATATAGCAGTGAGGTATTTTATTACTAAGCACAAAAGGCTTTAATAAAGTCAACACCCGGGACAGATTTGCTCAGCTGTCTTGTGGTAGAAATGCTGAAATATTTCATTCTCAAGGCCAGAGCTCTCCCCAGAAGTTTCTCTCCAGAAATTGCTTCTGCTTTTATCCACTTGACAGAATTTCCAGTGTATTGGTAAATTTAAATGAGTGGTTCAGCTCAGAGATGGTTCAAATACAGAAGAAACATAGAAACCTGATTTAACTGCCTGGTTAATGTAAGGTTCATAGTCTCTTTTGATCATGTCACTTTTTAATGGAGCAGAGAGAACAATTCTTAAGTGGATTTCTTAAGATTTTGCATCACTGTGCATGTACAATAATTAAAACTCATGCATGACTTATATTTCTGCCTCGCTAGGTATATTGACTAGGACCTGGAAGAGAAAATCCTTTACGCTAGTGCTGAGGCTGCCTTGGTGGTTGAATGTCAGAAGGTGTTTGACGGTACTTTGCCTTCATAACATTGTACTCCAGCCACGCGGAATACATTTACAATGATACTCTCTTCTCCAGTAGCATTTTCAAGGTAATTCTGAAGTATGGCTGAGAGTCTACAATTTAATTTTTCTGAATGTGATCAACATAGTATAATTCCTATTGCAGTCATTAAACAAAACAAAAACAAAGGAAATCAGTAATGCAGGTATTTTTATTCATTACTTTATTGCTGTTTCATCCACTGAATAAGGGAGGGTGGGAGGGGATAGAAAGGACATAATTGACTAGTTCAGTAATGATGGTATGAGTATTTAGGGATTGGTACTGATTTCTGCTGAGCACTGCAGTAAAATAGCTAATAGGAAACTGAGAGTACTGGTGTGAAGTATTATAAATCTTACCACATTATGTAGATTAGGTACCACTGTATGCTGTACAGCAAGACTAGTATAGGGCAACCAATCAATCCACAGGGTTCATGTGATTCACAGACTATTTGTTTGTATCAGTTCATATCAAATATCCCATGCATTGAGAAAATCATTCCCATTGTTGATCCATGGATAGAAAGAATAAAAAGGTATGTGAAAATGTGAATCTTTGCAGTGTTTACATTTTAAATGGTTTCTATACCTGGAAAGAATCGTCGATGGAGACCCAGATCGTACTGCTTCCCACAATGACTCTGTAGGGTATATTGTCCTCTAGGTGGAGAAGAAATGGTGAAGACATACTCAAGCAATTTGGGACTGCAGGTGACAAAATCACTTCTCTGGAAATAACAGAATCCATAGTTTTGATTCTCTCAGACAGCTTTTCAGCAACGATAGTTTGGAGTAGTCATGACAGACTTTTTTCAAGAGTACAGGAAACATAGCATTGGAAAACAAAAAGCACATCTTCACCCATATAGCTTTAGTGACAGTCCCAAGGTACTTGTAAAAGATGATTTCTCTCTTAGCATCCTCAGATTTTGACTATTTATCTTTTCTGTGATCAGATTCTGATAAGGCACTGCTATGCATATGACGTGAAATATTTTAGTGAAGACAATAAAGGTTTCCATTAATCTCATTGTACTACCTACTGCGTTAATGCACGTGCTTATCTTTGCTCTTGCTCTTTGTTTATCTGTCACGGAAAGAGTGAGGATTAAGAACAGTTTTCATCCCTATTTGACATCTCTCCGCCCCATTGCATAAATTAGGATTACTATAAAAACTGGACCAAGGGTTAGGGTTTAGCTCCCATTCACTGCAAAGTGTAATTTTTTTCACAGCATTTCATCTAAGGTTCACCAGAGAAATCTGCTCAAATTTGCACAGAAAATATGCGTTCTCACAATTCCAAATACATTTAACACTTTAGAAAACTGTCACTGTTCATTCCTGGAATAGACATGAAAAGGAAAACAACAGCAGTAAAGTGACCCATGTTTTCCAAAAGCATTCATTGCGTTGCTAGATCGAGAATGTATATGTTTCAAAAGACAGTTTCCCTGCTTCTTCTCAACACGTCTATTCTGCATTACACTTTTGGTAAGTGGTATGTGAATAAGTGACACTGCAGGTCACGAGGAAAAAATCACCTTGAATTTCACGGACTTTGGCTCAGATTGTTTTTGTTCAAGAGCTCCACAGATATTAGCCAGTGACAGAATAAAAATACAGTTCTTCATGAGGAAGTGACAAATCAGATACAAACCAATTAGCAAGGCAATTTAACTAATTTAATGAAGGTAAATAAGAAGAGAAAAGCTACTCAAACAACACTCTAAGCAGATTAAATAAGAAGAATACACGTTTCTGGAATTGGGATGGGATCTTCTTTTTTAACATTTTCAGGTGTCACATTGTTTTGGTCAGCATTTCTCAAAATGAAGTTATCACTGACAAGGACCGCTCTCATTTTACAGAGATAAGAAACAGACTTAAAAAACAGCAAGTCGGGTACTACTGAGGTTATCTGAGCAGCAAGGTCAATAAAGTAGACCAGAATTATCTTAATGAATTCTATACTCTGGGGCAATTACATTGTGGAAAACAAATTTATATTCCAGAGGGAGAAATGCACAACTGAGACACTTTAAAGAGAACTTTGTCTTTTTTTCTTTCAAATATGTTTTACTGGATAATTCTCAAATTAGCCTAATGCATAACTTCTCAAAAGTCTAAAGTCCATCTGTGGGAAAATTTGATTATTTTTGAGGGGCTCCAAACACAGTGGAATAAGGTCTTGAAAGAGCTTACGTGGTATGCAAATAGACAGCTTTTTTTAGTGCCAAAATTGGCTGGTGAAGTGCTAGACAAGCGAAAATTGTGAACTAATTTTTGCAGTACAAGGTAGGACACAAATTTTCACAAGAGTAAATAAAAGCTTGGATGAGATAAAGAGGCTATTCACAGCACAAGGTTTCAGCATTGTTTGTACAAATAAAGAGGAAATGAACAATGGGAGTAGAATTTGTATTTTGTAAAGGCAGGACAAAATGTCAGAACCCTGAATCCTGGGGAAAAAAAAAAAAACAACAACCATGAAACAAACGGTGAAGTAAATGGTATCACTCCCTCTACCTGATACTTCAGTGCCAACAAGTCAGCTCTTTGTCAGGGTTGAAAACATATATATAACATATTTTACAATCACTTATTACACTACATATCAGATTTACTTCTCAGAGGCTGTCCAGCTTTGCTATTCCAATCAGCATGTAAAGCAGATCTCCCAATCTGGTTTTTGTATGTGGTCAAAATCAGTCATTGTACTGAATTAGTATTTCAGTTGAGATTAGTAGATTCATACATTACAGAATAAAGGAAGCTGAGCAGTGAGTGTAGAAAATCAACCAGTTTTAATTCAAGATTATAACTTCTGTTTGAAGTATAGTTTGTATTTCAGAAAGACGTCCGATGCTCATTTAAAGACACAGGGTTATTATTTAAAGATACAGAATTTAGTTCAGATTCAATGACTCGCAGAAGGCATTGGGTAGGGAGGAACCTTAAAGATCATCTGGTTACAACCCCCTTTCTGTGGGCAGTGACACCTTTTGCTAGATCAGGTTGCCCAGGGCCCCATTCAACCTGGCCTTGAATTCTTCCAGGGATGGAAAGTAGAACCTGTGCCAGTGCTTCACCAATCTCTAAGTGAAGGATTTCCTGCTAACATTTAATCTAAATCGCCTTTCATTCAGTTCAAAATTACTACCCTTTGTAAAAAAGTCTGTTCCCATCTGTATGGGAACTGTTCAGTCATGGCCTGAACCACTGATTGAGTACCTGGAGAAAGGATCTGGTCAGCCCAAGGACCACAGGTGAAGGCAATTCATCTGTGCGACCAGAGAGGATGGAGCCTGGCTCCACCTCTCTTGGGCCTCATTTAAGGACTGACTGCCAACAGGGAAGGATCTCTTTCTGGTGATCCTTTTTTGGGGAAGTTTTTTTCTGTGAGCTTAGAATCTTCTGATACAGGTGAGCAATTGTTTTCTTCCTTTATAGCGCTTTTCAATTGTGCTGGTCCTGGTGTTATTGCATCTTTGTTGTAATGTCTTTCTCATTGTACTGAGCTGTTCAATTGCTATGCTATCTTTCTTTTAATTCTTTTTCACGTATTGGAAAACCACAATGAGGTCTCCCTGGAGCCTTTTTTTCTCCAGGTTGAACAAGACTAGCTTTCTCTGCCCTTTTTCTTAAGAGAGCTGCTCCAGCCCTTTGATCTTTCTAGTGGGCCTTCTCTGGTTCTGTTCCAATGGGTTTATGTACTGCTGGTCCTGCAGGCCCCTGAGCTCCTGCTGCAGTACTGCAGGTGGTATCTCACAAGAGCGAAGAGAGAGAATCATCTCCTTCAACCTGTTGGCCATGTCATTTGATACAGCTTAGGTTAGGGTTGGTTTTCTATGTTGCTAGTATAAAAAAAAGTGAGAGGTCTCCTGAGTCATCTAGTGGATTTCAAGAGAAGTTGCTGAATTAAAAGTCTGCTCCCTTATGTAATAGGGAGAGGGACAAAGGTGAGGAAGATGTCAGAGTGCTTTCTATTCATTCTAATGATTTTTGAGTATTAAATTAAGTCTATCAACATATCTTTCCTCAACAAAACTTGGCAGAATGCTCGAGGAAATTTGAAAATGCCATGTATTTATATTTTACCTAAATTCAGGGACTCTGTGTAGTGCTTTCAGGCTGGGATAAGTTCTAGGTTTATTGCATTTATATATGGTATCAGTATATGAATGTTTATATGAATGCTCTTATACTATTACACTTAAAAGAACAATTGGATTGCCTGAATATAAAAGCAAAGGAGATTGGCTCACAGAAACACAGAATCATTCAAATTGGAAAGGGCCTCAGGAGTTCTCTAGTCCAAATTCTTGCAACAGGAGACCATAGTAGGTTACTCTGAGCCTGATTTAGTCGCATCTTTTGCTCCAGAACTCACCAGGTCAGGCCAGTGACTGCATGACCTCTCTGGGCTCTACTCCAATGCCTCGGAGGAGAACAGGTTTCTCATACTCAGTCTGAGTATTTCTTGCGTCAGTTCATTTGCTGTGACTTTCATTCTCCTGCCATCCATTGCTCTGGCTCTAATTTCTTAAAGGCATCCCTGCAGGTCCATGGTTAGGGCTGATGTTAAGTACTCCCAAGCTCTTCCTTACCCATGCCAAATAAGTCCCAGTTTCTTAGTTTCTCCTTTCAGAATACCTCCTCCAGGTGCTCATAGCACCTTTATACAACTCCCTTTGTTTAGATGTAATGGACAACATTAAATGAAAATGTGTAGAGTTTGGATTCATATTTCATTAACTGCTCTATGCAAGAACATTCGTCTCTGTATAATCTGAATGAGGCACAGCCAGCAAACCATGCGCTGGCTTTAACAGCATTTCCAGGTGCTGTTCTACTTCTTCAGCAACGCAATAATCTTGTTTTCGTGATGCAGTGATGTTCAACTGTGCTGATTCAATAGCATTTCTATTAAAAGCCAGGTAATCTAATCTACTCGTGGATAAAAATAATTTATTTTTAGATATAATACGAAAGGGGCAGAATGAAATCTCCACTCTTTGTGTCCTGACTGCCACTGCTGCTCTTTGTGTGGTTCTAGGACCATTTACAAATGCTGTTTGAAAATATATTGGCTAAAAAGCAAATGGGTTGATTGTGTACAGCTGTACTTGATGATCACCAGCTGGCTGTTTTTATGCTATTTGTTGTTCCTGTTCAGTTAATCAAATATTCAATGGTTCAAACTAGGAATGTAGTACAGAGGGAGTTGATGCAGTCTCATAACTTCCACTCACACTCGGGAAATTATTGTTTTCATTTTGTTTTTTTGTTTTTTAATTGATGGTGTGAATTGCACTTCACTTTACATCAACATCAGATGCCACAGTGTCAAGAGGACTGATTCAAGTCCCGTGCGAAAGTCCCGTGCAAATGCATTCAGAGTACACGGACTACCATGCTAACTTCACCAGATAAAACACAGGGAAGAGGAAGAGAGGTAGAAAGATGAAGGCCCTGTGACCTCCGCCCTTAGCCGCAGTCTGTCCTCTTCCCTCCTCTGCGGGCAGCGGCTGCCACCTGCCGGCCCAGCATGGCAGAGCTTCTCGTTGGCTTGAACGAAAATCAGAGCCTACAACCACTGCTGAGTTATTGCCTCTCATTGGTCTCTTAGCTATGCGCCGAAGGGCAGACTTCCGCAGGCTCTGTGATTTCGTTGACAGATAAGGAAGGTGCTTTTCGCTGGCAATCGTGTCCTTCCGAAGCTGTGAAACCTTGCCTCATATATATGTATCTTCCATATCATGAGGCTGATGTAAATCACTGAAGATGAGTCAGCTAAACACAGGGAAACACTGCAGTAATTCCTCCTGTGCCTTCAGAAATAGTGTTTTGGTTTTTTGTTTTTTTTTTTTAGACAGAAAGGTGTTGTACCTAGGTAACCTGGGCACAGGACTCATTGCCACTGAGGAAATGTGTAAGCAGTTCCTACTTAAAATGGATCTGGAAAGACTCCTATCTCGCAGCCATCTCCAACATGCACCCCATTTTCTGAAGACTCAAAGCTGTTCTCCACCACCTTGCTATCAGTGAGTTTTGCTGGCCTTTTTTCCTTTCATCAGCAAGGGAAAATTTCACAAGGGCTTTTGTTGTCTGGATGAAGAGACTTGAGGTATGGTTTAGTGGCTTGTGGTAGCAATGGTAATGGGAGGATGGTTGGACTAGATCATCTTGTAGGTCCTTTCCAACCTTGTGATTCTATGATTCTATAACAGTTGACTTACACGGCTCTCTCCAGACTGGATATCTGTTGTACAATGTGTTTTGAGAGTTGTTAAATACAACTCTCCTGACTGAGATCAGCCTTAATGGAAAAAAAAAAAAAAAAAGATCCTGCTGCAGCTCTTTACAAAAATCTGTGTCAGAAGCCTGTGTTGCTGATCTGGAATTTATTAGTCTGGTGAGATTAAGGAGGCTTTTCTGGTTTGAGTTCCTGTTACGCAAAGCAGATGTCTTCTGTTCTGCCTTTGCATTAAAGTATCCCATAATAGTTCTTCCACCATGCTTCATCTTCTGTTTTCAAATCTACTTTTTTTTTTTTTTTCAGGCTTCAAAATTCTATTTACATTGTAAACATATCTTAATGAGCTTAGTTCACTGGTAGTGTAAAACTAATTATGAATCACACCAGGGACTCTTTTGCAGAGAATATGTCCTCTAATTTAGCTCAAAGGTTGCTGGGCCCTTGTGAGAACCACAGGTACACAGATATCGTACTCATTGAGTGTGAGAACGAGTTACATATTATAAGTAGAAACAATCTGTTCAAGTTGGGTTATGTTTGTTTTTTTCTTTTGTGTTTTTTTTTTTTTTTTGGCGGATAAAAGGACCAACAAGATCAGAGGTTGAGTTCAGATTATCTTGAAAAGAAACAGTTGTCCTTACCTGTTAAGTTTGGGATTTATAGTGTTGCTTTTTCCTTGAAGGCATTTCCAAATGAGCTAATTCCAGTACTATTACTTTGAAATTAGCTGCTCTCTATAGTAATGATAATGAGTGGATTTACATTATCAACTTTAAGTAGTTTTCTTAACCTGGTCTTCTGTATTTCAGGGCTTTGATGTATTTTTTACAGTTGTGCTTTTAACGTCTGTTTTACTTGATTTATCTTTTTGTTGATCGTATTTGCTTAGATGTGAAATGGAATGCAATTACCAAAAATACTGCAACAGTATGTTTATTGCTGCTAGTCTTGATGTTCTCAATATATAGGAGACTGTATAGGGCCTCTATGCCACAACTGGAGTAGTGCTGCAGGTTGATTTCTAAAATTTAAAGAAGCTTTTCCCCTGTTGAGTCTATCAAATTTATTTCGTGAATTTGCTCTTGACTTCCACAAAGGCGATGAGAAGATTAACTGACATTTAACCTTGAAAGTTCAGAGATGTCTTCAGGTCTTGGTAAGTATTTATTCAATAAATGTTCATCACATACATGCAAGAAGCTAGAGACAGAGGGAACAGAACAAAAAGGAAGCATCAAACTAAAGCTTTATGTTAAACAAAAAAGAAATATTATCCTAATGAAAATTTTCCAAAAAAATGGTAAGGAGGTAAAATAAGATAAAAGAGAGAAAGTAAAAATCCCTTTTACATGAAGCATGTTGTTTAACAATTAAATCTCACAAGTTATATGAGGGAGTACTGCAATATGACGTTGGCGGCAGAAATACTGAGGTGGTCCATCTGTTGGCCTTACTTAGCGTCTTAGATCTCAGGAATCATTTTCCAGCTGAACTGGTTCTGTCACAAATATCTTGGTAAGATCTCAGAAGTCAAAAGATAGATCTTAAGGATAGGTTCTTATGCTATTTTGCATTTGTATGATTCTTGTGTGAAGCTGTGAATCTGTGTGTTTTGATTCCCAATGTAAGCAGCCTAGAAAGACAGTGATGTCAGGGCAAGCTGTGTAATT
Organism: Meleagris gallopavo; assembly: GCF_905368555.1. Taxonomy (NCBI): domain Eukaryota; kingdom Metazoa; phylum Chordata; class Aves; order Galliformes; family Phasianidae; genus Meleagris; species Meleagris gallopavo. Next base: position 15,520,276 of record NC_139407.1, read on the forward strand.
TAAATACATATTTTCCTGGTAACATTTTAATGTTTTAGAGTTTAACAGAATTGATCAATATGAATTGGAAGCAAGAGTTAGCAGCAAACCATGATATTGGAAGTTGAGCTTTCAGGTATGACATGCAAATATTAGTCTGGAAGTAGTTGTAAGTTCAGCAACCATGTCTTGTCACTCCTTTGTCAAGCCAATAATATGTTCCAGCATGGGAATAATGGTGTGATCCTAAGAGGTCCAGAGGAGCAACAAAGATGAAAAGGCGCTTCAGCCCTCTGATCTATAAAAGGCTGAGAGAGCTGGGATTGTTCAGCCTGGAGGTAAGAAGTCTCAGGCTGAGGCCATGTAGTATTTGAAGGGAGCTTGTAAACAGGAGGTACAGACTTTTTGCGCAAGCGGATACTGAAAGAACAAGGGGGAATGGTTTTAAACTAGAAGAGGATATCTAGGCTAGGTGTTAAAAGGAAATTCTTTACTCAGAGGGTGATGAGGCACTGGCACAGGCTACCCAGAGAAGTTGTGAATAACCCATCCCTGGAGGTGTTCAAGGTGAGGTTGGATGGAACCCTGGGCAGCCTGAGCTGCTGGGTGGCAGCCCTGAAACAGAGGGGCTGGAACTGGATGATCTTTTGCAGTTTCAGAGGCACAGATGCAGATGAGAATAACCCTAATTGTTTACTGCATGTTCTCACATCCCTTATGTATGTTCACAAGTTTTCTTTTGTAACTTTCCCACCCGCCTTTACATGTCAACAAAACATTCTGCAAGTACTCCTTAATGGTGCATGCAGTGCCTATCCAGTCAGAGCCATGAGTCATTCCAAGCCATGTACTCTTCCTCCAATCCGGGTTGTTACCACACAGCCAATGTGCAGCTTGCTTGACTTTGTTTTTTTTCTTCTGGAGGTGTCCTTGGTTCTCAGTGTTGCCTTCTCATGCTTTTTGTCTTGCTCCACAGCTTCTGCTCTGAATTGTCTTTCTTGTATTCCCACAATTCCCTCTTTTTTGTTTATTAGCAAGCTATTAACATAATGTAAAATAATAGCACTAATCATTAATAACATAATCATGACCATTTAGAGCGTTCTCCTTCATTTTGTGTAACACTTTGTAACGGTACTGCTGGATCCATTTAGGTTATCATGACTTGATCAAGGCTTCAATTGTTAACACGCTGAAGGTAAGAAAAAAGGCAAGCTAAACATAGTATAATAACAAGAAATACTATTAAAACCATTAAGAAAAGAACAAGCACGCATTAGGCTCATGGCCCAAGTTTCTGCAACCTGGAAAAGAATCCCTGAAGGTCCTGTTCTGTGTGTACCTCTTGACAATTGTCTCTAATCAGGTACTTTTGTATGCTCTGATATATATTTTTTTTGAATGATCTATAAGGTTCACATAGCACATGCCTTCAAAGTCTTCATAACCATGCCTTTGGGCTAATAATAGAAAATCAATGGCCAAAAAACTTTTATGTTGTGTGTTGGATAGAATTGACATCAGTGGGCAAGCCTGCTAGAGTATCACTAGTGGTGTTATTTTCCAGCCAGCTAGCATCCTAACTTGGTGAGCGTGACCAAAGCTTGAGCAGTGCTGTTTCGCAATATGTTTGGGCTTGAGAGACAGGATGTCTCAAGAGCAGAAATGAGCAAACTAAGCACTCAGCAGCTCAGAGGTTCATGAGTTTTAGTTATCATATTCTTGTGAACTAGTGAACTGAAAGATCTATTGAGCAGTATTCTGGAGTTCTTTATTAAATTCATACGTTGAATCAAATTAAGATAGTATGTGCCTTTGTCTCAAGTGATATATGGCCATATATTTAAAATTCTGATCAGTGGGATGAGAAAGAGTTGATCATTCTATAATGCAGGGTCATCCCTTTATCTGCGATTCCCTTCCAGGTTTGGTCTGTGCAAATGAAGAAAAGGCTACTTGATAGACTAATAGCATCATAACCAAGCATTATTGATAATGAGAGGGTAAAATTATAGTAGAAGAACTATTGTCATAGATGACATCACCGGTAACCTGTTCAAATCCTGTTCAATTTGCATTTGATCTACAACTAAAAGGAAGAAGCGCACAGCAACATAGATAATGCCTAATAATTCTAATTCTTGAGGTTGCATTGGTAACACAGGAAAATCACCCACTTTTATCATACCATTACCAATGTTGTTATTGTGATACTTTCCAGTGGGCAATTGTAATCCAGCCCTTCTTTGTCATTGACTATGGCACCCGTAAGTTATCTACAATACAACAAATTGCAAAACAATACCAAGAAGTAATAAACACACAATCCCAGTCATTATGAAGGCTGGATGCTATTTTCTGCTGTGAGATGAAGCTGAATGTATTATGTTGAAATCCATGTAGGCTTAGTCCCAGTGGAAACAAGTGTATGCATGACACTGATTTATCAGTGGCAAGGGACCTTCCCAATGCTCTGTGGCCATGTTCCAAATGTTAGCCTTTGGCCATTCCTTGAGCAGTGGGGTGCCCCCAAAATTATCGTTACTTGAGTTGTATCTGTATGTTCATGATTCAGAATACTTGGCACAAGCAAAGCTTTACATAATCTTTCTTGAGGTGTGTCCCCTGTATTTCCCCTTTTTTTTTTTTTATTAAGAATACACTTCAATGTTTGAACATATTCAGTGATGTGCTCCCTCACTGGGAGAATGAGGACTGCCTGTAGTATGTCTGGCCACCCATTCTTGGAGGAAAATTAGATTGGCCTTGGAACTATAAGCAGGTCCATTATCTGTTTTGGTAGTATGTGGGATCCCCATAGCATCATAAGAAAATAAGCAGTGTTTATGGGCCTCGTGACTGAATTCACCTGTATGCTCTGTGGAAACATTTAAGAAGAATCTATTGCTACGTGCAAGTATTTTAGATGGCCATATTCGTGAACATGAGTGACATTGTTTGCCAGAGTTGAAGAGGTCTGTGCCATGGGGATTTGTCCCTGTTTGAGGCAAAAGGGCATTTGTCTGGCAGTCTGGTCATGTTAGAATGATGTTACCAGCTTGATTCACTGTCAGTTGGAATTGTTTTTGCAAGGCTCTCCTATTTTGATGCATGAATTGATGGGAGAGTTGCACTTGTTGAAATAATTGAGGTCTAGAAAAGGTGACTGTGACTTGATCAGCATTATGGTTGCCTCAGTTAATAGACCAGGCAATGCAGTGTGTGATGGAATAGGGTTAATAAAGTAAGGAAGAATGTGGTTAGAGGCATAATGTAAAACTCGCTTGAGCTGTGCAAAAAAGGCAGGGTTCTTAAATTTGTTAAGAGAGACCCCTCCATCGGCTGAATGATACCTGTAATGTACAAAGAGTCAGTTACTATACAGAGCTTTTGTTCTGCAAAATTTGAGATGCTTGAGCTACCACAGCAAATCATACAACTTCAGGTGATCCATCAACAATATGCACATCTGACTGCCTTCTTGTAGCAGTCGCACACCAGAGAAGCGCTGCTTGGTATGTCCTGATGGAGCCATCCATAAATACAGTAACAGCATTAGGTATTGGAACATGAGAAAGTAAAATATTTCTAGTAAACGATAGGTAACATAAATGATGCAGTAGCTGATGTCTGGGGGGATGAGTGGAAATTTTCCAGTATAGTCAGCCACAGAAGTTTGTGCAGTGAGCAAATACTCAAGCACTCAATCTAAATCTTTTTTAGTAGTGGGTATGTGGATGCAATCAGAGTCAAAAGCTCATAAAATTTGTACATGATGCCGACCTCACTGTATTAGCATTGCAAACATCTCCACTCGTGATGTAATCGTTTTTAATGTGTGTGGTAACAGTATCTGTTCAAGGATGATGAGAGGATCTTTTCTTGAGATATCCCATTGACATAACAAACTATATGGGCAGTAGGAGTTTGGTATTATAAGAGATGCTGGAAGTGATGAGCAAACGTGATGGCTGTGTCCATGTTGCACTGATGTTATTACAGAGTCTAAGCATCATAGTGCTTTTGGTGTTAATTGTCTTTTAGAGGTTAGATCTCAGCCTCTTTTGTTGGAATAGAGGGTGTACCTGTTAAGTAGTGATAACTAAGGCTGGTGGCAGACACCACATGACCAGCAGCCAGTTGTTCTTGAGCTAGATTATGGAAATGCAACAACGTTTCCTTTGTTGAGGGTCACTGTTGTACCCAAACGGGTTGCTTTGTTTTCCAAGTTAGGGGTATAGGTTGTTGCCCATCAATGGCCTGTATTGAAAATGCATCTGCAAAATCATGCCCCACTGACCACAAAAGATCATGAGCCCACAGAGTACAGGGAAGCAGCATGTGTAAGGAGCAGTGTGAGCGATGTGATCATCAGGCTCTTCAAAAAATAAAATTCAGGCACTTTAGGCTGCTGCATGCCCCCCGACTTCTATAATAGCAGAATGAGAGTTTCTTAGTGGCCATTCAGAGGGCCATTCACTTGACTTAAGGATGGTAACATTGGCTCTGGCATCCAGGAGGCCTAATAACTGTCGCCTGTGTGTGGTAATAACGGTTTGTCTTTTGACACTTGCGTAGTCCATAGCACAACAGGTTTGTCCATGCTCTCAAATCTACCAGTCCAGTCCCTGATGCCAGGTTTGGGCATAGAATGAGAAGGGGCTAGCTGTCCTATTTTACGGCTTTTAGGAATAAAGTGGTGGGTGGAGGGGAGGGTGTCCATGCCATTATCTTCATTTCCTCAGTGTAATCAGCATCTATGACTCCCTGTAAAACAATAAGTCACATCTGTGTAACTATGTCATAATAAGAGGATGCTACAAGAGGAAGCGGCCTATTATACCCACTAGAATAAGGGTCATGGTGTTATCAGTGTTGCTGACTGGGTGGTGGCCAAGTCCACTCCCGCACTACTTGCAGTGGCTAGTCTGAGTGAGCTGACCAGGCAGTGGCTGGCTGATTTGGGACTGTATTTGTTGTCATAGCATTTGGTCTCGTACTCTTCTTGCCATTTCCCAGCAGATCAAAGGGCTGTGCAGCAACAGGGAGCTTAGATCGATGTTCTCTTGCCCAGTGTAGCCCCCTCCCACACTGGGGACAGGGTCGAGCTGGATTAGCTTACGCATTTTTATTTGCTCGCATAGGCTTTTTACAGTCCTTTTGTACGTGGCCAGGATTTCCACGATTGTAACACTTCCTTTTTTTGAGCTGTTCCTACATAGAGTTTGGATGCCAGAATGTCTGCTAACAAGGCCTTTCTGTGACTTTCCATGCCTATATCTTGACAGGCTTTAATCACGTCAATAACGGATGGATCTGCATTCTTTGAGGACTGTAAAAACTTCTGACAATCCACATTTCCTTTTTTTACTGCTAACTGCTTAAACAAAATATCCCGGGCAGCTTGATTTTTCCATTTGTCTCTCTAGCATATTTTGTAAACTGTTAAGAAATTTAATGTAGGGCTTGGCAGCCCCCTGTTTAATTGATATAAATTAGGCATTAGATGAATTAGTGTCAGGTATCTGACGGATAACATGCAACACCAAAGTCTTAACTTATTCAAGGCACTGCCTATCTATCTGATAGATATAGACCTGAGGTGCTGCCTGCGCCCCTTCCCCAGGAGCTCCTCCATGCCAATAGATTAAGTTAGCTGAATTAGCTATAGTCTGGATGGTATCCTGTTCTTGGTATTCAGTCATAAACAGTGTATTGTATGGGAGACAGAATTGTTCTTAACAAGATTTTCCAATTGTAAGGGATCAGAACTGTCAGCAATAGCAACCAAAAGATTATATGTAAAGGTGGACTGAATTCCATAATCCCTCACCGAGTTCCTTAGCTCCTTCACTGCCTCATAATTGAGGGGTTCCCACAGGGGGGACTGATTTGCATGATAGACCATAGGAAAGGCTTGCAATATCAGCATCGCCCCGTAATATTGCTTCTTTTCTGCACTGCTCTAAAGCACTGTAGTATGCTGTAGAAGAAACCACGTTTTTTCTCCCAGTCCCCTTCAAACAGTTATCAGGAGGGAACAAGTTCGCTTCGTCCTTCGGATCTAGTGGACTGGGATCAAAAGATCCTTTGTTTTCGGTCCATCCTTGACTTTAGCCAAGTTACATGCCGCTGCCATGTACGGCAAGAAATTGGAGGGGCGGAAGGCGGCAGCGGTCTGGAGAGCGACAGGGAAGGTGCGGAGATTGGCAGAGTCACGGCGAGGGACCGGGTGGGGGGAGGTGCGGTTGGTGGCAGAGCGGTGGGGGTTTGCGGTTTTCCATCTCCCTGGCCGGGGATGGAGTTGGAGCCGCGGATCGGGTCCGGGAAGGAGCTGCTACCCGCGCCGAGGGACAACGGTGGGGATGGGGGGGAGCGCGATGGGGAACAGACAGAAGAATTTGCCCTTTATTGTCGGGTTTGTTTGTGTGCTTCCGATATTTGGTGCCAAACAGGTAAAAGTTTAGTAGCCACTTTGTCTGTAGTAGTAGAAGCCTCTGAGTTTTGTGCCGATTTTGTACCAAAGCTCCCCATCAAAAGAAAACCCAGTTAATGGAAAGTCATGGACATTTTTGCTTATCCAGTTAAGAGAAGTAACTAATGCTGAGCTAGATACAGGTCGATTTTATCATATTCAAGTTATCTGTAATGCTTCGAGATGGCTTTGTTGCTCCTTCATTAGTGAGCTCCCCATAGCTGCCGACTGCTCACCTTCTGTCCTGCCGAGTGGTGCGGGCACGCAGGAAACGATGTCCCTGTAGTTCAGTCGGGCAGCACTGCCAGAGCAGGTTCACTCAGCCTTGGCTAGGTTTGCTCCATGCAGTGGGTGCCACTTGCAGCATCCGATGCGTGAATTCGGAGGACAATCTGAATGGTTTATTACAGGTTCTAACCTCCATCCTTCATATACATTCACAAGTTTTCTCTTGTAACTTTACCACCCATCTTTACATGTCAACAAAACATTCTGCAAGCACTCCTTAACGGTGCATGCAGCGCTTATCCAATCATAGCTGTGAGTCGTTCCAAGCCATGCACTCTTTCTCCAGTCCAGGTTGTTACCACGCAGCCATTGTGCAGCTTACTTGACTTTGTTTTTCTTTTCTTCTGGAGGCGTCCTTGGTTCTCAGTGTTGCCTTCTCATGTTGTTTATCTTGCCCCACAGCTTCTGCTCTGAGTTGTCTCTTTTGTATTCCCACAGTCTTTATGTTCTCTTCAAACCTAAGCCATTCTGTGATACTCTGATGGTAAACTTAGGTCATAAATATCAGGTTCGTAGAATCATACAATTGCTCTGGGTTAGTAAAGACCTTTAAAAAGGAGAAGACTATTGAGTCAACAACCTAACCACACTACTGTAAGTCTAACAACCCTCTGCTAAATCATGTCCTTGAGGACCGCATCCAAATGGTTTTCAAGCACATTCAGGAATGGTGACTCAACCACTTCCATGGGGAGCCTATCCCAGTGCTTAACTGCTCTTTCTGTGAAGAAGGTTTTCCTGATATCTCACCTAAACCTCCCCAGGCACAGCTTGCAGCCAGGGCAACTTGAGGTTGTTTTTATTAATGGGTGACATCTTTTACAAGACATCTTTTTTGGCACTTAACTAGTTGGAAATTAAATATGATGAGATTCATGCAGTTCTTCATAATCAACTTGATTACTGAATTATATTATTATAGAAAACTTTAGGTTTATTACTAGAACTACGTGATTTTGTGTACTTCTGTTTAACTTTCATTTCTCTAGTCAGCTATCATCTCGATGCATGTAATGTCTACTATATATTCATATGAGTTTGTGCTGATAAACTGTTTCTTTAGAAATCTAATTAGTCTTTCACTTTTCTGTTGGAATGCCTTATAAAAATCTGTAACAGGACATGTCTTCTCAATATGTGACATGTTGCTGTTTTTTCAGCTTAGCACTGGCCGAGTGACCTTGCCAAAAGCCTTTGAAATTTCTCTACTTCTGATTCAAAGAGTGCCAATAGATTTGAGACATGATTTCACTGTACAAATGCATCCTGAGCCATTATTCAAATGATAATTTCAATTAAATTCCATTTCCTTTTGTCTTCTACCACTGTACCTGTTTTTGAAATTGAATGTAAACAGTTTGTTCCAGCCTCCTGGTACTACTTTTAAAGGAATGTAGCCTTGGATTCATCTTCTCCCACTTCCTGCTCTGCAGTTGACACTTAGATTATTTCGTATATGACTTCTTTCCAGGAAGAGGAGGGGAGGAAAAAGCTAGTGGCATAGCTAGGAGTAGGACTAGCACATATTATGATTGTGTGTGGCTTGGGCCTCAATGTGCACTGTATAACACAATTTATGTGTGCTCAACTTATTTCCAGGGGAAGAAAGGAAGTGTAAAAATATCAATTCATAAGATGAAACTTGTTGGTGATTAAAAGCTGTGTTCAACAATCCTTTCTCTTCTGGAGAGAGTTTCTATGATTGGAAATGCAGGGTATTTTAGTATGTATGATTACTGTAGGCTAGAAAGACTTCATTGTATTTGGTACTACTTAAACATTTACCAAGAAAAAAAATCAGGTATACCTAAATAAATGTAGAGGTTTAGAAATAACTGCTTGTTCTCTTTATTGTTAATGGATAGCTGAAGCAGAAAGAGTAAGTAACTTGCCCAAAACTAAACTGGCAATCTGAGGGAAGTTTTGTTTTCAACTTAATCCTATCCTTAACTGATATTCCTGTGAAGTAGCATATCTCATTATGTTGTGCGAAATGTTGTTTGTATTTTAATTCTGTCTCTTTTCTTCTCTTACAGAAACTGGTGTGCTTATACCCATACAAGGCTTTTACCAACAGTTGTAGTGGACAACCTGGAAACCTTGTCATCAGGCAGAGCAAAGCCTTGCACTTGGCTTATTGGATCCTGTGCTCAGAGGTGTGTACAACTAGGAGGAAACAATACTCGAATGGTCACCAGCTGTATAATGAAATGCAATCGTAACTTCAGAAAACAAACAAGCAAAATAACAATTTGAATAAATTTGAATAAAAATTGAGGGAGCAAATTAGCATGTTTACATATGTCATTGCTGATCTCCTAGCAAGTATAAAAAAAAAACTGCGATTGGAACTGTCCTTCAGTTTCACCATGCACATTTGGCATACCCTGACTCTGGCATCCTCTGATCTCTAATGAATGTTTCTTCCAAATTACTTCAAGAGAAACTGCAAGTATTTAAAGCTCGTGTGAGAAAGAAAATCCTTCTTGTGCAGTTTTCCAAGCTTGTGTGTTGTGTTGCTGGGGCAGAAGGCTTTCTCTGAATGGTGTAAATATTTTTATCTCTTCTGGATTCTTATTTGTGTCACAGCTATGTTGGCAAGGCAGCAAAACTAGAGAAGTTATTGGCCTGGATACAATTTGTTAATAGCAACTCTGAACATACTTAGATTGTCCTTTGTGATTTTGGTGACTGTGTTCTCCAAACGTAAGATTTTAATAGTAACTGAAATCGGATTTTAATACATGGGACTGGAGAATGGCAGCTTGAAACAGAACTAGCAAAACAAAGATTATAAAATGTTTCTCCCTTGTAAAATTTCAGAAGCCTCACACAAGTCAGCTTCTTCTGAGAATTGTTCTCTAGATGGTAGGGCAGAGCACACTTAAACTTTGAGGTGAAACCTGAAACAGAAATATCCTTAGGATGAGGAGAGAGAGTAAAATATAATAAATTGTATCTCAAAATAGTGGGATAAGCCCTGGGGTTGCAGTGTTGGCTGCTTTTTTTCTTCTTCAATCTGGTAGATTTGCAATAATGCTTTTTTTTTTTTTACATATTTTTAAAATTTTAATTATCTTCTTGGGCTGCTCTTGTTATTTAGTTTGCTATATATACCTCTGGGGCTTGTCTACATGGAAAGCTATTTCTGCAATTTCTCTTCCTGATTAACTCCTTTCATGGACACTTTATTTTTATGAGTACTTTCAGGAATTGGTTATGTCAATACAGAAGAAGGCAGTTTAATCGCAAAGTAAGAGCGCATATACAGTGAAATAATTGAGAAGACCAAGCTGGATTTCAGTTCACCTTGATATTTAGTAAGTTCTCAATATGGACAAGTTATTTTCTCAGAGGCCAAGTGCTTCAGGGACATGTGCAAATCTGCTATACATTTTATTACGCAGTATTGCATTCCTTATGAAAGGTTGACAAGATTAACTACTGTGTAAAACAAGGTTATTTATATATTTTTAAATTCTTTAGGAGTGTATTTTTTGGTCTGACAGTTTTCAACTTCACCCCTTTCTGGAGTGATTTTGACAGGGATTATGTGTTCAGAAGGCTTCTTTGCATTTTCTGAGAGAAATTGTTTTCGTGATAGCATTTAGCAACTAGCAGAACTATTTGAAATTCTTCTTTTCTCAAACATTATATTTAAGAGAAGCAAATAGACATACATAAGCTCGTTTCTTCAGTATGCTCTTTTGCTGCATATTCATTCTAAACTGACTAACTTCAAAAAGCTGTAAGAAGTGATGGGGTAGTTGGGACATACAGAATGTTTTGGAACAGAAACAAAATGGCTGCTGATTCTGCAGTTACCTACTTTAACTCTAAGAACTGAGGTATCACAATTGCATAGCTATACCCTACTTGCTTCAAACTACAGGCTGGAAATTTTAGTGTTTTATCAGATTTGTCTACATCTATAATCTTGTTCAAATTAGTCCATAGAATCATAGAACGGTTTGGGTTAGGTGAGGGACCTGTAAAGAGCATGTAGTTCCCACACCTTGCTATAGGCAGTGAACCTTGCCTAGATGAGGTTGCTCACAACCCCATCCAACCTGGCCTTGAAAGCTTCCAGGGAGGAGGCATCCACAACCTCACTGGGCAATCTGTACAAGTGTCTCACCGTCCTCACAGTAAAGAATTTCTTCATGATATCTAGTCCAAATCTACCCTCTTCCAGTTTGAAGACCTTTTCCCTCAGTCCATCCCCAGCTATCCTGTAGACCCCATTCAGGTACAGAAGGCTGCTATAAGGAGCCCCAGAACTTTCTTGAGGTTGAAAAGCCCCAGGTCCCTCAGCCTATTCCTGTAGGGGAGGTGCTCCAGCCCTCTGGTCATTCTTGTGGCCCTCCTCTGGACCCACTCCAACAGCTTTATGGCTGTCTTGCTGGACACAGTACTCCAGGTGATGTCTCATGAGAGCAGAGGGGCAGAATCACTACCTTGACCTGCTGATCACAATTCTCTTAATACGACCCAGAATATGAGTTGAATCAGAAACAAGAGGCTTCCAATATGTACTTAATATGGTCTGGTATAGCATAAATACATCAGAAATGCTTTTGTTATTGATTTCAAAGGAAATGTGATTCCATAGTCGTATAGTTGAATCACTCTGTCTAGCTTTGTAGTTATTAATCATAATAACAGTTAATAATATTGAATTCCTGGATGGTATATTCAAGGAAGAAACCTGACAGCACTAAACAGGTCTTAAAGGAAAGTGTTGTCTATTCAGATTAACTGGAGGTTGCAGTACTGACACTCTGATTGCTGTTGAAACATCAGCTCCTAGCTAGGCTTCACTTTCAGTTTCAAGTAGTTAATGAGAGGACATGCGTGCGCACACACACAAAACAGAATGTAGGATCCTACATCTTCTTTACCATTACACAAAACAGTTTTAAAATAGTTTTGTTTTGCAGTTCCCAGACAAGAAGACACCAAGCCTATAGGATTGAACATAAAATAGTAACATCGCTGGAGTGGAGGTGTTGTCCTGGATACAGTGGGCAAAATTGCCAACCAAAAGGTGGGTGAGAGATGCAGTGATTTGAAACCCATTAACTTCAACAAAAGAAAGCAATACAATCTTACTTTTAAGTAAATGGCTATGCTAAAAATCAATGCGGTTCTTTTTCTTAATTCAAAGCCAGGAAAAATACATGGTAGGCTAAAATGTTTTGGAATGTTGACTCTTCCCTGTATGTGAGCTTCCAGAGCAGCTTAAGCAAAATGTCTTTTCCTTTCTTGCTCTCTAAAACTCATAGCATCTTCAGCCTAATTCCATTTTGCTCAAATACGAGGTTGAACTCAGGGCTTCTCTACTTTTGACCTTTCAGTTATTGAGTTCTGCAGTGCTGGAATATTAAATCCAGGTCCTCCCTTGAATGTTTTCTATAAAATTCATCTGCAGCACTGTCACACTTCTGGCTTTTAGTTGGTCTCTAACAATATATTTCACACATTCAATAAAATGATGTGCTAACTTTTGTTTTCCTCTAAATTGAATAGGAAACTTGTTGTTCAGTTCACTGGTGACTGAATTTTACTTGATACTGTGCAATACACGTACAACTTTGTCTTTTTTTGATAGAACAGAACACTTCAGCTCTGCCCTGGTGATCAAACAGACTTTAATATACCATAGTTTAACGTCTGTGTAATAGCTATTTCTTTGCTACTAGCCTTTTAAAAAGCTGCCCTTGAAAAATAAGATTCGGCATCAGCATACATATTTTAAATGAATGAATATTACGAGCAAGGCCATTACATGTGATAGGGAGTTCAATCAGCAGTGGTAAAGAAGGGGCTGATTAAAAATTAATGTAGAGAAATGAAGAGAAATCACTGTTGTTCACATCCAGGAGGGAATTTCAGTGCTGAAAGAGCCAGAATCTCAACAGGCACCAAATTCTCTTCTGTGCAGCTGAGCGTAGAGTCAGATATTGACACAGGATACAGCCAGTTAGCAAGGCTGTCCAGTGAGCATGGATAAGATTTCTTTAAAAGCTTGCTGTTTAAAAAAAAAAAGGAAACATTAGCAAAAATAGGTAATTAAAGGGGTGGAGTACAGTGGATAAAATTGAAAAGACATCAAAACAACATGGGAGCTCTGACCAGGAAAAAAGCTATTAACTCAAACAGTAGTGGCATCTGTGTAAATGAGAATACAGGAATATGTTGTCAAATGTTAAAGGAGTAGGTTTGAAATTACATCTCCTGGGTTCTATTCTCAAAGCTCTTCTGACTTGCTGAATAATTTGGGGAAGCCGCTTATAATCTGCATATCCAAGCTTACTCATCTAGAGAAATGAGATGGCACTTATCTCACAAGGGCTTCGGGATATTTAATTAACGCTTTTAGAAGTGCTTAAAGAGACACAGATTAAAGGTGTTGTGTCTGAAGTGCTTCTTTTCCCTGTTTCTGGAATGCCTCTTTGCATGAGGAGCAGACCACCAGCATAGGCCCTGCCTGTATTACTCAGTTCCCATGAAAGGGCATCAGCTACTGAACTTGAACAATTGCGAGCCTGATAGCTTTGTCTTCACGCTCTGTTTCTACAGAGGCAGGGAGAGAGACATTATAAAATCAGACAGTGACTGCTCAGAATTCTTGAAACCTCCCATTGGTCCCTCTGCACTCGATCTATTTAACAACATGACCATCTAATGAAGGATTTCTGTGCTGAGGAGACATAATGATCTGTCTGACAGTCGAGGCAGGAGAACTCGTCTCCATGTGACAGCTATTCCTAGACACTGGCAAACTCTTCTTGGTAGTCGCTTCGCGACTGACTGGTTACAGGTACTCTGTAGGTAATGAAGTAGTGAGTGATAAGAAGAGCTGTTGGAAAGGTGTTTATATCACTATTTCTTCCTCCCATTTGGCAAGAACACATTACTGAAGTGAACAAGACACATACCCAATTCTACCATGGACCACGTACTTTTACAAGAACTACTTCTTTTAATAAATAAAAAACAGGCTTCCTTTTATTTTAAGTCTTGTGGAACAACACAGCATGGACAAACCAACAAGCAAGAATGCTAATAAGAAAGGCGTTGTCAGCTATGAGTTGCACAGTTTGTGAAATATTATTACTAAGCACAGCTTTATTTCAGCTTTTTATCCTCAAGCTGGAGAAAACAGCACATGCATACCAATGTTTTGGGGTGTGAGGTACATTGGAGTTCATTCATGGACATAAGGTTTATGAACACTGTGTAATGTATCAGCTTTGCTGTGGGGTGAGGTAATGTGCAGTAATTTATTTCCACCTAACCTAGCTGTGGCTTAGAGCAGAGAGCTTGTTCTTTAAATGGTTGACAGTATTGTAGCCATTGTTAGAATTAAATTCTCTTGCTTGGTAGTGATGTCATTTCTCCAGCAGATGGCTGTAAAACGTTCTGCACACGAGCAAGTGCTGTCCTCAGCATGGGGTGAGCTGAAGACTCAAAGGTAGCAATTAATCTTCAGGCACAGGAGTGCCCAGAGAGGGAATATGGGGAAGCTACGTAACTCTCCAGAGGGGTTCCTATTAAGTCACTCCTGACTAATCAAAGATATATTGAGAGGAAAAGATTCAATTTTCATAATTTTAATTTTCCCTGAAATTATTTTGCATGCTGTGTTTAAAAATACATGTGACAATAAATTATACATTTAGGCTGATACATTCAATGTTAGGAGCCTAGTGTTAGATTCCGATGTGCTTTAGCTTATACTGGTGACTGCTGAACACCCTGAAGCTCCTGGAGGAACCAGAGGAGCTCCTCATCACTCAGCCTTCTGAAATGCTGCCTTTAAGTTTTTTTTTTCTTTTTTATTAGTGTTTCTTATTTGAAATTACACCTATAGGGCAGATATGGAAGTCTATTTTTTGTTTTGTATTTTGTCATTTTAGCTTTAACTGAGCATAGCATATCCCATTTCAAGTTATTTAATGGTTATTTTTAACTTAAGGATATGCGTATTGGTGTTTTAGTCTGGTGCTTCTGTCTCATCTGCTGCTTTTTGGCATCTGGAATGGGGATCTCAGCTGGGGGAACAATGAACACGATAGGCTTTTGTCAGAGTTGTTCCTTTGGAAAACGTCTGAGCCACTGGAGAAAAATGATGTGAAAGGAGCTATATTGCCAGTGACTGTTCTGAGTTTGTTTAGCAAATGACATTCCTGATGCTAAGGCTGTCTGACCAGCATATTTTCTAGACAATGATGACATTTCATAACTGTACAACATGCGGTATTCTCTCTGTCGTGTTGTTCAGTTGTGTTTATGTGTGTGAATCGCTCGTTACGGTCTATGCTGCAGTTAGAAGTGTGGAGGTTTGCTCCGTTACTGGTTTCCTCCAACAGTGTTATCTGTGTCCTGGGTTTTACAGGGATTAGGTTATCTGAGCAGTTCAAAGCATTAGTAAACAAGCATGCAGCAATAAATACATACCCTTGATGCTCTTAAAGCAAATAAAACTAACTGTAAGGGCTTGGGTATTTTGCAATGTATAGCTGTGAATGAGGCACTTGATTTAATGGGTAAGATAGAAGATAAGATAGATAATAAAAAAAAAAATCTGGTGTCTGGTAGCAGTGGTGGTGAATATATTTAGAGCAACAGAAGCATCAGTAAATGAAAGAATAAAAGGACATTGATCAGCTGGTCTTCATCACAGTCAAGTAATTGACTCCCTTGTCATAGATTATATCATCACGTCAGCAACTGATAACTGATGTGTAATGAATTGGGCAAAATGCAAGCAGTTGACTCCTGTCAATAACCGTGCCATAGAAAGCAAACAGAAGCTATTGAAATTGTAGCTGAGGATTTTATACTTACTTTCAGACAATTTCAGTAGTTTCTATGAAATTTTCAGTCATTATTATTTTCCTTGATGAGTCTCTGTTCTAATTGTTACTTTCTCCCCTCATTTCCAACCTCAAGCACATTATCCTTCAGTGTAATAATCCATTGATCCTTTTGCACACTGCCAAGAGGCTGATGGGACTTCGAGAATTTTTGGATTCAGCTTTTAATTCTGTTTCCTGAAACTCATATTATGGCCAGGCTAGGTTTTAATACATGAACTGGAGGATAATGTCACCATACCCAACTTCTCCTGCTTCGATCATAATAAAAGTAGGAAATTATATCTGCGGCATTCCTCAGATGTGCTCCAACTGGAACAGCAGCCACTTCAAAATGCATTTTGAACAGGCATATAAAAATTGGTATGAATTTATAACAGGAAGTTTACAACCTACTATGTACGTATCATTATTTTCTCCACTTCAACGAAAGGGATCTGACACCGTTAAGCTTAATGGCTAGAGAAGTGAGTAATGAAAATGTAAATCTCATTTTATTTCTTAGGTCCAGCAGTTGTTGCTCATATTGTTGGGGAGAAGGCAGTTCACTTTCCTAGACCTCAGTTTTCTCAACAGTAATACTAAAAAAAAAAAAAAAAAAAAAAAAAAAATTAGTCCAACTTCTTAAAAAGTGTTCTTTGATCATTGAATTGAGATGTAAAATAAGAACAGAAAATCTTGTCTGCCATGACCAGAGAAAATATTAACAAACCCACAACCTTCCTAAACTTCAATGTATGTATCTGTCACATATCTAAGATTATATTTAGTAGAGTCTGGAATTAGATTACATTTTCTAATTGTTTTCATTTTTCAGGTACTGCAATGCCATTGTATTTATTGAGTAGCATGTAGTAGATTTGAAGAGTTATGTAATTTGAAAAAAAAAAAAAAACAACAAAACATCAATTATTGCTGACTTTTTTTGTATTGTCTTTGCATTTCTGTTTCATATTGATGTAAAGTCTTCATCTAGAATTTTTACCTCTGTATACTCCCATGTTCTGTTCATTCTAGTTTCAACCTTTTAGTACTAACACCAACTCTCACAAATCTCAGGAAGCCATTTATAAAACTATTCACTATATTCATCCAGATGTAGTCCTGCATTCTGTTATAAAGGCTAATCTGCAATTATTTCTGGGTTTCGTATATTTGGTATATGACACAGAGGGAAAGTAATTTATTCTGAATACTGATTTATTCATGTTCAGCGTTTCACTTGCTTCCTTGACTTTTTGTCCATCTCTTAGCTCAAGAACGTCAATCATTTCTGCACAGCACTCAGGCTGAAAGCAGCAGAAGTCTCAATGAAAGGACACCAGGAGCTACACAGGAGCCTAGTGGGCCAGGTCAGCTGTTACAGATGATTTCATCTTCGAACACTTTACTCTTCCTAACATTACCAGAGAATGATGATTGTCTTAATAAAAAAAAAAAAAGTGAAGTGAACTTAGCATGATTAAGCTAAGAACATTTGTAAAACTTGTTCAAATAAATATTTAAACTACTGCATTACTAAGTTAAATTAAGTAGTAGAAAAACAAACAAAAAGCAGCACTGAATTGTAAGAGAAAATATAGTGATGTACAGTGTTTTCATCAGTCATATGATTGGCCTTTAGGGGAACCAAATAATAAAATGTTATCAGATCAGTGTGCTCCAATTGCCAGTATACTGCACTGATATTGAGATAGTCATGCGTGCTTAACAGTGTGTCAGAATGCAGACTGCCACATGGCTTTAAGGAGACAGAACATGTGTATGTGCTTATGGCCACATATGTGCTTTACTTCAAATAATAAAGACAAAAATCACAAAGAATAGGCAGGAGAAGGGATGTATGTGAATATAGTGCTGAGATAAGGATAAGTAGTTTCAAATGGGAGTTGGAAAGGAGAAGATTCTTGCACCTTGGTGATATTGTGTGAATAACCAACTTTCCCAGTGCTGGAAGGAGGAAGATGCTGTCTAGTAAGGCAGCCAGGACTCCTATGAAGAAATGAGCCTGATCAATGAAACGTGAAGCAGGGCCGCTTATTTTAGTAGTAATCCTAGGCTAAAAATAACTCTAAAACTAAAATCTCAAACTTCCATGTTAATTTTTTTCAGTGTGTTTTTTTTTCTTTTCTTTTAAATCAAATTGGATCAGTTTGGAATTGGAATCTAGTCTGGTTGCCAACCCTGAAAATAAAACCTGGGACCAGGATTATCTGTCTGCCCTGGTCTGTCATTCTACCACCTGCTGTCAGGACTAAAAGCCAGATTGTGTTTCCAGCTACTGCAGTGCCATTGTGCCATTTATAAACCACATTTCCAGGTTCACTTGTGCAGCTTGACTACTCCCTGCAGCAGGAACCAAGAGAAATGTAACTGCAGAAACTGTTGTGTCCTGCAGATTATCATTCAATTATCTATTTTGATGGATGGAGATGAGTCACTAAAGTTCACTTCCTCTCAGTGACAATTCAACCAGGAGCAGAAGTGTATAGACCTATCTGTTTGCCCATGCCAGAGAGTAGTGTTATAAGAGTAAGTATTCAAAAACCATCTGCCAATGGCTTATCTCCAAGATGATGCTGAAGAAAGGTGAGGACAAGGCAGACTCAACTGCTTAGTTAAGATATAATCACAGCTTTATGTTTAAGTAGAGACCAAGGGGAAAGAAAACAGCTGAATAGGTTAACGTCCTAACCTAAAACAGTCTTACTCACCAGGGTATACCTATTAGGAGTTGTACAATCCATGTGCCTCTACAGGAGAGCATTCTGTAGGTGTTGGAACAGTTCATGCACACTGACTTGGTGCTTTTAGTGAATTGTCAATATGTTCCCAAGTGTTCTTAAATACCAGAATTTTAAAGAATTTAAGTCTAGTAAGAAGAATATGCTCTTCCATGTGTAACTTGCTTTTTCTTGTTGCAGTTTTTAGGCCCTTGTGCCTACAGCTTGTATTTGACACTAAGCATGTGTCCGTGATTGCTGATTATGACTGTTTACTGCCATGGGAAAAGACAGTGGTCCCTTAATGAAAAGCAGCATAAGATCAATACCAATACTGTAAACTTACTCTAATAAATATTTATATGTATTGTTAAAGAATTTCTTACATAGCAATTTATTAAGTCATAGTATGGTTTTAATCATATAGTGCAGTATATTAGGTGTATGAAGTTGACTGTTTGAATTGTTGAAGGATGTCAAAAAAATTAATAGCGTTCCTTACAGGAATTAAAGCGTTTAAGTAATTTAGCATCTTCTGAAAATCGCAGATGAAGTCTTGTTCCTGTCAGCTGTTAAACTCGAGTGGATAACTGGAGCCATACAGAGTTTGCAAGACCAAGTCTTTTTTTACTGCTACCTGCCTTAAAAGCTTCCAGATAGGCTCTTTTGCACCTGAAAAGACTACAAACTCAGGAAAAATTTAGGAGGTCTTAAAATAAACTTGGCTGTACAGGCTGGATGTCTTTTTTTTCTTAAGACAGACAAATGGTTATTCTGAAGTCATTTATCTATTAGCTATTTTTATATCTCTATTTTGAATTCATCTCTGAAAAGATGATGTATTCCTTCAGATAGTAATCTTGCGAAATTGTGATGTTATAGATAAGTAAAAATCAATGCTTTTGTGATTACAGTAAAGGAGAAAGACTAAATGAGAGTTAAATGAAAACCTTGGTGAGGTGCTAGGTGTTGGAAAAATGACTTTATGCTGATTAAAATATGCAAACCATTCCAGGTACTATTCTAGAATCATAAATACTTTATAATGGATACAGATGCTTTAATAATTAGCTGCTGCTGTGCTGCTGAATGTCACTAATGCACGATACATGACAAAATCAAGATGATTCACTAGAGGTAATAACTCAAACTTTTCACTGCATTCTTGATTAACGTCTTTCAAGTCAATTATATTTTTTTCCACCTCACAATTTTGTAACGCTACTTTTTTTCTTCTCATTTTGTTTTCTGATGAAGCACTTGCACAAAAAATGAATGAGAATATTAGCAGTCAGGAAATGAAATTGACTTTTCTACAGAAGAAGGTTGACAACATTGCTGCTGCCATGAATGATTTGAGAAAGATGCTGTCTTCTCTGGAAGGCAAAATCAATGAAGATAAGGGTACAGACTTGCAATCTTTTCTACAAGGTAAGAAAAATAAATGAATGTAATCACTCAACCACTTAAAGGTGCCAGGAAAAAAAGTGCTTAACACATTTATGGGCTGTCCTACCCTATTGTTCTTTATTTGGAAGGAACGCTATCTTTTTTGCTCTATTTCTTAATAGAGGGGTATTTATTTTTTTGGTTAAACATGTGTTGTTATGGTGGCTTTTGTAGTGACCAAAAGTTAAGTTCTTGTGTACTGAATCATCTGTGCAGTAATGTCAGCTGCTATCAAGACATTTTTACTTACTTCGAATTTCTGCAAGTAATTGTTATTATTATTACATTGTATTCTCTTGATAGCTGCTAAAGGAGGTAGTATTGGCTCTTATGCTAAGTGCAAGTATTATCTTCAACATGTAATTCACATATGAAAGGGAAATATATAAGGAATCCTGTAGTTGTATCTACAACGTGTTATCTTCCTGAATCATTTACCTTTGTGACAATATTAGGCTAACTCTGATAAACTTCTGTACTCAAGAGTTAACAATCAAGTAAGAAATTATTCTTTGTCTTTTGGGTAAATGAGAATGATATGGCCAAGGATCAGAAGATTGAGCAGATGCTTTTCAACATAAATATGCATCCTTTTCTTGAGAATCCCACAGCAAGAACTGTTAGTTATCCAACTAAAATGATGTTTAACGAACACTTTGGAACTTAAGCTTTTTTTCCCTGGATATGCAGTTTATTTCTTATCTCTAAGGAACGTTTCTCAAATTGATTGTATTATATGTTTCAAAATTGAGAGGATTGTCTATTGTTTTAAAGTACCATGAAGCAATTGGATCTTTTAATGTAGAGTTAAAACCAATTGACAAAATAGGTGACTTTACACGTCTCTCGAATTTACCAGCTGTTGCCCCGTTTTATGTATTTTCAGTTCTCATCTGTCTCCTGAGTTGCTCATGCCAAATGCTAGATGGCTCTCTTGTACCCTGGATCACATTTATCCTGTCCCTTAGTGACCTGCTTTCACTTCACCACATATTGCTAGATGGCATTCTTGACCCTTGGGCATACATTTAATTTGTCTTTGAATATTTTCCATTTCCTTTCTGCTTTCTCTTCATTCTTTTTTGTACTCCACTCATTCTAGCTATCATTTTGATAATATTGCAAGAGGTCTTTTGCTCCCACTTACCCATTCCCTATTTATGTCTATATTGAGGGTCTTAGTCGTAATTAAAATGCACAGTACAAAACCCATTATTTTAAGACTTTTTTTCAAACATGTTTCAGGTCTTTGTTTACATCTACCGTGCTCTATTTAATACTTGCTTCAATGAAATTCCAGTTGCTGGCATTTTTTTTCTTTAATTTATATTTTCAATCTACCCCCTAATCAAGCAGTTCAAATGGAAATACTGCTTTCCTCACGAACGCTCCAATACAGGTTATTCTTGGCTTGTATGTACGTGTAGGGTAACAATTAAGTCACAACCTTGAGCACCTGCTGAAGGGGAGGAGGTGGGAATGGCTGGCCCAGGAAGCAAAGAAGCAAGCAGTTCACCTGTGCTTTGTACCTGACCTGAAGGAGTTGTCCCTGGATCCATTCCTCTCTGGGCTCTTTTAAGAGTTAGCCTCAGAAGGGAAAATGTCTCCTGGATGAAGGCTACTTCCTGAGAAGGAGTGCTCTATAGCTAGAGATTCTATCACCAGTCAAGCAAGTCAACTTTTTCTTGTATACGAATATTGATAATTTTTGTAGTAATTGACCTGGTATCACAATAACAGATCAGAAGCAATTCATATCGCTATTGGCTCATGTATACTATGTCAAAGGACAGCTATGCAGTTTCTGCCCAGCAAGTATGGCTTTGTCATACTCCAAGTGGGCAGAATGTACTGAAGTAACAGAAGCTGGCAAGCGTTTTCAAGCTTCTCTCTAGCGCAGTACAGATGCACACCAGAGGTGCATCATGGTGTTGCTGAAATATTTTCTTAGAAGCCAGCCTGAAGAAAGCACTGGAGTATTTTTTCTACTGCCATCCTGAAGCAACATGCTTTCAAAGCATGGCAAGTCTGTAGTTGCACTGTGTTAGTTAGATATCTACTTTCTTCTCTTAGCTTTTCATTTTCTTCCCATGATCTCCTCCTCTTTTCTCATATTAATTATTTATCCTTTTTCTTGTCACAAATTCTAATGGCTGTCCAGCTTTCTAATAGAGATTTGTTTGGAGTGAGGTCTTTTTTATCTGTACATAAATAATTCAGTACAATTCACGGTCCTTTTTTTTTTAGTCAGTTCATGTATTTCAGTCCTACAAACTTGTCATCTGTGGCTATGAGGCAGCATTCACTTCAGTAACAGATATTCTCCTCTGAGTTGATTAGAGAAGCATTGTGTGCTTATGAAAGACTGTTTTCAGTACTTAGACTGTTTCTACTTTTTAGTTATTTAGAGAAAATTTTGTTCTCCATTTAATAATCTCTACTTATTTTTTTCTTCGTTCTTTCTTGCGTATCACGACTTTCTATGGAGTCCTTTCTTCATTATTCAAATGGACACTCATTTAAAAATGAACTCAAGAATGGAGAATTAATTACTTCAAGTCAGAAATGTCATTTACAGCTGGATATATAATCCCAGCTCATTCTCCTGTGTACATATATTTATTTTGCATGCTATTTTTCAAATACTAATTGAAAATGAAAAGGGAGTATATGTTGACACAGTAATTATACAGTATGTATTTCAGAGCATTAAAATTAATAATCTCATGAAAAGTGTAGGGGTTCTTCAGTGATCACAGGCAGTTTGGACCTTTCTATTTCACAATAAGCAACAGAAAGATTGAGTTGCGTGTGTGAACATGCTGCTGTATTCTGAGCTCAAGCTTAAAAATAAGTGGAAAAGCATGCTCCCACAGCCACAAGTGAAATTCAGAATGGCACTCTCCTATTAGGTACATTCTTTTCCCAGCCAGTAGGCAAGGGCAGCAAACCTTAAGTTGTCTGTTTTGGCAGGCTCCACCTCCCTGATGATAACATGTGAAAGTCAGTGCTGAGCTTTGCTCTTTTGGACAATTGCAGAAAGTAAATGACAGTGTAGATCCTGTAGAAGAGCTTTTGTAGCAGGATGGCCTCTCATCAGTATTTGTTGCTGATATGATGTATTGTAAGGGATTCCTTGTAGAAGGAATAAAGTAACCTTATTTCTTTCCACAGTCATGTTTCTTCATAGCTCCTTGTGTCTTGTAAAATACTTGCTAGCATCTTATAATAATCATTTCCTCTACATAGTTTGCTTTTCATTGTTTTCTTGTATCCTCCTCTCAGCTGCCAGTGCATCTTCACTCTTGAGTATTTTTCACTTAGAGTGTTGAGGCACTGAAACAAGTTGTCCAGAGATGTAGTGAGTACCCCATCCCTAGAGATGTTTACAGCCAGGTTGGATGGGGCTTTTGTCAACCTGATCTAGTACCTGATTAAGTGATTGGAACTCTTCCCGCAGCTTGGGGGCTAGAACTAGATAATGTTTACAGTCCCTTTTAACCCCTGCAATTCTATGATTTAACTAGATGTAGAGGTTACTTCTGGAAGTGAAGGAAAAAAAAATTCTGATTTCACAGTGGAGCAGAATACTTGTGATATGAATGTAATTTTTTTAATGCATTGGTCTTGTTGGACAGCGTTTAATTTTATCACTTAAGTCTATACATGAGTCGTACACTCCTGTTTTTCACAGGAATGGAATTTCCACATTTACCTCTGCTTAATGCTTGTCAAGATTAGTATTCTGAAGAGTTACTTTAAGAGTATACGAGACTAAGTAAATACATGTACCTTAGTCTGCTTTTTGCAGCAATTGTCATATCCTAATTTTAAATATTCAAGAAAGCCCTTTTTTTTTGTTCTTCTATCCAATATAGAAAATTGTATGACCACTTACCATATATGACATAACAGGAAAGTAATAATAATGTCTGCTTTCACTTCTTGACTATAATGTTGATAAAGCAGGATTTTTTTTCCTTTACTTTCCAAATGGAAAAAGGACATGTTGTTTTCTTATGTATGAGCAATAAAAGCACATAAATATCCTCATTTCAGTGCTCGTAGACAGCTTAGCTAAGTGATCATAGTTGACACTGTGTACTCAGAGTCCGAGTTGACTCTTTCAAAATAATAGAATAAGTCCCTCTGATTTCACTGGAAACAAGGAAGAGATTACAAACAAGTAGCTGTTCTCTGTGTTCTTCAGTTACAAATTTTGCTCTGTGGATGGGTAATTGGTGGGGATATCTCACTTGAGAACAACTCTGTGCTCATATTTTGGGGGGAAAAAAAGGATTGCTGACAGTATTGTTTTAATTATTTCCATATTTCTGCATTTTCCTGAAGGTCTCAAATCCAGGAGTATTAATATGTTAGTCAAAGATATTGTTGGAGAACAGTTAGAAGTATTTCGAAGAGAAATGCTAGAGAACACGGCGCAGATTTTCAAGACGGTGTCTAGTTTGTCAAATGATCTTGAAAATACAAAAGAATTAGCGAAGCACCTAAATGAAACACAAAGAAAATTTTCTCTAGAAAAGGAAATGGGGCCAACAAATCTTGACATTTTGGAGCTGAAGAGTCATATGGTAGAGATGAAAGAGGAAATTACTCTAACTTGTTATAAGCCTATGAAAGCTTTATGGAAAAAGCAGAAATCCTTGGAAGACAACTTAGAGCATCAACAGTCAAGAAGTGTCATTTATTATGAATCTTTAAATAAGACCCTTAATGAAATGAGAGATGCTCATGAACAATTATTATCAGCTGAAGCATCTCCAAAACAAAACATCCCTTCGACAGATGAAGTCATAGAGTACAATATTACAGAGTACATGTTCACTCTGCATGAGAAGGTGAAAAAACAAGATCTAATAGTACTACAGATCTATGATGACTTAAGAGTCCAGGATAACAAAATTAGCAACCTCAGTCTTGAATTGGAAATTCAGAGAGGATCTGTTCTGGGAGTCTGTGATGACATGTTGTCTGAGAGCAGAAAGGATTTCCAAATGCAGCTGTCAGGAACCCAAGAAAATGTTCTTGTCCTAAACAGAAGCATCTCTGATTTGGTCCTTTCATTGGACAGTAAGATGGACAAAATGAATGAGCAAATTAATGACTTGTCATATGATATGGAGATCCTGCAACCCTTTATTGAGCAAGGTCCACCTTTTAGTCTGACTTCTGAGTATGATCAACGAATCCAATCTGAAGCAATCAATGAGAAACTTGAAAACCTCACAGTTATTGTTAACAGAATGAGTTCTATCATTAAGGAACTCTCAAAAACTCAGGAAGGACTTAAAAACAAATCTCAGGATTATCAGGAGTTCTTGGAGAGTCGTATGAATGAGTGCTCTGTGGAAATAGAAGATGGATTAAACAAGACCATGATAATAATAAATAGTGCTATTGATTCTATTCAAGACAATTATGTACAGAAAGATATGTTATATACTCTGAAAAATGAGACTGAGGTCTGCTGTGGCAGGGCTGAGAAGCTGGACAGCCTGTTGGCTGTCCTTTCCCAATTCCAACAGTTGAATGAATCCATCTGGACATCACTTATTGGCAAGCAGAAGCACGAATTCACTTCACAAGTAGTTCCATTGCTTTCTGATCTCCCACGTGTAGAGTCTGACAAAACTATCCTTCACAATTTTAGAAGAATTTACTATATTTTAAATGAAACATCGTCAAAAATAGACAATCAGCAACAGGATATTGCTCACCTGGAAGAAAAACTAATTGACTATCTGGAAGCATCAAAGGACCTTGAAGTTCGTCTCCTGGTTGCAGAGTCAAAAATTTCCAAGTTTTTGGCAAATAACTGTGTTTCACAGAAAAAAACTAAAGCTACTTTGACAGAGAAAGAACAAGCAGCCTCACTTCAGCTCCAGCCACTGACTTCCAGAATCAAGGCCCTGGAATCAAAGTCAATCCATTTCTCAAACAGCATCGTACTTCTGAACAAGACTGCGTATGAGGCCTGGGGGTTGTGTCAAGATGCCAACAGCAGGATCCAGAAAGTGAATGCAAGTATACCTGTATTAATTCAACTTGCTCAGCCAGATATTCCTCTGCTGCACAGAGGACTCCAAGAGCTCATTGAGTCTGTGCTTGAGATAAAAGCAGGGACTATACTGACAAATCTAACACAGCATGTTGACACGTTGGTGGCAAGTGCAATAAACAATGTTACTGAACTTCAGAAGCAAGTGAAACCAACTATGAAGAAACCAGCTCTAGTGAAAAAAGGAGCAGCAAACATCACCATGAGTCTGACAAGCCGAAGTCAGAGAAATACAGATAACACCATAGACTCAGGTAACATGTTTTAGTTTATGCCAAATTTGGCTCTTTTGTAGTGGTCCTAAGCAATCAATGTGATGAACTGAGTAAAAAGTAGCCATAACAGAGGTGGCTTAAGAACTTGATTTAAGGTGAGTAAAGGCTTAAAAGAATGCCATGAGAAGTGTCTTATGGGAATCTGAGGTTGCTCTATCCTCTTAGTTGCAAGAAGATTTTTTTCTTTCTCATGAAGTCATCCAGAAGCTCCACAGAATTTTTCCTTAATAAATTCGTATTTGTTCTATTTAAGTTATGTGGATGCATAAACTCAGCTGAAAACCTGACCTTTCAAACCTAACTGACAATTTAGACAAAATCTAAACTACAAGACTTTGTGCTTGCATATCAATTGTCAATTTCTGTAAAAATGTGCATACTAGAGGAGAAATCTGGAGTTGCATCAATGCTTAGCAGCATCAGTAGGGATGATAAGTACTAGAAATATTAAGCGAGTGAATACACCAAATGATTGCAACAAGGCTTTTGCCAGTTCCTTCAGACTTCACTAAGATTATTAGTGCAGTTACGGTTATAACAGTATCCTTGCAGAATCAAGAGTCAGGCCATAAAGTAGGTTTGACACTTGAGTGTGGTTGGCTTTCAAATGTTTAAATTCAAACATGATCATAAGAAATGAATTCCTATGGATGATTTCATAAAAATACATTTAGTTATGCCTTTTGGCATCACTGCTCAGAGAAACATGTTTTATGGAGATAACTTCTCTGACAAGGTACGTAAAATGAAGAGTGGTTAAGTGACTAGGAATACTTAGAGGGAAGCTCATTTAGATTAAAATAAGCAGGATAGAGCAAATATAGGCAAGTGTCCAGATAGTTTTTAGGACCCAGATCTAAATCTTTTCTATACAGCATTCTTATAGTTAAGAAAATCTCTGAAACTCTATTTGGTCCCTGTTCTGAGCAGATGTAGGGGTAGGGAGAGCTGACAGTATTGTTATTGTGCAAGCTTGCCCTTCATCCTTCCCTTTTTCCACCTGCACTAGGAACAGCCATTTCAGTACTCAGTGCAAGGATGCTTATTAACACCTTAATCCCATGAGTATCTTGACTTCTGCTGAAATCCATCCACGCTTAAGGAATTAATTCCTTGGTTATCTTTTCAGTTAGGGAAGGCACACTGGGGGAAAAAAAAAAGCCCTTGCAACAAAATTTGTTTGATTTTGACTTTGGAAACAGCAATTATCTTTGCTTTGTGTGTGTATCTTTTCTGTCAGTTTCTGCTGCAGCACAGGATGGAAATAGAAAACACTTGATCACAATTAAAACAGGGAGAATAAGAGCTGATGTCTTTTGATTCCTCTTAAGTCTTTTACATTGTTGGAAACTGTCATTAGTGTCACCTGCCTGAAGCACAGGAAGTTGCCATCTGCTCTCTGCTTTATTGCATTTTATTGCATTAATGTCTTTCCTAGTTATTTACCTCATGATGAATTTTAACAAGTAGCATATTTGTTAATGTTGTTTATGTTCTCACTCTTGCAGAAAGTGCAGATCTTAGCAGATACAGTAAAACCCTATTTTTAAACAAGGTATTCATAATGTAGAGTTTATGCAGTATTCCAGTAGTAATGAACTCAATTAGGTTTTTTTGCTTAGCTAAGTCGTACATCATGTTCGTGAAAGTTTAAGAAGTAAGACTATTATTTTAGTTGACAAGTATTCATTTTCTACATCGATAGACTTTACTTCTCTAGGAAAGCTTTTTCTCTCAAGTTTCAGGAGACCATCCAGAAGTATGTGCTGACTGTACTTAATTTTCTATAAGAAAACTTAAAGTTCAGTAGCTAATTATGGAATGTATTAACTCTTAGACCACCTTTTTAATTCACAGAGATTGGAATCATATTTTATATACAGCACAAATGTGAATGATAATTCTCACTGGTTCCAGTGTGTTCAATATTTGATCCTTCTTGAACAGATTGCAGTTTTTCAGTGACATTAATGTGTTCAGGATTTGGCCCTGAGGTAACATTTTCCACAGCAGTCATTTAAAATCAAGTAGAAATGATGTTAATTTTTTGTTATGTAGGTAGGTACATGCAATTTTGGAGACTTCTCATGTTGTGGATTGAATAAAAGAAAAGTTTTCATCGGGTAGAAGCTGTTATATGTGTATAAAGAATGGAAAATCCAACTTTTTACTTGATAATAAATATAATGACTGTTTGGGTTAATAAAAAAGGAATGTCTTAAGACATCTTCGAGTAGCTAACATGAGGGTGATGCATTTCTTTAGAGAAAAAAATACCCAGTAAAATTGTCATTGTTTGGATTATGAATTAGATTTAATTTAATTTCCAAACACTGTACTACAAGAGCATGATGCAGAATAAGGGCAGCATATCTCTGTTCCCATTTGTCCATTGCCCATTGATTTTGTTCTCTAGAGAATCTATTGTAGTTTTCAGAGGTAAATGTGCTCTTTAAAGGTATGTGTTAGTTGTGGTTGTCCTTTATTCAGATTATTCCGTCCTAACGTAATACGCTCACACTCTGTTATTCATGTTTATGTTAATTATGTTAATGCATTTTAAACAGTGCGTGGTTGTAAGATTAAGGTTGTTTCTTTGTTATCTTTCATTTATCTTATTTCTGACCCTTCCATTATAGTACTTTCACATAGGAATGACTAGAATCAATGCTTTCAGTACCCTGGCGAATGAGGCACCAAAGGAGTTTAGGATTGTGGTCTCAGTAATAGCCACTTTTATTTCGTTTTTGTTCTTAGCAAAGAAAGGCAACGTTCTGTACTGAAACAATGGATAATAACTTTCAGTAGCTATACTTCACATTTTGGGAATTGCACGCTGGAACTGAAGATCAAGTCAGAAAGCTTGCAGTTGAATATGTGGAAAATGTTTCTTTCTTATTGTCAGATTTCAGTTGCACATGATTTCTGATTCCTAAAAGAAATGCAGGCTTCCCTTTCATTTATATCCTGCAATTAATTTATCCCATTTAAATGTTTTGCATCTTGTGTGTTAATTGTATGAATATGATGATAATTATAGTTGAGTTTTGTGGCATATGCTTCCATTTTGCATTTTTACTCTTTAGACTAACGGGTAGATGAAACAACTTTCTTATGTTTAGTACTCATGAAAACTGAATAGTGCTGAAAGACACACATCGGAGCGTTAGATGCATCTTATTAACAAAGAAGCACCTCACTAGAGTTGTCAGAGTCCCAGTCGTTCAGATCCATCTTGACAATGTGCTTCCATCCTAAATCTGAGAGCACAACTTCAGAACTGGTGTGTGGTAAAGGGCCTCCTGTCCTTGCTTTTTTTTTTTTTTTGCTGAAGAGTGTTGTGAGGTGAGTGGGTTTTTTGTTTCATTTTTTTAGTATTACAGGCACCCCACAGCGCTTGTCCCTGAACTCTCTTCCAAGACCCAAGGTCACTAATAGCTTGGCTATCTTAAGTAGCCTGACCTATTCCCACACTGCACCCCTGTCCATGTTTTTGAGAGCCCTGCTTCTTCTAAGGCCAGGAAAACCATTGGGATGTCACGTTCCAGGGGCATGTTTTAGCGGAATGTTGTTAGAGTTAGGGTAGTATGGTTAGGTCATGCTTGGACTCAATGATCTCTAAGATCTTTTCCAACCTGGGTGATTCTGTGATTCTCAGGTCTTCTTGGGGGCTTGCTGGGCTGTGGCTGGCCCTGGTTTCTGTGAGCAACTTGCCTTGCTCTGCTTGTCATCTTTCTAGGAGGTGCCCTAGCCCTGCTGCTACCCCTAGATCCAATGGGCAGTTCTTCTTTGGCAGCTTTGGGACTCCTTGCATCCAGGCTAACTAAGATGCTCAATGTTTTTATCATGGTCAAATTGAGAGCAGTAAGCTAGCCAAGATGAATAATTGTAGACTGACAGCTGGTCAGACCCTGTGCAGCCACAGTGCTTTAGTGGATTTCTCGACTCTTCCAGTCTCTTAGGGCTTCCAGCGACATGATTGTGGAAGCACTGGGAAGTCACTTCCTTTTCAGACATATTCAGATTGAGCTCCTGTCATCACATTTTTCTCTAAGGAGGCCATTAAGTTGCTGAATATTCTATTTGCTTCTAAACAATATTGCAGTAGATACTGGCAAAGTATCATTTATTTTCTTTTTAATACTTATTGATACAGCATTGGCAGCCTATTTCCCAAAAGAGCTTTTGGCTGCTTGCCTTTCCAAAGAGTAGAAAAAACTCAGCATTAACCAGCTATTCTCACTCTTGCTGTATTGAATGAAAACAGTAACTGCATTTCCTTTGTCTTCTGCTATTAATAGTTGCAATTCAAGTTTTTTCATTTATTTACAAAGTTGTTTCTTTTTCCTCATATGCACTACTGACCTTTGTGAAAGATAACAGTAAATACTATAGTTGGAAATATTCTCCTAATATGAAACTCTCAACATCTTTATCCTAACCCAATCATGTCTTTAAAACCTCAGAAAGGAACAAAAAGAAAATCAAGTGGAAAAGAGCAGTATCAACCGGAAATGGTAGCAACAGCATATTGTCCATAGGGAACTTGTAATACACATGGAAATTGCATAGATTGCTTGTTCATTGGCCTTCTACTCTAAAAAATACTAATTGGTTCAAGCTTCTTCACAGCTTTTTTTTTTTTTAGCTTCTAGAATCTGGAGCATCATCTCAAATGTTGTTAAGGTGACACTGCTTCACAAAGGACAGTATACTACAGGTGAAACTATGTCAGAATTTAGTTTAACTCCAAGGTTAAATTCAGGCAAAATTGTCCTCCGTGGCTGGTAAAATACTGTTCTCAGTCTTAATAACATTTCCTTCTATGTAGTCTTTCTCCTGTTTCTTGCATATATCACGGTTGCTCCAAAAGTGATGGCATCCCTTTCATTATATAGGTCCGTGATATCAGAAGCAGATGTTGGTGTTATGGCAGTAGAGGCTGAACCTTCCCATCAATATCCCGTTACATGTTGTTGCTGTGTGATGGATGGCAGCAATGGGCAGTCTGACAGAATAGTGTCTGAGTTGGAAGGGTGAATGAAGCAAAGATGTGGAACTGCATTCTTTAAGTGGAAAAAATGGCACCCACTGACATTCACTGACTCTTGCTGAACATTTTTGGAGAACAGTGGGTATGAGCACAGTGAGGTGGTGGGTGGTACATTTCAGCACTGATGTAGATTTTCATGAGAAAGGCATGCAATGTACATTGCTAGAAAAGTGCATAGCTAATGGTAGTAACTATGCTGAAATATAGTGTTGTGTAGGTTAGAATTTATTGTATCAGAGTGTTAATATACTTTTGTAATCTATTGCTTTTTCCATGGAAATAAATAGGAGGCATTACTTTCAGACTGGCCTATGCATGCTTTGTTTATAATTCATGCTGATTAACAGGCTGGCTGCTGAGTATTTCTGGAGTATGATAGCACAATCAGCTGTTTTTCTTCCTATCCTGCTTTACTTTCATGCAGTATCCAAGCTGCTGAGGATGCTTGGTAAATACGAGTGAAAAATAACTTCAATTAAGTCTACAGCAGAACTGTTATCTGGGAAGAAAAACATAATTTCCTCATGTCCTGTTGCCTGTACTATGAACCCAAGTCATGACAGACCTAAATTGCATGATAACAGCGTGGACATTATTTTTTGTTGAATGAATTATTGCTGTGTTTTTATTTTGTATGCTCTGTTAGTGCACTACAGAATGTGATTTGGCGTTCTGCTCAGTGAACTAAAATTTCTCATGGAAACTGGTTGCTGTAATTGTTTTCTCTGGATGAGAAGCTAAAGGTAACTATAGGCGTTTCTGAAATATCTATGTGTGAAGATTGGTGAGTTCTCATCCAGCAGTCTAGGTTTATAATAGGCTATGTGGAGTCAGAGCTCTTTCTAGAGCTGTGGTGGTAGTTCCTGTCAAAGAAAATATCATTTTATAAAGCACATGACTTATATTTGACAAAAAAAAAAGAAGAAAAAATGTCTTGGGGGTGTTTCATATTATGTTTTTCATGGAAATTCTTAATATTTATATTTATTTAAAATATATAATAAATATTTATAGCCAGAATGTTGTTCCCCAAACTGCTATGACAAAACATTATACCACTCAATAATTACTGCCTAATAACTCAGAAGCACTGGAGTTTTTGTTTCTTAGTATTGACAGAATATGATTTGGTGAGCTCATACATATGAAGAGAGGAAGGCCATCTTCAGTGTGGGTGTACTGCAGAATCACCTGTTTGGTGTAATTTGCATTGCTTGTGATAATAGACTTCTACAGCAATGTTGGTGGATATCTGGAAATGAAACTGAGATTATTTATGGACAAAGGACAAGTACCTGAAGGAGTCTGGGTAGTACTGAGTACCTTTCATCTCCATGAGCTGGTGATTCTGACAAATTAGGGTGAATAGTATCATAGATCGGACAGCACATTGTCAACACAAGAAATACTAAACTTGTGTTTTGGTCTGCCTGAAGTTGATTCTGCCCTAGAAGAGCTGTTTTCTGTGCTTGCACTAGTGAAACCAAACCAAAGCACAGATTCCCCCTGTAGCAATTAGAAAATAATTGCTTATTTTTTCCTCATCAAAAGAAGGAAATAAAATGGAGTATGTCAGCACTGCCTCTTCCAAGTTTTCCTGTTTGTGCATTATCAGCTCCAAGCCTCTCAGCACATTTCCAATCTTAGCAAAGATTAATTAGTTTGTCCAGCCTATTTCTTAAATCACATGATCTTAGTCTGCTGATTTTCACTTGTCTTTGCTTTTCTGTCAGAGAGTAAGAGTAGAACACAGTGAGAGAGGAAGAGGGCTGAATCAGCTGTATGGTGGTCACCACAAAAAGTCAGCTGTCACTGTGAGCCACTGGTGTTGGCTGCTCTGTGGTTTGTGTCAGGAGGGGTAGATTCTCAGCACCCCCACATCATTATGGGAATGAGTGTCCTCCAAATGAATATGTCCCGAGGACCATCTGTAGGTCTACCTTGCCTTAAATTGTTATAGAAAGACTCACAGCAGAAAGAACATCTGCTAAAGCTTGGCAACAACCTGGCTTTGCTGGCTTTAAATTTCTATTCTGGGGAGCAATGGCAGGAGAAAGGGAAGGAAGAAATGAGGAAAGACTCCTATTTCTTGACAGGAATCTCTTGAACTATACAATCACAGCTGTTCAGGTATTTCAGCTTTTTAATGGTTCTTACGTGTTTTAAGTCAAAGCTTTGTAGTACTTTATCTTACTACTTGTACCCAAACCCCTGAGACAATAACTCAGATTTTCTAGGTATTTCGGAATAACTTGGAAACTAGCTGAGGTTATATTATGTTCAAGCAGAGAGGTAGGCTGCTGTATTACTTGGAGAGGATCTGATGTCGGCCTTCACATAGAATGTTGGGAGAAATGCCGCTGGTTTTCTGAATTGCTTAAGAGGCTTCCCAGAATACTGAAAACTTTAGGCAATGTCACTATAATGATTGTTTGCATACGTGTATACAATTGCAACTTAAAGTTGTTGGCTTTCCTCCCTCTCTATCACAGGGCAGTATTCAGCTTGTGTCAGCTCCCCATGCCAGAATGGAGGAACCTGTATCAATGACAGACAGCGTTTTGTTTGTGCTTGTCGCCACCCCTTTGGAGGAGTCAGTTGCAGTACAAAGCTGGTGAACGATGATACTCTGAGTGTTGGTAAGTAAAGAATTGGATGGCACAATATGTTAGCCGCATGGGCCTTTGCCCCAAGGTCTAATTAGGGTACGTTTGCTGGTCTAAGGTCTCACATTTCACTTAAATAAGTACTAAATCAGGTAGTAGTGTCCTGTGTTTTGGTGTTCAAGTCATCAATCCCTTGGGTAACTCACAATCTCCTTTTTTTTTTTTTTTTTAACATGACCAGCCAGTGGGATTAAATTGGGCTGGCACCAGTTATAATTGCTGGAAATCTTTGTGGTGACTTCTGCAGGAGGCCGCTGAGGGATGGTATGCTATAGCTGGGGGGGAAGTGAAATTGCATCACTTGGGAATACCACATTAGCACTGCAAGAAATGCCCTATAAATACTGCTAGCTACCATAATATATGAGATTACGGTCTCAAGGAGTCCTTTTAGGCATACCTCTGGTTTTCACTAGCAAGCCATGCAGCCTTTAAAAATGTTTCCAATTAGAAATTGTGCTTATTCAGTCAAGAAAACAAATAAATAATTTACATGCAAGCTGCATGGAATGTGAAATAAATGCATTTTTTTTGTAGCTGTTTGGCTGATTGTCAATCATGACAACATGAATAGGGAATAAAATCATTTTTATAGTGGTGTGGTATCATAGTGTGCACGCTCAGCTGGAGAAGAAAACATAGATTTTTTTACTACCTCATTTAACATCAGGAGTGCCAAATTTCTTCACAGTTTGTCTAAGATTTGTGGAGAAAATTCTTGGCTTCAGCACACACAGATGAACAATGGAAGAGATCCTGGGGAAGGGAATAAATTGGAATAGAGAGAGGGGAGAAATAAGAGAAATAGCAGCTCTCTTCAATCACAATGTTACCTTACTGTTTTTAAAATTCTTCCTTCTATTTTTTTGTTGTGCCTAGCACTAATTATGAAGAAAACTACTTTTTATGCAACACATAAAAATGCTGTGCTTATGTAGAACAACAAATTAGTCACTTGAGCCACTAAGTTATGATTTCAGATATGATTTCTGGCTGATCCAAGTTTCCTTTCTATAATATAAAAGGAGGAATGGGAGAGAAATACAAAAGTCTTTGTTTGAAACTGCTTTTTATTCCTTTTCAGATTTTTCAAAGAGATCGTACAGATATGCACCTATGGTGGCCTTTTTTGCCTCTCATACGTATGGGATGACGACTCCAGGACCCATCAGATTTAACAATCTAGATGTCAACTATGGAGCTTCATTTGCTCCAGCAACTGGGAAGTTCCATGTTCCATATCTTGGGGTGTATGTTTTTGAATATACCATTGAATCATTTAGTCCCCGTGCCTCTGGCTATTTGGTTGTTGATGGAACAGACAAACTCAGTTTTCAGGCTGAAAATATTAATAGTAATAAATACAATGACAGAGTAATTGCTGGAAATGCATTGTTAGAGTTAAATTATGGTCAAGAAGTCTGGCTCAGACTGGCAATGGGTTCTATACCAGCCAAGTACCCACCGGTCACTACATTTAGTGGTTACTTATTGTATCGTACCTAAATCACTCATAAATGTAAACATTCACCATCAAATGAAGCACCTGGCATATACATTTACCTTTTAAATATGTCATTTCTTTCACAGCAACAAGCTTTTGAA